>NW_020290412.1:0-1232053 GCF_003184545.1 Aspergillus heteromorphus CBS 117.55 | reverse complement strand
GTCGCCTATCAATTCGCCCTTCTTAATTTGATTGATCGATTTAATTAATTGATTCGTCGCACGTTTCGTCCCGTTCCAACCCTCGCCAAGATGCCGGCCTACGAACTCCGATCGGGTGGTGATGTCAAGAACAAGAAGCAAAGTGTGGCCGATCTCAAGTACCGCCGTCTGACCGAACTGAACGCCCGCCTGAAGGAGGACTTGGATCGGCCCCGTGTCAAGGTGTCTGAGGCTGCCCTGTCGTAAGTAGTCCCCCCCGCCTTCGCCTTCGCCTTCGCCAGTGCTCCCTCCCAGCCACCGCGTCGTGCTGACCCGATCGCTTCGCCAGGTTGATCAACTACTGCAACAACACCCGTGACTTCATGGTACCCTCCGTATGGGGACAGGTAGGCGGCATCCTCCCCCGAGACAGACAGACAACCGATTGGGCGTGGTCGCTAACGGTCGCAGGTCGACAAGCGTGAGGACCCATACGCGCCCCAGCAGCAGGGCGGGTGCTGCACGGTCATGTAATGGGCTCATGACATTTCGACGTCTTTTGATTCGGACGGACTGGGGGGGCCGATGCGATGGCCGTCCTGCAGTCCGTCGGCGCTTTTATATCCCCTCTTGCGATGACTTTTTCTTCTTCCGCCTTTTCTTCGCTCCTAGCCTTCTATATCTAATTCTCTGTCACCATACCTTTGCGCCAATGGAACGCCCCGCGACGCCCGGCTCCGACGGCCCGAACCATCAAGCGACGACGACGAGACCACGGAGGTCCCCGAGGGAGGCGCGCTGGACTGGCATGACCTTCGGGCCGTGGGCAGTGGGAGCGGCTGCACTTCACGACTGGGGACCCGGCTCGGATGCGCCCAGAGACGTGCGACCGTGTCCCACGGTGGACTTTCAACACCCCTTTTTTTTTTTTTTTATCTTCGCTTCGATTTCCGGTCGACCTCTTCCTATGATCGGCATTTGTGATTTCATTTCTAGTGATTTTATTGACCATATTTCCTTTGTTAGCAGTGATCCGGATGGTTGGGGTTCAAAACAAAATCGTATAACCAGCGACGGGGGGAGGTGGGTGCAGTCCCGCGTGAGAGGCCCGATTCTGTAAAATAGATCAACAGGGCTAGTTTAATTACTGAGCAGTTTATGAGCAAGATTGGTTTTTATTTTTTTTTAGAAGGAGATGGGGGGAGCTCCGAGCGCGATCGTAGATCTGACGGTTGCCCGTGCAGGAATTCTCCGCCCACATGCACTGCACTGCACTGATGCTGATGCATGCGTCTGGACTGCTGGAGTGGTAGATTGATAATAGTCGTCTTTATCTGTACAGCAGGGTACCACTAGGTATCTATAGTAGGTAAGTATCTAGTACGTACCTACTCTGCTAGTAGTTGAAATGTTGTGCCTCCACCGCTGACATCATCCTCAACCCACCACCTAGTCAACTAGTCAACTAGTCATCCTCATCTCCATTCCCTCCCTCCCTCCCTCACCACCACCCACCAGACACCACCACATCTTCCTATCAAAACAACAAGAGAGAAAAAAAAAGTAAAAGCGAGAGAGAGAAAATGACCACACCCCACCCACCAACCACCACAACAACAACAACCAATACTATGGTTAATAATATGACCACCCCCACCCATCTCCCCCGCATCACCATCAAATACTGCACGCAGTGTAAATGGATGTTGAGGGCTGCTTATGTACGTTCCCCTAAACTCTTTCCCTGCTCCCTGCTGTTTTTTTTTTTTTTTTTGATTTTATACTATATACATCATACATCATGTTTGTGGAGAGGGAGGGAGTGAGGAAGGGAGGTAGGGTTACATATATCCTAGAAGAGAACTAGAAGCAAGCAAGCAGTTCTCTTGGAAAGGAATTCTTCAGTTCATCATATGGCATGGCATGGTCCCCCTCTATCTAGCCCCTCCCTTCTTCATAAAAAAGCAAAAAAGAAAAAGAAAAAAAAAATCACTAACTAACCAATCAACCCACCCCCCCTCGGGAGGGATCACCAGTTCGCCCAAGAACTCCTCTCCACGTTTTCCACGCAACTCGGTGAGGTCGCGTTAATCCCGGCCACGGGGGGCGTGTTTACTGTTACGATCTATCATTCTTCATCGTTACCTGAACCTGAAGAGAAAGCTTCTGCTTCTGCTTCTGCTTCTGCTTCTGCTTCTGCTTCTGAGGGGGTTGAGGCTGGACTTGCCCTTCAAGAGACGATCCTCTGGGATAGGAAGACGGAGGGGGGGTTTCCTGGTATTTTTATCCCTCTTTTCATTTGTTTTCTTTCTTGGTTTCGTTCTTTTCCTGGTTGGTTGGTTGGTTGGTTGGGTTGGTTGGTTAGGTTTGTGTTGGGTTTGTGTTGGGTTTGGTTAGGTTTGTGTGGGTTTGTGTTGGGTTGGTTGTTTCGTTGGTGGATGATGGTGGTGGATGATGGTGGTGGATGATGGTGGTGGATGATGGTGCTGTTGCTACTGCTGCTTGGGTCAATCACCTAAGCATGAAAATAAGAACGATGCTAATATTTCCTGTGCTTGTGCGTGTCCAGAGGTCAAGGTGCTCAAGTCGAGGGTGCGGAATGTGGTGGATCCGGGGAGGGATCTGGGACATACGGATCGGGCGTTGAGGGCTGCTGGTGTTGGTGCAGCAGCAGCAGGGAAGACGGATGGTCAGGGGACAGAGAAGAAGGAAGAAGAAGAAGAGGGAAAGGATCAGACAGAGCTGAAAAAGAAAGAGCAGGGGAAGGGAGGGGAGAAAGGAGGGGAGAAGTGTGAGGACTGTCAGTAGCTCTGTATGTAACAGACCTATCTTGGCTGTCTTGTATATGTTCTACAGTGGATGTATCTCATGCATCAAACATGCAAAAATATATTGAATGCACTATCAATATCAACCCATACGGTTGTAAAAGGTACAGTGGTAGTCCTGCCTAGGTACGGCGACTCCTCATCCGAAACGCCAGTTCCACGCCCCGACTCTAATTGCCCGTCCGGAGCCCGCCTCTGTATGATAATGACAAAATGAAACTGTAAAAAAAAAAGTAAGGAGGTGGGTAGGTAAATAAGGTAGGATAGGAGGAAAAGGTTAGGTAGGTAGGTAGGTCAATGAGAAAAGAAAATGAAAAGAAGAAAGAAAAAATGAAGAGAATGTCGAAGATGTCGAAGTGAAAAGAAACGAAAAAAAAAAAAAAAAGCCAAATCCCATGCGCCAGCTCCCAGGGGAATGAATAATCCCCAACGGACAGCCTGGCATGCATCATCAAGATCGTCAGATATCATGAAAGAACCCGCAGCGGCATGTATTGCAAAAAACAAAGCAACCAGCCAGACACACAAGTCCATGTATCAATATCCATCGAGCCGGTTCGTCAAATCATGCAAATCCATCGTAAATCCAAGTCGTCAGCAGAATGTTTCCCATCCATGAAGCCCATGCCCATGATCCAATCACAATCACAATCAATCCCTCGATTTTGCTCACGCGCGAATTCCAACCCGCCATGAACACCGTGAAACAACCAAACGCGAAAACAAGAAACTGATATCAAAAACTTCCGCGGGTCAGACCCGTCCGTCATGTCTCGCCGCTCACCTCGTGCTGATGCGAGTGGTGCGTTCGGCGCTTCCAGAAAGCCAACCGAAGCCGACTCCGACGTTTCGGCAGCTTGCGAGGGGGGAAGCCTTGCCCCGCGCGCTCGTCCCACCCTGGTCCATGACCGTCGTGTTTCATGCTTCCCGTCGTCATCGTGGATTGACCAGAGCTGCCCGTCCCGTTCTCCACGGGCGACGCCGACATGTGGTTCTTCCCCGAGTCGTATGTGTTCGGATCGGAAGCGCGGCGCCCGGTAGGGTAGACGGTCGTCGCCGAGTCGTGGTTGGAGGTGGCCGGCCGGATGCGCGCCCGTTCCCAGTCCCCTTGGTCACTCCGGATGCTTTCCCGCGTGAGACCCTTCTCGTCGCTATCCACGCTGAGGAAGCTGGTGGCGTTGGTGGAGGGCGAGATGGGCGTCATGTTGTTGCTGTACGTGCTGACGCTGTGGGTTCGCGTGCAGCTGTTCCGCTGCGAGTTCGACGGCCCGGACGTGCGTCCCGAGGAGCCCGTGTTTGCGTGATGGCGGCGATGTTGTCGCGAACTGCCCGGTCGGTCTGCCGAGCCCTCCACCGAACTGTTGCGGGCGCTCGAGAAGCCAGACGCGTCTCCGTTCTCGGCGCCCGATCCATTGGCCAAGATGGCAGCTGCCATGGCCGTAGAGTCGGTCAGCGAACGGGCTGGCTCCGAGCAACCGTCCAGAGCGACACTCGGACGCTCCAGAGTCGGGTCGTCGCTCTCCTCGGGAATGACGTCGGAGGATTGGCGAGAGACATCCTCGTTCAGCGGCCGCGAGTAGCCGGTGATGTCCATGGAAGGACCCGGCGTGTCCGGGGACACAACCGGGCTGATGGTGTTCTCGTTGTAGTCACTGGGGGCCTCCTCCGAGTCCGCCACTGGCGTCGGGACCGCTCCAAAGTAGTCGTCGGGAGTTGGCCGCCGACTAGCGGGCTCGCTAGTCGGAAAAGCTGGCTTGATGAGGGGAGTGATGGGGCTGTTGACCGCAAGCGGTGTGCGCTTACCCCTCAGACTCGACACGGGGCTCTGAGTGCGGGGCGAGACCAGATCGTCGATACGGAGATCGGCTTGTAGTGCCTGCCGGTTCTTCTCCATGTCGGCCAGGAAATGCCATCTGGACTGGTTGTTGCGGATATGGTCGACTGTGAACTTCAGGTCCGGGAGGATGTCCGAGACGCCCTCGAACAGAGGGAGGGCAAAGATCGACATGAATCCAATTTGGCCGGTGGCGAGCTTGTAAACATTCCCCAGTTCGGGTGGACCGCCGAACAACGCTGTCTCCATCCCGACCTCCTTCTCCATCTCGCCCTGATTGGCGAATTCCTCCTGCAGGATCTGGGTCCACTTCTCCGCAACATCCCACGGGCGCGCCACGTTACTGATGTCGGCACACTTGATCAGCAGACCGCAGAGGAGCGTCTTATAAAGCTCCATGTCCTGCGGCTTCCAGCCGTCCATGCTCCGTTGGTTTTCGTGGAATTTCTCCTGCAGGGACCCCAGTCTTTCCATGAACTTCTGATGCACACCCATGTCCGTGGCCAGAATGGAGCTGATCAGGAGCTTGCGGAGTTGTCGGTCTTTGAACGCGGCCGGCCAGTAGCGGCGCAGAATCTGAGAAAAGGCGGCGCAATGGAACGCCTCCAGGACCGAGTTGTCGTTGTACAGTTGGGCCAGGGGCGCATTCAGCTTGACCAGGAAGAAGTTGTTCACGCCAGGGTGGCCGACATCGTGGCCAATCGCAGATATCAGTAAGGTAAGCGTATCGAACGGTGAGAGGAGGGTGGCGATCGGGGAGTGGTTGCCGGTCGATACGCCAACAGGCCCGCGGGGAGGGAGAGCGCCGATATGCAGCAGGAAGCAGAAGACGGACTGCAGCACATCGATGGCATGTCGGAAGTTGTGGTAGAGGACAAAGGAATTGTATGATGCGCGACAAGCGAGGAGGAATGTCCGGAGTTCACCTGGAAGAAAAAACACCATCAACCGGAATGCTCGTCACCAGAGGGCGAAGCACTTACCTGGAGTCAATTGCCACTGCTCAAGCCCCGGGACACTCAAAGCATGCTGGAGCATTTCAAACGCCGCCAGGACCAACTCGTCGTCCGAGAACTCATGGGCGGTAAAGCCCCATTTTCCAATCCGGTCGTTCACCAGGTCCACGCGCTCTGGACGAACATTGAGTTCCCGATCCTGGAATTCTTCAATGACCTCTTCGGGGTTGCAGATGCCTTTCATGAGCTTGGAAACCATGGCTTCCCTGAGATAAGCGTACGGCTGCTCGTCATGAACGCCCACCCACGAGTGCTTCCGCAGTTTCTTCCTCGAGAGAAAGCGCGATTGCTCCCGGAGAGCCGTTTTACGAGTCCGATAGGCTTGGATCACCAGAGCTTGTGCTCTACAGCTGTCGAGCGGTGTTACGAGAACGTCCACAGCACCCGCATCGAGGCACTTGGAGATGTGTATGGGCCCCGGGAGAGACGGGATACGGGGCTGTTCGTCAGGAGAGGCGCTAGTGGGATCGAACGGGGGACGCAAGACGGCGACAGGGATAATCACATTGGGGCATTCTTGGACTTGGATATCGGCCGACAGCCCCGAAAGCAACTTCAGGTCGTAAGCCCCCTCCCATTGTGACGAAAATGTGAATCCGCGACGCAGCGATGCCGGCGACGGGGGCGATACGTCCGCCCACGAGCCACGACTGGCTCTGCGACGATGCAATGCCGATTCTTCGCCGTGGATATCGACGTCGAAGAAGACAAATATAGGTGTGCAGTGGCTATGAGCGCCGTCGCTCAGCTCGGCGAGTTTTGTGGCGATGGACGTTCCGGCTTGACAGAGAAAGATGCGTTTACAGACTCCTAACAGAACCTCCACGTCCGACATAAGCGACTCCGGTTCCTCGAGAACCATCTTATCCAAATCCGAGCCAGCTGATGCGTCGGGCGCACCTTGACACACCCATCGTTCTGACCTGACGCGGTGATCGATATAGATTGCGGAACACTCGATGCGATCCATGGTGTCGGTTGGATTTGAAACACCCATCATCCAAGGCGTTCTCGAGTAGATGTCAAGTTTCGGGACAGTAATCCGAGTGAGAGAAGAAATAGCAGCTAAGCCGGTCCGAACTCGGGCTCATATGGTTGATATGGATGGGTGGTGGTACAGGTGAAAGGGGGATCGAGCGATCTCAGGGACAAACGAACGGCCGGCAGTAGACGGGACAAAGGGAAACGAAGGAGTGTCGAGAAGGCGAAAAAAAGGAGGGACTTTCGATCGGTGACGTTATACAGTTTGATTCTAAATTGGCTGCGAGACGGTGTCAGCGAGACTGGGGGCAGGAACCAACGGTCTGCGGTGTATGCGAGCGACGACAGGAGGCGACCCGACCAAGAGGAGGTGTCGCGACCAGCGACGCAGACAGGCGGCGACAAGCCGCTGCTGGAGGCGCAGTGTCGAACAATGTGTTTGTCCGCTGCAGCGTTTCCAACAGGACAACAGCAACGGTCCCTTCCTGCGGGCGGATGCGCAGAAGCAGCCCAAGTGCCCTTCTGAGACAGCCCAATTCTCTGGCACGGCACCGCATGCACGCCGCCATACAGTGGTTGGCCGCGATCGCCACACCCGCATACACGCAGACTGGGAGGGTGGAGGTAAAGACACGGGGGGAGATTGTGCACTCACAGGTCCTGAAGAGGATGAGGAGGAGACGAAAGGAAATATTAGGGGCGAAGAAAATGGGTCGGAAATGGGTCAATGGATGGTGTGTGGTGGTTGTGGTGGTGGTGGTGGTTCGTCGAAAGTTAGTGGTGGTTGGTGGTAGGTGGTGGTGGTAATGGTCGCTCCGTCGTCACCCACGGGGAGATGGCGCCCGAATGAAATGGACCCAACGGGGGGGGGAGGGAGGGGAGACGGCAAGATCGCGACACATGCAAGACTCGGCTAGATGAAAGCGACGAAATTCGCGACCCAGAAAGACGAAGTCTTAGGGCGTCATGGTGGACCAGCGACACGGCCAGACGGAGAAAAGATGACACGAGACTGGGAAGGAGGGTGGAGAGGGAGAAGATCGATCGGGGGAGGATGAAGGGGCCGCACGGGTGGGTGAGGGTTGGTTTGGCCGGGTGGGTTGGACTGCTGGCCGTGGTAGTTGGTTGGTGGCAGAGAGGATTAGGTAAAGGGACCCCCAGTTGTGACCACCCGGATAGTAAGTAGATAGTAGGAGGGGAGGAAAGGGACAGTCACAAGAGGAGAGAGGAGGTGACTTGAGGCGCAAGATTGAGGATTTGTGATGGTGATGGTTAAGTAAAAGAAAAGGCAAGGGGTTGAGTTGAGGGAAGAGGATTGATCCCTAGGATAGGATAAGAATAGTAATAGTGTTAAGGGAAGTTTAAGTGGGAGTCAAGTCGAGTCAAGTTGAGCAGAAGAAGAAATGGAAGAAGAGAGAAGAGAGAAGAGAGAAGCGAGAAGAGAGAGAAGAGAGAGAGAGAGAGAGAGAAGAGAGAGAGAGAGAGAGAGACCGAGAGTAGGAGAGTAAGAAAACAGAGGAGAGAGAAGGAGACCAAGAGAGGGAAATCGAGTCCGGTAGGTAAGGTACAGGTAGTCGGTAGGTAGGTAAGTAGGTAAGTAAGTGAGGTAGGAGACAAGGAGGAAGGGAGAGAGGGAAGGAGGAGGAGGAGACGAAGCAGAGGATCGAGTCGAATCGCAATCCGAATGGACGGGCAGCCAGACCGGATGGAGGTAAGGTAGGCACAGACAGACGGACTGGCCTGAGGGTGGGAGGCAGATCGGGTCGATCAAACTGACTGACTGACTGACTTGCTTGCTTGACTTGCTTGACTGTAACCGCACTCTTTACACAGACAGACAGATAGATAGATAGAATAGTAGACATCCTTCACACCCTCCCCGAGGCTTTTTAGCTTTTCGTTTCTTCTTTCCGTCCCCTTCGCTCGGGCTTTCTCTCAGTCTTCCAGAAGGTCGCGGCACGGCGGGTGCGGGCGTCGTCACTCGTCACTCGTCAGTCGCCAGAGAGACTCGGCCATGGGGCCGATGCGGCGCTTTCGGTATCCTTACTGTTACACGGTACTGTCATGCTCCTGCCCCGGTTCATTGCCTCATTACCGTCCGGTTACCCACGGCCACCTGACTGTCTCTCCCTCGAGGGTTTCAGACTCCAGATTGGATGGGGCCGATCACGACACGGCCAGATTCATGCGCATGCCCGTACCAGAAGAGAAGGAGGAAGGCACTACTAATAGATATCTAGATACTAGTTATCAAGGTCAACAGGCGGCGCGTTGGTGTCCTCTTTTCTTCTACGATCGGCCCTTCGTCCCCCACTTCCTTGCTGTGGCAGCTGGTTGTCCCAGTCTGGTCTAGCTGGTTTGTTTCCCGTATTCGGTTGACCGATGTAAGTAAGTAAGGAACTTGGGAAACCCCGACTAGAAACTCGATCGAATCGAGGGAGCCACAAACCAACCAACAACCCGGGGAGGGGAATTGAGGGGAGGGGGGGAGGGGAGGGAAAGAGCGATTTATTTATTATGATTTCTGTTTTTATGCAGAGTTAACCACCACCACACTCCACCACATCCATCCAATTCACTTCCACTTGGACCACCAAACACCCCAGTGGATGCGCACACTAATTCAGGGCAGGGAACGCCTTCCGGCTGCGCGCCTGGAGCCCTGTGTATATCGACCACAGCGACACGGGCGCGGAAGATGGATGGGAATAATAAAAATAATAAACCCGAATCAAATAATAATAATAATAAAAATAAATAATAATCACGCCAAAGAAGGGAACGGCCTCCAGAATAGATAAAGTGAGCGGAGAGAGTGGAGCCCATGACGCTTAAACAAGCGATCTCATTAGCTCATGGGCAGCTCCGTTGGTTTTTCTAGAATTTCCCGGGCGGGTCTTGGCGCCTTAGCCGGTCGCTGAAGGGATTATTAATTTCCCTGCGGTTTCCATTTTTATTATTATGGGGACTGGGTTCAGTTCAGCCGTTCATTAATTATTATTATTATTATTATTATACTATTATATTATATTATACTATTTATCCGTTCTGGTTATTTTCGTCAGGTTTATATTACAACAAGCCATGAGTCTCATCAGTCTAATTAAAAAGAGGTAAGTCGAGGGGGGGGGGGGGAGAGAGGGACACGCGCACCGGCACCCAGTTCGAAAACAATGACATCAATGACATCAACAATCCCCTCATCCATTTTCTATTGACTTACTACTTCTTGTACTGCCACTTTTTTTTTTCCCTCATCCTTGATAAACTCTCGAAACCCTGAGGATGTTCCGTCAATCACCACCTCAGCCACAGGATACATGCAGACATACATACATATACATACTGTACGGTAAAGGATGCCGAGTCAGACACAATACATACATAGGTGGTCGAGATCTCGCCTCGGTGGTTAGGCAGACATCTTCTAGAATTTCCATCGCCCAGCAGCCAGCTCCCGCCTACATTATCCACATGGCTCCTCTTCTGCATCCCACTGCCTTGGCAACCGTCCATTATTCCATCCGCACTGCGCAGAGAGTCGTTACCATTGGCATTACCATAACCACGCACGGGATTCGACTGAAAGGATTCACCCCTCCGCTTTCTTTTCCCCCCTCCCCAGGCCTCAGGAGTGGCAACCCAGCCTGTGACGTCGACGGGGCCCCGATGATGTGATGGACAGACCCCAGTAAACGGGGGACGAACCCTTGTCCGCGGTTGGTGGGAGGCAATACCGCCTGACAGCCTCTGACGATTTGCAGATTATCCGCCTAGCTAGCCGAGAGATCAGATCCCTGGATCGGCTTGAATTTAGGCCATATCGCATATCGCAGATCGCATATCACCATATCGCCATATCAGCCCATAGATACGGAGTGGTGAGTTTACGGGAGTATGATGGACAGAATAACAGTCTCAGAACGAGACAACAGAATGAGGGAATTGAGCGACGGACGGACGACAGACTAAATTAGCAGCCCATCCTGCGAAGAGTCCAGACACTCGCAGGCAAGCGGCGCAGGCCGTCTCCGTCTCCAGTGCGCCCCTCATCTGGCCTACTGCCAAGTTGCCAACTACTCTACTTTGTGGCTAGTGCTGCCTGCTAGAGCGGAACAGTGGAAATCCCGCCTTGCCGATTCGTTCGGGAACCAGCCAATCAGGACGTGTCTGCCCCCCGGCTCCGACAGCACCAACCGACTGACCGGAACTGCCTGAGTCAGTCAATGGACCTGGCCCTAGGTAGGTGGGTGGTGCATGCAAGGAAGTGCTGCACCTGGAGGGTATCTACTAGTAGTACACTGTGCCAGGTACACGCATGCATGCATGCATGCATGAGGTAGATGTTGTGGAGAGACCCTGTCCACTCCATGCCCCATGGAGGACTGCCTGCACAGGATTCTACCCTGGATAGGCAATCAGCCATGTGGATCAATTCCCAACCGACCTACCACCACAATATGTAATCGCCATGCCAGTCAGTAATAAAATGAGGAACCTCGGGCGCAAAATGCCCAACAGCCGTACCATGGATCGTGAGCCGTGGACCGACGACGCGTTCGACGACTACCACCTGCCTGGACTGAGACTGAATCCTGATTCTGAGTCAAGGGAAGTTGAGTTGAAGTGTGAACCCAAGCCGAGAAAGCGCCCTTGCTGGCTGCACTGCGTTCTGCAGTTTGCAGTTTGCAGGCAGGTAGGTAGTAGTCTACACGCTGCAGTCCTCGTAATCTATCCATCTTCTATCTACCTACCTACCTACCTACCTACCTATTTCTCTCACTTTCCATCCATTATCATCTTCAAACCCACCAACCAACCCAACCGGTCGACCCGATCCCTGATCCGGTTCCGAGTACCCGCGGGGTATAGTATCTAGATGGATAGATAGTATGTATGTATGTATCTAGTAGTCTAGCATGTAAACTAACCATCTAGGGCCTTCCACCCACCTGGGCCCGGAATTAACTTACGCGTACTTTGTCCCCGGGAGGGGGGGGGGTGTCTGTGTCTGTGCCTGCCATCGTTAGCTCAACTTTATGCTCTGTTATGATTATTATTGTTACTGTTATTTTCTGTGCTTCCTATACATGATTACGTCTCGGATATTATTTTTATTTTTATTTTTTTTATTCTTATTATTCTCACAAGTCATTCACTCTCCGCCTGGGGATGCGATCGATAGATAAATAGATAAATAGATAAATGGAATAAATGGGTGTGAAACACAATGCAGTTGCAGTGGTGCTCTACCGTTCTCTCCCGCCTCAATATATACACGACCCGTTCTGTCTAACTCCGCGATCCAGCCAACTGACCACTGACTACTGACTACTTTGAAATAGTAGCATAGCATCGAATCACATCGCATCGCAATCAGCCGCACGTGCAGATTCTTGAAATGAAAATGCATAAAAGACCCTAGACCCTGATTTTTTGTACATTGCTAGTTAGTGTACGTAGTGTACGGACGGTAGTTACTCCAGTTTAATTTCCAGTTGCAATGCAATGCGATGGATGGATGGATGGGTGGATGATCTGCGCTGCGCTCAGCTCATCCCTGTCGCGTGTCGCGTGTCGCATGACGCCTCCCCAATCAACCCCAACCAACCCCAACCCCAGCATATTAATTAATATTGATGTACTACGGAGTACTACAGAGTAACTAGTAACTAGATATATATACCTACATTAGTACTCCGTACGGCATGCAGTACGGGCAGTTGTGTACCACGCGTGTACTTGGATAGGACTTATATACTTACATACTTACATACTTACATAAATACATAAATACATACATACATCTAGTGATCATTTATTATCAGATTCTGCAGGCTGCAGACTGCACCTGCTAGGGAGGGAGGGAGGGAGGGATCTACTACTTGAGTAGGTACGGAGTATGTACTAAGTATACCTACTACCTAAGTATATGTCTATCTATCTATCTATCTATCTATCTAGGCAGCACCTTAATCAATCTACCAATCAATTATCAAGGATCAAAGATCAAGGATCAAGGATCAGGAGGGGTGGTACCCCGCATAGATAGATACCTACCTATATATCTATCTATCTACTCCGTACGTGGATACCCATCCATTCTATAGTAGTAAAATAGTATGTAGTAGTACCTCAGTACCCCATCAATAGAAAGTATCATTATATGTTTATGTTTAGTTATATTGATGGCGATATTTCAAACTTATTGATTTATTGATCCATTTGTATTTCAAGAGTATAGTAGATACGGTAGGTCCGTCCTCTCTCCTCTCTTCTCTCTCAGCTCAGTCTCTGATCTGTCCGCCTGTCCGTCTGTCTGCTATCCACTATCGCCATCCACTATCCACTATCTTCTATCTCTCTCTCTCTCTCTCTCTCTCTCACATGCACATGCAATCCTGGCTATCATTGCAGACTAAAAAAAAAGAAAAGAAAGAAACAACATCAGTAAGCGCCTCTCATGACTTGCCTATAAAAACACGGATTGGGATAGATGAAATAGGAAGAAACATCAAAGTAAAAGTTCAAGTTCAAGTTCAAGTCGAAAGAAAAAAAAAAAAAAAAAAAAAGAATTGTGCATTCGCACGAAAACTTCAAGGGTGAATCTAGAATCGCGCTGATAGAAATCTCTCACACACACAGACACAAAAAGCAAATAATCAAGTAAGTAAATAAGGTAATATAATAATCGATCCTAACCCCCCCCACTCCGCTTTTTACCATGTGCCATTTAATTTACCATGCCATGCCAATGCCAGACAGACAGAATGAAACGCGCCTCCCAAAACCGAAGACCGGTGGCAACAACAAATGAGAGAATGAACGATGCAAGAAAAGTGTGCTATGATACAGGGGCAGGTGGCGGGAGGGAGGGAGGGAGGGGTTGATTCTATTTATTGCGGTCATTCGGTATTCGGTTCGCTGTTTTTGTTCGCATCGTCTTAGGAAAGTAGGTTCTTCAGAGACGGACTGGCGCTTGCTCCGGAGCCTCCGTTCGTCCCACTGGTGCTCGTGTACCGCACCGCGCTGCTGAGGATCGGCGTGTCCTCGGGCTTGACTGGAGGCGTTGGGCCGCGCGGATCCATGTGTGCCTGTGAGATGGGGGGTGACTGGGTTGGCGCGCTGAGCACGCGATCCACCGAGTACATCCGTGGGGGTCCCCCGTTCAATGCGCTGAGCGAATGCTGGGGCGAGTGCCGGACCATCGTCGCTTGGATGTCTGGGGGTGACGCCGATGGCGCGTACGGGCGAGCGCCCGCCGCGTGCGACAGATGAGGCGAGGGCATCGAAACCGGTCCGTATGGGCTCTGGTGGGTGGGGAATTGGGGAGGAGGGGGTCCAGGAGTATAATGCGACGGCGGACCATGGTGGGAGGGAGTAGGTGGGAATCCGTTCATATGGTGTGTCGGTGGTGGCGGTCCGGCGCGAAAGCCAGGGACCGGCAATCCATTGCGCAGTTTGTTGTCGCCGAAGTCCGCTGGCCGTTGTTCATACCCAGAGTACCAGTCGGGACCGCTATGAGCAGCGCTGTGAGCAGGCGGGCCGATCGGTCTTGGAAGAACCCCAGACGGAGGCGGATGGGTGGGATGAGGAGAGCTGAAGGGATGGTTGTGGAACTCGGTGATCCTCGGGGCAGGCAGGACGGGCCGCTGGGCAGAGTACGGCGACGGCCGGGGTTCGGGCGAGGGCTGGGTTGGTGGCTTCTTGAGATGGCACTTGTGGCACTCGTATAACGTCTGCGACCCTTCGCTGTTGATGGCGGACAGCGCGGTGCTTTCCGCAGGGCTGTACTCTCCGTTCAGCCGTGGGAGGCCTTGCTGAGACGGGGTGCGATGAAGATACGGAGGGCTTGCCGAGGCTGCGCTGGGATATCTTGTGCCGATGGGATCATTCAGCCCGACTCCATTGAGCAGAGGCGTCCTGTGGTCGGCAGTCGAGCGCCGTGACTTGTCAAGGGCCCACCACCGGGGGCTGAAGGAACTGGAGCAGCGGGCACACTTTCTCGTTACGTCTGCATCGGCGATCGGTCGAGGGGCGGTATTTTCCGAATCGACCACCATCTCATCTGGTGCCTCCTCGGGTGCCATTGTCGCCGGTTTCTGGCTGTCCTTCGTCGCCGCTGGAGGAGCAGTCACCCCGTTCGTCGTGGAGACGCGGCGACTGACTGCAGGTGCCGTGGACTGATGCGATGCGCTGACCGACTGCTGCACGTAGGCGGCCTTTCTGATGGTTCCGGTCAAGGTGAGGTCTGCCTGCTTGTACGCCTGGGCGTAGCGTTGCAGAGCGTTGATGCCCTCCTCTTCTGTAGGCTCGCCGATTTCATGGATGGATGAGGTGACGGCGTGATGCGGGCACCAGATCCCGGCCGAAGCCGATCCTACCTCGTCTCCCAGTCGCACACTGTTCACCGTATCCCGCCTGGAGCTCTTGACTGGCGTGATATCGAAGCCGAACTTGTACTGCGCCTGGAATGCACAGCCGACATGGAAGCGGGCGTTGCAGTTGCCGAAGTGGCACGGCACACAGGCACCGCCGTCGGTCTTGCAGATCTTACACACATCGCGCCACTTGTCCCTCGGAATGAGCCCAAATCCCTCGGCGGGCTCGAGCTCTTTCGAACTGCCGAATTTGATCTCCGGCGTCCACACCGCGCACATAACGTGGACCCAGTTGTTGCCGGCGGTTCTCTTCAACGGTTCTCGCGGGCCGATCGGCTTGCCTACAGCCTCTTGCCGCTGACGGTAAAGCTTGATGGCCTCGTTGACCATCTCCTTTTCAAGCCTCTCCTTCTCACGGTCCCGCTCCGTCTTCTTCTTGTGCGTCGACCTCGGGGCCTCCATCAGCTCATGTTCCGTCCAGCTCACCGGGCACAGAACGCAGTTGTAGGTAGTCGAGATCATCGGGTCCCGGTCATTGGAGCACATATCGCAGAGCCACTTGATGCCATTCCGCGTCGGACTGACTCCGTAGCAGCCGCGATGCACCGTCAAGCGACAGTCTCTGCATGACAGATGCTCATCGCCTCCGGGTTCCATCTTGTTGCAGATAGCACACGGAAGCGTCTTGGCCTTGGGGGGATCCGGAACGATTGGCGGCGGTTCGGGAATCCGTTCAGGAGCGGCTTTCTTTTTCGGCGCCGGTTCCACGGAGGTGGCCGTCGAGGTGGCCGCGCTCTCTTTCTCGGCAGCAGTGACGCGTCCCTTCTTCTTCCCAGACTCTTGCTGCACCTGCGGGTTGGCGTTCACAGGAACGCCGATCGAAGCCGCAGTCGCAGCGGTCGCACTGTTGATACTGATCGGAGTTTCGGTAGAGACAAGCAGCTGTGTCAGAAGCTCCTCGTCCACCCGCCGACGCCATGACTTGTTGCCGCTTTGTGCGATCTTCTTGGCGACTTCGTCGACGCTCTCCCACTGGATACCGTATTTCCGCCAGAGCAAAGCACAGCGCAAGCAGAGGGCCACCGTCAGCGGCTGTCCCCGATCTCGCTGCTTCGTCGAAGTCTCGCCCGGGGTCGTCGTGCCGGGCGGAACCCCCGGGGCGCGTCGCCATTGACGGGAGGTTCGTGTCGAGCAGAACTTGCACTGGAACCCACGCTTCTTCTCGCTGGCTTTCCCGCTATCGAACGCCGAGTCGTCGTGGTCATCAGCAACATCGTCCACCAATTTGGCCGAGGCGTTGTGGCGCTTGGCTTCCTTCTTGCCCCGTCGGCCCTCGTAGGCACCCCAGATCTGACGACCGCGGGGGGTTTTCTTCCACATGTAGTAGAATCGCACAATCTGATAGTGGGGCACAGTGCCTACGTGTTTGGTGATGTGGCGCCATTCCGATCCGTATTTGCCGACTGCCTGCTCGAACAGCTTGAGCTCCTCGGGGCGCAAACGAGGCTCCTTGAGGTCTTTGTACTTGTTCATCTGCTTCAGCTTCGCCAGAGCGGCATCGACATCGAAGCTGTTCGCGTACAGGAGCTCCAGAGCCTTGTCGAGGAAATTGGTGGAGTACTTCTCCAGCCCCAGCTCGGGGGCCAAAGCCTTGGCCTGCTCCATATATTCATCCACGAACCTTTCTCGGTCTGCGGGGCTGAGGTCGGATCCAGGCGCGTCGTCTTCACCCCGGGCGGGGATCTGGTCGGCAGAAGGCATCTTGAACTTCAGCTCAGCGGTACGGACTTGCTTTCCGGCCACCGCGACTGGCTCATCTTCGCCGCGTCGCACATATCCCGTAGGCTCGTCCATGACCCACTTGGGCCGGTTTGCTTTCTCTTGTTTTGCGGCTTCGATGGCAGCGACGGCCTCCTTGGAAAGTTTCGTATCCTTGCGACTTCCCGAAGTCCGCATGTACTTTTTCTTGAGGTCGACCGGCTTTACGTACTCCACCGGCTTTCCATGCCACGGCAGCACCATAGCCTGATGTCGAGGCCCCAATCGGGAGCTGGCTCGCGGATATATCCGGTCATCGTAATCGAGAGCATCCTCCACCCGACAATGAATCCCGAGGTAGCGGTAAGGCCACCGTTTGGCTTGTGCCACTTGTTCCTCTGTGGCGGGCCTAACCTCTTCCTCCACAGGGGCCGGAGTGCTCCCCGTGGTGCCGTTCGCAGCCGCGTTGGGCTCCTCCTCCTCTTCGACCATTTCCTCATCCGCGTCGTGGGCTTCGCCGAGTAAAGGGGTATTCCGGGCCTCCATTTTGCGCTCCTGGGCGCGACTGCAGGCGGCGCAAGCCCAGGCAAAGCCGCGGGCCGGCTTTTTCGTAAGAACGGGTCGGACGCAGTACATGTGATAGGTGTTGTGGCAGACGGCACAATCCACCGAGTCGTTGCTAGGAGAAGGGTTAGTGGGGGCGGTTCCTCGCCTACATGTGAGTCGGTCCATACTTAGCGGCATACAAGCTGCAGCGCTTGCAAGTCTTCACAGCACTGGTGAGCTCCTTCCGGCGGCCGATCTCGACCAGGACGAACTTCCAGCGCTCATCGAGGACCTTCTTGACATTGGCGGGGACGTTGATGACCTTGCTCGTGGGGATGACGTCGTAGTAGCGATGGATGTAGCGGTCGAACATCTTGTCGTACCAGAAGGAATCGCGGGTCTTGCGGTACTTGTCGAAGTCGGCGATCTCGGACAGATGCAGGATCTGGCATTTCCCCCGGAGGGAGGTGAGTGGGCAGGTGTCGGAGTGCATGGAGGCGAAGACCAGGCGGGTGTCGGCCACCTTGCGCTGGATGTCACGTGGCCGGTAGTACCAATTCACCCGCAGCGCCTCGATCGGGCCCGACGGCGTGTCCTTGGACGGGAGGAACTCCATGATGCGCGCCAGATAGTACGGCTCCCCGGGCGGCTCACAGATGAGGTAGACGTGGTCTGGATCCGGCTCTTAGCACAGTCTGCATTGACAGAAAAAAAAAAAAAAAAAAGACAAAATATACTTACCGTTCACGGCAAATGTGGTGCCATCGTCGGCTTGGAGTTTCCCATCTTTCAGGTAGGCGCCACGGCTCTCGAAACTCATCATGTTGGTCTCGGTCGGGCTGTGGGCGATCCCGGGCGCGGTGGTGAAGATCTTCTTGGCCGCATTGCCATTGACCGCATTCGCATTGGCGACGCTGGCGGGCTGTTTGCGTTTCCGCGAGGAGGCATTGGGGGCCGTGGGCACTGGGGTGGAGGTGGCGGTGGTGGACGGCGTGCCCTCGTCGAGTTTGGCGGAGAAGGAGGAAGTGCCTGGGATGGCATCTTTGGGGTCTTTGGCGTTGGCGGGGGTGGCAGCACCGGAACCATTGACGGCCGGCAGACTTTTGCGGGAATGGGAATGGGAATGGGAATTGGAACTGGAATTGGAATTGGAATTGGAGGCGGAGGCCGGCTCTTCACTGTTGGCCTTGGAGCCATTGACGGGGTGGGCGGCGACACCGCTACTCCGCTTGGCAGCCTTCAAGGCCGGCTGGGTCAGCTCCAGGTCGACGTCGATATCGCGGTCTTCGGCGTAGTTGGGGCGCGGGGCCGCATTGCGCCCCCTGGACCGGGTGCCATACGGAGCCGGGGTGGTCGACACGCTGGGGGGCTCCGTCGTCGCCGCGACATCGGAGGCGGATGAGGCACTGGGAGCCATCGGCTGGGATTGCAGCTCGTTCCCCGTGGCCGCGCTGGCGGGGCTGGGCGACTCTACGGATCCCGTCCGGGACGAGTGGCCAGGGGTGGGCATGCGACGGAGTGCGCCAGACGGCGACGAGCTGGGCTTCAGATGGTGACTGTGGTGGCCGTGCTGGTGGGGGTGGGGGTGGGGTTGAGGGGGGACTTTTGGGACGGTGACCTGTCCGAGGCCATGGCCAACCCTCAGGCGGATTCCGTCGAAGAGTCAAAAAAAAGTGAGACCAGACGTGTAGGGTGAGGGTGGTGGTGGTGGTGGTTCTGGGAACACCAAACCGCCTGGGACGCGGAGATGCAGAGCTCAGCAACGGGCCGGGACGGGTAGGCGATCCCTCATGAGAGTCGACTCTGCAGACGGGTGGAGATATTGCACGGCGTCGGCCGAGTGGTAGTAGTATCAAAGGGGGCGAGGAGGAAGAACACGAAAAAAAGGGAAATGGACCAGGCCGCGCTGTGCAGATATTTTGCCCGACGGGTGGCAGATGAGAGACTGGAAAGTCGAGGGTCACGCCTCCCCCAGGAAAGACGATGAAGAAAAAGAGGAAGAAGAAGGGGAAGAGGAAGAAGAAGAAAAGGCGTCAGTGATAGCAAGTGGTGTGGCGGCTGCAGTAACGCTCTTTGCCGGGTCCCTCAGTTCTTCCCGCAAGGGCGCAAAAAGGGTGGATGTGGTGCTAAATGGCAAAAATTGAGCAACACCACAAGGTTGCCGAATATCAAGATCGACAACACCTTCTTCCGAGCAGAGAGCACACGACGGGGCGGAAGGGGAGCCGGCCGCAGAGCTAACCAAAGTATAGTCGAGATGGGAAGGGAGAGGGAGAGGAGGGAAGAAGAGCAGCGGCAGCCGGGGGATGGGGGGAAACCACCGGACGCATGAAACAACGAGGCGAGAGAGAAAGAAGAATGCAGGAGGTAGGGGAGGGAAGGAAGAAGAAGAAGAAGAGGAAGAAGAGGAAGAAGAGAAGAAGGGCCACTGGAATCGTCGGAGCAGTGAAATGAAGGTTAGCGGCGGTGGAAGCCAAACAAGAGTAGAGCCACTTAGGGCGTTGGGAGACTCGTGGGGTGAGCACAGGGTAAGTCGAACGGATAAGATCAGTGGGAGCCAGTCAGATCGGACTAGTGGCAGAAAGTACAAATCACTGATTTGGTCGTGATGGAGGTGGTAGTAGTAGTAGTGGTAGTAGTGGTAGTAAGTAGTAGTTCGTGGGAGGTGGAATGGAGTGGTCGATAGATCGATGGTAGATGGTTAATGGGGGGGGGGGAAGTGGATGATGGTTCAGGGCTATCCAGGCATAGGGAAGAAGAAGGGTTGGTGGAAGGGGGGAGGCGGGAGGGAGGAAGAGTGGGAAAAAGGGAAAGGGTAGAGGTAGAGGGAAAGGAAGAGAGAGAGGAAGAGAGGAAGAGAGAAAGAAAGAGAGAGAGAGAGAGAGAGAGAGGGTCGAGGGGAGGCGAAGATGGACCGTTGTCGACAGCCAGATACTACTAGACGAGCAGGACCAGAAGGGAAACGCGAAAAGTCAGAAGAGAAGAAAGCGACCAGAAAGAATCAGGAAAGCCGTCCAGGATCCCGACCAGTCCACGTCCTCGCCCCTAGTCCCGATGTGTTAATATGACGGATCCTCCATCCACCCAAGAACCGCGATGAATGAGCCCTTCCTGATGTTAACTGCTTCCCTTTCCCTCTTCTTCCATTCCCTCCTCCTCCTCCTCTTTCTCTCCCTCCTGCTCTGCTTCCATGCGAGACCGGGGGTTTTGTCGTCGGGTCGGCGTCGAGAGCCGGTTCCCATGGTATCTAAGTCTAGTATGTATGCATGCATGTATGTCTGTATGTATGTATGTATGTATGCACGCACGTACGTTTTGTGTTCTGTGTATCTATCTATCTACTAGGTAGGAGGATGAAGTACGGAGTACAGTACTAGTACTACCTAAGTAAGCAAGTAGATAGATACTAGGACCTTCGCGATAGGAAGGGTTCGATAATTTCTGGGTCGGAGGAGGGATGATATTTTTATAACGCCGCGCTCCCCTTGCTCTGGAAGGCGGCGTGTTTGACCCGTTGGGGGGATCTACGTCGGGACGCTGGGTTGAGCGGGAAGTAGAAGGATAATATATCATGTACCTTACCAGTATCTCGCTCGGGTGCGCGTTGGCGCTGGCGCTGGCGGAGAAAGGGATTGTGTGGGCCGAGGAACCCGATGCGAAAGAATGATGATGATATCGGGGAGGGGGCCATGGGACGAGAACTCCCCCATGCTCATGACCGGGTGGGAGAAATTCATGGAGGTGGGAAGAGGGAAGGGGAAAAAAAGGGACCTGGAAACTTAAAATCCAGAGAGAAGGGAAGAAAGGGAAAAAAAAGAAAAAGAAAAAGAAAAAGAAATCCGTAGGGAAAAGGAAGGATACTCCAACACACACGGACAAAGGGAAGGGAAGGGGGAGAGAGAGAAAGAAAGGATGGAGGGCATGGCCAGCCAGACGCCCAATGGATGGGTTTGTATTCATACTTACGAATGGGACAGACATACATTCATTCACTCACTCACTCATTCATTCACATCTATTCAGCCAGGCAGTCCGGGCGGAATCCCAGGATCCAGTCCCGTCGTCCGTCGTAGTACACCGCAGGAGGGAGGCGATGGGGCTAACCAGGAAAATCGGGGAGGGCATGTATAATCTGTGGCAGGAATGTTGTCACGTAGGGCAGCGCATGCGCGTTGGATCTGAAAGTGAAATCCCAAGCGCCAAGTCCCTGTGCAATGAGTGGCCGGCCAGATGGACCCATCCATGCCATCCAAGGCGCAGCGCTGCGTATATCGCCTGTTTCAGTCTGGAGTACCGACAAGGGCAACGGCGTCAGCATCCGTACATCTGTACCGGCCATGATAAGATCATCGAGTTCTCTGCTCTTCGAGTTCGCCATCTTCAGCGATTGCCGACCCTGCCGATGGTGTTGATTATTGATTATTCTGATGACCTGATCCCCCCCCTCCCCCTCCCCCTCTCTCTCCTCTCTAGGTTCAACGGTGGACGGAGAGGAACCAGACCAGGGCATGTTCGTTCTCGGAGTGATACCGCACTATTACGGGGGGGTTCTTCGAGTGAAATCACGACCTCCTATTTGCAGGACCCTCCCCCAACCAACTTCTTCCCCCCAATGGCGATTCTGAGGGGGGCATGACATGGCATGGCATGGCATGGCATCTTAAGTAAACGGGATGAGCGTTTTTGGCCGACGGACTAGATAGATACTACGACTAGAACGACTTCCGAGTTCCGCTAGGTAGGCACGGCTAGACTATGTATAGAATTTCCCTGGCGGCGGGAGGGGAGAGGGGGAGGAGGGGATCAGAAATTAAGAACACCAAGGAGATCCAAGTTGACACTCCGTACGGCTGTATGAAATGCCAAAGAGATGATCAGGCTCAGGATTGGGGTAAAAAAACATGGGACGGGGCTGACCTTTTTTTTTTTTTTTTTTTTTTCACCGTCTCTTGAAATTTTACCGCGGGGGGGGGGAAAGGGAAGGGAAGGGAAGAAGAGGGTTATTCTTCCCTACCTAGGGACAGGGAGGGGCATTGGGTGCAAGAGTGGTCCTGTACGACCAGAAGAGAGAGGCATGGATACGGACGGAAATAGCTAAGCCATTTTAGCTTAGGTGGACAACCGAAAACTCGGTTCAGCGACTGTACAGAAAAGGGAGGGAGTTGCCAGTTCCACGGCTCCCCGTCGACCTGCAGTACTAAGGAACTAGTGGTGATTGCTAGCAGCGACACAGTCGATCCTCAGGCATGTCTGGAGGCTTCTTATGCGAACCACCTCCCGAGTCTAAACTGTCTGTCTCGGGCCACCGCGACTCCCCCCACGCGGTCCCTGGATGGTTGATGCTCGACTGCTCCAGCCAGGCTGCCCGGACGGGGCGAGATGGAGAGATGTCAGCCAGCCCCGTCCGGGTCGTTCGTATACTGTATCAGTATCGTGTCTACCTACCTACCTAGACCTGGCTGATTGAAGGGCGGGAGGAGGGGATGATAACAGACAGTCCTCCGTACTTTTAACTACTCCTCACTATGTACCATCTAGGCTAAGTGAGTTCTGGTATGTCGGATGGCCCAAACCCTTAGCGTTCTGGACGGCCGGACTAGGGTGTTTACTGCCTAGGCCGCCTTTCTCCTGGGAATCTCCCCCGCGACGGCGGATCTTTTGGCTGCGACTTTTCTTGGCCACTGAGGGACACCCGCGCCTGATGGCCGGCGGTAGCTTGCTTATTTGCTGATTTGCCTAGGAGCTTCGTCGGGGGAGGATGATCAGCCTGCGTCCGGGAATTATTCTTCTGATCATGTCCCAATCAACAATGATCTGTCTGGATCGCTCAGACTCCAGACATCTGGAAGGTTGATACGCGTGCGTGCGTGCACACCACTTCGTACCCAGGAGCGCACTTACATCATCAATCATCCCGATGTCCGTGTGCTGCCATCCCAAGTCTCCGGGCGACTGGCGGACCTTGGAACTCCTGGGATCATAAATCACCCCCCCCGACCTGAACCAATCAGACCTCGTCTCTGGTTGCCGCGCTGGTCGTCCTGACTTTGTTGCCACCTTACAACCTTCCAGCCTTCCTTTACAGCCTCCGACTAGGCAGGCCCCCCGCCTGGCCCATGCTGGACCGGGATGCTGGCTGGCGATGGCCCTGGATTATTGTTGGCGTGAACACGTCGGTCCTTATCTTCGAATGAAGCATGACCAAGGCGGGTTGGGGGTTTGGCGTTTCAGATGCTACCGCCGGCTTTCCCTGTCGGGGTCTCCAAGTACCTGCGTCCATGTCGCGCGGTCACGGACTGATGGACGGTGGATAGAATTCATCGGACAGGTTGGGGGATTAGGTTTGGGGGTCCCGGTTATGATCTAGTTTTCTCATCTGACGACCGGAAGTGTGAACCCCATCGTATCGTGGGTTGTTTGTTTCTTACTGTGGGTGATGAACCCAGCCGTCGAAACGGGAAAGCTACCTACCTACCTATAAGACGCGGCATGATGACTCGATCGGCCGATACTAAAAAGGGCGCTATGGGGACGATATGGAGGAGTCTGGCACTTGCGGACAACTAGTGCCTGTAAACGGGGGCAGCCATAAAGTTGCCTACCTACCTAAGGAGTCAAGAACAACAAACATGGCCAGAACAAGGCTTTACTCATCCGCCGGGTCGAGGGTACTTACTTACACGGAGGGGCTCTGCCAGGAGGATTGGCTACCCAGCTCCCCAGGCTCGGAGAACCCATGAATGACCGACTATCAGGAAGAAGAACCCGAACCGTCATCGTCATGGAAGATGGTACGGTGTACGGAGAATGTATGGGCAAGTTGAGTCTGCTTCAGTCTGAGTGGCCACATCGGGGTGGATCGTTGGAAGGTTTTTTTTTCCCTTTTTCTTTTTCCTTTTCTTTTTTTTTTTTACTCCGTACCCTTCCTTTTCCCTTCTCGGGTCCAGAGGTGTCTCTGGGTCAAATGTTGAAGAATGGCAGATTCGCCGAGGTATCCGGCCGTGACCACGGAGGTGGAAGTGAAACCGCCCACTGTATTAATAGTCTCGACAAATTAGCGTGCTGGGTCAGGGTCGTCCGAATACTTGACAATCCCTCAGATCTTCGCACATCATAAGGCGGGCAAGAGACTAGCAATTGGGACGTGAGGAGAAGGGTACCATGAACCGATCAAGGGGGGGGGTGTCAATCAATAGATGTCTAGACACTCGGTAATCTCGTGTTGCGCAGGTCCGCATTTTAACACCCCGTCTGATCTGGAGTAGTCATCGGAGGGCTGCCTTGTCTAGTTACTGATCCCGCCAGCGTCAGGTGACCCCCAGACAGCGAGGGAAAAATAGAAAAAAAGAAAAGAAAAGAAGAGAAAGAAACCTGAAGCGACACGCGACAGAAAGACAGAGGATAAGAAATAATATTGATGGGTATCATATCCTCACCGGGAAGGGCAGTATGAGCAATCTGGGTCTGATAGCCGGGCTTCTTCTCCGATCACCCTTGCTTACCTGACCCTCCGCCGGCTGCAGAGGGCGCGGGAAAAGGAAAAGCGTGGCAGATGGGCTTCCAACGTCTGTGCTCGAACTGGATCGCCGGGTGGGAATCGCCGGTATGAATGCCATGCCATGTTGTTTTTTTTTTTGGGTGGAGTCGTCCATTCCCATGCCCATCCGGATGGAACTCTGATTGGAAATACACACAGTACCGAGGAGTACTCCCTCACCAACTGTGTAGCTGTAGATAGGTATGTAGTCTCCGGGCGCGTGGGTGAAAGAGTGTGTGGCTGGCCATGGTCTGTACCACCCGGTCGTTAGGAGTGCTAGCATGTACATAAGTGTAGATAGTACTACTAGACAACACCCAGGCAGATGCATGCCGCTATTGACTAGCACACGACCAACCTGTGTTGGGTAAGTCATCCAGCAGCAGGGCTACGATCCAGGAACGTTTCCGCACGGGAACAGGAAAAAGCCCATTCGCTCCATCCGATTCTTCCACAACTGCAGGGTTGGTTTATTCCTGGACCTATCAGCGCACGGATGGAGCCTTAGGCTTCCAGGCAGAGTCCCAGGCAGGCGCCTGTTGATAGCTTGATCGTGCCTGCCTGTTCCAGTACTCCGTACCTGGTTGGTGGTCTGCCTGAGGCCAAGGGTGCAGTTTCCCGAAACGAGCGCGTTGCACGCCCGCGTTCCTGCGAGCACCAAAACAGGCGGGACCCTCCGTCCGCATCCGCCCATCATCACCATCATCATCATCATCATCATCATCAGAATCAGCGGGCCACAAAAAGTATACATTGTTGACAGCAGTGTATCTACTAGTAGTAGCCATCTGGGTTGGAGGCTGAGCTTGCATACTCCACCCAAAGCTACTCTTATATCTACCTACCTACTTACTGTACTTAATGATCCTTGGAAGTTCACCACCCATGGGAACCCCGACATAACTACCACTGCTCTACCAAGGCACTAGAGCCACCCCCCCCCCCGGCATGTCTGCACAACCGGGACAGCCATTCCAAACCTATGGATATCAGACTTCCGTGGATATTGTCCAACGGGGCACGTACAATATAGCCCCATTGGCTGGGAGCAAGCGACCCCCCGATCCGTCTGCCGAGGAGGATCACAGGGTTGTCGGGGCAAGACATCCGCAAGACGCTCAAAGCGCAGTCGGTCGCCCGGTAGATTTTATCCGACCTTCCTTGGTGCTTCCCAAGGCCCGTCTGGTCGCCAGTGAGATCTATCCGGTGGCAGCTACGGTTCCTGGGCGCAACGGTCGGCAGCAGAACGGGCTCTCTGCCGATCAGGAATCTGCACATAATCCCCTTTTGTCGCTGCACCACCCTACTTATGGCCTCCCCCCAGCGCTGTTGGCTAATTTTGCAGCTGTCGGGCTCAAGAGCATCTATCAATGGCAGGCCTCATGCCTGCTAGCCCCTGGTCTCCTGCAGGGCCGTCGGCACTTGGTCTACACAGCCCCCACAGGCGGAGGGAAGTCCCTCGTCGCCGACGTGTTGATGCTGAAGCGGATCATGGAGAACCCGGGACGCAAGGCAATTCTGGTCCTCCCGTATGTTGCGCTGGTGCAGGAAAAGCTGAAGTGGCTTAGACGTATCGTGCAGGACGTGGAGAAGAGCGTCGCCGACACCGATGACCAGGCAGACCATGCGAAGCCGTATCATCAACGGTGGAAAAAACTGCAACGATCGATCCGTGTCACTGGGTACTTTGGCGGGAGTAGGACGGCCGCGTCCTGGGCTGACACGGACATTGCGGTTTGCACAATTGAAAAGGTGCGTCGTCTCGATGTGGACTAAGCTACCGATGAGACCTAAATATGGTGATACAGGCAAATTCGTTAATCAACACCACCATTGAAGAATGCAGCATTGGTGACTTGGGCGTGGTCGTACTGGACGAGCTGCACATGCTCGACGATGAGCACCGTGGTTATCTTTTGGAGCTGATGGTTACAAAGCTACTCTTGCTGCGACAGGATATTCAGATCATTGGCATGAGTGCCACGCTGTCGGTATGAACGCTGATCTGATTTTACACGTAAAGATGGGCAGTCTGACGGACACTAGAATACAGAGATGCTGGCTGAGTGGATGAAAGCCGTTTATTTTATCTCGACCTATCGCCCTGTCCCAATTGACGATTACCTTGTTTACGAGAATGCAATATACCCCGCAGCAACATCGAGGCAACTTTTCCAGACCATCTCTCGATTGAAGTCGATGACGAATACTTCCCTGATGGACAGCATGCCCCCTCATCGTATGATTCGCCTTTCGAATTTCCGGGAACTTGCGAACCCTATGACGAATGCGACGGTGGCTCTGGCGATCGACACTGCCGCTGCTGGATATGGCGCCCTGGTGTTCTGTGGCAGCCGTCAGGCGTGCCAAATCCAGGCTGGTATTATCAGCGAAGCAATGCCAGCTCCCTCGGAAGAAACAGATGAGCTTAGCAAACGACTGGACCTCCTGGCTGAGCTAAGAAGTCTACCAAGTGGTCTAGATCCGGTTCTGGAGAACACGGTTCCTAGAGGCGTGGGGTTTCATCGTAAGTGGTTGTTATAACGACTTCGTACATACACTAAACGTTTTTAAGATGCGGGAATGACAACGGAAGAGCGTGAATTGATAGCACAGGCTTATGACGAGGGGATTATAAGGGTACTCATTGCCACATGCAGTCTTGCTGCTGGTGTCAATCTTCCTGCCCGAAGAGTCATCATAAACGGGGCGCGCATGGGCCGGGAACTTGTTGGGCCGGCGATGCTGTAAGTATTTAATTTGATATAGTGTGCTATCGGCTAACGTGTGAAGGCGACAAATGTGTGGCCGGGCTGGCCGCAAAGGTAAAGACGAGGCAGGCGAGACATACCTCATTTGTGGAAATAGTGACCTACAATCTGTTTGTGATCTTTTGGAAGCCGATATGCCGGCCATTGAAAGCTGTCTAGCTCCAGAGAAGAGAGGACTCAAGAGGTAAGCCCCTGGTACCCGTGGATGTGAGGTTCCCGGTAACTCACTTCTGAAAAGAGCTCTTTTAGAGGCCATTGCAACCGGCCTTGTGTCTGGTACTGATGCGATCAAGGAATACGTCAAATGTACCCTGCTATACTTGACGGTGGAGAAGAAAATTGTCTACAGTATCATGCGCTCCGCGCTCCAAGAACTGATCACCGAGGGACTCTTACACTTGAATGACGACGAGTCATACTCACCGACGCAACTGGGACAAGCCGTAGTGGCTTCCGCGTTTGCGCCCGAAGATGGGTTGTTTGTACACGAAGAGCTGAAACGAGCGCTACAAGCTTTCGTCTTGGACGGGGACATGCACATATTCTACATGTTCACGCCTATTCAAGCGGCGGCTGGTACGCCGATTGACTGGCCGATCTTTCGCGATCAGCTAGACAATCTTGATGAAAGTGGCCTGCGTGCCCTGCAGTTTGTTGGCGTCCAGCCCGGCTTTGTAAATTCAATGTATGTCGAGCTTATTTTTCCACTCCCCACGTATGGGGAGCAAAGGTGTTGACGGACTCATAGGGTGCAAAGTGGTGCGTCGCTTAAAGAGAACACCCCAGAACAGGTTAAGCAGGCTAGGATCTACCGCAGAGCCTATACAGCATTCCAACTCCGGGACCTGAGTAATGAGGTGCCGCTGGCAACAATTGCTAGTCGCTACAGGATCCCACGAGGAACTGTCCAGACTTTGGCGCAGCAATGCCATGGCTTTGCTGCTGGCATAGTAAAGTTTTGCCAGCGCATGGACTGGGGCATGCTTGCGGCAGTTCTCGATCATATGCGCGATCGACTGGAAGCCGGAGCTCGCGCTGATCTGCTGGAAATGGCGCAGGTGACCTATGTCAAAGGCTGGACGGCTCGATTGCTTCGAGAGAATGGGTTCCGCAATCTGCGCGCGCTAGCAGAGGCTGACGCGAAGGATCTTGTGCCCATACTCATGATGGTATGACCAAATTCTATTGCCTGGTCCGGTGACACAGATGCTAATTGAAATACCAGGTAAACCCACGCAAAGCACAGAAGAGCCAACTGCACCCCACCGAGGCTGAGCGGTATGCAAAGAAGCTGTTGGCAAAGGCAGAGGTCATTGTTGCATCAGCGAACAAAATCTGGGGTGCGTATGACTGACTTCCCGAGATGCGAATTCACTGCTGACGCGTTTCTCTAACGGAAACAGAACGCGAGATGATGATTGAATTGGACGAGTGAGGAGCATTTTTGGTAGCTCTCTCATGGTTGCTCTTGGGAAATATTGCCATTGATTTTGGGCCGATCACTGGCTACGCAACATCTTGGTATTCTTGGTATTCTTGGCAAAGAGAGTTTTTAGAGGTGATAGACATAACAAGTGGTTATCTGGGATCGCTATTTACAAACCAACCTCATTTTTGACCTCCTGGGATGGAGACTGGCTGCTGAAAGCCGACTTGATGACAAAGTCCTTGATAAAAAATCATATAATATTCTCAGGGTATACGGATTATATAGACAAGACAAATGACAACGGAAACACAAAGGGTACATGTATGCTGAGCACAGCAATCTATACGCCATTCAGCTGGCTCTGGGCCTCGATCGGCTGGCCCTTGTCGACAAAATCCAGGAGAATGAAATTAGGCGGCCGGCCATAGATGGAATGGCACCGGCCAGCCTGTGTCCCAATACCGCTTTCCCCCGAAACCGCATTGGTCTCAGCAGCGTGCAGGCGGTCGGGAATCAGAACGCCGAGCAGATCGACATCCAAAAAGTGGTTGACGATGTACATACGGCCAGAGGCAGAGGCACCAGCCGGCCGGTCGATACTGCAATTGGAGAACGAAGCATCCGTCACGTCGTACTGCGTCTCGAAGAAGTAGGCGAATTCATCCAGAATGTACGGCACACTCGAGACATTCGCACCGTAATCTGGCCCCATCACATCAGTCATTCCGTTCACACCACTTGCCAATGGATACCACTCTTCTGAATCCAGACACTCTATATAAAGAAACTCACCCAAAAACACCACCAACCGCGTCCCATTCCCAATCAACTCACGCAAGGTCGGCCACTGATCAATCGCCAGGGTCTTCGGCGACGAACTCGGCACGAACGCATATTCCTGTAGCCCGGCGCTCGCGAAGACGTCCCCGAACGACGATACGGGGAGGTTATCGCCGTTGGTGAGGAGGAGCGTTACCACCTCGTTGGGGTGGTGGTCGAGCCACGTCTTCAGCGTCATTAGGTATGACTGCAGAGGACCGGCGTCTTCGAGAAGACACGACGTGTGGCAGAGCAGGATGGTATCGCCGTCGAGCGACTTGTGGGTTTGGCCTTGCAGGAATCGGATCCCGAGATCGAGTTGCCGCGTGATGTTGATGTTTTGGTTTTGTTGGGGTAGGGGGCCGACGAATGGGCTGTCGTGCGAGCCTACTTGCGTTATGTTGGAGTATTGGCGCGTGCAGTAGGTGGGGTGGCCGTTGCAGGTTTGAATTGTGGTTGATGAGGATGAGGATGGGGATGGGGATGGGGATGGGGATGGGGATGGTATGAGAGTGGCCCAGGTGGGGGCGATGGGTAGGGTTGCTGCTGCTAGGATGGTGATGGTGAGGAGGGTTGGGGATAGCTTCATCTTCATCTTCATTTTCATCTTGATCTTCTTTGAGGTTGGTTCAGAGGGTCTAGTTCATTTGTTTGTGGAGATAGTATCGTGGATGATGATTTGGGCATGGATGAGAGAAAAGAATCCGATGCGATACAGTGGCATGCCGTCGGACTATTTATGTCCTCTCTCTCTCTCTCTCTCTCTCTCTCTCCTGGATTGTCGCACCATGTCTGCCTCACACACACACACACGATCCCGACTCCTGCCAAGTTGAAAGGTTGAATCAAAACAAATCAGACGGCCTTGCTTGATGTCTGATGAGGTCGCCGTCCCGACGGCTCGTGACAGCCACGGGTGATGGTTTCGTGAATGTGATATGGTGACCACCATCACCACCACCACCACCGCAGTCGAGTCCCTGTCCCAGCCCCGATAGGAGCAGGAGCGTTGCTTTGCTCGCCACAGCCATGAGGTAGTATGTATGGATAACGGGGCTGTCTGAAACAGTCCATGCCACCTTGCGTGCGGGTGGAAAGGGTCTAAATGACTCGGTACCGAGGTAGCGGGAGTTGGTTGGCTGGCCCTGCCTGGGTTTAGACAGTCCAGGGACGAGGGGGCGGGTGGTTCTTAGGCTAGTAGATTGATGGATCTAGATGGATTTTTGGATTCGAGGCTATTTAGATATGATTTTTAGATTGTGGGTAAATGGGTTGATGACTGTTGCGTTTGCATCTGGCACGGGTTGGTTGCATTTCCTGCATCTTGGTCCGGTTATCAGCACCTTGGTGGAGGTGATATTGGCATGGCTTTGCAATGGAAGACGCCGTCAGTCATTCTGCAGGCCAGAAGCTTGACGACTGACCAGGCATCTGGGTCGGGAAGTAAGGGATGGATGGGATGGTCCTTGTAGGCCATGGTGTTTCTGCCTGAGGCACGAGAGTGTGGTTGTAGCTGTCAGCCTCCATCTTCATCCAGCCCATAGCTATCTTCATACTGATAGATAGCTCGATCAGATCAAGAAGTAGGTATTCTGCAACATATCACTAGCGGCATAGGTCTCTTCCTGGGACGCGGACCGTGTGGCCTTGGCTGGACTCCCTGGGGATCGTCCGTCCACACGTGCAACCAAATCTGGCCGCAGAGCGACCGATCATGTGTCAGGGTCGAGTTGTTGTGTTTTGTTTCACAGGGGACGGGGTGAGACTCCCGGCGTGACTTGGGGGGGGGGTTGTCTGGTGGTGAGTACTACTAGGTGGTTCCTAGTAGGTATTACGGAGTGGATGGGTGGATGATGGATGGATGATGGATGGTTGATGGTTGATGGATGGTTGATAGAGGATGGGAAGAACCATCCGCTTCGGGACTAGCCTGGTATGGTTGTACCGTACGGCACCGGTTCCTGACTGACTGTCTCCTCATCCGTTCGTTACCTAAGGTGCAGTAACTACTCAGGTAGTACCAAATAAGTACCTGTCTGCCTGGACATCTTCACCTCCATGATTCTGTTGACAACTTCCATCTGGATATTTGGATCCTCCCACAGCTTATGCTCCATCCCGCCGTGCTGGGCAACCTTGTCGGTGTAACTGTTGCCCGACCTGCTGCTAGTTCCCTCCCGTGAATCCCGGCCAGCCTCCACTTTAACACCCACTAACTAACTAAAGCTTCGTGACATCCGGCCGTGAGACTGTCTGCCTGCCAGCCTTCATCATCCAACAACAACAACAACCCCTCCACCCCTCCACCCCCTCCACCCCTCCACCCCTGCTCACTACACCTCCTCCCTATTTCCCACCCCCGCTCCCTGCATTACTACAAGTTGGAGCGATGGTCATTCGAACTTCCCGCCGATGAGCTCCATGATCGAGGCCAGTAATGACTGGGCACGAGAGGATGAGCTCGACTTGGGCCAAGAGGACGACGAGCACCCCCCGCCGACCCGCAACGGCTTCTCCCACCATGCCAGCCCCCAGGAGCTGCCGGGCCAGGACTCAATGGCCTACATCGAGGAGGATCTCCCCGGTGTAGCCACCGAGAACCACCACCTCCCTCCTGTTGACGCCGATACGACCTCCCTCCCCTCGTCGCCGCGCGCCGGGCAGCCCGGTGCTCCCGGCAGTGTCGACGAGACGATCTCCACGCCCGATGATACCCCTTCCCTGCATGTGGGTTGCGACCGTGTTTGTTCCGCCGTGACCCCCTCCGCTGACGAGAATAGGGCTCTCTGCTGTCGTCGCGGAGCAGCAGCGCGTTGGCCTTCCGAGGCTCCCCTGGACCCAGTCCCAGTCCCTCCCATCGCCCCTTCGACCGTCGCTTCCAGTCCAGATTATCCACCGCCTCGCCCGTTAGCTTCCGACCGTCGTCGCCCTTCCTGGCGCAGCTTCACTCGCGAAAATCCTCCCTCACTAGCCACCTCTCCCCGGCGACCGTGGACTCGGGCGCGGGCACCCCGACGGGCCCGTGGGATGTCATACAATGGACCAAGCTGAGGAAGATCAACGGCCAGGCCTTCTCGGAAGTGGGGAAACGGAACTTTGGGTATCCCACCTGTATGGCGGTCTCGACGTCTATCGTGGTGGGCACCTCCAAAGGCATCGTCCTGGTGTTTGACTATCAGCAGAATCTCAAGACCATCATTGGGCTCGGAACAAAGGGTATGGCATGCCGGACGGACTACTGACTGCATTGGGTGTGTTTGAGTGCTGACTGGGGACCTGTCTAGCTGTCGAATGCGGCGCGATCGCATCTCTCGCGCTTTCCGCCGATCACTCGACCATCGCCGGAGGCCATACCTCAGGCGACATCTTCACTTGGGAGATATCGCGCTCCGCACGGCCGTTCCTCCATATTCCCCCGATCCCTGCGAACCAGGTCGATACTCGGACCTCTGATGGTCACATTTCCGGCGCGCCGGTCATCCATGTCGGCTTTCTGGGTACCCGACGCACGGCGCTGGTCTCTGCCGATAAGCGGGGAATGGCGTTTTCGCACCTGGCTACTCGGGGAATGGGCGCAATGGGACGAACGGTGAAGACAACTCGGATTCTGGGTCGCTATCCTCAGGCCTTTTCAGAAGACCGGCGGCCGCGAAAACCGAGCTCGGTCCTGGCATTTTCGCCCCTCCCACTCGGCAACGTTGAACAGCCGACCGACTCACTGGGCCTGGTGGCCATGCTCACGCCTTATCTCCTGGTCATTGTCTCAACCACGCCTGTCGCGCAAACGCAGCACAAATCGCCCCGCCCGAAAGAAGTTACCGCTCATGGCGCTATGACCGGAGCCCTGGCCTGGTTCCCGGCGATCCGGCTCAAGGGCAAAGACTCGGAAATCTCCAAGACAAAACTCGTTTACTGTTGGTCGAACGTGTTGACGGTGATGGATGTGTCTGAAGTGGAAACCAACGAGTCGCCGACCCGGGACCGGCCCCCCAGCCTGGCCTTCAGGCCTCGGAGCAGATGGAAGGCGGATGAAGCGATCGTGGCCGTGCAGTGGTTGAGCCGCTCGGTCCTGGCGGTGCTGACGATCACGCAGCAGTTGCTCATCCTGGAGGACTATTCGATGCGCGTCACCGAGGCCGTCGATCTCCTCAACCGGCACATCTACCACGTCGATCTGTTCTCCGCTCACCTCCATAGCTTGGTCGAGCAATTCAACGAGGACGACACCTCGATGCACGGTGTAGTGGCGGATGCTTTTTACATGAGTTTCCGCTCCTACAAGGGGCGCCTGTTCCTCCTCGGCTTCAACGAGATGCTGATCGGAGGCCTGTCGAACTGGGCCGATCGGCTGCTGGCGCTGATGGAAGCCGGTGACTTCATCGGGGCGATCGAGCTGGCGACGTCCTATTACCAAGGCAGTGCTGAAAAGCTGACCATCGGCCTGCCGGAAGAGGACGCGCTGCGGCAGCCCCTCGTCCGCGAGAAGCTCCTGGAGATGATTTCTGCGTCACTCAAGTATGCATTTGGCCGGAACGAGGAAGCCAATAATGGGAGGCTCGGCAATGGGCAGCTTGAGAAACTGGCCGAGGTGGCCATCTCGGCGTGCGTCTGCATGTCCGAGGAGGACTTTCTCTGGGATGAGATCTTTACGTGGTACGAGGAAGGTGGCTTGCAGGGGATTTTCCTGGACGCACTTGAAGCGTATATAGTCGAGGGAACTGTACGGTCGCTTCCCCCTACGGCTGTCAAGGCCCTGATCAACCACTTTGCTACCACCCACAGCGCCAGCAGACTGGAAGAGATCATCTGCTTGCTTGATACTGCCACGATGGATATCGATCAAACAACCACGCTGTGCAAGCATCATAACCTATACGATGCATTTATATACGTCTGGAACCGCTGCCTGGGCGACTACGTGGGCCCTTTGCAGGAGCTCCTGCAGCTGATTCCCAACCCCGAGGCTCTTATCAACGGCGATTCCGTGGATGGGGTCAAGCGGTACACTAATGCAATGAAGATGTTCCCCTATCTCTCCTTTGTCCTTACCGGCCGCATCTATCCGACTGGGGCGGACATGGATGAGGACGAGGCGACTCGAGCCAAGGCCAGTTTGTATGATTATCTGTTCTCGGGGAAACCGTCTGGCACCGACTCGGGGACCCATTCTCATCCAGGCGGGTCGTTTCCGGACCTCCAAACGATGCTGCGATTTGACGCGTCTAGCTTTATGAGCATGATGAACGAGGCGTTCGAGGACAGTTTTCTAAACGAGCAGGAACTCGACGAGACCCCTTTCCAGGGGGTCTCCATCAACCGACAGTATCTAATTAGCATTCTGTTACAGGTCATGACGCAATCGTTCGAAGCATCTGATACCGTTTATCTAGACATGTTCCTTGCGCGCAATCTTCCCAAATACCCCCAATACATCCTTCTGTCGGGCAGCACGCTCCACCAGGTCCTCGAGCGGCTGTGCCGATACCCTAGCCCGGAGATGGCCGACGACTGTGAACTGAGCGCTGAATATCTGCTGTCCATGTACCACCCCCCCGATGTGCAGGGAATGATCCCGCTCTACAAGACCGCGCGCTTCTTCCGGATCTTGAAGTCTACGTATCGCTCCGAGAAGCAGTATCCGGAGCTGGTGCTCACCTACCTGGAAGACCCGACCGATCAGGGTGCCATCTTCACCTGCCTGCAAGACTGCCTTCGTCCCGGCGCGGGGCTGGGCAAGAAACAGCGGCGCGATGTCATCGATGTGGTCAAAGAGCATGCGGGCCAGCTGGCGGCGATCGACGTGGAAAAGGCCGCCCTGACCATGCACGGCTTCGCCCCCGAGACCCATGAAACGTTCCTCAAGGTCTTGGAGGATGACCCCCACCGGCAATATCAGTACCTGGGTGTCGTGGTTGGCATTTCGGTTCAGTCCGTGGCCGAGGGGCGATCGGCCAAGCCTGTCGCGAACCGGATGGTCGAACGGTACGTGCAGCTGCTCTGCAAGTACAACCCGACGCGCGTGGCGGACTTTGTGGAGGATCTGCGGGTCGGCGATGTGCGGCTGGAGGAGCTGCTGCCGTCGATGGAGGAGAGTGGGGTGGTGGACGCCGCGGTGATCCTGCTGGCTCGACAAGGGCAGATTCGGGCCGCCATGGACCGGCTCATCGCGCATCTGGGGACGCTGGAGGCCGGGCTGGTGGGCATCCTGCAGAACATCCACGACAGCTCGGACTCTGCGAATGCGACCGAGGCTATCGACCATCTCGTGGAATCTCTGGAGAAGTACACCCGGGTGGGAACCTGGCTTTGCCAGGGGCAGACCAAGACGGCGAAGAACTCGCGCGCGGTGGAAAGGAATGGCTCGGGCAAGGGCGCCCTCGAGAAGCCGCTCTCGTTCGATGAGGGGCTGTGGCTCGACTTGATCGAGGGGGTCGTGCGGATTGCCAGCAGTGTCTTTGGCCTGATGCAGAACGGCGAAGCGGGCGACTCTGCGGTGCGCGCGAACCCGGCGACTGCGCCCTTGGTGGCCGCATTCCGGGCTCTGGTGCAGCAGGTGTTCACTGCGCTGCTCTCCAGCACGGTGCGGGTTGGCGCATCGCCCAACGGCGAACGCAGCGATGTCGCCTTCCTCCGGATCCTGCGCGCATTCCTCACGCGGGCGGCGCGCTGGTCACCCTCCCTCCTGGAGCTGCGGGCGGTGCTGGCGTCGATCTTCTCCGCGTACACGTACGAGAAGTCGCTGCTGTCGCTGGCGAACGGGATGCTGGACCGGGACCTGTTTGTGCATGTGGACGAGGTGACGCGGCTGCGGCAGCGGGGATGGCGACCACGCGGCCAGCTGTGCGAAGTCTGCCGGCTGCGGGTCTGGGGCCCCGGGGTCGGCCCCCAGCACTGGCAGTCGTGGGAGCAGAAGCAGGCAGAGACCCAACAGCATCGTCTCCGCAGGCGACTCCACGAGCAAAATGATCCTGCGACAGCGCGGGGGAAGGGCAAGGCGGCCGATGCAGGTCAGCCGCTCCATCTGATGATGGACGGGCATGCGGGAGGGGACGGGGACGAGACTGTGGCCGCAACTGCCCCCCCTGCTGGGCCGGTGGTCGTCTTCTCCTGTCGCCATCTGTACCATCGTCGCTGTCTTCTGGAGATCGATCAGTCGAATGCGAATGCGAATGCGAATGCGACCGGAAAGCAGCACCAGCATGGACCCTTCCACCGGGGAGGGTCGGACTGGGAGGAGCTGTCGTGCCCGGTTTGTCCTGTACATACATAATGAACGAGAGCGATGGCAACGTGATGATTTCGTGGTTTAATAGCATTTTTTTTTTCTCTTTTCTGTTTTATTTTTTTTATTTTTTTTCTCTTTCTCTTTCTCTTTGTCTTTCTATTGTATAATAGACTTACTGGATGCGGACTACTCTGGTTACATGTGTGTGTGTAAGAGGAGGACTGGCCTGAAAGAGATCGATCGGCTGACATCTCCGTGCCGGGCAACCCTAAGGGTCTTTGGGTCTTTTGGACTTTTGTTTGGTTGACATTGCAGCATGAGGGATTTTGGGTTTGGATTTACCTTGAATTAGATTCGAGATGGGGAGTGACAAGTGCGACTGACTGGGAGATTTTGGGGTTGGTTGGTTTGGGGGAGTTGGGGGCCAGTGGGTGTCAGAGATCTGATGAAGGTGACGATGAAGAAGACGATGAAGATGATGATACACACCAAATCCATGCTAACTCGACTGGTTTAGTGCTCTCATTCTGGCCCCCAACGCGCCTTAATTGGTGCAGCACTGGCCCTAGCCGCCCATTCGCCCATTTGCCCTGCGCGATTCCTTCCAATCTCATGCGCCCACTTCCTTCGCCTTCTCGCCATCCTGAATCCTCATTGTTCGCTCCTCCCGTTGGAATTCCGACTGGACCTCAGCAAGCCTGCTCCCATCGCCTCCACACGTTGTCTCTTTTGGCCCAGGGGAATAGAATTCATCCCAGATCCGCTCTTATCGCGCCGGAGGGAGCATCCATCTTCAGCTCGTCTAAATTAATACGGACCAGAGCGCGATAGTCCCTGCGATAGTCCCCTGCCTGCCCGTTGCCCGTTGCGCGCACATGGGCGCTTCATCTGCCATGACATCCACCCACTCACACCCAACAGGGCCATGTTGCCTGGTCTGGTGGGTGTATCATATCCGGCGCCACGACTCGCTAGTGCTGAGCTTGGCCGCCCCTGTTTCTTCTATCGCCCTGCAGCACTCTGCAGTCTATATAAGACGGCCCCCGTCCGCCATGGATCATCGCATTGGACTCCTCGTCGTCGCCCTGTAACACTCCTTTGTCTGTGGTCTGCGCCCTTCTGTTGAACGCCCGGCGAAAAGCAACGGTGTCCCCTTCTTCCATTCCTTCAGAGCCCTTATTTTGCAGAGGAGAAATCCCCTCGAGCTGGTCTACCAGAGGTCCCTTGCCCCCCGCCCTCCTCTGTCTCCCCCATTGATTTGTTGAGAATCGCATCGCAATGCGCTCTACTACTCTTTCCCTCCTTTCGGCCCTTGGCCTCACGGCGCAGCTCAGCGCGGCCACCTACTCCCTCGAGGAGGACTATGCCACCTCGAACTTCTTCGAGAAATTCACCTTCTACACGGAGGCCGATCCCACCGCCGGCTTCGTCGACTATGTCAGCGAAAGCACCGCGAAAACCGACGGGCTGATCTCCGAGAACAGCAGCTCCGTCTACATGGGTGTGGACTACACCAACGTCGCCTCCAGCAGCGGCCGCAAGAGTGTCCGCATCACCAGCAACAGCGCCTACACCCATGGCCTCTTCATCTTGGATCTGGAGCACATGCCCGGCGGTATCTGCGGCACCTGGCCTGCCTTGTGAGACTTCACTTTCCTAGACACCCATCCCCCAAACCCATTCCGATTCCTAATGAATGAATGACTAGCTGGCTCCTCGGCTCCGACTGGCCCTACAACGGCGAAATCGACATCATCGAGGGCGTGAACCTGCAGACCACCAACGACATGACCCTCCACACCAGCGAAAACTGCACCATCAGCGCCGACTCCGGCTTCACCGGCACCCTCTCCACTGACAACTGCTACATCTACGCCGCCGACCAATCCTCCAACGCCGGCTGTGGCATCGACGCCACCAACACTGACACCTACGGCACGGGCTTCAACGCCAACGGCGGCGGCGTCTACGCTACCGAATGGACCTCCGAGGCCATCAGCATCTACTTCTTTGCGCGGGGCAGCATTCCCTCCGATATCACGGATGGGAGCCCCAAGCCCGCGTCGTGGGGAACCCCCCTCGCCAAGTACAAGGGGAGCTGTGATATCGATGAGCATTTCTCTGGGATGCAGATTGTATGTCCCTTTTCCTCCTTCCCTTCCCTTTCCTCCCCCCCCCCCTCCTTCCCATCTGTTTCTCCACCCCTCCACCCTCTCTTATACACATACACATATACATACACATATACATACACATATACATACACATATACATACGCACATACATATACCCAACCCCACCCCGGAACCAAACTAATCATCTGTCCCAGATCTTCGACACCACCTTCTGCGGTGACTGGGCCGGCGCCGTCTGGTCCACCAGCACCTGCGCCTCCAAAGCCAGCACCTGCACCGACTACGTCCAGAACAACCCGTCCGCGTTCAAGGAGGCCTACTGGACCGTCAACTCCCTGAAGGTGTACAAGAGCGATACCGATGCCACCAGTGACGCCAAGGCTAGCGCCACTACCAAGAAGGAGACGAATACCACTGTTACGTCCACCAAGGTGGTTCATTCCACTGCTACTGCTACCGCCACGGAGAAGGTTCAGGGTCATCAGCACCGGAGGGCGCATGGACATGGACGTGAGTGAGAGTAGGTACTCAGAGTACGTACTCATAATGAGTGAGGGACTGAGCTCCAGATGCTCCTGATTGGATCTGGATGAAGGCGATGTGATGTGATGTGATGTGATGGAGTGAGGTGGATGGATGTACACGATAGATTCGATACCCTTACCATTCTCTCGTTTTGACTCGATCCGAGTTTTCTTTTACTTTACTTGACTTTACTTTACTTGCTTACTTACTTACTTACTCACCTACTTATCTTATACTATCTTGCTTATTCTGCTTTTCTGGTGTATGTATTCTTTCGATTTCGGGTGGTTTGTATTATTTTGTCTACTAGTCGTGGGTGGGTGGGTAGGTGGGTAGGTAGGTAGGTAGGTAGGTAGGTAGGTGGGAGTACCACTTTTACTTTCTTTCGTTCGTTGGTTCGTTCGTTCGTTCATTTGGAAGATACTGGGTCGATGATGTGTGTATGTATGCATGTATGTATGCATGCATGCATGCATACATGCGATTAAGTATGTATAGTAAGCATGTAGATAAGATGAAGATGGAGATGAAGATAGATGAAAGAAAATTAATAGATCATTCCAAGTCATTAATATTATTACAAAGTAGCTAGCTAGCTAGCCCACCCACTAACATGACCAGATCAAATCAGATCAGATCAGACCAGATCAGATCAGATCTAACTAGCAACCAACCAGCTATATAGATGGTATATGTATAGCTCAGGTCAAGGTCAGGTCATATCTATCTAACCTAGGCGGTCGTCATAGTAAATCCCAGTAAATCTCGCTGATCATCCGTCAAGCGGCCCCACTCCAAGAGGAGACGAAAAAAATAGATCTCCATATCCTCCTTCCGAATGGCGGTATTGGCCCATTTCCGCCCCTCCTCGGCAATCCACTTTCCCTCGATATCGTGCGGAGGCACACCGTCTCCGTTGTTGCCGATGGTGGAGGTATCCACGCCCGCGAAATAGGCGAGGGTGCTCCACAGACCGTGGAGACGGACGTCGATGGGCACGAAGTGCAGCCAGGGGGTGATGCGGGAGTCGAACCATTGGCGGAAGAGACCGGTCTTGAAGGGGAGACTGTGGCTCTGCATGAAGGGGAGGAAGCGGCCGCTGAAGCCGGCGCCGTCGGAGTCGAACAGGTAGCGGTGCTGCCAGTGGGATTGGAAGTCGACGCGGGAGCCCGGGACGAGCTCCTTTCGCTGGTCGTCGCAGTCGTGGTTGCGGCAGCGGACGACATCGATGACGTCGACGCTGGTGTCGAGGTGGAGTTGTTCGGACGGGGCGCGGCCGTCCAGGATCTCGTAGCGGTAGGTGTCTTGTTCTTGGGTGGGGAGGAAGACGGACACTTTGTTCATGGTGTTGTTGTTGACCAGGTGCGCGAGGCGCTGGCGTGGAGTGCCCTTCCATTCGCCGTGGCTGCTGATGCCTTCGGAGGTGCTGCCGATCCAGAAGAGATTGTTTGCCTTATCGGTGTAGTTGGCGTCTGGGTGGTCGGGCGAGGGCTTGTATTCGATCTTGTCGACGTAGTTCCAGGGGCTGGGAAAGATGATGTCGTTGAATCCGCCGATGGTGCTCTGGCTGAATACCGGGGTCAGGTCCTCGGTCACTTTGAAGGAGGCGGGCGAGAGGAAGAACCCGTGCAGGGAGGCGAGGTCGGGCTGGTGGCAGATGTCGGTGGCCATCGCCCAGTCGGATAGGAACTCGCCCAAGGAGTGGGGTCGGATGCAGCTGAGGCAGAGGTGTCGGCGGTCCCAGATGCGCTGGGTGCGGGCCTTGGAGGAGCGTGGGCAGGTGGAGCTCCCGTAGCGATCGAATATGTGCTTGAAGGACTGGTCGACAAACAAGGTCTCTTGCGTCTGGTCGGCGGGCTCGATGGGGCCCCATTGGTCGTCGCGGTCAGCCGACCATTCGGGCAGGATGCTGTCCTCTGCGGGCAGGCCATACGACCTCGCCTGCTGTCGCAAGGCCGATACCCTCTCCCAGGGAACCGTGACCCGCGGCTCGTCGTTGAGATTGAAGGCCAGGTCCATGTCCGGGAGGTACTCGGAGAATTTCTCAATCATCTTGGAGGCGCTGATCACCATCCACGCATGGGTTGGCTTGATCCCTTCCTGAACCCGGGCTGTGCCGTTGCGGATGCTGATCGCGCCAATCTCGTTGTACGGGTTGGTGGCCAATTTCTGCGTGAGCTCCCGGATCTGCGCAGGCTGTAACGCACGGAACGGCAGGAGGTTGTTGTATATTTGGTCGAAGTCGTCGATGACGGGGGATGATCGGTTCACGGCGTATTCGTACCACTTGTCAAAGTTCCTGCTCTAAGTTAGATCACTTCTGCAGAAGGTGTGATGGTTGCGACGCACGGTGGTGGATGTTGGTTGTATTGCACTCGGTACTGCTTGACGGCATCCGCAAGGTTCTGGCTGCTGTTGGCCCGAGCAAGCCATTGATCATGATGCTGCCTGCCCTCGTAGATGAGCAAGTCGATAGGATGTAGATGGGCGGCGCTGTGTTGCTGCGTGACGAGAACAAGCCCGATTCCGACTAGTGCGGTGAAAATGATTCGCATGGCAATATTGAACCTATATAGAAATTGCGGTTCCTCCTCCGAAGCCGTCCGAGAGTGGAGAAACGACAGTCCTCCTGCAAAGGTGAAAAATAGAGCCGCGAAAGCGCGGGAGGCAACGATCAGTGGGAACGGCTGCTGCCCGTTGAACAGAGCCGACGCCCACATAAAAAATAGAGAGATGAAGCCCGCCAGTACTGCAAGCCCAGCGACACCGTAGTAAGGAATCTGGAGTAGTCAGTATCTGGCTCAAACATGTAGTTATGAGGAACCTACTAGCTGAGAGGCCGATACTATCACACACGCAACCAGCACCCCTTGGCCCACCGCACTTTGCAGATATTGAGTGCTCACGAACTCGTCCTCGGTGGATCTGGCTGTCAGAATGGCTACGAGGATCGTGTAAAACACGGCGACTCCCTTAAACCAGATTAGACACGGCCGGATTGCTTTCGATATGGCAGACAAACCAGTAAACTCCAGCCCCAGGAGACTAGAGCATGCTTCCTTCGGCTTTCCCCGGATCGAGCCCCTTCACACGCCAACTCCGCGGCGCCTATCAGAATCAATGAGTCGATAATAGTCGCCAGGATTTTAAACGCACGCAGTCGCAGATGGGCACTAGATGTGATGGGGCAGATATAAGTCGACTGCAAGCCGTCCCCAAAAGTCGTGATGAGATAGCCGCTGGCCAAGAGAAAGCAAGCCGATATGATGTATCTGAAGCGGCCCCGGAACAGGAAAGAGTTCACGCGACTGACACAGGCGACTATCGCGCGGAGCTGCGCATTCTGCGGGCGCTCAGGGGCGGACCATTCCTGGACCGGTCGGGAGCGCTGATTGCGCCAATAATCATAGAGCGCCACGAGAAACGGGATCGAGTACTGAAGCGAAAGAGGCTGGTCAACGCCGCCTCCTGTCTATCTGCCGATTGAATACTTACTGCATATCCATCAGGGGCGCATTCGATGTTGGCAGTGATGTCGCGATACAGGGCGACCCGTATGCAACCCAGCACGGACAGTAAGCCTGGTTTGATCCATCGAGTTGCGTTGCGCGTTCGATTGAGAGAAAAGCTGCTGTTGCTGTCCAGGCTGACGGGCGAAAACGGTTCTTCGAGGGGTTGGTCGCGTTCGGCGAGGGGTATGGCGGAATATTTATGTACAGAGGAAGAGACCTTGGGTATCCGATGGATGAACCTGCTCAGAATCAAGAGGGAGGTTCCCGCAAAAAAGCATGCCAGTATGGCCGAGTGGAGGGGATGATCTGTTGGAGCAGTCGTTAGCGACACGGCGAGTATCACGCACGGCCAAACGGGATGGATGCTGGTCCTGCGATCCTCTGAATAATCTCCGATAGATCGGACCTGGAACTTACCGAAAGCGAAGGTGGTTTTGTAGGAGGTTGAAATAAAGGTGAAGCTTAGGAGAAAAACCCTGCGGGCGCGTGAGAACGAAGTGACCGACGCTGCGAGTATAGCGACGGGTAAACACTCACCCCACGGAGGCCTTGAGGCCAGCTTCAGCGGAGAAGTGCATGGTGTCGACGGAAGGAATGTTAAGGGCCTGCAGAGCTAGTGGCCATCATTGCATGGACGACATTCGCGGCCTGCAGAGCACAGGGCAGATGAGGGCGAGAGACGGAGAGGTCCGCAAGGGAGCGGGCGACGGTGCCTTTTGGGGGGTGGGTGGAGACTTGGAGACGTCAGGGTCAGGTCAGGTCGAGAGTTCAGGGGGGGAGGATGGGGATGGGGAGGGATAAGTACCCAAACCGGTGGTGATGACAGGATGGAGAAGACAAAGAGCCGAATGACATAGATATTAATGGATTGCGTCAACGAAGGGGTCTGGCCACCAGGGACTCCAACACAGGCGGTCTCGTGCCGCCGGTACAGTACGGTAAGGGTAAGGCGTAAGGAACGCTAACTGCACGTCTCCTACTTAGTCGCCCTTTTAGCGCCTGCTCATCTCCGCCCTCCAGCACGTCAGCATCCACTTTAAGAGGCAGCTCTGCTTAGCTCGACTTTCTATCCCATTGACATTCATCCTCTCCTCTCCTCCCATGGCTATCCAGCCTGCAATGGCAGCCGGACGCCCTTGCAACCATATTGAGCCCGCCACTGGCCGACACGTCCAGCGGCAGCAACGGTCCAGCATGCAGCTAGCGTCAGGGTCCAGCAGCCGATCTGCAGGGAGACTGGCCCCAAGCGACGGAGTCCACCAATCCAACCACCATCCCGTTGATCGCTCTCCGATGTTCCGAACTGGGTTGCCCCTCCTAACTACAGGATCTCCTCCGATGTCATCATTGCTCTCAGATCCGCCTTGGAAGCTGAAACAACACGCAAGCCGTGCCTATCGGAAAGTTGATGTTGGTATCCGGGTGTCTGGTTGGCGGTATCCCAACGGCTGTTGGCGTCAGCACGGCCTCGGTCTGAAAAGAAATGCAGCTCCACTGGGATGGGGCCTGGTTGGAAAGAATATGGAGTGGTGGCAGGTGCGCCTTGAATGTTTCTCGCCCGGTTGGCATCTGAATCTACGCGCTACCTATACAGTATAAGACTATATAGATAGGTATCTACCGGTGTACAGACTGTAGATAGTATCTAGCTATGAACAGATATTGGATATGAACGAGATGGCCATGCCAGGTCTTTTTGCGGAATCCGGTCGGAATCCTGTCAAAACCGTCAGAATCCATGCTTTCACGTGATAGCATGAGTAAACAGGCTAGTCCATATCTGGGTTGGCGCGTTCAGGAACAGTGCATCACGTGCTGCGTGCTTTCGCCCGGGCGGTGTCCTATCCCAGCAAGCGGTCACCAGGGGCAGTTCCGATCTTGCCGATAACTTTTTTTTTGTCGGCGACCCCATCGCAGAGTCCACCGGCAGTGTGAACCTCATTCCTTGCACCTGGCCACTGTTTCGTTTCTCTGTTGAGATCTGGCCTGTGTCTTGGACGATTAGCGACTACGTGGTGTCCCCCGCGAGACTACCGTGAACCCAACCCCCCCGACCTGTGGCCCCGCCGCCGTCGCCGAATTTTCGTTCGCGGGCGATCCAGACTCCGTGAGCCTACAATTATCTCAACGTTACCCTCCCTAGGGTCATAGGGAAACTTGAGAAAAATGCCCCGCAAAGCGATCGATTCCCGGATCCCCGCCCTTATCCGCAATGGCGTGCAGGAGAAGAAGCGGAGCTTCTTCGTCGTCGTCGGCGACCATGCCAAGGAAGCCATCGTCAACCTACACTACATCATGTCGAGCGTTGACGTTAAGCAGAATAAGTCCGTCCTGTGGGCGTACAAGAAGGACCTGTTGGGATTCACGAGTCACCGGAAGAAGCGCGAGGCCAAGATCAAGAAGGAGGTGAAGCGCGGCATCAGAGAACCGAACCAGGAGGATGCGTTCGAGCTGTTCATCACCCTCAACCAGATCCGCTATGTCTACTACAAGGAGACGGAGAAGATTCTCGGTAACACCTACGGAATGTGCATTCTCCAGGACTTCGAAGCCATGACCCCGAACCTGCTCGCCCGGACCGTGGAGACCGTCGAAGGTGGTGGTATCGTGGTGCTGCTGTTGAAGGGCATGAAGAGTTTGAAGCAGCTGTACACTTTGTCGATGGACATCCACTCCCGGTACCGCACCGAAGCACACGACGATGTCGTCGCCCGGTTCAACGAGCGTTTTATCCTGTCTCTCGGTAGCTGTGATTCTTGCCTGGTCGTGGATGACGAACTGAACGTTTTGCCGATTTCCGGAGGAAAGCACGTGAAGCCGCTGCCCCCCGTCGAGTCCATCGACGATACCAACGTTGGCACCAAGAAGGAGCTGAAGGAGATCAAGGAGAGCCTGGCAGATGCTCAGCCCGTTGGTCCGTTGATTAGTCTGGCTCGCACAGTCGATCAAGCGAAGGCCCTCCTCACGTTCGTCGACGCCATTGCCGAGAAGACGCTTCGCAGCACCGTTACTTTGACTGCCGCCAGAGGTCGCGGTAAGTCCGCCGCCCTTGGTGTCGCTATTGCGGCTGCTGTGGCGCACGGTTACAGCAATATTTTCATTACGTCTCCGAGCCCCGAGAACTTGAAGACCCTCTTCGAATTCGTGTTCAAGGGATTCGATGCGCTGGGCTACCTCGACCACGTTGACTACACCATCCTTCAGTCGACAAACCCCGACTTCAACAAAGCCGTTGTCCGGGTCAACATCCACCGCCAGCACCGCCAGACGATCCAGTACATCCAGCCGCAGGATGCCCATGTTCTGGGCCAGGCCGAGCTTCTGGTTATTGATGAAGCTGCCGCCATCCCTCTGCCTTTGGTCCGCAAGCTGATGGGACCGTACTTGGTTTTCATGGCGTCCACCATCAACGGTTATGAGGGAACGGGCCGGTCTCTTTCCCTGAAGCTGATCCAGCAGCTCCGCGAACAGTCCCGGGGTGGCCTGAAGGCCAGTGGCCAGGAGGACATCGATGTTGCTGATCGTGCCACGGGCAAGGCTACCAAGGGCGCCGAAAAGGGCTTGGGTGGACGGTCGTTGAGGGAAATCACCCTTGCCGAACCCATCAGATACGCCCCCGGCGATTCCGTCGAGAAATGGCTGAACAAGGTCCTGTGTCTGGATGCGACTCTGCCCAAGTCCCGGATGAACACCCAGGGCTGCCCGCACCCGTCGCAGTGCCAGTTGCTCCAGGTCAACCGTGACACCCTGTTCTCCTTCCACCCCGTCTCCGAAAAGTTCCTCCAGCAAATGATGGCCCTCTACGTTGCCAGTCACTATAAGAATACCCCTAATGATCTCCAGCTCATGAGCGATGCGCCCGCGCACCAACTGTTTGTCCTTGTTCCCCCCATTGACGAAGAAGCCACGAAGCTCCCCGAGCCCCTCTGTGTCATCCAGGTCGCACTGGAAGGTCGCATCAGCAGACAGAGTGTCCTCAACAGCCTGAGCCGTGGCCAGCGCGCTGGAGGTGATCTGATCCCGTGGCTTGTCAGCCAGCAGTACCAGGATGAAGACTTCGCCGGTCTCTCGGGTGCCCGTATTGTCCGTATCGCGACAAACCCCGAGTACACCAACATGGGTTACGGATCCCGCGCCTTGGAGCTGCTGGTCGACTTCTACGAAGGCAAGTTCACCAGTCTCTCCGAGGACATCCCTGAGCCCCAAGAGGAGATGGTGCGGGTGACCGACGAGGAACTCACCAACACCAACCTGCTGGAGGACAACGTCCATGTTCGGGACATCCGCACAATGCCACCCCTGTTCGGCAAGCTGTCGGAGCGTCGACCCGACGCTCTCGACTATGTTGGTGTCAGCTTCGGTCTCACCTCGTCTCTGCACAAGTTCTGGAAGCGCTCCGCCTTCTCCCCCGTCTACCTCCGCCAGACGCCCAACGATCTGACCGGCGAGCACTCCTGCGTGATGCTGCGCACCCTCACCACCGGCACCAACGACGCCGCCTGGCTGGGCGCCTTCGCCCGGGATTTCCACAAGCGGTTCAACGCTCTGCTGTCCTACCAGTTCCGCGACTTCCCCTCGGTGCTCTCCCTCAGCATCTGCGAATCCGCCAATGCCGGTGCAAAGCTTGATGCCTCCTTCGCCCAGGCCCTCCTGGCCAAGTCCGACCTCGACGCCGCCTTCTCCCCCTTCGACCTCAAGCGTCTCGACAGCTACGCCAACAACCTGCTCGACTACCACGTCATCCTTGACATGGTTCCCACGATCGCGGAGTACTACTTCTCCGGCCGCCTCAACGGCAAGGTCAGCCTCTCTGGCGTGCAGCAATCCATCCTGCTCGCCATCGGTCTGCAGCACAAGAACCTGGACGCCCTGGAGAAGGAGCTGAGCCTGCCGTCCTCCCAGCTCCTGGCCATGTTCCTTAAGATCGTCCGCAAGATGTCTACGCACTTCCGGAACCTCGTGGAAGGCGCCGTCGCCGAGACCATGCCCGCCGCGAAGGCCCCGGTCGCCACCGAGGCCCACGACGAAGTGATCGAGCAGCGCTTCAAGCCTCTGGAAACGGGTCTGGAAGACGAACTCCGCGAAGGCGGCCAGCAGGTCGACGACGAGCTGCGGGAGAAGCAGCGCGCCCTGATCGACGCCCTGCCTCTTGACAAGTGAGCCAACCTTCCGCTCTCACCATTAACATGCCTCCCGAATGAACAATAACTGATTTCTAGCCTCCAGATACGAGATCAACAACGGTAGCGCCGCATGGGAAGACGCGGAGAAGCAGATCCGCAACGGCGGAGCCGCCACAGTCAGCGTCAAGTCGTCCAAGCAATCGAAGCGCAAGAAGGGCGAGTCGGCGCGCGAGATCTACGACGAGGAGATCGACTCGAAAAGACAGAAGATCATCAAGAAGGGCACGGAGGGAAAGAAGAAGAAGCAGCACTAGACTGTTGAGTAGCGAGTAGAAGTTGCTGTCTGCCAGTGCCGTCCGTCTATCTCTGCCTGTCTGTCCTAGTTTTGAATGCGTGGGGATGCATCGAGCTGACGGTGTTATTTGGTGCGATGATTTATTTCATTCCATTATTTTGGATTCTTTGTTTTTTTTTTTTTTTTTTTCTCTTTTTTGTCTCGTGCGAATCCATCTGCTGCGAGTGGCAAAAGTTGTCTTATGATGTATGTATGTATATAAGTACTATGTATCCACCTGGAATCGGATTGAAAATGAACTAACTGTTCTTGTTGACATTCTCCTTGAGCCGTTGGGAATCCGCCGATTCTCGGCACTTTCGCTGCTTATGTGGAGTCGGTGCGGGTGACAAGGACCAATATCTATACACCTCCAGAGCAGTATAAATACAATACTTATTTCTCTCTCGTCCTCCAACACTAATCACTATTCACAATCTTTTTTATTTATTTATCTTCCATCTTCCATCTTCCTTATCTCTCTATATCCGAGTAGCAATCCTGACATGCACAAACCCCCCTCCATCTCCATCCGGCCCCTCATCCAAACCATTCATCAAACGCCCATCCACCCCATCAACATCAACATCAACATCAACACCATCACAACCCCCAAACCAAGACTTTCCCACGCCACCCCAACCACCCCAACCAGAAACATGTCCACCCAAACCTGGAACGCAACCCAATACCTCAAATTCGCCTCCGAACGCACCCTCCCCGCACGCGACCTACTCACCCGCGTCCTCTCCCTCCAAGAACAACAACAACAACACCACCACCACCACCACTCCCCCCTCCGCATAACCGACCTCGGCTGCGGACCGGGCAACTCGACCGCCGTCCTCGCCGCCCAGTTCCCCCAAGCCCAAATCACCGGACTCGATTCCTCAGCTGCCATGATCCAACAGGCGCAGACCACCGGCACCCCACGGATAACCTTCTCCCAAGCAGACATATCCACGTACACGCCGCCGCGCTCGTCACCGACGGATCTCTTCTTCTCGAACGCCGTGCTGCACTGGCTGCCCCGCGCGGCGCGCATCGAGACCATCAGACGGCTGATGGCCACGCAGCCGTCCGGGGGCATGTTCGCGTTCCAGGTGCCGGATAATCTGGAGGAGATGTCGCATGTCAAGATGCGGGAGGTGGCTGCGTTGGAGGGGCGGGTGTGGAGTGAGCGGTTGAGGGGTTTGGAGGGGGGGCAGGGAGGGGATGCAGACGCCGAGGGAGATTCATGAGCGGCTGGTTGGGACGGGGGGTGAAGACGGGGTGGTGGAGAGGGTGGAGATCTGGAGGACGGAGTATTGGCATTCGCTGCGGGATCATGCGGCGATTGTGGAGTGGGTCAAGGGGTCGGGGCTGAGGCCGTTCTTGGATGCGCTGGGGGAGGGGGAGGATGGGGACAGGATGAGGGAGGCGTTTTTGGAGGAGTATGAGCGCAGGCTGAAAGAGGTGTATCCGGTTCAGCGCGATGGGAGGGTGTTGTTGGGGTATCCGAGGTTGTTTGTTGTTGCTGTTAGGAGGTGACTTGCTACTTGTTGGTGTGGGCGGAATTTCTGGAGTTGGGTGGTGAAGGGTTGGGTTTGGATCAAGATGGATGTTTCTACTGTCTGAATGGTTGATTATGGATGCATGTAGGGTGTTGGCCGATTCAACAAATCATCTTGAAAGCGGGCGGACAATGAATATGGAAGAAATCCCACAGGCAACGCTCGATTTGAATTACAGAGATGCCTTTCCTGAATTAACACCGTTGCTAATAACAATCCTGCGCGCACGCCAGCCCAGGGCTACTAATTTACAGTTCGTCATGATCAGCCGCCGGCTTCTCTTCCTCCGTCTTCTCGACGACAACCCCCTCGGGCAGCTTCTCCTTCGCACCCTCGCCCAGTCTGATCGCATCAATCCAAGCCTCGACACGCTCCAGTCCGAAGTCCGCGCCCTCGGCGGAATCGAATCTGCGCCACCAGCCGCGACGCCCGTTCAGAGCAACGATCTCCACGGCCTGATCTTCAGGCAGTCCGAGTCCGGCCCGGAGAGTCGCGGCCCCGCTGTTGATGGCAGGCACACTGTAGAATGGGAAGAGCTTGCTCTGGAGGACGGCGTACTTGTGCGCGATCTCCGACAGGCTGAGAATGGCTTCCTTGGCGGGACCGGGGAGCTCGGCATCCAACTCGCTTGGTTCGGGGAGCAGGACAAGAACGCAGGTGCCGGATTTGGGCTCCAGACAGGCAGCCTCAAGGCTTTCTGCCGTGGGGAGGGTGTCGATGGGAGGAGCCGGGATAGGGACACGAGCGGGCTTGGATTCCTGAGCGTCTTCCGGAACAATCTTCGGGTCGGGAGACTCGGTGGGTTTCTGGTTCTCAAGAACGACGGAGGAGGACCGGGGAGTCGAGGCCTTGGACTTCACAGCCTTGGGCGCGGGATCCGGGTTCGGGGCCGCGACCTGGCTGAGGAACTCGACCAGGGGCTTCTTCTTGAGCTCGCCGTCGTAGACAATCGGGTCTTTGCCGCCTCCGGGAAGGAGAACGAGGGTCGGGAACTCGGTGATGTCGAATTTCTCCACGGCGTCGGATTCCTTGCTGCGGACTTGGGCGATGCTGACAGAGCCGAGGAAGTCGATGGCCAGGGCGCGGATGAGAGAGCTGGTCGTGCCCTTCTCGGTGAAGAGGATGGCTTTGGGCGACTCTTCATCCTGCGCGAGCCAGGCGTCCAGGTCCTTGTCCGTGGCGCGCTTCACGTGGTTGGGGATCTTGTCCACCACCGCCTCGACAATTCCTTTGGCACTCCGGGGCCCTTGGTAGTCCTCCACACGGGGCTTGCCGGGTTTCTTGGAGGGAGTCACGATCTTGAGGGTCGGGAAGCCCTGGACGCCCATGCGGCCGCAGAAGGGTTTGTTCATCTCATCGTCGCAGTTCACGGCGGCAACCTTGGCCAGTCCGTCCAGGTTGGTGGCGGCCTTTTCGTACGCGGGTTTCAGGTTCTTGCAGTGGCCGCACCAGGGAGCGTAGAATCTGGAGGCGCGCGGGGGGGTGTTAGAAAGGCGAGGGTAGGAAGGTACTATATACGGGGAGGGTCATCGGGCTTACTCTACAATCTGGAGCTTGTCAGTACCGAGTGCTGGCAATTGAGAGGACCAAGGGGAGTTCTGCTTACCGAGGTATGGTTGGAGTTGGCGATCAGCTGGTCATAGTTCTTGCCAGTGACCTGGAGGACGGGGGATTTCTTTGTATACAACCCATCGGCGTTGACGGGCAGGGCCGCCAGCAGCGATGCGACGAGAACGAACGCGGAACTGGGCTGCAGCATCATTATGGGCGGAAAAGACAAGATATGGTCCGATGCACTAGTAGGAGAGACGCATCCCCAGAAAAGAGAGAAAGCGAGGAAGGCTGACAAGGAAGCGAAGGTGGAGTGAAGAAAGCAAAAGCAAGGTGTCCTGAAGCTCTTGGCAGGTGACGCGAAGGGGAGGGAAGCTCTTCTCCGCCTTCCCCCGGGAATGCTTCTTCTTCTCCCCTCCCCGCACTTGGCCGACTTATCTTCCACATCACTCACTGCCTCCCATGTAACGGTGCATCTCAGATACCCTCCTCCTCCTCCTCCTCCTTAATATGATCTCTATAGCCCCCGATTCGCCATGCTAGCAATTGCCAACATGCCAGTATCACTACCAGCATCAGCAAAGCCAGAGGGCACAGGCATGTCCCTCCTGCCCCGGGAGATCTTCTGGATGATCCTGGACCATCTCCCACCCAGAGACATCGTCCGTTGCCGTCAAGTCTCCCAATCTTGGAATGCGGCCTTCGGGAGCCCCGACAACCTAACCCCGCTGCTGAGGAAGTCGTTTCCCCTGGCCAAAGAAGTGAGGGAACTGGATCCCAACCGTGAAGAACACATCACTGCCACAGAAGACGACAACCACTTGCGCAGGCTCTTCGACCGGATCGCCTCGAGATACGACCACCTAAGCCGCGGAACGCCCATGTCAGTCCAGAAGTTACAGCTCTGCGACGACTTCGGCATCACGGGCGAAAGGGAATGGTTCCCTGTCCAGCCGTGGGAAAACCACGCGAGCCATCTCATGCAGCGCGTGGACTGTTCCTTTACCGAGTCATTCTGGTCCTACGAAGACGGCCTCGTGGTGTACCCGAGCGCCGACCATTCGTGTCTGGTGGTGATGGACCTCGACACCACCAGACGCGTCATGGTCCCCTTCATCATCACCGGCAAAGTAATCCGCAGGATCCGTCTGCAGAAGAGGGTGCTGGTCGTTGAATGGGCGGAGCCAAAGGCCTTTCACTGGCTGAACGACAGCGACGGTGTGCATCGGCACTTCGCTTCCTCGTTCGATGTCACCAACACATCCACCGGATGGAGCGTCACGTTTCGAAACGAGTGGAAGATCATGTTCCTCGGACATCCTCTCAGCGAGCGAGACCGGTTCTACTCCACGCATAGCCAGACACACTACGCTATCTACATCTGGCAGCCGAACCGCAGCCTGTACACTGCGGACGAAGACGCCCCTATCGAGTCGCTGTCGGTATGGGATATCTCCCCGCCCTCCTCATATAGACCCTCTTTAGACCCATCCGGCCGCTTGCGAGTCGAGACAGAAGACCAGGGCCCGTCCATCGTCTCTCGCTTCGGCTTCCGGGAACTAGGATTCTACTCCGTCAGACAGCGGGGCCTCCCCGGCGTGCAGTCCCTGAACATCACCGACGACCACCACTCCATCGAGATAGTCGAAGGCATGTGCACAGGACCGTTGGATCGCTTCGTCGGGCCCTCCGAATGGACCTCGCAGGTGCAGATCACAACCATCCCGCTCATCGGCGAGGGGCCTTGCTGGAGACGGAACGTCGATATCGCGCTGCCTCCGTATCGAGGTAACTGTAGTCTACAAACAAGCCCCATCACATCCGCTGTCTGCGACGAGCCATGGTATGCCATTGTCTCGGAGACATACGACGAGTTGTCCCAGGTAGGATTCTGTCTTCATCTGTCTCTGTTGACCTGGCCGTTTGATTCCAATATCTTCTTGACCATCCGGACCCCGTCGTCATCTACTACCTTGAAGCAGGATAATATATTTGAGCTCACCGGGAAGGGGAAAATATGCGGGAATGAACGATACGTTGTTGGCGAGAATGGTAATCGCGAGCTTGTCATTTACCGATTTGATAGATAGATAGGTAGCGGTAGCAGTAGCAGTAGCAGTAGCAGTATTTATTATCCGGGCCATTGTTTCATGATTATTTTTGCATTACTGCTTAAGCGACTAAGTGTCTGTCTGCATAAAGAAACCAACAACTGCACGCAACCACAAGCAGGAGGAACACGCGGCCAATTGCACCGTGTATCTCAGAAGCCTAGTGTGTCAACCCACTTGCCCAAAGCACAAAAGAAACCGCTTCTTGCAACTATGGACAGACCACATTAGTGGAACCGGCATCCCACGCAGGCTTTGGTCCCACATCCAGGGCAAGCGAGCGTGTACATGGGATCCCACAGGTGGCATGTCTCGCACTCAGTCTGCCCAAGGGTTTTCGCCCAGGAGCCCAGATGCGGACACTCCTTGGGGTCCAGTCCCTTCTCAAGAGGTTTAGCGTCTGGGAGGTTGAGACGGACGGCTTCTAGCCACCCACAGTAGACTTCCATGATCATGCCCCTGAGCTCGGCGAGGAGGTCCTGGCTCGTATAACGAGCGCTGGGATGGGAGAGTTTTGCGATGAAGTGGCCGAGGAAGGGAGCAAAGTATTCATGGTCAATCTTGATATTATCAAGACTGAGCTTGGCGGTCGTGACGTCTTCGGTCTCATCGGGAAAGCTGTTGCCATCACTCAGGTCGTAGAAGGAGGAGGAGTCATTGTCAGTGGAGCAGCTTGAGTACTTGTCGTTGTCCTGGCTGATACCGATTCCGGCCCCAGCGTCGCCGAGCGATTCCGTAACGGTATCGTCGGCGGTCACGTACGCACTGGAATGTTCGCTGGTGGAGAGGTTATCTGCTGCCTGCTTTTCTCCGTTTTTGCAAGTCCACATGTAGTTGTAGTTGCAATCGTCTTCGTTTCGGTCGTAGTAGTCCTCGTCATCGTAATAATCACGTCCATCTTCCTCGTTGGGGGGAGAGTGGTTGTCACCGGCTCCATTGGGGGTCTCGAAGTTCGTCGCCTGTTGCTGGGGAGCTGGACCGTCCTCATCCTCATCCTCGTCTTCATCATCGTTGGTATGGGAATCCTGGGCTTCGTCATTCACCTCTTCCCCATTCTCGTCGTCCTCGTCATCTTCCTCGCCGTCTCCTTCATCCTCGCCATCGTATTCCCCAGCTCCCTCCTGCCCACCGTCTCCCTCATCTTCCGCATCATCCTCGTAGTACTCACCCTCATAGCCCTCTTCATCATCACTACCATCCCAACTACCCTCATATCGATCCCCATCATCCGACGCCGCAACCCTCTCACACCGCCAGTAGGTCCCATAGTCAAAACCACGAGCAAACTCGTCACAATCGCCAACATCATCGTCATCCCCATCTCCATTCCTCAATCTCTCCTCATCCCTCTGCACATTCGCCCTCATCGCCTCCCTCCTCTTCTTCTCTCTCACACACGACTCATTCCTCATCTCCTCCAGGATCTCCTCGTAATCAGTTGGCCCCGAAAACGCACCACTCCCCTCTGCAGCACCAGCCCCATACGCCTCCTCAGGGTCCAGCCCCGCAGCCTTGCGCTCCGCCGCCACTCTTTCCGCCTCCTCCACCTCCCTCCTCAACTGCTCTCCAAATCGAATCTCCGCCTGAGCTCTTGCCTTCTCCTCCATCGACTGTGGCGAAAACGGATCCATGTGCACGCTGTTCCCGTAGCTGAACATGTACCGCTCAAACCTGTTGTGGAAGTTATATCCGTACCGCGTGCTATAGTCACCCGAGTCCCAGATGTACTCGTCGTCGTCGCCGTCTCCGCCTTGTGCGTCTTGCTTGGTCTTATAAAAGCGGTAGCCGGCGCGGCGGAGAGCGTCGTCGTGGTTTTGCTTCAAAGTGGGATCGCGGAGGGTTTCGATGGCTTGCTGGATCTGTTAAGGTGGGGGTGGGGGTTAGTTGAGCTTGGTGCTTAGTGGAGAAGGATGGGGTGGGTGAGAGTTCTGTGGGTTGATTGTATTGGGATGGGATGGGATCTGGCTAGAGGAAGGACAGTTCAGCTGCTCACCTTCTGGAACTCATCGTGCGAGGCTTCTTCGCAGCTGGTATTGGCGTTGCCGACACCACCACCTTGTTTGTCTGGGTGGTGTTTCAACGCGAGCTTCTTGTAGGCGCTGTTGATGTCTCTCATGGTCGAGTTGTGGGATATACCCAGGATGGTGTAGTAGTTTGTGAACGGTGATGGGGAGAACATATTGATGGTCTGGACTGGTTGTTTTGGTTGCAGGTCTTGGTGTGAGGTAGAATGGGGATTTCAAAGAGAAGTGAGAGATGAGTGAGTTGAGAAAGAGGAAGAGGGAGGGGGGGCGGTCGAAGCAGTCGAAGATGGAAGCAGCATGGGGGGAGGGGGGTCAATGGCTGGCCACTTTGGGTCCAAGGGCAGCGATGAATAGAAAGGATGAATTCCTCATGCTAATATTGAAGTCAAGACATGGGTACTAGTGAATATGAACAAGTGGTGGTGAAAACTGGCTTGCGTGAATTGAATCGCCATGGCTACCTACCAGAGAGTAACAGCATTCGCTCGCTCATTCCCTCAACGCAATTCCCTCATTGTCACGCGACAAAACATAACAAGCAGTGACAAAGAAAATATAGTGATAGATTTTACAGGCTCACAAGCATCTAGGTATTTATGAGTAAGTCTACACACATGGCGACTCCTTCCCACACAAGCTTCAGAAAAGCGTTTACATGTCCGCACTGGCGGTGGCACCAGTGATAATCTCAACCAGTTCACCGGTAATGGCGGCTTGACGCTGACGGTTGTACAAGATCTGGAACCTGCATGGCATCAGTCCTGTTCCAAGATAGTCATGTGGTGATACTCACTTGTTGATCATCTCACCGGCGTTCTTGGAGGCGTTCTGCGAAGAAAGTTAGTCCGGTTCAGGCCCAAATCCCCAAGTGATACTTGCCTCCATGGCGTTACGACGAGCCTGCATGGCCATTAGTATTCGTGCATATTCCATATAGCGGTCAGAGTACTTACAGAGATCTCGCAAGCGTGACCCTCGGCCAGAGCCCAGTACAGGTTGTTGGCAAGGGCGTATTCACGGAGGTTGGCCAGAGTCTCCTCGTCGGTCTCGAAAGCGGAGAGGTTGGCTGCAGTAATAGTTTAGCTTGTGCACACGCCAGCTATCGCTGGCATCACTCACGGGACTGGGTGATGGCCTCCTCAGAGTAGGCCTCGACGGTGCCGGCCTCGTAGCTCTGAGCGTTGAGGAACTTGTTGTAGATGATCTTGATGCTGCCGTACTCGTTGGGCAGCAGGGCGATCTGATCGGCAATGGCCTGGGCATCGTTGAAGTTGGGGATGTCCTTGCAGACATTGGCGAAGCTCAGGACAATGGCGTTGGGGTGGGTACGGGACAGCTGAGCCTTGGCCTTCTCTCCGAGAACGACGATGTCGGCCTCAGGGTGCTCCTGGAGGATACGGCGAGTGGCCTTGCTGAGACCAGAGTGGATACCACCGCAGAGACCCTTGTCAGAGCTGGCGACGACGAGCAAAGTCTTCTTGTCCTCGGGGGCCTTGGTCTCGGCGTTCTCGAAAACGGTGTTGGAGGTCTGACCGTAGCTGCGGGAATCCTCCATGGCCTTCTGGGCACGGGTCAGACGGGTCGAGGCGATGACCTTCATGGTGTTGGTGATCTTCTCGATGTTCTTGATGGACTTCAGGCGGCCCTCGATTTCACGCAGAGTCGCGAAGTTGGCGGCGTTGGAAGGCGCAGTGCTTCACAGAGATCAGCCATTGGTCCAATCCGTCATCCGACAGATCCAACAATTGAGGTTGAGAGGTATTTCGCGGGAGGACCGGTTGGGAGGGGGGGGAGCGAAAAGGCGACGGGCAAGCGGGTTGTGGACATCCGGAACGAGAAGAACTTACCGGGAGACCGCAAGGCTACCAGCCCGAACAGCCGGGCGAACAGCACGGGAGAACATCTTGCAATGGAGCTGTGTGGTCGGGAAAGACCAACGATGAACAATCGTAGAGAGGGGTGGGGGGGGGAGGAGGGGAGGAGGTAGAGAATCCTCTTAGACTGGCTGGCGGGTTGAGAAGTCGGTGGTTGAACTTGGGACTCCTGTTTCTGTTCTTCCGACAGCCGGGCAGCACGGGATCCAGCCACGCTAGGCCCAAAATGTGCTTGTCCGGGGAACGACAGGGACCGGGCGCGCAGCGACAACAAACGCACACTGCGCTAGGCCAGATGAGGCGGTCCGCTATCAGGTGACCGTCAGCCGGCCCGGGAGACTTACGTAGGCTGAGTCAGAAGAGTTCGACGCAAAGAAACCCGCCACTCAGGCATCCAGGCATCGCGCAGGGTCGAATCGTCATACCTCCAGGCCTCGGCGCCTTGGAACCTCAGGCCGCCAGCCTCCTCGCACGGCGAGTGGCTGACGGTCCGGAGAAACGAGAAACGAGACTGGATCGCCTCAGGCCCCAAAAGACGGCCTCGTTTTCCATTCCATTCCTTCTCTTCTTTCTCTTCCTCTCGTTCTCTCTCACTTTCTCGCTCTCTCTCGCTCTTGGCCTTCCCTCTGCTGATCTCTCTCTCTCCTGCCTCCCCCCCCCCCCCCTTCAGCCTCTCTTCTCTCACTCCCACTCCTTGGGTTGCTCCCTCGGCTCTCTCCTCTCCGTTTCCCCTGACTTGTTTCTTTCAGCCCATGTATTTATCTCCCTTTTGACGTTTCTCTCATCCTTCAGCCTTCTCATTGGCCGGTCTCGTGTTGCATTCATTGATCTGTCAAGCGCCAGCTTCGCTCCACGCTCTCGGCCGCTCGCTCTCGAGGCCCTGCGCTCCTCCACCCCGGCTCTACCTGCACTCTTTCTCTTCGCTCCAGCGCCTTCCTCGCCACAATCCATTCGCAGCCATGAGCTCGTCGGAAGACGATACCCCGCTTGTCAAGGCGAATGGCCGCCGCACTGGTGAGTTCTTTTCGTCTGGTTCTCCTCACGCCTTTGCGCTTCCACCGCATACCTGGACCGTGGAATGTGTTACATTCATCTTATTGCGCCTCAACACACTCCGCTCGCCCTGAGTTTGTGAAGACTTACACTCTTTCTTGGTACTGCAGGTGCTCCTACGGACGTCAAGATGGGCGACGCGACAGGAACGAACGGCCATGTTGACCCCGGAGTGTCAATTCGCTTTGGTCCGGTCAAGGCCGCGAACGATGTTGATATGGCGGATGCGGATCCCCAGGCCGATGGCGCCGCCCCCAAGAGAAAGTCGCGCGCAAGCATCGGCCAAAGAAAGTCCTATGCTGAACCGGAGAGCAGTGAGGAGGATGATCAGCCCCTGGTACGCCAATGACCCTCGCGCCAATTCCTTCGTTCCCCCCCAATGTTGCGACGCTATTGCTGTCGCTGTCCGTTTCGGCGACTGACCAGTCGACAGAGCAAGCGCCGTCGCACGTCTGTGAAACATGAAGATCCGGAGACGGATGACGATGTGCCTCTGGCGCTCAATGGTAGAAAGCTCCCCAAAGCTTCCGAAACCGCCATAGGTGAAGAGTCCGACTCCGATGTCCCCATCGAAAGGAAGCTCGCCTCTCAGAAGAAGAAGATCCAACAAAAAGCGGAGAAGGACGCCAAAGCGAGCCGCAAGCCGGATGCTACGAAGGCTGCAAAGGCAGCGCCTAAGGCAATGGCGAACAAGAGACAGACGAATGGTGTGAAGAAAGAGCCTGTGGATGAGAAGCCTGCCGTCATCAAGAAAACGGCGAAGCACGTCCAGCTCAAGGGGAAGCCCGCGATACCCGCGCATGTCAAAAAGGCAGCCAGTGGAAAATCCACCCCAGTCAAGAAAGAGGAAAGTGAAGAAGCCGATGATGGCGAGGAAGAGGAAGAGTACAAATGGTGGGAAGACCCGACTAAGGGTGATGGGACGATCAAGTGGACGAGCCTTGAACACAATGGCGTTGTCTTCCCTCCCCCATACGAGCCGCTTCCTGGGGATGTCAAGATGAAGTATGATGGCATCCCCCTCACACTTCACCCTGATGCCGAAGAAGTGGCTGGCTTCTTCGGTAGCATGCTGAACGCGACTCAGCACGTTGAAAACCCAACCTTCCAAAAGAATTTCATGATGGATTTTCGTGACATTCTCAAGAAGACGGGCGGCGCAACTGACTCCAAGGGCAACAAAGTCGACGTCAAGGACTTTAAGAAGTGCGACTTCCAACCAATCTTTGCCTACTACGACATGAAACGCCTGGAGAAGAAGGCCCTGCCTGCTGCCGAGAAGAAGCAATTGAAGGCAGAAAAGGACGAGCAAGAAGCCGCTTTCATGTACTGCATGTGGGATGGCCGCAAGCAAAAAGTGGGCAACTTCCGAGTCGAACCGCCTTCTCTTTTCCGTGGCCGTGGTGAACATCCCAAGACGGGTCGCGTGAAAGCTCGGGTGCAGCCGGAGCAAATCACTATCAACGTCGGCAAGGATGCGCCTGTCCCTCCACCCCCGGAGGGCCACTCGTGGAAGGAGGTTAAACATGACCAGGAAGGCACGTGGCTTGCCATGTGGCAGGAAAACATCAATGGCAACTACAAGTATGTCATGCTCGCGGCCAACTCCGATGTGAAGGGCCAGAGTGATTTCAAGAAGTTTGAGAAGGCTCGTGAACTGAAACACCACATTGACCGGATCCGCAAGGACTATCAAAAGAACCTGAAGCACGAGCTTATGGTTGAGCGGCAAAAGGCCACGGCTGTGTACCTGATTGACCAGTTCGCCCTTCGTGCTGGTAACGAGAAAGGTGAAGACGAGGCTGAGACTGTGGGATGCTGCTCCCTGAAATACGAAAATGTCACCCTCAAGCCACCAAACAAGGTCGTCTTCGACTTCCTGGGTAAGGATAGTATTCGCTTCTATGACGAGGTCGAAGTCGACGCCCAGGTCTTCAAGAACCTGAAAATTTTCAAGAAGGCACCCAAGAAAGCAGGTGACGAGATCTTTGATCGGCTGACGGTATGTGTTGAGAACTCGTGCTTCAAGAAGGAAACTAATTCTGTAGACCTCCGCTCTCAACAAGCACCTGTCAGTCTACATGCAGGGATTGACTGCGAAGGTGTTCCGTACCTACAACGCTTCTCATACCATGTCTACGCTGCTCAAAGACATGAAAGCGACAGGTAATAATGCCGAGAAAGTGAAGGCCTACAATGATGCCAACCGTAAGGTTGCCATTCTCTGTAATCACAAGCGGACTGTTGCGGCATCTCATGCTGGTCAAATGGAGAAGATGAGCGAAAGGGTAAGATGACACTCGGTAAATCATGATTGACTGAGGCTAACAAACTTGCGATCACAGATCAAGGGTCTACGTTACCAGAAGTGGCGTCTCAAGCAACAGATGCTTGATCTCGACTCCGGCCTCAAAAAGAAGAAGGGCGCTAAGTACTTCGAAAGGGATGAGGATATGGATCTCGAATGGGTGAAGGAGCACCAGGCATTCCTCCTGGAGGAGCAGCGCCAGAAGATTCAGAAGAAATTCGAAAAGGACAACGAGAAGCTTGTCGCAGAAGGGGAGAAGGAGATGAAGGCCAAAGAGCTCGAGGAGCGTCTCCAGGTTGTTAAAGACATGGAGAAGAAGTTCAACAAGGAGAACAAGACCGGAAAGGTAGAAGCCGAAGGCAAGGGCCCAACTATCGACAAGATTGAAACCGCGATCGGCAAGCTCGAGCAGCGCGTTGAGAACATGGAGATCCAAGCGCAGGACAAGGAAGAGAACAAGGAAGTGGCCCTGGGAACATCAAAGATTGTGAGTTATGCCACCTCTCCGGTGATGACAGCCAACTAATCTGGACCAGAACTACATTGATCCCCGTCTCACGGTCGTGTTCAGCAAGAAGTTTGATGTCCCTATTGAGAAATTCTTCTCCAAGTCTCTTCGGGAGAAGTTCGAATGGGCGATCAAGTCCGTCGACGAGGACTGGGAGTTTTGATCTCGCCTCCCCGTCCGCTGAACCCGAAGCCATTTTGACGTCGTTGTACCTTTAGCTCTTTTCTTTTTTTTCCTTTTCTTTTTTTTTTTTTTTTTTTACGTCGGTGGGTAAATGGATTGTCGTCGCATTTTGGAGCCTTTTACTTTTCGCCTTTCACATCACTTCCACATCACAAAAGCTACATTTTCCCACCATTGCCATCGCCATACGCTTGCTTCGTTTGGACGAGAAGCAAGGCGCCTTACAATCTTGCCGGTTTGCTCCTACTTATCTTGAGTTGGTATTCTGTCTTGGTTTTTCTCTCTCTCTCTTGTTTTTAAATGTTCCAGAGCAGGGCTCCGTTGGCCTCTCAGATGACAGACACAAGACGCAAACGCAAAAAGAAATAAAATAAAAAGACGAAAGAGAGCCGTACCTAACAGCCAGCAGACGAATATATACAAATTTGCAGTTCATGCATTCAGATCAACAAGTGAAAACAATGAATCAATCGATCAGCAATAGATGGCTTGTTTTGCTAGTTTTGCATTCTGCAATTTGAAAGAATATCATACCTATTGAAGAGATTGGCATCTTGTCTGAGTCTGGAGTAGTTTGATGAGTAGTTTACTAGAGTTGTAGTAGAGGCGGACAACAACAACTCATGAAAGGGCCCCCTCCTCACCATCCAATATGGCCTTCAGTCATCAACTTGCCAACCCGCCCTGTGATAAACTCGATTTTTACGGAGTAGCAGTGCATAGATATTGCCTGAGATTATGTACATGACCTTCCAACGCCATAAATCGACACCGAATCCTAAAAAGCACCCTCCCTACCTACCTACCTACCTACCTACCTACCTACCCTAATAAGCCACTACAATCACAGGATCATCCATACACCTCTTCAGACTCAGACTCAGACTCAGACTCCGTATGACCGTCCAAAAAAAACCGCCACAGTTAATTTCATGACGCAGCTGCCCTTTCCTCTCCTTCCCATCTATCCTACCTAACCCCCAAATAAACCCGTCAAAGCGCCACCTCATCCAAAGCCCGCATCCACAGCGCCACGTGCGAACAGGCGAGAATCCATTTCGCTTTGGGGGTCCATTCGCCCGTTGCGAGTCGGATTAGCAGGGCGAAGATATCGCCCCAGAAGAAGATGAGGAGGAGGAGGTTTTTCGTTGTGGTCATTTTTGGTGGGAGTTTTGGGTTGGCTTAGTTGGTGGTGGTGGTGGTGGATAGTAGATATTTTGAGTAACAGTAAGGTGGATGTGGGTGGTGAGGTGCAGCGGTGAGGGTAGATATAATAATATTGTGTGGTTGGTTGGTAGGTAGGTAGGTAGGTAGGTAGTGTTTGGTTTGGAGATGGATGATGGGTGTTGAGTGGGGAGGGTGGGAGGGTAAGTTGTTTTATTTCTTCACGGGTTGGGAGGGAGGGATGGATGGATGGATGTATCTTTCGATGAATCGATGGTGTCTATCTATCTATCTGCCACTATACTTAGTTAACTATACCGGCGCTACTTATGGTACTGTAGCAACGTTAGGGCTCGCTAGCTAGCTAGCTAGCTGCCTAGCTAGGTGCTGGATGGGATCGATCCACCCACACCCAACCAACCCATGAGGGGGCCACTGGACGAGGGAAAGCTTTACGGTACCTAGATACCTAGATAGATAGATACGGTGCCTGGCACTTGTCTACTATATTCATTTGACTGTGGGTGATTGTAGATGGGTAGGTAGAAAAAGCTGGGTTCTGGTCTGGGACTGTATGCTTATGCTTGGGGGAATCGGATGGGTTTCTGGGAGGGGAGTAATAGACACCGACCAATATGACCAATATTGTTTTACAGTTATCAGGTGTGGAGTGTGGCGGCCAAGCCTTTTTTTTTTTTTTTTTTTTTTTTTTTTTTTTTTTTTTTGTTCTTGAATCTGGATACATTTGAATAATACTATTCAGGATAGTTAAATAATATGGAACATCTTGACTTTACCTGTGTAGGATCCTGTCAAACCCACCTTGGTAAGTAGAGAAAATTGCCTGAAATATAGTTAGGGCATTAGTCTAACTACCTGTACCACCAAGACAGCATTGCGAAATTGCAACTAACATCATCCAATACAATCAACACATGATATATACATCGTCAAAACAACTAGTTAGCCTACCTACCTACCTACCTTAGCCCTGCTCACCCGGATGAAGAAACCTGCCCTAACGGTGACCAGACGATCAACGGCTTCCAACCCTGGACCCTTCACCCTGAAACCCGTTCCTGATTCCAATTCACACCACATATATACTAGTACAGATAAAATAAACCCCTCTCTTAATCATCCCAATTCCAATCCCATTCACGTCCGTGGGTTCGTATCCCTGCCTGTGCCCGTATCCGAGATGCATAGTACTGTAATTGTATCTGTATACCCTGCAATGCAATGCGATGCGATGCAATGCAATGCAGCTTTCCTTCCCGACAGAATGGAATCATTGAACGCGTGTATCGGCAACTTGTCTGCTCTCTCACCTTCCTCCAGTCACCATTGGAGATAGATCAAAAATAGAACAGATCGAATCGAATCGAATCGAAAGGATGTATATACTTAGCTCATCTGCACCGCTCAGAGACTGTCGCATGTCGCATGGGATTCATACTCAATTGAATCGGACTCCATGATTTTATAAGAGGAGGGCGGTTGATGGATACAGTGTAAACGAAATGTACCGTATTTCGTACTATGGGGTATCTAGTACTCCGTATTATGCTGGGAAAACTGAAAAGATGCATGATCATGCATGATCAGTAATGGGATGGATGGCTTGGCGCGCCAATGGCAGTGCAGGGCTGCTGAGTCCTGACAGGTGCAGGTGGAGGTGGAGGTGGAGCCCTGGAGGTTTGGGGGGGGGGGGGGGTGGGTAGATAAAGTAGGTTGGTTTCACTGCCTGGGTCTGCCAAGTACCATCTGGTTAGATGGTGGTTACACTTACAGTAGCCCTAGATGGCATGGCATGGCATGCAGTACGCACAGATGCTCGGGACTTGGGTATTTGCCTATCGTTGGATGTTTCGGGTAGGTTGGGGTAGAGAAATTAAGTAAAGTTGTTAAGTAAGGTGCACGGGCTTATGCAGTCCTTATCAAAATGGAACAGGGACGCTTTAAAGCAGGCAGCACGCTTGGAGTAATGTAGTATGTATTGGTTGGTGTCTTCGAGACTACTCCTCAATGTGGATGGATCATTGGTGGTATGGATTGTGTACCATTCATTTACTTCTAGATCTGGAAACACAAGATAGATAACAACCCAGAAGTAGCCCGTAAATAGATTCTCTATCTGAAAACCGAGTGATACTATGGTTATACTGCATGATGAGTTCTGTCATGCCTCGTCGATGCGGAGATGAAGTAGAAGTACAGAGGAGGAGGCACAGAGGTACAGAGGTCCAGAGAGCAGACATCCATACGCAATCAGACGAGTGGAATTATAGAAACAAAAAAGGGACCAGGAGAAGTGTTCACGGACAGGCTCAACCCATCCATATGCAGTGCAAGAAATTTCAAGTAGTCTAGATGTGAATCATGTTCATAATCAATCAGATGGAACATTCAACCCAGCCAGCCATAGAAGAATGTTAGACAAAAAATATATATATCGAACATACCAGTTGCTCAAGAAGGAAAACCCAGAGACTCAAACAGAATATTACACGTAAAGGCAGAACGGCCCGTGGTATACAACATGTGAACTGGAGATGAGGGGACGCCGATGCGACAGGTCTATGTGCTTTTTGCCAGAAAGCCAGGTCAACTCCGTAACAGCAGTCGGAGAGGTCGTCAGTCCGGCTGCTATTAATAACTCTCTGGCAGAGGAGGTTGGGTCGAGAAGGTGACGCAGAATATCACGGCCACCTCGTCTATGGCCACCAGCCCATTCGCTGGTAGCTGTCCACCATGGATCGCACGGCATCAGCGTTGAAGCGCTCCCGGGTGGGCTTCCACTCCGTGGTCGTCTCGAAAAGCGTGCCGTCAAGGGACATGTCTTGGTCCTTGAGCACGTCCCGTTCCAGGAACGGGCTAATGGGCCCTGGCCGTTCGATCTTCTTCTCTTCAAGTAGATCGGCCCATCCCTGCAAGCATTCCTCGTTCATGTCGTCCACAACATCATCGAGGTTCAATTTCGCAAGCTGAGATGCCAGAGAACCAAGGAACTCGCACTTGAGCTGGAACACCTCCGACAAGGCTTGAGCAATATCCTCTTGGCGGGTGTCGCCATGGTCGACCACATTGAAGGCAGTAGGAGCGGATCCGTCTGTCGGAGCCTTTGCCCTCCATTCCGCGGCTTTCCATAAAGCACTCGCGGCATCTCTAACGTAGAGTGTGTTGATCTTCAGATCCTTGGTGTAAAGAAGCTCCAGATTCTTCTGCAGCTCTAGGTGGACGCGTGCCAGGCAGATGCCCATCGCAAAGTAGCCCGAGTCGTACTCGCCGTAAACGTGGGGCAGGCGAAGCAGCACGTAGTTCAGACCCGGGATTTTTTGCAGCTCATCGCTAGCCTTCATCTTCCACTTGGCCAGCTTATGCCATGGCTGCAGTTTGTCATCCTCCTTGCGCTTCCCTGAGCCACCTTTGTAGACGTGGGCGGTCGAGCACTCGACGAAGGAGCGGATGCCTCGACGGGCAACCTCACGGCCCAGGGCAACGGCAAGGGCGTAACTGCGGACCTCGTAAACATCATCGGGCTGCGAATGCCTTGTTTCACCACCGCAGTTGATCACATAGTCGAACTGTTCGCCGTTGGCACGGTCAAAGATACGGGGGAAGTGCTCTAGGAATCACCAAGACAAGTTAGCAAATCACTAGGACGATTATCTGCCAAAAAAAAAAAAAGAGATTGCCACTCACGTTCGCGACTAGCGTCGGCCTGGACGAATTTGTCTTTTGAACAAGCTTCCTGGAACTCAGGGGCCAACCATGCCAGCTGGGGGAGGACCTTGTCCACTAGCCGGACCTCCGAGGCCAGGTTGTTTTCATGCAGATAGAGAGCGAGATGACGACCGATGAATCCTACAGGAGATTAATCCCAGATTAGTGCTGAACATGAGGTGACGGTTCTGTGAGCAACCCGGGGGGGGGGGGGGGGGGGGGTGTTGCATACCGAGACCGCCAACAATCAGGACGGCCGGCTTTTTGCTCTGGTCGTCGGCCATTGTGGAATGTGATAAATATTGAAAGGGAAAAGATGACAGGACCACCCGGTGGTACTTTCTCGTCGGGACGCCTTGATGCAATCAGTGGGTAGCTGGCAGTCTTGACACCCCGCACCCGAGCACAAACAAATCGAAGAATGCGGGGAGAGGAAAAGGGGGAGGGGAAGCCGGAAGGGCGGGCAGGTAAGGGAGGGAGAGGGATGATGTAGCCTCGCAGGAGGGGGGCGGTAAACGGCAGACGGCAGACGGCAGACGGCAGACGGGTGGAAGCTAATCGAGCAGGGGGGGGGGGATGATGAATGAGGGAAAGAGGAAAGGGAGAGAAACAGAGGCACTGAGGAAGATGGAGGAGGAATGAGGAATGAGGGAGGATGGAGGGTGGATGGATGAATGGGGCGCCGATGCTCCTTCGGGATTAAGCCATTATTTATCAGAATCACCTGCTCGCCGTCGCCGTCCCTCCCTTTGTCCTTCCCTCCCAGTAATCTGGATGGAGGCAAATGATGGCTGCACTATCTACTTGACCGTTTCCACTCTCGTCACCACCACCACCATAATGGAGAAGTTTCGGTATTTCTCAGTAGCCTATCTATCTATCTACTCTCTGGATAGGTTTAGTATCGAGATACACTACCTAGATACTTACTAACACACACATGAAGAATACTGACGGTCACTGATGCATTCCAGATTCCAGATGCGATCGATCAATCATGCGGTTCCTGCATCCGGCCATCATATTCTTTCTTCCTTTGTCTCAACGAGGCTAGCACCGGTTCCCCCCCCCCCCCCCTCCCCCCCGATCTACCGTTTACTTACCTATCTTACGGACACCATTCATCCGCCCAGAATCTCCTGCATCGTGCATACAGCCATATACAGTAGGTAGATAGATGACATCTATCTACCTATCTACTGAGTTGTCCTGCCCAATGGAACAGAGGGTCCTGAACACCCTCATCCTCCCGAACGAACTCCGTTAGCGCGGCATCTAGAAATTTCGCCCGCCAGCAACAAGTGGGCCACCCTCGTACAGACGACAAGAACGAACTGGGAAAGAGTTAAGTCTCCGCGGGACACCCGACCAAGGGCGACAAATCGATTCCTCATTTCCTCCCCTGCCAAGCGCGCGTTGTGGGACGTTTTCCTTTCTTCAGGGACACCGTCCGATCATAGTTCCGCCTCCAAGTGGGGGGTCGACTGGCCTAGGAGGGGGAGGATGGATACGCTGGAAATTGCCGGTGGTTCCTTTCGGATTACCACTGGGATTCGAACAGAACACACCGGGAGGTGTGCTACACACCACTGACTCGTCACGAACAAATCCCAAGGTTCGACAACGAGGCACAAAGCAGCTGGAAGTGGGATCTCCCGTGTGCTTGAAACGGAGAACGCAATTATTCTTGGCTGGGATCATCCACAGGGAATAATAATCGAATGAATGATCTGCGTCTCATATTACGAGTCAGGGCTGGTGGGTATTATTTTAAGATTATTGTTGTGCGTCGGGGCGGACAGTTCCTGTTGCGCATAGCTTCGGCACTTGCCATACCACCACCACCACCATCACGGAATTCCCCAAGTTCTCTCTAGAGATAGATAGAACACATCTGCCCGATCCGCTTGTGGCAATTGCAATTATGCTATGAGGGGGATGGCGGGGGAAAAAAAAAGGCAAAGCCCGTTCAGGGTCGAGGAAGTCGAGGAGTGGCTGGGAATTCCAAATGTGCGACTGCTGTCGGGACTCCGGAGCCCAACTGATCGGACTCGCCCCATATCCTGCCGGATTCAGACAGCTGCTAAGCTGCCAAGCTCCCGATGACGCCTTCGCCGACCCCATCGTATCTATCATGGAGGCCAGCAATCGACAGGTCTGGAGATGGGACTCAACAAAAGAGAGTCGGTGTACGGCTGTACTTACGTACCACCAGTCGCACGGCATCGGGAATCTCTCGGGATCTGAGAGATTGACGTCAAGACCTGCCCGTTTATTCTCCGACCTTGGGTATCCTTCCCCAGGCGATGTGCTTCTTGTTCCATGGACCGTGGCCGATCATCAGCCCGTGGTTCGTGCTAGGCTTCGATCCGGACTATCTACGTGGAATCAACCTATCTGTCTGTACTCTGTAGTCAACCTGCGCGTAGCGAATTTATCATGAATTAGGATGAATTAGGTGAGTTAGACACTACGATGGCCCAGCAGAACCAATTCTTGGCCCGCAGAGTTTATACATGAGGCTGTGGCGACAAAATTTGGGGGCATTCCCACATAGTAGTTATCAGAGTGGGATTACTGTGAGATTCAAAGTGGATGGGATGTCTGTTTACTGCTCTTGGGTAGAATCATATATTTGGCGAAGAAAAGCGCTGAGCTTGTAAGGGAGAGGGGATATGTATATGATGTGTAGTATTGGATCGTTAAATACTAGCTACAGTCTACTTGCGTGCAGTAGTAGGAATTGTTATTATTTATATTAAGGTAGTTTATATTAAGGTAAGAAGACTTCATACTACTACTTTTTTATTATTTTTCTAAATTTCCTTGTTTACTATACTATATACAGCCTTCTGAATGAATTGAACCCACTTTTAGCTATATATTGATCAGAGAGTCCTCAAACTTCCCCATACTACTACTTTATACTATATAGTATATATAGTCAACGCTAAATAAATCCCAGCTTAAGATTATGATGATCATTTGATACTTTAACATCGATTGATCTACTGTATTTGTCAGGATTGAAGTTATTCGCATCGGCCCATTCACCTTTGAAGCCAATACCTACAGACGTATAAGTCAGAATAATGGCCTGGACTCTATAACACCTAGCCAGTCAGTAAAAGATATGCTATTTCTTCCTGAAAATGGTGATGGTCCTTACGATATCCAGCGGTCAGATGAAAGCTATCTTGAATATTAGTCTAAGTTGATTCACATAGAGGCGAGTTTCCTACCGGTCTGGTTTATGACATGACAAATGATCCTTTTCACCACCCCAGGGGATTGCCAAGGTCCTGTTTGGAGTCATCATGGCTTCACAGGGGCCTGTCCGAGAGAGTGAATCTCTTGTAATCATGCTTCGGATATTCGAGATCGCCATTTCTCCGTGTAGATTTCCTATATCGACATGTTTGGTATACGCTTATTTTCTGGATATCCTCGACAGGACAGTCTTCCACGCTCTACAGTTCTACCGGTTGCATCCATATTCTACTAGCTAGCACTTCTCCTTCTACTTGCTCAATTCCCATGGGCGTTGACTTCGCTTGGAATTGGTTTGACCCCGCCCAATCCCTCTTCACTGGCAACAGGCTGGCCGTCTCATTCACTTCGCTTCTGCTCCCGACTCTGGTCTATATAAACGCCTCCCTTCCCACCCTTTCCTCTCTTTTCTTCCTCTTCCTCTTCCTCTTTCACTGTACGCACCTCGCCTTCCCCCCTCTCCAACTGGCCCCTGCCACTGACTACTACCTCTCCCCTATTCTCGCTCCTCCTTCACACGTCCCTTACATCCCCTACATCCGCCCCCCCCCCCCCCCCCAGTCCCTTCAACATGTCTGGACTCGCCTTTCCTCCACTGCCCTCCGGCAGCGAGGAGAGCGACACCTCAGAAACCGACAGCAGCGTCGAGGAAACCATGAAGGAGCTCCTCGACCGCGGATACGTCAAGGCCTCATGGCTCGACCGTCAGTTCTTCTTTTTCCTGGACATGAAAGAAGAGCACGGACGCGAGCTCCTGAACAATCTGAAAGAGTTCGCCGAGACGCGCGGGTACGACTGGGGCGAGATGGCAAAGTTCGAGCACGAGAGACGCTCCTGCGCTCAGCTGTTCATGAACGAGTACGGCATGACGTATTGGGGATTTCCGGGCCGACAGAAGTATCTCCGTCAGGAGTGCCTGGATAATGAGGAAAGCCTTTGTACTTATCCGGCCATGAGAGAGGAGTATGTCCTGCTATCTATCTATCATCTTGATGAGGGTGGGGATTGACGGACTGATGACTGCAGAATCACCCGGACTCTTGTGATTTTGCTCGAGCGTAAATCCAAGGGCTACGCACACAAGGCGAAGGTGAGCTATCAGGTCTTCGGGAGATATAGCCGGGGAGGTTTCTTTCTGTTACTGTGGTCATTCGTCATAGGTCAAGTCAATCTCTAACAGACCATGCCAATGCTGACGTGAATGTGGAATATGAATGTGATATAGCCAACCACTCAGACCCCTGCCTCCGAACCGATGGCTAAGACGACTCCCCTCCCCGGATCAATCAACAAAGAGACGCCTGGATCGTACGTTCCAAAGCACGCTGATCGCAAAGGGAAAAGAAAGTCGGCCGCGATGGCGGTGGAAGACGAGGATTACGCCCATGCCTCGGAAGAGCAACCAGTATTCAAGACACCGCGCACCCGAGCCATCACCAACGCGATCAAGCCATTCCGTGCATGCCTCAGCTCCGAGTCAGACCCCGATTTCGATTCCGCGCCTCTGAAAAAGACTCCCGGATCTACCAATACCAAGGCCAAGAAGCTCGAACCCAACAGCAACACCAAGCCCGACCTCAAGAAACCCACCCCCAGAAGCAGAGCCTGCAGAAGCAAGGACCCCAGAAACCCCCAAACCCCTCGAAATCAACATCCCCAAACAAACCCACACCCAACCCTCCCCAGCCCCAAAGAAGAACAGCCTCGACATCCGCTCCAAACCCATCCCCACGCCCACCCCGGACAAAAAGGCCAAAGACACCACCACCATCAATAACAACACCCTCCACCGCTCCTCCAAAACCAAGTTCCTCGTCACCGCCAGCTCGCAGGAGATGATGGCCCCGGTGTGGCTTCCCTACGAGGATTTCACTCGAGCGGATGATTTCGTGGACACCATGGCGCAGCAATACGGCCTGATCGAATGGAGTCCTGCGGCGCAGCTGAGAGAGAGTACCATGTACCATCACCTTGCCACTTCGGGCTCAGCAGCAGCAGCAGCAGCCGCCGCCGCCACCATTGTAGCGGCGTCTGTCAAGTTCGGATGGTCGGACTTCGAGACCCTCGTGCGTCGGGACAAGGATCAGGATTGGAAGTTTGTGAAGGCGGAGTTGAAGAAGGCGTGGAAGGCGGAGGGGGTGGAGTCGGGTTCGGGTTCGGGTTCGGGTTCGGGTGGTATTTTCAAGATCTATGTCAAGCTTCATGTTTCGTGACTGTCGTGGAACGGGGGATTCTGGACGTGACGTGACGTTGACGTTGAATTTGAAGATAAAACCAGATGGAGACGAGGAGATGAGGATAACATGCGTTGTGTTGTGTTGTATTGTCGCTCTGCTTTTGGGTAGACGTGGCAGCTTTCTTCGAGGGCAAAAAAAAAAAAATGGAACCTGGATGGCGGAGAGAGTGAGTGAGAGAGAGTCTTATCTATCACTGTAGACTGACTGACTGCCATGTACAGATTATCAACCATGACCCATGAATCATAACCCATGACCCATGACCTATTGAATGGGCCTCATATAAAAGCAGACAATGGACATATCTATGTAAAATAAACCACGAAATATAGACTATATACATAAAGTCTATAAACCACATGGTCATGGATAGTCGATTGATGATTCCCATCTCTGATCCAGGTTCTAGCGCCAAAATTGCAAGGAATCGTTGCCAGAATAACCTGTACCTGACGGTTAGATATCACAGGCACAGGGCTAATACTACATAGTATCATACACATGTCCTCTAGATATAGATAAAAGAAAAATATATATATATAAAGGCTGGGCTACTTAATTATAATAATAATAATTGCTGCCGCTGCACGCCATCAGATAGTAGTAGCTGGTATACAATCATCCACCACTACATCTCGCACACGCATCCACTCCCCCTTCCAATCTACACGACAACGCGAACAAGACATGATTCATAGTCATTATAGCTAACTATCAGTCTGAGCAACAGGTCGAGCCTGACATCAGTCAAGCCCAGCCCGGCCCAGCCCGGCCCGGAGGGCACAGCTCCAGCACGCTTACATACAAATATTAAGAAGGTCCTCTCTCCGTCCGCAAGAGCAAGAACCGACCTCAGACACGAGAAGCCACACCCACACCCACACTGTTCATTCATCTTCATATTCATACGGCCATCACTCAGCACCAAGACACTTGAGGGAATTCCTGAGTTCTTTGATCGCCGTGTCGACGTCATCGAACGTCAATGCCGAGACGGCCCAGCGCGCGTGTTTCTGAGCAAGAGCGATGGTCTGGTCGTCGACTGGCTGCGACTTGGCCTGGCTGGACCTTGAAGGGACAGGAGCAGGCGCGGGTGGTATGGGCGACGGGATACTTGGCGGTGTTGGGCGGGTGACCACAGGGACTGTCGTTGAGGGAGACTGTACGAAGGGAGGGGGAGGGAGCGCGGGGCTGGCGGTAGGTTTGCTGTAGAAGAAGCCTGCGTCATGAGAGGCCACGGACGGACTGGGAGGCGGGATTGAAGACGGGGGAGGGAAAGAGTGGAATGAATCAGAGCGCTCCTCGGCAGGCTTTGCGCCAATGTCGGCCGGCGTGTCGGGGAAGTTGGGCACGGAGGTAGACGAGGAAGAAGCGAACGTATTCGGCGCGGAGGGAAGATTCAGCGGTGAATCGCCCTCCTCGTTCGGGGAAGTTGGTTCTGAGCTGTATCGCGCAGCGGGGGCGTCGGATAGAGCAGTTGGAGGCTCCGGCAGCAGAGGGGGTGATTGCGATGGCTGTAAAGCCTCGTCGGGGATCTCTTCGACCGACGGTTGCTTTGGCTGCGCAGCGGACGGTCCGACAATGGCCTGCACTTCCGGGTCGTCCTGGCTTGTTTCTATGCCTCCTTCCTCGTCCTCATCCTCCGCAGTCACCGGGTTGGACGCGTTGGGATCTTCTCCGGCCTTGATGGCCTTGATAATTCGCACCGCATGATACTTGGAGAATTTGATCTTCGCCGCAATCTCAGGTTCCAGGGGGTTCCAAATCTGACACAGTTCGAGAAACGTCGCTGCGGCCTGGAATGTATCTGCTGTCTGCCTGAAAGTCGACCAGTCAGTCCCTCACTCAGTCCAATAGTCCAATTCAAGGGGGCGCAACCTACTTCGTCACCTTGTCGGCCTTCATGGTCGCCTCCGCCTTGCCCAAGATCTCCAGCCCAAACTGTTCCACGTAGGCATTGGCCGCCACCGCATCCATCACGGCATCGTTGTCTGCATTCTGGCTCTTGAACTGATTCCAGGCACGGGATGTGTAAGCCTCTGGATGGTGTCCCAAAATATCATATCGCAAAGGGGGCCCTGCGCCCAACATACCTCTTCCAGTTTGTCCACCAGGTCCGTTGTGTATAGCTTGACCTCGTCGTCGGAAGTGTGTAGGCCACGCTCGATAATTTGGTTCACAATCCAGAAGTTACCTGATATAAACAGTGGCCCCTGGTCAGCTTGGGCTGCTTGCGTTCCAGACAGGAGCACGCGGATGAACAGGACTCACACCAATAAGAAATGACAGGCTTGACGCGTTCCAGCTGAGCTGCCCTCAGGGCATATCGCCCAATGTCTGCAGATCGCAGGCTAGCCGGGATGTTACTCGCCATGGGGGAGATTGGGTGGGACGGTCAGGTCCGGCGGGAGGGGGATGAGCTGCGCAGGGCAATGGTTGGGTTGCAGGAGAGGATGCGCGATGCAGAGCGGGGATGACGTTGGAAGTGGAACGGCGCCGCGGGAGGTTTTAGCGTCCCTTCCGAAAACACGGAGATAAGGCGGACGGAGAGTGCCGAGTGCCACTTTCACTTTCACTTTCACTTTCTTTTGACTTGATTTTCATTGTTTTTAGTTCTACCTTGAGATTGACTTATTTATGCTTAGCGTTATTAAGATCACTTGCTCCCGCTGTTCATGGCAACTCCCTCACAGCACACCCTGCTGTCATGCATCTTCAACAATCCATTCCCCAATATTCACCCTCTCTTCAGCCAACGCTTCCACTTCGAAATGATCCTCTACCTGTCCTCCAGGCCCTCCAATCCTCTCGATGACAATCCACGCTCCACCCCGGCTCTCAAGACCTGGGGGTAGATTGAAGTCTTCGATGCGCACTCCCGATATGGCATCGCTGTGGTTTCCATCTTCGGAGGTAGCCAAGATTTCTTTGTATGGCCCCTGGCCGAGTTCTACCGTCATCAGCGTGGGGGATGGCCCAACAGCGCGATTCCCGATCGTTGACTGTCGGCTTCTTCCAATTAGCTTGATTCGTGTCAATCGCGGTGTGTCCAACGATGCCAGCATCCGATCTCTTCCAGGAGTCATGACACCAACATCTGATATGACTGCTCGTCTCCCGGCCGATTCTGGCGCAAGCGGCTTGACGTTGCACGGAATTGAGGAAGAAATCCAAAGGGTGAAACGCCCGAGTTGGTCCGGGGCGAAGGTAGAACAGACGATAGTATACAGCCCGTCTTCCAGATTTCTTTTCTCCGCGACGCAGCCGCCACGGCGGTAGTCGCCACTATCAATTATAAGATCACGGTTTCGGACCCTAGACACGCGCTGTCCCTTGGACCAAAACAATTTCACATGGGTAGCGAGCTCTGGATCTGAGGGTTCAAGCAGAATCGAAAGGTCAGTCGCATCATGAATCTCTAAACTGAACTGCGGGTTGAAAGGGTATCGAGCAGACTCAGCGTTTCCTCCTGCGGTGGAAGGCATCCATGACCCTTGACTCTTTGTTACGCAACTGTATTTGTTCTGGGCAGGCGCTACAACAACTGGAGCCGAAGACAACACGGATAACGTAAAGTTTTGGCTCGCAGCGGGCAATGACTGCTCAGAAATCACAACAGTGTATGTCATTTTTGGGGGCATTTCCAGCCTCATGAGAGTGTTTGGCGAGTCAACGTAGGGTCCGCGGTGGAGAGCACCATCACTCAATGCGACTCGTTTCCCATTCGCGTTGAACACATATATACTGATGAAACCTTGCTCCTCGATGTCATCCAGTAGGCTTGGGTGGTCAATCGTCTTGAAATGCTTCCCAAGCAGCAGCCATACATTACCTCCAGTCTCGGTAGTCACGGAAAACTGGGGGTTCTTTGCAAAGCATCCCGCTACTCCTCTCGCCGTCGACAGATCCCACGTAAAGTGAATGTCCTCCCGGTATCGGAAGGTTGCGGGGTTCCAATTCAGATAGAGATTTTCGAAATGTTGAAGGACGCTTTCACAATCCATCCAAAAGGTTCCAGGGAAGGAAGAGGACGAATTGTGGGGCATATCTGTCAGTCCGAACCGGTTCGCGATGTCTGCGACCATGGTGTCGTCCCCTGCCCACGGGTTCTTCACAAGAATCTGGCGGCGATCCCTCTGCTCTCTCATATCCAATATCGCATAGTCATGTTCACTCACAAGACCTACTTCTTTCTGCTCTCTCTCGGTCAGTCTCCCGGTGCCTATCGTCAACAGCACGTCGCCCTTGCGGAATGGCTTGAACAGACGTCTCCAGAGTTGCTCTGCAGTTACATCATCGTCGTGTAAGAAGACCTGCTCTGGAATCCAACCTGTCAAAACCCACAAGTCTGTTCCGGAATTGCTCCCAGGAAAGTCGTAGCCTCCACGGATCTTTAGATACGCTTTTTCCACAAAAGCAGGCCAGAGAAAGTTAGGGTTATTTCGATCAACAACATGGAGTGATCTTGATGTTTTGGATGCGGGTAGACGGTCATCAATGATCACTTTCCTGAAGCATCCATTGAAATAGAATCGGAATATGTATTTTCCTGACGGTGAAAATTTTGGCATGACCTGTCCATATTCACAAGGAAACGCTAGGGGGAGATGGCTCTGATACTGTTAGACCCATATCTTCGGGGGATGTCCTGTTAGGATGCTCTGTACCTTGTCTAAACCCCGTTCCGACCGTGATGTAGCAGCACAAAGGCTAGCAACCACAGAGCAGTCTGTCAACATATCTTGAACAAGATCTATTTTCTCTGAGACGGACATCACAGGGACTATAGGCTCGTTTGCTTCGCCCGCATGCTTGGACAATAGCTCAAGAGGCCGTTCCCATCCTGCGAGCACGCTCTTCTGCAGCTCGGATAGATGAAGATCAGGTTTATCACTAAGCCCAGTCAGTAGATGATATTTATCAAATGAGGCCTTTAATGCTAGGAGTGAGGGTCTGGGTCCAAGTTAAATCAACATACGTAAACAGGTTCTCGTCATCCTGCTTGAAATCCTCAGGACTTGGGACACTTCTCCATGGCGGAAAGATAAATCCATTTATCTTTGCACTCTCAAGTAGAATGATTTCCTCACGCGTGGTGAGTTTCCGAGTGGGTTTAGGTAACCGTGACAAGAGGCTTCTTTCGTAGGCATATATCACAGCTTGCCAGTCGTCGGCCTCTTTTATCTTTTCTGCTCGCGCGAGCCAGTCATGACATTTGGAATCTAGTGACTGTCTGTCAACTAGGCTGGTGGCCAAGCTGAGCGCTTTCATGTAGTGCTCAGCCGCGTCGATGGCAGCTTCGAGGGCTTGCTCCTGGGAGGTGGCTCCAGATACATCGCGTTCAGCTTTCTAGCTACGGGTCAGTGACGGGGATAGGTGAGACGAGAGTAAAAGGAGATCAATACCAGGGCCTTGGTGATTGATATCTTTTGAGCGGCAGCGTTAGACCTGGACATGCTGGCCCAGGAGGGGAATAGTGTTCAAGAATGCCGAAGAGGGCCGTGATATCTCCGAGAGTGACATCCGAGGTCAACCGCCACTTGAGTAGCCCGGACCCAAAATCGGGGAAGGAACGTGCACGCCCAGGTTATTGGATGGTCGGTGGCCCAGCTCTAAGAGTGCGGATGACAAAAGAGGGGAGCTCCAGGCCAGCCGGGTCAAACAACAAGAACAACAATTATTAACGCGGGCGCGAAGCTACAACAGCATGGAGGGAGGGTTAGATAGTAGTGATGGATCGGAGGTAGCGTCGCGTGTCAGTCGGTGGGGAGAGACGGGCAGTGGTGCTAGTGTGTTAGCGGTGTTAGTCCCAATCCGATAACGATCAACGGGCCGGCCATCGGACCGAGGCTTCTTTGCTCCTTTCGTCATGCGCACCCTGGGAACTCTGCGCGCCGAGGTTCACAGCAGATAGATCCCTGTCCGGCTCTCTGCCTCTCTGTCTGTTCGCATTTTACCATGCACTCAATATTCTTCTGCTTTTGATCGCCCACACTCTTTCAGTAGTGGGATTGTTCGCTTCTTCTCCCCGTTGCGACCGAGTCGTTGAATCGTCTTTCCTTCTTACGCAATATTAATTTATACGACAAGGTGTGAGCTCTCGGCTCTCCTGGAGCCCCCCCCGCTCCGAGTACTCGCACATTATTATCCCGCACCGCCAGTCCACCTACTTCATTTTGTCGCTTTCACTCTAGTCGATCATATCTCCGTTCAAATATTACCTGGCTTGCACTTTACGTCTCCTTTTAATTCGGATCATCGAAAGCAGTGTCGCCTACACTAATAATGGCCGGTCAATCGAAACCCACCCTCTCTCCCTGGGGGACCGCTGTTGCAGGCGCAACAGGGGCAGTCCTAGCAAATGCCATGGTCTACCCTCTGGATCTGTACGCATATGCCTTCTTCGACCCTACATTGGAAGATGCGATACACTAATGTACCCAATCCGAATCGTTAGGGTTAAAACGAAGCTTCAGGTCCAAGTGAAGAGTTCCAGCGAGACAAAAAGCGAGGGGTCCAAGGAGACTGTTCACTACAAGTCGACTTTGGATGCCATCAACAAGATTGTCGAGAAGGAGGGAGTCGAAGGTCTTTATTCCGGAATCACCGGCGCGCTGCTAGGCGTGGCGTCTACCAACTTCGCCTACTTCTACTGGTACTCCGTCGTGCGAACTCTCTACATGGCATCCGAGAAAGTGCCCAAGCCACCCGGTACTGCCATCGAGCTCTCCCTCGGCGCCGTGGCCGGTGCAGTCGCCCAGATCTTCACCATCCCCGTTTCCGTCATCACCACAAGACAACAAACACAACCCAAAAGTGAGAAGAAGGGTCTCATTGACACTGGAAGAGAGGTTGTCGACAGTGAGGACGGCTGGTCGGGTCTCTGGAGAGGGCTCAAAGCCAGTTTGATCCTGGTAATCAACCCCGCAATCACCTACGGTGCCTACCAGCGCCTGAAGGACATCCTGTTCCCCGGCAAGAACAGCCTGAAACCGTGGGAGGCTTTCCGTAAGTAGTCCCCTGAATGCCTCTCCAGTCCCCGGTATTGATGTTCCCCACAGTTCTAGGTGCTCTCTCCAAAGCTCTGGCCACGATCGCGACTCAGCCTTTGATTGTGGCCAAGGTCGGTCTTCAGTCCCGACCCCCCCCGGGTCGCGAAGGAAAGCCCTTCAAGACCTTTGGGGAAGTCATGCGGTATATTATTAAGAACGAGGGGGCCCTGTCCTTGTTCAAGGGTATTGGACCGCAGATTGTGAAGGGACTCCTAGTACAAGGCCTCCTCATGATGACCAAAGAGAGGTATGTTCAATTATCCGTTCGCGGCAGAACATCGCGCACTAACAGATACCAGAATCGAAATCAGTTTCGTACTTCTTTTCGCATACTTGCGTAAACTCCGGCAGCAGAAGCTCGGAAAGGTCGTGGACTCTGCAGCCTCGTCGGCCAAGGCTAGCCTTCCGGCAACTTTGAAATAGACGCATACAATCCCCCTAGACACGCTAATTACTACCGACACTTCTACTAACACGAGTTTCTTTCTTTTCTTTCGGCGCACTGGCTGTGGGGTGTGTCCTCTTTCATGTACCGGGCTGACGACCGAGGATTGTTGTCTATACATTTTGGCAGCATGACGTTTAGAACACATATGTTTACATATAACTAGTAACCCCAGGGTGGATATCTGCAATGTGAATCATGATCTATCAGCTGGCCCTATGACTGAGAGATTCCCCTAGAATACCAACCATCATAAGAAGCCCACCCCAAAATCCGTAGAAGTTTCATGTGAACCCAAATTTCAGGTCTCACGACTCCTCCGAGTCCGGAGTGGATATGAAACGGAGATCGGAGATATACACAGTACACAGTACACAGTAACTACCGTACTGACCGCCAACTTTCACCTCGGCAACATCACGACCCGCATCGCATAAACACCATAAATCCACCCACCTCTCCTTTCATAGTAGTCATACAACAATTCCTCCCTCTCACCCAACAACCTCCCCGCCCAACCAAAAAAGCTCTCTCCCTGCCTGCCTGCCTGCCTGCCTCCCTTCCTCCTCTCTCCGAACCGACTCAAAACAGGGCATGAGCCGCCATGCGATGGCCGCCCTGGTTCACCCACGAACCCGAACCCCCCCCAAATGACACACAAGCCCCCCTAACCGACTGGCGGGCATTCACCGAACCGCGAACCCTCATTCCGACCGCGATTCTCACCACTGGGATCCTCGGCGCTGTCTACGTCCACCGCAATTACCTCCGTCGGTTCCCCACGGCCGCCAGCATCTCGCCTTCGTTTCTCCGTCGACGCAGTATCCTCGGCCGCGTGACGAGTGTCGGTGATGGCGATAATTTTCGCATCTATCATACGCCCGGCGGTAGACTGGCGGGGTGGGGGTGGTTGCCGTGGAAGAAGGTTCCTGTTTCGAGGAGGGATTTGAAGGATGAGACGGTGTGTTGATCCTTTACCTACCTGTCTCCTGACCCTGACCCTGACCCTGATCCTAATCCCTATCTCCTCTCCTTTCCTCGCTACACGTTGGTTACATACCCGTGGCGACGCGAATCGCACCATTATCCCAAGAGAGAGAGAGAGAGAGAGAGAGAAAACAAAAGAGAAACTAACAACCCCCACCACCAACCAGATCCACATCCGGCTCGCAGGCATCGACGCCCCAGAACTCGCACACTTCGGACGCCCCGCCCAACCCTTCGGCAAAGAAGCGCACGACTGGCTCACGGCCTACCTCACCAACCGCCGGGTACGCGCGTACGTCCACCGACAGGACCAGTACCAGCGGGTGGTGGCGACGGTCTTCGTGCGACGGGCGCTGGACTTCCCTATTCCGTTTCGGCGACGCGACGTGTCGTATGAGATGCTGAAGAAGGGGATGGCCACGGTGTATGAGGCGAAGTTTGGGGCGGAATTTGGGGGCGCGGCGAGGGAGGATAAGTATCGGAAGGCGGAGACGTGGGCGAAGGCGAAGGGGATGGGGTTGTGGATGGGGTTTAGACGCGATGCTAATAAGTGGGAGAGTCCGAGGGAGTATAAGACGAGAATGGGGTTGGAGGATGCGACGGCGCAGGTGAAGGGGGACAAGAAGTGATGGGTTCCGTTGAGGGGGTGATTTGGATGGCTATGTGCTTTTTGCTTATGATGATACGGCTGAGAGATATCCCCGTTGCGCATGATTTGCTTCTTGGATTGGTTGTTATAGAGGAATGTCTAGTTATCTGCCTTCACGGCGGCACATCATTAACATCGTTAGACCTAACATTAAAATATCTCGTCCACGAAAGATGTCGGCTGTCTCAGGTTTAGAAATGATATAAAAACACTGCTCCCATCTACAACCCTTCTAGGATTGTGGTTAATGCGACGCCAACAAACAAGACAGGCGAGAACAGAATGGATATATAATACAAGAAGGTATCCAAAGCCGGCATAAAAATCAGTCGCAGATGTCCTAGCAGAACTGTCGCTCGATCTGTGCGAAAAGCTGCGGGCTGATCTCATCGCTCGAGTCGCCCTCGACACGGTACAGGCATCCCTTGCGCTGGTAGTGCTCGATCAATGCCTTGCTCGTTTCCTCAAACTTGTGCAGCCGCTGCTTCCACGTCTCGATCGAGTCGTCATCCCTCTGGACCAGAGGCTCTCCGGTGATATCGTCCTTTCCGGGGACCTTAGGCACATGGAAATCCGTGTTGTAGACTCTTCCCGATGGCTCGTGAACCCAGCGCGACGCTATCCGAGAGAGAATGACTGAGGGGGGTGTAACCAGGTGGACGACAAAGTTGACAGGAACAATGGTGTCTAGGCTTGAGGCTTGGGTGGCAGTGCGCGGAAAGCCGTCCAAGATGAATGAGGCAGAGGAGGATATCGACGATGTTGACGCTGGTGAAAGCCAGCCCTTGGACTTGAACTCGGAGGATATAAGGTCGAGAATCATCGAATCGGGAACAAGGTTGCCGGACTGCATTGCGGCCTCTGCTTTGAGGCCTATTTGCGGGGAACCGTTAGACACTGCCCTCAGACCACACAGGTAGTATTAAGGCTAGAGGGTCATACCTAGAGAGGTTTTCCGTCGGACATTCTCCCGGAGCAAGTCGCCGGAGCTTATGGATGCTAGCTCTGGGAATCTGGAGAGGAGCCTTTCTGTTTGAGTGCCCTTGCCTACACCCGGGGCACCGATGAGGATGATCCGGGCGGCTTTTTTGAGTTGTCTGATTGCGGGGGCCATTTCGCGCGCCAGTCGGTCTGACAGGCTGTCTGTGGACCTGTGATTCTTTGTTTTGAAAGGAATTGGGCTGGGGGGTAGATAGCTGGGTCGTTCAAGATTTAAACGTGCAGTACAAGGCAGGCAGGAAGGTACCACAGTCAGTATGTCGGCAGTCGAAGCGGGAAGATGGCAGACACCCTATAACCTTAACCTCTCCATTGGGATTAGGAAAGAGACATTGTGGATTGGACGGAGATAGTTAGTAGGCAGTAGTGGTGCGTGGGAGCTTATCAGAGGTAAGGTTGTTGCTCAGATGCTCAGCTGATGCAGCGCGCCGGCGACAAATCTCAAACCGGGGAAAGCACGCGCTTTCCGTGGGGTTGGCAGATGCTTACCCGTCTAGGAAATCGGTGAGCGGAGACCGGCCACCGGAGAGCTTCCCGAGTCCGGAGAAGACATGAGAATCATTGACAATTGCCAATTGACAAAAATGGCATGACCACTAGAGACTTGGGCATGCAGGAGCATGTTCCCTTGGGTTTGCAAAGTACCAGGAGCAATGCGAGATAACTATTGGCAGAGTCCCTCGCAACAGCGCACTACGATTCCATACCACCAGAGGGAATGCCAATGGATAACAAAAGATCTCGATTTACTGAACAGATCTGATCCACCATACTGGCAAAAGATGATGCATCGGGATGCGCGTTTGTCTCTACTCAGCCGTTCCTTACTCCGTTGAGTGTTGATTTGGCAATGCGCCAACCCGAGCGGCTCCATAGTAATGGGTCAATCGCCGCTCACGTGATCGCGGCGCGCGCTGGTCGCGTTTCGCGTCCGTCGCGCAGCCGGCGAGAGGCCATGAGATCGACCGGAAAGCAACATCTCAGCAGCGCTCAAGTTGCAGTTGCAGACCAAGATGATCCGGCAAGATTTTCACAGGATAGACCCGAAACGAAGGGCCACCCTCGACCACAAAAAGAAGCAATTCGCAAGCCCGACTTTCAAGCAACAGGACTACCCACATCGCCTGAACTTCTATGAAATCCCCCCGACCGATGAGATCACGCTGGAACAGTTTGAACAATGGGCGATTGACCGGCTGAAAGGTGAGGGAGAATATGGCACAGGAATCGCAGTGGACATACGAACTGACCGTCCTGGGCAGTCTTGGCTGAAATCGAAGCCTGTTCTTATCGAAACAAATCGCCAGCAGAGACCGAGGCGCACATCACCCCCCTCCTCCAGAAATACCTCCCTCTATCCTCCAACACATCCTCTTCCAACGGCGCCGCAGATCAACGGCTGAAAAATGAACGTCAGAAGGACCATTACTCCCACTTCATCCTTCGCTTGGCCTTCTCGGCCACGGAGGACCTCCGCCGGCGGTTCGCGAGAGCAGAAACCATGCTCTTTCGATTCCGCTTCCAACGAGACGATACGAGAGAGAAACGCGCCTTTATTGAGAGCCTGAACCTGGAATGGGAACCGGTAGAGGATGCAGAGAGACAGAGACTTTCCGACCATTTACTGGGGGCGACCCCAGGTTTACGCCGTGTAGATGAGGAAACATGGTACAAGGTGGACTGGGAGAAGGTTCCGGAACTGGTCGAGAGACGAAGTGTTTTCTTGTCTAAGGGGAAAGCGTATGTGCCCGGCAGAGAACAAGTGAGCATGATCATAGCGGAGTTCACTGCCCGTTTGGAGCGCGCTTTGGAGGTATGTAGCAGACGACTTTGGCAGCATGTTCTATAGCACTGACGCATGCCAGCTTACGAGTAGAGCCCTCCCACGGCTGGATGAAGACGACCGGCTCACTCCAATCCTCAACCACATGTCGAAGAACTTTGGAAGTGCCGAATCCGTGTACTCGGAAGGTGAAGGATTCGTCGACGGTGCAGCGATCACGGCAAACAACGTTGACCGGCTATCTCAACATTTCCCACTGTGCATGCGCAGTCTTCACATGAACTTGCGGAAGAACAACCACCTGAAACACTATGGACGGTTGCAATATACCCTGTTCCTCAAAGGAATCGGCCTGTCACTTGAGGAGTGTATTGTTTTCTGGCGCCAGGGCTTCAAGAATTTGACCGACGACGAATTCAACTCACGATACAAGTACAACGTCCGTCACGCTTACGGCGATGTCGGTGGTGATTCAAATCGCAGTGGCCGAGGATACCCCCCATATTCGTGCCAGAAGATTCTCCAAGACTCGAATCCCGGAGTCGGCCAGTCACATGGATGTCCGTACCGCCATTTCTCTGTTGATAATCTGGTCGGGCTTCTGCAGTCCACCGGTGTCAACGATCGGGAAGTCCTACGCGGGGTGCGAGAAGATGTTGAGAAGATGCGGTTCCATATCGCTTGCAACAGAGTCTTCGAGTGGACTCACAAAGCAGACATCAAGCGAGTCAAGGAGGATGGTACATGGAACCAGACCGACCTGGACACCATTGTCCACCCCAATACCTACTTCAAGCGCAGCTATCTCTTGAAGCAGATGGGACAGGCGCCGAGAAACACATGAAAACCATGGTGATGGGTCCACGAAGCCACGTTCCATTGCATTTGTTTGTCGTTTGCGAATTTCCACCACGCGGGCGTTTCAGGTCAGGATATGGGAGGACGCAAGGTCCTGGTTCTTAGGTAGATATAGTATATGTAAATTGAAAGCATGAAATTTCCACGGTAGCATTGATTTTGGCCACTGCATCATTCTTCGCTTACGATTATACAATTGCAAAGGGGGGGGTAGTGATAGATAGGCATGTAACCTCTGCTGATTCCCAAATTATCCAAAAGGAGCAAAACGTCCTTTCAAAGCCAGGTGCCCAGCAACGGGTCGAATTTACTCTTCGCACGACCCTTGAGACAACTTCATCATCGAGGTGGACAGAAATTGCCGTAAAAAGGTAAGGGGTCGGCGGAAATTATAGAAATTCATGAAAAGAAGAAGAAAAGGAAGGTTGTGGAGGGACGAGAGGGTCGGGTATTTAAACCCCACTAGCGCGGTGTACGGCGGCCCGCAGGCACCGGTGGTGCTGCAACCTGGCCTCATGGCAATAACGCCGCTTCACACACTGTCTCCTGATCCCCGCATCGTCTCCGGACAGCAGCTGTTGGCGTTGCCCTTTCTCGGACCGGGTTCTGATATAGAGAGGAGGGTCCCCCTGCCTTTCCGACCGTGTCGTTTTATTTTCTTTTCCTCTGGCCCCGTTGCTGCCCCTTTAGACATCCCCTCACCTCTGCCTGTTACGGAACCCCGTTCATCAGGCCGCCAACATGGACTACGAAGCGCTGAAGGATCAATGGAGCGACGTTGAGGAGCGCGATGGCATCAGACTGAGCTGGAACACATTCCCCAGCTCTCGCATGGTTCGTTTGGGTGCCTGGATTGCCTCCCACGCTCCGAGCTAAGTCGTCAAACAGGAAGCATCCCGACTCGTCGTCCCCATCGGTGCTGTTTACACCCCCCTCAAGGAGAAGCCGGACTCTCCTTTGCTACAATATGAGCCGGTCACCTGCAAGCCGCCTTGTCGGGCTGTGCTGAACCCCTACGCGTACGGCCCTTCCTCCGCTACCTGCACGCTTGGGATCCTGAATGACTCTGGCTGACATCACATAGCAATGTCGACGTCCGGGCACGGATTTGGATCTGTCCCTTCTGTCTCCAGCGCAACCCCCTGCCCCCTCACTACAAGGACATCACGGAGAGCACGATACCTCCGGAACTTCACCCGATGAGCACCACAATCGAGTACCAATTGGCCCGCCCCGCTCCCGCCCCCCCTATCTTTGTATACGTCGTCGATACCTGCCAGGACGAGGACAGTTTGAAGGCCTTGAAGGACTCTTTGATTATGAGTCTGTCGCTGCTGCCGGCAAATGCATTGGTCGGCCTGATCACATATGGTACAATGGTAGGGACATATTTCCCTCCAGTTCATAGATGTTCCGGGATGACCTGTTAACTCCGAGGTACAGGCACAAGTGCATGAGCTTGGCTATACCGAGTGCGCCAAGTCGTATGTGTTCAGGGGAAGCAAGGAATACGCTGCAAAGCAGGTACAGGAGATGCTTGGTCTCGCGTCCGCACTGCGTCCGAACATGCCCCAGCAGCCCGCTCGTCCCCCCTTGGCCCTGCAGCCCGGTTCCTCCTGCCCGTTCAACAGGCCGAATTCCAGATCACGAACGTGCTCGAGCAGCTTCAGCGCGACCCGTGGCCCGTTGCGAACGACAAGCGTCCTCTCAGATGTACGGGCGTCGCCCTTAGTGTTGCGGTTGGCTTGCTTGAGACATCCTTCCAGAATGCCGGTGGGCGCATTATGATGTTCACCAGTGGTCCGGCCACCGAGGGTCCTGGTCTTGTCGTTGGCCCTGAACTGAAGGAACCGATCCGTTCTCACCACGACATTGATCGAGACAACATTAAGTATTACAAGAAGGCTGTCAAGGTCCGTGTCTAGTCTACCGTTCATGAAGGTGACCCCAGGCTGATTTGTTCAATTAGTTCTACGACACCATGGCTAAGCGCGCTGCCAACAATGGGCACATTGTGGATGTCTTTGCTTGCTGTCTTGACCAGGTCGGTCTCCTGGAGATGAAGAACCTTGCCAATTACACCGGTGGTCAAATGCTTCTCACGGACAGCTTCACATCCTCTCAGTTTAAGCAGTCTTTCGTGCGGATCTTCGACAAGGATGTCAACGAAAACCTTCTCATGGGTTTCAATGCATCCCTCGAAGTGCTGACCACCAAGGAGCTGAAGGTCACCGGACTTATCGGTCATGCAGTCTCTCTGAACAAGAAGTCGACATCCGTGGGCGAGACAGAATGCGGCATCGGCAATACTTGTGCCTGGAAGATGTGCGGTATTGATCCGGCTTCAAGCTACGGTATCTACTTCGAAATCGCAAACCAGGGTGGGCCTACCGCTGTGCAGCCAGGCCCCCAAAGAGGAATGATGCAATTCCTCACATACTACCAGCACTCGTCCGGGCACTACCACCTCAGAGTCACGACGGTTGCACGGAACCTCAGCGGCCCGGCTGGCGATCCGACGCTGTCACAGTCATTCGACCAGGAGGCGGCTGCCGTCTTGATGGCACGTATCGCTGTCTTCAAGGCCGAGGTCGACGACGGACCTGATGTGCTCAGATGGGTTGATCGGATGCTCATCAGGCTTTGCTCCCGCTTTGCAGACTACCGGAAAGACGATCCCACCTCATTCCGGTTGGAGAAGAACTTCACTCTTTACCCGCAGTTCATGTTCCATCTGCGCCGAAGCCAGTTCTTGCAGGTGTTCAACAACTCCCCTGACGAAACCGCTTTCTATAGGCACGTTCTGAACCACGAGGATGTTGGCGATTCGCTTGTCATGATTCAGCCCACTCTGGATTCCTACTCTCTGGAACACGAGGGAAGCCAGCCTGTGCTTTTGGACTCGGCCTCCATCCAACCCTCTCACATTCTGCTCCTGGATACTTTCTTCCACATTCTCATCTTCCACGGCGAGACTATCGCCGAATGGAGAAAGGCTGGGTACCAGGATCAAGAGGGCTATGAAAACCTGAAGGTGCTCCTCGAGCAACCGAAGGAGGATGCAAGGGTTCGTTGATCGAATTGAGTAATTTCCGAGGACATGTGCTAACATCTTACCGCAGGAGCTGATCGCGGACCGTTTCCCCCTTCCCCGTTTCATTGTTTGCGATGCCGGTGGCTCTCAAGCACGTTTCCTTCTGTCGAAGCTGAACCCCTCTACTACGCACACGACAGGTGGATATGGCGGCGGCGTGACGTCGCAAACCATCTTCACCGACGATGTCTCGCTGCAGACATTCATGGACCACCTCATGAAGTAAGTGCCTCCATATCAATCCGGGCTGCAGATATGAGCATCTTCTAACCTATCCTTCAGGCTTGCCGTTTCCGGAACTAGCTAGATTTGACGAGGTAATGGCCATGACGAGAGCAAGGGGCGGTTTACGTCGGTCCTCGGGTCGTTTGTATCTTTAGCGGTTTTTTTTAATTTTTGCTTGTTACCCTGGAATATAGCTGCGTCCTAGATTCGACGATTGAATAAAGGCAAGATTCCGTAATAACTGGTTTCCCCGTTCTCCGGCGTAGTATTTCCGTTGTATATCTAGTAGTTCTACTATCCGCCGAGGTCCCCTGGCAGAATGGAGTATGCGGAACCCGCATGTGATCACGTGACCATCGGGCTGAGCCCTAGCAGGCTTACTGTTTCGGGAGCCTCGCTTAGGGCAGGCGTGGACGGCAGCTAAATATCCTCCCGACCGTGCAACTTTTTCCTTTCCTTCCTCGTACTATCCACCCGACAACCTAAGGACGATTGACGACCTTTCGCACTCGCCATGCGTAAGTATCATCTCCTTGGTTCGCACAATATGGCGCACTAACATGTATCCCATTGGGCAGCTCCCAAGCTCGACCCCAATGAGGTGAAGATCATGTAAGTTCTTACCCCCAGAAGAAGCGTCGCAAAAATGCGGTCGAGCATCAGCTAACAATTCTGCAGCCACCTGAGAGTGACTGGTGGTGAGGTCGGTGCCCAGTCCGCTCTGGCCCCCAAGATTGGTCCTCTCGGTCTGTCCCCCAAGAAGATCGGTGAAGACATTGCCAAGAACACTGGTGACTGGGTAAGGACTATCCATATCAAATGCGCAATTGTTGGGCGATTGACTAACGAGTTTTTTTTCGGATTTATAGAAAGGTCTCCGTGTCACGGTCCGTCTTACCATCCAGAACCGTCAGGCTGCCGTCTCCGTTGTGCCCTCCGCCTCTTCCCTGGTTATCAAGGCCCTGAAGGAGCCTCCCCGTGACCGCAAGAAGGAGAAGAACATCAAGCACAGCAAGTCCATTCCCCTGGACGAGATCTTCGAGATTGCCCGCATCATGCGCAACCGCTCTCTCGCTAAGGAGCTCAAGGGTACCGTCCTTGAGATCCTCGGTACCGCCTTCTCTGTCGGTTGCCAGGTCGATGGCCGCAGCCCCAAGGATGTCTCCGACGACATCAAGGCTGGCGAGATCGACGGTATGTTTTCTCTGCAATGTCGGTAAAGGAGACGTGTCGCTAACAGTTGCCCAGTTCCCTCCGAGTAAATGATGATCAGGATTCCACGGCGGTCGTGATTTTGTACCGACATGCTAGTTACAGAATATGATCATTGTCCTCGAAACAAAACAAAATGTTTATGAGCCATGACTTTTAGATTCCCACTTGTGTTGATTCGCAATTTGATAAGTTTTTCTCTCGACGCTCGTGTTGAGCCCTCCCCCCCTCCTCCCTTCCGCTTCTCCTGGTTTTCTTGCTGTTCTATGCAAGTTGGACCATGTCGAGCCCAAGTCCTTCTCAAGGCACCTTTGCAACACTCTGGCCCGTACTGTCTTTTCCTCAGGAATCGACCTATTATAACGTGGTATAGGCTTATTTTAAGCAAAGGAGAGCAAATTCTGACCCGCTACTCACCGCGGTATTCTTGAGAGGAGCCTCGTGCTTCTTTCTGTGGATACAGTGGTCCATTTAACGGTCAACATCCCCGTAACCAAATCAGGAGATGTTTATTCCCTGGCACCTCGTAGCATGTGATGAATACGCAATACAATTTACCATTTACTTTAATTTTACTCCTGATTCTTTCCCTTGTCAGATGACTCTGCAGTCCTTGCATTCTTTATTGTACAGTGACTGGACGCGCATCTGAATCAGTCCCTCCCGTATACTGGTCTTCCCGTTGGGGAAATTACAATAATTATAATCAACATCACCAAGCCGGTAAGAATTCGACGGGGCAGCCTCACGGAGTCACGGACACACCGAGGATTCCATGAGTCCCCACCGGCGACTGGGCTGGGCAATGGCGGGCGTTCCTGATACGCGCCCGGCTGCAGGTGCCCCTTGAGAATCCCGGTAGTCCCGTAGGCAGAAGGGAATGAGGGACGATGGATCTCAGTAGTAGATAGATAGATAGATATCTGGTACTCCGTAATTCAGTCCGTTCATCCCGCGGGATGCAGGTGGTTGTGATAGCCACCTGCATATTACCATTACCTACTTACTTGCCCACTACCGGTGACGTGACTGGATGTCCGTCTATCTACGAAGTACTCCCTCCGTGCAAGGTATTCATCGTCCGATGTCTAGATACTTACACACTGACTGGTTCCCCTGGCCAATTAGCTAAATTAACCTAGGCAACTAGATAGAGTATCTATCAACTCACCATCTGTCTATCTAGTGGTTGCCATCGCCGAGACAGGTCGGCTGAGTCAGCCAGTCAAGGCCCCTCAACGCCGGACGGGGATGAAGATCCCGGGCCAGCAAAGGGCCATCCGTCTGAGCTGAAACACGGCCAGCCTCCGTCCTTAGTCCCGTCCGTACATACGATCGATGGATGTCTGTACTCTGTTGGCGTTGACGTACTGTGATATCGGCCCCCCGGCCAGCGTGGCTCCGCGACAGCAAACGGGACCGACCCTGGAACCTATAAGAATTAAGAACGGAGGATACAACTTCCACCTCGATCATGATTAGTCACATTGCACAGTCGACATCCCGATCCACGGGTCCCATCCCATCCCATCCCATCATCTATCCCCTTCCCTTGGCCTTTTTCTCCCCCTCTCTTCCAGACGGAGACCCCCGCCTCCCACTGATAAAAAGTGGAGAGCACTGACACAGCAAAGTGTGCCGATCCTCATCGCCAGACCGCTCGTGACATGGCCCTGGCCACTGCCAGTACTAGTAGCCCATGATAAGTTAGCTATTGTATAATAGTACATCCTCCGTAGAGCCCCCCCCCCCCCCTTCCGGTCCGTTTCCCGCGCACGCTCGTTGACTCCGTTGACTCTGGTATGTACGACCATGTCTCGCTTTAGATTCTCGCGACTGGGCCTGGGCGGATCAGAAGTGGACATGATAGACAGTCGCAACGGGATACACGCAGGCCATGGCGACAGCTAGCCAGGACTACGGTAGCACCGCCGGTGCCCAGTTGCGGCGATGTAGCGAACAAGCATGGCTGATTTTAACGGCCCTGAGTGGATGGATGCGGGAAACGGATTCTGGAAAGGTTGAAACTAAGGTAGGTTTCATGGGTCTTTCAGTCCCTCCGTTTGTTACCTGGATTTTGAGTTGGGCGGGGAGGGGAGGGCAGAGAACGGGCGGGCGTTTGTCCGCGTTTTTTTTTTTTTTTTTTTTCTATTGTTGCTGTTATTCATGTGAGGAGTGAGGATTGTCTGGGAGACTGGGAGTTGATGGATGTATACCTAGATGGATGGATATGAATTATTTGAGATATGGGGTACTTCGATTTGTAGCGTGAAAAGGTACGTATATCGACTTAAGTACGTGGACTATAGGCGAGTGGCGGCAGATACATATGCTGTGCAGTTGGTATGCGGGATAGATTTATGATCTTGATGTAAAATCCGGATTGGTGGTAGGCATTAATTAGATACTGGGCAGACACGGAGGAAACAAGCGCCAGCAAGCCAGATGGGGGAGACGACCTATCAGACAGCCATGGGTCCAGGGAAATTACTCAATTTAATATATGTATATACTTAAATCCTACATCCCTCCGGTATGCTCGCCATCGAATCATCCAATCTCCTCACCTCATCACTGCTGGCATGCGTTGTGCTTTTCAGCCTCTGGATGCATCCCGGGCTGCAGAATGATGCTGACCTGGGACGGTGGCCCAGGGTCCGAGCCTTTGCGTCTGTCAGTGGTCCTTTTTTTTTTTTTTCTTTTCCTCCTCATCAGCATTCCGGTTGGGGTGTCAGTCAGTCATCTCTACTAACTACATAGTATCTACAAAGTATCTACTTGCGTATATTCCATACAGCTGTTGCATCTCTCTATTTTTTTTTTCTTTTCTTTTTTCTCTTTTTTTTTCAACCCCAATTTTATGAACCCACTCTCTGGAAATTTGAATCCACCCGTCCAAGGCCAGCGTGCAGCCATCCTGACGGACTCCACCCGAACCCACCGAAAGTGCCAGATCGCCCTTCCGCCCTCACCAAACAAACCCTCCCAGTCGCAACTCAAAAAGGCCCCCAAGGCCCAAAGGCTTGACCACCGCGGGCGCCACTGCGACCGGGGCCCATGGCCGGCTGGTCCACTGACGTTGGACAGGCCTGGATTCGCTCCTGCGCCCAAGTGGCTAGCGCCGGTCCATCCTGGCCGTTGGATCGTACCCTCGGGTGGGACTGGGACGTGGGTGGATGTTCGTGTTTCTGGTGTTTCGCTTTTTTTGGGTGTGGCCCGGGGGGGAGGGGGGGGGGGGGGGGTCCCCCAGGGCCCCACTCCTTTTTCTTTCTGAATATCAAACTTCTACCTGGTCAACTTTGGTACCGTGTAGATAATAGGTACTACTTAGTATCAAAAGCAGATGGAATTTGTCTTCTCATGCGCAAGTACATGCAATGCATTACTAATCAATGTTCTAAGCCACCGCCGCGTAAGAATCATCCTGGGCGCCCCCAGCCCACCCGCGTCCCAACGCAGTAACCTCCACCCCACTCCACCGGGGCCAGCCCCGCTCCTATTGGCTCCACTCCCGCTGGCCCATCCTCAGCCCCACCCGGGCTGCTCTCAAGTCTCAATCACTCTCAGTCACAGTCTCAGGCTCTCAGGCTCTCACTCACTACTTACACCCCCCTCCTCCACCCCAAAAAAGGAATCACGCTAAGCCCAAATGGGAGCTATAGGCTGCCGCCGTCCATGGCTTGCGACTTGCCCTTGGGAAGCTCCGCTCTGTCATGATGCGCGTCCCGCTCGAATGACTCTTTGTCTGCTGCATTAGTTAGTTAATTAGTTGCTGGTTGCTGGGTTTTTTTCGCTACTGCTGCCTCCAGAGCTTCAATTCTTTCTTTTCCGGCTTCCTTGATGCAACCTTTGGCCTTGGATCTTCCCCCTCCCCTTCACTTCACTGGTGCATGACAGGCCGATCCTTTTCTTTTTCTTTTTCTATTTTTTCCTTTCAGGTCCAAGTACTCCGTACTCCGTCCGTAACTATCTATCTATCTATCATCTATCCAGCCTATCCTTACCCCGGACTCCCTCACCTCCTTGTGAATTTCCTTCTTTGCGCCTGTTCCTAACTTCCTCCCCTCCTTCCCTGCTGGCCCTGTCTCTGTGGCTGTCTTCACTCCTCTCCGCCCGCCGTTGGAATCTTCTCCGCTTCCAGCAATCAGCCTTGTGGTGCCTTGGATCAAGGCATCGTCGTCGGTTTCTCATTAATTCACCACCACCACCACCACCACCACCACCATCAGTCATCCTCACCCGAGACGAGACAAGATCAGACCCAGCGGGCAAAAAAAAATATTCATTCAAATAAACGGACCATAAATTATCAGAGACAAGGGAAGAAAAGCCTCCGAGACCACACTGGTGGTGATTGTCGTCAGCTAGTGGTGCCATGTTCAACCTTTCCCCTACGCTATCGGTTCTCTGATTCGGATTTTGTCGGCCCTCCCATTCGGATCTGCTTTGTGATCCGGCCTCTATCAATCATATTGAATCGATTTTATTACGATTCCTTCTTCACTCTCCCATCCCCCCATTCCCCCCTCCCATCTTCCGCCGGGCCCTCTCGCGCTCTTGTCCCGAGTACAGCATTTCTGCCAAGCGCAGGATTGCCTAGTCGTTGATCGCGTCGTGCGGACACCTGCGTCAGTGTGGGCGCTCTAGCAAGCTGACTAGGGCTGATTCCCTCGATCCCTTTCCCTCCCTTGCATCGCTTCTTCACCCACCAGGCTCTGAAGCGGCAAATAGCGTTCTCGGAGCGGATCGCCTGCGTGTCTTTTTGTTCTTCTGGAATCCGGCGCCTTCGTGAATGCCCTCTTCGCCCCCAGACTCCGCCTCCAGTCGACTTCCTTTCCCACCCTGCTTCCTCCCTCCCTCCCTCCCACTCTTTCCACCTCCGCGGCTCCCACCTTCGTTCCATCCTCGTCGCCCACGATCAACAGCGTTCATGTCGAGCCCAGGGACCAGCGGTGGGGGGCTTCGCTGAGTGTCAACTGAGCCGGCTTATGCCCAGGATGAGGTGTAGGAAACGTTTCAAGGAGGATGCTTGTTGATAACCCAGCGAGAGAGTGATATTACCGACCACATACATACTGACAGCCTCCGATCGCCCTGCTCCGCTCCCCGGCCAGGGCCCTGCATTTGCTTTTGTTTTTTTGTTTTTTTTTTCTCTCTATTGGATTCCCGATCCCCTTCGACGCCTTTACGGTCCCTCTCTTCTCTAATCCGCATATCTATTGTTAATCCCGGTGGAACAACAGCGGTGTCCCCACCATCCGAGGTCAAGATGTTGCCCTCCGTAGCACCGTTTCCGCCGGTCCAACCGCATCACCACCTTACTTATCGTCACGGCGCCGACACGACCAATGGAGCCCACGATCCGAACACATCCTTTCTCCCGTCACTCCCTCGTACCGATCCTGGCAAGAGCTCGTTCCAATCGATCCCTCGGGCACGACTACAATACCCCCATCCGATCCAGCGGCTCGACGTCCCTGATGCCGCCGGTGCAATGCTCAACCCGAAGAGTGCTGGCGAACATGCGCTACGAAGGAAAACGCCGAACGGCACGCTGGCTGCTGGGTATGATGGGACCCCGGGAGACACCACCATCCAGCCCCCGGCGAGCAAGCATATATTAGTTTCGCCTATCGAATCGGGCCACTTGGTACCGCCTCAAGCCGGATTTCCCGTCGAGCCATGGCAACAGCCCACACCCACCTTTGACCAGACTGCATCTGGGAAGCACCTGAATTTTCCGCCCGTGTATAGGAATGACTCAACCCCCCGAGGCAGCACGGCCCCAGGTGAAATGGCCCAAGGGGTAAACGGGACGAGCTGGGTTCGCTCACTCAACTACGTGCCCGGCATGGACTCGTTGCTGAATCAATCACTGCCGATGCAGCCTACCCAGCAACGGTTCTACTGGCACAACGGCGCCTATGTCCCTACGGTGCTGCCGGCCACTCTTCAGCAATGTGTCGGCCCCACAGTATCCGCTGGTACCGGACCGTATGGGCCATATTGGCCGGATGGAGTGTACATCCCGTATCGCCCGGCGGCGTTTCGAGATGCTCGATTCAATTCCCCTTCCCCGTTTGCGAAAGCAGCCAACCCACCTGGTTTTCAGTTCTTTGATCCAGGTCCACCGTCTTTCAATCGGGGTGCCATATCATCGGGAAGCCATCAGGACCCTAATCTGACCTGGAATCAGGCCCAGACCCCCATGGGGATACACGGTTCCGACATTCCTAGTAACTTTCCTCGACGGCACTCGGAACAAAAGCCAATTGAACTAGCGACCAATCAACGAATACTACCTTATCACACGCGCCAACCTAATACGTCCTCCGGTTTCTCCGCACGTCCGCAGACTCACGAAACCGCTCCATCCTGGTCGGGCCCTGCTAACGCCCAGGGGATACCGAGCACGGGTTCTACCGCCAGCCCACGGGCAGCAAACGCAGAGTTCAAGGAGAAGGTGCTGACATGGGCCCACGGTGTCTATGTTGATCTCCTTGCATCTATTCACCAGGCACGACGGAACAGCATGTCCAATGCTGCTGCCGAGGGTCAAGGTCAACGGTTTTTAAAACCAAGCATTTATCCGAAGCCGCCGCGTCAACCTGGCCTGGATTTCTCCAGCACCAATGCCGCTGAACTCACTCGACATAACAGCTACCCCTCGGGCCAGTATGACTCTCATGTTCAGAGGGCCAATGCTATCAGTAACCCAGGGCAAGATGACCTGGGCCTCTCCGCCTCTGGTTTCCAGGCCAATCGCCGCTTTGAACGGCCTTCACTGGCTCAGTTCCCACAAGCTGTCTCCGAAGCACACATGGTGGACAGGCTCCGCCACAACGGGCGATTGACTGCCTCGTCTTCGCTGTCTCGCTTTAATGCCGCCCCGCTCAATGAGGGTTCTACGACGGCGAACGCGATATCCTCGTTAGAAATATTATCTCATCTCTGCATGGAGAGTGGCTGGGAGTGGATTGACGGCATGCTTCTCGGAGGTTGCCTCGCGTATGGCCTGGGCGATTACAACAAGGCCATGCGATGGTACATGAGGATTATTAACCGAGATGCAACGTGAGTATGCAATCCATTCGCAATGGACCAGTAACTAACGGTGGGTAGGCATGTGGAAGCGATATCTAACCTTGCAGCTACCCTTTTGGCGCTGGATCGCCGGGAAGAAGCGTTGCAACATTGGCTTCGCGCCGTCAAACTCCGCCCAAGTTTCTTCGAAGCGGTGGAACATCTCATCGGCCTCCTGTGCAGCAACCAACGCGGGAAGGAAGCGGTCAACATCATTGAATTCGTGCAGAACTCTCTGCGTTCCCCCAAGGATGGCGATTGTTTCACGGCGGACGAGCATGCGAGCGAGACCGAGAGCGATGCAGACAGCAGAGCATCCAGCACGTCCGATTTAAGCTCCTATGAGAAGGCATCTTTCGACTACGACGATGACTTCGGCCCATCTGTCTCTGCGAACCGAAGTTCGGCAGATGTCAATTCTGCTGGATTTGGTTCCAGCGGCTACTCGGTACCGGGTGGCGACAATGGAAGAATGCTGGCTCTTGTTCATGCCAAGGGAAACATGCTGTATGCCCTAGGCGACAATCTAGGAGCTGCGGCGGCCTTCGAGGATGCGATTCTGATCGCAGCGGGTAGACGGCGCCATGGCATTCAGAATCTGATCAAGCAGGTCTTCTCCGCCTTCATGCAAGGAACACAAGGGGCTTATCCCGCCGCGGAACAACATGGACCGCAGGAAACCATTCTCCTGTATCCGGACCATGCTCTCCAGACGTCCAAGCTGGTCTTTGCCCCTTGCGGAACGCCTCCTGGGATCAAGTATGTGGCGGAAGGTTTAGCAAAGAAGGCAGCAATCTCCACCACCAGCAATTCATTGCTCTCTCTGGCCAAGATTTACCAGGATGGGATGTCCAACATTTCCACCTCAGGCGTCCCGAGGACTGCCCCCGGTGTTCGCGACATCCTGGCTCTCTACTACCTCTCTCTTTCCCTGCAACCGAGCCCGTCGACCGCAAACAATGTCGGCATCTTGCTGGCCGGTATTCAGAACAATGCCCCTAGGAAGGTTCTTCCTCGCCCGAACGGAGATATGCAACATCCTGAAATCCCTGGTGTTATTCCCGGCACGGGCATCTCGTTGGCTCTGGCTTACTACAACTACGGACTGCATCTCGACTCGCGGCATGCTCATCTCTACACAAACCTTGGTAGTTTGCTGAAGGACATCGGCCAGTTGCAAGCGGCCATCCGCATGTACGAGCAGGCCGTTCAGTGCGATAGCAATTTCGACATCGCTCTGGCCAATCTAGCGAATGCTGTCAAGGACGCCGGTCGCGTCAACGATGCCATTGCGTACTACAAGCGTGCTGTTAAAGTGAACCCGGAATTTGCAGAGGCAGTGTGTGGCTTGGCCAATGCCCTGAATTCCGTCTGCAATTGGGTCGGTCGAGGTGGAATCGGCAACGGCTTGGGCTTTCGGGACCGATGGCATGTCGACGAGCAGGGGATGCTTCGTGATGCGTACGGTGTCGACAAGGGCGCTGGGTGGATCAAGCGGGTGGTTGATATTGTCGACCGGCAACTAAGGGAAGGGGAGACATGGGGCCGCGGCCTACTGACTACGAATGTGATCGAACAACTGTGCGCGCAATTGGTTCCCGCAGGCAAGGGCCGCAGCCAGGGTTCGCTTGGGTCTATGGCTGCGATCTTGCAGTCGTGGGCGGGCCAACGCTGGGAAGGCTCCAGGGTGGTCCGGCTCGTGGAGCGTGCCATTCGCTCGATTACCTGGCAGTGGTACCAGGATCGGTACGTGCATGGCAAGGAGTACCCTCTGGCCAAGTACCGGCGTCCTCAGCTCCCCTCTGGCCTGTCGGCGCCAAATGCCCCTACGGTTCTGCCCTTCCACACGTTCACCTGCCCGCTCTCGGCCAGGCAGATCCGCCAGATCTCGCAGCGCAACGGGCTTCGTATATCCTGCTCGACTCTCCGGTCTCCCTGGCTCCCAGCCACAGTCTACCCACCGCCCGCACCTCCGAACCCTTACCTCAAGGTCGGCTATGTGTCATCGGACTTCAACAACCATCCTCTGGCCCATCTGATGCAGTCCGTATTTGGTCTGCACAACCCTTCCCGGGTCCGGGCATACTGCTACGCTACCACGGTGAGCGACAAGTCGATTCACCGCCAGCAGATCGAACAGGAGGCACCGGTATTCCACGACGCCAGCGGATGGTCAGTTGATCGACTTGTGCGGCAGATCGTTGAGGACGGTATCCATATCCTCATTAATTTGAACGGATATACTCGCGGTGCCCGCAACGAGGTCTTTGCTGCTAGGCCTGCCCCGATCCACATGTCATTCATGGGCTTCGCAGGAACCCTTGGTGCGGAGTGGTGTGACTACATCCTGTCGGACGAAATTTCGATCCCTCCGGAGACACTTTCACCGGGAAGGCGCAATATGCGGGTTCCGGATCGGCTGCTGGAGGAGGACCACGGGGAGGACCTGGAGGACTGGGTATACGGGGAGAAGATGGTGTATACACGCGATACTTTCTTCTGCTGTGACCATCGGCAAAGTGCCCCCGATGCCCGGGATCCTCGGATTGCCTGGGAGCAAGAGCAAGCCAGACGGTGGCGAATGCGCAAGGAGCTGTTCCCCGCCCTCAGCGATGACACCATCATCCTTGGGAATTTCAATCAGCTGTACAAGGTAAGCATTGCACCGGATGACTACGTTTTCCGTGCTAATACGTAACAGATTGAACCTACGACCTTCCGCACCTGGCTACGCATCTTGGCACGGATCCCGAATGCCGTTCTCTGGCTACTGCGCTTCCCGGACCTCGGCGAACAGAACCTCAGGGACACCGCCATCGCCTGGGCTGGCGAGGAGACGGCGTCGCGCATCATTTTCACCGACGTCGCCCCGAAGAACACCCACATCTCCCGGGCGAAGATTCTGGATCTGTTCCTCGACACGCCGGAATGCAACGCGCACACGACAGCGACGGACGTTCTGTGGAGCGGTACACCTCTCTTGACGTTTCCACGTTACAAGTACAAGATGTGCTCGCGCATGGCGAGCAGCATCCTGAGCAGTGCCCTGCCCAACTCCGAGGCGGGCAACGAGGCTCGATCGGACCTGATCGCGGTGTCGGACGAGGACTACGAGAACAAGGCGATCCGTCTGTGTCTGAGCGTCAAGTCCCAGCCCGGAGGCCAGGGCCGAGTAACGGGCAAGTTGACCGACCTGCGCAGGATGCTGTTCCAGGAGCGATGGGCCAGCAAGCTTTTCGATACCAACCGATGGGTTCGCGATCTGGAAGACGCCTATGAAGGAGTTTGGCGGCAGTGGGTGAATGGCGAAGAAGGCGATATCTGGTTATGATGTGCGCGTCAGAATATACCCCTTGAGCGATTTTTTTCAGTTACTTTGGTTGGTCTGGGTTGGATGTGATTGGATCGATTGATGTGTTTATGGTTTCTTTTTCTTCATTCTTTCTGGACATGACTACATATTGGCCTTTTTTTCCCCTTTCCCCCCCCCTTTTTTTTTCTATTGATTGATTGGATATGACAATCTTGGGTATCGATTTGTGGATACTATCTCTCCCTTGTGGGAATTCTATTGCATGCCGGCGTTGGATCTGTGATTCCCTAGGGTATGGATCAATGATGATGAACACTCCCGGTGGCCCTGCGTGATTGTTATATACAAGCAGGCAGCCGATTTGGATTTTTTTCCCTATCTTTTTCTTGGGCTCATGATTGATTTGGTTCTCGGGCGTTGAGGTTGAGTGGATGGACTGACTGACTGAGTTCAACATAATGGGTTGAGCATTTGGTAGCGGTGATATAGAGGATTAATGAATAGGGTGCTTTCTCGATAGCGTGGGCCTGAGGCTGCTGTAGCTGCTGCAATCGCGTTATTCTTGTATATTTGTATTGTGTAATTATATCTGTCGGAGCTGTTGGGTTTTCTTGTGTCAGGAGGGGGGTGATGTCTTTTCTATATTGGACGTCAATGCTTTCTGATACACTGACAACATCCTCGTACTCGGCAACCTCCGCGCAAGATATATAAATGATGTAAATAAACAACATAGTAGTAACCCCCCCCCTGCCCTCCCCACCCCACACCACCACCACTCTATAAACCTTACTTCAATTGCTAATTAACCATATTCACAAAAAGCGTATTTCCCCCCTCGACCTAAAATAGACACCACAACCTTTATTAGCATCCCCTACCCTACCCCCTAACAAAACAAACCCCCCAAAAAACCCCCCGGCCATCATCCCATCCCGCTAGGACCCGTCCGTCCCCACTAACTAACTACACCTCCCCTCTAACTACGGAGTAACGAACCCCAACCGGGTAGAGGGGAAAAATCTACAAAAAGAAAAAAAGAAAAAAAAAAGAATGACTAGACTGGGGCTCGATCCCAGGACCTTATGCGTGTGAAGCATACGTGATAACCAACTACACCATCCAGCCAATTGGATATTTGTTGGGTCGGAGGTTTGGGTTCTATTTGCCTATCTGCATCACCAGATGGTTCCCCCCCCCCCCCCCAAGCGGACTCCCACAGGCCCCCCCCCCCCCCGGTGGTTCTCTCAATTAGAGGAATGAGGTTATGTGTAAATCACTCCCGCACAAGTCTGTTAGTAGTCTATGCCTACCACGAGAAGGTTTGAGAGATGTTTTCTCGAACTGCCCATATTTATATCCTGCTAGTTGATTCGCGGCGTTAAGACTTTGTTTTCTTCCAAGCCTTCCGGGCTGAAAGATACATAGATGTATCCTTCCAAATAGCCACAGGATCTCCCCGGAAGACCATTGATACCACCTTGATTCAAATCGTTGGACTTGACCTTCCTCTTCTAAAAAAAAAAAAAAAAAAAACTGCACCACCTCTTCCGAATAATAGACCGCTGGTCAGCGTCCCATCCATCCATCGGCTTGAACAATGTTGGGGCCGCTTCACATCATTATCTGGATCTCTTTTTCAATATGTGCATCGAGCGAGCTGTCAAGCCCCAGATATTCAGCCGGAGTGGATTCCGATGGCGGTGCTTGACGACATGTCTGTTCGTCACCATCTTCATCCACTACCGGGGAGGGCTGAGGGCTGGAAGTAAAGTACCGGGGGACTGACTCTCCGCAAAGTCCATCTCCTGGAGGAATTGTCTCGGAGCAGACAGACAGCCCCCATATGCATCTTTTTGAAATTAAGACCTTTCATATCATATACATGGCTGGTTGAGCCAAGTAAACACACCGAGGATCAGACTTTTGTCCGGATGTTAATGATTTTGTAGTCACAGTGGGATGGCCTATGCGGGTGGTGTCTGATGCCTGTCCAGTCGTGGTGTTGATCTTCTGGGGTTTGGAAGTATAATGATTGAATATGTAGAACGTTCGATAGAAAGAGGAATGTCGCATGCATACATTGCTGTTGTCAATTCCGTTCTTTCACGGCTTTGTGGCTGGGTCTTTTTGTGTCTTTCTTGAATCAGACAATTACTATATGTCCGCTCCTTCATATCATTCTTCATCGGAGGGGATAAAAAAAAACCACCCCAAGAGCAGTTGCATCGAGAAAAAACCATCCGTCTCGATAGAGGTAACATCCTGCCACCAAATAGAAAGCCAATTCTTCAGGATGAGGCCGGCCACTGACTGTAATGTCTATGCCATACTGCATACACAATCCACGACATTGCAGTGACTTGCTTTGAACCGCAGTATAAGCAAGCAGCGCAAGTGCCATGACACTTTCTGTGGTCAAGGCAAACCATGACTTGGTCTCTCGCACAAAAGAAAAGGAAACGGCCAAAGACATTTTTGACCGGATGGCTACTTGGACGACTGCAAAAAGCCATCGTATTGTGGATTGGGGGGGGATTCGAGCAACTCCATATATTTGCTTTCTGGGGTGTAGCCAGCCCTGGGCCTCTTCCTCTTTCTTTATATTGTTCTTCTTATTTTTCTTGTCGCCCTCGTGGGTCAAGGATATCGGATGGAGACTTGTCTGTGTAATACATCTGGGGGGAAGTGCCGTCTGGGGGCATCGAAAACAGAAGATGGAGCTGTTTGTGGATGGTTATACTGATTCGTATAATCCGTGGCGTGTACATGCAGTGGTATGGAGATGTTGTAGTCATATCTGCTTGATTCTAGCTGTGCTGTCTTGCTATGGAGTATTGGTAGCAGGCGTATAGTATATGCCTTCCGCCATGGCGATTCATGCATGACTATCCGGAGTGGCCAGTTATATAGAAGAATGATGATGATGATGATGATGAAGAAGAAGAAGAAGAAGAAGAGGAAGAGGAGAGATGATTCAAAATCAGAGATTTTTTATAATTGTCTTTATCCCAACCGATTCACTCTTGTAATTCATTATCCCACGCCCTTTTTTTTTTTTTTTTTTTTTTTTCCCTTCATCATCCACATCCATTGACCAATACCCATCGACCGGCATTCACCAAGCAAACACTTCGCCAGCCCATTCTCCAAACCATCCCCAACCACCGATCCGCACCACTAGATTGATAACCCCACGTAGCACAGAGCATGCTGCATCACATGCAGCCAGCCCCCGGGAGAATTTCAAATCGCTCGTCCTGCGCTTGCCTAGGCGCCGTATAGTTTGCAAACCGCTCCTGCAGGGATGACGACAAGTCGAGGACAGGAAGCACCGATCCTCTCCTGCACGGAGCGTAGGACAATGGCCAGCATCCCGATCCTCCCAAGTAAGCAAGCGACGGCGGGCCACACGGTTAACCCATCTGATCCCCGCTAGTAAATGGAATGGGGATCTCGGGACCTTTTTTTTTTTTTTTTTTTTTCTTTTTTCTTTTTCTTTTTCTCTTCTTTTCTGTTGGTCATTCCCCGCCTTCGGGGTTATCAGACATATCGTGATGTCAGCCAGCCAGCCAGCCCAGCCTCACTTTGTGACCAGGGTGGTGGTTTGGTTCCCTGTGGCACTAGTGAGGTGAGGCACGGATGAACTCCTGGAGCTGGGGACTCGAGGTACTTACCTACCTCACCTCCTTGGAATCGATGAGGAAGGATGACGGATGTAGATAGTTAGATACATAGTAGGTAGGAGGTAGGTAGATGGTTGACTTCAGCTGAGCCCAAAGCCCAACCTGTAACCCGGGCGGATATGTAGGTTAGGGCAGTCGATAGCTCAGGATGCACCAAAGCAGAAATAAAGAGCGAAAGGCGATCGGATCATTCTCATCGCCACCCGCACATGGCCGCCACACTTGGTCAGCGGTTAGCAATCATGGAGCATGGAGGGAAGAACAAAGGAATCAACGGCACTATTGCTTGGCTATAGACACATAGGTAGGGAAGGTAGGTGGTACTGTCAGTATGGACTTAGTAGTACCTGCTTTTTATTTTTATTTTTATTTTTATTTTTTGTGCAATCAGTTCACTTTCTCAAACCTATACAATTGAAATGATCCCCCACAGAGTAGGTAATTCTCCTCATCGACGATGGTGAGCAACACTACGTTGCTATCTCCTAGGTGGTAGTAGGTAGTCTGGGATGACCCAAATCCAATACGGCGGTGGAGAACTGCATGAGTATTATTGGCCGTGGGGTTACGTACGCCGTAAAATGGAAATAGCCAGAGTCGTCTCAGAGAACCCCAGCAAACAGACAGGGATACAGGGATGGATCGACTTGTGCATCTGATCTGGAGACGACGGGGCCCTCGGGGATCACTCTACCTCGTACTTGTACATATTACTCCGGTGCGGTAGTCGCCTTAGTCAGGGGTAATATAGATGCGAACTAGCTACCTTAGCAGCTAGTACGGAGTAGCTACAAGCATACATGCATACATACATACGGAGTACATGCGAAGGATCGCGCCCGCGGCTGAATCGATACCTACACAGCCATCTTCATCCCTCCCTCCCAATACTAATCCACGGAACTCGACTTTAAAATCCCTTTTTATGTATGTATGCATAGCATGTATGTGTGCCACCGTACATGCATCGCCCCCCCCCCCTCCCCAATCCAATCCAATATACCCAAGACACGCCCATCGCGCCTATCACCCCCCGTCAGACACTCTAGAACATCTCGTAGAACATCAGGAAGAAGCAAAAAAAAAAAAAAAAAAAAAGAAAGTAAAAATAAAAATAAATGATACCCAACCAAATCCTCCCACTTCCCCCCTGAATGATTTGGGAAATGCGAGTCATGATGATGTTCTCATCGCGTACCCTATTTCTGGGCTGGGGTGAGGGAAAATTAGGTCATCCGATCGATCAGATCTTGTTTGTCTTCTCGGACGATAACTAGCTAGACGAGATATAGTAGACTAAGTTACTAGAGTAGGGGAGTACTTAAGTATGTCTAATTGTGCTACCTACCTACCTAAACTTACTCTACCCATGTACGAAGTAGTTATGGATCGAAACTAAATAAATAATCAGCCCACGATGTAGGCAGGCAGGCAGGTAGGTAGGTAGGTAGGTACTTAACTTCATACAGCACGTACATATCTAGGCAGTAACAGTAACAGCTGAAGTCAAGTCAGCCCATCAGTTACTACCTAGGAGCCTGCCTGCCAAAAACCGTTGCTATCCCAAACGGGGAATAAAACAGGGGGGGGGGGGGGAATAACATCCAAGTTGCCCGATATGTACATAGTCGTAGTACCTATCTATATTCGGAGTACATAAGGTAACTAAAGCACTTACCTTAGTACTCCGTACATACTGTACATACATACACATATACGTACAGTACATACACGTCCATGATAATATTACATACACCATACCAGGCCACCAAACAGTACCAGACCGTATGGGTCCCACAACGGCGCGTATCTGACGAGCCAGATCCACGTGGTTTTAGCAAGAACCCCTTAGGCTGGAGGAGTTTGTGCTTTGGCCGCCCTGGTCATCCAGAACCGTATTGCCGTATTGTAAGTCCATACGTACGGTCTTCCCTCCGTCCATTGACCAACCCCCCTCCCCTCCCCCCCCTCCACCCCCTTGTATTTGATACCAACACGACAATACGCACATACCGGGACCCACCACCATGACAAATACTTCTCAATGGTGCGAGACCGGGCTTGCTCGCTGATTTGCAGCTCAAACAGGCAATTGGTCTGTGGGAGGTCCCTGCGCGGGGGGTGGGACGGGCCAGAGGAATGAATGAATAATAATGGAACGGGGAACAAGACAAGATTAATATTGGGATCCCATGTTGACGTGTAGCGAGGGTGGTGTTACGCTGGGTCGGAGATGGTTAGGATCCGGGTTGCCGGGTTCTAGGCTTGGTTTTATTCTGGTTATGCTTGATTTGTGTTCGTTCCACATGTGGTGCTTTATGTGTGCGGAGTGTTGCGTGTCTTTTTTTTTTTTTTTTTTTTTTTTTTGACTTTGGGGAAAGCCTGAAGGAGGAGGGAGGGTATGTTGTACCCGTACTCCGTACTCGGACTTGAGATACTCGGAGTATGGAGTGTGGAGTAGTATGGAGTATGGAGAGGTGAGGTGATACGAAGTCGTACCACCTAGTAAGGTAGGTAGGTATAACACCAGGGTAAGTATGGTACACGGAGTACTCCGTACACGATTTCCTTATGTGGCAGGTAATGTATGTATCCGGTAAACCACGATCCAGCGATTAGTTGCGTTCTGCCGATCACGGGCGGACCGGCAAGGCGGGTACCCTAAGCCTAAACAGGCAAGGTTGATCTTTGTGGACACCGAGATGCTCCGAGGACCAATCATGAAGCTGGAGGGGCCTGATCTCAACGTCGTGCTGGCTGGCATCGATCAACCAGTGGGCGCTAGCTCAGCCGGGGTCCACCCTGTTCCAGGGGGGCGGTCGATACGGAGAATGAAAGGCCCTATCTACTCCGTACTACTAGTGTCTATAGTGGCAGGTTGAAAAGTACTCTGGTGGCCCTGAGTTAAGTGAGTTGACGTATCGCGAAGGTCACTCACTATCCCTGGAATTAGGCTGTCAGGACCCCCATGAACCCTTGACGAGGGCTGTTGCAGATGCGAGGCAGGGCGGCCATGCGGTCAGTTTGAGTTACTTAGCTGCTAACTACCAGCTAGCTAGCCAGCCAACTAGCTTTCTATGGGTGTTTTATCCGTCTGCCGGTTTATCCGACCGACTTAGATGGTCCCATGTTTAAATAGATACCTGTCGCTGTCAATGTATGAACGATATATGTACTATCAGAGGATGGCGGTAGTGAGATGACAAAAAAAAATAAAAAAATAAAAGGCACCTATCATGCATTCACAAGCACACGAATAAGACGGATCGGAAATGCGGAAAAGGGCTGGACGGACATCCTCCGCAGCTCACTATGCTCGATGAGGTATATGCATGAGCATGATTTAATTTATTCTTAATTCCTACTGACGGATGATGGGTGGCTGTTGGTCCATTTAGCGCGGGTCACATCCTCCTCCGCCAACGACTCCAGCGTTTCCTGACTTTCCTGTCTCCAGAAACTTTGAACTCCAGAGCTTAGTTAGCTGACTACTACGGAGGGTTAACTATCTTCTAGTAGTAGTAGTAGTAGTAGTAGTAGTTATCTAGCTGGAGCAGCCCATGCCCCATGGCAGAAGGACCATTTTTCAGTCAGTACTAGTCGTCTGGGTGCCCCCCCCCCTCTGCACGTCCTTTCGGGTACGTGGTTCGGATGAATGATCGGAAACACCCGACCCCGACACCGACGCTATGGTACCGCTGGTCGCTGCAACAATACATATACATACCGTAGACAGTAGTTATCTAGTAATAATGAACATCCATCATTCAACCAAGGTTAGAAAAAAAAAAAAGTATGCTTCGGAGCCTCGACGCGAACACCTTTTCACCTTAGTCCCTACGGACGGGCCCGCCATAAACCAAAGAAAAAAAAAGTAGAGAAGGGGAAAGGGGGAGGAAACTTTAACGGCCAGAAAACAAGAATTAACGTCACGACGTTTAGATAGATACCTGACCCAAGCTCGGAAGGGGGAGGAACCAGCCCTGATGATGGATGATGGTTGGTGACCCGACCCGTTCAGCAATTATTTCAGCTACTTACCTTAGATATCCACCATTCCAACCGGCTATATCAGCCACCATTAAGGTGTACCTAGGTAGGCACTTATCAATCTGGGTAAATTCTTGCGAGCCTTGCCTGCCTGCGTGCCTGCGTGCCTGCGTGCCTGCTTCCAGTAATGTCCGTCAGCCCGTCTCATACGCTTACTCTTGTTCATAACATCCATACTTCGTACTTCATAATAATTTCATAAAATAAGACTTAGGTGAACCCAGCGCTTCTACAATGTATTTTCCGTCCCTGGCTTACCCTTTTTTTTTTTTTTTTTTCTTGCTAACTATGGTTGAACTTCCTCTCATCCGAACCCATACCACAGAATAATAGAAAACCAAGGGCTTAAAACCATCTTCTACCTCTGGAAAGTGGAAGTGGAAGTGGAAGTGGAAGTGGAAGCTGGATGAAAGCTGCGCTCATCATTCTCCGACTGACCCCCCCCCACCACCACCCCCCATTAATCGCATTACGATGGCTTATCTCCGTCTCCGATTAGTTTGCCGACTCCGATATCGACCGAGAAATATCCCCCCCCCCCCCCTCTCCCCTCCCGTCTCCTTCTCGCCCCCAAACGGGAAAGAAAAACAGTCAACCGAACCTACGACGAGCGGGATCAAATCCCGCCCCCGGTACGTACTATCTACTATTATTGGTGAAGTAGTTAATAGTAGATAGGTACGGAGTATAGGAGAGTACAGTATAGGAGAGTATGTGCGTACCGTAGTCTTCATAACAGTAATGCAGTTTTCTCCAACTAACTACCTTACGAAGCGAACAATGCCCCCCCCCCCCCCCCACACGACTCCGTAAACTACAGAGTACTAGTTACCAGTAAAAAAGCGCATCCGATGGAGAGAGTGTGGAAACCAGATGTGGGAACTCCAGAAGGGAAATCTGGAGATTTTTCCCAACCAGATGATCACCCACCCGCCCGTGGGCTCTGAGTGAGTGTTGATGGCGCGGCCGTTTCACCTGAGCGCGCTAGTAGCCAACCCTTGGTACTGGGACAGTCGCTTGGAACGGTTGGCCGCTCGCAGGGACCACGCGAAGATCAAGATCACCGCTCGCTGGAGCTGTGCGAAAGCTGGTGGTGCCGGAGAAGCGACTAGAATCTTGTTGTCCATGGGTTGAGTGGGTGGGTAGGTGGATGTCGGATACGATCCTTTTACGATGATGGATGGATCTGAAAATAATAATATAGGGCACTTTCTACTACTACTATTACTACTACTACTGTTACTATATAACTTACTTCTTATTATTATTATTATTACTGCTATGGAGTACTACTATCTGTCAGATTGCCATTTAGAGTAATACTATCTATTTATCTGCCTATCTATCTAATACTGAACGTTGGGCTTAAGGTAGGCAGAGTAGTTAGCTGGTGGTTGAGCGTTTTCCCAATGAGGAAATCACTAGGGTTTCATTCATACCTGTCTTTTCAACGCCCCCTCTTCCCTCTTTCCTTCCCCCCCCCCCCCCTCCTCCTCGGCCCTCACAGCCCCGGTATTTATTCGGATGACCTCGGCGGTTGGGCGTTGATAGAAGTAATAGCAATACCATTAAGACGAATGGCCAGGGGGGAGGGGGGAATGATGGAGGGATCATATTCAGCTCAGCTCTGCCCCGGTGCAAGCGAGAACTACATTACCTAGAATAGGGAGGGCGATCGAGGTGGTGGTGTGGCGACGTTGGAAACAATGGGCTGGGGCAAAGAGCTGATAATCTATCTGGAACAAGCAAAGCCCCAGTCCATGCATGAATCTGCATCGCCGACGATCAAACCGGGAGGGAGGAAGGGAAATCGCGCCTCAACGCTCCATGATCCATCCCTCTTTCACCCACACAGAAATCGAGCCCGGGAAGACCCAGGGGAGGGTTGTGGGAAACGAATCCCCACAATTTATATTAAGGCGCCCCCCCCCCCCCCCTCTCTCTCTCTCTCACTACCGCCCCGAAACACCCGCCATCACCTTTTTTTTTGTTGGGCATGCGACCTGATACTTATCTAGTTAGAGCGGTTAGCTCAATCGGTCGATAGGAGGACGAACAGGCGAACAGAATGAGCTAGACTAGCCAACTAAGGTTGCTAACAGTCAACCGTTTTTTTTTAAAAATAAAGCTGACAAGCTCCATACTTAGTTTTACACACACACACACACACACAAACACACACATACGTACTCTAGATGGAGGGCTTGAGGTTAAGTCAGTGGGTTGTTTCAGCTGTCAGGACGTGACGGCCGTCGAGATTGCCTGCAATCTATACAAATTAAGGCAAATCAATGATTGATTATCCGGACGGTCAGACAACAGATGTGGGCTAATCAATTTCGCGCATCAGCTCATTATTATTAATTATTCCGGATTAATATTGATTTTGCCTTGCCCTGTCTGCCTGCTTGGCGACAGCAATAATAACTGACGTACGGAGTTTTTACCCCGTATCTTGGGTCGTGACCAGGATGATACTGTGTGGGCGTGGGCCGTGGAGTTGTGAACGGTCGGTAGTAGGTATCTAAGCACTCTGTATGTATTTAGCTTGAGATGATAGGCTAGTTAACTACTTACTAGTAGTAACTTGTGTGCACAACACCCGAGTTGGGAATCGAATCCATGGTATCTGCAGCATCCGCCGGCGGACCGGGACTGGAACCTACAATGCCATCGTGGAGGTTGTGTAACGGTCAACAAGGCTCCACCGCCAAGACATCACCACCACTCCAACAAAAGGAGTGACGAGACTCGACGAGCAGAGAGAGGCACCAGGGATGGGATGGGATTGGTCCATGACTCGCCTGGTGGACCGATCGTTCTGTTCTCCCCCATGATTCCCCCCTCCCCCCTTACCAGTAGAGCAGTAGTCCCATCTGCATCGTCATCGTAGTGATCAAATCATGATGCGCGATCGGAGGGTTGACTCGTTGAGACAAGTTGCGAGTGAGTACGTCACGTTGTTGTGCAGGTTGCCAGCTGACCGGATGCGGTTTAGCGGCAGCGCTAGCGACCAGAATTCCAAATCAAATGTAAAAAAAGATCAGCGTTGGTTAAGTTAATTTAGGGCCAGATTCGTCTTGGCTTGTCCAAGGCTTTCTTTTCCCGATGAGATCAAACTGACTGTGTTTTTGATTTTATTTCTTCAATTATTTTTATTATCTTTCTTTCTTTCTTTTTTTTTTGCACTATTCTACTTAACTTACTTAGTGGTGAGGAGGTTAGTTTCTTTACCCACCAGTACTATCTACCAACTGACTGCGCCATTGTTGGTGTTGGTGTTGGTGTTCCATCGCGACCCAAAGCAAGTAAAGTCCGTCCCCTTCGTCCCAAACCATCCCATTGTGCTCGAAAAGGTTCCCTCCTTTGTCTGTCCCTGTATGCCATGCGGTGGACCTACGCCCCCATGGTGCGACTGGCATGCATATCTAGCCAGACGTAAATAACTAAATGGTACTCCGTAGTATGATTGTTTCGTTCTATATTTACTCTGAAACAAGCAGCCGGGTCTCTAAATACCTACTGTCAATGCAGCGAGACAGACTTAAAGTTGGCCCCCCGTGTAACCGTGTGGGGAGGAGGGATTCGCGGGTTGTGTCGGAATGTGCCCAACCACCATGTACTGATGTGTAACCAATGCACTCCGAGTTAGCCTGGACATACAATACATCCATAGTAGTCATGTGTACTTCATACGGTCCTGATGGACAGGATTTCCCATCCCTCAAACCTGATGCGATCCTCCTATACGAGTCGCGTCGTTCTCTTCACGCCCTGCAGGCGACCGACTCCACTCACCTCCCTCCAGCTGAGCCCGTATCTACCGCGAAAAGGAGTCCTTCTGGCACACCCGGCGTGTTGCTGGAGCATGGATGCGCAGCAGCTAGATATCTGTCTACCGGGGCTAGATAAGCAGGTGGGGTGAGACGATACAGAGGCACAGACAAAAGTAGGTAGTAAGTAAGTACCGGCTGCACCATGCACTGTGAGTACAGTACTAGTAGTATGTGTAGATAGGAGCTCCTGAGGCCATCCCCCCTCACCGTGTTCCGGATTCTAGATCAGTCATGCCCATTGCCTGATCGGCATGCGTGCAGCCAGGTCCTCGATGACTGTGGCTTTGATATTTTGTACTCTACTCCTCGGTAGCGCTGTGGCGAGTCAGGCAGGGAGGCAGGGAGGCAGGACTAGAGGTCCTGGACGTGTCCAAGACTCCCAAGAAGCACTGCGATTGGTATGGCTCGACGAGCTAGAGTCGATCGGAGACCAAGTCCAGACCAGGAAGGTGGTTTTTGGTGGTGGCACATGAGGCCATTGTGGCGGAATGGAGAGCACCGACTCATCATTGTCGGTCGTCGGGGTCTTTCTTTCCCTTTTTTTTTTGCTTTTCTCTCTTTTTTTTTTTTTTTTTGTTCGTTGGCCCAGGTCCCTTGACCTGGCCGGGATTGTCGCCGTGTGCTCGACCTTGACGGATTGCCGATATGACTGTGGGATATACCTAGGCCTGGTGCCCGTCGGCTTGCTCATACCCAATCCGGACTGTAACGGGGAGACGGCGCATACATACAGGAGCAGGAGCAGGAGCAGGAGCAGCAGTAGTGGCCTCTCAAGAATGGAACGGGGGGATGATCCTGCTTCGAGCCGTTAGCGACAGCTGCAATGGACCACCGGCCACAGGGAGGAGGGGAGGAGGAGGAGGAGGGGCGCCGGCGAATCATTCACGGCGTCCAGAGCAATCGGAATCCGCCAGGCCCTGGATAAACTTTGCCTGGGTATCAACCTTACCTCCCCCCGAGTCTCCATGGAGTCAAGAAAGTCCCAGAATAACTCATTCGGGGAAGGATCCTGACTGGGACCAACCCATGGCACCCACCCTGCCCTGGATCCCGGCCACTGAGAGTCTTTCCATGCCCACTGGCAGGTCTGCATGAACTATCGCGACATCCGTCCACTCACCATGCCCGTCCGGTCGTCCACCTGGAAAGGATTGGCTCTGACGCTCGTCAGCTGCGTTGCCAATGGACCTATCGATCCTGACTTCCTGAGAGGGAGGGCTTCACCATCACCATCATCACCATCATCATCCTCGTCTCATCGCAGGGTGTGTGTGGGCAGATAGCTTGCTCTACCCCCCCCCCCTTCCCTTCTCTCGATCCACCCTATCCTGTCCTATCCTACCCTATCCTATCCTATCCCTCTTGTCTGGACCGATGTTTGTGTCTTTTTTTTTTTTTCTGTAATTCTTCTTGAATTCTTCATTTTTCTTTTTCAAAAAAAAAAAAAAAAACCTTTTTTTTCACCCGCATTTTGCATTTCACCTCACATTGCTCTGTCAGTGTCAGGCTGTCCTGTCCTGTCCTGTCCTGTCCTGTCCTATCCCCTCCTTGGCTCGGCTCGTGTCTCTCCCACGGTCTCGCCTCCTCGTAACTCCCACCTTGCCCCTTGCGTATTTTGCACTCCTGAGTCCGCGGGCCTTTCACAGGGAGACAGGAGCCGATGACAGCCAGCCAGCCCCCGTCACGGAGGATAAGCTGCGTCGTTGCCAGTGGATCCTCTTCCCCCCCCCCCCCCCTCCCCCCTATTATCATCTCAGGGTTCTCCGAAGCCCGCAACGGTCGACGGCGCCGAGGTTCAGGTCAGGTAAAGAAAACATTCCCAAAACACGGATGAGCCAGGGAATGGGTTGGATGGTCGGGTTGGGCGGTGCGTAGAAAAAAAAAATAGAGACTTAATTTAGGCAGGTAGGCAGGCAGATATAAGGTTAAGTTAAGGGAGGGAGGGAGGGAGGGAGGGATTGGTTCTAGTTTGAAGAAGTATTATTGGTATCATTAAATAATCATCGGCCGGGGTTGTTCGGGCGATGTAACACTCAACAGTCATGGGGGGGGGGTATTATTAGGTCCAAGCTCACAGCAACTTCTCCAGTCTTCCAATCCAAAACAAACCAGAAAAGAAACCAACATATACAGGTAATTCAACCGCCACAAATCAACAAAAAAGTAATGGGCAGTCAGTCACTCCCGGCTCTCCTCTATAACCCCAAACACAGATTCACTCCATGTAGTCCAATGATAAGTAACAAAGAAAAAAAAAATAATAGGAAAGGGGACAATAGGAGTATCACACAAGAGAAAAACAAAACCCCGAATGCTTTTTTGGTACCGTAAGGAAACCGGGTCCGTTCCGAGTCCACGTGACCCGCCGTGGAAGTAGCCGGGCCGAACCATCCAAACAATGTACAGGATATAGATACAAAGGAAATTATGCCGGAAGGAGTGACAAGGGTCGGACGGTCATGTACATAAATTTCCGAGATTTTATCAGTCAGAAGACAACAGAAGAAAGAAAAAGGTCGTGAGATCATCGGCAGCGGTATGGGAACCATCGTCATTTAATTGAGCAGGTTGGAAAGACCCATGCGCGAGTCGCGCGGGGGCTCGCTCTTGTCCTCCGACTGGGCAGCCCACGTCGACGGCAAGGTGTGATGGTTCCACTGCTGGTGATCGGCAGCCCATCGTTGTTTCAACGATAGATCTGAGAGCGACTCGAGAGCCTTCGGCGCGTGGTAGGCGTTCGAAAGGTAGATTTCGTCGGGGGTTTGCAGAGAGACCGCACTTTGTCTGCGGAAGTCGTATTGCTGTCTCAAGTCCACGGGGAGCGGGAGGAGCTGTGGCGAAGAGACGGTCCGGGGAGAAGAGGAAACGGAGTTATGGTCGGAGATCATCGAAGGAGGTTCCATGGAAGGGGTGTTGGATGCCTCCGAGAAGGCAGGCGAGGTCAGAGGGGTTTCGACGGGGCGGTTCAGCGCGGGGAGTGTGTAGATGGGGGTCAACTGCCGGGGGCAGTCGATCGAAGCGGCCGAGAGAGATTCCCTCCGGGACGAAGGGGACTTGGTCCAGGAGGTCAGGGGTCTGTCGTTGGAGATGGAAGAGTAGCGGGAACGGCTGATGGGGCTGCTCATGGCCAGCGAAGCCCGGGCGTATGGGGCTTCCACGCGGCCGTGGATGGCGCGTCCGGCGTGAGGCGAGCTGGAGGTGGGGAGACCCCTCCTCTTCCGGTTCATGCTGCCATTCCACCAGTTCTTGACGGCGTTGTCGCTGCGGTTCCCTAGACGCCGTGCGATCTCGGCCCACCGCTTGCCCATCTCGTTGACCATGCGCTCAATCATCAAGCCCTCTTCCGCCGAGATAGGCTCCCGGTTCAATGACGGCTTGAGGTTCTGGTGGAAGCGCTCGCGGCACTGCTTGGGGGAGCGGTAGTGCATGTGCTGGGAGATGCGGACCCAGTTATTGGGGCCTTGCTCGCGAACCAACTGAAGTAGCAACTGATCCTCCTCAGGGACCCAAGGTCCACGACGATGAGTGGGAGCCATTGCGGATAATGTGCAAGGGTAAATGGATTAAATCCGGGGAGAGTAGTGAATATTGGGTTCTGTCGAAGTAACGTTAGACTTTCGCCAATGCTAGGAGGTCGGAGAATTTGGTAGTGGTGTAGTGGTGTGGTAGTGGTGTAGTGGTGGAGTGGTGTAGTGGTGGTGGTGGTGGTGGTGGTGGTGGAAGAGAGTTGAGAGGAGACTCCCGGGAGTATGCGTGGGTTGACTTCATGCCTTTAAAAGGCAGATGGGAGCTTACCGTGGGGTTGCGGGAGTTTAGCGCACAGGGGAACAGCCAGGTACCACACCTATGTAGGTAGAGGCTAGACCACACACGACTGGGCGTTGAAGAGAGGATGATTGGAAGGGAAGGAGGATGGAGCAATGACCAACGCAACCGAGCTGTTAGGCGAATGCAAGAGGCAGGTTGGGAGTTCAAATGGATTGAGTAATAGTAGTAGTAGTAGTTGTTGTTGTTGTTGGAAAGAATAAGGTTCGAAGGGGCGTCGGCGAGGTGGTAGATATAAGAAGATTGGAGGAGAGTTGAGACCCGGAAGGGGGAATTGGGATTATAAAAAGGGCGATAGACAATAGTCGTGTCCAGGAGAGATGGAGATGAAGGTTACGATCATCTATTATAGCAACAAGCAGAGCAGAAGAATACAATGACCAGGGAGACGGGTCAGAGAAAAATGGGCTACTGCTCCACACCTAGAGCACGCTATAGGAGAAGATCTGATCCAAGATCTCGGAGCTGACAGTTGTCGGAGGAATAAAATAAAAATAATTATTATTCCCAAATATATTATTTTGTTTGGGGGTTTATTTTTTATTTTTTATTGTTTTTATTTTTTTTATTTTTTTCGTTTTATTTTATTTCCAATCCGGATTTTCCATTTTCTTATTTTCCTTACCCGCAGCGGTAACCGCCTGGTATGTATGGTATCCAAGTATTACCTACCTTACCCGCGGGGCGCCATACATACATACCTTACAGTACCTAGCAATCCGTAGTAGGGATGTTAGGCAGGTACCCCTCAGGTAGTAGTAGCCTGGGGGGCACAGACCTAAGGCATCTAGATAGCCCATTTAATTAATAAGATTGGCCTACTATGTACTATCGAGCTCAACAATGCTCTCAAGTCTTAACCCCAAAAGGACTATGGAGGTATTAACCTGCAGTAATACTTAGGTAACATCGTACTAACTCGGTAGGGACCGCACCTAGTAGGTAGATGCCTCCACGACCAAACGAAAGTCGATGAAAAAAGAGCGTCTGAACTATAACCGATCCTGTGAAGCTTAAGTGGGGAAGACGATGGAGACGGGCAGCTTCATGCACCACCTCCTTTGGAGTAAATCAGACCCATCAATGACAGAGGTGCGGATTGCGAAGCATTAGCAACCACACGACCACCGGGTGAACCGAAAAAGAAAAGAGGGCAGCTATCAGTTGCAGCAGCTGGCGTTTCTAGATCGTGGGGGAGATTTGCCACTATCCGGTATAGTAAGGTCGTCGGGCCTGTTGCTACTGGTGGAATCCAATGGAGGAAGGCAGAGTGAGGCACAGATGCATGCACCTTGTTTTCAAGGTAATTTACCCCCGTTGCTTTTTTTGGTGCTGGGAGGGGGGGGGGGGTGAATGCACTGTCGACGATTCATTGTGTCAGAGACAGAGACAGGCTGAGACGGCCAGGGGAACCCATCCATGAGTCGTATCGGTGGTGGTGGCAAGGCTAACCTGGTTCATACCTGGGGAGCGTGTATGGAGTACATTATACGGTGTGGGCGTGTGGCACCCCGGGCACTTCCAAGCGCATGCGACGATTTGCGAGGCTTGCTTGCTTCCCTGCGCCGCTGGGCATCATCGTTGCGGCGTTTCTCGGACATCACATCTTGGTAAGATGATCGTTTACTTGGTCGCTTATAGTTTAAATTCCATGGGGGAGGGGTTACACTATCCTAGGCACTACTATCTATGTACTAGGTTGGTAGGTACACAGCACATCTTGATAAGCTGCCTTGCCTCGACAGGAAGGTTGATGAGAATTTCCCCCCTTCCGCGCCGTAGCAGAAAAAAAGATGTGCACCTACAATTATAGCAACGGCTCCAGGAGAATAAATTAAAGGTGGGCTCGATAACCCCGTCAAGAGAAAATGTGCGAGCGAGTCCACGGTACCGACCAGTCAGACGTCGCCGAAAAGGGAAAATCCCAGGTCGAATCGAAGCGGTAACCAGGAGCCAGGAGCCAGGAGCCAGTAGGCAGTAGCCAGCGCCCATGGCGAGCTGGCAAGCTCATGAGCGATCCATCAACCAGGCCCAGTCAATGGCGACAGACTGGCCCATGCTCCAGTCGTCAAAGTTCAGGCCCTGACAGGAAAACGGGAGCGGCAGAAACGGTCTGGTCAATAGGCGAATGAGGAAGGACTCGTAGGAGAGGTCATCCACGCCCGACGGATTGCATGGGTCCGGCGGGGCGGTCGGCGCGCGGATTTAGAAATTCCAGGGAATGGAAAAAGGAGAGGCGGAGGGGAGAGAGGAGAGAGAGGAGAGTTGCAGAAACAGTGTAGTGTGCATGATGGGCTGGAGGCGTGCCGGGATCGTGGAAAGAAGCTCGGCCAGCGGGGGCGTGATAGGCAGAAAGGGCTATTCTGGGCAGGTCTTTGAGTCAAGAAGGTTTCACGATAGGAACCTCGAGCATTGACAGATCTTGGTTGCGCACTGTTCATTCACACCCCCTCCCTCCTCCTCCTTTCTCCCTCCCCTTCAATATGTGACTATACTTGGCAGGAGGGACGATTATTTCTGTCGATGAAACCAAGAAGGCTCCTAAACGACAACAAAACGCGGTCGCAAGTGGCAACTAAGTGACCCATAACATCTGTTAGTACTGACGGAGTACGGAGTACAGTACTGGGTGTATTCTCCGCTCAGCCAGCCATGACGCTTCCGCCTTCCCTCTTTTTGGCCCTCCCCTTTCGCGGGCCCCCATTGGCCACCGCTCAGTCCTCGTCCCTCTTCCGCTCCGGACACCGTCTACACCGTCCTGATCGCTCCACTCCCCGTGGGCCGTTACCCAGAACATGAACCGTTTAGGTGGGGATCATGATTGGCGTAGCCTGGCTAGTGTCCTTGGACAATTTGAAATCTTTTTGGCTTTGTCTTATACCCAGCCGGGTTAGGATCGACACGGAGATCGTACGCAATCTCGAATCTGGGAACGGAGTGCTGAGTAGCTGCCGGGCAGCGAGAGGGTAACTATGTAGGTATGTCCTTAGTCATCCTCGACAGTCCAGCACGGTACCTGAATACATACTACGGAGTAGTGACCTAACCTATCAGATGTCTTAGTCAGGACGGGGTTACCAGCCCTCCGGATGGATCATCGTCACTTTCTTACGCACAGCCGCTGCTGCCCTCTGCACCAAACAGACGGGACCGGCTCCCATCTCCTTGGTCCATTGTTTCTTTTGCATCTTGCAGCAGATCAGGTACGAAGATAAAGACCAAATACCGCACAGGGCCCGTGCAGAAACTCGATGGTTCAGATCATGAACAAGAACGCCAGCAATAGTCCCATCAGACACATACCTACCTACTTCCCGAGAGGGTTAAAGAAGGAAAAACGAACGAACTCGAATGGAACCCTCGAACGCACCCAACCAGCAGCCTGGATCCAGGATCCTGACTCACGTTTTTCTGCAGGGCTCTGTGCCCGGGAACATCGCAATGGGGCTGGCTGCCTGGGTCGGAAATGCAGCAGAAGGTTGATAGATCTCATGGAATCATCCAGGCCCCCTTTTCGGGGCTGCCCATCGCTGTGGCAGACATGTGTTCTGCATCTCGATTGGCTCCTCGTCGGCGAGCATGGCCTCCCCCCCCAGGTACTAGCCTCATCCTCTACTGCAGCTACGGGGCGCCTCCATAGATTAAGTGCTCCATTCATGAGCATGGCGGCCTTGGGACGATTTGGTCACGATCATCCGGGGAGGCTCGGAAGATTCCAAATGCCAGATGAACCATGGCCTGCGGAAGTACGTACCCACGTATGTACGTACGAGTTGTTGGCCATTGAGCCTGCTCCCTGCCTAGGCTAGACGAAAGCAAGGCGCTGCTGGCAGGCCATGCACCGGAACCGTCCCGCTGTCATGGCCGAGAGGCTAAATCCAACCATCCTGGACTATGGATCGCTAGTATTTCCGCCTGCCATCCATATTTCATAGACTGTGTCGTCACTCCTCCGTATGCCCTAGTAGATACTACCCATCAACATCAGGGCTCCTCCGCCGTGTCGTCCGATCGGAATCAACGTTGCTGCGATTGGGCGATCTATGCTGATCCCAGTATCGTCGATGGATCTCTTCAGTCGATCGAATTGCCTTCCAGGTCGCTTAGCCTTGGGACCCGGTGGTGTGGAAGCCGAAGGGGGAGGAGGGGAGGAGGGGAACAATAACCTTCGTCAATGGCTGAGATGATCCGATCCAGATCATCATGCAATTACCGTACAAAGCACAATGTCTCTGCGTGTCTATCATCGCCGTTCTGGTTGAAACTATTACCCAACTACAAAGCATTGCCATGTTTTGCCATGCGCCGCCTTCTTGCATTGTTCCAGGGCACCACCACACACCATGGCGGGCTCCGAGAATCCTTCCAGGCTTCTTTTTTGCTGGGAATCGGCGCAGAATTCTCCGTACAAGAGGGTATCACGTTACCCCGACATCGTACATCGTACATACTATACATACGTCAATGGGCTGCCTCAATGATCAATCATCCCACTGGCACACCTCCGCCTTATGAGGCGACCCATTGGCGGTGGGAGATAAGCTATCACTTGTCACCAACCGTCGCTACCGGAAATTCAAAGCTCCATAACCTGCCCGCGAACCTTGGGTACAGAGCCCGCTAGGGAACGGAAGTCGCTTACAGGTTCACGGATGGGATCCAGGGGAACTGCCACGAGTCAGAAGCCGTTGGGCATGGCCGCCCATCGGCATCCCAAAGTCAGAACTGGAAGCGAGGTGGATGGGTTCACTCTGTACTACTGTCATACCGATAGTATCTATCCGGTATCCTAGCAGAATAGGGTAGAAGCACGAACCCCTGAACCGCATGACGTGACGAACCACTGCTCCGATCTCGCGGCTGATTGGGCTGCCAAAATAAGGTATTTGTCATTCTGGAACCGCAGCGCTAGTCCCGTAAAGGGAATGATAAACGGGGATGTCCGGTCGGGTGGGAGATTCTGCTGGGCCTGACAGACTGACAAGTACGGAGGACTAGATGCCCCATACGGCGTAGATTAATCGAGATTAATCTGGCAATTGACAGGTAAGATCTGGATCATGGATTCGATGCATTTGACTCGCCATGTCCCTTCTAAACGAGATGACAATGGGATTTTCCGGTAGTCTGTTTCGCAGAGCGGTCCTTTTTTTTTTTTTTTTTTTTTTTTTCCCTCTCCCTTTTTGGCCTGATATTCCTGTCCAAAAGCCCCCCCCACCCCCTTTCAATTCTCTGCAACGACGCAGCGATGATGAACACAAGAAATCAAATTGTTCGCGGTGCGGGACCCAGCTCGGAATCAGCCCTCGGGCAACTGTAAGTTACAGCCCTGAGACCCAGTAGAACAGATAGGAGAAACAAATTTGTTAGTGGAGATGTCCCCTCCCCATGACAACCCCCCCCCCTCCCCCCCGTACCCATACTATTACAATGTCAACGTCTGCCAACGTATGTCCCCGCCCGCAGCGCCTGGACTTATTCGGAGCAAAGAACTGACTTCGCCCCCCTACAGACTGGCCCCCCTTTGCCCTCCCCCCTGCCCCGGAACTTGGGATGTGCTATTGAATCAGAATTCGATAAACAGGGTCATGGGTGGTGGTGGTGGTGGTGGTGGTGTCAAACGCCATCTACGTCGTGGGAGGTTACAAAACTGCCATGTGGACGGGTACTTGCGATCTACCTAACCCTCGTGGTACGGAGTACCGCGTACAAACAAACAAACCGAGATGCATACATACAAGGAACCTGGTATGTACTACAGTGTACCGTAGTACGTATAGTATGTATGTCAGGTATGTATGGTCTCCGTAAATCGTAAAACTACCAGTAGCGATTATTTACTTTACTTGAATAACACAGTGTTACTTCATCTCCTATCCGGGATCACATATCGTGATGGATGGATGGATGGATGGCTGCGGCGGGCGGGCCGAATGTATATATATATCATTTGTGTACACAGTACACACACACACACACGACCCTCGAGAACATACATAGTAATGGAATCACCCAGTCAGGAAAGAAGATCCTCTCTCCCCCGGATATGATATGATTGTGCTCGCCACTAGTAACCTGAGTTATCTAGTTACTACCTACTAGTATACGTACCATACCTACGTGGGTATGTAGTATTACTATCATGATGGTCCAGTTCAAGCGATGAACCGAATAATGTAAGGTACCTCCCCGCATTTGCGCGCATGACTTGAAGGATTCCATTCTCGACGTCTCAATTGCAACCAGACCCAGCTGGACGGAAGTAGGGTTGGAAGGGAAGGGAAGGGGAACCCGCGACTATCGATTTATCACGAAGGGGCCACAACTGACACACAGCCAGGAGTCTAAAACCAAAAAAGAAAAAAAAAAAAAAATTCCCACAGAGAAGAATCAATTGATGTACAGAGCTACGACCACTTTGTCTTAGGTCGACTTGGTCCCCGACCGTACCTAGGGATTGGGTACCAATCAGAGACACGGGAAGTATTTGAGATAAACCCCGGCTCGCTCGTACCTTAGCGTGCAGGCGCGTCCGGGATCTGCCCTGCCACTTGCCTAATCCGGCTTGTATTCAGCAAGTGCCTGGCCGGGCACCTGGTATCTATAAACTATGGATCTTCAGCTACTGCTTAGCCGACTACACGGAGTAGAGTAGTAGATAGATGCCAGGGCCCAAGGTGGTAGGTAGTACTTTGAATTATACTCATCTCGATGTAGCAAGCAGATGAGTTTGGACTCCCGCTCAATCCCTGGACCTTGGTGGGTTGGAGGACAGAAATAAACACCGCATCACCACGACCAGGATTAAAAAAGAAAAAGTGGCATTTGTAAGCGAGTCTGCCAGTGTAGTACTTATGCCCGCCCACACACTGCCTGCAGGCTGTCGTGCAACCCCCGAATAGACGGCACAGTGGACAAGGCAGGTGGACAAGGATTTTCCGACTGCAGGACACCCTGTATGGGGGGAGGGGGATGGAGGGATGGACGGAGGAAGGGGGGGGGGGGAAGAAGGAAGGGTGGAGCGAACGGCTCTCTCGCATCCGCCGCTGTTTCCTGACTGTCGGGCTCCAAGTCCGCGAACCTCAGGAGGCCCGAGCACTGCTGTCAGGAGTCTGTATCAAGCCAATGAACATGGGAAAAAACTCAAATCGATCAAACATGGAAAAAGAAAAGATGAATAAATAACTATTCGGGACTGCGATCATTACTGAGTATTATCAACAACTGCGACTCCATGTATGGCTCTCGATATGTACGATTCATCGAGAATCGTACAGGTCCTGGGCGCATGCTATTGATAATTTTCCCGTTGGTGTTGTTTCTTTTTCCTTTTCCTCCTCACCCATTGTAAGCTATAGGTATAGGATCGGACCTACTGGATCATCCATCTCCCCAGCTCAATAGATGATCTTGGGCTATTTACGGGTATGGGTTGTAGAAATGATGTAGAGATTTTTTTCTCCGTGTAGAATTGGAATTGGAATTGGAATTGGAATTGGAATTGAAATTGGAGTTGATGGATATACCTGTAAAAGGGGGATGATCGTCCATGCCCAGTCACTAACCGCGGCATACAGCTTTCAATACTAAGGTACTACTATCTATGTAGGTACATGAGTCTGTAGTATCATCATCGTTACCTATCACCCAGACAGGGTCAACGTTCTTGCGCCTCGAGGGGAACTCGGGGTCGGTACGGAGTAGCATGTATCTCATCAGATGCTGCCACCCAGCTATCATAGTCCTGGGATCCTTGCATTGAGTTTTTGTTTTCAACGTTATTTTTATTTATTTTGGCCCAGTAGTGGCAGCAGGCTGGCAGCGCCTTGATCCTTGGTCGAAAAAACGGTCAACCCCTCCCGCGGTAACCTGGATCGATCGAGATGGAGGGGGGGGGGGCAGATCTCAGGAAATCCTTCCCTTCCCCCCCCCCCTCCCCCTTCAAGGCCGGAGAATGTGCACTCCCTTCCGGTGGTGGTACACCGTACTCGTAGTCTCGTAGTAGTCTCGTAAGTAGTCTCGTAGATACACTTACCCCCCTCGAAGCTGAGGCCATGACGTCGCGGGGGTAAGGGGGGGGGGGAGGCGGGGGGCGGTGATTGGATGCCCTCCCTGCTCGGGCTTTATGGCCTTCCGCCTTCGGGGACCATGTGGGATCCCCGATTCCACCCAGATGCCCGGCTGGGCTATTCCCCGATGGCCCGTTTGGGCCTAGTCCCGGGGACTGGCCCTGCCCTGCCGCCGTCCTGCCGGCTGACCAGGATCCCGCAGCAGGGGACGGGCTTTGCGTACCTTACCTCATCTGGACGTGCTTGGATGTAGGTATGATGTTAGCAGGAGGTATGTACATGATCGTACATTGTACATTGTATCCAGCATACATACTGCCCATACATACCGTACTCGGTACTACCTACCACCACTCACACCTCACCACCAGTGACGCCTGTGATTTTTGTCTTATGTGTATCTACCAAGTAAAACGAGGGTCAGAGTGTACAAGGATAAAGCGCTACACGGCAGTTGTGCTCTCACCGGAGGTACCTGAGCTGAGCACGCATGTCTGCTGCCTTTGCAGCAGGCAAGTATAATACTAGATACCGAGGTTGAATTCAAGGTAAGTATGCATGTAGTTATCCTTGACCGGGATGGGATGGATCCTCAGCGGTTACGCAAGGTGAATGGATGGTGGTGGTGGGCTGGCTGTGCCATGCGACGGGCTTCGTGATAGGTAGGAACAAACGTTGCCGTTGCTCTTGTGTTGGAGGGATGGATGATGGATCATTATTTCTCGCACACTCTCTCACTCTCTATCTCTCTCGGTGAATGCGAACGCAACCCCCACACCTCACCTGCTCTGGCTTTCCTTGTACCACTACCTCGACAACCTCTCGAGACCTCGACCTCCCCCCTCCGAGAGGTCGAGTCAGTCGTGTTGACGCGGCCTGTTACCCCCCAGGCCTCCCCCAGTGGGCAATTCTTGCTCCCATGGCCTTGCTCGGTCGTGAATGTTGGGCCAATGCAAAAGAAATGTGATGTGATGTGACGGCACTATTGACTTTGTTGACGCTGGGTTGCAACCAGCGGCCATTTCTCCTTGTGGTCTGACAAATCGACGACCAACTCGAACTCTTTGACATCCTTCATGCCATGCCATGCCATGCCATGCCATGCCTTCCATTCCCAACGGGCAGGTCTGGTGACAGGCCGACAGACAAGTCAGCTGGCACGTCCAGTGCAGCCCGTTGTTTCTATTCTGCCCGTTCTCGACGGGCTTCCCGTCGTCAATGAAGTTTATTCAGGACGGCGACCTGGCCGACTTGGAAGCTGGGACAGAGCGCACTACTAAGTCACTGGGACTAACGTCTTGGAACGGGACGCCTTGCCTCCATCAAACCATCCACCGACTGTCTCCTATCTAGCGACTGGTAGGAACATCAGTGGGCCAGAACGAGCAGCCTCCGATCCAACTAGACCACACCAAAAGGCCCCCAAACAAACCCAATCTACCCGATTGAAAACTCAATCTCCGCGACCCCGTCCGCCCTTCAGTCCCGGCGCTCAGGTAACCTGGGAGGGGAGAGAGCATGGACTCCATCGAGCCATGGGCGACCTCCCGTCCAAGCACCAGCGAGCTAGCCGCGTACCCGGGAACGGTGCCCCCGTTTCTCTCCATGGCTCTGGTTCTGCTTCTGGGCTCCTCCCCGTTCATCCTTAATTTCTCCCCCCCCTTCTTCTTGAACCGTGCCTGCTCGTCTGGCACCGGGTCGCTGCTTCTTTTTTTCGGACTCCTGGAGGCTATCCGTGCCTATCAGATTCAATGCCGAGCCCTCCAGGAGTCCAGGTTCGACACTGAAACTACGGGAGCCGCGGATTGGTGGATTGTCGCACCATTGGAAGCCGGCCTGATGGGTCAATCACTTACCCAGTGCTAACAATAACATCAATCCGCAATCGAGTCATCGACCTGGAACTGGGGACCCAGGTGGGCGATGGCGTCGCGCTACTGGCCCCCAAGGATCCCGGGATAAGCTTGTTGGCGACTCGATTCTCTTATTGACTCGGAGAACCCACCCAAGGTGCCGAGTGATCAACCGGGATAGAGAAATAAATGAAAAGAGGGTCTGGAGCAACCGCCCCTCTTCCCTCTGCACAAGCCGTCCTGCGATACTACTACCAGGCAAGGGAAGACCGTGCATTTGCCGAGTGGGCATCCACGCACGTCTCCATCCCGGACTATCTATAGTAATGTCTACCACCACCACTCCAGTCTCCATGATACCATGACCACCAGAGTCATCTCCACTATCTCCAACCCCCTCTGCGTTCCCCGCCCCGCGCTACCATCCCTCCCCCCCACGACCGTCAGAGACCTCCCGGGAAATACAGACGAGGCGGCAAAAGAGGGGGGGGGGAGGGGGGGGCGAATTGGGAGGCGTGGAAGGAGTAAGTGCGGCGCGATCCATCAGGATCCGTGATGTGCGCTGCACTGACCACATTGGGTCACCTTCTTTTCCGTTGACAAAAGTGGACAGGAAACTCAGTACGAAGTACAGCATCGAGCACGCCGAACGAACGGCTAGAGGAAGGATGAGGCGAGACCATCCGAGTCAATTCCCGTCCATATGGCTCGCTAGCAACCGTCATAGCTTCTGCACGGACTTACTATACACGGTCTACAATGGCACTACACTATAATACTCCCATGTCCGGAGTCATCCCGTGTGTATCAACCACCACAAACCCTGTCTATCGTCTATCCAACGGTGAGGCGAGTTAGCTTCTCACCTCTCCCCTATTACGTTGGAAAACCAACGGATGAGCGATGGTAGTAGATATCTAGTCGGTAGAAAACACAAACACAAACACAAATACAAATACAAATACAAATCATGTTCATATCCATGTCCATTTTCATTCATTCTCTTTTCTTCTTTTCTTTTCTTTTCTTTTCTTTTTTTACCCCCCCCCGGTAGGACACTAGCGTAGCGTTGCGTGCCCTTCAACCGGAAAAATTCGCCAGCCTGTTGTGGCTGGGCTGACCTCTCCTCTCCTCACTACTCACATACTAAATAGGTACTACTCTTTTCTTTTCTTTTCGTTTCCTTTCTTCTCTTTTTTTTTTTTTTTTCTTTTTCCTTTTTTTTTTGCTTTTTGCTTTTCCCTCTTGATCCACTGCCATCTTATGGACCCTGTGGCTGGAATCGGGCTCTTTTTTTTTTTTTTTTTTTTTTTTTTTTTTTTTTTTTTTTGCTCCTTTGGGCTGCCACGCCCACGCTCACGCCCAGTCCCACGCTCATGCCAATGCCAATGCCAATACCCAATACCCTAAGAAGAATCACTAGACTAGACTAGACTGACTACTAGGTACTTACTTCGATAGCTGGACTAGCTACGGAGTACCGGTAAGTAAGTAAGTAAGTAAGTAGTTAGTTAACTACTGCTGGGGCTGGTAAATGGTGAATGATGAATGATGAATGGTGAATGATGAATGGTGGATGGTGGGTTTTGCAGGAAAAAATGAGAAAAACCCGAGACCGTGGATTTGCGTCCTGTGTGGAATGTTCTCTCCGGTCTTTGGTGTCTTCGATAGTGGCTTTCGGTGGTGCACCCACCACCAGGATGGATTGGGCTGAGGCTGGGGCTGGGGCTGAGGCTGGGTTCAATTGTTTGGCCATGCGGGTTTGTTGATAGTTCTCTTCTGTTCTCTTCTCTTACTTGGGCTTGGGATTGTGCAAAAAGAAGAAAAAATGAAAATGAAAAAAGAATAAAAGCGAGAGAAAAAAGAAAGAAGGAACAAAAAAGAAAAGGAATGGTAATGGCAATGATGCATTGGGGGTCTGAAAAAATGAACGGAAGAGGTAAGGTTATCCACCTACCTATCTAGGTAGTAGGTAAGTAAGTAGATGGTAGGTAGGTAGTAGGTACTAGATAAACAGTGTGTGGAAAGCCACGGTTCGATTTGTCACTCATATGCGGTTTCGCTACGGATGTATCAATAGGTACTACTAGGTATGTAGCCATGTCTATAGGTACTTCTAGCCTAGTCTCCGCATGTGCGAGTCTCAATGGTACTAGTAAGAGCATGCTACCAGGAATGAGAGAGAAATCCAACTCGAGGATCCCGGAATATCACATCCGTGCAGTTAGTTGCAGCCTGCCTGCCTGCGCCTTGAACCTAACCTACGGTAGGTCGATACATCCATCCATCCACCCAACCAAAGTGGCTCGCTACACGACTGATATCTCTCACCGCATCATCACGATCACGATCACGATCACGATCACGATCACAGTCATGATTCTGACCAAGGCCGGGGCGTTACACCCTGACAAATACTGGCATCGTCTCGATGGGACAAGCAACCTCGACCTCCCTGCCTCCCTGGCGGATCTCATCCTCCCCCCACAGTCGCCACGACGCCCCCGAAGGTAGATACGCTTTGATCGTCCGCTGTCCAGCCGCGAGAACCGGCACGACCAGGTACTTGGAACCATAGAGATACTCCGTCTCCACCTCCCAAGCCCTGTGATCATCCGGGAACTCGTAGAACAGGGTTCGCATCACCGGCGTCCCCTTCTCGTGAGCTTCCCGCATCAGCCCCCTCGAGTAATCCCTCAGCTCCTCTCGGATCTCGATGTACTTCTTGCAAATTTCGTAGACCTCCTCGCCGTACGACCAGATCTCGTTGTTGGACCCAGACGCCGTGGGCTGGTTCTCTGGCTTGGGCTCCCGGTCGCCGTGCAGACGCATCACCGGACAGAACGCCCCCCACTGGAACCACCGCGTGAACAGTTCCCGGAAGTCCGGGTCTTCAGGGTTGCCGCCGTGGAAGCCACCGATGTCTGTCGTCCACCACGGGATCCCAGCCAGTCCCATGTTCAGTCCTGCGGCGAGCTGGTTACGGAATGAGGGCCATGACGACGCGATATCGCCGCTCCATACGAGCGTCCCGTACTTCTGGCTCCCTGCCCACGCGCACCGGAGCAGGTTGACGATGTTCTCCTGCCCTGCGGCTTGCATGCCTTCGTAGAACCCCCGGGCGTATTCCTTTGGGAAGATGTTCCCGATCTGTAGGTTGCTGCCGGCGTGGTATCGGTAAATGTCGAAATCGTAGATGGAGTATTCGGGTTCGGCTTCGTCGAGCCAGAACACTTTGATGCCTTTCGAGTAGTAGTTCTGCTGCGCTTTCGACCATACGTACTCCCGGGCTTCTGGATTCGTGGCGTCGAAGTGTGTGATGTCGCCGTCGCATTGCATCGCGATTCGCATCCCCCGGTCGTGACGGATTAGGAGGCCGCGTTCGAGCATCTCCGGGTAGTTTTCCGAGGCGGTTTCGACGGTCGGCCAGATGGAGACCATTAGTTCGACGTTCATTTCTTGGAGTTCTTTGATCATGGCCTCTGGTAGGGTTGTTAGCTGGGGTGTTGGAGGATGCAGTTGGGGTGGAATGATGGACATACCGGGATTGGGCCAGAATTCGGGGTCGAATTTCCACTCCCCTTGATGTTTCCAGTGGAAGAAGTCAACGACAATTAGATCCAGGGGCACCTTTCGTCGCTTGTATTCTCGAGCCACGTCCAGTAGCTGCTCCTGGTTCCAGTATCGGAGCTTGCATTGCCAGAACCCGAGACCGTATTCGGGCATCATCGGGACGTATCCGGTCGCTTTGCTATATGCCTCCTCAATTTCAGCCGGGGTGTCACCGGCAACGACCCAGTAATCCAGCGCCTTGGTGGAATAGGCTTCAAAGCTCATTGTGTTGGTCCCGAGCACGGCGCGTCCGATGGCCGGGTTGTTCCAGAGAAATCCATACCCGCGCGAGGAGAGCGCAAATGGGATACTTGCTTGGGAGTTTCGCTGGGCCAGTTCTATGTCTGTGCCTTTGAGGTTCAACAAGGGCTGTTGGTACTGTCCCATTCCGAATAGCTTCTCTTTGGAATCGAGCGACTCGAACCGCATGGTCAGGTGAAAGTCGCCCCCCAGGATAGGTCGCAGCTCCCGAGCCTCTATCTCCAGAGCGCTACATTTGGGGTCTTTTGGGTCGCGGCGATGGCGAGCATACTCTTCCAGGAGTTTGACTCCTTTGTGGTTGTAGATGGTGATCTTGCCACGTTGGGAGACAGTGGCTTTGACCTTGCCGTTTGAGATGGTGGAATCCTTGCTCTCCTCGATTTGAATGACCGGTCGAGTTGTCGGGACCTTCGAAGACAGGGCCCAGTCCTCAGTGGGCATGGAGGCAAGCTTCGTTGCCCTCACGCGGAGTGCATTCTCCCCCCATGGCTCTATCCAGAGAAGGTGGTCGTCGAACCGGAATACGAGCCTGTTATCTTCAGCGTAGAGCATCGTGGGTAGTTATCGCACGTCGGAGTAGCCTAGCAGATGAATATCGTGATCAGTAACAGCAATAGCAGGGAGGACAGAGGGACCAGAAGACTCTACATGTGCGAGGGAGGAGGCGAGACATATTGCATTTGTAGCCCCTCATGGTAGCTTGCTTAGCCTAAGCATTTCAACAGTGCAACAAATGCGGTCCAATTGACAAACCAACACGATGCCTCCGCTATGGTCGCCTTGCTGCATCTAGCGTCACCAGCGTCACCATGGACATCTGGCAGCTATCTTCGTCTCTGTGCAAGGCAAAAAAGCACGGCAGTGGGGACAAAGGGACTGCCCTAGAGCGAGTGAGCTGGCCAGCCAAGAGAGAGAAGCCATCTCAGCCTTCGGAGTTGGCCTATTGGGAGATTCCCAAGGACTATAGCCTAAAGTCGGCCTGATGAACAGCCACGTCGGGACGGTGAGGAGGAGCTCCGCGGTTGTCGACGAGACGACGGGGAAGCGGGGAAGTCGCGGGCCTGGGCTTCCCGCCAACAACAGTGAGACTTGTAGTACGCCGTTGGACTCGTTTACAATGCCACCCCGGGGAAATAATAGTTTCGGCCGTTGGATTTATGGCATCATCTCGAGAGCACAGGAGTCCCATACCCAAAAGATGGATGGCATCTCGACACAAGCCAGACAAGTCATCGGTGGAACACCATGACTCACTGCTCAACAGCAACAATATCAGACATAAAGGCTTCTGGGTTACCAGTCGGGCTAAGCTAAGCTTCTCGTCAACCGGAAGATCTCAAGCGGTTTGTAAGGCAGAGATAACTGGAGGTGAACTCGGTTGTCTTTAGATGAGCACAGGAACTGAGCCCAGCAATAGTGAATCGACTAGTCCATAGGTGGTCAAAGAAACCACCAACACTGCTAGAATTGTAATTCGTGGATTTCATAAGGGTTCGACATCGAATCGATACCAGCTTCGAGACCACAATGTTCCGACGCAATCAGACAACCATCATAGTACATCAATGACATCACTAACATGGTCTCAGCAAGTGTGACAATTTCAAGAGAGGTACATGATCGCACGTTTCACTGGAACAATCGCTGACTCGGGCACTCCGGAGTAGACGGTCGGGATGAGGTTGAGGAGTGATGCGCTCGTAGAACGAAGATTTGACACTGATCATATCGCGTAGATCGCCATGGCGGGCGTCGCCCCATCTGATCGATCCAATTGGAGAGGACAGCAAACCTGCATGCCTTTGCTATTCGATCAAAAGTCTGAATGAGCAGAAAGTGGGAAAGCGGACCCATGGCGACTCCATCGTTCTGTTTCAATGAAACCTGTCAACCTGACCACCAGCCACCAAGCTTCAGCGGAGATTTATCCAGCTGGTAGTTATCCATAGCTCACTCTGGAGTGAGTCAAAGGCATGGATGAGCGGACTGCGGCGAGCAACCAGTGAAGAGATAGTAAGACTTGACAGATGGGAAACCCCGTGCCGGGTGTGCTCTTTTCATGCAGAGAGAGTTGTATCCAGATGGTTGTTATCTAGATCGTCGAGCTGCGGCGAAGCTCCGCCCAAGTGGCGGCGCGGGCGGTGTGAGAGCAACTTCCTTGCGGCTTCAGTTTGCGACCACTTCGGCCACCTCTCCGTCCCTCTTCATCCCAACGTCACGGCTCCTGGAGTCTTCATTGGATGTGACCCCACTGAGACCTACCCTTTTCTTCCTAACCAGCGCAACCATCCACCTCTTCCGCCCGAGTCTCCCTCCTTCCTCCGCGTCCAATCCAAGTCGTGCAACAACCTCTGCAACCCGAAACCTCGAACACAATGGACGCCTCCATGGATATTGATATGGACATTGACCTGGGTCCCCTCCCAGATGATGAGCACATTGAAACGGTGAGTTCCAATGCCTTGGTTCAATGTCAAATGTCCCTGCAGCTATCTAACGTCGAGCTCGGGCTTCTCAGGAACAAACTCTTATGACGACTGCCCCCGATGGAGTCCTCGATCACCTCGATGCGGATGCACAGTACGAAAAGGTCCATGTACGCGGTGTCGATGATTTGACGACGGATAACATCCGAAAATTTGCGATCGAGCACTTCTCCTTGGAGGCCCCGAGCCGCGTCGAATGGATCGATGACACATCGGCGAACCTCCTATACTCATCCGCGGAAATCGGCCTCCAGGCTTTATCGGCCTTGACGCAGGTCAACGAGGAGGAAGATACATCTGCCCTGCCCGCCCTACGGCTAAGATCGGCGAAGCCCTTGTCTACCCACCCCGATTCGGTTCTCCAGGTGAGATCCGCCGTGAAGACGGATCGCAAAAAACCTCGCGCCCACGAAGCCAGTCGGTTCTACCTCATGCACCCCGAGCACGACCCCCGGGAGCGGTTGCGACGCGAGCTATCGGACAGACGGCGTTCGGGAGGCGGCGATGCTGGCGATGGCGACTACACACGAAGACGGTTCGATGGTCGGGAACTACGACGACGGAGAGACCGCGATGCAGACGAAAGCTTCAGCGCCAATATGTACGACGATGCGAAGCCCGCCAGCCCCGATCGTTCCGAGTCCGATCGCAGTTATGATAGGCGGGAAAGGCGAGGGCGACGGGAACTCTTTCCAGAGGAAGGACGATCGTCGGGGCGCCTCCGCGCCCGTAGCGCGTCGCCAGGTCGTGACACATTGATGGAAGAAGGAGGAAGGTACGCGGAGCAGGATCGACTTGACTCTCGCAGGAATTTCCGGGACCGATCGCCCCAGCTTAACCGTCGCAACGAAGGCAAGGAGCTTTTCCCGGTCTCCAAGACTGCTGCCAGCGATTCCAACACGCGGGAGCTATTCCCCAACCGCACGGCGAAGGAACTTTTCCCCAGTAAAGTTAGCAACCATCGGCGGTCGGACGCCATCGACGCTGCGGATGAGACGGCAGACCTTTTCGCCCGGAGGATATCGGTCCCTCTTGTGGATGGATCCCACGACCAACCTCCTCCACGACGGAAGCGAGATATCGAGCTCTTTCCCGAGACGTCCGAGACAGGTGTACTCAACATCCGTGGCACAGCAGGGCAGGACCAGGGTTTGTTGATTCGTGGTGCGGCCAACGGTATCTCAATCAAGGGACGGGGGGCGTCTGTTAGAGAGCTCTTCCCATCCAAGTACAACTCCAATGCTGGCAAGGAGCTGTTCTCCGACAAAATCGAAGGGCGGGGAGGCCCACGACGAAGGGCCGAGGACATGTTTAGCTGAGGGCTTCGAACCATGGGAAACGATCTGATGAGCGGCATAATCGGGTGGCATTTACAGTTTTGCCGTGGCTTCCCTTCTTGGTTGTTCTTATATGCTTGGCTGGTGGCGCATGAGGTCTAAAGAACCGACTGTTTCACAACGCCATTCACATCTTGTGATACCAATCTTTCAATCTTGTATATTTCTCTTGCATACTGCAGCCTATCCTTAATGAGATACTCCTACCTCCTCCTCCTCCTTCTCCTTCTTCAAGCCTTCCATAAAAATCCACTTGAATGGGCAAACCATTTAAATACGCCTCCTCACGTTTAAACGACCCCAATTTGATCAACTGGAGTGTGGGCCTCAAACTGTTCTAGCCGCCGCCACATATCTCTCTCCCTCTCCCTTATCGCTCCCTCGATAAATAGTAGTCGACTCCAACATCCAGGATGCCCACCGAATCCCAAGAAGCATCGCTGGCGAGCATTCTCGTCGCTCGTTTTCTACGGACACATAATTACACGCAGACTCTCGACGCCTTCCTGCGCGAAGCGGGACTCCCGGCCAACGCGGGGCAACTCCGCGACAAGGACGAGGGGAACGTCTGGACGATCGAGGGCGTCCTCGAGGAGAAAAAAGCGTTCGACCAGAGTGTGAATTTCGAACGGTACGGCGAGGACGAAAAGGAGAAAGGCATCTGGAGTGTCCCAGGTAAAGATTTTCCGCATGTTTCCTGCGTTGCGATCTACGAACTGACCACCACCAAAGCCCCTACCAAACCAAACATCGTCGCAACCCCAACCGCCTCAAATATACTGGCATGCTCCGTGGAGCAATGGCAACTCCCCAGCGACAACAACAACAACAACAACGAACACCTCAACGCCCCATCGGCCTATCTAGTCGCGACAGGCGCAGACAAGCACCTCAATCTCTTCCAGACGTCCGCCGGCTACGATCCCGCCCAGTCCTTCTCTGGGACTTCGGAGGCCCCGATTCTATCCTACGCCCCCATCCAGGGTGGAAAATGCGCGCTGTTAACTAACATGTCCGGCCAGCTGCTCCTGCAGCGAGGCGCAGAGATCCTGGACCGGAGAAAAGACCACGCCAAATATGCCGTCAAAGTCGTCACCCACGAGGACAGTAACACTGATGGATCCGGGACCGTCTGGATCGCAACGGCAGGCTGGGATTCGAAGATCTTCCTCTACCGCACCAGTCTCACAAACGATGAAGCAGCACCGATGACAATCGGCGAACCGGTCGCATCTATCCCTCTGCCCTCGAACCCGGAATCCATCCTCTTCGTCCGCCACATCGACACCAACGAGCTGATCCTCCTCGTCTCCCGCCGTGACTCCACCTATCTGTATTACTACCGGGTCGTCGCACCCGCGCAGCTCCGGGATTCACCTTACGAATGCGTCTGCCTCGGTAAGCAGAATCTCGCCCCTCACTCAAACGCCTGGGTCGCCTTCTCCCCCTCGTGTCTCGCCCTCAGCCCGCTCGACCCCGGCCTCCTTGCCATCGCGACCTCGACGCTCCCGCACATGAAAGTCATGATCGTGCGTCTGCTGTTTCCGGCAGCTTTGGCCGAGAGTCGAGATGCGGGTGCGGATGCGAATGCGAATGAGGATGCAGAGCCGCAGACACAAGCCGCGCAGGCGTTCGCGGCCCTGTCGCTTCAGAACCGCGAGGACGCGGCCATCTTGATCCAGGCGAATACGTTCGCTCCGCAGACGGCGTACTCGACGCCGCAGGTCGTGTGGCGGCCCGATGGCTCCGGGGTCTGGGTTAATGGGGATGATGGGGTTATACGCGGGGTGGAGACCAAGACGGGGAAGGTCGTGACGCTGCTGAAGGATGGGCATCAGGTTGGGTGTAAGATTCGGGCCATTTGGGCGGGGTGGGTTGAGACGACTGCGAAAGGAGGGGAGGTCGAGAGAGAGGAGTGGTTGGTTAGTGGGGGGTTTGATAAGAGGCTTGTGGTTTGGAAGGTGGAGTGACTGGTTCTATGATGTATCCTGGGTTGTAGTTGTATATAAGATGGAAAAAAGTAAAATTCATTGACTGATCTGGCTTGGCTATCAACCTACAATGGGCTATGGGCTACAAAAGAATGTAGCCCTCCGTCCATGCACCCTCTTACCATGGAAGAGTAAAGGGAGAGGGTGTTTGGTAATTGGAGGGCAGGGGATCTTTTCTCGGCACGTTGAAAAATCCTTCAGCAATAGCGCATGGAAAAAAGGCGCGACGCTGTACACACATATGCCTGTTCATAAAATGAACTACGATGGTCTGGAAACCACCACCACCAACCAACCAAACTCAGTCATGGGAAAAAGCGAAAAAAAAACCACCAAACCAAACCAGGTCAAAAGCTTCAACCTCAGTTTCAAGCTATGCACGTTTTTTTTTTTTTTTGCAACCGAATCGGAATCCATTTGCTCTTTATGTACGTGACAACCGTTTGCATGCGGGCGGTGCGCAAGACCCAGGCCCAGCAGATATCCGACGAATTCCCATGACGTTGTGTGATTGTGTTGGTCGCCTCACGGTAGGTGGGGGAAGGGAACGAAAAAGGAGAAAAGAAAAGGCCGGACCGGACGATCAACCAACTCAAATCGCTTTCATTTCTTTTTAAAACGTTTCTATATTAGTTGAATTGATTTAGGCAATCTCGCGCTTGCCCTCCTTGCGCTCCTTCTGTTCGGTTGTTAGCGGACCATCCGTTGGCTGAAGACCAAGTTTCGAATATAGATGGGAGAACGTACCAGAGCCTTCGCGGTACCGTGAAGAGCGTGTCTGTGGTTGCGGCGGAACTTGGGGTCGACACCCTTGAGGGAGGGGTAACGGTGGGTCTTGGGCTTCTTGATACTGTTGATTTGCAAAGACGACCATGGTCAGCTCCAATGTTCCCTCCTTTCTGACACGATTCCCTGTCTGTTTTCGAGTCATGGTGGGGGTTGTGAATATGCGGTGTGTTGGGATATGGTCGATTTCCGTCATGAGTGAGTGAGAGAGAGAGAGTGAGAGGATCCGTCCCATCGAAGATATCAATCACCCCATACCCAACATCGCAGTATTCGTCCACATTGAGCCTCGAAACATCTCGTCGAATCGGGAAGAGAGCAAAGGTATCGGTGATACGCACCCGTTACGGTGAGCCTTCTGGCTGTTGTGGTGCTGAGACGCGTTCTTGGACTCTGGAGAGAAGAAAAAGTCATGTCAGCGACTGCATGGTTGGTTTTCCTCCGACAGCGACGAGAATCGAGTGAGAATCGCAGACTCAGAATCTGGAGGTCTGCGGGACCGCAGCGCATTCAAATGGGGGGTGTACATACTCGCCATCTTGTCGGATTTGTCGCAACTAACAGCTGGTTGACGAGAAGTTGGCGGGTGAGGGTATCCTGAACGGAGCGGAAGGCCAGAGTCCCCAAGGCCGGTTCGGCTAGGGCTGGTTTTCTGTGGGATTTCGCTTACCGAGCACGGCTAGCGTGTTGGGCGCCGGAGTCATCCAGTGTATGTAGTAGTTAGCAGTGTACTGCGCGGGCTTTCGGTAGGCATTTGTCCATTTTATTTCAGTCTTGGGAGAGTTATCTAGATGCCCTACTAAAATCTCAGGTTCTGCTGATTCTTTCTTTTTTTCCCTTTGTTTAGTAGATCTATGGCTTAATGAAGGTACTCAATTCATGGTCCTTCTTCGCCAGTAAAGCTGATACCTGAGGCATAACTAAAGGATCCCGTGATTGATGACTAACAATTTGTCGGTTCTCTACGTTGTGTCATTGGCGCACTACTTAGGTGTCGAGTTTTGGTTATAAACGGAGCTTTTTGGACGACTATTAAAAGGCCAAATGAGAGCACCAACTTGCATGAAATACAGATTGACAATAATTATGTGGGACGATAGTATGGGGTAGGGTGAGTATGACGACAAGTCTGTTGACATTCCAGTATCACGTGATGTTGAATATGGGTCCCCAACGATGCTTGAGCTCGACCCAGTTATATGTCGCCTTGTTACGATCCTAGTACTAAGATACCTTGTCGTTGTGAGGCTTTCTTTACTGGCACTGGATGAGGGTAAACTCGACAGTATTTTCTCTGTAGCATGTCGGCATATGAACCAACATACGACAATCCATGTCTTGCTCAATGTGACGGAAGACATGCAGAGAATAGCAGCATGCTGTAACAGATAGAGGGTAATTATGTCTGACAGTTCTCAGAATAAACAGAAGATTAATACGGAGTAGTGTTCTGTGGTATGTAGCAGTGTCTGCTCATAGTTGATGTAAGAGGTACAGTAGTACTCCGTAGTACGGGCGTGTTGTTCTCGCGGCCCGCCACGTGACCGGCCGAGCCGCTAGGGAACAACCGGCATCCGACTTCGACCTTTGCAACTCCCAACCCAGGTTCAAGAGGGATACTATCACCACCACCTCGCTTCGTCAATTGCAAGATGAGCTCTCTCCGCTTTGCTCGCTCTGCCCTCCGGGCTCGCCCCTCCGCCTTCCGCGTTCCTCTCCAGCGCAGAGGTTACGCCGAGGCTGTGTCGGACAAGATCAAGCTTTCCCTGACCCTTCCTCACCAGGTACGATTCCCGACCCGTTGAGCACCCCTGTGCCCCCTCACCTATATCCGATACTGATAGTTTACTCTTCCAATAGACCATCTTCAAGTCGGCCGGCGTGTATGTAGCCTCTCGTCCCCGTCAACTCGAACAATTGGACGACCGTCTCCCACCCTAGACCGCCCCGTACTTACGAGTCTTTTCTATCCAGTGTCCAGGTCAACATTCCCGCCGAGTCCGGAGAGATGGGTGTTCTCGCCAACCACGTTCCCTCCATCGAGCAGCTCAAGCCCGGTCTCGTTGAGATCCTTGAGGAGGGTGGTGCCAGCAAGAAGTTCTTCCGTACGTCCGACCACTCGTCTTGATGGCCGCGCCGCAAATCGAGAATTGTTGAGCCGGCCGATATAAATGCCGTTGGGGACGATACTGACACGACTCTTTTGCGATTTAGTGTCTGGTGGATTCGCCGTTGTCCAGCCCGACTCCCAGCTGAGCATCAACGCCATCGAGGGTTACCCTCTTGAGGACTTCAGCGCTGATGTATGTTGAACCGGATCGTGCCTTTTGTTGCCGTCTCTTGCTAATCATTTTTTTTCCCGACCACAGGCCGTCCGCTCCCAGATTGCCGAGGTTCAGAAGATCGCCGGCGGAAGCGGCAGCGAGCAGGATGTTGCTGAGGCTAAGATTGAGCTGGAGGTAGGTCAACACCAACGAACGGATCTGAAGCTTTTGACTAACCCTATCATTAGGTCCTGGAGAGCCTGCAGGCCGTCCTCAAATAGATACCTGATGTACATATGCACTCGCGACTTCAACAATTTTGAAACCTGTTGAACCTGTAGAATTAAAGCAATTCTCCTGAAACCTTTTTCATGATTTATTTACAGACACCCATCTATAGCCGAATTCAGATTCTACCGAACCGATCGGCTGATTGCTAATACTTGTCCCGTTGCAGCCTCGGGGTCGCTCCTTCCCAAATAGCTCGTTGGGGCGCCATCCTCCCTCTTCCCCCGCCTTGGTTTATTTCCCTGCTCTTCCCCTTCTATAGCTTCTTTGTATCACGTCCAACCTCAGCACTGTCTGTTTCCGTCGTATCCGCTGATACCGAAGAGCAAATACAACCAAAGGTTGGTCCACTATGGCAGATATCTCACCATTCTTCACCAGCCCCATTGCAATAATGCAGGAGCCAAGGCCCGATGCCTCGGGTTATCTCCTCGGTCGGGTCCCAGTCTCCTCTCAACCATCACCAACTCGAAGTCCATGCAGCAAGAAAGAGGAACGCTCTGCCCCTGCCATCTTCAAACGGACCGATTCGCGGGACCCTGACGCCTTTCATATATTTCCCATGGAAGTAGACAAAGACGTTGCCATGAAGACTCAGCCCCCGGCCTCAAAAGCGACAAGAGGCACCGTGCCTGGCAAGGAAGGGATCGAGATCCATGCGGCGCCTGAGAACACCCCCAATACGCCGGTTTTCAAAAACAGACACAATGATTCTGCCACTACCTGCGGCAAGAATAGCCGAGATGTTGCGTCTCCGAAGCTGGAGAACCGAGCGCCCGACCTCTTGCATGAAAGATCTGTAACCGAGCAGAATTGTCCCGGTTCCTCCAACAGCCAAACATCGTGGAAACCGCCCAAGCCGCCCAAACCGCTATTCCTCTCAGATGTTGATAGCACTCGCTGCATATCACGTGAGAATGTATCACCTTCCCTAGTTCTTGAATCACCAGAGCGAAAATTGGACCATATATGGCCACGGTCAGGTTCTCCATTCTCCGCTCCCCCGGGCTGCACTAGGTCTCGCATTCACATGACCAACCGATCGATCTTGCTGCAGGGCATGAATTACGATATCAGAAAGACGCAGAGAAAACCTTGGACTAACCCGAGGCTGGGACACTGGCGTTGCCTTCCACGATCCCAACCTGAACAAAGTCCGAGATCTTGCTTTCCAAAAGATGACGCAAGTAGACCGTTTCCGATGGCCTTTTCTCCGGTCGACAGATCGCCGTTGCGCCAAGACTTCAAGATCGGTAGACCGCGATCTGCCAATGTACACTTCCAGGAAATCGATGATGTCTTCTCTACGCACCCGCAGGAAGAGAATTCGAAGGGAAAAGCTTTGAGCGACTGCTTTCAGAAATGGGGTTCCCGGTCGGTGTCACAGGAGCGTGGCTTGATCACTTTGTCATTGGTTAGAAAGCGATCAATGCAGCAGCCGCTTTCGAAATTTAAATATTCTTTCCACCTGGAAGTCAATAGGTCGATCGACTCAGCGGCTGTGGCAAGCAAAGAAGCCCAAAGATGGAACCCTGCTGGCCCCAACTGTGACACTGCACGTCTCTTGCAGGTCGATCTCATTGCTCCGATGATACTTTTGCAGATTCTCGCGCGCCTTAGTATGGCCCTACGAAGCCTCATGTCTTCAGAAGCTGCGGCTACTGTGGCAAAGCTAGTGCAGTTTCTCTCAAGACTCGTTATAGTGCCCCTACTATACATATTAGAGAAAACCGGGATTAGCATTGCCATTCAGGCAGGAAAAGCTGATACTGTTTAATGCGCTTAGTTGTCTAGCCCGCAGGGGAGCTATTATTTGATCCATGGCTTGAGGGAATGTCATTCTAGGGCCGAGAAAGAAAGATTGACAGGGGGATTCCACTGGGACATCATGTTATGCTATTGACGATCATGATATGATGTATGCTTAGATACAGAATCATTTCTATGTGCATCCGGAGAGAGGCAAAAGAATGCCCAAACTGAGAACGGCAAATATTACACGCAGAAATATCAGAATCGAAAAATCAAAAAAGAAAACATAACATAGCATAAGCAAAAAGTCTCACAAAATAAGACCTGGTAACAAGGGCCATTGCAAGAAAGAAACGCCAGTTGCTCAGAAAGAATTGTCACCCAACCCATCATGTCCATCCATTCCTTGTTCTGGGCCAAGGGCCACATAAATCAGACCGTATCATATCACATCCATTTCCATTTCCTCGCTCATTGAAGATATGCTGCATATCGTCGCGCGGTCTCGGTCATACCGTCATTATCAGACATCACAAAGCACAGGGCAGAGAGGCACAAAAGCCCATTCATTCCATGCCCATGTTTTCCAACAAAATACAAAAAAGAAACAGGGAAAAAAAATAGATGCAAGAAGAAACAAGCAAGCAAGCAAGCAAGCAAGCAACCGTTGAGATAACAAATCGTGACATAGCATATCTCATATCTCAAATCTCAAGATTGACATGATGAAGGGGTGGGTGGGGTGGATCGGATGGAAAGGCTCAAGATCGGAGAAGAAGAAGAAGAGGAACGAAAAGCAACAGGAGAGAAAGATTATATCGCATGCATGGGAGATCATCATCATAAGTGCTGTACAGATGCGAAGAGAATGGGTGCTGTAAACTTGTTCGAGAGAAGAGAAGAGAAGATATGATATGACATGGCATGTATATCACTCTCATCAAGTAAACTCCACACTCTGCTGTCTGTCTTGCCGTGCGCGAGCTCTTTCCGCTCGCCTGCGTCGACGGTTGTTGGCGTAGTCGCCACTGGCTTCTGTTCCGGTGAACGTGCCGGGGGACGCGATGCTCCCTGACCCATATGGATGACTGGAGGGCACAGGGGGAGGAGGTGGATGCGGCAGTTGGCTCCCACTTTGGGGAGGTGGCGGCGCATAGTATGTTGCGGGGGGCATACTCGACGATGGAGCAGCGGATGTTGCAGCGGCAGCGGCAGCGGCTTGTTCTCGTTGCATGTGTTCCTGTTGCTGGCGTTCGAGTTCCTCTACACGGCGCCATCTGTCATATGAGCCGCCTTCGTTGCCGGAGAGTGAGCTCGCGCTTCCGGCCCGACGACGGGAGTTTCTTCGTTCTCGTCGTCTGGCTTCGCGGCTGGCGGCGGCTTCTTCTTCCGTCAGTCTCCGGAGGGTGACATGGCGGCCATCGTTGTGCATTTTCAGTTTCACGGAGACGGGGGGAGATTCGAGGGGTTCGCGGTGTCGGCTGCTACTGCGGTGTCGGCTGCGGCTGCGGCTGCGACGGTGGGCGGACGAAGCGCCTAGGGCTGTCCCGGCCGCTACCCCGGAGGCAAACTCGGAAGGGTCATGTCGGGGTGGCACTGGTCGTGGCGCTTCTGATACTAGCTCTGACTCGATTGGCGGACCTGGCGGGGGTGGTATATCTGAGCGTGGCGCACCACCGACTGCTCCAGATGCGGCAGGGGCTTCTGAGAGCACAGAGTCCCCGTGTGGACGGCGTGGTGGGCGTGTCATCTCGGTTGAGAGATCGGTCGCAGTGAATGAGGTCTCCCGCCCGTGTCGTGGGTAATAGCCTTCTCCAGGATACCTTCGCTTGCTGTTGGCTCGGGCCAGCCGTTCGTCCTCCATCTCTCGACGACGCATTTCCTCCACACGACGTTGTTCGGCATCCCCCTTGCGACGAGAGAAGAAGCCCTTGATTGCCGCGAATGCGCCTGCGCCTAGCAGGGCGTCTCGAATGCCGTGGGACGGTTTTCGCTCGGGGCGTTCGGAGAGATAGGTGCTGTTGTAATAGTACGACGAACCTGGGCTTTGTGTCCGGCTTGGTGGCCTGATCGGAGGCCTGCTCGGTGATCTGCTCGGTGGCCGGCTGGGCGGTCTGCTTGGGGGTCTGCTTGGGGGCCGGCTGGGAGGTCTGCTAGGAGGTCTACTCGACGGTCGAGTGAGAGGGGTTCGTTGGGTTGGCTCCGGTCGTCGCCCGTCTTCCAGCCTACTCAGGCTTTCCTCGGTCATACTGTCACTGCGGGTATGAGCTCGACTATACCGGCCAGAGTCCGTATCATCGTCTCGATCTCGTCTCCTATCAAGGAACTTTTTAGCAAGCCAGGCTCCGCCACCAAGGGCACCTAGCTTGAGGAGTGTATTGCCCCAGCCGTTACGACGCCGCCCTTCGTCGGAATATTTCTCGTCGGATAAGGCTGTCTCGGACTCATCGTATTCGTGCTCTTTGACCACCCTGGGACGGCGTCTGAAAAACGAAGCCAGACCAGCCCCTGTAGCTCCGGCTGCAGCCATTCGGCCGAAGCTGCTGTGACGGCGGTCATCAGGACCAGCTGAGGGACCCGAGACATAGCTGAGTCGGCTTTCGTGGTCGCCCCCCTCCATGTGGTACCCTTCTGTGTCGTACAAGTACGAGAGCACGAAGAACGTTGCTAAGAGGATGAAAGCGGCGATCGCGTACAGGATGAACAGCACCTTGGGTGAGCCGTATAAGGTGAGCCCCAGCGGGATTTGAACAAGCCCTAGAATGGCGAGGGCGCGGCCAATCCATCGATGAATCTGCCGTCGAGTTAGCCGTCAAGAAGGGGCATCGCAACGGTCATGCTTCACATGACATACCACAAGCTTCAACGGGACATGGTAGCGTCTTTTATTCCTCTCAAACTTATGGACCAGCCATCCCCACAGAACCTGAAAAATGACCATGACGTATATTGCAAGACCAATGCCGTGGTGTGGGTTTGTCAGGCTTCTCTCCGGACCAACAGCAAACCAGCCGAATACGAACACCACGGTGCTCAGCAGCAGGGTCAAGACCTGGCACCACACATGCAGCTTGAAGGCCCAGTATGGATTCCATCGCGAGTAGTATCGAACGATCAGGACGGATATGGGTACTAGAAATAGGAAGACGATCGTGGCAATGACACCATGGACGATGATCAGGGTATGGTACTCGGGCATGTCTTTGAATCGGTTTCCCATTCCTACCAAAGTATGTGAGTCGGGCTGGGCCCCGCAGGCCTCTCAACTGGACTGGGGAACTTACCATTATATCGCATAGTGTCAAAGTTGATCCCCATCAGATTGGGAAGGAGGAAGGTGTCGCGCTCGGAGTCCCATGTTCCATCGCCCACGTGCAGAGTATTCGAGGAGTATGTACTGCTCCCAGGAGCGGAGAGCCCCGAGTCGGCCGTCATGATTGCTGTCGTTTTATGGCGTCCAATCGAAGTGGATTCCTCCCCAGACGACGATCTCACGACACTGGAATGTGCGAACTACCGACGGAGATCTATCGAGATCCCCCACTCCGAAGAATGCACCATGCGCTGATGGGGAAGGGCGGCCAAGTCTCGATCGCAATCACGTCTGGGGTGATAGCCGAACACCACTTGGGGGTGTATATGTGGAGGCCTTGGGAGGCGCGACGAAATAATCAGACGATTGCTTGTTTACCCTTCTGCAATTGAGGCTGGCGGTGAGCAAGGAAGGGTATGTGGAAGGCGGGGAAGGAGGAGAAAAGCAGTAGTATTTGGACTGGGATTGGAAGGGAGAGAGATAAGTCAAGACAAGTCAAGACAAGACAGGGCACGACTGGGCACGACTGGGCACGACAGGGGCGGGGGGAGGAAACACACAGGAAGGAGACGAACAGACAGTGGGTAGTGAGACAGGGTAGGAGGAACGGCTAACCGCCGGGAATGATCGAGATGCAGGCTGGATGCTGGAATACGACGAGCGGCGAGCTGCACTCGATCGCCCGCGCAACAACTGTTTTCCTGTTGCGGTTTAGCGCGCCAGCGCATATCCCGGACAACCACCGCTGACTCAGCCGCCTGCCTCGCCTGACCGCCTGCCGTATTCGCGCGGGATCGCGTGCTTTGGCTATCTTATCAGGCTATCTCAAGTGACCCATTCATTATTACTTCTCCATTCCCCCTTCACCCCCCCCCCAAGGCATGTAGCCCCTCTCGGCTGTGGTGGTGCCTCCTCGTCCCTCCTCGTCCCTCCTCGTTCCTCCTCGTCCCTCCTTATCCCAGGTGGCAGTCGTCAGTCATGGCTACCCAGCTGCAGATCTTCGTTCAGGCGCTCTCTCGGTACGTCTTTCCTCCCGGCCCCATACGTCCTTATCTGTGGAGAATGTACTGACAGGTCGGCAACGTAGCCTTCTGGGCTGGATATAGTAGGTTCCCGAGCACCATAACCACCATTCCGATGCTCTGGCAACGGACTGGGAGCTAGGATGGCCGTCACTGACTCTCTGCTCAAGTACACTCTGCTGGTCCGCATCTTTCTATCCCCAGCCCATCAACAACTACCGCCGACGTTCCACCACGGGACTGGCCATTGACTTCCCTACTATCAACGTCCTGGGCTTTGTCTGCTATACCATCTACACCTCGGCCTTCCTATACTCCCCCGTGATCCGTCATCAGTATGCGGCTCGCCATCCTCTGGCCGAAGAGCCGACCGTGCGCTTCAACGACTTTGCCTTTGCCCTGCACGCCGTCGTCCTGAGCTTTATCACTTATACCCAGTTCTGGCCCTTCATCTGGGGCTTCAAGGTTTCGCGCTTCCAGAAGGTCAGCAAGCCGGTGGCTGGTCTTTTCTGGGGTTCGATTGTCGCCGTCATCGTGGTCGTCTTCATCGTCCTTGCCAAGAGCCCCGATAAGGGCTACGAACCGTCCTCCTGGGCCTGGATTGACGTTGTAAGTGGTCGAAGGACATGAGCATGACCGCGGTGCATGGAAACGCTGACGGACGGTTTCGGTACTCGCAGATATATACCCTCTCTTATGTGAAACTCGTCATTACCATCGTGAAATACGTACCTCAAGCGTGGGTCAACTATAAGCGCAAATCCACATACGGCTGGAGCATCAGTCAGATACTGTTCGATTTGACTGGTGGTGTCCTGTCTCTCGCCCAGTTGCTTCTGGATTCAGGCTTCCAGAACGATTGGAGTGGCATCGCCGGCAACCCCATCAAATTCCTCCTGTCGAACGTCACTATTTTCTTCGACCTAATCTTTGTTGTGCAACACTACGTTCTTTACAAGGACGCAGATGACGAGGAAGGCAAAGACCAGAATCCAACCGACCGGACTCCTCTATTGCCCGAGGCCAACGATCTGCCTCGAGAAGTTGGTGTGTAGGCTCTCGCCTCATGGTGGCTAGACTCAAATGCTTTTTTGGGGCGCTGGGCTGGGCCAGTGTGCTTTTTCCCACATTTATTCCATCCATCTAATAATTTTGGGTGTCTTTTGGATCTAAAGGCATTAGCTTGGAGCCTTGACTTTGCTTTTGTTTGCCTCCTGGTGTGGTCGCATGATGACCGAGGCTGGGGGTTTTGTGACATGTATGACTTCATAGATTCTTCGGCGGAAAGATCGCTTGTTTTGGAGGGCAAGGCATCAGAATGATGGCCTTCTCGCAGACAACGTCTGGCCAGCACCCGAGCTGAGCTGAAATAAGATTTCCAGGTTGTTGTTGTTGTTGCTATTGTTGCTATTGTTGCCGTTGCCGTTGCCGTTGCCGTGGTTGAAGAATGATATATTTTTGGAACATTGTCTTGAACGAGTGACCATCCCGCCGATGTAACATGACACTGACACACGATCTAACCCGGCCAAGGCCAGATCTGCAGCACAATTAAGGCCTGCCCGAGCAGTAGACCGCTCTTTGGCAGCCGGCTCTTGCTGACGGCGATCCTCTGTTCCGGCACTTCCTGCTGCTGCTGCTACTCCTCCAGTCCGGGGATCGTTCTGTCTAGGAAAATTGGCAACATGGCACAAACTTCCATGCGGCTGCAGGGATGAGAAGCCGGAGGCTCATAGCCCATCTGGCGGTAAGCCCAAGGGATCGGCATCTCAGCCATCGTCGATAGCGTCGAACAGGTTGCCCGTTTGGGCGCTGGCCTGACTGGCGTGGGGGGCCTGACCGAGCATGCCAGTCAATCAACCGACGCGGACGCTCGACGTCGTCCAACTTTCAACGGCGACCGCAACTGCGCAGCAGTATGACTCGTTCGGCGTTTCTTTTTCTCGCTCAATCATCTCCTTTGCTATTTTTCTCGCGGCGTCCGATTGTCTGGAACCTCGGTTTGGGGGCCGCTCGACGCTGAGCCTCAGACACTGGTTTTGACTTTGGGTCCAGGATACCCCATGCTCGTTTGGCAAAGCCCGCATATGTGCATCCTGGGATGCTGTGCACGGAATATTACACGCTGCACCCAATCATCGCCCCAGCTCGTCCGTATGCTCCCTGGTCCGAGGACTGCCCTAAGTTGACGCACCTTATCACTGGACGGCCTCTGGTGAGTGGAATGGCGGCTCAACGTTATCACTGGGGCCGAACATTCCCATGGCTCCGTACGGAGTAACTACTGGATGTACCTATACTGGGCGGTCTCTTATTACCTTGGTGCCTTGTGGCATTTCGGCGGCGCCCCTCCCACCCCTCAGCCCTATCAGACATTCGATTTCGAGCTACGATGTTTAGATTTCTCGTCTACATAAGCCGGGAGGATCCTATTTTAGCGCAGCAAATAGGAAAAGCAAAGAACGGAAAACCCCCAGGCCTAAAAGCCGAGTACGGCGCTTGCTGTGTTCGGTCGCCGCTTTGGTTGTTTGACTTCTGGATCAGATCATCCGCCAACAAATATGTCATCCCAATAGGGCTGGCCATTTCTCTCAGCTGAACGCACGGCGGTCCAGTGATTTTCCGAGCTAGGGGAGAAACCGACTACACCACGCCCTGACCAGCATATCCCTGGGCGTGTGAGGTCGGCCTGGCCTTAGTAAACAGAAGACCTCGGGCTGGGTTCCAGAAGAAGCCTGGGAAGCCGGTGGCCGAATTCAATGATACAGTGACATCAAGCCTCAAATCAGATAATCGATCATCCGAAAAGGGTTTCCGCTCAGCTACCCACCGTCAGCGCTCCAGATATGCATAGCCACATCTGACATTCGAGACACTGCTCAAGATAAGAATGACGGAGAAGCACTGCGTCCAATGATTTAAATATCCATAATGCATCCAAATCGAAGACAGGATATGACGGATAATCCTCGAAGAGAAATAAGCTTTATACCGCTGAGACAACCCGAATGACCTCGGTTCGTGGACAACCTGTATTCCCCAAGGGCAGTACTCTCATGGACAGAAATACATCTGTAAGAGCGACCCGTATCCTGCGGACAACTCCCCTCCCCCTCTTCTTCCCCCTCGCTCCCTCTAGCTCTGACGACGTTCCCAACCAGTGCGATCGAGTTTTCACCACGACAACCGCCGGCGTTGAAGCTGCCATGATGACCGCAAGAACCACGACCGACTGCGCAATGCTGCTAATGCCCGGCGGCGCCTCAACTCATACTACAATGCCGTCACGGTTGCAGCCGCACCTGTTCCCGGCAGTGGTCTTTCAACAGGCCCCCCTGTCAGATATCCATGCCGTTCCTGGGACTGTCTCCTACGCCTTTGACCACCAATCCCACCCCATACACCACAGCGAAGCCGACATAAGAGCCCTCTATTTCCCAAACCAAGACCATCATTACACCCTCTCATATCCCGGCCAAAACATCCCACCACCACCACCGCCGCCATCATTCAGCCCCAACGCCGATCCCTTCCCCCACGGCCTGTCAAACACAAACAGCTCATACTACCATCTCCCCCAGGAAGGATGGTTAGCAGCAGCAACCGCAACAGCGACACCATCAGAACCATCCCCCAGCATAAATTCAACAACCGGAACAACCGCACCAACCACAGCCACAACCACAACCACAACCTCAGCAATCACCAAAACAACCACCACACCCGACTACCACCAGCTCACACCATCAACCCACCCATCCTTCTACCAACAGCAACAACCACAACCACAACCACAACAACTAACCCCCATAACAACCGCCTCGCTCCCCTCCTCAACCACAGACCTAGACCTCGACCTCGACCTCGACCTCGATCTCGAATTCGACCTAGACATCGACCCAGACCCCGACGACCTCCCCCCCCATCCCTCCCTCTCCGACCCCTCCTCCATCCGCACCCAATCGCATCCGCAACCCCAATCGCAATCGCGCAACCTAACCAACTACGGCCTCCCAAACCCCGACGGCACCTGGCGCTGCGCCTTCCAGGGCTGCTCCTCGCACGCCGTGTTCCGTCGCGGCTGCGACCTCCGAAAACACTTCAACCGGCACCGCAAGCACCTCTTCTGTCGCTATGAGGGCTGTCCGCAGGCCCGTCGCGGCGGCTTCTCCAGCAAAAAGGATCGGGATCGTCATGAGGCGAAACATAACCCTGAGATTCCGTGCGAGTGGGACGGTTGTCGACGGGTGTTTAGTCGCGTGGATAATATGAAAGATCATGTGAGGAGGATTCATAGAAGGAGGGATTAGAGTTGGGTGTAGGAGGTAGGAGGTAGGAGGTAGGGAGTAGGGAGGAGGGTCTGGTTTGATCTCTCCTCCTCGTCCTCCTTTTTTTGGATTCTTCCTTCCTTTGGTTTTTCTTTGCTTTTATTTTTTTTTCTCTAATGTTTATTCTTGGCCTGGTTTGGTTTGGTTTGGTTTGGTTTGGTTTGGTGTCGGGGGAAGGGAAGGAAGGGTCTTTAGATGGATGGGATGGGGGTTTCTCTCTCCCCCTCTCTCTCGCATCTTCTCGTGTGGGTGGAGTGGAGTAGATGGAGTCTTGGACTGAACCTCACATCTGAGGAGGATAAATATGTATGGATAAGACGGAGTGATTGGATTTGGGGTTCTGGGTTCTGGATTCTGGGTTCTGGGTTTTGGGTTCCTCTCTCTTTTGATTAATCGAGAGAGCGAGGCAGGGACATATACAATATACCAACAATCTGTATACACACTGGCCTGCGGGTCAGGCCAATAGAACAAACACATATATACTTCAATGGACTTTTTGCTCACTATACTTATGAGACAGACCACGTTGACTTTTTCTTTTGCACCTTGTCTTTGTTCGGGCCTTATTGATATTGAACTCCATATCGAGGCTAAGCTAGACGGCTAGCTGGCTAGAGCGCGCGCGCACATATACTTGAAAATTGTTGGGTCTTCTTTCTTCATTTTTTTTATATCCATCGCCCGATTCCGGTCCGCATGCAGCCAGTTAGCCGGTCCTGTGAAAACGCCTCCTTCCCATCCAAGAAAGAAGACGCCATGGCTTCCTATATGTATATCTGAGGAAGTAGGAGGAAAAAAGAAAATGAAACGAAGAGCAAGAGGAGGCAAATTGGGTAGATAATAAGAAAGAAAGTAAAAAGACGTAAAAGGAGCACTGGAAACGCCCACTAGCAAAGTCTTGTACAAACCCGTGCACACTTCACTAGATTACTCAGCAAGACGAACAGGGGGGGAATATATTCGAACAATGAAGCGAATGACTGAGCCGTCAGTAAAGAAAAAAAAAAAAAGAGGAAAAAAGAAGAGGAAACAAAGAACAGAAAAAGAAAAGAAAAAGACCAAGGCTCTAACAACATCTGGTATCACTGAGAAGAAGTGGGAGGTTGCAGAATGCGAGAGAAAGAGCAGAAAAATGTGGGAAGGTTGATTCATGATGCATGTGCAGTCAAGTCAGTATACATGAATGCCATGCTGACGATAAGGGAAGGAAAAGGTCGACTGCGTTATCCTCACAATGTCCGAAGTATTGTTGAGAAAGTCAACCTTCCATCCAAGACAAATCAACACGGACGCTGTCGCTAATGCAATATCGTATGATAGTAACCTGCACTTTTTGGAGCATATCATTTTGTTGAAGATGATCGTGGTGAGAGTCCACAGGCCGCTTATGGGCCGTTTGTTCGACGACGTCGACCACGCGTGCTGCCCTCAGGCCGTTGGGCCAAAACCTGGCGGAGTGCCGGGTCGTCGCGGTTCTTGTCGACGTGGTGGACCCTGACATGTCTGGATGACAAGATGTGTAAGCTGGATGGGCTGAATATGAGATCGGGACGTGGATATCTTACCGTTGAAGATTGTCCGGCCGAGGATACTTGTGTTGCTGATCCGGGCAGAAGGGGCATACGTAGCCCGGTGAGTTATGAACGAGGCCATGTCGAATCATCTCATTCTTGCGTTTGAATCCCTTCCCTCCTGGCCCCCGTGGACAGCCGTCGATCGGGCAGAAGTGAGGACGGTCCTGGGAATGGACGTTTGCATGGGAGCTGTGCATTGATGAGCGTCACACCCGAGTCAGATTCACCTATAATTGCTTACTTCAGGAGATATTGTGTTTGGAACGGAGCGGCAGTACACCCCGGGTGGCGGCACTTGTAAGTGCAGGTAGGAACCACCCCGTTGGAAGGGGTGCTGTATGGGCGGTCGCAGGTCGCGGCCGGAGTTTGGTCTGTCGGCGTTGGATAGCTCGTTGCCGGGCTCTTGACAGTCGACGGTGCAGCCTCGTACGGGGAAGTAAGATAATTTAAGTCCGCCTTGAGGGGCGGTCGCCAGTACGACTGCTGCGACGCGGGCGAAGACATAGCCGACATTTCCTTCGAGCTTGCAGGTGACAAGTGCGAGTAGGGACTGGGCGGAACTTGAGGAGGGGGAAATTGTCCTAAGCGTTGGTGCTCCCACACCGTATCCGATCTTGAGATTGGGGGCGAGGAAGCCGTGACTGGAGGCAGAGTATATGAAGAAGTACCGTTGATACGGGCAGCGCTGCTGTGTGGTGGTACATCGGTAACTCCCGCCAACGCAGTCTGAAGAGAGGGCAAGCTATGATCCAGCGAGTTTCCCAGAGCCGACGAATGGAGCGCTGGTAGCTGGGCCGTGGGTTCCGTAGGCGTGATAAGCAACTTGCTCAGGCGCGAGTCGGGGTCCGACAATTTCCTTTCCTGGGGGATAAATGGATGAGGCAACAGATGAGGTATATTGGGAGGTGTTTGTTGGGGTTCCTCCTTGAGCGAAGCCTCCTTGGATGATGGTAGGGGCTGGGAAAGGGCTTCCTTCAAACTCGCAGAGGGCGCGCTCTCGTCCTTCGGCTCATTTGGACTTATCAAGAAAAGCGCCTCTCTCGCAGCCCTCTCGGCATCACTTTGGTCCACAGGTTGAGCCTCCATAGGTTCCGGGTGTGGAATTTCCGGCCTGGGCTTCATCTTTGGAAGCACCTGAGGGCTATCATCCGTCAAAATGGCACGGAAGTGGTGCTCATTTTCGAAAAAGGCTATGTCTGGTCGATTAGGAGCTAAATGTCTGATCAGCACCGAGTTGCCCGAAGTTGGATCGGGCTTGGAGAATTCCGGCAGCTTACGGGTACTGCCCGGAAACGTTGCCTCGTCTTCATCGTGTTTCGGACCGCCATCTTTAGGCGACAGATCCCCAGTATCGAATGGTGGCGGCGACTCTTTAAGTCCGTAGTCTACTTTGGTGGCCTGCAACCCAGGATACTCATCGGGATCGTATGATTCTGTCATGGAGGCGGCGGTTTTAGGCGCATTAGGTGCGCCGCCCCTTACTGTTTGGTTATCGTTCCCGCCCTTCCCTGCTGCTCTGATGGAATGTTCAGAACAGACTTTAAAAGAGGGATGCGCCGCCTGTCAGAACGATCTCTCACGTTGATACAGCGATTACTTGTCGGTTCTCAGTTTTCTGTCATTGTATTAGCATAGTGCAAACCATAAATAGTGATGGCACAGGAAGAAATGCAGTAGACAGGAGCATGATGCATAGGAGCAGGTTTGAGTGGAACCCTTGGATTGGGCTTTTTTATTTTTCAGAGAAGAATTCAGAGGAAGGCAGGAGATCCGCTCGGCCTGGAAGCGGATGGGAGGCGTTTGAGGACTGAGCAAACATCCCGAAGGCGGCGAGCAGCCCTGATCTGTAGGATCTCGAGGGAAAGCACCACATGGACCAATTGCGATAGCCCCCGCGATGCAAGTTTTGTGAAGGACGGTGAACGACAAACCAAAAGGAAGAAACAAGAGCAAACATAAGAGCCGGCCGGGCGATACATTGATTTTACTATCGCCCAAAACGGGAGGACGTTGAGGAGATGCAAAAGAGGCTCACCTGCTGTCAGGAACCGCGGACGGCGCAGGAACCAGGCGATGAGGCTCAATTGGAAAGAGTTGCACGTCAGAATGCAACCAACCACGGCACCACGGGGCGCATGGATCAATGGATCATGCGCGCGAATATTACGAGCCGCGCGAGGGTTGGGAGTCGAGGGGGAAAGAGAAGACACTTAAGGGCCAGGCGAACCCCGGCGGAGGAGGTGGTGTGGTAATGACGCCCAGGGAGGTCACGATGGTCACGATGTCCCTAGTACCGGCTCGACAGAGGTGGAGGAGCAAGGATCAGATCACGGAAAAATTCATCGTCCAACGGCGCCCGCAACAGAAGGACAGCGGCAGCGGCAGCGGCAGGATAATAATCACGAGCGCAGAGGTAATTAGGCCAGATAAAGACCAGGCCCGGCAACCAAGGGACGATGGAATAGTGGCCGATGAAGCTAACGGGCCTAGCAGGCGGATTAATGACGCGCTTGGCAGGTGAAAAAAAGGTTAAGGGTATGTATGGGTATGGCCGGAGCGGTCAGCAAGAGTTGCGCTGGAACGGCAGAACCGAGGGGAAGGATCCGAGGAAGAATAATAATAAGAATTATCGAGTGCGAGGTGGTGGAAAACCAAAATAACGGATGGGGACACGGATAGTAGTTTAGCTAGTTAGCTAGGCGTGGCCGTCGTGGTGGTAGTAGAATTGAGGAGAAGAACTGTGGTAATATCCACCAGTCGATCCACCGGCCGGGCTGGAAAAAAAGCGGGTGGAGCAAGACAGCAGCAGCAGCAGGTTTCGGGTCTGAGTGGTGGTTGTGGTGGTGGTACTGGCTGGCTGACTGACTGACTGACGGACTGACTGACTGACTGACTGATTGACTGATTGACTGACTGATTGACTGACTGACTGACTGATCTGATTTTTTGTCTTTCTTGTACCTTTTTTGTCTCTCACACATACAAACACACACACACACTCTCTCTCTCTCACAATCTCACAATTCTCCCTCTCCCTCTTTCTCGTTCTCTAGTCACTGGTTCTTGGCTCCGGGGAGATGTCTGTTGGTGTTTCCCCCCAACCGAGTACTGTCAGTCCTTGGCTTGGCTGTTGTCTTGGAGAGAGACTTCTTTAGGAATAGCGACAAGGCGGAACCCCAAGGTACATATAAAGAAATTGGGTGCCCACCCCCGACGAGAAAGCAAAAATGATCGGAGACTGAAAGGAATTCCAAGGATGACAGAGGAGACGGAGGAAATGACGCTGACTCCAGACGCGCGCCACTGCAGGTAGGCAGGCAAGCAAAGTGGGGTGAGCACCGAAGACAGATTGGGGAGAAGGAGGGACAACACCACCACCATCAATCCGGGTGGAGGAAAGCGAGATTTCTGCCTACCTACCGACCTACTATGGACAGGGGATGATCATCGACAGTTCCGATGTGGGAGGGAGGAGGAAGAGGAGAAGGAGGCGGAGGATGGAGGGTGGAGGGAGGTAAGGGGAGAAACAACCCAGCTGGGATTGTTGTTGCTGGAGGTGGTGCTTGCCGGCCTGCCCTTTCGTTCTTTCTGTTCTGGGACAACCACCTCGAGCAAGAGGAATAATGCCACGTCCACGAGGCCGACCCGACCAGACTAGGCCAAAAAGAGGCTCCACTAATGAGGCTCTCTGCCGCGGGGCCGTTGATTGGCGAGCGTCGGCGGGCACAGTTGAGGAGGCTGAAGTGTCCGTCTGCACCGAACCGTCGTAGAACTTGGCCGCTTTGCTCTGCCCCTACTAAGTCCACTAGTACCGCCGCTGGGCACGTCCAAGGCCCCCAAGCATTCTTCATTGTTACGCTGTATGAGGCAGACCCTAGCCTTGGTATAGATATGACAATATATACTATGTACTCTGTACGGGGTAACACTACCAAGTACGAGTACTGTATGTACTAAATGAGCACAGAAATAAAAGATAGCAACCATGTTAATGTCTTCCCCAACCTCCTCCACAACCACCACCAGTGAGTGACCACCGGGTAACGTCGTACTCGGTCCCTAAGGCGACAAGGCTGCCGCCAACACACACACACACACACACACACGCACACACATTCTCTTTCTCGACGACTGACCGCCACGGGAAGGCCGCCCCAGTTGTCCCTTCCACTCCTCCCTACTGGCCGGGCCTCCGCCTGCGCCGTCGCACAACTGCAGGCTTGCACGATAGTCATCCAGAGGCAGGGATGTGCATCATGTGCGGAGTACAGAGAAGTGGATGCGGCGGGACAGACCTTGAGAATGAGGCTAAAGGGGAAAAGCGAATCCGGAAAAAGAAAAAAAAAAGGAATTATTCCAAAAGGGAGGACTAGACTGGACTGGACCGAGTCTTGAGTCTGACAGTCAAAAGCCAGCCTAGATAGCTACTATTACCAGGTACGGAGTACCGTACTTACCGACAGACTGCCGCTACGTAGTAGAGTAGATACTATCTCCCTATCACTACCCACCAGGTCATTATTAGGAGACCTCTACGGAGTATCTACTGGAGAGACACTGGGTAACCCGGGAGCAACCCCGGGTGTTAGCAGGATCGAGGATACTGCCGCCGAGTACAAAGAGGAATGGGAGGGGGAAGGGGGGAGGAAAGAGGCTCCGGTCAGCTGTCTCACGCTTGCATCCTGCATCCTAGTCGTAAACAACAAGTTCCCTCCTCCCTCCCTCCTCCACCAACCACATCCCCCCTCCTCCCCCCCCCTCCCCTGCACCTCTGCACCTCCGAGTCTGACACCCAGAGTTGAGACACCGAGAGAGCCCATCATTTGTCCTCGGTTGATAATTCCGGCTGGGTTACCTGTCCGGTGTCCAGACTCCAGAGGTTCCAATTTCCATCCGTGCATTTCCAGTACCGTGAATCGGAACGGGTCTGGGGGACGGTTGAGGGGGACTTCCTTACCCAGCTGGGTTAAGGTGCTGGAGCCGGACGTTGCTGTAGTAAGTACGGAGTACGGAGTAGTACGGGCTCATTTCGTCAGGTCTCCGTTTTCTCTTGGCTTTCTTCGCATGGCCGTGGCACTGGCACTGGCAGCCGGACAGCAGCCGGGAAACCTCCCCCCCCCCAATTAGCCAGACCGTCGATGCTCCTCACTCGCGGGCTCGCTCGTCCTTGGAGGGCAATCAGCCGTTTCTGACATGCAGAGAATTTTCCCTTGCCTTGTTCAGGAAGGTCGATAGCACTAGCTTATGGTGCGATCTATTGATTCGACCGACTCGGGCCTCCTGTGCCTAGCTCGCCCCCTAGCCGTCCGGGCTGGTGGACTGGAACACGGAGTAATTTAGTCGTTCCAATAATTCCAGTGCCAGTTCAGGCTCCCAACTGTCACTCTGCAGATGATCGGGGGCGAATCGCGCCACAGCCCCACGTTCCCCTCTCCACTCGTCGTCAGTGCGCCGACTCGACGCTGCCACCGATGCCAACAACCCCATCGTGGCAAACGGGTGCAGAAATCGATCGCAGTGTTGATCCCAATATGAGCTGCAGTCCCGGGTAATTCCTCAATTCCGAATCCTTTCATCGCAGGGGGAAAAAGCAAAGAAACGAAGGACCGACCAGCCAGACAAGAAAAAAAAAAGATAAGCCTGACGATGTTGGACTAGGCCCGGGCCCGGTGTGGATGCCTGGTCACTTACCAGGGATGCCTGGAGTCAGGGATATACATAATGCCACCTACCCATGCTTACTGTACCTTCAGCCGGCCCTACCGACCACGGTGGTGATCAGGTCTGATCGACTCCCACGACCTTTTCGCGCCTCGGGGAGGAGAATAATCCCTAGTGACCGCTAAGCTTTAAAGAGCTACAGCTACTGCACTATATCCACCCGCCTATGAGGTAATACAAATATACGGTGCTCCGGACGGGACATGGGTAGTTAGCCAAATGAACGGCGCCGAGAGGGCTCCGTCGTCTGTCTATCCCGACTCGAAGCCTCCGAGCCACGAAGAATTAATTATCACAACATGCAACGTCCAATGACCACTGCTAATCGACTAGAGGCGGCCCGCCCCGAAGCAGTTCCCGTTCAGTGCACCCTCGATTACTCCTCCAATAATAATAATGGTGCCGGCCTTCCGCCTCATGTGGTACCCCTGATTCATCATTCCTCCCCCTCGACAGACTCCATGACCCCGAGGTGGCTAGAGAAAATCGGGGAACATAACAAGCAGATCATCATGTGAAAATGCAGTAGTGCGCGAACGCGAAGGTCCTCCCTGAGCGACGTATCGGTCTTGCACGGCACTGCCATGGACCGTAGCAGCCGAGTGAGTATGTACAGTACTTTGTCCTTGGGTCCGTCGGGCTGCAGGGATTCTTTGAGATCGGGCGTAGGGGGCCTACAGATGGAGCAAATTACTCGAGATAGCATCCGAAAGAGCCTAAGAGGGTGCGGATCTAGTGAGGGTGGTTCTATCTAGATAGTATCGAGCCGGCTAGCATCGCAAGGGCCACTGTTCCAGGCACATGGGGGTCCATCATTGCTGAGGAGTATGATCTGAGAAGAAAATAGAATCCTTCAACTGAAGGAAAGCGTCGGGGATTCCGAGCCGGAGGTTCCACTGCCGCCACTGACGTCGGTTGGGATGGAGATCCTGCGGCGGTTCCCACTGTCAGGACTCTCGGAGAGTCGGAGCATCGGGGAGGAGAGGGGCGGGGGGGGGGGGGGCAGGGGGAGAGAGACGGAAGCAATAATAGTCCAATCTATCGTGGAAGTTAACGGAGATACCATAGATAGCTAGGCGACTCGGACATTAGGCAGGTAGGTAGGTGGATGTCTCCCAGTTTAGCCCGACTAAGGCTGAGAACCAAGGAAATGCAGCCCGTGAGCCGCACCCAATTAAGTGCCGCAAGTCCGATTTGTGGTTGGGGCTGCGTGCTGACTGACTCTGCGTTGGTCGCCCGTTACTGGCCCCGATCCTCCCTGCCTAGCGCAGATACGAGGCTCCAGCGTCATAACCACCATCACCCCCATCATCCTCATCACCACCCTCAATCACCCCACTGCATATGTACGCCGCTGCATCTGAGCAAGCCGTGCGCTGTTCTCCCCCCCCCCCCCCCCCCGGCTAGTCTCTGCCAGCTAGCAGGCTGACTGGCGCTTGGACATTCATTTGTCGTCCACTCTTTGTGCAAAGGATGGAGTCAATGTTGTTGTGCGCATAAGGCCACTTCCTCCCCCCCCCCCCCCCACCCCCCCTGCCATGCCACCCTGCGGCGTAGTACAAGGGTACATACTTAGGGTGGAAAGGAGAGATGATGAGCCCACACCAGGATTCTCAACCTGGTACTATTGGCTCCTTCCCGGAGTTTCCGATAATATTCATTGCCAACGATGGATCTGGCTTACCATATATACATGAGTGGCCAAGCAACCATGAACTATAATATAAGTCTTAGTACTCCACTTCAGGTTGTTGGCCCCCCCCTCCCCCCCCCGGCGGACATGAACTCTCTTAAGAGGCGCAACTATCTACAACTTGCTATTCCGCTGCATCTGCGCCTGTACCAGTTTCACTCGTTCCCATGCCTCCAGCGCGAACGGATTAGTATTCCGGGCATATTCCACCGCACGGGCACTACTGGCCTGCCTCAGCGCATAGCGCGCCTTGATGCCGTGCATGATCACTGAGCTCCTCCAGGAAAAGAATGCATCACCCCACGGTATCTCCCCGGTGGGGTCGTATCCGGACACCTCGCGGTACCAGCGGATACAGTCCGCGCGAGTGGGCAGGCCAGGAACCAGGTTCGGCCTGAACGAATCCTTCTTGTGGTCCACCGAGTCCAGGAAGTAGGGGCTAGTGAGGTTGCAAAAGTCGGAGAGCGGATGACCCACCGTGGCCATCTCCCAGTCCAAGATCCCAATGACTCGAGGCTCTGATTTGTGAAATATCATATTATCAATCTTATAGTCTCCGTGCACGAGCGTGCCCCGATCCTGCGGCTGCGTCGCCTTGTCGGCAAAGAAGCGCACCATGTCCATAAAACGGGGCAGCTCCCCGACGGGCTCCCTAGTCTCCACATCCACGGCTCGAGCCTGCGCCTGGGCAACTGCTGTGAAGGTGGCGATCTGTCGATCATAGTAGCCCGTCGGTTTTCCGAACGCCTCCAATCCGACCACTTTGGGAACCACCCGATGGAACTTGGCTAACGTCCGGACCGCATCCTGCCATCTGCGTGGTGATTAGCTCCGCGGTAAATTGCTGCGGCGACTGACGGGCTGGGATCTGGGCCAAGGGATGACGTACAGCGCCGTTCTCTCCGCCGGGTCGACTCCCGGCATGGCAGGATCAGTAAAGTGGCGCCCGTCCAGGAACTCCATGATATAGAAGGGAGTTCCGATAACACTGCTGTCTTCGCAGAGACAGTATGTCTCGGGGACGGGTACGTCAGTCTGCCCCAGGGCGTGGATGATCTTGTACTCGCGCTCGACCTTGTGAGCCGTCTTGGAGAGTAGCTTGCCCGGAGGCTTTTTCCGTAGGACATAGTGATTGCCATCCGCAGTGGTAAGCTGGTAGGTCGGGTTGGATTGGCCAAAACCAAACTGCCGCATGTGAGCTTGATACAGAATCGGGGTCTATCAACCGTACCTGCTTCACTTGCACGGGGGTCTTGATCACCGGCACATTGTGGTCGAGGTAGCGTTCCAGGGAGGGAACGTCGATGGGTTGGCGTACTTCACCCGCCATCGGTTAGGTTGTGTGGCCCGTGGGACGTGCAAATTCTATATCAAACAACGTTTGGCGTATGTTCCTGGAAGGGACTGGACGAGAGTTGTTGTAGAGCAGTGGGAAAGGGCATGTTGGAGACAGACCGACCGTCCGGGGGGGGCGGTTAGTCCGACAGAGAGGAGACGGAGAGATACCCCAGCCACAGCCACGGACCGCGGCTAACACCGCATTCCACTCCCCCCTGCGGGTTGCGGGGGGGGGGGGGGGGGCCTCGGCTTCGTTGGCGGCTTGGGCGGCGATCCCTTAGTCATTGCTGAGTCATTTCACTGCAAACACCTCAACCAGCTCAAACGAGACAAACCCGCCCAGCAAACCCAAACCCCATTAACGCGCCTCGCGTCTCACCGCCAGACGCGTTCCACGCAATCGACCATGAAGGGCCTCGCCCTCGCATATTGTCGAACCCATCGACACACCGCATTTCCCCTCAACAGAAGATCTCTATTCTCTCCATCTCTCCTACTCACCTACCCTAACAAGATCATGACCAAGGAGACCACTCCTCCCATCGAATCTACCACCACCACCACCACCACCACTCACGAACCCCCCTCCCTCCCGGCCTCCCCGCTCGCCAAACGCACCAAGCCCTCCACCACCACCACCGAAGAACAACCCCCCAAAATGGGCTCCAACGACAGCACCCCCTCCCTGCTGGTGAAGAAGCTCACCGAGTCCGGCCGTGCCCCGACCCGGGGCTCCGCCTTCGCGGCCGGCTACGACGTCTACAGCTCCAAGGACACCGTCATCCCAGCGAAGGGCAAGGCGCTTGTGGACACGGGAATCGCCATCGCCGTGCCCGTGGGAACCTGTACGTCCCCAACCCATCATCCACCCTCCCAATATAGAGCAAGAAGAACGGGGAATGAGAGAAACAAACAGAAAGAGAAAGATGGACAACAACTAACATACCTGTGATCTGATAATGATAGACGGCCGCATCGCGCCCCGCAGCGGCCTCGCCTCGAAACACTTCATCGACACCGGAGCCGGTGTCATCGACGCTGATTACCGTGGTGAGGTGAAGGTTTTGCTGTTTAACTTCTCCGATGTGGATTTCACGATCAAGGAGGGTGATCGGATTGCGCAGTTGGTGCTGGAGCGGGTAGGTTCACTTTTTTCCCCCCCTATCTATTACGGGTTTCTTGCTTTGATTCACTTTGCTTGCTTTGAGAGAACTCACTATCCCACACACACACACACACACACACACACACACACACACAAGTCTGTGGATAAAAAACTAACGCAAGAGACAGATCTACACCCCCGAAGTGATGGTCGTCGAGGAGCTGGAGGAGAGTGTCCGTGGCGCTGGCGGTTTCGGCAGCACGGGAAACTAAATTCTATCTAACCCAACCTAACTGGATTATATGATTTTCTGGGATGGGATGAAACGGAGTGAAGAAACAAAAAGGGTACTAGATTTGGATGGATGGATGGATGGATGGATGGCGCAGGATTACAAAAGACACATAGGCATAAGTGCATCGTCATGGGTTATGGGTCACTGGATGATGGTTTCTCTCATGATGCATGCTTGCATGATATATAACGGAAATACCTAGGAAGGAATAGGAATTGATATGATATGATATGATACTAATGGACTGGATCCGTATTTTCTTTTTTCTTGATATCTAAGTTTTAGTGGGATTTAACGGGGCTAGATAGATGGATGACTAACCAATGCTATTTAGAGGCTTGCAATCGATCTATATCTTTCGCTATATCTATACCGAGTAAAAAACACACAGACAGCCCGAGAGACAATCATAAGAAAGAAAGAAGAGGAGGAGGAGGAGGAGGAAGAGAAGGGAAGGGAAGGGAAGGGAGAGAAAGACCAGCGAAACTACTACACGGGCAAATCCTCACTCCTCCACTCAGTCGCCTGAAACTCCACCTCAGGCTGTCTCAACAGCCCCCCATACCTGACAACCCGCACCTCGGCAGCCTTGCTCTCCCTGAGATGTTCGCTCTTCTTCCTCTCCGCCGAATCCTCTCCATCCACCCCATCCACCCCATCCACCACCGGCTTACCACTCTTCATCTCCCGATCCCTCACCTCCAACGTCCTCTCCAAAACCGAATGCATACTCGCAAGCACCTTCACCGTGGACCGTGCCAACGGCAACTCTGTCGCGGGCACCTCATCCGGCGACACCCAGGACTTGGTATTCCGTAGCTGCGGGTCCGGGTCCGTGAAGACGGCCTCGCGGAGACGCGCGACGGTCAGCGCGGCGAACATGTCGCCCGTGCCGCTGAAGTAGCAGTCCAGGGCGGGGACGTCGACGCGGAAGAGCCGCGCGGAGCCGTCGGAGCGGGTCGTCGAGCCGATGATGGTGAGCGTGTTGGGCGTTAGGGTGGGGAGGGACACGGAGGTGATGATTACGTGCGGGATCTTGTAGGTGTTGTGGATGGCGGTTATGGCGCTGGCGAGGGTCGAGAGGCTGGTGATTTTGGTGTTGGAGAGGACTCTGAGGAGTTGGTTAGTTATGTTTGTCTGATTGTTTGGGGGTTGTTGAAAGGAAAGGGAAAGGGGAAGAGAAAAGGGGAGGGGGGACGCACTCGGCTTCGAATTGGTTGGGGAGGATGAGGTCCGCGTGGCGGATGATGTTCTTGTAGGCGGGCACGACGTCGTCGTTGACGTAGAGACGGCCTTGGTCGCCCATTACGGGGTCGAGGACTGGGCTTGTTTGTTAGCTTGAGAGGCGGGGAGGGGGTGGGTTGAGGATCTGCCGAGTAGGATAGGCTCACCCCAGAAGAAAGACCCCGGGTTCTTCTCAGCTTTACGCTGCAGGTCCATGCCAATGGCCCCGACGGCTTCGACGGCCGCCGCGCTGGGAGCATAGCCGGACAGCATGACGTCGAAGTCGGTCAGGTTGCTCTGGGTCAGACCCTCATAGAGCGCGGTGATCTCCTCGGCCGTGGCCCGGGTGCCCTTGAATTGGCGGTAGCCCGTGTGGTTGCCTGGGAGGATAGTTAGTGGTGGGTTGATTCAGACTCAGGAGGGATGCTGACTGAAGTGGACGGTGTTCAAGGCGGCGACGTCACAGCCCAGGAGCTGCATGACCAAGCTGGCCATCTTGTTGCCCACATATCTGATCGATCAGTCTCCAGAGGAACCGTGGGATAGGAGAAAGAGGATCAAGGTGATCAGGTCTGACACATACCCGTACACAACCTGTCCCAGTCAGCGGTGAGCCTTTGGCGGGGGCATTGGAGGGGGGGGGGGTATTCGTACATGGCTGGCGACGGCCAGGACCCGAGTTTCGGGAACGAGAAGATCAGTGGACATGGCGAAATTAAGGGGAGGTGGTTAAGGAGAGGAGAGGAGAGAAGAAGTGAGGAACTGGGATCCAGAATTCTGGATTGATAATGGATTTGAGTCCGTCCATCGCTGGGTCGGCGATAGGCGAGGTGGAGGACGTGGGCCGCGGCCGTGATTGGCCCGTGGGGCCGGCGGGCACCGTGCAGGTCGTTCGGTTGTACTTTTGTACTGTTGTTCTGTTGTCCTGTTGTACAACTCCAGATTCCAGACCACAAACAGGACGAGTCAAAGGCCTGCCTTTGTTGCCCACATTTTTCGCCCAGAGCTAACTTCATTATACTACGCCTTCGTACCTCGCTAACCATCGCATCCCCCTGCACGTACATCCCCATCCCTACCCCGACCACAAGCAAGGCCCTCCAGACAGCCCAATCACATGCCCCGCTAAGAATAACCCGGGGGTCCAGACGCTTCGATTGGGGCCTGAGCCGTGCGGCGCCGGCGTCCAGGGCCTTTGCACTCCTTGGACTGGTTAACGGCCTTTATTATACCTCCTTCAGCGTACAACCACGGCACTACGCCCTGACTAGGCCCCGTTGGCGGCCGCCATGGCATGTCATGCCCCTGATCCGGTTCTGCTGCCTCCTCTCGTATTGTCTTGAGTTAGTTAAAGGCTTAAAGCCTTAAAGCTGCAGCCTCTCCCTCGTCCTGCAACCCCGTCTCGTTGCCTGAATCCCCCTGTCCCTGCCACCTGCCACCTGCCCTGGGACCAGCCAGCCATCCATCCATTGAGATCATGCTGTGTCGATAACACCACACTCTCTTGCTCTTTTGTGTCCTTCTTTCTCTTGTTTGCCCGTCCAACACATTCTCTACCACCCCCCCGGGACCGTCACTCGTTCCATGGACTGCCACCCGTCGCGGCGCATCCGCGCCATCAACGATGTCTCGTGCTCCAAGGACAACAACAGCAGCGGCGGCAGCAGCAGCGATCTAGACCCTCCCAACATCCTCCTGCACCCCCGTGACACCATTGCTACAGCATCATCATCAACAACATCCACCTTCCCCACAGCCTTCGATACCAGCCTAACCAACAACTTCACCAGCACGACCTGCTCCCCCTTCATCCACTCCCTCCTCCAAAACACTACCCTCACATCCTGCCACGCCATTTCCCTCCTCCTCCGAAACAGCGACTCCTTCTTCCACGCGCTCACCTCCGCCGCCGCCACCTCCTCGATCCTAGACACCGCCTGCGACGCCAATATAACAAGCTGCAGCGCCGCGCTCTCCTCACTGGCTATCGCCCTGCGCCAGCCCTCTGCCTGCGGAAAGGATTACGACGCAGGCAATCAGCTCGTTGTCGACGCCTATACCGACCTAATCACCTACGAGCCCATCTACCGCGCCACCTGTCTGCAGTCACCCACCACCAAGGATTACTGTTTCGTGGATGCGGTCACGAATACGTCGAACCCTGTAAACTATGATGTGTATTTCATGCCGTTTGGGAGTGGGATAACCACCGCGCCGTGGCCGACGTGTAATCTGTGTTTGGAGGCTACATTGGCGGTGTATGCCCAGTGGGCGAAGGTAGAGGGACAGCCGCTTGTACAGGATTATTTGCCTACTGCGGAGGCGATCAATGGGGTTTGTGGGGCCGGGTTTGCGGATGTCAATATTACGGTGGGCGTGGAGAAGGGGTTAGGGGTCGTGGAGTCGAGGGGGGTGGTTGGGGTGGATCAGGGATGGGGGTTGCGTTGGGTGGGTGGATGGTGGTGATGGTTGTTGTGATGGGGTGGTTTTAGATCTGAGTAGGAGGTGGGATCACGGTTATGGATGACGACAGCGTCATCATCGACTGCCATGACCTCCATGCACGACTGGGCTGAGTGTGAGGACAAGCGAGGTGTTGACACGAGGAGGATTTGAGTCAATTGGACTGGCTTGGAAGTAGGAGAAGCAGTTTTTCAACAATAACAACAATGATAATAATAATAAATAATAATAATGATGATGATGAAAGGAATTTGTCTTGAATCTTCTGATGGGGGTGGGTTGGTGGTGGAGGAAATGCAGGAAGCGAGCAAGTACTCACTCAGTAGATATCTACCTTGAGGGTTACTATTTGCTAACCAATGCCGCTAGTCTGGATGCGGATAGTCAGTAAATTCCTTTTTGATGCCTTGCGGCCTGACTGCTCCCTGCCCCGCACGTGCGCGCCCGGTGCCGGGCCGACTCGACGCCGAGCCTTGTTTGTTTGGCTGCTTTTCTCTTCTGGGAAGTATGATGTCCGCTCGGTCCCCATCCATCCATCTAGATCGTCGTCGCTGAGACCCCGACGCTCTCCCGCTGGCTCTTGATGCTATCCTATCCACTGCTGCTCCTTCCTGGCTCAGCAACTACACATAATATCCTGTACGTACGGTGACCGCCCAGATCTACCGTTCCACCACCAGCTATCATGGTACGTGCTTGGTCTTTCTCCTCCACCTAACTCCGCTCACCGCCGCATCTCCAGGTCACTTCCAACGCCCCCTTCAGGCCGTCGCCCTTATCGTTCGGCTCCCCGCGAGCGTCTCCCTTTCGCCGTCCATCCACCCCCAATTCTCCTCCACAAGGTCGCCCCAGCACCCCCGGCAGCTCCCCCGGTCGAGGATACACCCCGGTCCAATCCCCGAGCAAACTGAAGGAATCATACACCGTCGAAGAAAATGACGCCGCCTCACCCACGAGCAAGAGCAGAAGTCCCATCGCACAGCCTCGATTCACCCGCGAGGCACCCCCATCCCCGACCAGAGGAGCCAACTCTCCCGAGACGTCCTCATCGCTGATGGAAGCCAGGGCCGCCAACATGATGGCGGCCACGTCCGATGCAGCGGCCAAACTATCCCCCGCACAGCTGCGGGAGATCCGAGAGGCCTTCCAGGTCCTTGACCGGGACAACGATGGGTTGGTGGACAAGGGCGACGTCAGTGACGTTCTGGTGAACGTGGGTAGGTGATCGGAACGTTTCCTACGAGTGTGGATGATAGTCTGACAAGCGTTGCTCGGCTAGGCCAAGACCCTTCGGCCATCTCGAGATTCTTCCCGCTCGGGGGACCCCAAACGATCAACTTCCCTACGTTTCTCAATACACTATCCCAGCTCCTGGCTCCACTGTCCTCGCGCCAAGAGCTCATGAATGCCCTGGCGGCCTTTGACGAGGACGACAGCGGGCAGATCGACGTCGACGAGCTGCGCGACGCCCTGCTACACACGGCGCCAGAAGAGGGAGACCGTCCGCTGAGCGATCGGGAGATCAATGAAGTGCTGAGTGGATTTACGGGACGCAGGGCATTTGGAGGGAAAGACGGGCGGGGGGCTGGGGGAGGGAAGAGGGGGGAGGTGTTCCGATACCAGGACTTTGTGGGTGGCATCATGGGAGGCACGGAGACGGGGCAAGCGACCCGACGCGATGCTTGATCCGTGATGGCGTAATAATGGCGAGATCGATAGATAGATAAATAGTATGAGACGGTAGCGTAGGCGGTGGGGGGGAAGGGAATGGTTTGTTTTAGTGTCGGATGGCGTTCGGATTAATGAGGCATAGATAGGCATCCGACCAGGCTCTGGTAGTCGGGGATTGGGAATATGACTTCAATGGCTGATTCAAGGACTTGAATGACAGGCGTGGGTGTCAACTGTCAGGCTACGGGAACAGACAGGCCACGATGCGAATAAGGTTGGGGGGGCGACTCGTGCCCGACCTTCGGTGGTCCGGCCACTGTCAGTCCATGAATGTTGATATGGACAAGCCGTCAATCTATCTATCAATCTAGACTGGAACTAAATCCACTGCTAACATTCTTTCCCATGGCAACTGGCGGTGCTCGCGTCGCGCGTGTCCCCGCATTCATGCCGTCGGCAAAAAAAAGCCCGCCATCAGATTAACTTCAACTGGCCGGCGGACTAACTCGTAGTGGTCTCACGCCCTGCAAAAGAAATTCCCAAGAACATTTCCAGCTCCATCCGTCCTGCATTCTCTCTCCACTTCCACTTCCTCTTCCTCCTCCTCCATCGCCAGCCCCCCTCCCCCTGCATCATCATCCTGGTCCTCTTTGATCCCCCCCCCAAACACACATCTTACCCTCATCTAGGACCAGGAAGATGGTTTTGTTTCGGTGCCGGATGCAGACCCAATCCTTGCTGATCCAATAGATCGTCGTCCTCCTCCTCATCCTCCTGCCTGCAGGACGCCAGCCCACCCAGCATGTCTCCCTCCTCCGTTTCCTCCTCCCACTCTCTCTCCCAACGACCAACTCAGGCCCAGCTCAATCTCGCCGCTCTGGCGCGCTCCCCATCACCGCGGACCATGCGAGGCTTGCGCAAGATCCAGTCCCATCAAGTCCTCTCGGCTCACCCGCCTTCCTCAGCTCATCCCGCGACGGGGCGCTTATCCGCCGGTGCCCAGGAGCTCGCCCAGCCACCTCAGTTGGACTCGCCCGTGCGACTGCGCACGCATCGCCGGGCGCGCTCCAACAGCGATGCCTCCTCCCGCGAGATCCCGGCCATAGCGACGCAAAAGCGATCGGGGAGGAAAACCGGCTCTGGGTTTGGGGTCAAGCGGTCCCTCTTGGAGTGTCTGCTGCGGGACGGTCCGCACCAGGGCAACCTTCAGGAGGGACTTGAGGAGCTGCGGTACCTGGTTCTGTCGACGAGAGTCGAGGCCGACGTCGATGGCATGGTACGAAATCCCCGTCCCCCTATCCAGAGGAAACGGGGCTTCCACTAACAGCATTGCGCCAGTCCACATACCGAATCTACCTATGGCTCGTCCTTCTCGATGTCCCTCCCTTTCCTACAGACGAATACCTCGCGCTCATCCACCGAGGCCGCTCTCCTGGGTATACGAAAATTCGCAACGACACCTTCCGCACCCTAGCCACGGATCCCCTATTCAAGCGCCGCGTCACAGAAGCCAGCCTGATCCGCCTACTCAACGCCGTCGCATGGAAGATCCAGGACGCGAAGAATCAATACCGATCGCGGTCCCGGTCCCGTCCCTCCTCCCGCCTCCGCGAGATCGAGCTTCTGATCAATACGCCTCCGAGCATCGAAGAAGAGCCCTCCCCGGCCGGTACTACACCAAGTAGCGACGCCAGCTACCGAGACGATGGCAGCGGGATCACCAGCGACTCCGCGATCTACGTTCAAGGTATGAACGTACTCTGCGCCCCGTTTCTCTACGCCGCCCGCAGTGAGGTCGAGGCCTTCGCCCTCTTCCATTCATTTATCACCCGCGAATGCCCGGGCTACATCCGGGGCGCAATGGACGGGGTCCATCGGGGTCTGCGCCTGGTAGACCAGTGTTTGGAGATCGTCGAGCCCAAGCTTGCGGCCTATCTCTTTGACAAAGGCATGCAGGCGGAATTGTACGCGTTTCCGTCTGTGTTGACCCTGTGCGCATGCACGCCTCCCCTACCGGAGGTACTGCATCTATGGGACTTTTTGTTTGCATACGGCACACATCTGAACATCCTGTGCATTGTGGCGCAGCTGATCCGGATGAGGGATACGATTCTTGAAAGCCCAAGGTATGTGAAATCGCACCCCACCCCCTTTTCTTTTCTTTTTTTCCTTGAATTTTCCCCTCTCGCCTCATCCGAAGGAAAAAACAAGACAAAAAAAAAAAGAAAAGAAAAGAAAAGAAAACAAAGAAAAACAAAAGGCCCGAGACACGACGACAAATCACATTCCTCAGCCCCTGACACATCATTATGATATAATCTTTCGCCTCCCCTTCCCGCTATCCCCAAAGAAGAAACAAAAACACCGACAGAGAAAGATAGACAGACAGAAACACTGACTCTCGCCCGGCAACAGCCCCAACAAAATCCTCCGATCCTTCCCGCCGCTCGATGCCAAAGAGATCATCGCCCTGACAGTGCTTATCGTCCGCAAGATCCCCGAGCCGCTGTACGCCCAATTAATCGACCATGCCAAATAATGAGATCATTCCATGTTGTTTCCCTGCTGGGTGGCTGGCTAGTCAGCCCATTCAACCAGTTGCGGGCTTACTATCTTCGCTCCCATCCTATCGTCCTCCAGGATAACGATTGGCTAGCTGGTCGGGCGCCTAGCACGGAATACCTCACTTACCTTACGCCCTACCTAGTTACCTCCTTAACTTCTTTACGGACCACGCGCCAACGACACTAATCGATGGGGGAAACTTAACACCTATCCCTACCTCCCTACTAACCAAATACTTGCCTAACTACCTACCTACCTACCTACCTTAAGTTTCCCCTATTTATGCTGTACTTGTACCTTACCTCACCTTTCCTCTTCCTCTTCCGCTTTTCTTTTTTTTTTTTTCCGTTTTTATGTTGATATCGATGCGTTGACGAGACGCGTCTACCTAACCTACTCCCCATTCGGTATTTAGGGCGTTCTTCTTTTCTTCTTTTTTTTTTTTTTCACTTTCTCTTTTCCTTTTTCTGTTATGAAACCAAACTACCTAGGATCTTACATATCCTATCCGTGTATGTATGTATGTATTATTGATTGATATGAGAGCATGACCGAGTTTTGATGTGGATTGTGGATTGCGGGGGTTCAGCGGAGTGGAGTGGAGTGGAGTGCAGTGGTGTGGTGTGGGATGTGGATGGATATGGATGGATGGATGTGCATGTGCATGTGCATGTGCATAGTTGCGAGAGTGTGGAAGGAATGGGATGGAATGGAGTGGATTGAAATGGAGAGAGTGGAAAGAAAGCCTGATGTGATTGATTGATTGATGTGATTGATTGATGTGATTGATTGATGTGATTGATGTGATTGACCACGTTACCCATCTATCTAGATGAGACGAGACGCGATGAGACGAGACGAGACGAGACGAGATGACTCATGAGTGAATGATGAAATTGAATTACATTGCATTGCGCACCTTTTATTTATAGGTATCTACCATCTCCCTTGTTAATAGTAGTTCGGTAGGTAAGTGAGTGAGTGAGTGCGTGAGTGAGCACTATGGTAAGAGTAAGAGTAAGAGGTAGATGTAGATGTAGATGCTACTAGTAGTTTACTAGTACGTTGCCTTTTTTGCTCTGCTCTGCTCTGCTCTACTCTACATACCCTTCTCTACTCTACATACCCGCCACTCAACCTATATACCTATATACCTATATACCTATATACCTATATACCTATGTATCTAGACACCTATATACCTAGACACCTAGACACTTCAGCTTATCTTATATAGATAGATAGATAGATAGATAGATAGATAGATAGATAGATAGATAGATAGATAGCAGTATCAGCAAACATCAATCAATCATCTCACCAAACAAAGTAGATAGATCAGATCTATTTCAATCCCCCCCTTTTTACCTGTACCTGTACTCGATGATCCTATTCCCTGCCCTTTATATCCTACCCTTTACCCTTAACCCATTCCCCGATCCCCGATCCCGATACCCATTACCCAAGACGCCGGAAATGAAGAACTAATTCGTTGATAGCACAGCAGACACACACACACACACACACACACACACACACAAACACACACACACAAACACACATAAATAGAAGAAGAAAAAAACGGCAAAAGGAGAAAATGAGAAAACAGATGATGGAGAGAGAAATCGACACGCTATCCATACCAACCGATTAACTAACTAACCAACTAACCAAGTAAGCTTATATTCGGAAGCCACAGCCCCGAGTGCCTTGTCTTTCGCTTCAATGAGATAGGAAGAGGAGAGGAGAATAGATTGAGTGATTGTTTGGTGTTGATGAGATGGTGAAGGACTCTGTGGATTGATGGATTGATGGATTGATGAATAGATAGGTAGGTAAGTAGATGGTAAGTAGGTGGTAGGTAGATTGTGGGGAGATAGTGGATAGATGGTAGGTAGATGGTAGGTAGACGATGGGTATTGTAGATAGGTAGATAGTGATCTAGGTCTAGGCAGCCACGACTCTCCGTCCAACCCCGGACCCATTGATCACCAACGGCCCGCAGTGTTCGCTGGCCGTGGACGACGCGGAAGCCGGTGATGATGGTGATGATGTTTGCGCGCTGCTGTGGCTGTGGCTGTTTCGGTTGCTGTGGCTGTGGCTGTGACTGTGACTGGCGGATGGGTCGTAATTCACAATGACCGGGTGGTGGTAGACGTCAAGGGGAGGGTGAGCAGGAGCAGGAGCAGCAACAGGGGCAGGGGCGTGTGCGTCACGGGCGTGGCTGTACGCGAGATGAATGCTCCGGTCGATCTTGACGCGGATCTTCGCCCCCATGAAGAAGGCACCGTTGTAGAGGGCCACGACGCGTTTGGCTTCCTCGGCTGTGCGCAGCGTCAGCCGCGCAAACCCCTTGCAGCGGCCTGTGTCCGGGTCCACGGGCACCTCGGACTGCTCGACCGTGGCACCGCACTCCTGGACGAAGAGGCGGAAATTCAGCTCGCTGGTGGCGGGGCTCAGGTTCTGCACGAAGATCGTTCGTCGGGGGGAGGGTCGAGGACCACCCGGGCCACAGCCGCCGCCGCCGCCAGACTGGTAGATCTGATTGTGCGGTGCAAAGGCCGGGTTCTGGCTGTTGTAGCCGTAGTTGGACTTGCGGGGAAATTGGGCTCTGCGTCCGGGCCCTCGAAAGCCGCCATGCATCGGTGGTTCGGGGAATGGTTGCATGGTCGGGATGGAGTATGGGGGGAAGATGGGAATGGCGAAGGCGTCGCCGAATGTGTGGTGGCGGAGAGGAACGGGCGATGGCGGGATGCAAGAAATGGGTTGCTGCGTTATTGGGTCCGTGAAGATGGGCATGAAAGGCTGGTGAGGCATCCCCATGGGATTGATCATGGGGGCATATTCGGGGGTCTGAAATGCGGAGCCGTTAGGGCTCGTGGATAGGACGGGTCTAGGTATGGTCAGTCGGGGCCTGCCACACACCGCGCTTGCTCGTTCGCTCGTTGACTTACTCGGGTGAGACTGGCGAGGGAGGCACCGCCATGTTCTGCGCTACCCTCGGCGGAGTGGAGTATCCTGGTGCATAGTTGGGCGAGGCCATGTTGGGACTCTTCGTAGGCCCGGCAATCGGCCGAGTCGGTGAGCAAGTTCGCGCCAATGTGACCACCAGACTTTGGCCCTCCCAGCCGCTGGTCGATAGTTTGTCTGGAAGCCACCTGTCAGTGAGGGTCTGAATTGTCTGGCCTTTGCATCGGCCGGGCTCCGTTACGCACGATATGTCCGCCACGCTTCATCTTCGTTCTTCACGATGATCTGGCCCAGACCGGTTGGGAACCCATGCTGGTCATCATAGACCACTGCCTGCCGGATATGTAAGGCTGACTGACGGACCAGGTCCTTGAGCTCTTGCCAACGGCAGTGCGCCGGAATCTGCTTCCTCGGTCAGACATGCTGGGTTGTGAAGCTTGTCGGGCACACAGAGACCTACCCCCTGGAGGAACAGAACGAACTCCTCGTCTGACCTTCCGGATTTGGCCATCCGACCCTTTTCGCGCAGAGGCAAAGGCATGGTTGTAGATGTTATGGGAGAGGATCGAGGTACCAGATCCCCTAACTCGGAGGAGGCCGAGGTATAGATGGACCGTGTGCAGTCAAGAACTCGAGTCCTTCAGGAGACGGTTCGTTGAATCGGACGGAGGCGCCAGGGGAAAGGCTGGGGGCTCGGGATGGGAACCTGGAAGCCGGGTGGTAGATAAGTATGCCGTCGGATCTGACGATCTCACACCCGGGCACGGCCAGCGATGCCCAAGAGGGTGCTATGCTTACTGTCTAGTGCTCGGAGGCCTCGGTCGCGAGCCAAACAATTGGGTGCAGCCCGACGAAGCGAAGAGATCCACAGAGGATGGGAGCTGGAAGACCAGTCCTTCGCAGGGTTTTAAATCAGGGCGAGAGAACAACCGAGTGACGATCGACCGATTTCCGACATGGGAAGAGGCCCACCGATGGCGAAAGCGTTGGGGGGTTGACGCTGAAGCAGGAACAGTGCGATGTGAAACCGAAGGATACTCGCGCCAGGAAGAATAATGAAGGCCGGCGCCGTGAGGATAAGATGATTAGTGCAACAGGACCGGGAGGAGGCAGAGACAAAACCGACGGAAACCACCGACGCATCGGCTGACGAATGGAAAGGGGGGAAGGCAGTTCTGATGGAGGATGGATGGATCGCAGTGGAGAGATCGAAGCTGAGGATGATATGTCATGCATGATCAACTGTGAACTGTGATGGATAAAAAAAGATGGAGACTCACGACTGTGACCGTCAGTCCGGACGAGCACCGCCGGGGAAAATCAAGTCAAAACACCCGGCGAGACAGCCAGAAGAAGCAAATACACCAGGAGCCGAGAGATGGATGGAGTCGTTGTCTTGCCGGTGTGGTTGAGTCGAGACGAAGCATCAATATACCACCTGTCAGCCGTCGCCAGTCACCAGCCAGTCGACCGTCGCCTTCCCCTCCCTCCATCAATCAGAAGGCCCCTTCCGAACACCCTCAATCCCTCTCGTTCGAGTACGTCACTCTTGGCGGACAGGGTTACACCGCCAGATCTCAGGGCAGCCACAAAGACCCTGTCTGTCCCCGGGGGTCAGGTCAAAGAAGAAAAATGGAGGCGATGAAATGCATCGCATTGTGCCATTGCTCAGTACATACGGCGTAGTACATAACTAGTACTCCGTAGTGGTTCCCTCATTATACCGGAGCCCCGAGTTCATCGCCAGGGCAAAGGGCGACCAGCAGACGGTTTGTTCGGTTTCTTTCCCCTTGGTCGCCTTTGCTTTTTTTTTTTTTTTTTTTTTGCCTGGGCACCGGGCAAAAATAGATAACCTCAGCCCTGAGATGGGGGGGGGCAAAGGGCAAAGGGCAAAGGAGAGTGGATTGGAGTTACACAGGTGGACGTGTCTCATGTCTGCAGCCTCTCTCTCCCTTCAGGCGACCGACCAGCCTGCGAATCACCGTCCCTTCGTCGCCAGAGTACAAGACACACCGTCATCCGAGGATGCCGTGCAGCAGGAGCAGGAGCAGGAAAGAAAAGAATAAATGAAGATTAAAAAAAAAAAAGACAGACTTGCCCCTTGATTCGGGATCCGGGCCAGCCAGATCCGCCCGGGAAGATCCCTGGAGCCAGCTGCATGTGAGGCATCCATCGCCTTCGCCGTCGCTCAGGTCTCGGCCGGCCTCGGAGTAGATGGATTCTAGTCTGTCTACTCTCTACCTGTCCACTCCATGCATCGAACATCGCCACTCAGCTCCCCTCGGATACGTCCAGGGAAGGTCGCACGGCAGGTGGCTGGCGACACCAACAACGCCCGGGCGGCAGAGAAGAAGACAGACAGACAGACAGACAGACAGCACAGTCGGAGACTCGGAGATCTGGAATGGACATGGACGGGCCCAACCTAACCGAACCGCCCATGAATTAAGAAATGCTAGTCAGGCACTGAATTTAAACTGCCGAGATAAGCCGGCAGCCCTGGCAGCCCTGCCATCCCTCTCCCCATCCACGTTGACCCTATTGAGCTCGTGAGTCACCGACTCACCTACTACTTACTCTGTGATCTGTATTGTATTACGTCTCCAGTACGACAGGGCAGGACGACCCCAGACTCAAGACAGCTCCGCTTCAGAATCGATAGTCGGGCGATCGATCGATAGACCGACTAAGTACTCCGTAGACTCTTCCTCTTCCTCTAGAAGGTCATAATCCTGATGCAGGTGTCTCCAGGGCCCCTAATCACTACGCTAGAGGGGTTAGAGGCTGTCGTCCCCGCCGTTCATATTCCCGATCGATCATGGCCAGTCGCGGGGGAGGGGGGCGCGTGGACTGCCTACCTTTAAGCTTTGGTGGTGTCACGGTCGTACGAGGAGGTTAATGGCCCTGTACACCGTGCCTGGCCGTGCCTCTCTATTGCATACATACATACATACATACGTACCGGACAGGGACAGTACAGTAGTCCGCGGGCTATTGAACCCTCCCTACGACCTGTCAGTTGGGAGAGGGAGGCTGACATGCCAAACTCAGATTATCTTCCGCATGGACTGTGTCCTACTACTTACTCAGGAGGAGTTTGGTTCGGATGCCAATACGGACTATGGATACCCCACCCGACTGACTTACTTGCTTGTGGGGTAAATGATCGATCTCTCAGAGGCTCAGTGGTATCTGGATAGTCTGTACTGCGTACATACCAGTCTGTCCGCGGATCGCCTCTCCCCATCCGTTCGACCAGAGAGATACTGACCTACTTAGTACCCACTAGTGTTAGTATATACGTACTAGGTAGATCCGAAAAACCCAACAGCACCTGGGGTGTAGGCGTGGGCGTAGGCGTGGGCGTGGGCGTGCTCGCGTCAAGAACGAGCGGCACTACCTAGATACTTGTCCCATGTAGGTAGTAGCCAACCTCGACTGGATCTCAACATGCCCACATACTGGAACGGAAAGGATTCGGCGTCTCCGCTGTCAGGGAGATACTACGGGATAGATCGATAGACAAACAGACAGATAAATACAAGTCTCAATCAGTGACAAACATCCCATCCCATATTATCATCCCCCTCTTCCCCATGCCATCCTACCAAAAACCAAAAAAAAAAAACAGAAATTAGCACCACCGCCGCCGTCGCAAAGTGGACCCCGAGGCGCAACCCCAACCGCTGAAACAAAACCCCACGACGGCGGACGAAAATGAATCCCGACCCCACTGATCGGCAACACCCACCATGTCAGAAACAGTAAAAGGGGTCAATCGCTCGGCTGTGGCTGAGGGGAGAAGGAAAGAGGGGGAGGGGAGGTAAAGTGAGATGAAGTGAAGTGAGTGAAGTGAGTGAAGTGAAGTGAAGTGTCTTAGGTAATCTTTCTTTCTTTCTTTCTTTCTTTCTTTCTTTCTTTCTTTCTTTCTTACTTTCTTACTTTCTATCTTTCTTTTCTCTTGTCTCTATGGTAACCTACCTACCTACATAGGTTAGGTAAGTATATAGGTGGTGCAGGTGGTGGTTTCTAGTCCCATACTCCGTACGACTGTTTGTAAAATAGCTACTCCGTAACTAAGGTACAGGTGAGTATCCCCTGGGACTGGGAGGGAGGGTGCAGTATGTATGTACTCCGCACATTTCATTATAACCTACATTTACATCTACATCTACAGCTACAGTACATAACTAATCATCCTGGGTTCTACACACACACACACACAAACAAGGCTGTTGATAAGACACCACCGATCCGATCGCCTACATACGCACTTACCTACACTACGCACTTCTATTACACTACACTACACCACCCATATACGTACATACATGCGTGTCTGTGTCACAGGCAACCGCATCGCATGTAAGGGGGAATGCGGAGAGGGTTCACTTCATTTCACAGATGTCCCGGGGACATGGGGAGAGATGAGGGGTACTCCGTAGATAGTGGATAGTGGATGGGTTCTCGGCTACGTACTTACATACCTACCTACATACTACCTACCTAAGATTGGAGGGGTAAGTAAGTAGGCTGGCAGGCAGGCAGGTAAATGCGTCCAATGTGTAGGTAGGTACCTTATGTTTACAAACCCATTCTTTCTTGCTTAGGTACAGTACCCCGTACTCCGCACAGCCCCATAAACAGACACAGAGCGAGTCAAGTCTACTACTACCTAGTACCTAGGAGCAGGGGCAGGAGCAGGAGCAGGGGAACATCACCGTCCCTACATACTAAATAGGTTAGGTATACGGAATGAGTATACCTTAGGTGGTAAGTAAGTATTGCACACTAGCCCCAACCACAATACGGGGTACAGGAGCAGAACTCCGTATCTATCTAGTACTAACCCCAAGGTGGTGCCAATCTTCCTACTAACCACGAACTACGGGGAGTTGGGACTCAGACTAACCCTTCTCCTATCTAGTCCTATCTATCATACCTACTTATATAGTCTAGATACTTATTCCGGTATAGAGTACCGTAGTAGTGTAGTATCTAGCCGTCGCCCACGCTCAGAGCTCACATTTGGAACTCCGCTAGTCATTAGCTCCGAGACCGGTGCGTCTTTAGCCCAGCCTGACCCGGGGGGAGGGGAGAGAAGAAGAAGAAGGGAAAGGGGAATGCAAGCTGTTGCAATTTGCCGCCCACGTTATGTTTCTTACTCCTGTGCTGTGCTGTGCTGTGCTGTCTGTGGCTGTGGGCGGGGAAACACAACACAACACAACACAACACAGCACCACTACCCCGTACCGTACGGAGTACTCCGTAACTACCTAAAGTACCTACCTACCTACCTAGCTAGCTAGCTTACCCATGTCAAGGATCGAGGGGTGTACGTATGCGCTGCGCTGTGATGTGATGCGATGCTCACGTTATCGCGTGCGTGGGTGCGTGCCGTGTGGTGGCAGGTAGGTAGATAGATGCTACTTACCTACCTACCTAAGGTATGGAATGGAGTACATATGTTACATATGTTGTGAGATAAGCACCAAGTCTCAAACATACCTACCGACCGGTTAGATGGTATCTATCTATCTCTCTCCTCAGTACGGAGTATGGAGTATGGAGTACGAAGTGAAGGATCCTAGTAGTAGATTACTCCGTACCGCAGGAAGGAATGGAAGCCAGGAAGCTTGGGGGAGGGAGGGAGGGAGGGAGGGGTCGAGGGTTGGGGCTTGGGGCTTGAGCCTTGGGGGCGTAGTATGGGGACGGGGACGGGGTATAGTGGACAGTAGGTTATCGTCAAAGCCAGCCTATCTCGCAATCTCACCCAGTCACCATTGGCACTGTTATCCCGGGCGATGATCCCTCCGGGGCTTAGTTTGGATTTACATTGCGATAGGCACGCCGCATGTGGTATGCTGCTAGCTAGCCCCGGTGGAATCTGGGGCTGCCGTGCCTCACTTGACATTCACTCACTCACTCACTCGCTCACTCGCTCACTCGCTCACTCACGCTTCCATTCCCTTCCAATCAATCCTATTGCATCCTGCCCTGTCTTGTCCTGCCCTGTCTGCTTTGTTTGCCTGGCTGGGTGGGCTGGCGGGGCTGGCTGGTTGGCTGGCTGTCATTCGGGTGTGGCTGGCAGGCAGGCTTCGGAGGACTGTGTTGCGATCGGATTTGGAATTGAAAGGGGAGGACTGCATATTTATGTGCATATGTATGTTTTGGGATGCTTAATTGGGGGAGCGGGGGGTTGGTTGATTTGCACAATCTACTTACAACGCAGGTAGGTAGGTAAAAGTAGGTAGGTGGAGTTTGTATTGTTAACTAACTATTGCGGTCGGTCGCAAATGACCGGGGGGTATTCATTGAATCGGGAATTTGGGAAGTGAACATGCTGGGCGAATGGTCAATCCTCGAGGATTCGGTACGCCAGCTGTGCCAGGGGGAGGGAGCGCGGGATCAACGCTGCAATGGAGGAGGCTCTGATCTTCACATTTGACAAATCCAACCCAAACGACATAATGCAGGGTATCATAGCAGGCTCCTCTCGAATCGATGTACAGTAATGGAACAAAAAAGGGTGTCGTTGGGGTTCCTCGGCGTAATTGTCAGGTGCAAGAGCGGACTGTTCGATCGAACCTAGTTTCTTCATGTTCGATGTCGCCGTGGGTCGCGCACTCCTGTTTCACGTCCGACGCATAACGTCCGACACTCATTGTAGGGCCCTGCGCGTTTCCCAGTCTCCCTTTCTGCGATGTCCGGGTCGCGCATAGCAAAAAAAAAAAGTGTCGGGATCCACCGAGGACCCCGTGTCCAATATCCAAGGGCGCATTCGACAGTTTTCGTGCGATGCGCTCCCTCTCTCCATGTGTTACAAAGAACCAGCCTGTGCCAGCAGGGTGGGATTCTTTCCCGAGTAGCGTCGTCGTCTGGGCGAATGGCGGCGGAGAGGGGGAGAGTGGATCATCGAAGAATCAGCACGTCAGGGCCGGATTTTCTCCCGTGTGGAATTGCGCATGCAGTGGGTGAAGTGGGCGACGAAGGTTGCGTTCATGGTGATGTTGTTTCGCATTTCCTGGCGGGGAAGGGAAGGGGGTGGGTGGTTGGTTTCGCGAGGGGTCGGTCTTAGCAGGTCACCGGACTTCAGCGAATGAAGCCGACCATGGACGCACAGCGGCTGCAGTAGTAGGAATTCATGCCAAAGCGCACCACACCCGGGGAGGACTCGTTCTCGAGACTCATGGAGCGCTGGCAGCGGGAGCAGCGGACGATATCGAAATTCATGGACCCGGGACTCGATCCTGTGGGGGACGTGACCCCCTTCGGGGCGCCGGAGGGCTGCGGTTGAACTTGAACCGAGGATGAACTCATATTCTCCGGTCAAGTTCTCCGAAGAGAGCGGGCAAATCGAAGGCGGCCAGTTGTAAATGCAGGTCGGTCACAGCTTCGGTGGATTGCGCGACCGAAGTCGATAAAAAAGTTGAATCCGGGGGGGGGGGGGTAGGAGGGGGGGAACGGTGGTGGTGAAGGTGGGCAGACAGGTGATTATTTAGGATGGTTCGCCTGGGTGGCGGAGTCGATAGCTAGTTGCTGGCCCAGGGAAACGCGGAAATACGGGGCGTCAAGTTAGGTTATGTTGTTCCCGACTAACGCTTGTTCCAGTCGCAGGGTGTTAGGCAGCAGAAATCCAGCAACGGGAGATCTGAGGAAGAGTCGGCCCCGTCGAGTCGGTAGATAGTGAATGATCAATAGGCAGAGAAGTAAAAAGAGAGACCCAAGAACTTGACCGAGCTGGGCTGGAGTTGGTGACTGGAAGTACGTATTATCTATACTACCAGAAGCCAGCGCCAAGCGAAGTGCTCAGGGTCAGATCGATCCACTTTTTTCCGCTCCTGTTTGCGCCGGCCTAGTTTAGCTGGAGCAAAATAATAGTAATTTATATTATTCTGACGAGGCACTGGGGACAGGGAGAGAAAGGGAGTTTTGGTAACCAAAAAAAAAAAAGAAAAGAAAAGAAAACGGCACTAAAACCCGAAAACGAAAAATGGTTAAGACAGGGGAAGGTCGACCTTTGGGAACTAATAATAAGAATGAGGCTAGCACTCAATACTGATTGAGGATTAAGGCAGCCGTGGATGTCTCTGGCTTCTGAGAAGCTGAGAAGCTGTGTGGAATGTGGATTCGAGTTTCAGAGTGATCCTTAGAAGCCTCGGTTGTCTGTCAACCATGAGATGGGAGATGGGAGATGGGAGATGGGATGGCAGAACGAGGCAAAGTCCTAAGTAGTAGGTCAGATTCCTCTACAATGGAATGACGACGTAAATATCCTTGTTTCAGGGTCTCGCGGATGGATGTGGCATGAGAGAAGTGGCCGATTTCTGATGACTGCACCGTCCCTCCCAAGCGGCCGTAATTTTATTTCCCGGATGTGCTGTTTACCTGACGGTTACGGAGTACCGGGCGTCCATCCAGTTGACTTGCCCTGGCTTTTGGCCTGACCCGTGACTGACTGACCACCCCCCCGGTCGCATTGCCTATCTACCGACTAATGATATAGTACCTATTGTTCTGGCGGGTGGGTTGGGACCGGGAGGCTTGGGATTATAGCCATGCCGATAATGATGATGCGACCTTATTTCATTGTCTTTGACTTTTTTTTTTTTTTTTCAGCATCTGTAACGGTGACAAGCCCCGGGGGACTTACGTAGGCAGGGCTATCCCCCTCCCTCCTTCCCCTCTGATATGATCTCAACTGCAGATGCCACAATGCCTACCTCATCTGCAGTCCAGCGAGGCTTGGTCTTGATGCGTCAACCCCCCCCCCCTCTTCCCCCTCATTTTCAGCCATTCTCCTCCTCTGGCCTCTCTCCCTCTCCCTCTCGTTGGTGCTTCGCTCCCAACGCCGAGGGTCGTGTCGTCATGACTGATCCTGGCCGATGGAGTTCTCCGGGGCGATCACCAGGATTGTTTGGTTCGGACTTTGATCTACCATTCTCCTCTCCTCAGGAACACCCATGGCCTGGAGGGAGTACTTGTGGTTCGACAAATGAGAGCCTGAATTCCCGGTAATCGGCGTATCGGCACGCTCTGCTCCACCGTTCCGTTCCCACCGGCCTTTCATCTTCCTTAGTCATGTCAGTCATGCCCACTTCGGGACCCACTGTGTCGGCGTGTACCGGCCGTACCTATCTAGTAGTTTACTAGCAAGGTACTCTCCTACGGTAGTCGTGCCTAAGGTATGCACACTATGTTATGGATTATGTACAAATGTAGAATGGACTGCAACACTGGGATGGGGCTATTCTTTTGAAAAATAAAATATAATAAAATAAAAAGAGCGGGAAAAAAAATAAAAAGTTGGACCATTAGCCTAACAGAGCATGGGGTACGTACCTTGGTGGTTGGTGCCTTTCAAGCCAGTCAGTCAGTGGCTGCCTGTCACCGTTGACAATAATGTCAGTCCACCACGCCTGCTGAGTGGGCGAACCATTCTCGGGCTTCCCAAACTGTCGGAAGTATCTATCTAGTACTCGACCATGGTCGGATTCCCGGGTAGATAGCCTCAACTTACTGCTCCATCGGAGGTTGTTATTGGCAGACCGTAGATCGCAGCTATCATCATCATGATCTCTCGATGACAGTTGCAACTGCAGTGATTAATCATCCATCCCCAAGTCCTCTCATAGTACTTAGTACTATCTACCTACTACCTACCACAGCACAGTACTCAGGTACTTACTAGATAGTCAACAGCCAATATTACCTCAGCCTCGTGAAAAGGCCTGCGGCGGTGTTGAACACTTGACTCAGGTCTGTTGCATGCCGTGACTCGTGAGGCGGTTACGGGCTCCACCCCGGGCGTTTCAGAATCTCTGTCAGACATGAAAAATGAAAGACGCCGGTCGGTCCATGCCATGCCATCCATGCCCATCATTCCTCCTCGCCAGTTCCATCGAAGCGTCGAACCATACCTTTGTCGGTTCTCTTTTCGACGCCTGAAGCTAGATATGTGGGTGTAGCTCTGCAAGACCCGAAAATGCCTCCCGGCCCGGGCCTTGCCCCCTCTGCCCAACTATTATCTATCTATCTATCTATCTTCGACTAGTTACTAGATACTTACTTACGTAGACCATCACCCAATTGCTCGACCTGTCGAAGCCGTTCGCCGGCATCATGGACATGGATGGATACCTTACCTTACCCTTACCTACCCTTACGTATGTGCATACCGTACCTACTACGTACTCCGTATTGTAGATACCTCCCTCCCAGTCTCTCAACGGAACCTGTTTCCGCATCCTCTGCGCCGTCGTCGCTGCTAGATACTGCTACTGCTGCTGCTGCTGCTGCTGCTGCTGCTGCTGGTGGCGCTGCTGGCAGTGGCTGCAACCCAAAAATTAGCGCGATGGTCTGATCCATTTTGCCCAGGGCGACCAAGAATCTGGGAATAATAATACTTGATTTTTTTTTTTTTTTTTTTTCACTCCGGCTTCCTAGAGCGCTTTGAGCTTTAGGGGCCCATCCCAACCCGGGCGGTCTTGGTGACTGACTGACTGACTGGTGAGGGTGGCTAGTGAGCTAGTACTCCGTAGTTGCAGTCGTTTGTTTTCCTTTACGGTGGGGGGGAAGACAAGAAGAGGGCGGCGACCCAAGCCGAATTACGGATCCCTACCCTGCCATGCACTTGGGGACGGAGTGGGTTAGCCGGGCTTGGATCCATCCATGCCTGCAGTCTCGGCCACTGCACGCACTCGCGACTATCTACGGAGTGTACTATTATTACTGACCCCTTTCCTCTCCTTCTCTCTCCGCGTGTCCTCAGGCCCGTGGGATTTTTTGAGGCATTTTCTGTCCGTGTCTGATCCCTGCTTCTATTTTTGTTGCCCTCCCATTCGTAGAATCCCCTTATTCGCCTGTCTGTCGCATGCCGTGCAGCTATTTACTTACTTAGACGTCAGTCCTTCCAGGAGGGCATCACGTCGAATTGTCAAGAACGGTAGGAGACAGTCTCTCGTAGCCTCGCAGGGCTGGGTTAGCTCGATCCTCACGTCCATGCTCGATGACATCAACTTCAAGTTCCCGCACCGCTGCCACTCCTATATACAAACCCCCCATTCAGTGCTGTACGATGATTGACGAAATGAGACTTTTTCTGCGTCGACTTTTATTGCATCCATCCATGTCCATTCTATGTGCGCGCGAGATACCAGCCTCCTGGTGGTATGTGAGTCCATGGTGCTAGAGATCGCCAGCAGCCCCGTGTCACCTGATATGTCTTGTCCATGCGCTAGGATTCGGTCCAAAAATGATAGATGCCTACCTATCTACAACTCACGAGTCAGGGAGTGTCGAACCTGCGCCGATTTTGTTGACGTCCTTCGCACCGATACCACAGCCTAAGCAAGTCCCCCCGGATCCCGGCCGCGACATCTTCAGGCTGTTACGGGAATAGGGCCATCGTCCCGCCGTGCATCGGCCATCGACTCATTGGTACCGCTAGTTTAGGCCCGTCACCAGGTGCGAGCACTGCCCTGGGGGAGGGAAGACCCAGGGAAAAACACTACGGTCACGATCAGGGCGAGGGGGGACTGGGGATTACTGGATTTCTGGCAACTGTAAGATGCACGATGTTGTAATAGCGCGTGAGCATCCGGTCCGCACCCTGTTGGCGGTAATGCACGAGGACCAAAACGTCGATGCCTCCGACGCCGAGGCCCGTGGCTGCCAATCATCGTCGGAGGGCTCGACGTGATCGAGATGATGGACGTTGGCGTTCTGGGTTTATCTCGCATCATCCCTGATTCGGTGGGGAGGGACACAAAAAGACCACATGGGGAGGGAGAGACGTTACTCTGACATCATCTCACATGCACGCCAGCTTGACCCCTCGTTAAGAAAGCCGGGGGGAGGGGGGAAGGGAGGGAAGAAGCCTGGGAGGGGATACAACGGAGGGATGTAATCTTTCACACAAAGGTCGGACCTCGCCGCCAAGAAGACCGTACCGGCCAGAAATAGAACATGAGAGAAACAGAGGGGAAAAAAGCAGTATTCATCCGACCCTTCGAAGCTCGGACGTGGGATGAGACAATAAGATGGGCGAGAAGGAAGCTCACTGATTATCCGAACTAAACGCTGCTCTCTTATCGCCGACCGTTGAGCTTTGGGGGGGGGAGGGGGAATTGTTTCCCCTCGCGCTCCCGTTGGATAGGGCAACAACGACGTCATGGTTGGTATTTGGAGGGAAGTGGCTGGGTTGCTGAATGATTCCATGGAGGGGGCCACGGTTCTGGATTCTCCCTCTCCATCTCCCTGGATTCCGCTCATCATGATGCTGTCAGAGATGTTGTCGAGGTTGGAGGAATGTGAAAACGTGAAACGCTCCTCGTCGCCCAAGTGTTTCCCATTGCGCTTGCGTTGTGATTCGCTTCCGGCAGGTACGGAGCCCTTCAGCGTTCCCTCTGCCCCGCCACACCCCGCCTGAAGCTGTTGACCGAAAACCACCGCGACCATCACCCTTCTCCTTCCCCCCCCCCTCTTTCTCTCTTCCACCCTTCCTCATCCTCTCTCCATCCCATCTTTCCGCAACCCCTACAACAGCCTTAATCATGGCCGGATCAGCCCCCAATCTTTTCAGCTTCGCCAGCACAGACGCCTTGACCCAGCAACTGAGGCCCTACGTCCTGCGGAGTCAGAACTCGGCGCTTGCCCGTCACAGCTCCTTCAGAATTGCGGTTTCTGGGGGCTCCCTCCCCAAGGTTCTGGCCCAAGCACTCCTCGCCCCCGGTGACGGATCGGAGGAGGATACTGCTCAATTCGCCAAGTGGGAAATCTTCTTTGCCGATGAACGCGCTGTGCCCCTCGACCACGAAGACAGCAACTACCGTCTGCTGAAGGAAGAGCTCCTGAACAAGATCCCGTCGGAGCTGGGCGCCCCGACCGTGCACACGATTGATGCCAGCCATGTCAACGACGACGATCCCCAGGAGCTTGCGGATCTGTACCAGGAAACACTGATGCGCTCGTTCGCCGCCAAGGATAGCGTCAAGCTACCTGTTTTCGATCTCATCCTCTTGGGTTGCGGTCCCGATGGCCATACCTGCAGTCTCTTCCCTGGACACGAACTGCTGCGCGAAAAGGATGCCTGGGTGGCGGCTATCAGCGACTCGCCCAAGCCGCCTCCGAAGCGCATTACTCTGACCCTGCCCGTCGTCACGCATGCCCTCAGCATCGCCTTCATTGCGACTGGTGGCGGAAAGAAGGACATTATGAAACAGATCTTTGACGCCGAAGAGGGGAGAAGCCTGCCCTCGTCTCTCGTCAACCAGGGCGCCGGAGACAAGGTGAGCTGGTTCACCGACAATGCGGCAGTGGAGGGGGTTGCTTTCCCCAGACGTGGCAGCCTGTAATTGATGGGCGCATGGGGTATAAATTGATTCCAATCGACGATCGGGGCCTAATAGGAGAGGGCAAGGGATTGTTTACGAAGCTATGAACGGATCCCAGTAATCTGGACGGGTTTCCTTGGTTTTGCGCCCCATCATGGAGCGGAAGAGCAAGGAGGCGCGCAACAAGAACAAGTGTTTCTTTCAGACTGGATGACTTGTTTCATGTTGTTTGTCTTGTGGCCTTCGGGAGTTGCTTCCCTAGATTTGTGAAAAGTTTGTGTCATCGTTTACCCTGTCGATATCACAGACAGCCTCTAATTGAATGGAGTAATCCTGACCGAATGCTTGAGGGCACGGTCCATACGAGCCTTACTACCCTGTCCTCAATCCCATGATCTGGACCGAGTAATCAGTATGTACAGTAAGAAAAGACCATGTCACCAGCTGTCCGTGCAGGTCGCAGAAAGGACGACTGACTGGCGGCGTGCCAAGCTTCCCTCACCGCAACGCAACACGGCAACCACGGACTTGGCCGCCGCCTGCTGAGCTCAGACCTCGTCTATTTACAACACCCCATTCCAGTTGATTGCGTCGAACATATGATTTGAGCCTTTGTCGGTATCTACATGTCTACTATCTACCTACGGAGCACTGTCTAGAACTCTAGCCATGCCAATCCCAACCCGTTCGCTCTCTCTTCGTGAGCCCCGCAAGCAGGTCAGTGGTGCATCTGTTGGTTGCCCTTCCCAATCCCTTCCCCCCCCCTAGCGCCTTCGGCCCATGCGAACCACTCTCCCTAGCATGTCACCGTCCCCAGCAACGCTGACGTCTGTCTTCGAAGACTTCTATTGCAGGGCGCACGACGACAGGTAAGCCGGCATCCACGGCATCCACGGCAGGAAACGGAACACCGTCGAATCCTGCCTCGGGCAATGAGAATCTTACAACTCGCGGCAAAAGTCTCCTGCCGGTTCGTGATGACGGTCGCTCGACGACGAGGTCCTTGCGGCTGCCGCAACAACCGGAATCCAGGATAGCCCAACGCGCAACTAGGCCCCCCGAGAAGGCACAACAGCACCGACAAGACCAGCCTCCCACGCCGGAGTCTACTGGCATAACTCGCCGTCAAAGCCTGATCAGACCGAGCCCGCTGAAGCCGTCAGCGCCCCTGAAACCGACCGTCACTTCCACGACCCCAAAGAGGGCCGCCTTCGCACCCAGCCCGTCGTCTCCGGTCAAACAAGAGACAGCGTCTAGACAAAATGGACGACCGCTATCGCCGAAGAAAACAGACATGCCTCCTCCGCCTGCGCGACTTGCCCGGTCCGCCTCGCTTAGACAGCCTACCGCTTCGAGCTCGAGTACGCCGACCGTGACTAGGGGGCACGCCCGTCATCGCAGCCAGGGTGTGACGCTGGCTCCGGGGCCAGTTTTGAGAAAGATCGAGTCTCCTTCGCCATCGACTACCATGGGCACACGTTCAAGGACTCAGTTCACAACCTATCAGCAAAACTTCTCGCCCAAGAAGACATCCAAGCCTGCCACGACAACACCATCTGTAGAGGCCCCTGCAGTGAACGCGGATCCTGGCTTAGCTCCTTCAGCCTGGCCGGAGATAGCCGCATTACAGACCGAACTCTTACAGCTGATCCTCGTCCACTCAGCTTCGCTGCGACAGTACATCGAATGGGAGGCTGGTGCTGAAACACAACTACGAAGCGAATACGACTCAGTGGCAGGTGACTATCGGGCAGCTTCCAACGACGAGAAAGAACACCAGCGTCGACTGAATGGCCAGGCGTTGCATTGCTGGCTCCAAAACTCACGTGGGCACAATGGACACCAAGGCTTTGCGGAGCAGATCCAGGTGCTTTCACAGATTACCGACGATGTCTACAACCTATCTGATAACCTGGGAGGGCGGTATACAATAGTCGTCCAGCAATTCGAAAGTTGGTTTCAAAGAGTCGAAGATATCCGCAATCACCGGCTCCATCATGGCCAGGGATCGGATCAGATGGTTTTTATTGATCCTTTGGACCACACCTGGAGGGATGAAATGTCCACCCTGACCATGAAGCTCGAGCTGTGTTTGAGACAGCTGCAAAGCCTGGACATCCTTGGCTATGGGGAGGCGGGCCCGGTCGACGGGTCGGCGCTCTTCCGCACGGCCAAGAGCCTGGAGGAGATGGTCCACCTGATGGTTGAGGAAGTGAACACGATCCGTAAGATTGAAAGCGACGTCGTAAAGGCTGAGAGGGTGTGGGTTAGTCAGCTGGCCCGGCAGTTGACGACAGTCTTGCCACATGACCAGAAGCTCCCGCGCGTTGGGGTGTGGAGACAGCCATCATTCCAGTCCTGACCATCATGACTGTTGAGCTGCTGCCCAGGCTGACCTGACCTATGGTTATCTGACACCGCGAACCTTCCGTGAATCAGTCCGGTCCCCGGCCCCCGGCCTCCATCTGTCGCCAGGGGTACATGCAGCTTACGCTTTATTGGTTCTGCCGGATCTACTAGCGTAAGCCCGGCCGAACCACGGGAGCATTTCGCAGGCACCGTGTGCATAGCCGGGCATGCATGTGTCACCAGAGAGACACAAAAACCAGTTTTCAACCGGGGAGCCGGTTATTCGTCCACCTATCCGCACTAGTCTTTCTAGCGGTGTTATGGGCGACGATCTGACGGTCGTCGAAGCCCTGGTCGCATGTATGGACGGACGGCTGACAAGGCCTTTGGGATTCTAGAAGCTGATGCCTCCTGGTTTGATCCTTGATTTTTGAGCGCGGCCGGATCAAACTTGCTCTTCCTCGCGGCTGTGTCTGCATCGACAAGGGGGGAAGGGATCCCCTCGCCCGATCGGAGAATCTGTTCCCTGCATGTTTGGTTGGAAGTCTACGGCCTTCCCCCCCTCCCCGACGTCGGTCTGCGCTGCCTGAAAACTTGTGCCACCTATAGATCCTGTTTCATGATCGCAAGCCTACTGTAGCGTAGACCTTGCTCAACCCAATGAATAATGACTACAGCAGACTCGATTCAACCCAGCCTCGGTGGCCTGGATACTGTGTACACCAGGCAGGGCCATGCACACGGCTCCGGACGCGCACCACGCACCACCCGATCGGTTGGGCCATTCAGGCCGTGTCATGGATGCGAGTCCAGGGCTTGGGTCGACACAAGCCTGCGAGGGTGATGAATCAACCCTGGGTGGAGTTAGCGAGGGGCCTGAAGCACGTACTTATCAGTCACTTTCCTGACCGCACTTCTCGGAGACTAAGCAACCCGGTTCTCACTCGGATTGCAAAAGTCTTCATTCCATCCTCGACGGGAGATGATGGGCCCGAATAATAATGTGGCTGCGCCCGGACGAACTTTCTGGAATGAGAAACTGCACGGTATGTTTGATAGCTGGCTGGGTTGAATGTTATCGGTGATGGACGACGGGATGGATGTACGGATACTATGTAAGTAACTACGGTCAAAATTGGTTTTACAAAGAAAGTAGATAGTTGGTGAGACGTTGACAGGGGATTCCGGGGCGAGTGACTAAGCAATGTGGGGGGTGTCGTCATCGTCCTTCTGTCACCTTGTGAGGTCACCGTAAATTAACTCCGGAGAACCGTCAAGCTTAAACCCCCCCCCGCCAGCCAGCAGCTGCCAGCAGGACATGATTCTTCCCTCCTCCACAAACCCTGGGTCCACCTCGGCGGTGTAGTGTCTAGTGGTACTTGGTACTCTAGCAGTAGTCGTGTCGTCCTATGGTACTACTACTATACTACTCACTATCAGGTCAGGTCGATGAAGTCTACACCATCCCTCCCCCATGGTAGCCCAACCTCGATGGCGGCCAGTCCGTGGGTGGTGGGTTCTTCTCTCCTGCACCACCGCTGCTGCCCCTGTGCTGGACGCCAGCCTTGATTCGATTGGTACTGGCGAAATCGGTGGCCATCCCAATGGGGTAAGCCTTAGTGTGCTCTCTCCCCACGATGGACGGTGCCAGAAGGATCCTGAAGGGGTGCGAGAGAGGGAAAAAAAGCCACCCGTCTGCCCGCTGGCTACCTGGACGGTCGATTGGATGTACGGTCGTCCTGCACCTCTACGATGACTAGTCGGCGAACTAGTCAGTCTGGCAAAGGCATATATGTATGAGCATGAGTATGAGTATACCCAAGCAAGTTGTATCTCTTGTATCAGCATCGGCGGGGAGGTCGGACAGATCATGCTGCTTTCTTTTCCTTTCCTCCTCACCTGGCCGGAAATCTTCTCCCTTCCCAACCTGGATGCAGGGTGGCAGAGAGAATTCATCCATTATTTGAAGTGGTGGTGGTGGTAGTAGTGGTGAGGAGCCCCAACCCAGCCCGCGCCCGAGCCTGGGCCCCGGTGGAGCTCTGCTGCCAAGTGCTGCTGCTGCTGCTCTGGTTCCCTTTCCCTTCCCCTCTTGCGTCCCCCGTTTCAATCGCTCCATCCCATCCGCTGTCCTCTTCGATCTAGTTCTAGTCTTCTTTCTTCCCCCCCTCTTGCCTTCCCTCTTTCTTTCTTTCTTTCTCATCTGTTTCTCTTTCTCTCTTCCCCTCCTGGTCTCCGATACATCTTTCTTCTCTGAGACAGGTCATTCCTCCATCATCTCAGTTTCCTAGTCCCCCCCCCCCCCCCCCAAAACCCCCTCTCCTCGATTTGACCGAATAATCCATCCGGGTTGGTCAACCGATTTCGCTACTTATCGGTACTACTACCACAACCTGTTCTACTCACCTTTCCTCTTTTTTCTCTCTCACATTTTCCCTCCCCCCACCCCCCCTTTTTTTTTCTCTCTTAATCCTCTTGGTTTCCCTTCTTTCACCTGTCATTTCCTTTTTCCTCTCTTGCGCTACAGTCCATCCCCCTTCCATCTATATGTCTGTCCTATCCTCAAGCGGCGATATCCGAAAGTGAGCTTTGCGCGGACACTTTCTGCGCAGATCTGAGTCTGACGTCATCCAAGCAGCAGCGGTTAGTGTGTGATCTGTGAGCGCGAACTTCCGCTGCGCGCAATGCTCCGATCTCGTGTCGCTTGAGAACCCCCCCCAATCTGTCACTTTCCCCATCGACGTCGCCATGAGAGAGTCGCTCTACGATCGAATCTGGCGCCGGGAGTCCGGGCAGGTCTCGCGCTTTGCCAGTCTCCATGGCCTCTACGGCTCGAAGGAATGGGTCGAAGACCTAGACATCGTGAATGAGCTGGGTGGACATTCCGGCTGTGTCAACGCCTTGAGGTATGTATGCTCTTGTCCTGGATGTGTTGTTTTCGCGGTGGCCATGGTGGAACCCCCGCCGGTGTATGTACCGTACCGCCTCTGACCCCCAAGCAGTTGGTCGCGATCTGGCCGGCTTCTGGCATCCGGCTCGGACGACCAGCACCTGAACATCTATTCCTACCAACCCGACTCCTCCACCGCGCCCTTCTCCCTCAACACTACCGTCGCGACGGGTCACGGCGCCAACATCTTCTCGGTCAAATTCATGCCCCACTCCAACGATCGGACTTTGGTGACTTGCGCCGGTGATTCCCAAGTCCGGATCTTCGACATCGAGTATTCCAACAGCAGCAATACCAGTACTGTCGACGCCACCTCCGCATTTTCCGCCTCTGCCCGGAGCCGACGGTTCAACAATTTCTTCAGCAATACGCGCTACCTAAATGCCGGCAACACCAATGCGAGGGTCTATCGCAGCCATGCGGATCGGGTGAAGCGGATTGTCACCGAGTCGTCGCCGTATCTTTTCCTGACTTGCTCCGAGGATGGTGAAGTGCGTCAATGGGATTTGCGTCAGCCATCGTCCGCATATCCCAAACCACGAGGCGGACAAGGATATATGGCCTTTCGATCGGGACAGGATCATGATGATTCGAATGTACCGCCCCCGCTGATCTCGTACAAAAAGCATCGCCTGGACCTCAACACAATCTCCTGCTCCCCTAGTCAGCCACATTATATTGCGCTGGGTGGGGCCCACCTCCATTGTTTCCTCCATGACAGGCGCATGCTCGGCCGCGACCTTCATGCGGAGAAGGGCGATCTTGGATCATCCCCCGGAGGTAGTAGTCGCGGTGAGGAGGTGATGGATCAGGCGACGCGGTGCGTCCGGCGATTTGCCCCCAACGGCCAACATCGAATGAGCACGCGCGACGACGGCCACATCACCGCCTGCAAGATTAGCGACGCCAACCCGAACGAGATGATTGTCAGCTGGTCTGGCGATCATATCTATGGCTTCGACTTGATTCGAAGCCCTGATGCAAGGGAGGCAGAGTCGAAACGCGAACAGTCCCTCCGGGAGACTCCGGCCCCACGCCGGCGACGAGGATCCAAGAGTAGGAAGCGTAAGCGGCAGAATGGAACGTCCATGTCATCCCAGTCCAGTGGGAATCCGTCCCGCCCTCGTCGTCGACCTAGAGAACCTCATGACGAAGGCGAATTGGCGTTTCGAGTCCGCTACGGAAACGGGGAATCGGAGGATATTCCACTTCCGTCCCTCTCAGAACATCACATCGACGTCCCCGAGAGGTTGCTCGAGCAGTCAAGATACTCCGTGCTTACTGAATCGCAGAGGCTTAGCATGCAGATCTCCAAAAGTATGGTCCAGCTTCGTAAAGCCCTCTTCTCGCTGGAAGCATCGGTACGCGAAGAATACGAGTCCTCCAATCAAGCCGACTTGACCCCGTTCGCCGAGTCGTTCTCCACCGCCCTAACATATGCATCCATCTGTCTCCCTCAAATGGACGAGGTCATGCGCACTTGGCGATATCCCCTCGATCCTACCCCCGATATTGTACGCTTTCAGCAAACCATTCGTCGTAATCGTCAGTCTGCCTGGAGATTTGTCCAAGCCGCGGGAACACTAGCACGAGTACTGGGAGGCGAGATTCAAAGCACGCCTGGCGACGTAGATCACGAAATGGACATGTTCCAGCGAGTACATTCACCAGGACTTGAGCGTGCCCTGGATCATAAAGAACAGTTCGGCTATGATTTCGTCAAGGCTATATTGTTGTTTGTGGAAGGAGGTCGGGATGCCCTTCTTTCGGGGTTTAGACGTGATCCTGCACGTCGAGACAACCAGGCTAGGCTCCCAATCCCGGAGAATGCGGACGATGGGGCGATTGCGTCGGTGTTAATCCCTTACCTCCAGCGACTTGCAGGTGACTTGCCTGTAGTGAACGTGGATGCTTCGCGATTCGAACACGACGAAGCTCGTATCATCTACCCGACTCAACGCCAAGCGGTGGTAGCTTTTGCCAATGCCATCAAGTATCCAGTTGAGGACATTCTGAATGGCGATGGGGCATCAGGTGATGCCTCAACCGGCTCTCACGACTTATTCCAGTTCACTCAGTTCTGGGTGTTCAAGGTGGCCCGCGGGATTCTCCTGGAAACGGGCACTGGGGTAAATTACGCTTTCGTCAACAGAGCGTTCGGTGGCTTGCGCACTAGGTTGGAAGGTGACTCAGAAGACCTCGAGGTGGATCCTGAAAGATCCCAGAATGATCTCGAAACAAACGTCGAGGAGGAGCCCATCCGTGACATTGATTTGAAGATACTCCGGGGCTCGCGATACGCTCGAACGCACCCTGAGGAACAGGCTGATGAGATTACGGCAATGCAGGCGTCATCATCTCACAATGACGACGGAAGCGGCTCTGACCTGCAGAATACCGATGACGACGGTGAGAGCGAGCCCGAGAATGCTTCGGATGAGGATGAGAGTGAGGACGAGGACGAAGACGGGGATGAGGATGAGGATGAGGATGAGCGCAGCAATGCCTTCGATGATAGCGATGATGACTCCGAAGCTGCCGATCGAATGTTTAGGGAGTATGGTCTCCAGCCTAGAGAGCGAGAGTACGTGGATGTCGACGTGCCATGCTCCCCACACACCCGAGTGTATAGAGGACACTGCAACATCAAGACTGTCAAAGATGTCAATTTCTTCGGATTGGACGACGAGTACGTCGTGAGCGGTAGTGACTCTGGCCACTTGTTTATCTGGGACCGGAAAACCTGCAAGCTAGTCAATATCCTCGAGGGCGATAGCGAGGTAGTCAACGTTGTGCAAGGTGAGGAACTCCCCTATGAGCATGCCTGAAGTGTGAGCGTCCCAGGTTAACAATTCCTTGCAGGCCACCCATACGAGCCCACCATAGCAGCTTCGGGAATCGACAACACAATCAAAATCTTCTCGCCCGACCGGCGCGCTCAGGACGACGCTCGTCGCGGAGTCAACATCCTCGACCCGGATAATCCAGCCAACGCGCTTGGGCTTGGGCCGAACGTCAGCGCCATTGGTGGCCTTGGAAGCCGCAAGCGCTTGCATGACAGTTACCGAATCATGAGCCAAAACGATGTTGACCGGCAGGGGGGTATGAGTGAGGCATACATCACCGTAAGGCTGCTTGAACCATTGTCTCACCCTTTTTTTATTGACCCCGCTGACTACAATCCAGAGGCACATGCTGGCCCGTCTCGCAGCCACCCTCAGGGACCAACGGCACGGGGTGACAGTGGGCGAAGGAGGTGAACATGCCACGCTGGTTCTAGACGACAACAGCTGCCAGGTAGGTTCATTCAAGCCAGGATCTATATTATGTACCGGGACCGCCACTGACGGATCATATCGTACAGGTGATGTGACCAATCCCCAGCTCTGGCCGAAGATCAAAAGAAAAAGTGGAAACAAGAAAAAAGAACCAAAAATTACGATGGAGATGTTTCGACATACATACCACTTACCACATGCACACTCACTGCACGCATGGACTTGACCTGACCGACCCCTTGGCATTTGGCCGACAGGATTCGTATTTTCTTTCTCTCTCTCTTCTTCTGACTTCTTCCTCTTTATCCTGTTCTTCTCTACTATGCCTTCGATGCTATTATTAATAGATTCTAGTCCGACACCATCTCCATCTCTCTCTCTTCGGTCCGGTCTCTTGCATCGCGGTCTGGTGCCAGTCATTCAGTCACCAGCGCATCATCTCGGCCTGGAGTCATTATTTGGGTCTGTCTGGCGTTCTTTTCTTGGGTGGGGGGGAAAAGCATCTACCGAATGACAATGCCAATTCTTTTGTGTACACTGGACTGGACTGGAGTGTTGGTTTGGACGTATGTGGTTGTCGATGCTTGCGTAGGGATGGATGTAGTGGTTGTAAATATAGTATTTGCCCGTTACAAGTATAGTATGTTACAAACTATCTATGGCGATCCATGCAGTTGCTTTGTATGCTTAAGAGCTGATAACTAAGCGGCGGTCAGACCGCAGGCGATGACTAACTATCGCCACGTGACCCTTATCGGGCCCTCCCCCGCATTTTCCCGATTGCAATTTTCTCGTTTTCTCCGGCGATCTTCTCTCCTTCTCAGTCCTCGCCAACCCTTTTGGGAACGCAATTGAAAGATGCAGCCTCTTCAGGAACGAACGGATGCCACTGCTCGTCTCTATGCAGACCCTCACAACCCACATCTCTACTTTGAACGGGGCCTGATCCACCAGAAACTGGGTTTTCCCGACCTAGCATCCGCCGACGCATACCGCGCGCTCTCTCTGCTCGATTCGGTCGTCGACCCTGATGGCTGCGAGTTCCACGCTCGCCGGAAAATCCAGGAGCCTAAGGAAGATGAGGGCGAGGGCGAGGACGAGGACGAGGAGGACGACGAAGAAGATGATGATGATGATGAAGATGAAGGCTTCGTCCCCATCACCCAGGATGAATACGACACCATAATCGGAGACGTATACGCCCTGCTGGTACGGAGCCTGGTCAACTGCGGATGCTTCCGCGACGCCTACGAGTTCTGCATTCAGGGGCTCAAGCTCCTCGGAACCATGCCCCAGAGCCCCGCCCAGGACATCCTCCAGGCCCAGCTGGCGATCATCAGGAAGAAATACCTCGCCCGCAAGGGTGCCCCCGCCGCCGAAGACGACACCCATATCAACCCCAGCGCACTCAACGCGCAAGGCTTCGCCCGTCGTGTCCTCTACCCCTGGAACGAGCACGAGCCGGATCGCAAATCTCCGGACACCCTGCAGCTCCTGAACGAGCGTCTCAAGGACGTCGCGCCCAAATGCGAGGTGCGCGCCGTCGCTCTGCCCGCCTTACACAGCACCACCACTACCGACAATGAACCCGAAACTGAAGAAGTCTCCATCCAACTCGGCCTCTTCGCCAAAGAAGACATCTCCCCCGATGAGATCATCCTCCGTGAATCCTCCCTCCTCACAGCCACCAACCGCCTCCACGACGACCTCTGCGACGCCTGCAACGCTCCCCTCCCGGACCTCTCCTCCGCCAACCCCCCCGTCGCCTGCGACGGCTGCGCAGACACCATCTTCTGCTCGCAGGTCTGCCACGACCACGCGCAGTCCATCTACCACGGCGCCGTCTGCGGACTCATGGAGAACATCGAATCCATCGGAAAAGACATCCCCGACCCCAAAGACAAGGCCGATTACCTGTACCTCCTGCTGCTGGGCCGCGCCCTCGCCATGGCCGCCACCCAGGACTCCCACCCGCTCGATCTCCCAGAGATCAAATACATCTGGGGAGATTTCCATGACTTCCCCACCCCGACCACCTCCCCCTCCTCTCCCTCCCCATCCACCGAAGAAAAAGAAGAAGAAGAAGAAGAAGAAGACCCCACCGCCACCCTCCCCTTCTCCTTCCACCTCAACATCCTCCAACCCATGCGACTCCTCGAGGAAATGGAAATCGACCCCTACGCTTCCCTCCCCCGCCACGACACCTGGGTCCTCAACACCCTGTACGCCAAATTCCGGGGCACTGCCTCCGGCCGTCTCAGCACGTGGGACGGCGGGCCTGAGCTCTGCGCCGTCCATCCCCTCTGGTGTCTGGCGAACCACTCCTGTGATCCGAATGTGCGGTGGGAGTGGGGCGGCGAGATCACGTTCCGCGCGCGCAACGATGGTGAACGCGCCGTTTGGAAGCGGGACGGTCATGTCGACGAAGCGCAGCCGGCGACGAGGAGACTTGCCGCCGGGATTAAGAAGGATCAGGAGATCCTGAACCATTATTGTGATATTGGGTTGAGGGTGAAGGATCGCAGGGAGTGGGCTAGGGGTGCCTTGGGGGGTTGGTGTTTGTGTGATAGGTGTGTTTGGGAGGCTGGGGAGGTTTGAGATGAGTTTCTTTTTGGTTGGTTGGATTGGGGGTTTGAGAGTGAGTGTGAGAGAGTGAGAGGGTGAGACATGAAGGGAGGGGTGGGGAGTGTACTAGATGGGGATAAATATAATTGAGTGAGATAGACTTGGACATGGAGGTAGGGATAGGGAGGATTGATATAGAGTATAGAGATAGAATGGTGCTTAGATACCCTGCTACATGTGGAGTGTAGCTAGCCAGCTAGCTAGCTAGCTAGCTCGTTAGCTAGATAAATAGTCAGTCATACTTTATTGATGTCAATAGAGATCGTCGAACTTGTTACGCCGTACATGTTACTCGATTCCTCCTCGCTCATTACATAGACATGGACATGGACATAGACATAGATACAGTCCCCACAAAGAGAAAGTAGAAAGTAGAAAGTAGAAAGTAGAAAGTAGAAAGTAGAAAGTAGAAAGTAGAAAGTAGAAAGTAGAAAGTAGAAAGTAGAAAGAAGGAAGGAAGGGTAAGTCTACCGACAATGCAATTCTTTTCTGTTCCGCATAGGCAAGGCAAGGCAAGGCAGCAAACACCAAATTGTCAACGTATAGATACATCCAATCCATTACAAACAAAAGATCTCCCTTCCTTCCTTCCTGACTAGACTAGACTAGACTATCATACCCTATCATACCCTCTCATGTCCCATCCTATCCCATCCCATCCTACCAAACCTTGTCCACGGCCGTCCGCAGGCTTGAACCTGTCTATCTGCAAATATCGATTTACCCGGCCTGGCATGATTTCCTTCGGTCTGAGTATGAATGAATGTATGCATGTATGTTTCAGGTCTGCGACTAATCGCGCGCTGCCCGACGGGGCGGAGAGCGGGATGGCGAGCGGGAATCTGAGTACCGGCGACGACGGCGGGGCTCGTCACGCGCGGACCGTGGGGGTGGGGTTGGAGAGCGCGAGACGGAGGCGTCGCGAGCAGCTCGGCGGCTGGGGCGTGGACGGCGCGGGGAACGAGACCGAGACCGAGACCGCGAGTCGGAGCGAGATCCGGATACACTCCTTTCAACCCGCCTGCGGGGAGGAGGCGATCGGGACTCCGAGTAGCGGGTTCCGCGCGTCTGGGCGGGTCGCCGAGGGGGGGGGGTCACGGACCGGGACGGTGAGCGGGAGTAGCTGCGGTCTCTGTCTCTCTCTCTCCGGGCGTTGGTGTCGCGCTTGCGAGGGGGTGTGATGGACCGAGAGGCGGCGGGACGTCTGGGAGGAGGGCTCACACTGCGACGAGGGGAGCGGGAATCGTAGGACCGATCCCGGGTCCGGCGGGGTGGCGGTGAACGCGACACGGAGGGTCTTCTGCGTGGGGCTGGAGATCGGGACCGGCTGTATGAGGCGGAGCGCGCGCGGGTCTTGGGGGCAGGGGACCGTGACCGCGATGGGGTGTAGCTGTAGCTGCGGCGCGAGGAGCCCGATACGGATCGGGTGTAGGATCTGCCCCGGGTGACGGAGCCTCTGCGGCCGCGGCTGCGGGAGGGAGAGCGGGAGTAGGAGTAGGAGCGGGAGCGGGAGCGGGAGCGAGAGCGAGAGCGAGAGCGAGGAGTGCAGGTGGAGCAGCTGGTGGGATGGGAGATATCGGACTCGGCGTCGGATTCGGCGCCGCCGTCCCGTGCAGGCAATGCAGGAACCGTGGGTTTGGGGAGGTTCTTGAGGTGTTCGCGCATGTCCTCCGTCAGCAAGCCCATGCCGACACTGGTGAAGTAGTTGATCGAGAAGCGCGTGTTGCGGGGGTTGTCCAGTGGGAAAAGGCCTTCGAAGCTGGGGCGTAGAATGTCGTCTCTCATGCGCTCCTGCAGCTTGGGCAGACCCATATGCTCACCCAGGTCCTGGAACAGGATCTTGATAAAGATACGGCTGCTGGATGTCGTCTCTTCCTCGTTCATGTGGATGATCGACATGACATGCCACCCGATGGCATCGTTGCTGAGCATATGGCCGAAGAACCGCGCGATGTTGCGGAGTCGGTTTGTCTCGTAGCGGTGGATGGTGTCGTAGTACTTGGCAAAGGCTGCCTCGAAGAGATCTGACCAGAGGCGGTTGATCTTCGCAAAGCGTTCTCCAATCAAGCCGTAGAACTTCGAATACGTGCGCTCCTGGGAGCAGCACTCGATGACCATCGACGGAAGCTCGGGTTCAAGACCAGCCGGCAGCGAGATCTTCATCAGTTTGTGGCAACATTCTTCGAAATCTATACTGGACATGATGGTCAAGTAGATCGTCCTGCGCAGGTTGACGAGATCTGTGTTGGTTTGGTCTTTGATGTCCATCTTCCGCTCCTCCTCCGATTCCTCGTCAGAGCTCTCGTCCGATTCGTCCTCGTCTTCCTCGTCGTCGCTGCCCTCTCCTAGAATCTCCGCCTTGAGATTCTTGTACGCCTCCTCATGCTCTTCCCACTCCGCATCATACTTGAAAATATTCAGAGAATCCTGGGTCTCGATCTCGTCGTCAAGGCCGATTTGGTGCGTGATTTGATCCTCCTCCTCGATCAGATCCAATTCTTCCCTGACCGCCGGGTTGTCCTTGTATCGGTCCTTCCGAACCTGGAACAGCACTTCAATCATGTACTGCACTCGCTTATCGATGTCGGCTTCGTGGAGGATGTTCCGGAACTGGTCAAACACCGCCAGGGCGATCGGGCCACTCATCTCTTCCAAATGCTGACCGACCTCTCGTGTAAGACCGACGGAGATTTCGACACTGTCGTCTGTGGGCTTGTGAAGCAGCAGCAGAAGGATTTGCGCGGCCAGCATCTCATGCGCAACCTGCTGGTTGCACAGGTGGGCGATGAACGTTGTAGAGGATATGCAGACGGCCTTATCGTTTCGCTTGAATGCCTTGCGGAACTGGACAATCAGACGGTTAAGCAGTAACTCGCCGACCTGGGGCAGTTTGGTATTCACGATAGCGGCCATCGCAGCGTAGATAGGCGTAAACGGTAAACTGGCCGCTTGGGCTTTCATGATACTCCGGCAAAACAGACCGCGACCGCGCACCAAGTTCTCCCCGAACAGTTCAGGAACAATGAACTTGATGTTGGAAACGTTGACCTTGTTGATGAGACCGTTGATCGACTTCTTCAGGGCCTCCCACGCCATACGCTGGTACTCCTTGCTAGTCTTGTCTGTGATCTGCGCCTGCAGCGCCCGGAGTCGCGCAGGAGGAATATAGGTGCCACCCGAGCGCATGTTCAGGAGCTTTTCGTATTCTGCCTTGGCCGCTGCCTGTTTTTCCTCCTCCGTCATCGGCTTCCGGGCGGTTTCCTGTCTCTCATGCTGGCGAAGGCGCTCCGCGAGCTGGCGCTCTCGCTCGATCGCGCGCTCAGGGTCGATGCGTGGCGCTTCCGCGTCGTCTTTCGACGGATCGCCGGGGGGGGAGCGACGACGATTCGGTGAGGGCGACCGAGAGGGAGGTGAGCGTTTCCGGGATGCTGAGGCTTGAGGGGAGTACGGGGCGCCTGGGGGAGGAGTGGGCACTCGCACCGCCGACTGCAATACGACCGGGTCCGTCATATTTCGTTGGCAGTCCCGTGAGAGAGTTCTGAGAGTCGCGAGGATCCGCAGATACCACGACGTTGGAGCTCGTCCGGATGAGGCGTGAGGCGGCGAAGGAGAAAGGTCTTAGCGCGCCGCGGGTCACGTGCCGCCGTAGGAGCCAGGCTGGCGTGGCCATCCATACAATCATTAGTACTACTCTGTACGGAAGTCGATCGATCAGGCACGTCGCCATCTTCGCAGCAGCCACCCCTCCGTTGTCTTTCTACGTACTCAATCTGCCAGCGCATCATCATTATGGTAATATCTCTACGCTAACGCCTTGACAATCACGGACTGACCTGAATTGCGCCGCAGCTGGGCCCAATCGTCGGATCCGCCATGCTTTTGGTCGCTACCGCGATCTTTCTCTACTACACGACCTGGACTCTGTTGATGGTACGTCTGAGCGTCGCGCTCCTTTCTGCACACCTCCCCTGCTAACCCACTGGTAGCCGTTCGTTGACCCGGGCCACCCTCTCCACGACCTCTTCCCTCCCCGTGTCTGGGCCATCCGCATCCCCGTGTTCCTCACCCTCCTGGGCTCCGCCGTGGTCGGCACGTTCATAGGAATTGTGATGATTAACAGCAACAAGAAGAAGGCCGCCAAGGCCAAGGCTGCGGCGAAGAAGAAGACTTGAAAGCTGAGCAGCAATAGACGAGCAATAGACGTGGCGTTGGTGGTGGTGGATGAGTGAGTGACTGGTGTCTCAAAACAACGGCGACTGGAAACCAAACAGGTGGCATTATCTTATATCAATGTCTTGTATCAATGTAACATTACTTTTCTCCTTCTTTGCAGACCTCCTTCCTTCCTTGATTGGATTGTTCCGTCCGCACCGCGTGCAATTACACCACTGGCATTCTTCAACATTCTGCAAGTTTGCCGCGTGGTGAGGCAGGGAGAATCGATGACGAGGCCCTGGATCATTCGACGCCGAAACCGCCGGATACTGGTCACAAGTGAAGCGTTCCTGGTTTTCTTCCTGCCCTGCCGTCTAGGAAACTTGCATCCCAACAAAAGTAGCCACCGTGTAATATTTCGGTCACGACCATGTTCTGCCCCGATGGCGATAGATAGGGGGGGGGGTTGGGACCTTACAGATGATGGCAGTGCACGCCAGGTAACTAACTAGCCCCCGTGACTCACCCCATGGCGGGCAACCACTGAGCCACAGCCGGTCAACCGCATTCCGAGACGAGAACTAGGCGATTGGCCTGTAACTCCTCCGTATCGACGGCCAAACCGGAGCGGACCCATTCCATCCATGGGAGGAGGAGGGTCAGGCCAACTTGTCTACCACAGGAGGCAGGAGCGATCCAGTTCAGGCAGGCCCCCTGGGACACATGCCCAGGTGGTGGTGGCTGTATGGCTGCATCACCCATGGTTCTCACGTGACCACCTCGACCCGTGTCTTGGGCGCGTCTGGTTTGCATTGTTTGCGCAGGTTACCCCTCATGCGGGCAGACAGGGCCAATGGCGTGTGTAGTCGGACTTGGGTGGGAGGCGTCGGTAGTTAACTAGTCTGCTTACAGAGGTGTAGATAGGTATCGTTCTCCGCCTTACGGGGTACATCCAGTACCGTGTACTGTACGGTACGTGCAGATCATCGGATGCAGTCGACCTGCCTGAATCTGGGACTCCGTCTGAGACCCAGAAGCATCTCCCATGTAGGAACCTTACCCGGCTGCGTCATGTTATGACGGTCATGCCCCCCTGCACCCCCCTCCCCGTATCCAGCCCACCAACAGCCAATAGTCACTCGGGCCCCGTCATGTGGTGGCCCTGGAACCTTAACGGTAAGGCCGGTTAAGGGAGGAACTGAATGGGGGACTGATAGGAGATAAGTCGACCGGTAGTAGTCAGCCTACCATGGAGATGTCATCCATGCTCCTGACCTGATCCGCTTCCCCTCCCCCTCTCCTTCCCTTCTTCCCTCGGTGTGAATGCTATGCCCTTGCTGTAACTTCTTCCATCTTCACTTCTGTAACTTCACTATTGCCCACGCTCTCGATCCCCCCATCCCCCCATCCCCCCATCCAAGACTCTCCTGGTCCTGGCTGGCTTTGTTCCTACCACCAACCCGGACGGACGGTACAAGCAGTGCTTCCGACCTGTCCTGTGTACAGTACAGATCTACCGGCGTATCAACGGGCGGCCCTCCAGATACGCTGCTTGTCTCCTTCTCTCCGGCACGGCCGCTGTCCCGGAATCTCCTCCCCCCCCCCCCCCCCCAAACGCGTCCCTTCCCATCCACCGCATCAGAACCCCCATTGTCAGTACTATCGCCTCCGTCTTTGCTCGATGACTCATGCTGATAAGCCGTTCGTTGACCAGGTAGACAACAACAACAAGCACGATTCGCTCCGGCAGTGAATCCATACCCCTGCGAGTGTCGTTGCCGGTCGACTACACCGTCAACCCCTCCGTTCTCGGCCCTTGTTTAGGGTCCTGAGAGCGGTTACCACACCCGAAACCATATTGCCTCAGAGAGGCAATCCCTCCACTTGGATGCCACCGGCAGCTTCGGACGATTTGTTTCGCCAGCAGTCCTTAGGTGACACCAACCCACTTCCCGAGGATCTCAACCGAGTAACCCTGGAGCATGATATCGGCGGAAAGAGCAAGAAGAAGGGGAAAAGTGGATCTAAAGCGAAGGCGAAGGCGGCTAAAGCAGCCTCAAAATCCCCGCCTGAAGACCTGTAAGTCCAAAACCCTTGCATGACTCTGTCTGGATTTTGGTGTTTGTCGATTCGTTGCTGACCGCACTTACGCGTCGTATAGTCTAGGAGCGTCGCCGCCGCTGCAGGATGAACCGTCATCTTGCCCGAACCCGACACTGGAGTCTCATAATGACAGCATTGTGTCACCAGTGCTTGATGCTCTAGACTCAATTGGAGACTCCCCCGAGAATGACCTTGTTTATCGCACTGATACCTGGGCCAAGTCCATCCCATTTGGGAAAAGCCCTCCAAATGATGCTGCTGATGGCGAAATCGACAGTGGATCTCCCTTTGGGTTCCTCACCAGTCAAGACAAGGGCGGATTTAGTCATCCCTCTTCGACATCTCCCCCTCCGAGGACGAGACCTATGAGCTATGGGCATGGATACTCGACTAGTAGTGTGTCAAGGCAGCCATCCACAGACCGACAGAAGAGTCACTCCGTTAACAGCCCATTCAACAACCACGTACCTCTTCCACATCTGCCACAGGCCCATTTCTATGGAGCGCCCGACATTGACTTGCCTTTGTTCTCTGGTCAGAGCAGGGCCCCAGCTGATGGGAATTACTCATTCTGTGCCTTTGATACAATGACTAGTCCATTATTCAAGGCGTCACGAATGGGGGGCAGTGTTCTGCTCGTCGGTATGGATGGCGTCTTGGATGTCCTTGCCATTGAAGACCGCAAGACGCGTCTTGTTGGGAAGTTGGCTGGTCTCAACGGCCGTGTCATTGAAGCTAAATTGCTGAGCAACGCTTCAGTTAATGACCCATTCTTATCATCTAGACCTCACGTCGCTGTCATCATCCATGGTCCTTGCTCTCAACCGGATGATGAGGGTCACGTATCTTCCAACGGCTCTGAGGCAAACGAAGTACCTGCGGGGCGACAGTCGGCCGCGGGAGGGCGCATGAGCAAAGAGGAGCCGATACATTACCAGACACGAGTCGAGGTGTATTCACTAAGAACAGGGGAACGTGTAACCACGCTTCTGTCGACCCCGCCCAGTCCATGTTATGGTAATATACCCGGTCTGCCTACCTTGGCGCCCTCCCCGGCCGGGAACCTGAAGCTGTTTGTGAGCGGCAGCTATATTGTTGTTGCCTCTGGGACTAGCGGAGAAGTGTTTATGTACAGCATTAACCGGTATCAGTGCCTGGGGAAGACGTGGACTAACATCAAGTCAAAGGAGTCTCGGCGTTACTCTACGTCTTCGAGCTCCACTGACCCGGATGGATCCCAGTCTGACTCTCCACATGGATCCCCAAGCTTCGATACTCCAATCATCTCCCTCAAGGGGAGATGGCTGGCTATAGTCCCACCATCAGCCACCTGCAAAGCTAGTCTCCGCGGAACAGTTCCAGCGTCGTTGCTGCAAGGCAAGGTCGTCGGGCTCGAGACTCGAAACCCCCCGTCACGACCAGCGATCAATTGCGCTACAGATGTCGGTGAGGGTGAAAGTCTTTTTGGCAAAGTTGCTCGCGGCGTTACCCAAGAACTCATGCGAGGCGCGCGCTGGATGGGTGACCAGGGACTGCAAGCCTGGAACAATTACTGGAACAAGGAGCAGTCGCAGAGCGTGCCAGCACGCCGTTCCCCTAACTTGATGGATTTTCCACCACAGGGATATAATCTCTTCCCTCCCACACATGCTCAAGAAACCCAGGCCGTGTCGGCGACCGAGCCTGATTTGGTGTCCATCTTTGACTTGCGAAAGCTTGACGAGGGTGGTGAAACGAAGAATGCTGTGTTCAACCCCGTTGCCACTTTTCAGGTGCCAAACGGCTGCAGCTTTCTCTCGTTCTCTCCCAACGGCCTCATGCTTCTCACGGCGAGCAAGAAGGGAGATGTTCAGTATGTTTGGGACTTAATGCAGGCCAAATACTGTCGGGCAGGAGCTTTGCTGTCTGATGACCCAGCAGCTGTACAGCCGAGCGTGCGGCAGGTCGCCCGATATCCGCGACTGACCGCATCCCATATCGTTGACGTGGTCTGGTGTCCTCCTTCGGGTGACAAGCTAGCAGTCATCACTGCGAAACCGACTGTGCACGTTTTCGATCTGCCACGAAGCGCGTTCCAATGGCCCCCTTTCCGTCGATCCCGACCACAGCCTGCCAAACCCCAGCCTACCGATCTACCCCCGGAAGAGCTTCCTGACCGGACGGCTTCCGCAAATTCCCTGTCAGCGGCATTCAAGATGGTTGGGGGTAAGACACAGCCTATCCTTGCCGCAGTCAGGGGTCGAACTCCATCCACTGGTGCTGCATTCCCCTCTGTTGGCGGATTTGCGATGCCATCTGCTGCAGGAGTGAGAGGTGGAAAGGCAGTTGCTGCTGGCCTTAGCAAGTCAATGGGGGCGGCCGCTACCGGTACTGTCAAGACCGTCAATACGTTTAGACATGGTGGCGAACACCGCCTACACCTCTCCGGGCTCTCCCGGGATCCTGTTGCATCCCGTGTGACGTGGATTACCCACAAGGGCATGCCATTTTTGGGCTTAATAGACGGAGGATACTTCCGCCTCTATAGAATTAAACGCTCTGCGTCGCCCAGCAAGAATCGGCAGCTACAGTCTGTGATTGGAAGCAAAGAGCTCGACTTTCGGTTGCCCTCCCATCTGCAGACCCCTTGCGGCCCCATGACCCTGGGGACTTTCAGTTCGGAGACAACTGTTTCTGCAACATTGGCCCTGCCAACTTCAACTCCACGACTGCCTCCGGCATCGAAGCTTAAGTGTCAACCACTGTCACAGGCCGAGATTGAAACAAACACCCCGTTCCAACCATTTCACACTGATCAGAGGGTAAACCTTTTCGTGTTCTCCGAGGCGGATGATACCGTGAGCTCGGTCCCGACCGGTCAGTGGGTCTTTGGTGGCCCTATGTCGACAACCAAGCTTCATGTGCGCCCGTTCAGCGCTAGTAGCGAGGAAGAGGACGACGACATGGTGCGTGAACAGCACCAGGGCTTGGGGGCTGAAATGGAGAACCTGATCAGTCTGGGGAACAGTACTGGCAATGTTGAAGAAGTGGTCATCACCACGCGCCGGAAAAAGAAGCAAGCCTCAGCGCTGTCTTCAGGTGGCGGGGTAGATGACGGCTTCTTCGAAGACGACTGTGAGGTCTTGGATTTTGCCCGGGACCGTGTTTAACGTTACCATTGGACGAGGGGAGGAGATCATTGGCCTTGAACTAATATGCAACATTTTAGACCTTACATTGGTATCGGCGTTGGCGTGCTTGGGATTTTGTACCACTCCTTTCCACTCTTGCCCTGAGTTGCACCTCATCCATCCATCCCCCTTGATGCCCGTATCGGCAACAATCACAATGCGCTCGTGGGAATTCAACGCCATGGCGGGATCATGGGGTAATGCCAGCATTGCATGCACTTGCATCCGACCTTGACACTCCTTCTTTTGCTTCGCACCGTTGTATCCTCCGATATGATTTCCGTGGTCATTCGATGTTACATACCCAGTACTGTACTGCGAAACCGATAGATGGGACACATTTCTTTGGCGTTGATCGTATCAGTAATGTAGGTAGACTAGAGAGATACGCACTTCAACATGCGAGAGACACGTCCAAGTCCCTGCCTTGATTTCGACGACCGTGACGAAGCACTGCAACCCTGCAGACCTGCAACCCTGCAATGCCAATGCAGTCAGTCCTGCACGCCCGGATGCCGGAACGGGTGTGGATCTCTGGATCAGTGGATTCAGATTGACATATCTCCATCCGCCATCCGGCCCGTGAAATGCGGGGATAGATAAGTACAAATTAAGTATGTGTACTGCATGTGGAGATAGTACAGCCGATCCATTCCTTCGTTTGGTAAGTAGTAAATGCCAGTGGGTGGGTGGGGTGGAGACGGAGTATAGTAACTAGTACCTACAAAATAGTTACTACAAAGTAGGTACTTATAGTTTTCTGTGATGTACACAGTAATAACACTCTCAATCTTCGATTGTACCATGTCATACTGAATAAAGTAGTGGTAAAACCGAGATGTATATGTATATGTATGTAGCCACCCACAGCAAAAACAGCATCAAGACCAAAAAAAAAAAAAAAAAAAAAAAGAGGTATAGGAAACGAATAAACATATGTATGCATAAGTGAACAAGGAACGGGGGATAGATAGTTTACACAAAATATGATGCAATAAATAATGTAAGTAATGATGGATCAAGAAGGAAGTGAAGATTGGGTAGGTACGGTTAGTTAGATATCTTAGCAGCATATTAATTTCCCATTATTCCATGCGTTTCCCATCATATTATTAACACAGCGCTTGGTTTGATTACATATGTAGAAGAGAAGCGAAGCATAGCATAGCATAGCATAGCAAAAGGGTAAAGCAAAGCAAAGTAGACCGGATCGGACCGGATCGGATCGGATCGGATCACAAGGATCAGGTCAGGTCAGGTCAGGTTGAATACATCAGTTCCAACGAGACCAAGCTTACAGAGCCCAGGCGGCCAGAACGAAGCCGAGAACACCGGCGGCGGAAACACCCAGCTTGAGCTGGGCGATGGCGGCAGCGTTCTCGGTCGAGCTGGCGTGGGCGCTGGTGCCGGTCGCCGTGCCGGTGGAGTCGGAGGAGGAACCGGATTTGGAACCGGACTTGGAGCCTATGGGATTGCGCGTTAGTTTTGCTTGTTTTGCCTTTTTGCTTTTTGTTGATCCTGGAAAAGGGGTACGGGGGGACGGGAACGTACTCGAGCCAGTGGACGTCGACGAACTTCCGCTCTTGGTGGTGCTGGCGTCGCTGGAGCTGCCCTTGGTGGCGGACGAGCCCGATGCGCCCGTCGCAGTGGCGAGGAAGTAGCTGCTCACGCAGCTGCTCTCGCAGCTAGCGTAGGCCTTCTGGTCGCTGGCCGAGCCGGAGCCCTGGGGGCAGGCGGCCACACAGCTGGTGGTGTCGTTGACTTGGGAGTTGTTCGGGCAGGGCACTTCGTAGCAGGCGGCGATGCAGCAGATGTCCGTGGCGGTGCCTGGGATTGGTTAGTTTCAGGTGAGGCTGGGAGGTGGCAGGGTAGGACGGATTGTCTGGGTTGGAGGTGGGTGAATGGGCAATGGCCATGTATGCCGCGCAGGCAGGCCGTTGGATGGAGGGAAGATGAATGATGAAGAATGGCGTCCGTGGACTGATGGAGAAGGCAGCAGCACTTACACTTGGCGGCGCAGGATGCCTGGGGAGAGAGGCTGGCGGTGGTGGTCGCGCTGCTGGTGGTCGAGGACGAGTCCTGGGCCACGGCCACGGCCAGGATGGAGGACAGAATGACGGCGCTGTTGAACTTCATCTTGCTAGATGGATGATAGCGACAGGTATTAGATTGGCAGAAGTAAGTCAAGCCGGAGAAAAGCAGCGAACGAGTGCGTAATGGCAGGACAAAAGAAGGACTGTGAGGGAGGAAGAGGAGAAGGAGAAGAAGAAGAAGAAGAGAAAGAGGACGAGGGCGAGCAGAAGAAGTCAAAGAAAGGCAGCCTAGCGCGCGGTGTAATTATGGAAGCTGATTGCTGCATGGACTGGGATGGCCGTACCGCCAGCGTATCAGTACGTACAACAGGTCTACTATCAGGCAATCCTGGGGATTCACTAATTTAGGGCCGTCTGCTCTTTCCCTTTCCCAGCCTGCGATTAGTGAGGTTTCAGTCGGCAGCCAGAGTCACACAGGCTAGTCGCTCTTGGGCGATGGCCCTCCGACGGCGTCACGGACGAAGCTGCTGCTATCCTTGGATCCCTCCAGCATCCTCTGCTTCTCACTGGGTCAGGCTAGTCAGTCTTCACCCTTACATGGGTGGCAACCCCAGACTAAACACGGTGCGAAGCGGCATCAGACATCAGCCATTATCTTGCCATCAACACTCACTCACCATCATGATAGATTATTGATTGCTTGGGATCCGTCCATTCAATGCGCTATTTGGGCAAGTAGATTTAGCCGGGGCCGCTCAGGGGCGCTGTCCCTTGACCCTTCAATCTCTTTCAAGCAGCCGGGCGTGAGAACAGACCCTGAAAATCTGGGGGACTCCAAGGGATCGGCTAAAAATAACCCTAGTTGAGGGGCGAGTCACTAGTCACTATCTAGTCACTCACTGTCCACCAAATGGTCTTATCTTTGTGATGGGGCAAGCCAGCGCATCCCGCCTAGAGACGGGTCGGCCATTGGTGGACCCATCCATCCAAAAACTGGCACGATGGATGTGGTCTGATAAACTACTCACTTGTACTCCGTCGTGTCAGAAACCAAGAAACCCGATGGTAACCACCTACTGGAATTGGGTGATGTGATTAGGTAAGATCCCTCGCGCGGGGGCTTCCCCTTCGGGGATAACCTCGCTCGGGCAGATCCGATCCCCTCCGGGGCTCGCTCCCGACTGGAGGGCTTCCCGTACAAATCCGCAGCAGCATCCTTGAAGGGGCACAAGCTAGCGCCTTGGCCAGATTTCCCCGCTTGGTTGGACTCGTGATGGTGCGAAGGACCAAGAATGGAGGCAGACCATCTTGCCCCTTGTGGGACTCTCCCGGGCCAACCTCCGGCCTATCCTCCCTCTGCACCCCGCACGGGTCGAATGGATGGCTGGCTGAACTGTCTTCAGAGATCCAGCAGATCTCTTGAAGTCATGGTTAGGGCTAACTACCACATGAGTAAAGTACAACAACAGCACATGTGTGAAGAATCTTATCTTCCAAGAAAAGACATCGACTCGTGTAAGTAGGTTGTGAAGGACCCCTCATTGTGCATATTATTGGCAATATGAGTTAATTTTCTATACTATTGCTTGTCTTCTCTCTGGAATCACATACAGAAGGAGGATAGGACATCCTGTCGGGGTGAACCCCCACCCAACTGATCCTTTGGATCCGCCTGGCTGGTTTCGGACTCTTTCTCAACCTCGAATTATAGATGTCCCAATCATACGGTATCGCTCTCTGTACAACTGAATGAGATCACTTTAAGCTTAACATCCTTGACCTCTCAGTTTGACTGAAATCGTATACTCTCATATCCAGAGTGATTGTCATTCTCATTGTACAGTTCAGGATGTGACGGATCCTGTGACACAGTACAGGGATATTCACGGAATCCTGATCGATTGCTCAGATGATTCCCATCAGCAAGGCCTCTATCCCTTGCCGCGTATAACACGGTAGGTAAAGTACTCCATAGGAGGCAGGAGATCACTAACATCATAACTAATATGCTTGGAAACTCATGGCCGCCACCCGGCCCTACCGAAGTACTATAGAGTGCCTGTCCAATGGAAGGGTTATTTTCGGAATTTGAATCCGCCGGCATTCTGCGGCTTTGGAATAATGAACAGGATTTCCGACAGCCAAGAACTATGTACGTATGTACGTATGTATGTATGTATGTCTTTCTTTGCCCCGGATAGATGAATCGACAACCCAACGTAGACATGGACCCGGAGAGCGCAATCGTGAGCTGACGAAGGCCAGATTCCCAACAATTCGAATGTCTACTGATCATAATTTCCGGAAGGCTTGGTCTGCGACAATACTCTCTCACGCGCAAGACTCCAAGTCCATAGATCTTCAATCACAGTTACTGAAATCGAAGACATGGAACATTTTACTAGTGCTTTCGCATGGACTTGGAGGATGGTGGTAACTATGGACAACTGTTGGACACGGATGCATTGACTCCCCTGAGGAATCCCCTCCCAAGACATACCTCCGCAAACCACGTTTAGGACTAGTTTGTCATAAGATGCAAATCATGCCCCGGCGGACTCTTTGCACTTTCCGCGGAATGTACACTTGACTCCGGAGAAGATTGCTGCTCAACATAAAATGCGGGGGAGGAATTGGCCGCGGGTCTGCGCAGAATATACCCAAATTCGTCATGCCAGAGTCGATTCTGGGCCAGTCAAGGTTCTCTGTGACGACCTACGTCCCTCTAACATCGTACTGGATGCTGGTCTGAGAATATTTGTTTAAATGGATTGAGATTCGCGTACGCTGCTCCGAATATACATGCCCATTCCCCGTCCTGGTGGCTTTCGTTAGAAAGGCCGAGGAATGGCCAGGAGGTATTTTGGAATGGAAGTAAATGTGTCAGTCCCAACGTCAGATGGTTCTTCGGGTATCTGTCATAGCGAGTGGCACATTGATTCAAGATCAGCAAAACTATGTATTTGGTATGACTCGAAGAAAATCTGGCCACCTGATCTGCCTGACCGGTGATAGATGCAAATCTCTTTGGTGGCGATGCGCCACTGAAGCGTAATTGAATGTTTTGCATGGAGGGCCTAAAATTCCTAGCCGCTGAGTGACAATGAGATCATGAAGCCCTTCGCTTTAAAAAAGCTGAATTGACCGGACAAGGCTGAATGATGGGGCCAATATCCTGTCATTTTAGTGATATGTAATCGTGACCTAATTCAGGGCTTCAGTATTCAAGCCCCCCCCGGCAATGTGTGCCCTCGCTATGGACTACAATGGTTTGTCTACTCTTAAACTTGGGAAATACTGAAAAGTAGGCATCAAAGCACCAGCTGATATGGACTCTTAGCTGTCCGTTCTCAGTGGGGTTGACTATACGGCTGAGCTTCAAAAAACCAAGGTCCGCTTTTAAAAACATCAGGATAGTGATACAATGTGTTCATCTACATGGGAGGCCTGACCTTGGGGTTCTACTGCGGATTACCCCAAACCCCCAGTCGTGAGAATTTAGCTGCATATCCCCATATTCTGATAAGAAAAACAATCGGATGCCAACTAACTGCCGGTAGATCGTTACTTAAAATCAGTTACAACATATGGCGCGGACCTAATATCCCTCTACCTGGCCAGCAGGAATGATCATACTGGGCGGCTGACAGCCAATGGCAAATTGCTGGCAGTGCCTCGAAATGATCAGGCGTCCAGAGCAAGTCGCCAAAGAATGTAATCTGGAGAGACACGAGGTACTATCACAATTGGCCTATATATTGGGCCGGAGGGCCTGTAGTATATAAAGGGCAGCATTGCCACCTCATTGTATCCCATCAATCCATCTCAAAGACATTGCACTCAAATCAATCATCTTCTTCCAATTCCCAGTAAGCCTACGTCAGTCGTCCTCATTGCAATCCATCCGCCATCATGGTCAAAATCGCTTTCCTTCCCCTCGCCGTCCTGGCTGCACTTGCTCCCTTCGTCGCCGCAAACAACTGCAAGACCAATCTGAACTACTGCGGTTATAACCTCTTGAATATCGGTCTGTGACGAATCAACTCTCTGTGGCTCAGGATAGTGACTCACGGCAGGGGTAGGCAACTATGGTGCCCAGGTCAACGGTGCCCTCGAGGCCGCCAACCAGCCCACCGATGACGCTCATATTCGCGAATCCCTCTTTCATTGCAATGGTGGTTCGAATGGGGATATCTCGTTCATCAGCTATTGCAGCGGTGGATGTCAGGACGGTGGCTCGGGCAGGAGCGACTACTGCTAGACAGTCCGACTGAACCATGATTTCTTGAATTCATGTTAGAGGTGTGATGCCGCTCGCGTCTGTCGATATTCAACATATACTCCGTACTAGTGAGCTAGAGGTGGGTCTCGGGTGGCATTGGCTGGAGCTTATTTGGAGACATCGTTGAGGTCACGCGTGGATTAGAGGCGTTTAGTCCGAATCAATTGTTCCATTTAGCTTTAGAAGCGGAACATCGTAATAAGCAGATGGTTTCTTGAACATTGTCGATGTGTAGTTTGTCTGGAGGTGTAACTAAATGATAGATCCAATCAGGATGTGGGGCTGGCTAAGTCACGGCTTACATAACCTACAGTAACGAATGCGGGCATGTGATTGATTGATATAAACGCGTCGCGTCTCATGGCCACCCGAATCATGACACCGGACTTTCTCCTACGAACCAGCTCGGGTTCGAGATGTCCGACCTCGATGGGGGCTCATCCGACTACTTCGATGACGACTTGAGCGACTTTGTCGTCAAGGACCCTTCTGACGAGGCAGATGCGCCGACAGACAAGGACTCCCCTCCACCAACCAAGCGCCGTCGCCTGAAGGCCGCTTCGAATGAAGGTCTACAACCGCACAACAAACGCCATGGGAGCTATAGCGACAGGGATGACGCTGGGCTCAGCTCGGACTCGTTTGCTGACTACGGTTACGAGGAATTCTCGACCCTTGATCGGGAATCAATGCGCCCCGCAGAGAGTCCGGAGCGAAAGGCACGCCCCAAACACAAGGTCTTCGCGCCCAAAAACCATAACCCTCAGGACAATATCTTCGTCACTCAGTTGACGCAACCTCCTTCGCCTCCCGAAGCGCTTCGCGGCCCGCGATGGAAGAAGCCCGATCCAATCCCCCCTCCCCGAACTACAATAATCGAGAAAGAAAGCGGGGGAAGCGGCACTGGTGTTGTTGTTGGTGATGATGATGATGATGATGATGAAGATGACGAGTATGACGAAGATGAAGCGCTTAACGCAGCAATTGAGGCATCAATGCAATCGTTCGAGGAAGAAAGCTCCAGACAAGCCTCCTTTTCAGCATCCATACCTCCGCCTCCACGACCTCCAGCGAATTTCGTCCCTGGACAGCAAACCGTTGCACTGGGCTCCTCTAATGACTTCCTTGACGATATTCCCGATGATGCTTTCGATTCGGATTTATCTATGTCTCCACCTCCCACAGCCCAATCGCGCCCGCCGCCCCAACAATTCACCAAGTCTGCAAACCGCCCACTGGGTGTTCGGCAAACCTCATTGTTCGATATGGTTGCTCGGAGTCCAGCAAGTCAGCCGCCACTTGGTGAGCAGGTTTACTCGCCACCTGACAAGGAAGAACCTCCCACCCAGCATAAACTGAACCAAGAAACTTTGGGGACATGGATATATCCTACCAACCTGGGGAAAACTAGAGATTATCAATTCAATATCGCGCAAAAAGGTCTCTTCCACAACTTGCTTGTAGCATTGCCGACCGGTCTGGGGAAGACGTTCATTGCAGCTACAGTCATGCTCAATTGGTTTCGCTGGACCAAGGATGCTCAGATAATCTTTGTTGCTCCCACCAAACCATTGGTCTCCCAGCAGGTTTCTGCCTGCTTTGGAATTGCGGGGATTCCAAGATCCCAGACAACGATGCTCACTGGAGAGGCTGCTCCGGGCATTCGAGCTGAAGAATGGAAGGCCAAACGCGTGTTTTTCATGACGCCTCAGACTCTGATTAACGACCTCAAGTCTGGAATCGCAGACCCGAAACGGATAGTTCTCATTGTCGTTGACGAAGCTCATCGCGCAACGGGCGGTTATGCATACGTGGAAGTTGTGAAATTCGTCCGGCGGTATAACCAGAGTTTTCGTATCTTAGCCCTGACGGCAACGCCAGGATCAACAGTGGAATCTGTACAGGATGTTATCGATGGATTGGATATCTCCAAGGTTGAGATTCGTACAGAACAATCCATCGACATCAGGGAATATGTCCACTCCAAACACACGGAAGTCCAGACATTCCAAAACTCGGAGGAGATGATCTTCTGCATGGACCTTATATCGAGGGCCCTCCAACCCCTTGTTGACCAGCTCGGGAGTATGAATGCTTACTGGGGTCGCGACCCCCTCGGGCTTACTGCGTATGGTCTTACCAAAGCTAGGCAGCAGTGGATGATGTCAGACGCCGGTAGAAACGCCCACTTCGGTGTGAAAGGCAAAGTGAACACATTGTTCACCATCCTGGCGAGCCTGGCACATGGAATCGACCTCCTCAAATACCATGGCATAACACCTTTCTACCGTCATCTTCTGCACTTCCAGTCCAGCACCGACGGGCAAAAGGGTGGCAAGTACCAACGGCAGGTTGTCCAGGATGAAAGCTTCAAGAAACTTATGAATCACCTACAGCCGTGGACTAGAAACCCAGAGTTCATCGGACATCCCAAATTGGAGTATCTGAAACAGGTTGTGTTGAATCATTTCATGGATGCGGGAGACGGCGCTGGCACAAGCGAGGACCAGGATAAATCAGCCACGCGAGTCATGATATTCGTGCACTTCCGAGACAGCGCCGAAGAGGTAACGAGAGTACTGAAGAGGTACGAACCTATGATTCGGCCCCACGTCTTTGTTGGACAGAGTAGCGCCAAGGGATCGGAAGGGATGGGCCAAAAGACTCAGCTCAGCATTGTGCAGAAGTTCAAGGAGGGCGTATACAACACAATCGTCGCGACCTCGATTGGTGAAGAGGGATTGGATATTGGCGAAATCGACTTAATTGTGTGTTACGACTCCTCTGCCTCCCCTATTCGCATGCTGCAGCGAATGGGACGTACTGGCCGGAAACGGGCCGGAAACATCACTCTTCTTCTTATGCAGGGCAAGGAGGAGGAAAGCTACAACAAGGCCAAGGACAATTACCAGAAGATGCAGCAGATGATTGCCAGTGGCACCCGTTTCACCTTTCATGACGACCAGTCCGCACGCATCCTTCCCGCGGGTATGCGGCCCATTGCCGATAAACGAGCGATTGAGATCCCCGAAGAGAACGCCAGTCAGGATCTGCCAGAGCCGAAACGACGAGCAAGGGCACCGAAGAGGCCGCCCAAGAAGTTTCATATGCCCGACAACGTGGAGACTGGGTTCACCACGGCAGCAAATCTGGCGGAAGAAGGCACCAAAAGCAAAGCCAAAGCCAAAGCCAAGCCCAAGCCCAAGCCCAAAGCCCAGCCTAATCCCAAAGCAAAAAGTAAGAATGACACGCCGAATCCAGAGCCAGAGCCCGTGGAACTACCGGCGCTTGAAGAGGTCTTGCTTACCCCAGCGCAGCGAAAAGAACTTGAGGTCCATTACGGCAATGCGGGGCCCATGCTTGAGCTTTCGGACTTTCAGCCTAGAAACGACACCTTCCCACGTCTTCAACTCGTCCAGCGGCCTATCCAGACGGTCAATCATGGGTCGCTTACTCGCCGGATAATCCAAACATTGCAAAAAATGGCGCAGGTGCGTCCTGACTGCGACCATCGATTCAAGGAGGTTGTGTCACATGAGCTGGTCTCATGGCAGCAGAACCTCGCAGTCTCAGGTGAAGGAGAAGAAGATCGTAGACACGAAGTTAGAAGCTCGAAGATCAGACCTGGGGTCAGGCAGACCGATATTGGAAAAGAGGACCGCTGTGCGGTTCAACGGACATCACCGATGACCATGCCGAGTGTAGAGCCGTTCTACTCTTCGCAAATCACCGAGGACGGAGACATGGAGGATGATTTTGAAGCCCCTGATGTCTCCACTCTCTTGGATAGGAGTGCCTAGAGTAGGCGGTCGAAATGGGGACGGCTTTTGGCGGATGACGACAGCGATGATTGATTCCGGGGCAATTTCGGGGCTTCAGGGAGACTTTGATACTTTATTGCGTTGGCGATAGATATACCCCTGAAGCAATAGCAATAGACATACATGCCTTGATTGGGAAACGACTAGAAGCGGCAGTCCGGCCACGGCCCCCGCCGTCGGGTCACGCACCTCTTCCGTCCGGCCAACTTGGAGTCCCGCCAGGCGACTCCGGAGTAAAGTAAACAACAGCACAGGACCAGCCCAGACACTTCTCGGAGCCTCACAAACACAACCATGGCGGACGCTCAATTCGACAGTGCGCTGTAAGTGTCCTCGCCTTGGCAAGTTCCCAAGGAAACCCTCCCCTCCTCCATCCCCCCCTCCCCCTGGCGAAAGAACCCCCCCCCTCTCCCACGATGCACCGAAGTCAACCCCGCTTGTAACCTCCCGCTGACCACCAGCAACCCTGCAGCGACCTTCTCCGGCGTTTGAACCCCCGCGATACCAAGCAAAATCTCCAGGCGATCACCTCCATCGTCCCGGATCTCACCGAAGACCTCCTCTCGTCCGTCGACCAGCCCCTCGAGATCCGAAAGTGCCCCCGCACCAACCGGGACTACCTCCTTTGTGACTACAACCGGGACGGAGACAGCTACCGCTCCCCCTGGAGCAATGAGTTCGACCCCCCGCTCGACGATGGAACCGTTCCCAGTGAGCGAGTGAGGAAGCTCGAGGTGGCCGCCAACGAGGCATTCGACGTCTACCGCGAGCTGTACTACGAGGGCGGAGTGGGCAGCGTCTACTTCTGGGATCTGGACGATGGGTTTGCGGGAGTTATACTGTTGAAAAAGGGTGGGTTGTTCGCTCCGTTTCGTGCTGCCAGCAACTGTTCCTGCTGAGAGGAGAGTGCCCAGTTGGGAATCCGTGCTGATGTTCCCTTTCTCGCGCAGGAGTTACGCCTGGTGCGAAGAGCTCGGGGGAGTGGGATAGTATCCACGTCTTCGAGGCTACCGACAGAGCGCGCATGTCTCATTACAAGCTCACCAGCACTGTCATTCTTCATCTGGCCAACGAGTCTGAGGCTCTGGGTGAGATGGACCTGAGCGGGAACATGACCCGTCAGGTCGAGGTGGATTTGCCCGTCGAGTCGGATGCGAGCCACGTCGCTAATGTGGGCCGTCTGGTCGAGGATATGGAGTTGAAGATGAGGAACTTGCTGCGTATGTGTCCTCTACATTCTACTTTTTGTGGATGGCTGCTAATTTGGCTGTTCGTGCAGAGGAGGTATACTTTGGCAAGGCCAAGGATGTGGTGGGTGAGCTCAGAAGTAAGTATAATTATCTATGCTTCGGACTGCCTGGTCGTGATGATGTTAATGGTGGTGCAGGTCTTCCGTCGTTGTCCGAGTCGAACAGAGACAGGGCTACTCACATCGAGATGATCCGGTCCATGCAGAAGTAAGCCAACTGCCGGTCGATTAGAGAAGCCAGCGCATCGCTTGTTGTTTACTAGAACCTACTGTTTTCCTTTTTTTTCCCCCTTTGCCCTGCGAGTTTACCGTTCCGTTGATTGTATGTAGTTTGAGCTCAAGGTTCCTGGGGATCCAATTATACTCGTATACGATGATAAAAAACGATGTGCTACTGATGTAGAATAAATCAAGACGGTCACAGCTTAGTGTTTGACGATAGTCCCTCGTCAATATTTGGGGCAACTCATATTTGAAATCATGGAATAAATTGGGTATCATGTCGGCCATTATCCATAATGGCCACTTGCTTTTCAAAAACGAAACGACAGACCACCTTCGGCGCGACTGCACAACCCCCTCCCTCTCTCTCAAACCAAGCAAAGCCGCTTGTCTCTTGTCTAGGGAGTAACCATGCCATGCCGCAATTGCAAGATAATGTAGGTTGTATATATGGATCTCCATCCTCCCTCACCAACCAACCCCACCGAAAAGACGCCGACTAATCAACCTCCATCTTCTCACGCTCTCCCTTCGACGCCGGATCGCTAATCCCGATCCGCTCCACAAACTCCCTCGCAACCGCCCACAGCTCCGCCTCCTTATCCTTGCCCACCGTGTCTTTCCGACTATTCAGCCAACTCACATCCAGCGGATTGGACGCCCCCGTCGCTCCCCCACCCGCAGCCGGTAAATCACCCGTCCTCGACGACACCGGGTCCGGCGCCAGAATCGAGGCCTCTTCGAGCGCATACACCTGGCGACGAAGACGCACGTCAATGGATGACAGCAGCGCGAAGTACTGTGATGTGGCTTCCTTGAAGCGGGCTTTGTGGGATTCGAGGGAGTTCGCCGCGGGGGTTTCGCCCGATCGGGCGTTCGTGAGCGCTTGGATGGCTAGGCCGGCGGAGTGGATTAGTTTGGCCACGTCCTGGGGGGGGGTATGTTAGTGAGGGTTGTCATTGTCGGAGCGCGGGGACTTCTCCGGGTCTTTCTTCTTCTTCTTCTTACCTGGTCGATGTCGTTCAATTGTCGAATTCGGTCCGCGGAGGTGAGGGTTTGGTCGGGCTCGCGGGAGCCCTTGATGTCTGCCATGTTGGGATCCGGGTAGTGCGTGAGCACTGGGACTCGGTATGGTGAGGATTGATTGATCGTGACGATGAGCTCCGTCGAGATCACGTGCCCGCAACCCGGGGAACACGGCTTACCTCAGCCGGGGCGATGCGCGCTAGGCCGGAAGGGCGATGGTCGGATATCAGGAGGTCAAAACCTCGGCGACTATTCATCTCGACCTGCCGTCACCGTGTTGGCATCCCCGCCTTGCTTCTCCGTCTCCGATCGCTCACTCTTCTTGGTGGGACTCAGAACGTGCCCGGAACTTGCACCTCACTCAAGCCCCGATGTCTGCGCCAGGCGGGGCCCCCAGCCCTGCTCCCCGAGGTGGAAGCATGGGGCCCGGTGGTGGTATGTCTATGCCTCCTCAGCAGCCCATGGCAAACACTGGGCCTGCCACCCCCGGTCCGCCTGCGCCCCCTCCGCCGCCTCCGGGGGGTCCAATGTCGCAGCAGAATCTCAACCAGATAGTAAGTGTTTCTTCATCTTGTCGGGGGGCTGGATTTGGGCTAGCGCCGTGCCGTTTGTTCTTTGCGATTGCGTCATATGCGGCCTGTTTGTCGGGGATGGTGAATGGTGCTATTCATGGCCGGCTGTGATATTCACGCCGTGCCGGAGGACTAAGACACGTGCCCATTGAGACATGTAAAAAGATCCCAGTGGGAAGTGGGTCTTAATCGTCTTTCTGGAATCGCCTGCTTCTACCTCCTCATATTGTCTTCTTTCCCGAGCTTGGTCCTGGTTATATCGGCCCTATCATTTGCGTCTTGCGCTTGATATACAGACTACGATGTGTGCTAACCAGTTTCACCAGGTCATTGATTATCTCGCCAAGAAAGGCTACAGTCGCACGGAGGCTATGCTGCGTATTGAGTCGGCGCATCAAGAAATCGATGGCCGTCCTCCTATGCCCCCTCTTGGCGAAGATGCGCGTCCCAAGTATAGGATGGGCTTTGGTAAGTTCTCCTGCAAGCCCAATGATGATGATGACCTGGTAGCTAACGCAGCCCTAGACTTACTCAAGGTCTGGGTCGAGGACAACTTGGATCTATACAAGGTAAGGAGATGTCCCATGCCTGTCAGGCCAATGCTCACTTTCTGGAAAGCCTGAACTTAGACGTGTGCTCTGGCCACTCTTCGTCTACACCTTCATCAACATGATCTCTTCTTTCAAACCTCAAGACGCGAAGCAGTTTTTCGACCTGAATAAGAACCTCTTTCTTCCCGAACATACCGAAGATGTTCGCGCATTGGAGCCGATCGCTCTTCCAGAGCATGTGCAAGCCAATTCAACCGCCAAGCTCTATCGTACCAACAAATACCGCTTGGTTCTGAGCAACCCGGCCTTTTCCAATCTCATGCAATTTCTGGAGAGTAAGCAGAAGGAAGGTGGCTCGGACATGACTGCCATCTTGAGCAGCTACTGCACTATCATCACCAAGGAGCGTACCGCCGACGACCGGTTCAGCTTTGCAGCCATGCTGGGCCAAAGTGACGGCCAAACATTTCCCAGCGAAGATGAGGGCATTCCCGGACATCACCCTGGTTCTGCATACACCGGAGATAACCCGAACATGGCGGGAACGCTGCCCAGGCTTAAGCTCGGAAAGCTTCCGCTGGAAGAAACACTCGAAACCGATGTGAGAGGCGAGCTGGCCGATGAAGATGCCAAGAACCCTCCAGGCCTTGGACAAAACACTCTGATCCAGGAATTCGATCAGATGATCAAGAAGGAGGAGGAGGACGAAGCGCCGACTCGCGCTGATATCCCTTACCCCCCATCGACTGCTCGTGATGTGGCCATCGAGATTCAGAGGGTCAAGGAAAACCGCGATAGGTTCAGGATTGAAGGCAGGACGGGTGGTGTCGGTCCCGCTGTGAGCGTCTGCATGTTCACCTTCCACAACACGTATGATGGGTGAGGACCACTTCGTATTCTCGCAGACAGTTCTTAGCTGACAGACATCCAGTATCAATTGCCTGGATTTCTCAGATGACCTCCTGCTCGTCGCAGCCGGTACACAGGAGTCATATATTCGTGTCTGGAGCATGGATGGCAAGAAGATCCAGTCAACCTACGATGCCATGGATGAGACTCCGTCAAATTCCCGCCGTTTGATCGGACACTCCGGGCCGGTTTACGCAGTTGCATTCGCTCCATCAATTACCCGCGCGGACAACGCCGTGGCGCCGACTAATGCTCGTTGGTTGCTCTCGTCTTCCGCAGACAAGACCATCCGCCTTTGGTCCTTGGACCTCTGGCAGTGCATGGTCGTTTACAAGGGTCATGACCAGCCCGTCTGGGATCTCCAGTGGGGCCCATACGGCCACTACTTTGCTACTGGCGGCCATGATAAGACAGCGCGCCTTTGGGTGACGGATCATATCCGTCAACAGCGTATCTTCGTTGGCCATGACCAAGATGTCGACTGCATATGCTTCCACCCGAACTCTGCCTACGTCTTCACCGGTAGCTCCGACCACACGGTCCGCATGTGGGCGGTTACCACTGGTAACGCTGTCCGTATGTTCACCGGGCATACTGGAAACATCACTGCCTTGTCGTGTAGCCGCGATGGAAAACTCCTTGCATCGGCAGATGACCAAGGATCGATCCTGCTGTGGGACCTTGCACCTGGAAGACTTCTGAAGCGCATGCGCGGCCATGGCAAGGGCGGCATCTGGTCCTTGAGCTGGAGCGTTGAATCGACTGTGCTCGTGTCCGGCGGCGCCGACGGCACCGTCCGCGTGTGGGACGTCACCGGTCCGGCCCAGGACCCTTCGCAGGGACGTGTCGTCGGCGAGGGCGGCGCTGGCACCAAGGTCGATGGCGGAAACCCGCCCGCAGCCAGCACTCAAGCTTCCGGCTCCGTGGGGCCGGGCCTAGGCAAGAAGAAGGGCAAAGATGTGGTGGTGACGCCTGACCAGATCAGCGCTTTTCCCACGAAGAAGAGTCCGGTCTACAAGGTGAAATTTACGAATATGAACTTGATCATTGCTGGGGGCGCTTATCTTCCCTGAGGGTGATTTGTATGCAACATGGCGCCAGATACCCGTTTCTCTCTTGTCTTTCCTTTTTTTTTTTTTTTTTTTTTTTCTGTTCTATTCTGTTCTTCACTATGGTATCCTGTCCTTGAAGCACACCTCTTATGTGTTTGTGGCGGGATACTCAGCGGCATGCGGCGTCCTGGGCGGCATTCATTCGGGATGGCATTGGTGTTGGTGGCGGATTGTATTGTATTTTAGTCATGTCGGCGGAGACCAAATAATACCGTTTTAATCGACTTATCTGTAGACAATTCGAAGCTATATTAGTTGGCTTGGTCTAATAGGTGATGTAGGCAATGGAGGAACTGACTGCTCACTGCTACTATATCTACATGAATGAATGCGAGGATAATACAGGAACAAGATTGCTCTGCCCACGCGCACGTGTGCTCTACGTCCCAATCCCCAACCCCCCCTCCCTTAGGACACAGGTCAGAGATATAGGGAAGTTCGGCTGTATATCACATAATAAATAAACAATAAAGTACATATCGCTTCAATACGTATAAATAATCCCACCGTGCTGTCTCATGGAAGGTTCTATCTCACAAGCAATCAAGAAGCAACGAAGCCCAACGGACGGCTCCCCCGGTCGATCTTATAAAGTCAGTCCTCTTCATCATTCGATGACAGCGAACAGACAACTATGCAGCAATGCAATATACTGTAGAGAGAAACAAGACCAGCTATGTCTTCTTCAACGGACCTCCCACCCCACGCTCACCATTTTTATCACCAACGCCAACGCCAACGCCAACGCCAGACCCCTTCTTCATCGCCTTCTCAGCCTGCAGATCCGCCACCTTAGGCGGCAACACCAACGCACCCCGATCATTCCGTCGATAAAAGTCCACCAAGATCTGCGCCGTCTTGGTCGGCTGGTCCTCCTGGATGAAATGACCTGCTTCAGGGAACACCTGAAGCTGGTATTTGCCTGTGCTCGGTGATAAACATTACCCGATTAGCCTGGTTTAGGTTGGGGTGGTTTGCTTTGCTTTGCAAGATACAACGGCAGCAAGAAAGAAAAGTAAAAAGTGACAGGTAAATAAGTAAGTACTAGGTAAACAACATACCCTGCATCTGCCCAATCATCAACTCCTTATCCAATCGATCCGTCCCCGCCAGAAGGAGCAACTTGCCCCCGCGCGCTTCGAGGAACTTCCGACTTAGTCCCACGAACCAGTTCTCCCAGAATGGCTTCGTCTCGGAGAGGTTCGTCCGCCATACCCATGGTTTGGTGGGGTCGAGGGGCGTGGGTTCTAAGTAGAGGAGGGATGGGACGGATACGCGCGCGGAGGTTTTGTTGCGGATTGTTCGGGTGCGTGTGCTGGGTGGTTTTTAGTATTTGTATATATATATATATATGTATATATAGATTCTTTTGTTTTGAGGGGAGTTTGTTATTGATTGAGAGGGTGTGGGTGTGGGTGTGGGTGTGGGGCTTCGACTCACTGCCACTCTATTCCGGACGTGATAGATGGGAATCCGGACGGGCGAGTAAGGAGATATGTCTCCATGCTCTGGAGCGCATCGATAGCGGAGCCTGGATGTTCCGGTCTGATCAGCATATATGCAATACGCAATACGCAATGCGCAAGGTTCACAGCATCGACGACGTTCGTTCAAGACGAGCACGTCTTCTGAATGCCTGCATGCAAAAGAACAAAAGAACCAAGAAAAAAAAAAAAAAAAAAAAAAGAATAAACATACCCTCAACCACATCCAAAACCGCATACGCCAACACCTTCCCCCCCAGCTCGCCCTTCCTCGCCACGTCCGTGATCACGGCCCCGCCCAGACTATGTCCCACGAGGATCAAATCAGGCAGATTCTCCCAGCCCATCTGCGTCTGAGTCTCGCGGACCACAAACACCAGGTCCCGGGTTAGCGTGTCGAGGCTCAAATCCAGCTCGACGTCGCTCCTCGCCCCTTCCGCGGTGGAGGTCGAAGTCGAAGTCGAGGTGACCACCGTGCTGCCGTGCTCTCGGGCATCCACGGACAATATCCCAGCTTTGGGGATGATCTTGCGGATCTCCTCGGCGCAGGCGGCGAAGGAGAGACCGGAGGAGCCGGCGCCGTGGTGCATCACGAAGAGGGGGCCGGCGGCTGGGTCTACGGGGGGAGTCAGGTACACATGGTGAGTGATTGTGGTGTTGGTGGATGGGTCGATTTGGGTGAGATGGAGTTCTTGGGCGAAGAAGTTGGTCCAGGGGAGGGTTGTTTGTTGGAGGGATCTGGGGGGGTGGTCAGTAATGATCATAAGTATAATAACAATACCAGTAACAATAACGATAACGAGGACCGTTGCTTTAATTAATGGCACATAAAAAAAAAGGGGGGGGGGGGTGGACACGCACCCTCGACCCGGTCTCGCAAACAGATGTCGACTGGGAGACGGGATCACCGTGCCTGTAGATGAGGCCGAGGAGGAGTCATCGTCGTGACTGGCCTCCTCGTCGAGGGGCTGCATGGATCTGGATGGGCCGGTTGGTGGCTGGAGGGGCAGTTTGGCCAGTTTGGACTTGGCGAAGGATTTCTGCAGCTCGCTCATGAAGACTGTGGGGCTGGTTTGGGGACCATGCAGATGCAAGGTTGATTGGGTTTGCGGTTGGGATTATTGTTGACTCTAGGGTTGGAGTTGGAGTTGGACTCGGAGTCGGAGAGATGTTGATGTTGAAGAGCTGTTGCAGAGTGTGTGGGGGGGATGTTTAGTGGCAAATGATGATGGTCCCCGCTGTTCACGGTGTAGAGGTTGCGGGGGTGGTCTAGATGTCAACCTTCAAAAACCGGCACAGTTACTACTGTCTAGCCGCTACTTGTTCTCTAGTAGGTTGCAGTGTGGATGAAGAACCTGTTGAATCTTCTTCTCACCAAAGCTGGAGGTGGAGGGTTGGTTTGCTGCAATCGGTTGTTCTGTACTGTATTATACTGTATGGTCCGTACTGGTACCATGATGATACACAACCATATGGTACAGATATAAGGTACTAAGGTAGGAGGAGGTGTATATATATATTTTAGATAGCAATCTGTTCACCAATTAATAATCATATCTAGTTTTCTAAAGTTATTCCGTAACCTGTAATACCGCGGCTATTTGAGATTATAAAACCCATGCAAGCAAGCCCTGACTGATCCACGCATATTACCCAAGATAATACAGACAAGCAATAAAGCCATAGGGAGAAGAAAACTATTATATCTTACAGAAAAACAGTAGAGAGAGAGAGAAAATAGTACTAAAAGAGATTATACAAAATCCAGGTTATTATCGGGCTGACCTATATTATAAGGATAGTAATCTTATAACCCTCGCGATATGACTGCGGAGGCAGTTCCTCGCGAAGATATTATACTAGCAGATACTTAGATATATCATTTATAGAGTTCTTATGGATATATGTATTCGCAAGAGAATCTAGATAGAAGACTAGTAATAATACTTTAAGTAAAATAGATTATATCTTGACTTCACGATAGATATATCTTCTTTATAGTATATTGAAAGACTATAATATCTTGCTTATTTATAAGTAATAAATCAGAGACCGAATCACGCCCTACTTTTCATGATAATATACAGCATACTACTACTACCATCTTACTGTATACTTAGATATGAAGCTTCGCTCTGCAACAATCCTACCCGCCTTTATTATAAAGCTTTGCCTGTGCGGAGTATCACCTCCCTATATAGAGTAGTATGAATAATACATTAAAAGCACCCAGGCTTCTCCATCATGTCTAGTTATAGTTAATGCGCAGCAATTAGTAATTAGTAATCCAGGCTTACCGGCTACTACTTTATATAACAGGTACCACTACCATGTCCTGCCCCCAGTATATTCTGACAGATATGAATATATTCCCATTCCCCAAATACCCGCTCCTACTAACTAAAATGTTAGTACTCATGCTGAGGCCTGGTACTCAGACACGCGTACAAAGATATAGACAATTAAGCAGAAATCTATCTGTCTATGCACACTTCTTAACTGTTTAAAAAAATTCATTTCCTTGTGCTACCCAGGATGATGTTGCACCATGTCTCTATGTCTGCATTGGAGACGAAATCCCCTCGCACTCTTATGAAAATAGTACAAATAATTATCGCTCGGATTATCATAATCTCTAGCATGTGACTCCTACTAGATAATGACGGTACTGCTATGCTCGACAGGCGCATGCGAAGGCACTTTTCCGGATATATCCAGAATGTCTATATTATATTGTACTTACTTATGATGCGGGCTTAGGCGCCTGTCCCGTCCTACAGCACAGCAGCTGGGTGAATCATGCCGGCATCTGTCTGCTGTGCTGCTGGACTGAACTTAGCATTCATTATGCTTGAAGCTAGGGTATAGCTTGCCGGGGATATTGGATGTCTTTCCGGGCATAGATACATAGTTGCACCCGTCAAACCTCCACTTGTCTCTGTGAAACAAGAGCCGGAGGAGACCAGGATTATGATGATGATGCTCTGGCTGAGGGAAATGCATCCAAACTCCGGAGTTCGGGGAATCTCTATCCTTCTCTGGAGAGGACTGTTACACGTCGCTTAACACTGAAATGCTCTGGATTAGATTAGTTTCCACATGTCTCTTGCCCCCCTGGATGCACGGGTATGACAGGCGAGACCAGCTGATCACCCTGACATTCGATACCGGTGACCAGTGTTATACGGCTTATAATCAGGTCAAAGTGATGAGGGTCTATCCTGAAGGCTTCGTGTCTGGCCTTGATCATCGATCTTATACGTACTATCTTCTACCTTTGACCGAACACCTCTATCAAGCAGCAAGATGGAAAAGACACAGCGATCTCCGTCTTCGGCCGCAGATGAAAAGACTACGAATACCACTGACCCCAACCCATGGGACATAATCGCCAAATACCCTACCAACTGCAACGCCCATGAATCCTCCTGGTGGAAGGACGTTGGTCCCCTCCTGGGCCGTCTCCTCCAGTTAGCGGACTACTCCGTCCACCAGCAGTACGAGTACCTACTCTTTGCACGGAACCACATTGTGCCGTCCCTGGGTCCTTATCCGCAGCGCTGGCCCAGCGTAATGACCTACACGGACCTACCGATTGAAATGAGCATCAATTTCCAAGATGGCAAGAAGTCGAATGTCCGGGTGTCGTTCGAGCCGATTTGCGAACTCTCCGGAACACCCCGTGACCGCTTCAACCAGGTTGCGGCGGAGCAGCTAGTCGCTGGGCTTTCAGCCTTGGGCCCGGGGCTGGATCGGGTGTTGTACCATCATTTCGCGAGGGACTTCGGGATCTCGGAAAGTGAGACGAGGAAGCTGAATGCGGAGGCGTTCGTGCGGCATTCCGTGCAGTCGGTGTACAACTTTGGGTGTGATTTCCAACATACCGGGCCTGTCTTTAAGGCGTATGTGTATACGGGGCTTAAGAGAAGGATTTCCGGGAACCCGATGCGGCGGGTCCTAGGCGAGTCGTTGGGTCGGTTGGATGCGATGACGGGACGGGGGGATGGGGAGGCGGGGCGGATGGTCGTCGACTACATGGAGGAAGGTGGGGGGTTCAATGAGTACATGTACCTGGCTTGGGATTTTGTGGATGCGGCCCATGCGCGGGTTAAGGTTTATGGGGTGCAGACGGATCTGAGTCTCCGGAAGGTCGAGGAGGTGTGGACGATGGGTGGGCGTTTGAAGGATCCAGTCACATTGTGTGGCTTGGGGCTTGTCCGAAGGCTTTGGGGAATGCTGGAGGGGGACGGACTAGGTGATGGGAGTGTCAGTGAGGGTGAGGGTGAGGCTGGGAGCCAAGCAAAGGAACCCCCCCTCCACACAGCTGAGATATTCATGTGGAACTATGAGATCCGGCCGGGGTGTGGCACACCCATCCAAAAGGTGTATCTGCCCCTGCTCGGGAAGAACGACCTGTTCGTGGCCAAGGCGCTGGCCAAGTTCTTTCACTCGTTGGGGTGGACCGACAAGGCTCGAGCATATGTGGACAACGTGCGGTATCTATTGTAAGTACTCCGTATATCCGATTAGGGCTTTACTAACGACCGCAGCCCGGATGAAAACCTCAGTCAGTCGGCACGACTCCACGTGTGGGTATCGTTAGCCTATTCCGAAAAGAGTGGCGCATATATGAGCGTGTATTACCACTCCAGTCTGGCCTAAAAGCAGTGTTGAGGTGTCTCTGGCACCCAATTGGTATCCGCGAACAATGAGCAAATGACAAAAGCGTATGCGTAAGCCTCCCCAGCATATTACAACCCAGTATAGCCCGACAGTGCAGCCGATGAGTCAAGCGAGGAGGGTAAGCTCAGGACGTAGTTCCGAAACTGGTATCATGGCTACTAACGACCACGATCATGACCATCACGGCCGCGATCCAGACGCAAGGCACCACACCACCCGACCACCCCGGAGATTGAAGGCTCCCCGCGGCTGACTGGACCCATTACCCCAATCTGAAGGCCAGGCTAGCTTCAGGTGGGATTTACCCCGCGATGGAGGGAGCAGCGCTCGCTTGCTTGCTCGCAGGGTCGGGAATTCGAGTCACAGTTGTGCGGCCAGGGGGGCGGAAGGCCATTGGTGGTTGTGATTCTCGTGAAGGAGGGAGGAAAGGACGGAACGGACAGCATGAGGCTGTTTGTGCGTGTGGACGAGAAGGGTAGGCGACGCTGTCGACCTCGTCTAGATCCACTGGACTGTGGTGGACTGGAAGAGGGTCGAGGAAGAAGCAAGAAAGTGTGAAGAGCGGCTTGGAGTTATCTCTTGGTGCGGGACGGCGTGGTTGCCGCCGTCAGAGTCGTCGAAGTTGTTCTCCTCGTCGGGGGAGCCAACTAGCTGCAGCCGGAGCTGATCATGTGACCAGGCTGCTATTCCTCTGGTTCGTGTACGTAAGAAATTGGTCAGCATAATAGGTAACTAACTAACTAGGCCTCCTTGATCGCGGCGTCACGCGGGGCAGGCTTGAGCCACCATGCGCGATGCTTCCTGCAAATATAGTCAAATTGCCTGACTACTACGGAGTACTACTACTACTATTACTACTACTAGGTACCATCTCAACTGAGTCACCTGATCCAGGCACGTCGGCCATCGCATCGAATTACACCCGCGTAAGCCTGCAAGGAATTGTACCTTGTAGGATATCTAAGCCGAGGAGTCGAGCGTGAGTGGCCGACTGCGGCCGGCCCCACGCGCCAACGTCGAGCGACCCCGGAATCACTGCCCACTCTTCTCTCGCTGTCTTCAAATCCCCTTATAGGCCGTTGCGGTGATTGCGCAGCTTCGTGTCCGGCAAACCCCCCCCTCCCCAGCCTCCATCGCCTTCTCCATCTCCATCTCCCTCTCCCTCTCCCATCCCCCACCCCCACCCCACGTATATAAACCCACACGAGATCCAGCGGCTTTCCCACCTCCGTGACGCCGTGACCCTCCCCGCGACACTCCGCTCCGAACAGGTCTAGCCCTTGCCTGCACGACCTGCCCTTCCCCCTTCCATTGCGATCGCAGTGTGCTGGGCATTGGCCGTCCTACCCTCGAACTCACTTCATCCCCAATCCAGCAGTGCTACGAGCCCCCCGGTGGCCCCGCCCAGGGTGCCGCGCTTGGGAGGAGGGAATTGATTCACCACGACGGTTGCCTGACGGGCCTATCGCGCATCACCAGGCCCCGGTCACACCACCCCCGAATCCCTCTGAACTAATTCCCTACCGAGAAGGCCGGTGTGCCTGCTGGATATTGGACCCGACGCCATGTTGTAAGGCTTGTCCCGCCCGCGCTGGCTTCTCCTCCCTCTCCCTCCCTCTTATCTCCGCGCCTGCCGCCTGAGATACTAGACCCGTCTTGGATTTTCTGGAAGGACCGAATATCCCGCCGTCTTCCCCCCCCTGCAGCCCTACTGCTGCTGTCTACTACGATATCCACTGCCCCCCTGCTATGACCGCGACCGAGTCGTGTCCCTTCACCTGGCTAACCCATTGAATCCAAACCAGCGTCCTTCCCCCGCCCCCGCCTCGCTACACCGTCCCTGTCGCCTATGCGGCGGGCGCGTCGAATGGTATGGCGGTACCGGTAGTTGAGACCAACAATGTGATCAGCCATCCGGAGGGTGGCTGTTCCTTACAGGCCGGTGAAGGTGCGTTTCGGGAATGTTGCATGCCCTGACATGCACGTCATGTGCAGGGTCCCCGACATTGGCTGTTGATCAAGGTCCACGGCTAACCCCAATGGCGACAATCCTCTAGGCACCTACCACCTCCGAGATGACCTGCATCTGGCGACCCCTCCTCCTCATCCCTCCGAAGCCCCTGTCGTGAATCCAAACCCCCTTGCGACCGGCCCTACTCCCCCGACATCCGGTGTCAAGCTCTCCCTAGTGAGCATCGGCAATCGGAGCAAGACACCCACATTCCCTCTGAGTGGAGCAGCAGCAGCACCTCCATTTGGAGATGGCAACCCAGCTCTAGCTCCTCCCGTGCTGAAGGATGGGTTGAAGAGAAGGAAGCCGAAAAATAACATTGTGAAGAGCAGCTCATCGTTTGTTTCACGGGTCATCACACACGAGGCCGCTACAAAACGGATGAACGATCGGAACCCCGATGGGCTCTTTGCATTTGCCAACATTAATCGTGCATACCAATGGCTGGACCTGGGCTCCAAGCAGAAGGAAGAATCCCTCACCAAGATCCTATTCACCAAAGCGCATGTCATAAGCCATGATATCAACGAGCTGACTAAGAGCGCCTCACACATTGATATCGTGATGGGTTCGTCGGCGGGAGACATCATCTGGTACGAGCCCATATCTCAAAAATACGCCCGGATCAACAAGAATGGGGTTGTAAACAACTCGCCTGTCACCCATATTAAATGGCTCCCGGGCTCAGAACACCTCTTCATGGCAGCCCATGCCAATGGACAGTTGGTGGTCTATGACAAGGAGAAGGAGGATGCTCTCTTCGCACCGGAGCTCAGCCCTTCAGTTGATACAGTGAAGGCCTGTAGCCGGCAACCCCTGCAGGTCCTGAAGTCCGTCAATTCGAGAAACCAGAAGACCAACCCCGTCGCATTGTGGAAAGTCGCGAACCAAAAGATCTGCCAGTTTGCCTTCTCTCCAGACCGTAGACATCTGGCTATTGTCCTCGAGGACGGATCGCTGCGGGTAATGGACTATCTCAAGGAAGAGTATGCTGCACCTTCCCCATTTCCTGGCCACTTTCAGGCTAAAGTTTTCTAGGGTTTTGGACATCTTTCGCAGCTACTACGGTGGGCTAATATCTGTCTGTTGGTCGCCGGATGGCAAGTACATAGCGACTGGGGGCCAGGACGATCTGGTCACCATATGGTCCTTATCAGAGCGGAAAATTATCGCACGCTGTCAAGGCCATAACTCGTGGGTCTCTGCAGTAGCCTTTGACCCCTGGCGTTGCGACGAAAGGACATACAGATTCGGTAGCGTGGGTGACGACTGTCGGCTGTTACTGTGGGATTTCAGCGTGGGCATGCTGCACCGTCCGAGAATGGTACGTTCTGTCTATTGGCGACACAATTCGAGGCATATTCCACGCTATACACTTTGTTTTGTCAACGTCATCCAGTTTACTAACCACAGTGGAACAGCACCACCAGTCTAGCGCCCGTCAGCGCACGAGCATGATTGTTTCGAATCCCCAGAGTTCCAATCGTCATCGAGCTGACAGCGCTGGAAACCGAATGAGGTCCGATTCCCAAGCAACCGCAGAAACCTACGCTAGTTACGATCCGACTGTCCGCCATCCCGTCGAGCCCCGATCGCGAACAGCCCTATTACCCCCAATCATGGTGAGTAGATGCATCTCCTCATCTAACTCGGAACAAGCTGACCTCGACAGTCCAAAATTGTGGGCGACGATCCCATCTGCTGGCTCGGCTTCCAAGAAGACTCCATCATGACTTCTTCCCTTGAAGGTAGCATCACCCATACCCTTTCCAACCTCAACGCCCAGAGCAGCGTTGCTAATAAATGAACCCAATCAACAGGCCACATCCGTACCTGGGACCGTCCCCGCGAAGGCATCAACGACAACTATGCCGATCATACTTCCTCGCCGGCGATTAGCGCTAGTGCTGCTGGGTCCGCCCTGGCTGACTCCACAATGGGGTCCCTGTGAACATTAACTTGCTTAGCGATCGTCCATGGCCAGTAAATACGTATGTACACTTTTAGCTAGGAATATACCCTTGATTCGTGTTGTCACACACCAGGCCGCAACCACTCCATGAACATGCCTGCACTAGCTGTGCATAAGATCATGTGACATCTGGACTTATGCAGGATTGATTAATCAGCTATGTATTGCCATAAATGCTCGACCTCCGCATCGCCGCCCCGCAACTTCTTGCTCCAAACCACTAGAAAACCATCGCCCAAACCACCCCCATCCCACAGAAGAGAGAGGGGAAAACCCCGATATATTATACTTCTGAACAGCACAACAAGGCCAACAGCTACAATGTCTCTCCGCACCCTCCACCTCCTCCGCACGAAGCCCACCTCCACCTTCCGCCTCCGCACCCGCCTCTTCTCAACAAACTACCCCCTCCTCTCCGACAACGCCCCCTTCGGATTCCCCCGCTCCCCCGCCCCCCCGCGTCTCCCCAAAGAAGACCAAGAGATCTTCGAGGAACTTCAACGCAAATCCACCGGCGCATTCAGCACCCCGCGCGTCAGTCAATCGCCCGACTCGGAGCCCGCGGCGGCGGCGGCGGAGATCAATGCCACCGGCAAGGGGGAGGAGCTCCACCCGGACATCAAAAGCGGGCCGAAGCCTGAGTTTGAAGGAGAGAAGAATCCTAAGACGGGGGAGGTGGGCGGGCCTAAGAATGAGCCGTTGAGGTGGGGGGCTGGGGGTGATTGGAGTTATGGGGGGAGGGTGACGGATTTTTGAGGTATAACATAAAAATAAAAGTGGTGGTTTGAAGGGGGGGGTATGTTTGTTGTGTTGTGTTGTGCTGTGAATAGGTGGGTAGTGATGAGCGAGCGTGTATAATGAGTGGTGGTGGTGGTGGTGGTGGTGGTGGTGTTGATGTTAGGCTGATATTGTGGTTGGTTGGTTGATTTTGTTTGCATGAATGGCGCTGGATATGTGGTTTCTTCGTGGTGGTTGGTGGTTGGTGGTCTCTTAAAAAACCCACCATCACCTCCTCTCCTTCTTGGGTGATATTTGTATATTATGTTGGCTTGTGACCCTGTATAAAACTCCTACTGTAGTACTCATGAATCACTGCATGTCAAGTCAAGGGTCACCAAGCCTAAGGCGGTCAGGATAGGACGGTAAGTGTAACTGGAATTCATTCCCATGATGTTAGGGGCTGATGAGCTATCTGGGTAAGTAGTTAAGTTACATGTTAAGGAGTAGTAGCTGTGATTTCCCAGTTTTGGTGGATGCGACGAGCTGCATATGCTCTATGCGGGGAGGACTTTGAGGGTATATGTAGTAGATGGGGAATCAATCCGAGTAGTGGATTGGTTTGGGGGGTTAGAGAGAGGGATTGATTTGGGGTGGCTCTTAACTTGGGAAGAAGGCAGTAGAGGAAGAAGGGCTATATCATATGGAGTAGTTAGTTAACTAACTAGTTAGTTATATGATCCTGCTGACCAATGGGCTACGTACATGAAGGCCTGCAGCCTGCGCATTCAGGCAGAAACGTGATCGTCGACCTGGCCTATCTAAATAGTAGGTATCTACACAAACTACTATCTTGATAGTAGTACTACCCGCCTGGTGTTTCAGGCGTCGAACCCTGCGGGAACAGCCGAGCGCCTGAGGCCGTGACGTGACGGGGAGTGGCCAATCGGCAGATGGGATGGGCCGGAATTGCACGACAGCGCCATCCGATCTCCCCACAGAAGTCTTTCTCTCTTTCTTTCTTTATCATTATTCCTTCCCCAGGCCCAGACCCATACCAGTACCCACTTCTAGCTGCATACCTTCGTTCCCTGGGCCTGCTCAGCATCCGGCGTTGCTGCCCTGCTGCCTGTCGTACGACTATGGAACTTAGCCTGCCCAGTCTTTGTCGCCATGGAAAACGTAAACCATACCCGGAAGTCTCAGCAGGCCCCATCGGTCACTTGGCCAAACAAAGAGCCGGACCTGCAGGACGACACCGTTGAACTGGTCTCGGGCAATGCGTCGGCGCAGAAAGCCCCCAGGAAGCGTACCAAAACAGGCTGCCTAAGTAAGTCCGCCCTATCCCAATGATAAGGAAGGCTCGACGCATTGACCAACGCCAACAGCCTGCCGCCAACGTCGCATCAAATGCGGAGAGGAGAAACCCACCTGCAACAACTGTATCAAATCAAAGCGCGACTGCAAGGGTTATGGCCCGCGTCTGGTCTTCAAGGACCCGTTGGGGATTACTGGTCCTGGCACTTCTTCGCAACAAACAACCTTTAACACCCAGAAACCACCCGGGCCATTTCCTACCCAGCAACTGAATGATGGCACTGGCCAACCGATCTTGGCTCCTAAGCCAGCTACACCCTTGGCACTGGAGCAACCCCTACCGTCAATCACTGTCCCGGCGCTACTCGAGTTTCAGGGCCCCGGTGCAGCTCCGGTTCAGGAGCCAGTGATCCAACCGTGGTCTCGTTCGCTGCCGGTGCAAGAACCTTACCGACCCCCGGATACACTGGCCTTCCTAGATCAGCAACGTCAAGAAATATCTGTCAATATGGAGTCAGACTATCGGACTGATACGAGCACTCCCAGTCAGCAAGGTTCATGGAGGCCCGGCGCGGGGTTGCTGCGCACAAAGTTACTCCAGGCACAGGATCATCCTGAAGACGATGGCGAGGATGACTATTATGACATTGAAACTGACGAGGAGCTGCATGGGCAGACGGCCGTACAAAACTACAACCAGCTGAGTCTCATCATGGCATCGGCCAATCGCGATCAACAGCAGCTCCGATCTTTCACCACTTATCTGAATGAACCCAATATCCTGGGTTCTTATCTTCCAACGTATGGCTCTTCGCCCCTCAATAATCCAAAAGCAGCCCGAATTTTTCTGCATTTTATCCATGCAACTGGACCGTCCCTATCGGTCTTTGAGCGACATCCGATCGATCCCTCCACCATGCTAGGTACATCGGTGCCAATGGCCCAACAGGGACTTTGGACGTATACACTCCCCCTGAAAGCGTTGGAGAACCAAGCATTGCTGCAAGCCATGCTTGCTGTTAGCAGTTTACATATTTCCTTCCTACAGCAAGCTCCACCCACCGTTTCCCTCAAACATTACCACTATGCGCTTAGAAAGGTCAGTACCGCGGTGGGTCTTCCCACGCGACGCAAGCAGATCACTACTCTGGCCGCCGCGCTCTTGCTGGGATACTATGAAGTGATGGGGGCCGATCACTCCAAGTGGAATAGCCACGTCGCAGGGTCTGCCCAGTTGGTGCGCGAAATTGACTTTGCCGGTATGGCCCGGGGTCTGCGCGCTCAGCGGCGTAGGGTCTGGGCCGAACGACAACAAGCGGAACGCCCGAATCTGGCGCTAGGGGACTATCTTCTATTTGGAGACCCGGCGTCCGAGGACGACCCTTTCGCAGAAAAAGAGAACAGTATTAACGAGAAGCTCATTGGAACCCTCCTCGGTCGGGCCGTCAGTTATGATGAGTTCGGGCAAGTTGATGATGGCCATAGCGACCCCCACCAAAATAGGCATTTTACCCGGAAGGATATTGAAAGCTTCCGGTTACAGTGTGATCTTTATTGGTGGTATCTCAAGCAGGACGTCCTGCAGAGCATGATCAGCGGTGGTTCATTATTGTGAGTAGATCATCTATTCCTTGTCTATCAGCACTATAGGCTCACAACAGCAGCATGCCATTCTCACAGTGGGGGCAGTGCCCTCCTCGTGCGGCGGCGGGTCGATTGGACGCTATATACGGTTCCGCGGATCACCTGTGGCTTTTAATGGGGCGATTGACGGATTTTGGGGTCCGTGATAGGAAGAGAAAGTTGAAGGCAGCAAAGGCTACTGGCTCTGAATGGCAGCCTGACTCTAGATTTGCGATGTTCATGGCTCGCTTCCTGCAGCGACGGCCTGAACAGCAGGAACCAGCTGGGGGGCCTGTGAAGCGTCCGCCTGGACCGACAACCGGTCCCCCGTTTTACGGCATGGCTCCACCCCTTGGCTCCAAACGCCCGCCAGATGCCTTTGTCGATTTCCCAGACTACATAGATGACGGGGAGGATGAGGAGGAGGAGAACCACTCCTACACTGACGCCGAGAATGAGTGGGAAAGTATTCTGGCAGCTTTCGACTCATTTGCCCACGCTCTCGGTCCGTACTTCAGGCCCCTACCCCCCGATAGTGTGCCCCCAATTTCAACTCCGTTTGGACCGGCTCTGCAGTACCGGACACACAACATGGCCGTAGTATGGGGCTACTACTACACTGGTCGCATGCTACTCCACAGATTTCACCCATCCATGCCTCCTGCCATGATGGTATCTGCCAAGGTAGCAGCATCAATCACGGACGATTATAGCCAGATGATCGGTAGAATCGCTGCCGGGGTCTACTACCCCCAGGAATTCCACCTGGAGGCAGGGGGCCTAAGCCCGACTCTCGGGTCTTGTCTAATCGAGATGACCGTGCCGATTTTCTTCTCCGCAGTTCAGTACACAGATCCTGCGCAACGAGATTGGGTCGTCACAAAGCTGCGTGAGCTCTCTCGCGTGAGTGGCTGGAAGACATCAGACTCTATAGCCAACAGCTGTGAAAATGTATGGAGAATTGCTGCCATGCAAGGTCGCGGGCCACAGTATGAGCGGAAAGACCAATCCGAATTCAGACCGGCTTCGAAATGGACATCGCCTGATGCAGAGGCCGCATCAACCGACAGCAATGAAAGACGATTTATCACCGTTGTCAAACGTCCAGCAGCCTCCTGGGCGATGGGACTGTTGAGCCTAGAAGACGATGTGCTAAATTTAGAGATCGGGGATCGGGTATGAGTAGTAGTGACTCTGTCGCAACCAAACCACAGCACTAGCCAGCCAGTCAGTCGGCAAGAATTACTCTATCGCAAGCCTAATCCAGAAGTCAGTAAAGCTGTTGGACGTGACGATCAGGACACCCACACAGATAGTTAGACAGAGAAACACACAATCTGTTAACTTGGCTAGACAGAGGTCCCCAACACGACGCAGCCATGGCGAGATATTTATATATCTCCCGGCAAGAGGCGCCATGCACAACAGCTTGACATCTGGACCATACCCACCGGCTTTTAAGACAGACTATCTATCCCTGATAGTTTATCTTGCGTCTCCAGCACATCATCTCCTACACATATCCATATATAGGATATGGTGTGTCGATCTCGCAACCTCGCCACCCTGACCCAGAACACCCTGCATATTCGGAACGGGGCGCGGAGTCGCGGATAATTCTGTCTGCCCCTGCAGAAGGCTGACCTCGCCTGTCCAATCCACCCACCCTATCACCGTGGCGCTTGGGACTCGGATCGGATAAGCCCATTCTGGAACCATCTGACAGCCTGACAGGATCTCTGTACGTGCATATGCAATGCACGCATGTTAAAAAAAAGAGATGGATCTCTTAACCTATTCAAGATCGAATGCTCTATCTACCTACTATGTGAGAAAATCAGTTTGATCATGCGCGGTATTAGCGCGCTAATTAATCCAGCTTATTTGCAAAGCACAACGCAATACAACACAATACGTATCACAGGAGAAATAAGTCGTCTTATGATCCCCTTAAAAATTACTAACCTGTGCATGTAAGTATGCATGTTGAAGGGAGGTGGAAGCCCTGGAGCATGCAGTAACTTGATCGATAGGCATTGCCTTGGAGTTTGTTGAGAGTCGCGTTCGACTGACACTCCCTTATAACTATAAAGAGATATATTATTACTCCTGTACCCTGTAGTCTTGCTGTTCTGGAACATCGTAGGCAGAACGGCTGGTATCTATGGGACGGCACGGGCCAGTCATGTGATCGCGCGGTTGCCAAATCGACCTCCGCATCATCATTGCTCCGGTACGGTGTGGATATTCTGCCCCGTGCGGTGACTGCGGAGATCGTCTCGTGCTGATTAATAGAAACGATATGCCTCCTCCTCCCCCTCCCCCTCCGCACCAGCAAGAGAGGACCTGCGACAGTTTCAATTCGGCTTCTTCTCTTGAGGCCTGGGTTGCATCTACCCCGACAAGCGCCCTCTGCTAGCGAATCGAATTTCCGCCATGACTGACTCCGTTTACTCCGATTACCCTCCCCCCCTCAACCCCGCACAGAAGGAGTTCCTGGTGCGAACAGTCAAGGATTGGACTGTCCAGCATGGCCTCATGATTCGCCCCTCCCCTGCCTTCATATCGAAAGAATCGGACCCTCGAGGCGTGACTGCAACCAGCGCCCCGGTGACCTTGTTTCCCAGTCCCTTTCCGAAGGCTTGCTTCGACGAGGCAAGAGCCCTCCAGACGGTATACAACGAACTCTACGCGGCGATCACCTGCAATGAGAAGTGGATTGGCGACATTATGGAAGAGTAAGGAGACACCTCCGATCTGGCATCTGGCCCATGGCTCAATCGAGCTGTGTGTTGCCGACTTGGACGGTACTAAATCCTCTCTCTCTAGCCTCATTGACGTGGATGATTTCATCTCTCACCTGTGGAAGGTTCACCTTGCGGTCAAGGAAGAAGGATATGCTCAGACACTAGCCCTTGGTCTCTACCGCTCCGATTACATGGCCCACTTTCCGTCGGGTGCCACCGCACCGTCCTTGAAACAGGTGGAGTTCAACACCATCTCCTCCTCATTCGGCGGCCTATCTTCCCTCGTGACATCTCTTCATTCGGAACTCCTCAGCTCACCACCGGGCAACCCAATCTCATATCCATCCCATCCTTTGCTTGACTCGAACCAACCCCCTGACAATACTTCAGTGGAGACTCTGGCTGCAGGCTTAGCTACGGCGCACACAGCCTATGGGCCCTCCAAGTCATCACCCGCCCTTCCCACATGCATTCTTGTTCTCGTCCAGGAAGGCGAAAGAAACGTTTTCGACCAGTTGGCGCTCTCGAGGCAGCTAACCAGGGTTCACAAGATCCCCGTCTTCCGTCTCCTCAGTTCCGAGACATTGGATCACACGCACATCCCGGGCTCAAATCCATCCCGACCTCTCATCTACCGGCCTCCCCACGCCGAAGGCACCGAGTTTGAAGTGACAACCGTCTACCTGCGGTGCTTCTACACGCCCACAGACTACAAGTCCGAGCGCGATTGGGAAGCGCGGACCCACCTGGAGCGGTCGGCCGCGATTAAGTGCCCGACCGTCCTGAACCAACTCGCCGGCAGTAAAGTCGTGCAGCAGGTGCTCGCGGAAGAAACGGGCCCAGACCATCTTGCGAACTTTCTTTCCAGAACCGACCCAGCTACGCTCGCGAGACTACGGGAAACCTTCGCACCGCAATACGACCTCTCGGTGAGTGGTCGCGGACGACAGCTTGCCCTGGACCCCGAAACTGCAGCCAACCACGTCCTCAAGCCTCAGCGCGAGGGAGGTGGCAATAACATCTATAAAGAAGCGATTCCTGAGTTCCTTCAATCCCTCCCCGAACCAGAGTGGAAGCGCTGGATCCTTATGGAGCTGATTCAGCCTCCGGCTGACGCAAAGAACGTGGCTCTTCGGCCCGACGGCGAGGTTCTAAGTGGACATGTCATTGGGGAGCTGGGGATTTATGGCACCATCCTTTGGGATCAGGCTGGAGGAAAGGTCCTGCACAATGAGCAGGGCGGGTGGCTGATGCGGACGAAAGCAAAGGACGTGAATGAGGGAGGTGTTGCAACTGGGTTTTCCAGTTTAGATAGTGTCATCTTGTACTAAATATTAATGAGATAGTGCGTATATAGACAGATAGATATTGATGTTCAAACCTCAATGTGTCGATCCTTATACGCAGAATTAAATAGCATAGCTACTATTCCACTCAATTTGGGTTTCTACAAGGTTCACGATCTGTCCCGTTCGACCAGAAAAGTTCCAGGTAGATGGGTATTTGAGATATTGTACTGACTAGACTTGGGACAAATCAACACGGCAGAATCAAGCTCTTGCAGACAATGTCACAAATTCCGTAGCTTGGTGATGGTTGACATATGATCTTTCTCTCAAACCAAGCTACTACCAGGAGAAACATGCCATCCAATAGGAATATTTTACCCATACATAAGAGAATTGTGATATCCGGCCTCACGGGCTTGTCAATCGCCAAGTCCCCCCCTGCAGTCCGGTTGCCCTGCCATTGACTAGTTGCACACTCACACCCCTATCGGAAACTAGTTCTCCAGTCACGTCGCCAATCTCCACAGATCCAGAGGTATCATTGGGCGTGGTGAATGTCAGTTGGTAAAAGCCCTCTGTCGAGCTACGGAAAGCCATCTCAAAGGAACCCAGCGGAGTTGTGAACCCGGCCTCCACCTGGGTCAAATTACCCGGCTGCGGTTTGAACAGCCAAGTCACTCCCGCCGGACCGATGAGATGCAACCCAGCTGCATAAGAGGTCAAAGCGGATGTCGGGCCTGTCGACCATCCATGTGCGTGCGAAACTCGCGGCGTATTGCGATACGGTGCGTATACCAGCGAACCGTCAGTTGAGTACCCCTCGATGAAACTTGAACTGGTCATGCGCGGGTCATCGAGCATGAATCCCCATTGCAGGCGCATCAGGTCAAGGGCTCTATCGGGCTGGCCAGCGAGGTAATGCCCTTGCAGCTCGAACCCGCCGATGAAAGGGGATACTGTGCTCCCAGCCTCTGGGGCGGGTGCCCCATACGGTCCCCAGCGGGAGGCGAGTGCAGACGATATGGCCTCACTTTGGTTGAATGAAGTGGTAAGATTCGCCTTGAGTGCCCAGGCATTGCCATCTTGAGGGTGCAGGGTGGTGGTCTCATTGTCGGTGTAAAGATCACTCTGGTCATCCCAGAGAAGGTTGTTGGCAGCAGTCTTGATTCCTGTCGCAGTCTTGCTCCAGTTCTTGGTACTGGATAAGTCATCGAGGGTTTGGGCGAGAGAGATGGCATCATTGAGAACATAGTACAGAATCGCATTTGCCTCAATATTCTGCGGTTATATTAATAAGGTGTTGTCGGGAAGTATGTGACGAGCCTTTGATGCTCTAGATGTAAGGGTGAAAACAAACTTACATGTGCACCCATTCCAGAACGCAGCCAGTCAGCACTAGCTGTAATATTGGCCAACCCGGTGTCGTCAACACTCGTCAACGCCCACTGCACACCTCTCTTGTACTGTTCCCAGTATCGCGACAGCCAAGCAAGGTCTCCAGTGTACTGAAAGAGTGATGACGCGCCGATCAGGCTGTGGAGGTGATATGTAAAGCTTACAATATCATAGAAAGGCTTTCCTGCATAGGCCAAGCGACCGTTGGCTTTTTGCAGTGCGAATAATGATTCCAAGGCCGTGCGGATACTATCCAGATCCGCAGTGCTGACAGCCACGCTTTCCAGAGCGATGGACATATCTCCCGGCCACACGAGCCGATCCCGTTTGGCGCCATCAACCAGGGTACTGCTGCCATTGGTGATAGTGTAATTTAACCACCACGAGTCTGTCCGTGGGAGAGTAATATTATCGGTTGAGTCGAGGATGCCGAGCCACTCTAACGAGTCTCCCGTCGAGGGATCAATGCTGCAGAGTTGCAAAGTATATGCACCAGCATACCATATGCGGTTGATAAGCTCGTCATTGCTATGAAAGTAGCCCTTGTAGGCGCGAAGGTCCTGCGTGGGAGCCGCGGTATAGTAGACTCGGATACTATTGATGGAGACGGTGGATGTGGTGTTGCTGACGACCGTAAGGTATCTAAACGCACCACGAGTATGTTTCTTCCCTGCCGTATAGAGTCCAGAACCTCTGCCGACATGAAACCATAGCGGCGAGTCAAGACCTGCGTCACTAGTAGCATCACATGCTTCATTGCTTATCCACAGATGGGATTCCGTGAATGTGACCCCAATGAATGCAGATGCTGGCGCGGAGGCAACATCCAGAGAGATAATCCCTGCGATGTTCCGCCCAAAATCATACGTTACAGAAGATGTGCCATGAAAGGTGGTGTTTCCTGTGGTCGAGCTTGTCAGGGCAGCAGGATTGGTGACGGAGCCGTTAACTTGGTATACGGAGGTAGGAAGAAGATTGCGAGAGGCCGGAGCAAGAATATATTCCTCGTAGGGTATAGCCAAGACAGTGAAGACCAGCAAGGCGGGCGTGAGAAGCCAGTAGGACCGCATCCTGGGCAATTAAATTCCAATGCTCGCTGGTGGCTTTTGAAACCGACCAGCCTGCTTATTTATTTATATAGACCCGTGGACCAGCCATGCCATGAAGTCCGTCCCACCCGCGGGACTGTCGGACTATTGGCACCCGACCATCATACCATGATGGAGGAACATGAAGATTATCGGCAGATCATCTTTCCGATCAGGGGGTGGAGCATCCGAATTCTCCCCAAACCATCTACCTGCTGGCGGGGGCTGGTGGGGAATGACGTTGTCTGGGGAGACCGCAGAGGGGATTCGGCTTCTGGTTGTCAAGCAGGCGGACCCAGCATTTCATGAGCCAGCGGGGCTATCATTCAAACGACGTCTTAAAGGAGGAGGGGGGGGGGGTGAGTCGGGGGAAGAAGGAGAAAAGGAGAAAAGAAGGAGAAGAGGCGAGGACGCGTTCCTTCCCCACGGGGTTTCGGGCTATCCCGATTCCCGACCCACCCATCTACGGACTACACCAGCACACTGACGGTCAAGCCTCTACCGGTGAAGTTGGTCTGAGCTACGGACGCCAGCCTCTCACGAAGATAAATGAAATTCGCACGAATTATGTGATTCAGATACAAGACCAACCCATTTTCGTCGATTAGGAGCCTTCTGCAAGCTCTCTCTATCCATTCAGGACAGAGGGTTTGGGGCTAAAATATTCCTTCGTTGTCATGGAACGGCATACTTCTCATTCCTAGCTGCAATGTCGCTGTCACTGAGCAGCGTGCGCTGCAGTTCCCCTGGCGCCGGCGATGCTGTTCGTTCACCAGGACTGATTGCCCGGGCGTCAGGATACTGAGCCGCTTGATTCGCGGGTGACTCGGAGAATTGAGGGTTTGGTAAGTCATGCTGAGTCCCTCCCAGATTCGGATGGCTTCCATTGACCCCATTGCCGCTGGAAACGGACCCATTGTCCTCCGTAAGAAGGCTGACCTTGTTCCACGCATCTTTGCTATTTTCCCCACGAGCTGTCGAGCCCAACGCATCCAGCTCGGTAATCAACTGGCTCTGCGACTTGACAAATGATCCACGGTCATCCCGCATAGGCTGATAACGTAGGTCGGGGTTTTTTGAAAATATAGCGTAGGCAGATGTGAGGAGGACAAGGATCAGCAAAATAAGGGTAAAGGCTGCGTTGTACACAAAGAAGACAACTCCCATAACGCCCGTCACTATGCCAGGCTGGTCAAAGATCTTGGAGAAAAATAGCAGAAAGATAGCGTTTAAGAAGTTGACAGCCCCAATAGCAATATTATAGCCGTTGGTCTTTTTGTCCATCCAGGGTCGCATAATGCTGGTGCCGATGAGTGCGGAAGTCTCAATAATCACCATGGCCACGGTCTGCACAATCGGAGACGGTTGGCTTAAACTGATGAACATGGCTTTTATGAGGGTATATAAAAGGGCAGGAACAAGGAAGTAGTATGCTGTTGCCCGGTACTGCACATACAAGAATCCCAACTTGTTCAGACACATCTCGTCGGAATACAGGATGTACGCCGGGTTCTTGTGCAGTGTAACCGACCTCCTTGCAAGAGTGATAACTCGGAAGGCAGCCCAGCCCAGAGTGCCGATCACTGATAGAAACATGACGACTGCAAGGACTACTTCGGCAGCAGAATCATTCTGTGTGAACTCCCACAGGCAAAGGACACACATCTGAGGGAAGCCGATCAATATAAGCCTGTATAGGATTCCTTTGGCCACCCGGAAGTCCGCAAATTTGTCGCTTGTTAACTTTCCCTTTTTCGCAAGTATGTGACAGATTGCCCTTAGAAAGGCAACAAGGATCATCACCGCCGCAACAAAGACCACAAAAAAGATGAAGCCGGTGAGGAAGATGTTGGTTTCTTCAATCCCGGCTCGAAAGCCCACGCGCTTGATTCCACGTACGACGGTAGTACTGGACGTGGCCGTCTCCGATTGGGTGTAAGCCCTTTTGAATACTAGATTGGCGGCTCTCTCAAAAGAGCGCTTCTTGCGCTTAAGCACTTCTACCGAGGTTGTCGAGAGTTCTGATAAGACGGACGATGGAATGCCCCCAGTTGACCTTTGGTACCAGGTACAGATCGTGTCTAAGAAGTCGACATGAATGACTCCCATGCTCCATTGTAGGTTCTGAGTCCATGATTCCACGATGGGCGGCATGTGCACGGATGCCATGCCGAACATAGCCTGTGATTGCATGAAGCCGAAATAGGCAAGGACATTGGCCGCTACATGGGCCGCCGTATTCGAGTTTCCAAGTCCAGCGGTCACGGCTGAAGCAGTAAGCCCGATGCCTGAAATAACCGCGGTAGTCCATCCGACGCCTTTCTGGTTGACCGTTTTCCCGTTCGACAGTGCTGCTTCCAGGCAGGTAATGCTTGTGCCCGTGTCGGTGGAGTTGATGTAAACTCGGATGGAGGCATCAAGGTCCGGTACGGTGTATGCGACACCTGATCATGTTAGCGTGGAGCACTGGCTGACGCTCGTCCTTAATACACTGACCCGGGATCTTGCCCACCACATCCTGAGGGATGTCGATATTGGCATTCTGAACATTGATGGCCCCCGCGCTCATGGGACACAAGCCTTGCAGGTTCATCTTACACGGATCCAGTGTCTCGCTGGTCAGTTGATAGCCGTAAACATTGATCTTGAGCTCCGCCGTGACATAACCCGAGATCGCAGCCACCCCATCGAAGCTGAGGGCAAGGGAATGATTGTTGGGTGTAAAACGGACGCTGAAATGCGTTGCTGTGAAATTGGGGCTGTTCTGACAGACATTCAAAGCATTCGATTCTATGAGCCTGGTCGCAGCCACGAGTGGCACCACGGACGTGACGAGGGCACTGATAAGACACGTTGCCCAGCGCATGATCACAGGGGGGGGGGGGGGGGGGTTTGGGAAGGCGGAGAGGGTGATGGTTCGGAAGAGAGACAGAGAGAAGAAGAAGAAGCTAGCAGCTGGCGACAGCGACCAAGACAAGAGCGCTATCTGACATGTCGCCAGTTATCTGGGTGTGCATTGGTGGCGGAGGTTGGGAAGTGGTCAGTGGAGCAGACGGCGGTCGTTACACGCAGAATATAAGCGTGACAGACGGCATCAACGGGGTAACATGACTACTGGGCATGGTTGGCCGACCTGCTAGTGCCAAGGGTGTCAAAGGTGAATGGGTGAATGGGTGAATGGGATCCCCAGGGCGCCGTCAATAGGCTGCGTGTTACTGTTAGCCCTTAGCAGGGCGGCCAGGGCCTGGCTGTCGGCGAGCTAATTATAGCCGCCTGGATCGCCATCGCCGACGGTAGACGGACGGCCTTGCGCTGACCGTCGATAGTCTGTGTAGTCTGTGCTCTCTGGCTGTTCTTCCGGCCTGGAGTCAATACTTTGTACATACGCGGGTCTCCTGGAGGGAACGAATCCGGTCCATTTTCAACTCCATACGAACACGAGGAGAAGATCGGTGCCGATAGTGGTTGTATCTGGGGTAGTTTTGGGGCAAAAGGAGGGTAGTGAGATCGGTTGTCTTCACAGTGTGGATTTGTTATTGGTACTAATACGCCGTACGCGATAGAGACGGAGACTTTAGCGTTGAGAAATAATATGTATTGGTCCAGTGATTATTTCTTCGACCCCTAACTAGTTTGTTGCTTAAGACACATGCAAAACATTTGAAGCCAAATATGACCTGACCCTGACTATAGCAGAGTGAAGGTTCAATGAATAAAGGGAAAGGAATAGAAAAGCAGGAATCTACCTAGATAGGATTGCAGTGGAAGAACTGGCTCAAGATGGATAAGAAGGGAAAACACCCAAAAAAGGGTGGGGGGCAAAAAAGACATGGGACGAGCCGGGCTTGAACCGGCCACCTCCAGATCTTCAGTCTGACGCGCTCCCAGATGCGCCATCGTCCCTGGGTGGTTGGGAAAAGGTCAAATATTATGCAATAGAAACCTAAACAACGGAGCCCCACATGCAGACCCCGCCAGCCATTAGAACCTTTCCCCCGTCCTCCATTTTTGTAGTTGTAGATAGTACCTACACAGGATACTCCACACGGGGTACACTGTACTACTAAAGTACTCTGAGTAAAAGATCTGCAGCGACCGGCACCCGTCTATCTCCCTATTAGTATTATCTGGCCGTATTATTATGGCATGGATAAACTGCGAGATAGGGATTCGCTTAGGCGGGTCCTCGGTCCACAGCAATTGGCCCACAACGGACCCCGATATTACGTAAGGCCCCGGGCTCCGACTCCGGACGGATGATGAGTCAACGACCTCTTAGTCACACTCGCTGCGTTCTCAACAACCGGCAAAGGATATGAGCCATCGCGAATCTACTATTCTTTCTTCCTAAGCTACTATTCTTGAACTCCCCATCCCTACAGGCCTCCGCCGCGCAACCTCCCCTTTTCAATCTATAACCCATCACAATGGCCTCTGAAAAGCCCCGTGTCTGCCTGGCCTACTCTGGTATGTGCCCGGCTCCGGACCCCCGCATGTTGAATTACACGGTTGATAAGAGCTGTGGACGCTGACTGTCGGTTTTCTATCTAGGCGGTCTTGACACCAGCTGCATTCTGCGCTGGCTCATCGGTACACCCTCTCCCGCGCCCAATCGGTAGAAACCTGTCGCGACTGACAACCGTACTAGAGGAGGGCTATGATGTTGTTTGCTTCCTCGCCAATGTCGGCCAGGAGGAGGACTGGGCTGCTGTCGAGGCCAAGGCCCTCAAGATTGGCGCGAAGAAGATGATCATCGAGGACTTGCAACGTGAATTCATCACTGAGCTTTGCTTCCCCGCCATCCGTAAGACAATGGAGTCTGCCTGGTCGCCGCAATTACCCCGCTAACCGCCATGCTAGAGTGCAACGCCATCTACGAGGGCCGTTACCTTCTCGGTATGTCATGATGCGCCTTTCTGATACGCTCGGGGTTCACGGACTGACCCTGTACAGGAACCAGCTTGGCTCGTCCCGTGATTGCTCGCGCCCAGATGCGCGCTGCCCAGAGGGAAAACTGCCAGTACGTCAGTCACGGTGCCACCGGCAAGGGCAATGACCAGGTCCGCTTCGAGCTGGCCTTCTACGCCATCCAGCCCTCCATCAAGATCATTGCTCCCTGGCGCGATCCCAAATTCTTCAAGCGGTTCGCTGGTCGCAATGACCTTCTCGACTACGCCGCCCAGACCGGCATTCCCGTCACTTCCACCAAGGTGAGCCATGGAAATCACGCACCATCGTACTGCCCCGCACAATTTCAAAGCTAACACATACTCTTCTAGGCCAAGCCGTGGTCAATGGGTTAGTCACCCGGTCTCTGCATCTATACTGTCCCGCATTGAATACTAAGTAGCACAGACTCCAACTCCGCTCACTGCAGTTACGAGGCCGGTAAGTGTCAACTTTGTAGCGGGTTTGCAGCCCTATACTCACACAATTACAGGTGTCCTGGAAGACCCCGATCACACCCCTCCCTCCGACATGTGGACCATGACCGCCGACCCCCTGACTGCTCCCAACGAGCCCGTCGACCTCACCATCCACTTCGAGCAGGGTGTGCCCACCAAGCTCGTCACTCCCCAGAAGGAGTACACTGACCCCGTTGAGCTGTTCTACACCCTCAACAAGATTGGCTTCACTCACGGCATTGGCCGTATTGACATTGTCGAGAACCGTTTTATCGGTCTGAAGAGCCGTGGCTGCTACGATTGTACATTCCCTCTCTCCTCCAAACTCACATCTCCAGATCCACGCTAACATAACACAGCCCCCGCCATGACCATCCTCCGCGATGCTCACCTCGACCTCGAGGGTAAATGATATCCCCATAACTACCCCCCCCCCTCCAAACTGCATCACTAACCAGCAATAGGTCTCGTCCTTGACGGCCAGGTCCGCGCCCTGCGTGACCAATTCGTTACCCACAACTGGTCTATCCAGCTCTACAACGGCTAGTACGTACCCCAAAACACCGCCAATGAAAACGCATCCCAAGCCTCCCCCGTCAAAACTAACACCTACAATAGCTACTTCAGCCCCGAGCGCGAGTTCATCGAGAACAGTCTCAAGTTCAGCCAAAAGGTGAGCCTCCCCCCCCCCCCCCCCCCTTCCCACCAAGCCCTACCCACCCACCCCATCCTTATCAAAACTAACCCCATCATCCATAGCGCGTCAACGGCGAGGTTCGTCTCCGCTGCTACAAGGGCCACGTCTACATCCTCGGCCGCTCCAGCAGCACCGAAAACCTTTACTCCGCCGAGGAGGCCTCCATGGACTCCCTGGAGGACTTCGAGCCCACCGATACTACCGGGTTTGTTGCCATCCAGTCTATCCGTCTGAAGAAGTACGGTCTCCAGAAGGGTGAGGAGGGTGAGAGTCTCAGCCGGGCTTGAATGTATGCATATATGCGGTGACGTATTGGCGGGGCTGGAGGATAGATATCATGTCATATAAGATAAAAAGTAGATAATTGGATCTGGGATTTTTAGCGTTTACGTGGCAATTTTGTTGCTGTTGATGTAGAGTAAGTAGGTGGTAGGTATGGATCTCCCTATGTGGAGGACGACTTGGTGAGTTTATCATGTCGAAGACCTATTGAAGAGTATATGGCGTGTTATTTTATTCTCCTTTGAACAAGATAATGTCTTGCGCTTGGTTATCTTGGTTAAATAAGAAGAAGATACTGAGGGGGATGTGGCAGAAAGAATGCAATGAAAACCACAACTGCAACGAGGATAAAGAAGAATAAGCTGAAAACCATCTCGATATTATAACCCATATATATCTCACATTTGTATATCAATAAATCTCTATCAAGACAGACCCGCTAACTTTTGCCTCAACCCAACAGAAGAACCCCAAAACCATGAGAAAAGAATCCGTTCACAGCAATCCACGCAGCACACCAGTTTGTTCCAACACGGCCCGACGACTCGTACCACCGACAGCATCCTTCAATTCGACCGCACGGTCATAATCCAAGCAAGCACGGACATCATCATTGAAGCGAGAGTCGACTGTCTGAAGCTGCTCCAATGACAGGGTGTCCATGGGAACGTTGTGCTTCTCAGCCAGCGCAACAACACGACCGGAGATGTGGTGGCCCTCGCGGAAAGGCACGCCCTTGCGGACGAGATAGTCCGCGATCTCGGTGGCGAGCATTTCGGGCGCCAGGGCGGCGGTCATCTTCTCGGGGATGATAGTGAGAGTGGAGAGGACGCCGGTGGCGATCTGGATGCTATCACCGACGGTCTTGATGTGGTCGAGAAGAGGTTCCACGCTCTCCTGCAGATCCTTGTTGTAGGTGGTGGGAAGCCCCTTGATGGTGCACATCAGGCCAGCCATTTGTCCGAAGGCGCGACCGGCCTTTCCGCGCAGAAGCTCCAGGCTGTCTGAAGGAGTCGTCAATATCAATTAGGCACATGAGAGGTGATAGACGAGAAGGAAATCCTTACCTGCGTTCTTCTTTTGAGGCATCAACGACGAACCAGTAGAGTAAGCATCGGATAACCGGACGAAGCCAAATTCTAGACTGCTGTAGATGATCAGATCTTCTGCCCAGCGAGAAATCTTTAGCATGAAGGAGCTGCCCCATTGCATGGTTTCCATGGCGAAGTCACGATCGGCCACGGCATTCATCGAGTTGTACAAAAGACCCTCAAAGCCGAGCTCCTGAGCCATGGCCTCCCGGTCAATCTGGAAGGGGTTTCCTGCGAGAGCACCAGTGCCTAGAGGACTGCGGTTGACCCGCTTGATGACCTCCCGTAGACGCTGGAGCTCGCTGCCAAAGGCGGTCGCGTGCGACAGAAGCCAGTGACTCCAGCGAACGGGCTGGGCCTTCTGAAGATGGGTGTAGCCCGGCATTATGTATTCAATTTCGGTCTCCGCGCGGGCAATCGAGACTTTGACGAGGTCGCTTAGGAAGGTTTCCAGCTTGCGCAGCTCATCTCGCAGCCACAACCGCATGTCCGTGGCGATCTGCTCGTTCCGGGACCGACCCGTGTGCAGCTTTCCCCCAATATCCTTGCCAATGATCTCCGAAAGACGACGCTCATTGGCAGTGTGAATATCCTCATCATTCTCCTTGGCGACAAATGTGTTTGTGCTCCATTCCTCGGCGATCTGCTTGAAGCCTCGCTCGATCTCAGAGAACTCATGCGCGGACAGGATGCCGGACTTGGTGTTGGCCCGGGCAAAGGCAATGGACCCGGCAATATCCTGCTTCCAGAAGATGCGGTCATAGGGCAAAGACATGTTGTATTGCACCATCAGGGGGTCGAGACCCTCTAGAGAAGCCAGAAGTGTGGATTAGTCGCAGGGCCATTGGAAAGCCATTGTGCAGAAAAAGGGGAGCTTACGGGTAAATCGACCTCCCCAGAGCATATTTTCGGCGACAGCATTGGAACCGCTCATCTTGGATGGTGTATGAAGAGAAATGGATGGGACTGGGAGAAGAGAGAAGGGAGAAGGGAGGAGTGTGGAAGATAGTAGATAGATACTAGTGTCTCGACAAGTGGTGACTCTTACCCGCTGGATTAGGCAAGTGTGAATCACAGCCGCCGCAGCGACATCGGCCCGCTATCCCGTTTCGGGACGGACTGACTGATCCAATCACAGACGTTTCCGGAAGCACTGATAACAGTCACATGACATTATGGGGCTGGCTCGTCTAGGGCTTGGCGGGTCACCAGTTCCACGATCACGGGACCGGACAGCATTGTTGCACTGGAGATCGAACGTGTTACTTGGTACATATGGGGTAGCACTTACGAAGTACTCCGTACAGAGTACATATACTCCAACCGCCTATGTTCTGAGAGTCTCCCGGCAAGAATTGTCTGTTGGCTGGATGGCATGGCTGTAAACCTAGCAATACTGTGGTCAGGTCCGCAGGATTCTGCCAGGCCTCTGATGTCAAGAGTTGCTGTGGCAAGGGCCACAAAAGGGGCCACTTACTTTGTACAAAGTATGATTATCTCTATACAGCTTCAAATCCTTACCCAGCTAGGAAGCGGTCAGGCTACTTTTGCCACAGTGGCCCCGACCCGCTAAACAACGTTCCTAAAACACTCTGCCACAGTAGTGTGAAGCCCCCTCATGTCGATATTGGAGAATGTCCTGGAGTTCCGGCACATTCCAGGGTGGTCCGTCTCTGTCCTTCCGTACTATGTAATATGCAAGAGTTGAGGTGATGGTCTACTAAAAAGCTGACTGAGGAGAGATTATGTTCTCGTGAGTCGTGAGTTGTGACTGTGAGATTACCGTACGGCTGACTCGCTTCTCCGCATGAAGGAAATCCGGGGGAAGGTGGAGGTGGACCCTGAAATCAGTAGCCGTCCAGAGTAGGTACCGTATACGACGACTCCGCATAGCTATGCGACCTGCTCCGGAATGGACCAAGCCACCACGTCAGGAAGTTTGTCTTCTGCCGTCATCATTCTCCGCGCCAGCCTATTATAAAATCACCCACCCTCAGTCTACTATTATTCTACACACCCAGTCCCTGCGACCATCAAGTCAATATAACCCAACTGCCAAAATGACCAGTCCATTCCCCCCTCCTCCGACCAATTCGATTGACTGGAACAACGTCGGGTTCAAAGTCCGCGATGGTAATTCTATCCTCACCACCATTGCCTCCCCCCTCTAGCCCCCCTTGCCCCCTTCTAACCATGCATCGATATAATATATCATAGTAAACGGCCACGTCCAAAGCACCTACACGACAGCGAGCGGCCACTGGACAGCCCCAAGGGTGATCAGCAACCCCCATCTCCCCATCCACGGAATGTCCCCCGGTCTCAACTACGGGCAACAAGCCTACGAGGGCCTCAAAGCCTTCCGACACCCGACCAACAACACCATCAGCATCTTCCGGCCCGATCGCAACGCGACACGCCTCGCTCACTCCTGCTCCTTCGTCTCCATCCCTCCTATCCCAGAACCCATCTTTCTGGAAAGCGTGCGACTCGCCGTCGCCGCCAATGCCGAATACGTGCCCCCGCACTCCGCCAACGCCGCCATGTACATCCGTCCCTTGGTGTTCGGGTCCTCGCCCCAACTCAGCCTGACCCCGCCTGATGAATACACGTTCGTGGTCTTCGTGACGCCAACGGGCGTGTATCACGGCGTGCATGCCGTGGATGCGCTGATCCTGGAGGACTATGATCGCAGTGCGCCGGTCGGGACGGGCTCTGCTAAGCTCGGAGGGAACTATGCCCCCGTGTTACGACATAGTGCGCGCGCGTACCGGGAGGGGTTTGGGATCACGTTACATCTGGATAGTAAGACGCGGTCCGAGGTGGATGAGTTTTCCACGTCGGCGTTTATTGGGGTGAAGAGGGATGCGGAGGGGAGGGTGACTTTGGTGCAGCCGGATAGCCAGAATGTGATTGATTCGGTGACCGCTACGTCGGTCTTGGAGATTGGGGAGCAGTTGATGGGGTATCGTGTCGAGAAGAGGAGGGTGCCGTATGAGGAGATCGGGGAGTTTGAGGAGGTTATTGCGGCGGGGACCGCGGCTGCCTTGGTCCCTATCCGAAGTATTACGATGAAGTCGAGGGGGAGTCGCTGGGAGTACGAGTGTGGTGGGGAGGAGCAAGGGGGTGGGGAGGTCTGTGTTAAGTTGTTGGAGATGCTGAAGGGGATTCAATATGGGAAGATCGAGGATCCGTTTGGATGGAATTACGTTGTGCAAATCCCACCAGAGGAGTCATTTGAAGGGGGTGATGATCATGAGGAAAAAGAGTTGAACGGGGTTAATGTGCCGTAGGGAGATATTGAGTCCTTATTTACTACCAGATCTGGATCCCAGATGTACTAGGGGAGGTCAATGTCAAAATCCACTGTTAGGTAACACAGTATCGCTCAATGGCATGCTAAGGCACTGGAAGAAATAGAGCGAATGCCAATGGACAAAAGCGTAGGGGCTGGACAAACAGATACCAAAAAGCCACCAGAAGGGAATGTACGCAGGCACTGCAAAGTAAAATCCATCTCCCAGCCTGTATATCGACGGGACACGATGTTATTCTTTGGTACTCCTCATTACGATATCGTTATCGGTTGGGTCCATCTTTAATCACTGTCACTGTCACTGTCACTATCACTGCTGCCACTGCTCTCTTCGGAACTCTCCAAAAGTGGCGGTATTGTATCTGTCTTTCGAGATATTGTATTTACTACACAGCTAGCCTGAGCCTTTGCTTCGATCTCTTTCATCTGATCATGCCTCAGCGACTTCAGCGTAGGATGGCGACTCCCGGTCTTGCGTGACGGGTGCGTCCACGACCCCGTCCAGGATTGCGTCGGCACTGGTTGCGATGCAGGGGGAAGTGAGGACGTGTTATCGCACCGCAGGAGGCCGGGCTTGATTGAGCCGTAACTTTCCCCTTCAGAGCCCGAGGACAGCTCCACTATTTCCTGATGGGATGACGTCTGGGCCCGCCGAGGACCAGGAGTGGCTTTCTTATTTATCGAAGCTGTAGTTTTCCGAGAGATGCTATTCGGATGGGAGCATGGCGTATGACCTTTCAATTCTTGCGAGCTAGTGGTTGGCTTGGACTTTTGAGATGCTGAGACGAGGGTAGGCTTTGGTTTCATAGAGGCCTGAATCTTTTCAACTTTCTTCCGTAGAGTCTCCGTTCTCGTTGACGTTCGGTGATCGTTTTCATCCTCCTTAAAGGAGTTCAACGTGTCCGATATACGCTGCAGTTTCTGGATGTACCGATGGTCTGCCTTTTGATCTTGTGCTGTTTTGATCTTCTGCTTTAAATCCTCTGTGAACAACTCCCTGTTGTGCCTGATGTCCTTCCTTGCTTCTTCCCGATCCTGTTTTAGCTTGTCCTGGGGTACGTCGGAAGGAACCCCCAAAGAACTAGGACCGGAAGATCTTCTCTTGGTGCTCGGCGCCTTGGCTCCAGGCTTCAGAGGAGCAGGCTTTTTCACTGCATTACTACTTGTAAACATAACTTCTTCTTCATCAGCGAATGACACAGATCGACGTTCACATAGTCCTTCAGCGGGGGAATCCTTGCGCAGAGCCGAGTGTAAACCCTTGAGGGGTGTTTGGGACTTCGACGGCGTGATGCTTTTCTGTGGCAGGGATAGTGCGCCTTGGATGGCAGTCTCACTGCTGGGAACCTCTGGGGTAAAACTGGGAGCTTGTACCACGGGTTGCGCAGGTACGGCAGATTCCTGGGATAGATCAAGCAACACAGGCGGTTTGTTAGAAGGGCTCTTCGTAATTCCTAGTCCCAGGCCAGGCTTAGGGGGCTTTGACGGCGCCCGTCCAGAAAAGCTCAAGCGACGACCACAGCCGGGGAACAGTGGGAGTCCTGCACATTTGCGCGGAGTGTGCGGACTTACCGCAGGCGTTATAACGACATTCTTGCCGCTATCAACAGTATTTTGGGGCACATCTAATCGAGGTTCTTTGCTAGGCTCGAAATCTTGCTTGCTTAGCCTTCTTTTGCGTGATACACCGTTGTCCGGCTTTGCTGCACCGATTATGGTATTGTTCGATGTGTTTCCTTCCATAGATGCCAGACTTGGACTAATTGCGACAACATCGGGGTCCTGGGATCGATCCTTTCCTCCCAGTCGAGGTTTTGCATGATGCTCATCTTCAATCCTATCATCCGCACTAACCCTACTATCTTCATCACCGTACACCGACATTTGTATTTCATGGCCTAGTTGACGAAAATGCAACGGTGACAGAGACGCATCATTGCATTGCTGTTCCTGCGATGGAGCGACTGGAGATGCTGTCACTTCTTTGGTAATCGATCGTCTTGTGGAGCCTTTATGCTTAGCAGGCGATTGTTGCGCTCTAGGTGCGGGAGTGTGGGAAGGTGAGGGAGAATCGCCCAATTCCTGGCTTTCCATGCGCTTATGCAGAGGTGTGGTAGTGATGGCACTTTCTGATTGATCCCGAGAGCTTTCCCCGTGGACAAACGCCTGCTTCTTCCAGGCTGAAGGAGATCCAGGAATTCCATCTCTTTCAACCGAGGAGACAGGAATATCTGTATGATAGTTATTATCTTTATTATAAGAACCCAAGTTCGATAAGCGCCTGTCAGGTGTCCCAAAACTCGCAACTTCATTTTTTCCCTCATTGACCGCGGGAATCTGGCGCTTGGCAGCTTTGACCGTCTCCTTTTTGATCTGTATCTGAGGCTCGAAGCTTTGGGCGGCGGCGTTCCAATCTTGGACGACAGAGGGGAATCGTACGGGAGCATACTGCCATGGTTTCTGAATAACTCGGACAGTGGCTCGCTGGTCGGAACCTTCCTGCAACGCCTTACCATTATCCACAAAAACTTCCGCGACGGTCATCTCAGTATCGAGGTCGACATATTCATAGGCATCATCGACAAGCTTCTTAATTTCCAGAGGGCTATAACACCATGGCTGTTAGTGGACAGGACCCAACTAACAACATGCAGAGTTGTGTATTGCTCTACTTACTCTGCATGAGGTCTGAGCATTCTCCATTTATCCTGAATTATGCCCGCCAATCCACCCAGAGTGATCCCCTCCGGCTTTCCGAGCACGATCAAGAAACAGGTGGCTGGTTTCCTAACGGCGGGGTTGTTATTGTCGCAGCTGGCATCTTCGCGGTCGCGGGGAAACACCTTGACATGGAGGCGTAAGAAGACCATGTTGAAGGACAGGCAGGCAAATTGTGAGCTGGTCAGGAAGCTTCAGTGGCAAGCCCACCAGAGTGAAGTACTGTCTGGTGAGCAGTCCTCTTGGGGGGACAGATGAAGCGGCTTGGAGAGGTCCGTATTTGGAGGGTGATAGATCGAATTTGTAGGAGACGGAGGACAAGAGAGTGCATAGCACCTAGTGGGGTTGCAGCAAGGCAGGTGTTGGTCACCAAATCAGACTGGAGATTATGGGCTACTTTTAGGGAACTAGACAGCTCACATGCCCATCACTTGGGCATATGATGTAACAATATTAGTGAATCTTCTCCCATTGTGAATAGTGAATACTAGATAGTATACGGTCAAAAACACGCCGCATTATTGGTGCATTCAGCATGGAGCCCGCACTGTCACCGCCTGCTTGAACAGGACCATGTTGTCTTGGCTGATGCTTTGTCACCAGCTGCAGTAACTGATATGATGCAACTAGATTACTACAAGTAGAATATGATTATTTTATCTCTGGCTTACTAAGAGTGAAATATAATTATTTTATCTTTAGCTAAGTAAGTATATTCCTATACCCCATAACAGGCTATATAACTGCGGAATGGCGAGATTAAACAATGTAAATAATTTAGGCTATAAACAGATACTACTAAATAAAAGAGACAGCCGAGAAAGATAGTTTTATCGGGTTTATCAAAGCCAGGCCTGCATATTGAACATATCTATAAAACTAGTATATACTACAGAAGAACTACAGAATAGAATAAAAATTTATAAATTACTTTACTGGCGGATCGAGGGGATATTGAAGATTGAACATTGTCTGTTTTATATATATAAAAGTTCCGCACTCAGGGCCCTTTGGCCGTCGGCGACCCGGAAAGAGTCTCCAAGAGTGCTGTAATCGGGTATAATGCAATAAATAATAATCAATCAATCAATACAGGAGTAGCCGAGGAATAGGATCAACGGGCCGAGGCCGGGTCAACACAGAGCGGCTGAATCCAAGGCCATCACTGGGCCAAGCCCTCCTTCCAATCCAATAGGTGTCACAAATCATCAGATTCACGGCCAGACCCCCCCCCAAAAAGAATCTGAGTTGTTTCACAGTCTTAAGTTTTAACCAGGCTCCTTGACCATCAACTCCAATTTCCAAGCAACTCCTCTGACCCTAAAGCGTTATGACCGACATGACCTGTTATAAATGACTCCGCGAAAAGATCCGGGATCACACGAGCCCGTATCGCCCGTGATCGAAGATGGGGCATAAACTGGGAGAAAATCCACGCTTCACCGTATCCAGAGAGCTATCTAGGTCGGCTCCTCTTATGTACAAAATTACATCCCTGCGAAAACACAGTCTCGACTCAACCTCCATAGACCAGCCAGGTAATTGCAGCGATCCAACCGCCGACAAACATGATGGTGATGATTGAGGCCCCCGCACGATCCCCAGTCGTGATGGGGGATAGCGTATTGGGGGAACTCTTCGGAGCGGTACCCGCGTTGGGGTCGCTCTTACTGGTGCCGCCGGTGTTCGAGGTCAGCGGACCGTGATACCCTTGGCCTTGATTTACATGCGTAATCATGTTGGATGAGAAGACACTTAGCGCGCTCATGTCTGTCTCGAGCGATGTCTCGCCATCCCACTGGGCCTGGTGCCACCGTCGCCCACACCCAGTGCCGGAGCTGCCGCCGGAACATTGCTTCGATGCTGCTAGCGCTGACTGCTGGATCTTAGGAATAATTTCACCAGCAGTGTAGGGCGCAATGGTGGTGGCAAAGGTCAACCAGGAAGCTAAGAACCCCTTGAAGCAGTCCTGATTTCGATCGCACATCATATTCGGTTCGCAGGAGATCTCGGACATTACATTGCCGCCGAATTCCTGGGGGAAGAACTTTTGAAAGGCACTCCCGAGCAAGCCATCCAGGCCTTTCTTCCATTTATCTGCACCGTCGGTCTATTCCTCGTGAGCGCCACGGTCACTAACAAGGACGGGAAGCCTTACCAGATTATACATGTATGCGGCCCCACTGAGAAACGTCCCGTAGTTATACGTCCATTGTATATCGCCATGATCCTTGCATTGTGCCTCGGTAGTGGTCGTGTCGGCAATGTTCCATTCGTTCGTGTTCAGCAACGGGGTTGTGGCACTCCAGTCCCAGATCTTCTCCGCCCAGTCGATATAGGTATCATTGTTGGTGTAGCGCCCTAGCCGAGCCGCCAGCTGGAACAGACCACCATTGGAGATGGCATTTTTGGTGGTGTAGCCGGCTTGGTAGGGCCATATCTGCCAGCGCAGGCCGCCCTGGCAGCTGGAGGTGTCCCAGCGTGGGACCTGGGTATTGAACACACCCTGGGCGAGCGATAACCAGGACGGCTGGCCGTCTTCTTCGGGATAGTTGAGTTCTGCCGCCGTCATGGCGGCCAGGCCCCAAAAGACCTGGTCGTCGTTCCCGAGGTAGTTGCTATCGTTGGCCGGGAAGTAGTTATCGTCACCCTTCTGCCAGAGCATACCCTGGGTGGTGACCTCGTTGTAAGAAGTGTCCCCGGTCCAATACCAGTACTGGATCAACGTCATGAACATAGCACCACCCTCCCACCAGGTATCGGGAAGTTTCCCCGGTGTTTGACCCGATTCATTGCCATGGTAGTAGCTCATCATGTTGTAGGCCGTCGTCGCGGCGGCATTCTTGATGGATTCTGTCGTGGCGCAAGGTTAGTTCCAGCCAGCCAATCGCCCCCCCCCCCCCCCTCCTAAGTAGCTTGGAAGCTTACGCTCATCGTTCACGTCTAGCTGGAGAGCGAACACTGTTCCCTGGAAGGCGAGCAAGACGGTAAGAAAAACCGCCCTTATCCAGTCAGGAGGGACCATCATCAAAGAGTGTAGCTGCGAATATCAGGCGAAGGATGGCGCAGACGACGGCATCGACGCGCGCAACGGGGTGACAGGAGGGCCAGTTGATGCAGAGGCAGTGGTGGTACTGCTGCTACTGCTACTGTATCTGGCGGAATGCGGAAGGGAGGGGCGGGGAGGGCCAAAGAATGGGGGAGTCAATCACCCCCGACCATGCAGCTGGGATGTAGCGAGGGTGAAGGGCTGTAAAGTATTGAAAAGGGCAATTGGAATGTTGAGCCGCGTCGACATGACATGCGAGTGAGGAAGGGAAGAGAGGAGAAGAAGAGAGGAAGAGAGGAGGACGACCCAAGGTAGGTGGTAGGTAGTAGGTAGGTAGAGGGTGAGACTGGAGTGACGGCATCGGGTTCCCAGGGATGGCAGGGTAGTACTGTGCAGGTGGGACCCCTTCCGGATCCTGGCCATGGGGTCGTGGGGTCGCATTCAATGTATCTACATAGTACGGAGTAGCAGGTACGTAGGTACTGTGTAGGTAGTACCATCATGAACCGTACTTACAGTCCGGACTCAGACTGGAGGCAGTACAACGCTCAGGGACCACTGCACTAGCTTGGACAGTCTTAGTTTCAGGGTCCTGGGTGAGTGGTCCAACGAACGCGCAATGGGCGGGTGGGCGCCGCGCCTTCACTACTGGCTCGACCCTTGCCAGTTGCGGGGTCCGCCCCCATTGATCGCCACTAAGGTACCGAGTACTCCGTACTTATATCAAGATACTACACACTTCTACGTTCTAACGCAGATGGATCCGCTGCCATATACCCGCTAGACTGCTGGTCAAAGACCAGGATTCTGAGCCAGGCTCAGAACGCGCATCCCTTATATGCCGTAGAGGCCAGGTGCCACTCAACTCTGTGCCACCGCAGTGTACCCAGGAATCAAGATACCTGCCGGGCTGATTGATCATCGGCGGAAATTTTTCATCCTCCATCGTTCCAGTGGCACGGAGTACCGGCCCTGCATATCCTTCTTGGCACGGGTACGTACCTCAGTCTTACTCTCACACACATCCCCCACAGAGCACTGACAGCCAGAGGACAGACAGACAGACTCCAGGACGCGGCTTTCTGTCTTTCTGTGCTTATGGAGAAGTATGGTCTTATCCATCCCATATACCGGGCGTTGGACCTGGAGCCGCTCCTCCGTGCTACGTTCAACATTCTACGACACAGTACGGAGTAGTGCTCACCGTAGTAGATAGATTCCGTGGTATCTACCCATACAGATCAGAAAGTTCCACCACCCAGACCGGCAGGAATCGTCCGACCCACATCGTGCAGAACCAGCCCTCCCGTGTCTGAGGTGATCGGAGGATGCCATCATTATTATTACTCAGATCCTACACGGTAATAGATGGAGGCAGTCCGGCAGGCCTGTACGGCCTGAGACATCGAATGATCCATAAGTAGACCAGCCAGAGCTGCCAGCCATACCCACCACCTTTGCACTTCGCAGGAGTCAGGAACATCCTCCCAGAGATCCCAGAAAGCATACGATGAAGAGCCAGTGTTCGAGGCGATTGTTCGTCAAATGCTTTTATCTCGTCAAAAGGTTCTATGGCACAGTAACTAGGCTCCGGAAAGAGCACGCTGTCAACACGCATCCACCTTTCTGAATGACCATACTGGTTGGGATCACGTTGCAAATTATTCTCCGCGCTCGCATAGTAGTGGATATTTACTCAAAATTTGCCTCCCTCCTTACATGCGCTCGCGTCTGCGAGGTGCCGCCCGGATGATGTTGTCGACACGCAGAAGAAGCTGTACAAAAGCATTCGGTGTTAGTACCATGTGCGATGGGATCGAACGAACGGGAGAAAGTCTTACCTCGGCTGCCTCCGATGCTGAAGAGACCACCGCCTTTTTCAGCTTGTAGCTTTCCACAACACCCAACTCGCGCATATCAGCGATGCCACCTCCAGGGGTGAGCAGATCCAGCCCGGAGCTAGTCATTCCATTGTTGATCGCTTGCCGTAGTCGCGTAACGAGATCACTGGAATCCAGACCGGCATTGTCGGCCAAGATGGTGGGCAGCTGCTTCAGCGCCAGGGCAAAGGAGTCCACAGCCAGCTGCTTCTTGCCGGTTGTGTTCTGCGCGGCCTGCTCGACGGCCTTGGACATCACCATCTCAGCACAGCCACCACCCAGGGTGACCCGGGGGTCCTTCACGGTCTGGGACAGCACGGCCAGAGCATCGTGGAGAGAGCGCTCGGCTTCATCGAGCAGCTGCTCCGTAGCGCCACGGAGCACAATGGTGCATGCCTGACCGGCAGCCACGCCCGAGAACTTGATGAGGGTATCTTCGCCAATGATGACCTCCTCGATGACGTCGCAGTGGCCCAGCTTAACCTGCTCGGGGTGATCGAACGTCGAGGCGATCTCACCACCGGTAACAAGAGCCAGGCGCTCCACGCCGTCGAAGTCGGCGTGTTCAATGGACATAATACCAGCCTCCGTAAATAGCTGTTCAGGCCAGTTGTAGATCAGCTGACGGTTCACGAAGCAGTTGATCCCGTGGGCCTTGATCCGCTCAACCTTGGCCTTCATCTTCTCGCGCTCAGCCTTCTCCAGCTCCGCCAGCTTACCCGTCGACTCGACCTTCACCCGCGCACCGAAGACCTTCACCTTGTCTGTGTCCATCGCCGTATTGGCAACCAGGATCTTGACATTCTCCAAGCGCTTGGGCTGGTTCACACCGATCTTCTTGTCGAGGATGAAGCCCTCGTCGAGGTAAGAGTCGCTAAGCTTGCCACCGGCCTTCTTGATGATCTGGATGTGGCTCAGGTCGGTCGAACCCCGGAGTCGGAGGACAGCGTCGCAGGCGAGAGTGGCAAATTGGTCACGGTCCTGGGCCAGGACCTTGGAGCTGAGGGTCGTACGAGCGATAGAGTGGAGATCTTTCCGGAACGACTCCTTGTCGGCACTACGGTCGACGGCAGCCTTCTCCAAAGCCTCCAGAGCCGCCTTGCTGGCTATCCGGTACCCCTCGATGATGGTCTGGGGGTGAATCTTGCGGTTCACCAACTTCTCTGCCTCCCGCAGCAACTCCGCCGCCAACACGGTCACGGAGGTCGTACCGTCACCAACTTCGTCATCTTGAACCTTGGAGATGTTGACCAGGACCTTGGCCGCGGCATTGTCGAGGGCAATCGATTTCAGGATCGTAGCACCGTCGTTTGTAACGAGGATCTCTCCGGTCGACCTAAAACATCCACGTCATCAGTGCGGTGCTCACAGCGGCAACCCCGCTAAGGGCTCCCCGGTCATCCCACGTACGCTGACTGTAGGATCTTGTCCATTCCCTTGGGGCCGAGTGTGCTCTTGACCAAGTCGCCGACAGCGATGGCTCCGACGAAGGCGGACAAACGGGCGTTCTCGCCTTTCTCTTCGATGACATCGTCCGCAAAGATCTGCGTGGGATTGGCGAAGGACGCCTTGAGGGCGGTCAGTATCCGAGAGACGACTAACACCATGCGAGGAGTCGATCCGAGGAGGCTTACCATGGTGACTGTAGGTAGATGGTAGAATGGGCTACCGTCGAGGAGGGATGGGTGGGGGGGGGGGTAAAGGGAAGGAGTGGCAGCTCAGGGGTGGTTTGTCCTGGACGGAGAGGACTTGATGGAAGAACAGCCCGCTCACCTAATGCGGGACAACCAGAAAAGTTCGCGATGTGGCCCGAGCTCCTCCACCGCCGCCGCAGACCGCCCGCCCTCAGCTGCCTTCCATCGCTTGCTCGTTTCGCGCCTCCTCCCTCGTGACGTGACACGGCCAGATTGTTAGATTCGTTAAATTCCGTCACTATGCCCAGCGAGGAAGAGCAGAGGCTGGCGTCCAACAAGCGCCCGCATTCCGCCGTGGATGGGAGTGGAGAGAATGGTGCGTCCAGTACCCCCCCCCCCCCCCCCCTGCCTACTTTGTTGCGAACGATCACGGCAATTGCATACACAGACAGATATGAGCAAGAGAACTGACCACTTCTGACAGGAGACGACTCATCCTCCGACGATGACTTCGGTCCTGCCCTCCCTACCGTCGATGCGCCGAAAAAGAAACGTCGTAAGCTGCCCTTCGAGAAGGTCTACGTGAACGCGCTGCCGGCATCGCCGCGGTACTCCAAATCCCTCATGCACAAGGAACAATTGTCCTTCGTCACCGTGACCCCGCACACCGATTTTCTCATCACCTCATCCATTGATGGCGTTGTCAAATTCTGGAAGAAGATGGCAGTCGGTATCGAGTTCGTCAAGGAATTCCGAGCCCACGCGGCGGAGATAAAGAGCGTCAGTGTAAGCGCGGATGGAAGAAGCTTTGCAACGACCGGAGCAGACAAGACCGTCAAGATATTTGATGTCATAACATTCGGTATAGTTCCTGGGCTCTAAAGCAGTTGTCGGTTCATCAGACTCATCTCTCGCAGATCTCCTTGCCATGCTTACCCTCGAGTTTACCCCCCGCTGCGTATGCTGGGTCCATCGCCGGGGCGCATCGTTACCTCTTCTAGCCGTGACGGATGAAGAAAGCAATATGATCCAGGTGTATGATGGACGGGGTGAGAACTCGACTCCCTTGCATACCGTGAAATCGATACATCGTAGCCCCGTGGTCGCCATTGCCTTCAACGACGCCTACGACTGTGTTATTTCCGCCGACGAGTCCGGCATGATCGAGTACTGGCGAGCAGGCGATGGCTCATTCGAAAAGCCCGATAACGTCTTTGAGCTTAAATCCTCTACCAACCTCTTCGAATTTCGGAAGTCTAAATCCACCCCAGCGTCGCTATCTATCTCACCATCTGGCCAACAATTTGCCGCTGTATCCTTCCCGGACCGCCAAGTCCGAGTCTTCGACTTTGCCACAGGAAAGCTTTACCGCAAGTACGACGAGTCCCTTACCACGATCACTGAAATGCAACAAGCTGGAACGGCCATCTACCAGCTCGACGAACTAGAGTTCGGACGACGACTCGCAGTGGAGCGCGAACTTGAGAACCCCGTCACCAAACCCAAAATAAATGTCCTTTTCGATGAATCGGGCCACTTCATTCTCTACGGATCTCTCTACGGCGTCAAATGTATCAACACATATACTAACCGGGTGGTCCGCGTTTACGCCAAAGAGGAGCCGTTTCGGGCGCTCAACCTGGGAATGTACCAAGGCCAGCCCCAAAAGAAGGGCGTGGTTACAGTCTCTATGGCAGCCAGCTCCAACCCACTCCTCCAAGAAGCCGAAGAGCGCGATCCGATATTGATGAGCACGGGCTTCGCCAAAGTGCGCTTCTACCTCTTCACAAACGACACCGACATCTCCAAATCCACCCGCGACATCCACAACGAAAAGCCCCGGGAGTCCGCCTCCGGACGCGACACCAACGTCCAGAAATCCGCCGAGCTGGGCACCTCCGCCATCCTCCATACCACCATGGGAGACATCCACCTCCGTCTATTCCCCTCCGCAGCCCCGAAAGCCGTGGAGAACTTCACCACCCACGCCCGCACCGGGTACTACAACAATACCATCTTCCACCGCGTGATCCGCAAATTTATGATCCAGGGTGGCGATCCCCTTGGCGACGGCACCGGCGGCGAATCCATCTGGGGCGGCGAGTTCGAGGACGAATTCTCCAGTCTGAAGCATGACAAAGCGTATACACTGTCCATGGCTAATGCCGGCCCCAACACCAACGGAAGTCAGTTCTTCATCACCACGGAGAAGACCCCCTGGTTGGATGGGAAACACACCGTGTTCGGCCGTGCGATACAGGGATTGGATGTCGTGCATAAAATTGAGAATTCGAAAACTTTCAAGGAGAAACCAGAGCAAGACATTAAGATCGTGAGCATCACCGTGAGTTGAGTTAGTTACCATACTAGCCGTTATGGCTAGGCGAGGGCTAGGCTATGCCATCATCCTGGATAAGATATAACTTGCTTCTTACCGCTTTGTTTCTGAATACTGTTTTAAGCGATCAATACCTACCTTATACTCTACAGCCCCTGTCGTTTCATCAGTCTGTTTACCTATATCACCTATTTATCTAACCATGTAAATTACGAAGATTTCTCCCCCCCCCCTTCTCTCTCTCTATATATATCGGAAAAAGTGTATAATTGTGAGTGTAATTTACTACTCATGATTGGAATCCTGATTACCCCAGTTCTCATCACAGTATCCTGGATTCACGTTTTACAACAATCATCATATGTATTCCATACTGACCATGCGCAGTGTATAGTATAGAGGGAAAGAGAAAAAAAAATGTTAACATGGAAAAAAATGGCCATAATCGACTTCAAGGAAAAAAGACCTGAACCATAAATTTACAGTCATTTGGAGCAGGCAAAGCAAGCAGAAGATTTGCAGTAGAAAAAAAAGGTACTTTGTACTGAATCGAACTGTACGTGAGATTTTCAATCACCCCACAAAACACGTGAAACGCCAGGTATATGCAAGATTCGCGGGAGCACGCGCACACAGATTCGGTTGCCGACTAACTGACTACCCACCAGGGTAACGCAGCAGACACCGTCATAACGGTGGGGAATATTTAGATGCGTGAATATCTTCCTCCGCATGGAAGATTTTTTCAAGGTAATGAAAGATTGGACTGGAACCCGAAGGAATCCAAGGGGCATAAAAAGAGAAAACATCCGAACAGGGAAACAGCAATTGTCGTGCACGCAGATTACCGAGGAACTTCGCGGATTTCAATATCGCCTTCGTCCACCGGTTGCGCTTTTTGCAGACGCGATGGAGTCCGACTGGGTCGTGGCGGGGGAGCAGCGACGTTGGTGTGGGAGCTGCTGGCAATGGACCCGGAGTTGATCGTGGGATCGAAACGACCGGCCCTGAATGCGCCTTGAGCGGGAGGTCCTGGTCCAGGGGAGGGGCTGGCGTCCTGCTGGCGGGCCGCCAGCAATGCGCTGTCCGTACCACCAGTTGCGGCGGCGTGGTATAGACCTGGGTATTTGCGATCATGACGACGTTTGAGCCAGATGCCCACAGCAGTAAGGATGGAGAATGCGACCACCAGGACGATGATCATGATCACCCACTTGTAGTGCGTCGTCCACCTAAGTAAGCGGGTCAATAACGGAAGCTGTCTGATCACCGATGGGCACCTACCATTTTTGCGAGCGCGAATCCCTTGTGAAAAGGGATGCGGTGGCGGCATCATCAAGCGTATCCCTCTTGGTGTTGACGGTCGAATCAGTCTCCTGAAGGTCGCCCGTGGACTGACAGTACTTGCTATACCAGGCTTGGATCAAGGAACGGTCGGAAGCACTGGTGCAGCTGTCCTCACATATATTGTTTGAGGAGGTGTGGAGCTGGACGAGGAGGTTCGACTGGCAGAAACACGAGACGTAGGTCGCATGGTTGGTATGGGGGGCGATGGGCGGCACGCAGTTGTCCTGGGCCTGCTCAAGAAGAGAACAGGTCAAGCCACATGATGGAAAGGAAGATGAGGCTTCAGATGGCAGGATGGTGGCAGTCTGCGCGCGAGCGACAGTCGAGAGAAGAAGGGCGATCAACGAGAGATGTAGGAGGACGGAGGATGTGGAGAATAAGGGCCGTGAAGTCGAGCTGGCGACATGGATGAGGTTCCAGGCCCGGGGCCAACGTGCCATGACGACGACTTTTGCGGCTGATAATTTGGCGGTGGGGACCGTCGGGGAGGAAAGTCGTTCACTGGGAAGTGCCCACCATGGTACGATGATTGATAATGGTTATGCTGGTGATGATGGTGATCTGGTCAAAGGGGAGAGTGGTGTGGTGCGGCGGGGAGAGAGGGGGGGGATTATATTCGGCGGCGGCGGCGGTGATAGTGGTGGGCGGGTAGGCCGAACGAGGGACGGGCAAGCCGGGAAGGAGGGTGGAAGAACCCTTGAGGGTGGTAAGGGAGAGGAGAGCGAGGCGAGGCGAGCAGAGCAAGACGAAAGAAGGGCGAGGGAGGAGAGGAGAGGAAAGAGAGGATGTTTTGCCGGTTGCGGCCGGAGGGAGAGGAGACGGGCTGATTATGCTTACTCCGTTGGGTGTTAGTTGCCAGTCAGGTAAATTACGGCGGAGCAGGCCTCGTATGCCCGGCTAGCCCTCTCCGGGCATAGTCTCCATTTATTTTAATCTCGGCCGCGTAGTCTGGACCCTGGACGCCCTTTGCCTTCTCCTTCGCGCGAGTCGTGAAGAGTCGCGACATCGTTCAGCCTTCAGCATCATCGACATTTATGACCCGTTGACACAGACCGTCCCGTCCGAGGTCAGAATAGTCCGTCCCAGTGCACTCGTCGGGCTCTTGATCGATCCACCGCCCCGTCCGTCCGTCTCGATTTTTTTGCGTCCGACGCCTCCCCTCCTCAGGCTTGGCGGCTTGGTGGCTCTGCACGCTGGACCCTTCCTGCAATCCCTTCCTTTCCACTTCACCCTAGCCGCATGCGTCGCCCCGAATGCGTGGCTGTTGCCCTGTCAGAGTGACCTGTGGTGGATTCTGCAGCAACACTATTCCCAATAATCTGGTACCCTGGGGTCCCACCGCTCAACCAAGCCCGAGTTTCAATGCAACGGTGCCGTCATACCTCAATCGCCTTCTGGGGTTCTGCACGGAGTCACTTCCCCCTCGAACGCACTCCTGCGCATAACTCATTCCCATCATACTCCGCCGGAATTTTCTAGCTAGCTATAGATACCAGTTGTATTAACACAAGGTGAACATTGTTGATCCCTCTCTGGTCGGTGCACTCTATATCTGAGTTTCAACGGGTAAGGATCCACGGATCGCCAGGGAAGGGTCCGATCTCCTCAAAGATCGATCATTCCAGGGGCAGGGGCAAGAATGTGTCAATCATGCCAAGCAGAGACTGTTTTTCCAGCAGTGGTACGGAGTATCTGCCTACTGCCTATAACTATGGCCTCGGTGTATGGAGACTACTAAATACGTATAACTCCACAGGAACGGGAAACCTTCAAGACAGTCCAATACGCTTGCCATCGGAGAACTTGAAGCGGTAAGCCAACGAACCAAGTCTTATTCGTGCAGAATACTTAAACCGGAGGAGTTGCCATCTACCGGTACATACCGTCGGTAGGAAGATAAGCAAGGGTTGTATTTCCTGGAGCACGGTCTGCCTGGGAGCTATAAAAAGGACGTTCAACGGTTGGAGACTCAATGGGAATCAGGTGATGCTCGACAGGGCTGCGGAACTACTCAGGATGACTGTTTATAGTAGTCTTATCCAGTTCCGTGACTCCCCTCGACTGCTGGGTTATCGGGCCGTCAAAGGTTACGAATTCTGCCATTCTAAACTCGATTTCTTAACACGAATGAGTGTCAGTCATGTTCCGAATATATATAACCAGAGTACGGCAGATACAGTGTCGGTATTTGTATTGCATGCGGTGGTAGCGCGCCATCGGCACGGGTGTGTCAAAGCAGGTAATCAGACACAGGAAATAAAAAATCCCCGGCGCTTTCCGATCGTATAATGAGAGACGAAATGCCAACGCCTTTCACCTGAAGATACCGCTCGTCCTCCTCCGACTTTGCCGCCCGAATGCGAATGATGCCCCGCGAATCCAGAGAGCCGGGTGCTCTGAGCTCGAACTCCGCTCGGCTTTCTCCATTCGTTTCGGACAGTTGCGGGGATGACCCCACTATACCAGTGTAAAGGGTTATATAGGATTGCAACTTGTTCTTGGGCACAAGCACCTCAATGCCAGAAATTCCCGTCGCCCCCGACGGATGGTTGACCACGGAGGGTAGATTGTATGGCACGCGAAAGATCCGGTCCGTAACATCGTGGCAGAAGAACGGAGCATCAGTGCGGCCTCGAGGGTGATATCTCTCTGGCGCAGCTGACATCGTATCGGTATAGATCGCCTTCAGTATTTTCCAGCGAACATTATCTCCCTGCAGCGTCTTGCGTCCTCCCTCTATAGGTTGCGAGTATGTTATTCCCAGGCTACCCTCGTCGGATATGGAGTCTAGTGCCCTGACTATACGGTCGCGGTTATCTTCAGCTGTGATCGGCTTCAAGGTGGTGAGAGCAAAATCTCCTGGTCGGTCTCTCCAATTGTCTGGCCTTTTGATCCAATTGAGGAGCTCCAGATAAGTACCGTCGGCGAAAATGATCAACTTGTTGCGGCTCAAGCCACCTGTGGGATTGTCATCATTAGAAATGTCCTAAAAACAGACACAGTCGACCCACCGGCATGGGTGCCACCCTCAACGATGGTGAAGCGATCTGTCAGCCACGCAGAAGGCGTTTCAAACTGCACCGTGCTGAATTGGAGGAGCAGGTGATCAAGAAAGACTTGTTGGGAAGACATCGTTCACAGCTTGGTCTCTGTCAACTGGAGAAGGGCGATTATTACGTATGGAAGTCGGGATGGGGAATCCGAGAATTAAGTAGCGACATGCGGGGTTTGGACGCACGTCAACTTGCCCACCTCTTGCGTGAGGTCTCTTGAACATTTCTCTCCTACACCGTGCTTGGGTGATCTGTTTGCGGTCTGCGGTCATTGTCTAGAGCCTATCTAACGGCAGGTGATGGGAGTATACTATCTGTCGGTATTTGGTCCAACTCGGAACTGCTTTGAGCACGTCACGTTGTACTTGAATGGCTGGATCCAGTTATGTTATTACTAGCATCTCCCAAGACACAATGACTCGGGGCTTGAGAGCTTGTTGCATGAAGTCAAGTGTCTATTAGTTGCATAAAGCCTACCGTGATATAGGAGCGGGCGCTTTAGCAGCGACGGGTAGAGATTCCATCTGCGCCATACAATGCGAATCGCCACCAATAGGCCTTATTGGGCAGGGCCATCTTCAATTGCACAACTATGATTGTATGTCTCTGATCATACAGAGTGCCACTCTGTAGTTGGTACTATAACTCATATAAATATACATACCACCAAACTCGAGGAAGAGACAAGAGAAAGGAAACAGCAGTGCAACTGGTGGTGCGGTGTCGAGACCCAATACAGAGAAAAATATCTGCAGATGATCGTTAGAGAGTCAGTCGCAGAGGTACTCCGCCCAATCAGTGCATCGCTACCGGAACGCCCTCGAATCCAAATGCCTGAGGCCGGGGCCATGCGACTATAAACCCCCCCCCTCCCCCCGCCGCTTCAGCACCTCCCTCTGTTCTCTCCACTACGAACGGTCGTTCCTCACAAACTGATATCAGGACCAGTTCTCGAGTACTCACTCGCCCAATTAGACAGAGTGCCGAAGGGGTTTGGACCGCAAAATTTCTCCATAATTCCTTAGCAACTGTGTGCCTTCCCAAGTAGCACTGCGCACTGCCCTGTGGATAGCATGCGACGACAGCGCAGATCTGACTACTTAAGTATAGACCGTCGGGGGGATTTGATTTCAACACAGCGGTATGACTGATCTGTCCACTCGCGCGGGTCGAGGACAAGCGTGTATGATATCCTGCTATCAAACATGTTGTGTAATCCGAGAAAAAAATAGAAGAAGCGGATGACGCGAGCCTCATTGCTACACTCACCCGCGCATCCCGGTTCCATCCCTTGTCAGTGGGTCGGACATGGTACACTGCAGCTTCTCCTCTAGAAGACGAAACAAGCATCCACAACAACTAACAGGGATGGCTATGTCAAGGTCAAAGCAGGGGTAACACACTATGTTCTAGAGGTAGCCCCGCCCCGGGCTTCCTCCGATCCCGCAACTTCGGATGTATGATATTTTTATGCCGCTCGACAGTCATCTACCTCAGGCTACATTTCTGGTAGAGAGACCAGCCCACCATCATCCTCATAACAGACCTAAACAGGACAACAGAAGACAGGTAATCTGATGGAACAGACTCATGGGAAAAAGCAGAAAGCTTCTATATTCTACACACCTATAGGAGAATATATGGAACATAGTCAGGTGGAAACCCACGAGACTGAATTTTGAGGCAGGATTCATCTGCCTTGGCTACTAGCTAAGAAAGGCAACATTCTGGAACCTGTGCTCAACCACCTCCAGAAACGAAACAACACCCGGGTTTCTGAATCCCGTACACGGCAGTTGGTTGTAAGGCAACTGTAGGGTAATTGGAGATTGTACCGTTTCTATCCTCAAGCCGGTACGCCACAAGGGAACAAAATGAACACAAAAGGACATCCACAATTTGCGGTGTACTTCTCCCCCAAGCATCACCCACTCTTGTCCCGCATCCGACCTTTCTGTAATCAGCATGTTCAACTTGCACATTATACGGCCTCCGGCGTATCACCGAAACCAGAGGACTCCGGAGAACCCATGTTTCCGGGTCTTTTCCCGGTGAAGGAGGTGCCATCATCACCTTTTCATACTATGCTCCGGTCAGCGCCACCAAACTACTTCAAACATGAGAAGGAGCTCAAGGAGGCAGACCGATGGATAAAAATTTTATGGACGCGGGTGATCCACAGGCGCTACTAGAGCAACGTGTTTCGACCGCAGACTCTGGGGTCAGCAGATAGGAGGGGAATTGGAGGTAATAGCCTCCCTTGGCGGCATGAATTTGGTGGCTTCTTCTTGTAGGCAACACTAAGGTATTACACAAAGTAGGGATTTGATGTTTCGTCCCAACCGGATGTTGTCCGCTTTTGTATAGGGGGGGGGGGGGGGGTACTAGATAGATAGATAGACTTTTCTTTCTACAAGATGATGTAATGAGCCATTTTTCACAACCATGGCAAACTTCTCTATCCTTATCAAGAATATCCCTCAGCTGCAACGATATACTACTAGATATACACGCCTGTTGAGGTCATCGCTTCACAACATCTCCATTTTAGTGCTACGCAATGATCGGCGCCTAACAGCGCCAAGCTTCCGCGGACGGGACTCACAGGCCAATAGGTATAGTTCTTAGAAAAAAGTCTGCATGATATGATGATCCTGTTGCCGGGCCTACTTAGGTTGTCTATATAACTATATAAAACCATATATATCTTTGGATATATTTAACATCATATAGCTTTAAAATTAATATATATATAAATTCAATAGTAGCCTTTACTAAGATAAGTTACTTGAATTAATAAATATTAGACTTTAATATTGTATAATTTATATATTAACTTGGTATAGACTATAGAGATTATTTTATTGATTTTAATTTTTAATCTTTCAGTTATACAGTTATCTTATAAACTATATAAATCACAATATTATCTTATGTAAAGATAAGCTTCTGATTTTTAATTTAATCGCGAATCTCAGGCAAAAAGAATCATTCAAAGTCTCTATATAGAACGCGGGCCCACTAGCGTGTTTTGGGACAGACTTTTTTCTATGTAATAGGCAGACCCATGTGTGCAAGTGTGGTACGGAATAGTTCTGTGTATGTCTACTGTGTAAACATTATTCACTCATTTTCGGGATCTAGGGTTTAGTACCATCCTTAGGGGTAGACTGTACCCTGGGACTAGCCCCATAGGGGATGAAACGTATGATTGTAGCAGCTTGTCTGAACGACAACTCTATATATGCGCTCATTGCTTGGTTTTGGCGTCGGTGTAGTACATGCGACGCGACCAGATGGTCTGCGGGAATCACTTGTTGCAAGATTGAAACACCAAAGGGGTGATATATCAGATTTGCAGTGAAGATTTGTGCAAAATTCAGCCGTGATGGAGACAGTATACGTCCAATATAGAACCTATAGCTTATGAATGCGGGATGAAATGGCGATTCAGAATCCCAATTGTACCACACGACGAGGTCAAAAGGACTCCGGAGCAGCCCAAGTTTGGGTCGATCCACACATTCGCAGTGTCGTGGCAATGCCTCTGAATTCTGGAAGCATTCCAGGCACCAAGCTGCTTCTAGACCGATGACACATCAAGTTAGTCGCCATGACCAAGATTAATGGCGCGAATGGTAGGGTTGTGGGTGAGTTGAAAAGGTATAAAGTCGGCCTCGGATCTGCGTCTGTCAGGTCATCATCAACATCACACATTCACTCCAAGCACCAAAGAAAACTTGTCCTTTCAATCATTTCATCATTCACCTATTTCAATTCTTCTACCATCAACCAACATGAAGCTCTCTGCTGTCCTTTCTACTTTAATGGTCGCCGGCCTGGTTGCCGCGGCTCCGCCTGCTGAGCGTATGTCAAGTTTACTTCAACATGGTTGAGAGACAGCAAGCTAACTTACCTTCAGGTCCTGCGGGCCTTCAGGACGCGACCCTTCCTCAGCCTCCTCCGACTGACGCCCCCCTTCCCAAACCAAATGACAACGACAACAACAAGCGCGATAACGACCAAAAGCCTCCCAAGGAAGGCCCTCCCCCCAAGGAAGGCCCTCCCCCCGCTGACCGCCCTAAGCCCCCCAAGGGAGACGACAACAACAACAACAAGCGCGGCGATGGCCCCCCTCCTGCCCCCCGTCCTCCCAAGGACGGCCAGAAGTCCCAGAAGCCTCAGAAGCCTCAGAAGCCCCAGAAGCCCCAGAAGCCTCAGAAGCCCCAGAAGCCCCAGAAGCCCCAGAAGCCCGCCAAGGGCAACTGAATGGATGGGATGTGACCTGTGAATGAGCCAGCATAGTGTTGGTATGAGGAGGGGTGTCAGAAAATGGCTATGATAGCTTGCTTGATGCAAGCCGTCCGCGTGTCTTTTCTCTTTGTTTCTCCAGCTGGATATAGATTGTTTTGTTTTTCAGATAATCATTCTCTTGTTGATGAATACAAAAGCAATAGTCGACCAACATATATATATATATATATATATATATTCTTTGGAGTAGACGTTAAACTCAGATGAATTTCTTTGAGCTGAGATGCTCGGAAATTGCTGTAGCGGTGAAAAGGGGGGATCATATTTGATTTTGTATTATGTCATGAAGAATAACTAGTTAGTTAGTTATACAACATGCCCAAGAGAGCAATAGTATATTTTGTTCTGGGATAACAAAAGTTATTTCCCCAATGGACAGAATAATTGACATTTCTGATATTTTACTTACCTAGGTAAGTTCATGATAGTTCATAATATTTTGGTGGGATATGTTGTGTTTGTTTGACGGGAGTGAAACATCCTTGACAGCCAATGAATGAAGCAGCCATAGTTCGTGCTGTGGGTTAGAGGTCAGACAAATTGCAGGAGACATCTCGGTCACCCAAACGCTTTCAACACGCGTACAAAGTACAACCGGGTGATAATAGGCCAAGAGGATGTGGATGGATCATGCCGGAGAAGGACGGAGGACGGAGGACGGAGAACGGAGTACGGAGTAGCGGTAGTGATAGTGGTTAGTGGGGCATCCCGCCCCAATCACCCAAGGCTCCACTTTGCTTCTCCGCCCGCCTCTCAGTCCCAGTCTCAACTTCCCTTTCCTTTCCTTTCCTCTCCAACATTAATAACATACACCACCACCTCCACCACCACCACCATCACAAACCCAACAATGCAACAATGACCACAACTACTGACGACTCACCACCTCTTCCAACCTCCCTCCCACCTCCACAGCCTCACCAAGCCATGTCTCCAACCCACTCCATCCTCCCCACTCTCTTCACCTCCCTCACCCGCACCCCGCGATGGTCTCTCCTCCGAACCCTCAAAAGCTCCAACCCCCACGACATCAACGGCGACCTCCACGGCACTGCGACATTCACTCTCCTGTCGCCCTCCACCGAAACAACGCACCATCATCACCACCAAGAACCACCACAACCACAAGAAGAAGAAGAAGAAGAAAAGCCCTCTTCCCCAACGAAACCCCAACCCCTCGAGTCGTCGTCCCTCTACACCGAATCCGGCTCCCTTCCCGCAGCTCTCTCCCCAACCACCCTTCCCCTGCAATGGAAGAAATCCTACATCTGGAGACTCACGCCCACCCAGATTAGCGTGTGGTTTGTGAAACCTGCCGCTACTGAAACCCCGGAGCCAGATTACGTGTTCCATGGAATGGAGTTTCGACAGTCGTCGGGTGACGATGCCGGAGTAGGGGATGGAGAAGCAGAAGAGGGATATGTCAGCCCGCCGGTTCCCCCGCCTGTACGGAAAAGAGAGATATCTGACGGAGAAGCGGAGGAGGAGACCATGGTGGTGACGGCGCGGGGGAATCATCTCTGCATTAATGATATGTATCGTACGGCGTATGCATTTCGGCTGAGGGCCGGGGATGGGGAGGTGGTCAGTTGGGCCAGTCGGCATGTGGTGAAGGGCCCGAAGAAGAACCAGGATATTGTCAATCTGTACTCCAGGATAGAGCCAGGGTCGGAGTGAAATTGAGCAATGGGAGCCGGCTGTACATGTTGCGTGGGCAGTGAAGGCCACAGGGGTATAGAGGGCTGGCTTTTACTTTTAGAGAGCTCTTTTGGTGAACAAATCTCTGGAGCACATCGCTCCGATGTGGTATGCTGCTGTGAAGGGATTATTCTATCACTACAAGGTGTATATAAAATCAGGCCTGTTGTCACCAAGAAGCTCGATCTGGTGCGGCTCAAGTCCTGCCACCCAGTGGTCTCTCTCCCCACGTCGACGCTTCGCATTTTCTTGTCGGAGAAGAACATACTGCACCACCGAGCCACCAAACAGAAACAGGACCAAATAAGCCAGGACGGTCCCGTGGCCTGGATAAAACTGGGGCGCGTCTTTGCCACGATAGATGTTCGACGAGACGATGCCGTTCAGGTTGCCCCAACCGATGACGATTCCCAGCGTGACCCCTCGCTTGTATACGCCTATCGTGGCCCGTCAACCCTGTTCGATGACCAGGTAATAGGAGCCCGTACTTACCTTCAGTATTGTTACTGGTCCAGGAGATCGTATTCGCAATCGCAGGATAGATACCCATGGCGCCTAGAAACGTCCCTGCATAGCGCGCGCCAGCGGACTTGGCCCCAAGAAGTAGCGAGAATCCAGCTATGCCCAAGAGGGATACGATGATATTGCAGATACCACGCTGCCGCGTTCGGTCGGCAATAAAGCCCACCGCGACGGTCACGACAGCCGCTGCGGCGTAAGGCGGGACGCTGAGAAGCTGTGCCTGAATCGCCGTGTAGCCTGCCTGAGTTAGATCAGATCAACGACGGGAATGGCAGGACGAACCCTAGATACAGTCAGCAGTTGCGTACGTGTCTCCTCTGGTAGACGCACTAGTTCATTAATGATAGTGGGCGTAAAAAGAGAGAATGCGTATAGACATCCATCCGCACCCATGTATATGACGGCGGCGGTATAAGTCTTCCAGTCTTTCAGACTAGCCCAGAGATAAGTCAACTTGAATTGCTCACGCTCAGCGCTGGCCTGCTTGTCAGTTGCCAGGCGACGCAATACGCGCTTGCGGTCCGCCTCGGTCAGAAATTTGGCCTCATCTGGGAAGTCATAGACCATCCAGAAAGAAAGAATGCCGATGATGATCGTAGCTAAGCCCTCTAGGATAAATATCCATGACCAACCCGGCTTTCCTCCGATCCCATCCATCAGGGCGATTGCAGCCGCCAGGAGACCCCCAAAGGACCCGGCAAGCGCAGCTGCAGAGAAGAAGATGGCCATGCGAACACCGAACTCAGATCGCTTATACCAGCACGACAAGAAATAGCCGACTCCGGGGAAGAGTCCCGCTTCTGCCAGACCCAGGAACCATCGTACCTTTTTTTCACTCATTAGCAGGAACAAAAATACCTGAGAGAATGCCCTGGCGCGTAAATAACCAGTAGACGTATCCAAAATCAAATACTCACTGCCATAAGACCGGAGTAGTTATGTACGAGACCCATGCACGTCATGCAAATACCCTATGGCAAACTCGGTCAGCGCTCCAAGATGACCAGGCGTTGATATGCTTGAATCCCTACCCATATAGCCATTATGATAGGTATAAAGACGCTAGGTCGCATGCGTTTGAGAAGCACATTGGTCAGAGGTTCAAAGACGGAATATGACACGAAGAAGATAGTCAAGGCGGCATTATACTGCGAGTCGGTCATGTGCAGGTCTTCCTGCAGGCCTGCGAGTTTCGCGTTGCCGACGTTGGTCCTGCAGAAGAAACCCATTAGCGCCTGATAATGGCTACCGTCTGAAGTGGCGGGTCTCACCGATCCAGAAATGAGACCAGGTAAAGTAGACTCAGCCACGGGATGAGTCTCAGGTCGAGCTTCCACAACAATGCACGATCCTGGCTGCTGCATAAGTCATTTCCCTCACGCTGTTTTCGTATAGCCAGAGCAGGCTCACAATTTTTGCTTTTTCCTCCTCACTGAGGCCATGATCGGGGTCCTCGAAAAGCTCCAGTCGAGACTCGCGCGGCAAAGCGTGCGACGAGGGAGCCTTCTCAGCATCAGAGGCCCTGGTGATTTCGTCCACGCCATGCTTTTCGCTGGCTGGATGCGCCATGATGCTGGCTAGCTGGCTGGGGGTTGATGGATGGTCAAACCTTCGACAGGGATCGAGAAACACTGGAGAGGAGGGAAAGAAGAAGAGGGGGAGGGGGAAAGGGGGACCTGGGTGTCATTTTATAGAAGGGACGAACGGAGTCAAAAGATGATCTTCCAATTACAGGGTCCAAAAGTTGGCCGGGAGCCAAACGATCGGTTATTCCCCACGGGGCACGGGGAACTCGAAAAGTCAAGTTGCATGGACTATCACTGTTGATCGGCCGGAGCTCAAGCGAGGGGGGGGAAGAGGATTGGTTGCTGCTCATGGTTTCCCCACGTGTACTCCGTGCTACTATCCCTGCAATCTGCATCCCCGCCTTGCTCTGCTCGACACTAGCAGTACCGATTGGCCGAGATCCGGGGTGTCTACGATGAAGACATTTACATTATACTAGGAGTAGTTGATCGCAAAGCAGGTCGTATTGCCACATCCGCCTATGGAACTGGCCTCAATTACGTGGTAATGTACAGATGTCACCCACCGAACGGACCGAGATCGTTCATATTATGAAGAGATACGCCTCCGAGCGAATCAATCAATCCCAAATGCCAATTCGAGGTTGTCGGTTCTCCTGTCTCGCCTTCAGAAACCGGAACTTACACCCCCCCAAGCTCGGGTGGCCCTCCAGAAGCTTGTGCACTGCGATCGCCACCTTGATCGAATGGAACCGAACGTAAACCTCGCCCACCACCTGTCCATCTTCGATGCACTCCACATAATTCAAGTGAGCCGATCTAGCCAGGATGCGATGGACTTCGCCCTTCATAGTCTCCCGGAGACCACAGATGCAGATACACCGCGTCCGACCTTTGTCGAGGACCGACCGAGTCATCTCCGCGCTCATGGGATAAGTCGGTGTCTGAACCAGAGTCGCTTCGGCCTGCGCCGGTCCCATATCGAGTTTTCCTCCAGAGGACTCAGCAAAGCTTAGACAATCCGCCTGTCTCACAAAGGTCACAAGAGCGGTTTTGTATCCGAGGATGGGAACAGTATCAAGGAGATGAGCGGAGTAGATTTCGCCGTGAATGAGAGGCAGGATCTGTTTCATCGTCACATCCGATGGCAGTTTCTCGATCTTGACGGTGCGATACACGTCCTTCTCATCCTTCGCGGGAATATAACGCAGTCCATACTGGAAAACCCAGAGCTCAGACAGGGATTCCTTGGCGACAACATTGGGGCGGTATAGGAAGGCGTCGATCTCCTCATCCGGGTTGTCAAACACGCTGCATCCCTTCATGGCCCATCGGAGCTTTCCATCCCAACGCACAGTGGTAGGGGCTCTCATGTTGTCAAAGGACTGTCTCTTGACGTGCACGCGGCGAGTCAACCAGGGAAATTCAACGTGGGTAGTGGTGGCGGTTGCCCGGAAACGACTACTCACCCGCTGGGGTTCTAACACCGGTATAAGTAGATTTTCCACGCCTTGATCCATGAGCACATTGGTATCTAGCTGCTTCCGAATACCGGGCTGAACCGAAGAGCGCAGCTTCGAAGGTGAGAGTGGCTGCAGACTGGGAACCATGATATCGTCGAGCCCACTGTCCAGCAGACTGGACGCGTGAATGGGCTCAGACCGGGCCCGAGCAGCCATGGGAGGCGGCACTGCCACCGTTGGCGCAACACGGTGAATGCTCATTTCCTTGCTCGGAATCGGGTCTTGCTGCCTGCGTGGCCTGGTAAGGAGGAAGAGATGCGACTCGATGCGGTTAACGTAAATGAGGACACAGGTGAGGATGATTATTGCGACCAGTAGAACGACGATGGTCCCCGGCTGGCCAACGGCCCCAGGACCGAGTCCCTCCCGGTCTGAGGGACATCCTTCCATTTTGGGAACCAGCGTCGCGAAGGCCTTCGTCGTTAGGAGGAGGCGGTGGGTTGAGTTCTTTTTCTCTCGCCTGGGTATGAAGAATGTCGGGATATGTAGAAGGGAGAAGGAAAGGTGGTCGGAGGGAGGGAGGGAGGTCAGACCGTCAGCCTTATATAGAGAGACGGTCTGGTCAGCAAGTGAGGTTTGCATGAAGGAAGGCCAGGTGATCCCAGATCCAGTGGTCTCTCACCAGAGTAATCCCTCAACGCTCAACCAATGTTAAGGAAATCTAAATGGTGAGAGCATTCCTGTGTCTTCATTCAAATAATCTCTCAGTCACTTAGATACATGAGAAACAAAGAAGGCCCCTGCTTGGCCAACAGGGATTACCATGACAGGACCATCTGTGGTCACTAGACATAAAGTCAACAACAAAGAACTTGTCAAAGACTCAAAGTATACAGACTGCTGTCGTGAGCGGTTTTTGAACCCGTGCACCCGGAAAGCCATCCCACCCACAGCCAAAGGCAGCCCCTGTTACAACCCCCAAAGCCAAGTATGTCAAGACCAGAAAGCCACCTGTAGGCTACCCTAAGAATTCGCCTTGGGCCAGCGCAATCCATGGTAGATCTTCGGCCCAGCAGCGCTGCATCAACGTACGAGCATTCTGCATCTGGAGAAGCGAGTCAGACAAAGCCTGTGCGTGCACTGATACCGAACTTACCTGTTTCATTCCCGTCCGTTCGAGAATTTCGAACCGTTCCTGGATCTCCGCTCGTTTCTGAGGATCCCGGATCTCGCAGCCCGCTGTGAACAATGGAAATAAAGCTCCAACCTCGGCAGACGCCCCCCGTCGAACATCAACCATCGTGTTGAAGAGCTCATTGGATGCCTCCCTCACGGCCTCAGAACATGGTGATGTGTTTAGCACACGGCGATGAAGATGCAAAAGCCCTGCACAGCGAAACGCCCGGTCAATGGCGAGAAAGTCCAGCGCACCCCAGTCCTGGAAGTGTGTGGCGTCGGCATGAACGTGTTCGTCCAAGGTGTTTAGATCTGCCATCAATGCTTCGGCTTCAAAAATAGCATCCGGTGAAGGTTCCCAGTCGGAGATAAAAGCTCCTGTCTCGTCAAACCGCTCTGTATCACATCGATAAACCAGCCGTCCCAGTCTTGTGAGGAAGGATCCTGTCCGGGGAGTAAAGCCCGTAAAACAGTCAATGCAGAATTCATCGTGAGTTCCCCTGGGGGAGCAGGCTCTCAATACCGAATCATACATGAGTAGCGGTGGCCCGCTTTGCCGACAAGACAGTGCTCCCATAAGATCCAGATAACCGAGCCAGCGAGTGAGAAAAGCGCCTACCCGATTTCCCGGACGTGCTATCTGTTCCTTTCGTGCAAGGAACAGATCACGGGCTAGCTTTAGATGACTCTGCCAAAGGATTGGCACTTCGAATGTGCTGGGGGAGATGATCTTTAGGGAAAGGAGCATAATGGCGGTTGCAAGGTGATTGTCGGTGACCTTTTCGTGGGGGCCCTCCAGCGCCAGGCGCAGAGCAGGGAAAACGTTGCTCACCCAATGCGCGATCCGGGTGGCGGGCTCTGGGTGCCCCAAATATCGGGCTCGATGACTTGCTGAGTATGCGAGCATCAAGTTCAAGAGGTCAGAATCGCCAATGGCCACTGAATTGATTCATCATTAGATGCGAAAGACACCAGGCGATGGCCGGGGATCACTTACTGGTGGGCAATACGGAAATAAATGGATTATCCCTGCAATCATGCGGGACCAGCATCCGGGCTGTATGATTGAGGAAGTGGTGAAAGTACATCAAGTTGATGGGGGTTTTCACCAGGGATGGTGGCAACGGCGAGAGATAGCGTGGAATATTGATTGGCACTGGCGATGAGTAGTAAGCGTGCTTCCTGCGGTCAAAGCTGTGATCCGCCGCATTGTCAGTCCGCTGATGTCCGGGGCTGGGAGGGGAATGTGTCGTCATCTCGAAGCTAATCAAATCGAGGGCGTAATTTATGTCGATGGCGGAATGGTCGTCGTTCTTATTCAAATCCAAATCGGGGCGGCCGCAGTCCAGGCCGTAATTGTCTGTGACACTTGTCAGGTAGGCCTGCCACCTTTTCTCCGACATGGAAGTGTCAACCGATTCCAATAGGTCCGAGCTCGACGTGTGGAATGCTGTTTCTCCGTCGGACTGTGGTCCATCAAGCTGGCTATCAGGGGGCGAAGGGGTGTTCATGATTTTGTTAAAGAAGCTTTGTGTAGGAACGACTGGACTGGTCTGCAGTGTCGAGAGATCGTGGGGTGCTCTTGATGAGTGCAGTCCTACCTCCATTGAATGAGGAGATGCAACCTCCCGAACAGATGAAGCAACCTGGGGATTATAGTCTGCATAAACAGCCGTCATATTAGACGAAGGATAGCTAGAGAAATCATGGCGATGATCAGGCAAGGGCTCCGGCGGCGACCGGTGCTGGCCCGAACTATGCCGAAGGAACGAGATGGGACGCGATATCGGGACGGGCGAGAAGCTGAAAGTAGCGAACGGACCGATGCTCGAGTTTGTATCCGCCGGGGAAGGGTAGGAGATTCCATCCGATGAATGGGGGACCGAGGAGAAGGCGAGGATGGTGTCATTCGACGACGGCGTTCCTATGTGGGAGGACAGGTCTGGCCACGAGGCTGTCACATCTTGTTCTTGTGACAGTGCCCCCATGTCTACAGAGGTCTTCTCTTTTGTACGGTTGGATTCTTTAAGAGACTGGCCATAGGCAGCCGGAGATTCACGGTGAATATCTTGTAACCCTTTAGGACTGGATGTGGATGTTCCTATTGCCAATTCCCCTGTAAGCCCGATATCCCATATCAAATTTCCTGTGGTCTGATCCTGCACCGGAATCTCATCTCGGGTTGGAAGGGGCCTGAGTGAGTGGGCTGAACTCAGGGGATCTGACTGAGGTTGGTTCGGCGGCGACAGTGCGAAGGAGAAATAATGGCCCGATGGACTACTGGACTGGGAGCTTGGGGAGTCTACTGAAGATTTCCTTCTTGTCCTCCCGCCCCAGTTCAACCTGATGCTATAGTCACACGGTTCATTTTGGCGTCGGCAATTAAGGCACGACGGCTTCTCTTCCCCACTGTGTCGGATACATTAGCGTGGCCGATAACAGATAAGGGCAGTTGCGGATCGAAGAGGAACGTCCGTAGAAGGAATGGAAGGGAAGGAAGTGACACAAACCATTTTACCTTGCGGGCTTTACACGGCCTGGGGCAGGGTCAATCGCATAACACGGCAAAGGGACACCCGGGAAGACTCACCAGCAGCCCTTACGTGATCGACGTTTCGGCTCTGGGGCGCCGGGCCGTCTGGGACGAGGCATGGAAGTTCAGGATCAAGTTGGCTGAGGGAATAAATCCAACAAACAGAAGTCACGACCACACGGGCTGATGGCCCGGAATCTGAGATGGCTCCGATCTACCTTGCAGAGTAAGATCGCCATGCAGACCAAAGCCCAAGCAGCCACGAGATGGGCACGATCTAGACAGGGTCCCCAGCAGTGCCTTTTTTCCGGCGCGTAGGGCGTTTTACCCAGGATGATAAGAAACGATAATCGACAAGACACCCACACCCGTTGTTCGTACTCATCGGGGTGTGGGGGGGGGAGGGACTTGTGGCAGCAGCAACTTTACTACTGGTTAGTGGACTCCGCTCGATTGAAAGGTATCCGTAGACATGCACAATTCCGCAATGGCGTTGCTGTCATCGGGTGAGAGCCAGAGCCAGGGCCAGGTTCAGCAAGATCAAAGTCTCGGAGCGAAAGAGAAAAGAAGGGGAGGAAGGCGAGGAGGAATGGTGGATGAAATCACCGGAGCAAGATACACTACACCAGGCCGGCGGAGGCAGACCAGTCAACATCGATAACCCGCCGGTGGAGACGCCATCGGCCGTCCCCTCCAATCAACGTCGCTTGATAAGCCGGGGTCCAGTCGCGGTGGCCGGCGGGCGGGTTTCTCCGGGTCGCGGCGGTCTAGCGTGCTGAGTCAGAGGCCGCTAACCTCCACAGGGCCAAGCGCCCAGTGTGACTAAGGCCGCTCCGGGATAGCCGGCCGCCCCCAGCCTCTGTTAGATCATCATATTAGTGAGATCATTATCTCTCTTATTCACGACTGCTCGGTGCCACTTGCAATAAAGCGAATCGTTAACCGTTTCACTATCTGGGGCCTCAACTCCCGTCCCCATTCCTCCCCAGCATGGCGTCGGCTACAATACCCCAGTCGCTTCAGCGGAAGCATCCCCTACAGCGACTATCCAGCCCGTCCAGAGGCTTCTCGGCCTTGGTTCATGTGTGTACTCAAATTCCCGTACCTGTCGTTTGTTCCATGGACTGATAACTGTGTCTACCACTATGACAGACACTTGGATTCGCTAGCTTCCTATGGTCCTTCAAATTGTATGCCGATAACCGTCACCTTGCCTTTTCCCGTTCTCAAGATGGATGGATACTATCTACTCATGGTTCCTGGTCCGCGCACTAACCGTGCTCCAGTATGCACGAGAACCCAAATCGGGCGTAAGCATCCCAAGACCATGGTCCCGGGATAACCGGGCATGCTGATTGAGTTTCCTGGTAGCAATGAGGCATATGGGTGGCATTTCCAGTACCTGACGGTCATTGGGCTGACGCTGGCCACATTCACCTTTGCGTTTGGTCTGCTGGCGGATATGACGTTATCGGCCCGGCTATTCTTGGCCAAGAACCTCCTCTCTATTTGTAGCGCCCCAATGGAGATTCTGATCAGTATCCTATACTGGGGGCTCCGTGTGGTCAGTAACATCTTTTTTACTGTATATTATTACGAGGGTGTTTGATCTAACCAAAACATAGATTGACAAGCGCTTGGTGGTCCCTGACTGGGCGATCATTCCCCTCCATGCCGGTAAGCCTTCACCAATATATACAATATCCTGTTGCTGAATCCCTCTACCAAAGACATCGGCTTCCACGCTGTGCCATCTATCGTCTTATTGATCGACCTTCTCTTTCTTTCTCCTCCATGGACTATCAGTGTCGTTCCTGCTCTGGGACTGTCCAGCGCCATCGCCTTGGGATACTGGTTTTGGATTGAACGGTGCTTCCAATACAATGGATGGTTCGAGATGCTCCCCGGCTATGACAAAAGAAGCAAAAGAATAAAAACAGCAAACTGACAATCTACCTAGGTACCCCTATCCCATATTTGAAGTGGCGGGACTCGAGGGTCGCATTGGAATCTTCGCCCTGAGCGCCGTTGTCATGGCGCTGAGCACCGGAAGCCTCAGGTGGCTCTACGGCCGCGTTAACGGTTACGGAACAGGAACCGAACCGAAATCTCGCCCCGGTGCAATGAAGCAGAACGGCACTAGTATCTAATCGGCATAATTTTTTTTTTATTTTCGAATGAGGAAGTAAACCATGGCATTTTCATCTCAACAAGACAAGATCTAGACTTCGCGACATAGATTTGTTGATAGATACCCCCATGGACATAGCATTGGATCTAGTACATAAATGTGACGACGATTGTTTTCACAAGAAACCACCATGTACTTTTCTTAACCTACAGTAGCCAACTTTCTCCCAAACTTTTGCCCTCCCGACTACTCCGCAAGGACCAACCTCGGGACTCCCGCATTCTGGTTGGTACCTGAGAGAGATGACTGACTCCGTTGGGTGCCTCTTCCGGCTGGATTCTATGGTATTATCGGTGCTGGGGGTGTGTATGCTGCTGCATCAACCGGGCTGACTACGCTTGAGCTCGGGAGACGTATCAGGCAATCGGGGAGTACGGTGATTGTAGCAAGCAGAGATAACACGGGAAGGTGATGGAAGTGCCAGGGGAGTGTGGGATTCCGGGAGAAAGGGTGCTGGTTTTGGAAAGCCCGGGGTAGGGGGGGGGGGGGGAACTTATTGAGGATGCAATGGAGTGGGAGAGGGTGACAAGTTGGGAAAAATTGGAATAGAGCATGATCTGTGTGCTATATTCGAGTGGGATGACAGGGATGCCAAAGGGAGTGAGTGAGTCTTCTTGTAGTGGAGACGATCCTGTCCAGTGGGTTTTGAGTGAGTCTTGGAGGGGCAGAAGGACCGTGTTGTATTGAAAACTGGCGCATTTGCCAACAGCGCATATTGCGGGGTGTCAGGGGTATAAACAAACCTAGTATATAGATAGATCGGAAGAAGGTCGGTGCACGATAAACATGCTTGAAACAACATTTCCTGAGTGATGTAGGTACGCCGTGCGGAGTACAGCCAAAATAAGTAAGGATAGGACTACGGAGTACTCCGTAGTAGTAGATAGATGGTAGTACGGAGTACTAGTACTAGTAGTTGTTACTAGCTGTGACCTCACTCGGCCCATTGCTTACATAACCTACGCAGCTTCACCCGCTGAGCTCGGGCAAATCCGCCCATCATCACCACAGCACCTGCTACCTGCATCCATCTGCCATTAATCAAGCACACCGTCTCAACCAGCAGGATGCGGATAACCATGCTTAGCGGACGCGTTGCCCCAACGGCTCTGGGCCCCTTCACCCACTCCAGCAGTTGCACCACCCCATTGTACCATGCGATCTCTCAGGCCCGGAATGCAAGCACATCCACGCTCCGAGGCCACGGCCAACGCAGCGCCCATGCCCTGAAGGCCACGGCCGTCCGCACGCAGACCCCGCTTCCCTCCTCTCCGATCCTTCGACGTGCGAACTCGACCGCCGCTGGTACCACCGAGTCCGTCAAGCTGGACTGGAACTCGTTCTTCAAACTCCGCGCCAGCCGCCGGCGATACACGCTTGCTTCGTCGATCGTGACTTCGATGGCTAGCACGGTCGTGGGTGTGCAGATTCTCTCAACCCAGGATCTGGAGTCTCTCGGGGCCCAGGTCATGGGTCTGGATCCGTTCGTCGTTCTGGGTATGGCGACGGCGGCCTGCGGTGCCGTGGGCTGGCTCATCGGACCGTTCGTTGGGAACGCCGTATGGGGGTTGGCGTACCGGAGATATAAACCGTCTGTTATGGTGGTAAGTCCGTTCCTTCTGGGCTGTGCTGTTGTTGAGAGAGATGCCGTGGATACTTATAGTGGTGCAGAAAGAGAAGGAGTTCTTCGACCGCATCAGACGATTCCGCGTCGACCCGTCATCCAACTCGATCGCGAACCCGGTCCCCGATTACTATGGCGAGAAGATCGGCAGCGTTCAAGGATACCGGCAATGGCTGAAGGACCAGAGAGCCTATAACCGCAAGAGACGTCATTTCATTGTTTAATTTGCCTGGTTTTCTTGCGTTGTGATGCCTTCGTGTGGGCCTTTCTTCTTTCCCGGCATTATACTACAGTCGTGTTGTCCTGCTTGCTTGTACGAATATCTCATATCGGTGAGCGATTTAAAATGAATCTGATTTGATGGACTATACTGCTCTTGCCGAGGTATATCTTTTTGTGGTGGTTATGGCCCTCGAAACTACAGGGCAGATGCCCATAACCTACTTGGCCTATCATCTAAACTCCTTCACAAGTTTAATCGTCTTTTCTATGCTTACCTTCGACCACCAGAGATGATTCAAAGGGCCATGCTTGTCCGCCGCTGGCAGGGTTGGCCACGGATGTTTTCTCGGGCGGATGGCGGTATACCAACTGTCTGTCACGATAGTGCCCTCCCCGCAGTAAAATCCGATATGAAGGCCTGCTCCGGTGCAGGAGGTCTCCCCACTATCAATGAACGCATTGTGGTTTTTTAGAGGCAGCTAATATGAAGATTATTATGCGGGTTGTGGTGTTAGTTCCGGGCGGTGGGCGGGTTCAATGTGCTTTGTGAGTTAGAATCTGTACTGATAACTCCGCAGAAAGTGGCCGCACATCTGCCTAGACATGCTATTTACCTCCAGGCTCCCTCTCCTCTTCTTTTTTTCCTCCGGACTAGGTATTGATCTCTTGGAAGCCTCCATACTCACCCACATCGGAACTGGTTAATACGGAGTATTACACAGTATATTATTCATGAATGTCATTATTGATTATCCGGGCTCCTCGGATCTATATTTAGCCGTTCAAGGGACTGGGCCCGTTTTCTTGCTGATGCATGTTGCAGATGCCAGAAATACAACCCGTCTCCCGCTTTCTACTATACTTGCGCATGATCATTTTCAGGAGGACTGCTGGCCCGCGGGACGGGGCCTGAGGGAGGCCCCATCGCGTCCAAGTCGGATCCAGGGCATTATGTAGATATTACTACGGACTACTCCGTACTGAAATAGATATCGAAATAGATATCGACATAGTATGTATTTACCACTCCCGACCAATTCTTATGTAGTAGACTACTTACTAGTAATGAAGTAGTAAGAAGTAAGAACCATGGAGACGGACGGTTTGGAGTTAAGCTTTTCTGGGCGGCTTGGATGAGTGGCTAGTGATACTTGGCTCTGCATCAAAAGGAATCTTTGAGACAGAAGGTGCTATTATTATCCGTCTGATTTCCATGGGTTTCTTCTAGTCCTATCTTCATCCGCCTCCCGCATTCCGCCTTCCACCTTCCACCTTCCGCCTAGTTCCTCCCAAGCCCGTGTTGCCTCTTGATGGTGATCCGTCAACAGTCTGGTTTGTTTGCAGCCTGAATTGTTTCAAGTTTTCAGCCCTGGTTCCCCCCCTACCGACCATGCTGTACTAGTCCTAGTAGCGGTGGGTCGCGACCACACGACGAGGAAAGACTAAACCCCACTAAGCGATGCATCGACAGACCCTGACGGTCAGACGCTGCGCATCGTCGCCATCTGGGCGCTGGACTCGGAACAGACAGGCCTAGACAGACTGAGTCTGGATGGTAATAACAATCGCGATGGCACTAACACTAGTCGATGCCTGCTAGTCATAAGTAGTCGGGCCATAAGTACGGTGCTTATCTATTCTATCTTCTCTTTCCCTCCCTCCCTCCCTTCCTCCCTCCACCCTCTCATCTTCTTGTCTTCCTTCCTCTTTCCTCCCCCCGTCCCGGGTTTGTCTCTTTACCTCCGCATTCCCCCACTATGTGACCGATGGCTCTCTACCACTATAACAGGAAGCAGAGACTGCTTTTGGCCTCGTTCGCCCTTCTCTTTCTCCTTCTGCTGGGCCTCTGCCACTTCTGGTCCGCCCGCGACCCGGGCTCGTACTTCTTCCAGCCCAACGAAGGCTATCGCCCGGAGTACAGCGTGCAACGCATCCACGAGTCCCTGGAGTGGCTGTCGGCCTTCAATCAGTCCGGCTCTAGCGCCAGCTCCCACGCAACCCCCGGTATCTCCCCGCCGCGAGCAAAGACCGCCTGCGTCGGCATCGTCACCGTTAAGCGTCCGCTCCAGCAAGACCTCGACACCACCGTGGGCTCGATTCTGGACACCCTGACGCCGGACCAGCGCGCCGCCCTGACGGTGCAGGTGCTCTTCGCTCTCAGCGACCCCAGCGCCCATCCGGACTACAACCAAACATGGGTCAACAACGTGGTGGATCGCGTGCTCACCTACGATGACCTGGCCGACGCGCCCGGGTGGATCATTCTCAACCTGGAAAAGAAGAAGAACATCAAGAAGAAATCCCTGATTGACTACCGCCTGGGTCTGCAGGCTTGTTACGACATGACAGATGCGCCCTGGATCATCATGCTGGAGGACGACGTTGTGGCCCAGCGCAACTGGTACGAGCACACCATGCGCAGCGTCCAGCAGATCGAGGAATGGCGTCGGCATGACGCCATCAAGGATTGGCTGTATGTGCGTCTCTTCTACACGGAGAAGTTCCTCGGCTGGAACTCCGAGAACTGGCCCGTCTACCTGGCGTGGAGTGTGCTGGTTGTCTCGGTCTGCGCCAGCGCGGGCATCTACGTCCGCCGCGCCGCCCGTCCCGCACAGGGCGTCCTCACCAACCCATTTCTGCTCGTGCTGTGCGGTATCTGTGTCCCGCTGCTGATTGGGCTGTTCTTCCTCGCGGGCCGTCTCACCTGGTTCCCGCTGCAGGATGGTATTCACGTCATGAACGCGCATGGGTGTTGCTCCCAGGCTCTGCTGTTTAATCGAGAGAATGTCCCCGCTCTCCTGGAGTACCTCGAGTACATGGAAGACGTGGTTCCGACCAAGGCGGTGGACAGCGTGATCGAGATGCTGGCGGCACGGGCGGACTTGGACCGGTTGGCCATCTCGCCATCCCAGATGCAGCATGTCGGGGCGGCGTCGTACAAGGAGAAGAAGAAGTCGTGGAAATGGGAGGGGCCGTATCGGGTGAAGGGAGCGCATGGGGTGTGGAGTATGGGGTTTGAGAAGGCATATAGGGGGGAATCAACGGGCCATGGAAGGCTTGACCTGGACGGTGCTGTATAGGATTTGTCCGTCATCCGAAGTGGAGCGGCTTCTATGCCTCCTCGGGGGATATGCTCCTGTCACCAGGGTCTGGATCGGGAATTGTACGACGTTCTTTAAGCGGAAGTGGCAGGAATAATGGACGGTAATGAAACATGTGCGCATGACTTGTTAATGGGATTATGGGCTCGACGGTGTATATAATAATGGCATGCATTGATTGCTTTCAGCGTGATTCTTGACTCCGACAGAAACATGGAGTGTGAGTTGAGTTGTATTCATCTTATTGGAGCCATACTCTATATCATACTATTCTATAAAGCCATGGTAACCACACACGAAGCCAAGCCCCAGGCCCCCCAATCAACTACCCTTACAAGTTCTACTACGATGCACTTGAAGCATTATTCCATTCTGTCTTCTCGTCTCCTAAGAGAAAGACAACTCCAATATGATACCCCTCCCCCCCCACCAAGCAAGAAAAAAGGGGAAAGGCAGGTGATCGGCATGACCTCCGACATGACCCGAAACTGGTGATTACTGTATGTGTAGCTGGGAGGGGAGAGTGTGTCTGCCAGGAGAATACAGTAGACCGAGAGGCTGATAGCACGCGACTTACACGGAGTAAAGGGCTCGGCTGTGAGGTAAGAGAAAACGTGCTGCTCGCCAGGGACGTCATTTGATCCGAGCTGGTCTTGGCCGCCGACGGGTCGCAATCGTCTTTTCTTCTTCCACTTCTTCGCCACCGTCAAACGTTGTTGACTCGAGGTCGTCATCGTGAACACAATCTTTTTTTCCTTCCACCTCTTCTTCAGCCGTCGCATCCCCCTTCACCCTTTTACGCTTCCTCCACGATCGCACTCCCACCACCGCCACTGCACCTCTTCAACCTCAACGCACCCAACCCACCATGGGCGGAGCCAGAAACATCTCCCACGGCCGCGGCGGCGCAGGTACATGCCCCCCCCCCCTCTCCCCTCCCCTGTTCAACCACTACCACGACCCCCCCTCATAAGAACATTCCACCTAACGCAACCCTTCCCAGGCAACATCTTCTCCACCAACGACAAATCCCACACCACTCCTAAAGACCTCGTCACCCCGACCATCAAACAAGACATCTTCACCACCGGTCGCGGCGGCTCCGGAAACATGATGCACAATGACCCGCAACACCCAGAACTGGCCCGAGAATCCCAGGACGTGGACTCACCCCCGCTGCGCGTCGAAGAAGCGCCCCATTTCACAGGGCGAGGTATGTTTTCCTCCCCTCCTCTCTCCCTCCCCCTTCTGCATGAAGAACCGGGCAATGGAGCTGATGCTTGTGACTTAATCCAGGCGGCGCCGCAAACGCATACATCCCCACCATCGAAGAAGAGAAACGCGTGCGCGAACAGGAAGAGGCGAACCTGCGACGGGTGCGCACGCAATCGAAGGATCGGAGGAAGGATGGGAATGGGGAGGGTGAGGGCGAGGCTGCGGATGAAACCGCCAGTCGTGGTGCTGCGACTGCTGGTGGAGGCGGCGGCGGCGGCGGCGAGGAGAGAAACCCGACCAGTTGACTAGCACACGTTTGGAGTTGAGGATAAGTCGGGTCGACCTGTCGGTATTTCCTGTCTGTCTGTCAGTTGACTCGCCGACGGGTTGTATTGCTGGGTTAGGGAGGTATCTTCGTGGCAGGCCGAGTTTTAACTCTCCCCTGACACTATGGATCACCCATATACCTACCTACCTACACCTCGATACCGACCTTGGACTCTTCTCCAAACATGTGTTGTTCACTTTCATCCTCGCGAGAGGATCATCTTTTTGGCTGGCGGGTCGGGTGCTCCCCCCCCCCCCCTCTCTCTCTTCATCCGTCTGTCCGCCAACTGATCGCTTGATCAATCAATCAATCAACCAATCAAGAGGTCATGCAGATTGTATCGCCTGATACGATGTGGCAGACAGTGTGCCGCGGGCGGTCCTGGACGTTGCCTTCCCTTTATACCCACCCACTCCCATTCATCATCTACACCGCTGTGTGACAAAGCCTGATTGAGGGCTCTTGTTGCAGACAAACAGCGGATTGCATTTCCATGTCTTTCCTTGTGTCTTTCTTGTGCGTGGGGTCTTTTGTGTGTTTGTGTGTTTGTGTGTGTGTTTGTTTGTTTGTTGCTATCGGCTGCTGTTATGAATACCCATGTAAAAGTCGGTAGGTGTGTGAGAAGGTGAGAAGGATACCCGGCTTTGGTTTCACTTGTTGGTTTGTGATTTGATTGATACCTTTCTGTGATGGCTGTCGTGGGTTCACCTTATATAAACTCTTAATGTTTCCTGTGAGATAGGGCGTGGCGTGGCGTGGTGGCCGATGTCTGCTTTTTGTATGCGGCCTTGCGATGACACTAATTACGATGGCTCCAATGAGCGTGCAGAGGCTTATCTATGCATCAGCTACTTTGTACATTCATACTTGAAGTACTAAGTATAGTTACTATTTTGCTTTTTCCTATGTTTACGAAACTGCTGGTTACTTCTGTATTCCATCGGTAGTTCATAGCTTGTTCTGTAGATCATAGGTATTGGTACTGGAATGGGATCGCTAAGATATCTATTGTTCGTCATGCACACAGCGTCATGTTCTGTATGTAGCACACCCCGGCTACCCATTGTTCGAGTCATCCGTCCGTCAGATGTCCAGCACCCGTGGCTGTCGGATTGGCATTGGATGATTAATTAGACAGTGTGACCGATGCTTGCTCCCTCCCGGTCCGTCGATTAACTCGCCGTGTTCTTTGTATCTAGCCCCAGCACTCGTCCCGGTCGGCCTGTTCAAATGGCAGAACTGTAAGGTCTCCTAGCAGCCGATCGCTAGGCTCCTGGTCCGGAGAATTGAGTGTGAGAAGTCACCGGCTGATAGCGGTGACCGTCGGACTGTTGTGGGAACTTGGGCCATGGCAGCGTCCGCGTTGTACTTGTTTCAAGTACGGTTCCCGTGGACCGTATAAGCCGCGTTCCCAACGCGCCCGGTGGAATGTGTGGATGGTGCGAAACCCCGTGCCCCGAAATAAGAAAGGTAGATGTGTAGTAATAGTTATCATCGGCCCCTGGGCCGCTTCAAATCGGAGGAACGTAACAGCCCGTCGCGTCCACCACCCAGCTGATCGAGTCGCGCCAGTCGGCACCGAGATGCTGGCCGATCTCCCGGATCAGTCGCGCCCCCCACTCGCCCATCCACCAATGTCCGCGCAGCGAGTGGATGATCACCGCGTAATGAGCCAAAATCACCAGCGCAAATTGCTGCCTCGCCCGGAGCAGGTCCAAATATCGAGGGGGGATTTGAAAAATCCACTGAAATGCGATGATCATCGTTTCTCCGCCCCGCGCGAGCTTGTCCAGCGAGTATCCCAGATACCGGATGGTTGTGTCGTACGTGTCCTTCTCATGGGCGGCATCGCGGCCGGCAAGTGTGGCATTCATCCGCGACAGCGACATGATCGCCAGTCGCGACGTGTCGGGCATCTTAGGCTGGGAATTGTCGTACTCCAGGAGCGGGCTGAATTCGCCATCGGCTACCGATTCAATGATTTCTCCCTGCACGTCCACCGACCCGCGCGTGAACCGGAATATCTCGAAAAGTTCGTCCAACACCCCGGCGGGCGGGGTGGCCGTGCGTGCCGCGGTGATGGGCAGGGCAAATGAGAAGACAACCATTATACTCGAGAGGGCGAAGGCGGCGTTGCAGTTGGATCGGTCCAGGCTCCCCGTGACCTTGCTCAAACCGGCCACGGCCTGAGATTGGTGTGTCTGGGCGGTCCGGATGTAGTCGTCCTTCGTTGGGCCGGGAGGGCTGCTGAAAGCCAGGTGCAGGGCGGAGAGGGCCAGGATGCCGTGCATCAGGAATGGGTGGCGCATGGCCTCCCGCGGGACGACGCCCTGCCAGATGCCCTCGACCAGGCTGTTCCGAGAGACGGACCGGTAGGTGGTGGTGCACCATTGCATCATCAACTCCAAGTCCTGGATATTGAGTTCCCCCACGGGTGTCTTGGGCATGACGGTGTCCATGACGACCCGATACTCAGTGAAGATGCGGGGGTTCACGTGGGAGGGCGAGGCCGTTCGGGACGGGGGGATGGTCGGGGTAGTGGAGCGAGACTTGACCCGGGGCCAGACCAGCGAGGTGGATGAGGAGAGGTATTGGCATATTATGTTATCACTGGTGCAATGGGAGCACTGGGGGTGCTCCTGCGGACACTGCATCCCAGGCCAATCAGTATTAGATAGGTATAGGGAAAATGCAGGACTGCCAGTGGGAACGGAAAAGAGGGGATGGGGAAATGCAGCAGGCAGTCAATCAAGCAGGGCACATAGACCAGTGGGGTATCAGGACAGGTATGAGCACCACCACTACTAGTTCCTAATTCGAGTTGATGCAAGGTTGGGAGGGACATCCGGGGGGGGGAGGGGGAGGAGGGGAGGGAGGATCACTGCATGGCCAGGGATTCAGGCACCCAGGCATCCAGGGATCCAGGGAGATAGGAAAGTAAGTAGAAACGAGAAAGTCGCAACAAGAAGGGCGGAGGTTGGGAAGATGATTGATAATAATGGGGGGAAAATTAAACCCATTTAGTAGATCGGAGTCCTTGAGCTGCGCCGAGGCCAGCTAATCCCCAAAAGGGCAGGAACCTACCTTGATTCGCCGGTTCCTGCACTCAAAACAGCCATTCCGCGCCGGGGCTCTGTAGGTGCGCCGTGCAGGCATCGCAGGGACACTTCGTCGCTTGGTGAAGAGGGATGCAGGGCGAGGAGGAGAGGAGGAGAGGAGAGGAGAGGAGGGGGAAAGAAGCACAGGGAAGAGAGAGCGAGAGGGAAAGAGCGAGAGCGGAAGAGAGAGGTTGACCTCGATCACTGGATCAAAGGATTGATCAACGGGGCGCGGCGCGCAAGGTGGGAGGAGGAGAGGACAATTATGGTAAGTAGGCAAGTGTGTTTCATGGGCGAGCCGCCGGGGGCATTCTGCTGCTGCTACTACTGCTGCTGCTGCTGCTGCACAACTTCAATCTCGACCCCTCCGGTTGAGTCGAGAACGGCGAGGGCGTGGGTGCTGGCGTCTGGGATTTATTTAATATGGGCGACGGGAGGGGGGGACCGATTAAATTATTCCAGATTCATAATTCTTGTCACGACGACGGAGCATTAGATGTTCACTCACCACCTAAGTAAGTACGGAGTAGTACTACGAACCAACTAGCACCTACGGTAGTCTCCCTAACGATAGATCGTTGCGCGTGGTGGGTCGCCCGCCCATCCATCCATTGCACGGAGTAGGCAAGTGGAAAGTGGATGGAAGCCCTCGATTTGGTCCAGCTGGGCAAGCCGAACGAAACCAGTAAATGCGTCGTGCAGCCCCCTCATCCCTCCCTCCCTCACTCTCTCCCTCCCTCCCCTCCTCTCTCGCCCCCCCCAATAAGTAAAGTAGTACGGAGTACAGAAAGACATGATGCATCATGCGGTGATTGGCACTGGTTGTGTTGCCCCGTCCGGCTATCGAACCCTGGATCACCCGTGGTGCCGTTGGCAGGATGATCTGTTGTGCCAGCAGAGAAGTCCAGAAGTCCATCTCCGTCCATCTCTGTCCCTCTTTCTAGTTTCTGTCCATCCGCGCTCCCCCATCCTTGACATGCCCCACTCGGCCTGCGACCGAATTACCCAATCAGGCCGGGTCCGCACCCCCTGAGGCGGGCACTACTGACTTTCCCGTGCCTACGTACTAGGTAAGTAAGTACCTAGATAGTACTTACCTGAATAGATAGTAGATCGATACCATCTGTTCCGTACTAGGTATACGTACCTCTTCACATCAATTATTATCATTATTATATTATTCCACAGCGTGCAGTAGATCTCCAAAAAAAAATCTTCTCCTCCCCAGATCCTGACTCTGGGAGAACTGTGCGGGAGTCGGGTGCCTCCTCGTCATGCCGTCTTGGGACAAAGTCGGGGCTCCACTCCGTCCACTTGCAGCCCAAACCTAAAAGTCAAATCCCCATCCTCGCGACTGCCCCTTTGCCTATCGCGGACTAGTGCCATGCCGCCATGAACCCTGCTTTTACTGTTCTGGGTAAGTCAGATTCTTGGTTGCCAGATCCGCCCTGATTGGACACCGCCTCTCGCCGCCTTGCCCCAACAGGCATGAGGACGGCCCGACTTCCCTCCCCCGAGGCGCCCTGCCTAAGGCCTGATTCGATGGTTCGTTCGGTCGTTCGTTCTTCTCTCTACCTCATCATCCTCATTGCGACTCGGCTTCCTCCTCCTCGTTCGTTCAGTCTCACCCATCCACGAGGGGCCCTTCTGGACAGCCCCATGGCGTGGTACGATACTTCCTTCCGCCCCGTCCAGACGGCACGCCGGATAATAATAATTAATTTTGTCAACTTGAGCGTTCGTTCTACGTTTCCATGGGTTCGACGACGACTATCACCGTTGAACCAATGGCGGTTGGATGGTCCCCCGCGGGAACCGTCGTCTGTTGCCCGGGCCTGTCATTGCTTCTTCCGCTGGCTTTCGAAGGCCTGATGGAACATGAAGAAACCCAACACCGATCACCCGGTTGCAACAAAGCCTCTCCCGCAGCCTCCCTCCGCAACACACCGGACCCCTGTCAAAGTAGCCTGCAGCGTTGCCCTACCTAGTACGGAGTACTAACACGGAGTAGTCACTCGCTATCGAGCATACTTACATATACATTACAATCGGACTAACATCCCGGCTGTCCCGGCTGGTGCATTGCGATAATTCATCCTGGCGAGGGTCGTGCTCGAGCTTGAGGGAATAATGCGGCGGCCTAGTTCTTGACGGTCGACTACGTGCGTTCTGCTCCGCAGTACGGAGTAGAATCGAGAACATCTACTCTGTATCTACTACTAGTATCTATCTGCAACTCGGCCGCCGGAATATCGATACCGGCCTCGCCGTTGGGTGCCGCTGCCACGATCCAACGCGGCTGGTGGGTCCACCTGACCCTCGCTGGGAGGTCCGATTACCCTAATCTCGGCGGTGGGCCAATCGACTTCCGGAAAAGTCCCCCTTGGCCCAGTTCATCGATCATTCGATTTCAGACCACAGACCTCTCGACAGGATCTTCTAGTGCGATTCTCGATGCATTCAGATGCTGGCTCTAATAGGCAAGAAGTCATCATCCGTCGAGTCCGTGCGATATGAAATCATACCCGCATGCAATCTGCTGATTAGCCGACACGTCAAACCACACCGTACCGGCCAATCCTTTGCACGCGAAACGTCATCGCCATTCCCGACTGGGAAAATGCAGCGCCTGCTGATATGAATGGGCCCTACCGCGTCCCTCGCCTTGTCCTAGACGTGAGATGAATGAACGAGCGGGCCATTGTTCTTTTGACAAACAACCACGTCCTTCGGGGGAAGGAGGTCCGAGTCGGACCATCTTCGAGGCTGTTCGTTGAATCCATGTCATCTCTGCGTACGACACGTATCTTGCGGTGTTAGACAAGGCAGCAATATACCGGAGTCCCCGAAGATTCTGGTAATCCTCAGCACAGATAGCGGGCGTGCAGGATTCTCATCAGCCATGCGCTCTTCTCACACCACTAGTGGGGGCTGAGATGCGCCGAGCCGAGAAACGGCAAAATGTGTACGACACCAGGGATGGAACCGTTGCTATCCCAACTAATACGACCTACACTGCAGGGTGATGATGCAGTATCCCGTTCGCAACCCAGATGAGGCTTGGTGAGTGGTTTTATAGACCGCGAACAAAAACTATAGACTATGTAAGAGCAAATACTCCCTAGGAAAGTACAAACATGCCTCTCTGTGCGTGCTGGTAACAGGGCCAATGAGACCCAGGGGGCTCTAAGAGTGACTTTAGCATTGGCTCTTATGGTTATTATTATCTAGAAACCCCTCCTCTTCCAGGGGTGTATCTCTTTAGGTAAGCTAAAATATATATCAACGCAGAGACATTATTTTATGCACTGGAGCTGCAAGCCAAACAGGAAACCTTTAGGACTTGAATTAAAAATAAGAAACGACTAACCTCCATTAAATATCTTCTAGACCTTATCCTATTAGATAAACCCATGTCTTGGTCTAATCTGAATCAGAAAAAAAGAACACCCAAGTCTAGCAGTTTTCCTGAACTCCAGATGTAGATAAATATATTATATATCGATCAATGCTCTTTCCTGTATTCTGTCTTGCACATTAGTGTTGGAATGCCCACCTCATAATCTACACAACGTGTGTTTGCATAGGAATGTCCATAATCCATCATACCATTCTTGACAAGTCTTCCCCAGCTGCACTTCCTGCGTTTACATATACTCTCTCATATTCTGGATGTATAGGGGGGAGGAAATAGATGATATCTAACGGTCGGTCAAAAATAATAGATATGGGATCAATCGACGGCGTCACGGTGTTCATTAAGTTCCGATAAATAGGAGGTTAGGTTATGGGGCTATTCATGTAATCTATTTTCTTATTTACAGAGAATATATTCATTCCGATGGGGGGAAAAAAACAAAAAATCACCCACTGCTCGACCACTGATTCGCCCCCTGCAGAGCCATCAAAGCAAAGTGACTTCCCACAGCAGGTCTGGCCCGGAAAGAGAAGTACTGTCCAGCCACCGGTCCCGCTGCAGTATCAGTCACCCAATAACGGTCTGAAAAGGGGGCGTCGTTAAGCGTGTTCGCAATGTAGGCATGCATATCCGCAATGAACATGTTCCGTGCATCACCGGTGACAGCAGCAGCCACAAAGCCCTGCCAGTTCGTCTGGCCCCAGTCGAGGTCCGCGCCCAGCGCGACCCCTGCCGGTTTGCGCACGGTGGGGTAGAAGGCAGACGTGGCGCTGTAGGCTTCCTCGGGGAAGAGATCGAGGGCGAACAGGACGTCTGCGTAATGGTTGTATACGAGGAACCAGGAGTCCGGTTTCCCGTACTGGATTGTGAAGTAGGCGCCGTTGGGGTCAGTGCCTAGTCGGCCAATGTATAGCGCGTTGGCGATAGATCTGCCGGCGTCGGTGTAGTTTTGTTGTGAGGTCAGGTGGCCGTAGGATGCTAGGCCGCTGGCGGCTTTCATGGCTAGGTTGGTTTGGTTGGCTAACTTGCCGAGCGCGTCGTTGAGAGAGAGTTGGGCTTCTGGGTATTTTCCGTGGGTCGTGAGGTATTGGGCGCATTGCTTTAGGGTGGAGGAGTAGGGAATGGAGATGTCGGTTTTGTTGGTGGCCTGTTCGTAGGCGTAGGTCATGATGAGGATGTTTCCGCTCTCCTCGATGGGCATATCCTCGCCGCTGGGGTCGTGGCCGGTGGCATTGGGGTAGTTGGTGCCGAGATCATGAACGGCGTAAGGCTTGGTATAGGCTGAGTTGGCCATGTACTCAAAGACGGGTCTGAGCAAAAAACGGATATAGTCGGGGTTGAGGATGTAGAAGATCGGAAATGCTGCGTAGATAACATCGACAGTATTGATATTTCCGTCACTGGATATTTCCTTGATAAACGCCCTCACATCCGTCGTATCAAGGGTGTCACTGGGGATCGTGAGCTCAAGCCCCCCATAGACCTGACGGACGGAGAGAGCAAGTATATCGGAGTAGTTGGTACCGTGTGATGACTCTCCGCCCTGTTGGATGAGACCGTCCAGCTTTGTTGCCTCATCCGCTGCATCTGAGTAATCGTCGAGGAAATGGGAGACGGCGCACATGGTGCTGGGATAAATGGCTCGATAGTACCCGGTCTGCGCCTTTCCGAGGTAATTGATGGCTTGCTCGCGCACATGGCCGATGGCGAAAGTGACTGAGGCCTTTCTTCTTACTGTTCCCAAGTCGTGAGCAAATGCGACAACGCCATCAGACGACCAATTTGCGTTCGAGTTGCTGAGGAGTCCGTTCTTGACGAATTGAGACCGAATAGTAGCCAGTGATCCGGAGGCAGAAGAGAGAGCATTTACACTCTGAGCACGGGTGGCGTACACGACTTCGCCCCAGAGAGCTTGGTTCTGGGTATTTTCGGAGAATGTCGCCCCTCTCACAGGGCTCAGGTGAAACAAGGAGGTGGAGTTATTGGTCGAGAACCCCCATGCGGCGTCATCAGGCTGGCCGGTCCAGGATGCATCGATGTCTGAATAGATCTGCACAGAGCTATTCCTGGACACGCTACCGACCGAGACTGTGAGATAGGAGAATGGCAGGGACTGGCGTAAGAGGTTGGTCGGGGAAACGGGCGAGAAGAATTCCAACGTAAAATTCTCAGACCCAGCAGTCAGCATGAAGGTGCTATGCGTCGAGGTAAAGCTACCACCCGTGACGGTAGCAGCCTCAATGCCTTCCAGTCTATCGGAGACGCCGAAAAGACTATATGCTTGGCCATCCACCCGGACAATGACCGACCATGTCAGATTATTTCCATACCAGAACTGGGATGAGCCGGAAGGCAGGTTCGGTGCCAAGTTCCCAGGGAGCCACGCTGTATATTGCGAGTAGTCAGTACGACAGCGGTCTGTATGGTTTAACGCGAGTTTGGAAACGCACTAGACAGGTATGGATTGCGAACAGCAAGTGGATAAGCCGGAGGAAGGAGAGGCGTGAACGACGCAGTCACAACAGTCTGCCAAAGAGCCCATCCCAGAATTCTCCACTGGAGCAGGTACCACATGGTTTGCAAAAGCCAGAGCAGAAGGAGCGAGAGCACCGGTGCTGAAAAAACTGCCGACGCTCACCTGTCGGTCAAACCAAGCCCGACACCATCCTCCATACTCAGGGGGATTAGACATTCAAGTACCCTCCTCTTCCTCACCCTGGCCCGCGCGGAATGCTCCTCGGCCGCATGCTTGTGTTTGGAACGGTGGGTCCAGACCCTTCGTCAGGGATTTCCGGGGTAGAGAGGCGGGAGATGGGCTGAGGCCCAAAAAGATAGACTTGTATCATCACTTTGTCTCCACGGTGGTGTAGATAGTCGTGAAGCAGACCGATCCAGGATCGCTCGAATAAATAACCGCGACCGGCTCGGAGGATTACCTCGATACGGACGCTCTGATTATTCGGGTAGATGGCGATTCGTGGTTCATCCCTCGCATATTTCGGATCGCATCGTTCATCATGTTTCGGGTTCGTTGCGAGCGGAATTGCACCTGCGGACCTAGTAGTAGCAGCAGTAGTAGTACTGATCCTGCATTCACGGAGTCGACCCTCCCTGGATGAATTGCTTTCCGGCGTTGTCTGTGGGGCTTCCAGCCAGCACTGACGGATGGGCCCAGGATCTCGTCCCATGCCATGCGCCCGGCGCGATATCTAACTGGAACGAGAGGTGAAGCAGACCGGGGAGGTTGCTGGATAAGATCGTTCGCTGACAGGTGTTGACATCAAGCGCCAGTGGAGCTTAGATGCTTATCCCAGGGGCCTTTCCTCTTCCGCAACACATCCCTGTTGAGCATGTGGCCATTTGTCCCTTGCCTGCCACTGGTCGAATTGGATGACTGTAACTATGTAGGACATGGCATGATGACATAAAGTGCTACCTACTTAGTTAACTGGTACTTACTGCTAAGTATGCATATTGCATGTATGTAAGTGCATAGCTCTGATAGCTGCAGGGCTGGATAGCGTGGCTCATAGCTTAATTTGTCACTGTGCCTGCGACTTTATTCCCTGTAGTCACTGAGTGTCTGCTAACAATCTCAACCCTCCGAAGTAATGAAATGACTAGATAGAGTAACAATATTAATAATACAAAGTCGCCATGCCATGGCCGCAGCTGTGGATAAATCAACCGTCTTCCAGCTTACCGATCCACCGGCGCCGCACCCGACCGGGCCCAGGGGGGTTCCCATTGGTACGACGGTAGGGGCAGAAGGTGATCATCCGCCTGGACGGAGTGCGATCTTGCCTCGCCACCAATCAGCCCATCCCCCCCCCTGACTTGCGATGTCACTAAAGAACACTAAGAAGTGTGGTCATAGTACTAGTCGACAGGCCTGGTAGATATCTTGTTCCGCAAGGTGGTAGATAGATACTAGATACGTTGATGGATCTCCGTCGCTGAAAACGGTTATTTCTTGATTTGATTCGGAAGTTGGGATCCATTCATTGGATCAATGCAGGATCCATTGCACCGACGGATCCGCGGCCATGGAGTGGATTGGCTGGAACAGGGCTGATGTTCCCCACCTGGCCTTCTGCTGCCAGCTGGTGGTGGCACGGAACTCAGCCGGGGTCAATTGAACTCTGAATCATCTTTCATCCAGAGTTACATTGTCGATGGCGGCAGTGACAGCAGCTGACGACTGCAGAAACTGAAGGAGACTCTTTCTCTCGCTGCCTGCTCTTTGTCATGGGTTCGTGGGATTGCGATTGGTCAAATGACAAATAAGAAATAAGAAATTAATTACGGCTAATACTGGAGGGGAAACTGATCGGAGACACAAAGAAAGCGAAACTGAAAGAGAATAGAAGGGGGAAACAAAGGGAAAACAGCCTCAACTCTAGGTACCGAGGGAGGTACTAGGTAGAAGTAGGTTTCTAGGGACATGATGGTAATACAAACTAGAAGTACAGAGTACGAGAATGAACTCTTTACTTACCCGGTGACTGATGGAGTGAGGACGGGGCGGGAGCACAACAGAACCCGACCGGCTGGGTCGTGAGGTTCCTGCGCCGGGTTGATCGCCTCTTGATCCGTGACGCTTAGTTACAGCCGACCTAGGGACGGCAAGATCAGGCTGTGCCCAACACTGCTGCCCGTGGGATCCCCCCAGCCTAGGTTCCTGGGTCAGAGCATTCTGCAAGCCATTCGATTGATTGATATGCGAATGATACAGAGTATGGGACACTTGAGTCTAGTAAACCACCAGTTGTAGTTTGCGACCGACGAGGCCGTTGTGACGCGCAGCCGGAATAATAATGAGCTCATAAGTTAGTAGTAGCACACAGTAGACAGTTCCCCTCCCACCGGGTTTTGGTCTGGACCTCGACAGCTGCCCGTGACTTTCGCTCCCTCTGCATTCGTCCCCCAATCTGGGATTTTCTGCTTTCCGCACCAACCACTACGACTCTGGAACTATCCACTACCTACCTCTGCCTACCTTACCTTACCTTCCTACCCACTACCACTCTATCTGTCTACCACTCTTCTCTCCTCCCCCCCTCCCTCTCTCTCCCCTCCCCTCTCTTCTCCTCCCCTCTTTTCTCCGTCTCCTCACGGTCATCACTCCCACCACCTCCCTCTTCAGCAAACCCCGCCTTTTCACGGCCTCGCCTCCCACCCCCCTCCCACGCGTCCCCCGTTCGTGTGCTGTCTCGGCTTTGGGTTGGCTTGCAGTTTCACACTCCCGCCATTCGTTCACCACTGCAGGCCCCTGTTCCTGTGCGACCCTCCGGATAAGAGTGGAAGACGTCGGGGAACCCTTGATCTTGCGGACGATCCGTGGAAGGCTCAGTGAATCTCCCGCACTTTGACAGCTCTTCCCTGCGGCTCATCCACTGGTGACTGTCCCCTGTTAGCTTCACGCTGGCATCGCGCATCGCCGTCTGTACGACGTAAGTCTGAGCCTCCTGGATATGCTGCTGCTGCTGCTGCCACGGCCGCCGCAGCTACAACAAATGTGATCATGATCTAACACATGCGTCTGGCAGACTGGGTTTAACCGTCGCGAGCCTCGTTGCTGCTTCGGGTAACTCGCCCCTCCATCCGCCACTCCCTCCAGTTTCTCTTCTCTCGAAGCGATGAGTGCTATGTACGCTCTGGACGACCGGACGCACACGGCACCAGCTCCACCACCTCCTCTCTCGATGGATCGGATCCCCCCTCCATCGTCATCATATCCCACTCCGGGCTCCGCCGGGCCCGTACCGCCCGCCGGCGCGATGGCTTCATCAAGTCATCTAGCACCGCTTTCCACCGTTCATGATGGTCGCATTTGGTCGCTGATGGTGGGGCAGCAGCCTGTTCGCGCTCGGATGTGTGGCTTTGGAGATAAGGTCGGTTTCCGTCTCGAGTTTCCCCATTTCTCCTGCAAGAGCTTACCCGCGCCCAGGATCGGCGACCCATCACACCTCCTCCCTGCATCCGCCTGGTTGTCAGAGATGCGCAAACCGAAAAAGAGATTGATATCAAGTATGTCCGCGTCGCGCGCACACCCTCCGTCTGGAATATCGACTAACCGAACATCCTAGTGAGATCGATACGTCCTTCTATGTACTCATGGTCGACCTGTGGAACGCTGAAGGTACCAGCGAAGTGAATCTCGTCAAACACTCTGCCACCTCTCCGTCGATATCCACTGCCATGTCCTCCTCATACCCGCCGCCGCCGCACAGCGTCTCGCCCTCATTTCCCCCCTACGCGCCGAACACCTACGGGCAGTCAGTTGGATACCCTCAGATAAACAGTTACTACGGCGGCAACCCGCAGCTGCCATACCAAAACCCATACCCGGCCAATCCGCAGGCGCATTACTACCAACCCTATTACCCTGGCGGCCATATGCCACCTGCCAACATCTCCCCCACGCAGCCTGTAGCCTCTGGGCCGGGCGGAATGTTCACACGGAATCTGATTGGCAGTCTGAGCGCCAGCGCGTTTCGGCTGACCGACCCCGACAACAAGATTGGCGTGTGGTTTATCCTGCAGGATTTGAGTGTGCGCACAGAGGGGATTTTCCGGTGAGTTCAGCTGCCTGTTCTGGTGGTGTCATGACATATGCTGATGATCGGCCCAGTCTCAAGATGAGTTTTGTCAACGTGGGCACCCAATCCGGTGACTCGTCCAATGGGGGGGTGTCCGTGATCAATCACGGGTCTGCGCCGGTGTTGGCCTCTGTCTTTTCCGATCCGTTCCAAGTTTACTCCGCCAAGAAATTCCCGGGCGTCATCGAGAGCACGTCGATCAGCAAATGCTTTGCCTTGCAGGGGATCAAGATCCCCATCCGGAAGGATGGGGTCAAGGGACCCCGGGGGCGCCACAGCGATGGGGATGATGGTGGGGAGGACTATGACTGAGGCGGGATGTTTGCTAGCTTGGGATACCTTGGGGCGCACTGTTTTTGCTACTTCCGATTTCTTCAACGCATTTCTTACGGGTCGGGCTCTGTGGTGTTGGCTTTTGTTGAAACTGGGTGGGTGGGTGTACTTGTATCCGGACCGGTGTCGTTTGGCTTTTGTCGCCTACTGGTATTTGCTATCTATTTTCTTTCCTGGCTGCTCTTGGTTGGCTTTGATTACTACCCGATTTTCCGCCTCCTATCTTCTGTATCCTATTATGGCGAGAGGAATGAAAATGACCGACCCAGCCATAAATGACCGTAGCTGTGGCGGTGCACCAGCTGGCCACCATGCATGCATGACGTGCACATCTTAACCCTTAGTTAATTGAACCGAGGCTGATGGATGATCCTCATTCTTCACCCCGTGGCTGATCGGCACCCTGAGCACCCTTAACGGTCCTTTCTATGATTACTATCCCCCACCGCATCGCAGGCTCGCAGGCTCCGGGCCGGCCGTGTCTCGGAGCAAATGTGAGACAGTCGGGAAGACCTCACGTCATGCCTCTCCAGTTCCCCCATCCGAGTGGCCTTTTCGGCTCGCTCTGATGCGGTTTCACCTTGGGTGGCCCATCGCCAATGTCCTGCTAGAATCCAGATTGCCTGATAGGCTACGATCCAGATTCCCTACCTGCTAAAAGGAGTAGGAGGAGTAGGATGGAGTGCGGTCATGAGCGGCGCGTTCCGCCGGCCTTCTGCAAACTTGCAGCTCCAATAATCTGGATATCCATCAACCTGCTGCTTCGAATCGGCGATCTGCAATTTCACCACTCCTCTTCGCCCCTGATGGCTTGAATATAAATACGGGGCCAGACATCACATCCGGTCTCCCCCTTCCCCAGCACCAGAACCGTTCACTAGTTTTATACAGAACACAGGACACATAACCGAATTAATCAAAATGAAGCTCACTCTCGCCTCCTCCCTCCTTCCCCTCCTGGCCGCCGCCGCCCCCTCCTCCAAGGTCACCCGGGATACCGCTGCCTTCGGCGTCATGTCTGCCCGCTCTGGCTCCCCCATCCACCTGTTGCCTCTCAACGCCGCCGGCAGCGCCTTCTACCTAGGCGGCGAGACCGAGTCCTACTGTCCCTTCGGCAACAGCAGCGCCCTCTGCCCCCCGGGAACTGAGACCGTTTTCGCAGGCTCGGGTTCCGGCTTGGTAAACCCCCACCCCCTGCTCCCTGCTCCCTGCTCCCTCCCTCTCTTTCCTCCCAGCCACCCTGCTAACGCCCGCCTCTCTCTCTCTCTCTCTCGCAGAGCGTCGAAGTCCCCGGCGGCCAGGAAGTCTACGTCAACCCTTCCGGCGCCCTGTCCTTCACCGTCCCCCACTCGGCCTACATCCCCGCCGGCTCTTCCCTGGGGCCCTTCGTCTACACCCCTGGGACTGAGTTCGGATCATGGACCTTCAACGGCTGGGGCGCCTCCGGCTTCATGGCCTGTCCCACCGAGGACAGCAAGTGGCAGGTGTTTGCCGCCGTGAGCAATGCCACCGTGCCCAGTGGCAATGTGGATGACTGCTTGGGTTTTGATGCCCTGGGTGTCCCGACCAACGGCACTGCCGCCGCTTGGGAGTACCTTTAATTTAATCTGAGGGGTTGGTAGTACTGCCTCCCTATGTCTGCCTGTTTTAACGAATGTACATACTACTACGAGTGATTGGATTTGGTGTCTAAATTGGAAGAACTGTCAAGAAACACTGTCTGTACTAGTAGTGATGAGAAACTTTTTTTTCCCCTGCGGGTGCGAAATAAGGGTATCTATTCCAATATATATCATATCTTGCAAATAATGAAGAGAGACGATCAGACGTAACGGGAGGGAGGTGATCATGTGTAGTATCAGTGATATTCATTAGTTTCTCCATATCCGCACTGCCTTATCCTTACCGCCACTGCCCACCTTCTGCCCGTCCGGACTCCAGTCTACCGCAAATACCTCGTCCTTGTGGCCCGGCAGGTCCTCGGACAGTTTGCCCGTCCGCACATTCCAGACCTTCAAGGTGGTGTCCTTGGATGAGGATACGAGGAGTCGTGAGTCGGCGGAGAAACAGCATTGGTAGACGGCGCCCACGTGCCCACGCAGGGTGGTGATGAATCTGGAATTGTTAGGTATCCGAGAAGAAAAAAAAATTGATGGCAGGTATCTGAATACTTACTTCCCATCGCGGCCGTTCCAAAGCTTGACGTGGTTGTCGAATCCCGCCGATGCGATGTATGCCATGTCCGGCGAGAATGTGACGTGATTGACCTCCTTCTGGTGACCTAGGAGCCGGGCAATCGGCTTGTTGGAGTTCTCGGGTTCCCACAGGTACATGGTGAAGTCGTCACTCGCCGAGACGAGCTTCTCTACGATCTTGTTGTTGACGGTGGCGGCCTGCTCAAACCGCTTCTTGGCCGCAGCCACCTTGTCGGATTCCGACTGCGGCACCTGGCCGGTGTGATCGTGGTATGCTGTGCGGAGGGCAAAGTCGGTGGATAGAGCCAGATGGTTCACCCGGTGTGCGTGCGCGGATAGCGTCTGGATCAGGGTGCCGTCCTGGGCATTCCACACCTTGATGGTCTTGTCGTGGGAAGCCGTGTAGATCTTCCCGGTGCCGCCCCAGCGGACACAGCTAACCGAGCCCTTGTGGCCGGTCAAAACGAAATCGATCCGTTTCGAGACCACATCCCATACGCGAACCGTCGAGTCCTTAGAGGCGGAGGCCAAACGCGGCCGGCCGGACTCTTGTAGGTGGTAAGGCTCCCAGGCGAGATTGGTGATCCACTTCGCGTGGCCCTTCAAGGGAGCTCCCAAGGCTTGGCCCTTCTTTGCGTCCCAGACGCGCACGGTGTTATCCATGCTACCTGTTGCGATCATAGCGCCGTTGGGCGAGAAGCTGACGGCCAGCACCCAACTGGTATGTCCTTTGAGGGTGTGCAGGGGAGTGCCAGTGTCGCAATCCCAGATGCGGGCGGTGGAGTCACCGCTGCCCGTGACCATTGTGGACGAATTGACGGGGGAGAAGGAGGTCGCAAGGATTGCTTCGCCATGCCCGGCGATGGATGCCGAGCATCGCGAGACGGCTTTGACGCGGAAAACGGCTTGGGGGGTGAAGTAAAGGTGGACGGTGTCTTCGGTTGTCTTGACACCAGGCTTGAGGAGGGAATGGTACAAGTCGGATAGAATGTCGATGGTCTGGTTGTCTTTCTCTTTGCCGTCGGACTGGTAGGTGAACCGGTACGGTACTCGTTCATCATCATCTTCCTGCGGGATGGACGAATGCGATTAGTTGCAGGTATCTAGGTGCCAACGAGCGCCAATGCGCCTCACGCTGCGTACCTACATTGCCTTGTAACGTGTTCAGAAGGGTCTCGAGATTTTTCACACTGGCATCGGCTACAGGGACGGACACCGCCGGCCCGGTGGCTGATCCCGTCGCCTGGTCGAAGAATTGCACTCGAATGCTGCCCAGATTTTCCGGGATACTCTGGATCTCCTGCTGCAAACGGGCCCGCTCAGCGGTCTCGGTCTTCTGGCGTTTCGTCGGGGGAGGAAGAAGAGTCGCCATGGTGTCGCTCTTCGATTTTTTTCGGGGGGAGGTTTCTGTCTGGTCGAGGAAGAAATTCAGAAAAAAAAAAAAAGATAATCAGGCCGACTTATCGCGGGGAGTGGCTGCCATCGGCGCTAAGCCACTTTCGGATGGAAGCTCTACTATATCGTCTGCACCACTTTCCTCTCCTCCTCCCAACACTCCCCGACGTTCATCGCAGGACATGTCGTCACGATGTCCGCTTCGTTCTCTAGAGCATCGTCCGTTAGAGGGGCGAGCTCCTTCGTGCCCCTATCCCGAACCGGTAGCACGCTCCCTAGAACACCGAGACCGACTACGACGGCCACAAGCGTCGCTTCGCAGGACATCATCTGCGCGGTCAGTGAGTCTCGCGGAGTCTCGTCGACGGTTGGTCTAGCCTTTGTCAATCTTTCTACGGCCGAAACTGTTCTCTGTCAGATCTGCCACACCCAGACTTATGTCAAAACTGTGACGAAGATTGGAGTGTTTGAGCCGACGGAGATCCTATTTATGAACTCTGCAAAGGAATCCAAACTATCCTACATCATCCAGGAAAATTTCCAGGACACAACATTCACCTTTCTAGATCGAAATCTCTGGTCCGAGAGGGTGGGTTATGAATATGCGGACCGACTTGCCTTTTTGCAAGATGTCGATTCCATCAAGATCATCCTGGGAGGGAATTACTTCGCGGCTTGCTGCCTTGCTGCTGTATGCGCTCCGCAGAAATGCTAGCGATGAGACTGGCTGACCCTTGCAGGCCCTCAAGTATATCGAGTTTGAGCTTAATAAAACATTTGCTAGCCACACTCTCCGTATCAGATTCGAACCCTCTCAGGGATCGATGTCCATTGATCTGTCCACCATCGTCTCCTTGGAACTGATCCAGAATATTCACAGTGTGAAATCAAAGGACAGCCTATACGGACTACTGAACGATACTCTGACCCCCATGGGTGGGAGACTCCTAAGAGCCAATATCCTTCAGCCTTCGACGGAGGAGCCGAAATTGCAAGCACGATTTGACGCTGTTGAAGAACTATTCACCAAGGAGGAAATGCTTGCATCGGTCATGGAAGGTGCGATTTTACAATTTCTGCTGCCCATAGTGGATATCGATGGTCTCTCACATGTACAATAGCTCTGAAAGGGTTTGTTGATGCAGACAAAGTTCTGACATCGGTAAGTGTACTGCACTTTTTCTTCCCCAATCTGACTAACACCTCAGCTTATTCTTGTTCCCAATAAACGAGCCTTTTCATACATCGAGCAATGTGTGAACAACGTTATCATGGTCAAGACATATGTGTCTTCCATCAATTCAGTCTACAACTCGCTCACGGCGGCTCAGAGTAGCCTTTTGTCAACAATTAGAGAAGTATCTAAGCTTTGACACCGGGTAGGATCAAGCTAATTAGTCAATCTCAGCTATGTGCCCCGGAATGCCACCAGGCAGTTGAGCAGATGATCGAAGAAACGCTCAACGAGCATATTACCTACCAGAGCAGACCACTCGACCTCAGGAACCAGCGAATCTATTGTATTAGAGTAAATACCCCATACACGCCCGTTTTCCCTCAGTTGCCTTATACTGTGATCCTAGACTGGTGTCAACAGTCTCCTTGATGTCGCAAGGCAGACGTACAAGGAAGCTAATACAGATGCCGCGGAAATGGTCGCTGGACTAGCAGGTAAGAATCCCTTCAGCATTCAAATTCGACTCTGCTTCTAACAGTTCTAGATACATATAGTCTTGCCCTGGATCTAAAATTTGACAGAGCTCGTCAATATTATATTAGCCTATCAGCTACGGAAGCTGATCCCTTGCCCGAGATCTTTATCAACGTCTACCGCAAAAGAAATCGTATAGAATGTCAAACGCTCGACCTGGTGAAGCTCAACCAAAAGATAACAGATGCCCACAACGAAGTCGTCAACATGAGTGACGAAACCGTACAGGAACTGATTCAAGATATATGCACCGAAATTTCTGGTCTCTTCAAAGTTAGTGAGGCCATTGCTATACTTGACATGCTAGTGGCGTTCGCTCAACTAGCTACAACTAATGACTACATCCGACCTGAACTGACAGATACCCTCGCTATCAAATCTGGGCGACATCCGATCCGCGAGAAGATACACGCTAAGAAATTTATCCCTAACGATGCCTATGCAACACGGCAGTCTCGCTTCCAGATCATAACGGGCTGCAACATGAGTGGGAAGTCCACGTATATTCGCTCTCTGGCACTGATGACCGTGATGGCACAAATTGGGTGCTTCATACCAGCCGAATATGCTTCGTTTCCAATCGTTCATCAGCTATTTGCACGGGTCTCCACAGCAGACGACCTGGAAGCTAATGTCTCAACCTTCGCTGCAGAGATGCGTGAAATTGCATTCATCCTCAGGCACATCGAACCCCGGAGCATGGTCATTGTCGACGAACTCGGTCGTGGCACCAGCACCACAGACGGCCTAGCCATCGCCATAGCCATCGCAGAAGCCCTGGTAGAAAGCCACGCATTAGTCTGGTTCGTTACCCACTTCCGTGACCTCGCCGTGATAATGGGCGAACGCAACGGAGTCGTAAGTCTTCATCTCGAGGCCCAGATATCGTCCGATGCTTCAAAGATGACTATGCTCTACAAAATTGCGGAAGGGCCCGACACGAACCAATTCTACGGTCTTGCGCTCGCCAAGCTCGTTGGATTCCAACCTGGCATCTTGGAGACCGCACAGAAGGTGTCCGAGAAGCTAAACCAACTCACGAAACGACGACATAGCAAGTCGAGAGCGCTAGCGGTAACACGCAGACGCAAGCTGATTCTATCCCTAAAAGAACAACTAACGCTAGGCCGAAATGGATCCCTGGAAGATGAAGCCCTTAGAGAATGGTTGAGGAGACTCCAGGATGATTTCGCGCTACGTATGGCTGCCATTGATGAGGACGCTGCCTGTGTCGGCGAGGCGGAGAGTACAAGCAATGTCACACAGGGTGCATACTCACGCAATTATCACGATTCTGCGAGAGCAGAGCATGGATCCCCCTGGGAATTCAATGAGGAGTTTACGGAAGACGATGACTTTTCTGATATGGAGGGTGTTGATACCGAGAAAGAGCTGAGTAACTTCGCTCTGGACGAATCCCCGGAGCTACCGCTGAGGGCCCCAAGTGATTTCGACACTGACTTGGAAGATTCTCACCATGATCTTCTGCTTGAATCGTCTGCTATTGGGCCTTCCGCCGAATTTTCTGAAGAGTCCATGATAGAGTTTAGCGAAGACTTACCCGAAAGGCCCTTTGAATCCCCTTCGCGGGAGCTATCGGACGACAATTACTCGGCAGATGAAGAAGAAGATGATGATGATGATGAGTGGGACAACAGTTCATAACTGGATCTGAAGGGTGCGCAATTTGTAATTTCAACAACCGTATTAGCCATGGCTGCATGTCCCGTGTTTCTTCTTTCCCTCTGAGACTGGAAACGACCGTTCTATTTCTGAATGATTGAATTAGAAATCTAGCGAAACAAGCAAGCTTTTATTGTTACCTCCAGAAACTCTAATGTTATGATATGACTCGCTCAAAAACATCAGCTGAACAAGCAAAGAACAGCAACTATGCATAGACAAAATCCGACTCTGTATATGTGGGAAGGATGCACTCGAAAAAGAAAGGCAATACGATCATCCAAAATGGAACAGCGTCTGTTTGCCCTTCTTCCCTTTGCCCTTCTTGCCTCCAACGGCAGGGAAGTCTCCGTCATCGTCCGCGGTGGAACTGCTACCCGCTTCGTTCGGGGACGAGGAAGACCAGGCGTTTGCTTGGGGCGCACGACGGTCGTCCCAGCGGACGGTTCCGCGGGTGAGACCGGCCATGAGAACGTTGGGCTTTGCTGCGGCAGGGAGAGCAGGGAAGGCATCGGCGTTCGTGTTGACAGGGCGGGAAGGCGGGCGGGAGGTGGGACGGGAGGTGGCAGCAGTGCGGAGAGATGATGTTGGGGGTGCTGTGGCAGCAACTGGAGTGCCCCAAGGGGTGGATCTGGCAGGGGTGGAGGATCGAGGGGTGGAGCGAGCGGAGGAGGATGAGAGGGGAGGGAAGGGGTTGGCGGAGGATGCCGATGAAGGCAAGGCGCCGCTTCTACCGACGGCCGAACGGGAGGATTGGGCAGTTGAGGACTTCAAGCGCAGAACACGTTTGCCTCCCATCCCGCTTCCGTTCACGGTCTCCGGGGACATGCCGGGGAGTATGCCGCCGGGTCCCGGGAGAGCTGGATAGTCTTCGTTGATTGCGCGCCAGTCATTCCAGGACTTGAGCAGTGCGTTTCGCTTGCTGTCTTCCTCGTAGATTTCGGCGAGCTCCTTAACCAGTTTACCCAGTTCGGAACTGGAAGTATCGAATAGAGAGAAGAAGGCATCGATGAGTTCGGTTGCGGTGATGGAGGAGGTGCGGTAGCTGGACACCCTGGTTCGGAATTCTTTGATTTTGTTCTGGTCGTTGCTCAGGAGATTCGAGGCTCTCTCGACCACTGCCGCATGGCGTAGACGGCGTGCTTGTTCTTGGGGAGAGGCGGAGCCCGAGTCGGCAGCGAGGCCGAGGTTTTCCATTTCGGCGACTGGGGTTGATGCGATTGGGGCGTTGCGGTGGGCGTGGCACCCGCGGATCGAGCAGGAGCACGTACCGGTTGGGTGTCATCACGAGTGAGCTGGCCGCCGAAACTGCGGGTTGAAACCGACTGCGCGCTTTGGATAGCCATCTGCCGTTGATAGGCGATCTCGGCTCTGGTCAATGGCTGGGCGGTAGATACCGGCAAGGGCTCCGAGTTGGGATCGCGTCCCCGGCCAGCGCCCCGACGTTGGTTTTGGGGCTGATACGGAGTTCTGTAGTCGAATGATGATAGATCCACGAGCCGCGCATCACGCCTTGCATCCTTAGAGAGCCCATTAGGGTGACATTCCAGTTGATGGGCCTTCAGATCCATCTGGGATTCAAAGACAACAAATTTTTTCTCTAGACACTCCTTATCCAAGCAGAGGAAGTGGTCTTTCTGGAAGTGGCCCTCGAGTGCATTGTAGTCAACGTAATATTGCTGTTGACGGCCTCCAGACCGTCGATCGCAGATGTGGCATCGTTCATGACGGTCGCGGCAGTGGGCATAGAGTTCATCATCGCCATAGAAGCGCTGCCGGCAGAAACCACATTCAGGGTGACCCTTGAAACCGCTCTGATCAATGGCACCGGGTACATCATCTCCGCTTTTCTCATGCTTGCGTAGTTCGGCGTTGGTGAATAGTTCGTGTTCATGCGTGAATACTTTCTTGTTCCGGGTACAAAGGTCACTAGATAATGGGGGGTAACCATAAGTATCTGCACAGCCCAAGGTATCCTTCGGCGGAGGACATACCACATCACTCTGCCATGCTTGCTCTTGACGTGACGGTGCAGGTCAGGCCATCCCAAACAAGCCACATCACAGCCTCTGTCCGGGCAATTGTACCGCAGCAGCAGGACTGTATCCTCAAAAATGTCATTGTTCTCATATTTGATTCCGAGGTTGTCGTCCTTCTGGGAGAAGTCCTTGTCTGTGAAATCCTCGAAGCGCTTCGCATGGTCGTCCGTAAAGATGACATGGCTGGATTCCGTCTACAGCAGAGCATATATTAGCATATATCCTGAGGCAACACGTGGAATGCCACCAAGCAGAACACGTACCCGACAGTGTGCACAAGCCTTGTTCTTATACAGAGCTCTTAACCTAATGGCACAGATATGGCAAGTCCGATGGTTGCAGGGCGAGATCGACGTGTGCTCGACTTTTGAGGCACAGATGAAACAGACTTCGCCGTCATCCGCATCGTCTGTCGCCGCCGCAACAGCTTGCTTTGCTTTGCCTTCAGAAGCCTGTCCGCCAGCTGAACCATCCGCAGACGGCTCAGAATTGTTCCCAGGACGAGCCTGCTTGTCGCGTCCTCCGGCGCCACCGCCTCGGCGGGAGCCATGACCTCTAGATCTTTGGCCTTTTCCGGGACCAGCGTGGGAAGGAGTCTGTTGGCTCTCAGATTGTTCAGATTGGCGGGCAGCTCCGAAGCCTCCGCCCCGTCCTCGTCGGCGACCACCACGGGGGGGTTGGCCTTGCGATCCGGGGGCGTGGGCGGGTTGAATTTCAGACATTGGAGCGGAGAGAGAAGGAGGGGACGTTCACGAGGGGAAATGAAGGGGCAGAAGCCCGAACAGAAGCGGCCAGGAACGAGACGAGCGTTGCGCTCCCGTGAGCCTATGCGACCAGGCGGTTCTTTCTATGGAGGGGTGATAAGCCGGAGTTGCAGCGGAGGGACCAGCTTTCAAGTACGAGCGGGCGGGCAAAAAAGTTGGGTCGGCGGCATGCTTAGTGAGCAGCCATGCAATCCCCCCTCCCCCTGTCCCAGATTGCGACAGGCTCGACCGTGAATGAACTCGACAATCTCCCCCTGGGTCGTGCCGTGACTCATTCTGGCTCATATTGGACCGTTCGGTTATGGTTGACCCTATGTGTGGCTAATCCAACGGCTCCGAGCCTCCCCCTCCTTACTTGAGTACGTGCCTTGGCCATGACGGCCATGATTGCGGTGATATCATGTAATGACGCGACGGACTGTATGAGTCCATCCCAATAAACGTATATGATCTCTAGATAGTAACATCCATCGCGCCTGTCTGACAGGCAGCACCAACTCCCGCTGGAGAGAAAAGCAAATTCACACAAGGAAAGAGGGCAGTCATTTCGCCAATGAGAGTAGCAGTGAGTGCAAGAGGAGCTAAAATGGGGGAATGAAAGGGAGAAAAAAAGAATGGAATGAAAGACAACTATAGCGCCTGGGTTCCAAATGCTGTCGAGTGGATAGAAATCGGATATTCGTAAAAGCAGCGGTGTATCCGCTGCACGCTGCACTGCCCTGGAGGTAGAGCATTGCTGTAGCTTCTACTAGATACCAAGGGTTATTCATCGGGACTATACAAATTCTGGCTGAGAATCTTGGTCATCGTAAACATGTGTATACGATCCTGTTTGAAGACGGCGCGCATTGCGTCGTCACAGCAAATCTGGCGTCTGTCGCTGGGGTCCTGAAGGTCATGCTCGTGGATGTATTGCCAGAGTCTCTTCACCGTCTGCGGCCGGGAGAGCTATGATGTTATCAGCGTTTCCATTCGTGTGATTGACAATGAGAAGATTGAGGGATTCGTACCGTCACCTCCCCACCCAACAATGCCGAAAGCGCCGGGGAAAGATTTAAAGGTTTCTAGGGAACAGTTAGCCCCGATCTCACCAGTAGCGGGGCCTTGCTTACGTGAAAACCGCCAGATCGGTTTACTTTCTTCCCAGAGTCCGAGCCCGATTCAAGATCAGAATCATCCTCGGCTTTGACTTTCTTCGAAGTTTTCGCCTTTGTCGACGCTGTCTTCTTCTTCACGGGCGGGGCTCTGCGTGTGCCAGCCCCGCGGGTCTGGCGAGCCCGCATGTTCTCTTCCGCCTGAAGCTTTGCCGCGAATAGGGCATCCGCATCGATGTCGTTGTCGGGCTTTTGCTTCTTAGTTGGGGGGGTTTTGCTCGAATGATCGGAACGATCTTCACTGTCCGCTTGACGTTTCTGGGAATTTGAGGATTGAGCAGGAGATGAGGGTTCCGCAGGGGTTGCGGAATCATGGTCATGTCCACGGCCGTTACTGGTTGAGGCCGTTGTTGACGCCCTCTCGGGTTCAGCTTCTATACCCCCTTTCTCCGCAAAGATGTCAAACCGCTCCATAATGAGCTGCTTGATCACAGCCTAAGGCATACACGCATGTCAGCATTATAGTAAATTGGCCATTGCGATCCAAGAAAGGGCAGTTTGCGACAAGAGCGAAAGGCCGGGGCGCAGACCTTCTGCGGGGTAAGATCATAGCCGACCTCATCCTGAAGGCCTTTCCGAATGCGCTTTTCGGAGATGGTATTCAGGTCACTCTTGGCTAAGATCGAATCAATGATTGGGACGTATTTATCGCGGGCATCCGGAGAGACTGAGGAAAGGAAAGCAAATGATGTCAGTTGAGAGCGATCTCGGCCGTGGAGCACGACCCGGGAACATCAGACTCCGAACTTACGCGACATCTTGAGCCAGTAGCTTTGCTTGCCGTCCCTTATGCAGGACCCGACCGGAGGCTTTGAATTTTAATGGGGTCAATTGCTGACCGGGCACGATCGGGGAGTCAGTGAGGCTATCGGCAGCTGGATACCAGCCACGGCGGTCGTGCACTGGCGAGGATCGTCTAGATCTGGGCGTAGCGCTGGCGCTTAGGACCGGCGGGGCATGGGAGAGAGAGAGATTCCGCAGGGAAATAAGACGGAAGAGAGGATTGATATAGGGATAGTGAACAAAGAGAGAGGTAGAGAGGGCCGGCCCACAACGACCAGCAGCTATCACCCGCAGCAGCAAAGGATAGCGGGACGATGCGTGGGATCGCGATTGTTATGATGGATGTCCAGCCAAGCCGATGTACAGGTCGGTTACAGACAATAATCAGCCGGCGAGAAGCTGGGGCGGGCGGGCTTACTTAAGGGTCACGTGGCACGGCCGGGGACGGGAGCGGACCATCGGTACCGCAGGTAATCTTACAGTTACAGTCACAGTGTGGATTCAGGCAGTCAGGCAGTCAGAGGTCAGGTGACACCTGCTGACACATACCTGACTCATCACATCGCACACAGAAGCGCTTGTGGTTTGGGATTTGTTCTTTTGCCCTAAAATCAGCCAAAACGGGGTCGACCAGCAGAAAATCCAGAACAGGATCTTCCAGCCTCAGTATCAACCCTCCCCTTATCGCCGTTCGCTGCGACCGCAAACATGGCGCCCAGTTTCGACACCCTGACTGAGCAGGACCTCCACGAGGAGGAGGAGGAGGAGATTGACTTCTCCGGTGAGTGCGACTCTTTGTTGTCCATCCTGCCTTGCCATCCCCGTGCCCCTCGTCGCTGACGCCGCTCCCCCCCCCGTCGTCGCCCTGCAGACTTGAAGGAACAATACGAAGTCAAGATCGAGGAGGGTTTGGATACATTCGTCGTCATCGATGGGCTCCCCGTCGTGCCGGAGGAGAGCCGGCAAAAGCTCATCAAATTCTTGTTGAGGAAGCTCAACACGGTCGGCCACACCTCCGAAGATGCCGTCTTCATGCCCATCAACGACAAGAACATGTCCGAAGGGTATGTATTGGGAAACTGCGCGGGGACATCGTGGAAGTATTAACGCTGGCCTCTAGTTTCGCCTTCGTTGAGTACGAGACCCCCGAACAAGCCATCGCTGCCGTCAAGCAACTGCACGGCGTCCCCCTCGATAAGAAGCACACCCTCGCCGTGAACAAGCTCATGGACATCGACCGCTATGGCCGGGAAGGACGCATCGATGAGGAATACAAGCCCCCCACCATCGAACCCTTCAAGGAGAAGGAGCACCTCCGTTCATGGCTTGGCGACGCCAATGCCCGTGACCAGTTCGCCCTCTACCGCAACGACAAGGTCGGCGTGTTCTGGAACAACAAGAACAACCCCCCGGAGAACGTCGTCGATCGCGCCCACTGGACGCAGCTCTTCGTCCAGTGGTCCCCCAAGGGTACCTACCTTGCCTCCGTCCACCCCCAGGGTGTCCAACTCTGGGGTGGACCCGCCTTCTCGAAGCAAAAGCAGTTCCCCCACCCCTTTGTGCAACTGGTCGAGTTCTCGCCCGGTGAGAGCTACCTGACCACCTGGTCCGCCCGCCCCATTCAGGTCGAGGAAGGTCACCCGGTCCTGACCTACGAGGAGGACGGAAAGAACATCATCATCTGGGATATTATCACTGGAAAGCCCCTGCGGTCATTTGTTTCCCACGATCTTACTGCCGGTCCCGGTGCTGAAGGCGATGCCCAGCCCAAGAAGAAGGTCCAGTGGCCTGCTTTTAAGTGGTCCGCTGACGAAAAGTACGTCGCGAGAATGCTACAAGGCCAGTCGATCTCGATCTACGAAACGCCCCGGATGAACTTGCTGGGCAAGACTTCCGTCAAGATCGATGGTGTTATGGACTTCGAATGGTCCCCCGCTACAGTCAACCGCGAGGGCGTCAAGCAATACGAACAGCTGCTCTGCTTCTGGACTCCCGAAATTGGCAGCAACCCGGCCCGTGTTGCTTTGATGAGCGTCCCGTCGAAGGAGATTGTTCGTACGCGTAACCTGTTTAACGTGTCGGACGTCAAGCTGCACTGGCAGTCGCAAGGTACTTACGTCTGTGTGAAGGTGGACCGCCACTCCAAGTCGAAGAAGTCCATGGCCACCAACCTGGAGATTTTCCGGGTACGCGAGAAGGGTGTCCCCGTTGAAGTCGTCGACAGCCTGAAGGATACGGTCATCAACTTTGCTTGGGAGCCCAACGGTGGCCGTTTCGTCCTGATTACAAACGGTGAGGCTCCCAGTGGTGCTGCGGTTCTCCCAAAGACGTCCGTGTCTTTCTTCGCCCCCGAGAAGAAGGGTGTCTCCGCCGGTAACTTCAAGCTCGTGCGCACCATTGAGAAGAAGAACAGCAACGCCATCTACTGGTCGCCCAAGGGTCGTTTCGTTGTCGTCGCCACTGTCCACTCGCAAACTAGCTTCGACATTGATTTCTGGGATATGGACTTCGAGGGTGAGAAGCCTGAGGGCGAGAAGGATCTGGCCGCCAATCTTCAATTAATGAAGACCGTTGAGCACTATGGTGTGACGGACATTGACTGGGATCCTACTGGCCGTTACGTGGTCAGCAGTGCTAGTGTCTGGACTCACTCGGTAAGCTTCTTCTGGTTATCTGTTCATTTTATTCTTACTAACCAACGCCCGTGCCTTCAGATGGAGAACGGCTACAACATCCACACTTTCGCCGGTCAGACCCTTGCCGAACACCCCACCGAAAAGTTCAAGCAGTTCCTCTGGCGCCCTCGCCCCGCAACCCTTCTCAGCAAGGAGGAGCAGAAGCAAGTGCGCAAGAACCTCCGCGAATACTCGAAGGAGTTCGACGAGGAGGACAAGTACGCCGTGGACATTGCCAACACTGCTGTTGTGGAGACGCGCAAGCGCGTTCTCAACGAGTGGGTTGCCTGGATCCGTCGGGAGAAGGAGTTCCTGGCCGAGGACAAGGATGCTTTCGGTGTTCCGGAAGACGTCGACTCGGCCAAGCAGGCCAGGGATGCTCCCGCCGTGTCCGACGACCAGGGCGAAACGGTGGTGGAGGAGATTGTGGAGGAGATCATCGAGGAGAACGAAGAGGTTATCGGTTGATTGGGCGTCCATTTCCATATCTAATGTGTTCCATTCCATCTATTTCCCTTTCCTTCTTCTTGCATCTTGTCTGTCGATATCCTCGCCCTTTTTTTAACCTCGGAAGCCTCCCAATTTTCCCTCCCTGTGAGCTTCTTCTGTGATCCATTTGGATTGGTTCCAGCCCGGGGGTATGTCTGGAACAACAATCAAAAGTGAATAGATCTATGTTTGCATATTTCCCAAGCGTGGGACTTTGATGTGCGTGATGTGATGTTGGTAGCATGAGAGATGACAGACAATGATGAACCTGCCGTTCTGCCTGCCGCATGTAGCTTATTGCACTTGATTTCAAAACAACTTCCCATGACATGATCGATACTTTAACCCACTAGACCTATTTAGCAAAGCACAAATCATCCCAATACTACCCAACCTACAACCACTATTAACCCCAGCAACCCCGTCTTTCTCTCGCGAGCGCCAGCACCACTACTACTCGCCGTCGCGGTGGTCCCAGACCCCGTCGCGGACCCGGTCTCATACGGGCCGGAGTACGTACTCGACGCCTGCACGTTAATCTTGAAGAACTCCTTGTCCCCCAACAGCTTATTCCCGCCCATGACATTTCCGGGCGGTGCATACTCGCAGACGACATACCATCCCTGGGGGCGCTCATAGCTCCCGGACCCGTTTTTCGTCTCGTCATACCCGCAATTCACCGCCGCACACCCCACATCCGTTGTGGCCCGCCACACCAGCTGCGAGAAATGTCCTGTCTCCTCGGTGAAGCCCGTCGGTTCCTGGAAATTGTACTCTAGGCCTTCATCGCCCCAGGCTGTGACCGCGGCGGAGGCGTTCGGGTAGCCAAAGGCGAGGTTTTCGCCGTACGGGCCGTGCTGGTTGGTGGTTCTTTTGTTAGCATGGATGTGCTAGTTTCTTTTTGTCTTGATGAATATGCGGTATGTATGGGGTGAATAATCGGCGTGGTATAACTATGGAGTGGGAACTGGCTGGAGGGGAGGGAAGGAGGGAGGGAGGGAGGAACCCCACAGAATGTTGCCATTTACATCCGTCAGCCCAGTTCTGGGCGTATGTCGTGAGGGTCTCATTCCAGAGGAGATGGGTCGCATTGTGCGCTTTGCGGTAAGCGTTGCTGACGCTGAGGACGGCATCCTGGAAGGTCTGTTCGGAGGTATAGGAGGGTGGGTGCGGAGCGGTAGGGGCGAGGGTGATGACGACGGTGGTTTGTTCGGCGAGGGAGATGGCGCTAAGGAGAAGGAGGGGGGGGATTACTGTCGAGATAGAGAACCTGCGGTATAATATCATTCTCTCTGGGTTTGCGGCGAAGATTCAGAGTATCATGGTTAGTTTTTGAAGTTTAGGAATGGGATAGTGACAGGTCTGGTGGGATGATTGTCTGGTGGTTTCACTATATCCGATTGTCAAGGACAATAAAGCAGTCGTGGTGCCAAAGACTTTTGTTATGAAACATCGTCGCTTCTTTGTCGGGGGGAAGGGGTAGTATTTGCTTTTTCAATCCTGATGTCAGAATGGAAGGGCCAGAAGCACATGTGGATTCTAAGGTTCTGGAAATGCGATCCGGACCTTCACCGTGAACAGAGTATGTTGACATCACTGGATATTATTACCCAGTGTAAGCCATGAACTCCCAGGTCTGCTCACCCTTCAGTCAACTATTTCACTCGAAGATTGACCAGGTGTATGTACATAATCCAATCTATATCGTTGCATCACCCCGTGGTCTACCCTCTCTATCCATGACACAACGCTGCGGCAAATGGCAAAGCCCTGGGGTATTCGTAGCTCTATATACACCGTATCTTCATAATGCTGGGCATAATCCTTTACATAACATTACACCCAATCCCATACATGGCTCGTTCAACGTCCCGTTTCACCTGGTACCAATCCGCTCGGCGCTCAGCGAACTCATAGACCTCTTCCACCCGCCAGATCCCATTGAAGCGATCCGCGTCGGCGATGATCGTAGCCAGCTCCTTGGCATCAGAAGGGTCGATCAAGTATATCTGCGACAGTTCCCGGAACGCCTTGAAGTAGAGAAGGAGATCATTGTTCTTGAAATTCTGGATGAACTTGAAATAATGGTTCATATCGCTAGGTGACATCAGCCTTGTTCAGGTGGGTGACTTAATGGGATAAGCATACCTGATTAGCTTTAAAGATCCCTCGACGCTGATTCTTTGTCGCTTGAGATGCTTGCACAGAGCCGAAAATAGACGCAGTCCGACTTCCTGGTTAAAGACGTCCAGCATACTCTTGTCCGTGCTTCCGACCAGCATCTGCGTATGAGACGAAACCACATCAACTACAGCCGCAGCTGCTTCTGTGATGCTAACATCCATCGTTCTCCTGTACGGATCAGTGGAGATGCTAGGGTTAAAGTCGGTCGCCAACTGTCTTGTCGCAAGAATGTAGTCCACCTCTTCCATGAGGACATCGATTCCTTTGTTGAGTCCGGCAGCAACACGTTCATCGAGGTTTTGCTCGAACTTCTTCTTCTCCTTCACAGCGGGATCGAGGAAATCGTTCCGGTCCGTCAGTTTTGTGCCGATGAGCTCCTGCTCATAAAAGACGTCGATCATTTGGAGAATGAGATCGCCTACATTCACCAGCTCTAGGAAGGTGACCAAGGGCTCAACACCGGATTGATCCCGTTCCCCTTGCTCGCGTGGCCGGTAGTTCGATAGGTGGTCAACGGCCCTGTTGAAGCCACCGATCAGGTGACGGTGCCCTAAAATTCGCACCAGGGCAACAAATATGGCCTCACACTGCTGCTTCACGGCAATTCCGTACTCGCCTTTAATCTTGACGAATTGCGCGGCACGCTCCAAGCTCGATTTGGCCGCATGGACTAGGCTCAGGGCCAATTCAATGCTAAAAAGTGACCGAATGCCCTCCATCTTAGACTTCATGATTGCAGCCTTTGCTGCAAGTTCCGTGGTCGGGGGAGCGTCCAGTATCGGAGGGGTCGTCGGTGAAGCAATGGTCGAGAATCTATTGGGGCTTTTCAAAGATGATGTGTCGCTAGGGGTGGGTTCCGAGAACCGTTTTGATTCATTTGCCTTGTTCCCCGAAAAGCTGGGAAGAATAGCGACCGGTGCCATAATCACTTTCTTGAACGAGGTCAGGAAGTCCCGCTTATCCGCCTGTCTATTGATGTTCGACATCAAGAATGACTCAGTTGAAGCTGCCTGTTCTAGCAGTTGTCTATCCCACTCCCCCACAGCTGCCTCAGACCCCGCTCGAAAATGATCCAATTCCTCTGCAAGATACAGATCCAGGTGAGGTTCGTATGATTTCACAATAACACGTTCCAAGAACTCGTCAAAACTATCATCCGAGCTTTGAATTGGTAACAGCGTGTCCAACAGGTTGAGACATTGGGCAAAAGTCCCCGAAATGGCCGTCAGGTAGGCTTCGATATCCAAGCGATGTAGCTCATCAAATATGGCGGTTAGGAACGGATACAATACATCCTGTCCTAGCTTATCAATAAAAGGCGTAGCAACCTTCAAAGACGGGGGGAAAGCGCGGTTAATGATCGAGACTTCTTCGTTGTAAGCCACACTCAGTCGAGTGAAAAACACCTGGGTATGTTGAAGCTTGACCTGCTGCGCTAGGGGATCAATACAATCCGCTACTCTGCCGAGATCTGATCTTCGAGTAACAAGGTGGTTGTGGTGGATGAAAAGCTCAGCAGCTGCGCTTCCGCCGTTCAAAGTGTAGAGTACATGAGCGTACTTCCTCATCCTGTCGTCAATGTCCTCAGTTTCATATCCATGTCGGAACTCCTTAAGAGCAGCTGTTTCGAACATCGACACAGCTGTTTGCAACCGTGCGACTCGTTCACGCCAGTCGTCCGTGGAGTCGCATTTGGAAAACAATTGCAGCTGCGAAAGAATAATGGCTTGGTGCAGCGGATCGGTATATTGTTTGAAAAGCAGATTGTCTGGAGAGGCACCGGACGTGGAAATGTCCTCGTAATATGGCGCCAGCGCCGCATGTATCTTTCCATACTCCTGGCGCGCCTCTCCACGTATCGATTTCACTCGTTTCAACACGCCCAGGACTGGGTCACTGTCTGAGCCGTCCGATATATCGACAGCGGTGGCAGTGGAAAGTCTGATTTGGTCGAATCCGTCCGAAATGGATTTCAAATCAGACTCGGTGGCCTGCAAACCCTTTCCAGCAGGCGCACCATGCGTTTGCTGCACATCGACAGCTTCTTGGCGCTCGACACTTGGCATGTCAGCGATTGTACCAAAAACTTCTTCCGTGTGTTTTCTCGCTTCCACCTCATCCCAGCATCCCATCCGTTTCAGCTTCTGAACCCATCTCGTATCATCGTATGCTATCTCGCGCAGAAGTTTTGACGACCGAGCTGCTCGTATAAGATCGACTGGGGAAAGATAGTCAAGGATTGAGGACATGATCTCTAGTCTAGGTTAGAATCCTGTTGACCCCATAGGATGTGTTCCACCCTCTCGTCCTGTCTGCTTCCTGTTGCTGCATGCGGGAACGTACCTGCCGGGAGGGAGGCCCTGGAGATTTCCTCCATCGAAGCCATTTTGAGTGAAGCCAGAACATCCTTGCGCGGCTTCACCCCAGTGCCTGGCCCATTCCTCGCTTTCTGCATCGTGTAGTGACCGAATCGGCATTGGGAGAGATACGCTGTCGTCTGTCAGACGCTCCAGAAGCTCAGCGCGGGCAAGCCGGTCAGGCCCAGGGTTCCAGTGTGTCCGCCGACCGACTAGCTCGCTCCGCGGGGCAGCCCCAATTTGTCGACCGGGAGACGACCTGCGAAATCAAACAACACCGAGATAGTTTCGGGAGGGAGAGGGAGGAGGAACGATCGATCATGAAAGCTATGTTCGTATGGTTGAACCATATCCTGCTCGTTCAAAAGATGGGGCTGTCCATCGCCTGGATTAATCGAAAGGGGGGCTGGTTGGCCGTTCGTCATATGGGCGGCAGACCCCGGAAAATCCATGGTTGGATCGGCCGGCAGATTTCCATTCCGGGGGGATTCACCATCTTCACCGTTCACCTCCCCAAGGAAAGTATAGTAGATAGGTCGCAGTCAACAAGCATGTTTCCCTGCAGGACTGTGTGGTAGCAGAGCTGTCATAAGATGATCTATAGCTTATAATACTCATTGTATCTAGGTGAGAGTCCCCAATGGGAATCTCCGACATCACACTTCGTGTTTTGTGAGGGGGTTCCACAGCGCAGTGAAATATATTAAGGGACCTACCTACTACCTACTAGTAGTGGTATCTGCTGTAAGTGAATGGAACCTCAACAATAATCGTACTACTATTATTGGAACATGCGCATCAACCATAGGTACTGTGCACCAGGCCCAAGCGTCTGATCAGCCCCAGTAGGTTGTTTTTAATATATCCACTTACATAACATGATATGCAGTGCCAGACCACACACTACTCCATTAGTTCACTTCCTACGTGCAAAATAGTAGAAATTGGCTGTGATTATTTTGGGTTCACATAAAGATAGACTGACTGACCAGGTCATATCTCATATTCTGAAGAGTGGGTAGATTTAAGGTGGCCTAGTTCCCAGGTAGTAGTTGGTCTGCTGAGAGCGGATTGGTAGCAGATGGCTTGTTCGCTGTGTACTCTCCCAACTTTCCGCCGTAGTGCTACATCCTAAAGTTTTCACGAACAAGCAGCCATCCTTTGCCTTTCAAGTTGTTGCAGGTTTACTCAGTTTCCATAAGTAGATCACATAAACCGGAAATGAATCTTGATAGCACTTTTCGAAGTCCTCCAGATGTTTCTCAACTACCAATTCTGCACGTCGAGGCTCTTGTTAAAAGCAAGGACGGAATCATTGTGCGAACTGATCTGGTATGCTGTCTCCAGCCGAACCTATTCTTCAATTGATCCAACGCTTTGACCGGTCAGTAGATCAGAGATGGGGTTACAAAATGGCTCCTGGACAATTTTGTCGCCCTCTCCATCGGACAAGAGATCTCTTCATTCGGTAGGTAAGGCCCTGCAGGCGAAAGATGCCCCAGACTAGCATTCTAAAGACGCTATAGGAGGGTTAAATGAGTCGTACGCCCAGGACTTTGATTCAATCCTCGTCATCGAATGCAGCGGGGGAAATTTGGATACTGGAGCATATCGACTTCAGCAGGTCGAGCTAGACGTCCAAGCGTACCAACTCCACACACAACCCGAGCAGCAGAGCTCCCAGCATACACAGTCGCTCGAAGGTCCGGCAGACGAGTCGGATAATGACTCAAGGGCAAGAATACTGGTTCTACCGAGCATAGATCTGGACGGGCTATGGGAGTCGTAAGACTATGGCGGATTCCTTGCTGTCTTCCAATACTCAAGAGCAGTTCACTCACTATATGGCTTAGATTGCAATTCGACCTGCCAATACAATCAAGGCTCCTTTCCGCTATAAGTAGAATGGGTAAGAGGTCTTGCTTGTACCTGTGTCTGAGGAGCCTCTCTAACGGTTATGCGCAGTGTCATTTTCTGTCCAAAGACTTGGTAAATGGGTCATCACATGGAACAGGTTGATCCTCATATGGGGCCCGCCAGGAACAGGAAAGACGAGCCTTTGGTGCGTTTAGTTACAAGGTGTCATGCTATCGGTTGCTAACCGATCTAGTCGCGGTCTTTCTCAAAAGCTTGCCATACGTCTGGGAAAGCATTACCCTCGAAGCAAGCTATTCGAGGTCAATGCGCATTCCCTAGGAAGTAAATTTTTTGGTGAGAGTGGAAAGCTGGTCGGCAGAATGTTCGAGAACATAGAGTCGTTGCTTGAGGAGGAAGATGATACTTTCGTTTGCGTCTTCATAGACGAGATAGAGACACTGGCCTCTCGGAGAGACAGGGCATTGAATGGAAATGAGCCCTTCGATGCCATTCGGGCGGTTAACGCTCTATTGACAGGCCTGGATAAGCTGAAAGAGCATCCGAATGTGATTGTTGTCTGCACAAGCAACTTGGTCACAGCTCTGGTATGGTCCGATCGGAAGTTCCATTTGGATGAAGTCGATAGCTCATGCATTTCGTTCAGGACCAAGCCTTTCTCGACCGCGTCGACATAAAACAGTATATTCCTCGACTGGCTGCCAGGCCGGTCTACAAGATCTCCAAAGACTGTCTAGAGGAATTGGGTCGACATGGGATCATTGAAGGTGCTTGTTTTGACGTGGTCCAGATCACTCCGAACGATCCGTTGCAGTATGTGGAGCGGCCTGCGGAACAGCTCATCCTACCATCCTTTAACGAGATGATCTTGCACTATAAGACGTTCCCAAATGCAATCCCCAAGCTGCTGGCTGATGCAGTTTTGGAGAGTGAGGTCAGTGTTGTCGAGACGTTTCCTTGCGAGGGATGCCGACGTTGGACGGGGATCGATCATCCGGGACTGACTGACTGTACATTAGGGGCTTAGCGGCCGCACCATCCGGCGATTACCTGCCCTTTCCTTGGTGTTATACAGCAACAGTGCCCGGTATGATATACGGACGGCTATTCAAGCATTGCGCATGGGAATAGCGTCGGAAACCCAGGCGAAGGCGGAGGCGATGGTGGAAGAGCACTCGGGGGCGACACGGACCAACGGCCAATGAGAGCGGAAGGATTGGTACGCGGCTCTGCGTAGGACGGACGGGGACGTAGGATGGAGATGGAGAGATCGCTGTAATCGAAACATAGCCAGACGCTAGATGTTGAATGCCAGCAATTGAATCTCCCTGCAAGCTCCCCTCGAAATGCTTATCAATCTTTGTTGAGGCTGCTGTCATCATCATAACAGTCAAGCGGTCTCCGAAAATTGTTGTTCCGGAAAGTCGCGGTTTTCAGCCGAAGACAGTTAGAACCGGGGCGGTGACCAATCAGAGTGAGGGTTTAGGCAATCCGCAAACCCAAGAGAAACTTGACCCGTTCGACCAACCTCGACTTCACCTCCAAAAGCACATTCTCCCTGTGCGCTCCAGCCTTACCCCCCCCCTCCCCCTCCCCCCTCCCCTTCTGTGGCTATCGTGCCTTCCTGAATACCCATTGTCCGGAGGGTCTATCACATCGTCAGTATGCTGGCACGTACTGTTTTGCGCAGCGTGCCCTTCCGGGGTGTCGCACGTCAGTCCTTGAGCCAGACCTCCACGGTACGCACTTCCCCGACATTGATGCCCATTGAACCCAATGGATGAGGACAATCGCTTCCCAATCGACCAGAAGGGCTTCCATGAACGTCTCCCACTAACTAATCCCCCCCTCAGCGTGCGTCTTCCTCGTCCGCCGGTGCCGAATCCGCCAGCTCCCCCTTCCACCTCACACTTGCCGCGTCCGCCGCTACCGCTGTCGCTCTCGGATCCGCCGCGTATCTCTATGGCCAGGAAGCTTTTGCCATGACACCTGCTGAGGAGGGGTGAGTGGATCCATTGTGATACCTTGGAGATGGCCGGGGGGTAGCTAGCTGCTCCGCTGCTCCGACCGAGGCATCGCCTTACCGGCTCGACTGTTGATAAAGGCTGACGCTTCGAATTTAAGATTGCACCCTACCGCATACCCTTGGGAGCACGCCAAGTGGAACAAGACCTTCGATCATCAGGCGTGAGTTCCCCAAATCCGGGCGAATAGCTATTGTCGCCCGTCCCCGACTTCGGCACCCTTACTCATATTTTGCACCTCAGCCTCCGCCGTGGATTCCAGGTCTACCGTGAAGTCTGCGCCAGCTGCCACTCCCTGACTCGTGTGCCTTGGCGCTCGTTCGTCGGTGTTATGCACACCGTTGATGAGATGAAGGCCATGGCCGAGGAGAACGAATACGACACCGAGCCCAACGACCAGGGCGAGATCGAGAAACGCCCCGGAAAGCTGTCCGACTACATCCCTGGTCCCTACAAGAACGAGGAGGCCGCTCGTGCTGCCAACGGTGGTGCCCTGCCCCCGGATCTCAGCTTGATCGTCAAGGGCCGTCACGGCGGCTGCAACTACATTTTCAACCTGCTGACTGGTTACCCCGATGAGCCTCCGGCTGGCGCTACCGTCCAGGAGGGCATGAACTTCAACCCCTACTTCCCCGGTACCGGTATGTTATAATTCATTTGTCGTGTCTAGTTCCACGGGGTCAAATCTGACTTTATCCAGCTATTGCCATGGGTCGTGTCCTCTTCGATGGTGTTGTTGAGTATGAGGACGGAACTCCCGCCACCACCTCCCAGATGGCCAAGGACGTTACCGAGTTCCTCAACTGGGCTGCCGAGCCCGAGATGGATGACCGCAAGAAGATGGGTGTCAAGGCTATCACCCTCCTCACCGGTCTGTTCGCTGTTAGCGTTTGGGTTAAGCGTTACAAGTGGTCCCCGATCAAGACGAGAAAGATTGTGTACAGCCCTCCCGTTCCCCGGCGCTGAATGTTGCAGCGGACTGTATGAATTGCACACCGCGGAGGAAGAATATAGGCGGCTAGCGAGCCTTGATCTAATCCATGTTCCAACTCACGTTGGTTCCACGTCGCCTTTTCCTTCAACCTGTCACTCTATTCGATGGTCTCTGCCTATTTCGTTAGATGTTACTCAGGACACTTGTATCTGTACCTTAGATATTTATTCTCCTTTGAAAATGTTGCTTGAACCCCCAATGTCACAATTTCCTTTGTTAGCTTCCGATTGTGGGCTTTCGTATAAATATTCGACCTCCCAGCGCGGAAAGTTGAGTGGATTGCTAGAGCTCTTGAATATATATATATACATATATGTCACTACTATCTATTCGTATCATGCGTTGACTCGCTTTTGATCGATTCGCCAGTGGATCTGGCGTAGTTCGCCGAGGCTGAGATGCCGTTATCAGGTGCTATCATGATCGACTGTCCTCTCACCGTCACTGAAGATCCTTGAAAATATCTTGTCATAGGACTGCCACATCCCAGAGAATACAAAATCTCCAAAACTCATAAGCCATCCGGGACTGCGACCATCTGTGCCCGCAAGGCTTCTCGAGAGTCGAAGGACAAGAAGCAGCGATGGCCCCCAAAATCCCAGAAATACCACCTTTCCAATACGTTGACGCAGGGAAGTGATCTTGTACGGTTGTATCATAGAGAGATGCGTTCGATAGGCGATAGGAAGATCATGTTCGGCGGCGCCCATCTCGATCAAGTTGAGATAGCGAACAGATGGCTGGGCGTTGAGGCGTACCGGAGGGCTGAAGCACGGGATAGATGTAGTTATACTTGTACCCGTGGAAGATTCTTCGAAGGGAGACAGCAGTGTGTGGGCTTTGAAGGGGTTTGTATTTGGACGCTCAGGAATCGGATCCGCGGAGTTATAGGACTCGGGGAACGGGTAGCAGTCAACGACTCGATCTTTGTATCCACGTCCGCCACCTTCCGTCGCTATTATCCAGGCGTAATCGGCGAGAGTGACCTCATATACAACGCCAACAAGCGGTATGTTGGAGGTGTAGCCCGAGGTTTCCCCGGGTATGAGACGCGAGCACTCCGAGGCGGCCTGTCCGTTCCATCCACTGTCTTCAACCTTGTCTGCATTATCTTTCCCGCCTGCAGGATTGCGAAACTTAGTTGCTGCGAAGCAGGGTTCCGTGTAGGGCACGCCCGGAATATCGAACGTAAGTTGCAAGTCTGGGACGACCACGTTGATCCGAGAAAGTGGCTTGATGCCCCGCCTCCCTAGGAATGTCTCCGAGTATAAATTCGAACCGTAAGCAAGGTACAGGACGGTCTTTTCAAGCGGGGGGTTCTCGTCTCCTATTTTCTCGAGATGATGAGCCACGGCCTTTTCAGAGAGATGGGGGTCACCGTCGAGGGACTGATTCGTTGTCGACACTCGCTGCCTCTCGTAAGACGTTTGGAGTGAATGATCCATATCCTGTGATGAGAGAGTCTCAATTCCGGATAAAGCGTCTAATTCTCCGAATGTCGCGATTATGCTTGACCGGCGCACTCGAGAGACAGGGAGACATCCCTCCTCGTCCTGGTTCGCCTCCGCCATTTCCAGACAGTTTGAATTCCCGGAATGAACAGTGCTGGGCTGAGTAAATTTTTGTCAGTCAATCTGGATTATGGAAATGTGAGTAAAAGGGGACCGCCATGATATAGGCCAGTCAGGAGGCTGCACGGCGCTGCCGGAAAGCCATATTCCCATTACTAGTATAAGTCTCGGAACGGATACTCCAGTAGCCGTCCGGCTGACCAAGCCATGGATTCTCGAGGAAGACCTTCGCAAAACTTCTCAAGTTCAACAGTGGGGGGTTGTTGGCTCTGGAAGGTGGTTTTTTAAGGAAATTGTTGTTGATGGTTTGACATATCCAGTGAGATCATTAGCTAAGCCTGCCCGCATACTGGTAGGGAGGGTTGCGTGATTTCACACCAATCACCCCGGAGCAACATGTCTCTCGAACTGAACGCGGCTCTAACCATCCAGCAGAGGTCAAATTGAGGTCGAAAGTCTCTAGCTTCCAACAATTACCACTGTGACAATGAGGTACTTATGCTTATTATTATCCCCCCCACTTTCATTTCATTTCATTTCATTTTTTTTTTTTTTTTTTTTTTTTTTTTGCATGTTAGAATAAGGCGAGCACCGCCCAGAGCTTTGTGTGAATAATGACTATACACGGCCGGCGTGGAGCGTCAGTCATGTTGGTGCCTCGTAGTGCAGTCTCGAGAAAAAATCCTTTGGCTGACCACATTATGATCCCCCTATACTGACTAACAGGATGCAAGTCTCCTAAGATCACCCTTTAGATGACGACCTGGTGTGGCGTTTGTTCGTCTTAACATAAGAGGTAGAATGAATCCCAAGATAATTGGCGAGAGGGAAACTACTAGATGTCGGCGACAATGTTGGAAAATACGAGCGTAGCATCATGTGACAGACTTGTTGGCCTGCCTCTTGTTGTATCTGGAAGCAAGCAGCGCTGTTTGCCGTTCCTGACCTGTACACCTACTACCTACCCACCTTAGCCTCTTCGGCTCAAGCGGCTGGCATACGCAAACCAACCCACAAGACACAGAATGAGTTCCAGCATCTCAGAAATGGCCCAGGAAGATCCACAATGGGCTTGTATTCCAGAACTGGCTTCGCAACTGGCATGCTTGGCCAGTGGAGGTAGTGACTCCGAGGATACAGTACCAGGACCGGGGCCTTATTACAATTGTCTTTCGCATAATCCTCGACTCTACACTTTCTCGAGTCATCTTGTGGAAGCCTTGCTGCAAAACAAGCCTATTGACAATGCCTTCAACATCCACCAGATACTTTCAATGCTGACGGATAACAAACGGATTGTCCATGTGCTCGAGAACACTTCGCTACGATGTCTGGCATACATACTACTCACTTCAAATGTAGAAGATGGACCGCAAAATGGGCTTTATCTCCTACTGGTCCGAATCCATACTAGTCACTACAGCTGCCAAATGTCTAATGATCTCACTAGGATGAACCTCAATCTATACGAGACTCAGGATGTATGGTACATCAAGCGACAGTACCACAGGCTGGGGAACAGTCACGATTGCTCCTAGCCAAATTGATCCAGAGCCTGTATCATATATTCGCTACCGAGGAGCATGTTGTCCGACTACGAAGACTGGTAAGTCTAAGTGCTCCATGTAATTTATTGCTATTGACCGATAACAGGCTGGTAAAATACTAATCGACATAATATCCGAGTCTGAGCTTAACGGTGCTCTTCTGGTGGAGCATCAGGAAGTGAAATTGTCACGGTACCACACATTAATATAGAGGAACTCTTTTACTGACGCAAGTAGTTTCCAGACTTCCATCTATTCTCCTTAACGAAGCCGATGCAATTTTGAAGGTATTTGCAACTACCATCTTGCATACATTGCACAAGTCTGGAGTGAGCATAGACCTGCCCTGGCCCCCGGACAGCACCGAACAGAGAACTACTTTCTTCGAATGCCTAGGAGTTTATGGAAATAGCGTACTACAGCTTTTTCATGACTTCAACAACGAAGTCAATCCACTCAGTCATACGAAAGAGCAGTCCGCAGAGGCTCTTGGGTGCCATACCAACTCCCGGAATTGCTTCCTGGTTCAATCAGTTGACATTGACGCTAAAGCGCCTCTAATCGATGGCACTGTCCTCGTCATTCCTACCAAAGATGGCTTAGCTTTCGTGAGAAACCAAACTGAAACATCTAGAGCACAGCTCGAATACACCGAAGTTCGTCTTGGGAACATTTATCAGCATGCACAACAGCTTTTAGACAGCTCCAATAAGAGAAGATATCGACTTACTTGTACCCTATCCCGATCAAATCCAATATCGTTAAATGATAGACGACGGAGTTTCAGCGGCCATGTGCTTGGCATAGCCTCTAACAACGATCTTAGTGATCTACAGAAGGCAATCGAGATTATTTGCCAGAACCCCAGGGGTTCCCCAAGGCCGAGTACAAACATTCGAAGATCTTCCTCTCTTTTGGTGCAGCTGGACACAGGGGAGGAAATTTCGAAAAAGTCCTCCGGCCTGCAAACGAGTCCACAGGGGAACACGGGCCCGAGAAAAGGAAAGCCTGAGGGGACATCCGATGAACCCTCAGAGAACGTATCACCGGACATACAGCTAAATAGCAAAGAGGATCTGCATGATGACACCTTGGAATACACTCAATTACAAAAGGGCCAACGAAATCTTTATGAAAAATGCTTCCTGTCTTCCAGCCCTCTGCAAGACCAGCGGGAAGGTCCTGCATGCAGACTGGCCTCACCCGTTTTAGACACACTGGTGTCCAGGTCGCTGAAAGATCTACAGACAGGAGGCCGTACTTTGCGTCACGCAGCGAAAGTGCCTAGGCCCAATGAGCCTGTTATACTTAAACCCAAATACAGACCCAAAGATTCAGCACATGATCAGCCACCAAAAGAGGCACCTACACCTCTACAGAAAAAGCCCAGCCGTAAAACTGCACGCGCAACGAAAACTACCACAAGACGTCAGACAAGAATGACTTCTGGGAAGAGAAGAGGTAAACTGTCAAACACTCAGGAGTCTTTGATTTTTTCCACGCGACATCCTAAACAGAAGGTGTATTCAACCAATTCTAAACCTGTTGTTGATTGGTATGAAGATCTTCGACCTAGTGACGAGGCAGACAGGTCGAAACATCAAGAGGCAGAAGTTACTTCGGTCTCCTCACCAATGCCTGGTGACGGATGTGTTTTTGAAAAGGGACAGATCTCTTTGGGTAAGAGAAGGACGGCCCCAGCAAAAAGCATATTATCCAAGAAAGGCGGGCACCCACGCACTAAACGCAAAGGAGGGAAAAAGAACACTAAGGAAACTATGAAGCCATCCACAATTTCCAGAAGGGAAGGCGCAGAAAATAGTAACCTTGAAACAAATGAAATTGATATTAAAACAAAGGCTACTGCCATCGATTCCAACGAAAACGACAGTTCTCTTGTGTTGGCGTGCAGTGAATTTCCTTTTATTCAGGATGAGAAAGGTAGTGTGGAGGAACAGTCCATTGATGAATCCACAGCCGAGATCCAGGAAAACGATTATCTATGCTTTGTTGAAAAATTCCATACAGATCACCGAAGGTTCCGAGGTAGGGGGCATGCAGTTGGAAGCAAATTGCTTGCAGCCTTTAAACAAGACAATCTTTCAAGCCCTGATAGCAAAGAGGATGCCTTGGAGCATACGCAAAGGGAAAGCACGCAAGAAGCTCCGAACGAACCTGTTCGATCAGACGGCTTACTTATTCGAGGTCCCAAATCAACTCATATGCATCCAAGCGACAGGACTTTAGTCGAGGACTTACGCTCGGCGGAGCATGTCGAAGAAGAGTATATTATGGTTGACAATCAGTCAATGTCTGGGTCATCACATGAGATCGTCATGCACGGGTTTCAGGATGACTTCAATACAGAGAATTTGAGCGTCAAACTCAGAAAAAGAGCCAGGATCTGGGATTTAGATGACGGAGAACAAGCAACGGGACTCCAGACATGCAGTCCCATCGCATCGAGGGTCGGGACACAGCGTCCCTTTGGAAACGGTCTATTCCAGTCGGGCAATGCAGGCACTAGGGCTGATCGAGACATCGGCATTTTAGGTTCAGCATTAAAAACCAACAGAAGTCCACTTATTATGAGTGAGGAATCAAGTTTGCCCAGTTCAGGCCATCTACAGTACAATGTGAACAGAGAATATGTCGAATCGGGAAGATTGCTGGCGAGAGAGCCTTCACCGCATATTTACAAAGAAATCGGCCATCCTACGAAATATACTAAACTGACACCGAGATCCATCATTGTCGATCCTAATGGAAGCCCGCGACTTCTGTTTGGCGAACGAAAAGAAAGTGTGGTTCGGGAAATTATGCCAGTCCGGGAACATATACAAACGTCAGTCGAGGAAGGCAAGTCCTCTGTCACCGAAGGAGATATAATTGACAAGGATCGAGATACTGTGGCTTATCTCGAGCAAATTACCAATGCAGAGAGTGGGCATAATCTAGCCGCGTCATGCAGGAAAGGCGCCACCCTGTGCAGTAAGGATATGTCTGTGTCGCCCAGTGTCCCGAGCAATTTTAAACATTCTGAGGACGAGGCCTGCATGAGTTATATCAGTTCGAAGGAGCCCCTTTCCTTAAAGGAGCGCCTCAAGGTATGCACCGATGTACACGGATCTGGGAAGACTTCGCAAGGTCCGAGAAATGCGGTGCAGCTGGCCCTTAATGGACGTTTCGCACCAGGAGGCGAGAGCAAGTCCCAGAATACACATCGTCCGACAGCACAGGCGAGTCCATTCCGAAAGTCACCACAAGGCCTGTCGAAGTCAAAGCCCGTCACGTTGAGCGCTGGCGCAGACGGGAGGCCCCAGCAGACAAGCTGGCAGTTATCTCTGCAAGCAACTAGCGATGTAAGGTCAACCTATTCATGAAGGATGACTGCAACACTACTGAGACTGTTCCTAGCACATTATACGCGAAATAGAGAGCGAGAGAAGGATGATTAATGATGTCCTGGAGATATATCGGCAAGATTGCAACCGGGTGCTTGACCAGCTCTTCGAAGCCCAGGAAGAGCGAATTCGGTTGTGCGAGCAACAGCTGAGATCCATCCAGCAACACCACACCGATGTATGCCAGGAACTGGTCCACCGCCTCGAGCGCAACGAGCAGCAGGTCCAGCAGAGAATGCACTTGGGGAATGCGGCGCCGGGAGAAGCGAAACGAGGCACATTTTAGCTCCTGATGCTTTGGTGTCATGGCGTTTCCAGAGCCCGGCGTCTGATCAGCACCGTGTCGCAAGGCCGTTCCCATAAGGTGTCATTGCATCGAGCGATGGCCATGTACTTGTTCCTTACAGCAATATGACTGGCCGTATCTGCAGATCGTATCCGCATGAGACAAGGGGCAGGAGTGAGAGAGCCGGTAGATCCTTTCGGACTCCTGCAGCCTCTTGAGTCTGGCTGGGAGTCATGAAAAGCGGCGTTGGAGCCCAGGAAAGAAGGGCCACGGGAATAAAATGGTGGTGTAGTTAACTAGTTCATTGGTGGATTCGTCACGATGGTGGCCTTAGTAAGCTGACGCCGCCCATTTGTCCGTTCACCGGGAGGAAATCACGTGCGGATGGCCCGATGGGGTGAGGATGACTCGACGGCCAGTGTGTGACTGCAAGGGGCCGGAAGGTAAAATCCATGGGGGGAAAATAACAGAAAAAAAAACAAGAAATAAAGGCCTTGCTTCATTCACGTTCAAGTGCAACCAACAGGACGCGATTGAATATACCTCCTCCTTCAGCTAACCCTGCATCAGATCAGACTTGGAGCATCCTTCCCTTGCATCAAGGTGTGTTTACTTTACTATTTATACTGTTAGCCTGCTGGTGATCTTCCTCACCCGTCGGGCATACTATCTACCTATCTCTCCCACCTCTATCACCAACCCCGCCTTCAACCACAACCATGTCCGTGAGTCATCCCACCTTCCCTCCTTCGCCTTGAGCGTATTCTCACTCCCTCTCTTCCTCAGTTCTTCATTGAAAACCCCAATGTCGGGGACAACTCCTCCCTGGAAGACTCGAGAAGTGAGTGTGCCCCGGGATCCGCCCCGCGTTACCAATCGTGCGTTGCCCTCACACTAACGTCTAATCCTCTCGACCGTCCCCAGTTCGTGGATACAACCCTCTCACACCCCCCAACCTCCTCCAACATGAAATCGCCATGACGGAGAAATCCCGGCAAACGGTCATGGAAGGCCGTGACGAGGCCATTGCCATCGTCCAGGGCACGGATTCCGACCGTCGCCGTTTGCTGGTCGTCATCGGTCCCTGCTCCATCCATGACCCCGAAATGGCCCTCGAATACTGCGACCGCCTTCTGAAGATGAAGGAGAAATACAAGGATGAGCTGCTGATTGTGATGCGCTCCTACCTGGAGAAGCCCCGCACCACCGTCGGCTGGAAGGGCCTCATCAATGACCCCGACATCGACAACAGCTTCAAGATCAATAAGGGTCTGCGGACTTCCCGCCAACTCTTCGTTGACCTGACCAACAAGGGCATGCCAATTGCCAGCGAGATGCTGGATACTATATCCCCGCAGTTCCTTGCCGACTGTCTCTCGGTCGGAGCGGTTGGTGCTCGCACAACTGAGTCGCAGGTCCACCGCGAGTTGGCTTCGGGTCTCTCCTTCCCTGTCGGATTCAAAAACGGCACGGACGGTTCCCTGGAGGTAGCTGTGGATGCCATTGGCTCCGTCAAGCACCCCCACCACTTCCTTTCGGTCACCAAGCCCGGCGTTGCCGCCATTGTTGGCACTGTGGGCAACCCCGACTGCTTCGTCATCCTTCGTGGCGGAAAGAAGGGCCCCAACTACGATGCGCAGAGCATCACTGAAGCCAAGGCCAAGCTTAATGCGCAGGGCATGCCCCCACGTCTTATGGTTGACTGCAGCCACGGCAACTCGCAGAAGAACCACAAGAACCAGCCCAAGGTGGCGGCTGTTCTCGCCGAACAGATCGCGGCCGGTGAAACCGCAATCATGGGTGTTATGATTGAGAGCAATATCAACGAGGGTAAAGCTTACTGTTCATCCAACATTTTTGATCTTCCGTCGCTTACATTGTCCACAGGCAGCCAGAAGGTCCCCCCGGAGGGCAAGGCCGGTCTCAAGTACGGCGTCAGTATCACCGATGCGTGCATCCACTGGGAGGATACTGAGCTTGTGCTCGAGAACCTTGCACAAGCTGTGATCTCCCGGAGGGAGAAGTTGGCTGTCAACGGAAGTGGTGCTTCTAACTGAGCTGCAGCAGAGGGCTCTTTTCAATCTTATTTATGAGGTTAAGCACAACTTACGTCAGACATACCTCTTCTCAACGCACGGCTAAAAATGGATTCATGGGTTCTTTGAGCGGTTGTCACTTTGGATCAAAAGTCGATGTCTATTTTGGCTGCGATACATGGCTGTTGCAGTCGGATAAATTTAATTCTGGCGTTGAACGGCAGCCACATTGAACATTGTGCCCGTCATAGTTTGCACGAAATTGAATAGCGAGATATAGATGATGATGTTGCCTTGCATATCATGTAGCCCTAATCTCATGATCCGACTCGGGACGAGGATTGGCCGAGCCCCTAGATCCTTCGCGCGGTGGTTAATCCAGAGCCATTAGCATTATCAAAACAAATCCATCACAGCCTCCTTGATAGTATAAAGTCCCCAACCATCCCCCACCATGCGACCGGACCAGATAAACCGACTCTCACCATGGCCTCGACCACAGCGCATCCGTATTACCCCCCGGGGATCGAGATTGCCGGCTATGTTGCCAACACATACGACGCGTGGACGCTCGTTGCGATCTTCGCGGCTGGCTGCGCCGTGATATTCTCTATCACCTCCTTAGCGGTGCTGAAAGCCCGGCCACAAACCCCCCGGGGCGATCTATACACCATCCTCTGGTTTGTCCTCTGTACGTCTCTCCCAATCCCAACCCCAATTCCCAGTCAACCCACCCCCCACCTATTTCCTCCAAAAAAAAAAAAAAAAAAAAAAAACAGTCGAAAAAAGCAAGAGAGAAAATCCAACTAACACACACCCTCCCCAATTCCCTCTCCCTTAAAAAAACAGGCGGCTTCATCCACTTCATCTTCGAAGGCTACTACACGCTCAATTACACGCGCATGGGCCGCCTAACCACCATCTTCGGCCAACTCTGGAAAGAATACTCCCTCTCGGACTCGCGCTACCTCTTCCCCGACGCCTTCGTCCTGAGCATGGAAACCATCACCGCGTTCTGCTGGGGCCCGCTCTCCTTCCTGCTTCCCTACCTGATCACCACCGACCACCACCTCCGGTATCCCCTCCAGGGCGTCGTCTCGCTGGGCCAACTCTACGGCGACGTGTTGTATTATGCGACGGCCGGGTTCGACGAGAGGGTGTTTGGGCGCAGTTATTCCCGCCCCGAAGCGTCGTATTTCTGGGGTTATTTTGTCTTCTGTAATGCGTTTTGGATTGTTGTGCCGGCTTGTGAGTTTACCTTTCTTTCTTTCTTTCTTTCTTTCCTTTTTTCTCCCCTTGAGGGGTTCGTTTTCGTTTTCTGTTTCTTATGGGGGGGGGAAGGGGCCGTTTGGCTAATGCGTGTTGGGTGGATAGGGCTGCTTTGGGAGAGTATTGTGGTTTCTGGGCGGGCGCATGCGGCGTTGAAAGAGAAGGAGAACGAGAAGGAGAAGGGTAAGGGGAAGACGAAGAAGGTGGTTCGGATTGCGACCGGAGGGAGGGAGAGGAAGAAGAAGGCGTGAGCTTGTACTAGTGGCGGGGATGGGGGTGGGGGGTTTGTATACATATGGGGTATGGGGTAGAGATAGAGATAGACCATCCTGTTTGCCGGTGAAACGGTATATAGACAATGCACATTAATAGATTAATATAGCCGACGCTGGAGGTCTTCACACTGCCGACTCTTCACAGGAGACACAGTTGCCTAGAAAGGGGAGGTTGCATTTCTCTTCTTGTAATTACTACACAATGATGTGTTTGTACATGCAGATTATGCTCATCGATGACGAAAATGAAGACCTCGGTATGGAAGGTCTGGTATCAGTAAACGAGAGAACGAGAACGAAAAGCATCCGAGTCGGGCCTCGGCAACATACACATATAGCAGTCCGCCTGGAAATGTAACTCATAACATTGGCTCCTACAAGACAGTGAGAGCCCAACGTGAACGTGGCCATCTCTATGACATCAAAGGCATAGCATCGTAGATCATGACGGGGAAAAGGAACACATGACAGCAGTGATTATTATAAAAGGGTTATAGATCTATGTGCAGTGAGTGAAAACGATTGACTGGGTGGCGGAGATGGAATGGACCCTCATGGTGTCAGGGGGCGGCGGCCGTCTTCAGACGGGTTCGATAACCCCGTTATTTCGGTGCTCATGGTCTCCGAGATCTCTTTGGATGTCTGGGATCATGCTGCGCCCGGGAAGCCAGGCGTCGTGGAGAGGCAAGATCAAGCTTGGATTGACATATTTCTTCAGTCTCAGGCCCAGTTCTTGCCCACCGATTCGAATCGGAAAAGAGTCGCGCTCGAGGCCGGATGGGGGAGAAAAGGTTGACGATGGCGAAGGCGAGATATCTCCTCCCCCAGGCCTCTCGCGATCAATGCTTTTTAACGCAATGAACTTCATCAACGGCTCGTAGCTCCGTGCGAAAAAGTAGCTGAACCACACCGTTGCCATCAGAAGAGGCACGAGAAGCAAGGAGCGTGTAATCGCCCGGCGCAACGCCAAAACACCGATCATTGCCAGTTGAAAGACCATCAAGCCCACGAGGATCCGGCTGCAAATCATCGGCCATGCTCGTCCTGTGGAGTGCTGCTGATGATCCATAGCATACAAAAGCTGATACTTGTAGATGAACTTGCCGATAGTGAAGTACACCAGTCCAAAGAGGCATATCAGCCACGAGCTAGGGAAAACACTATACACGACGCAGATGATGAGACTGAGGACTGTCTGCGGGATCGAATATCCGTAGCTGAAAGTAGGAGGCGTGGACAGCTCGGCATAGTCTCGCGGCGTTTTGGCAGCGATGAAGTTGATAGGGTACATTGCTACACTCCCAAACTCCAGTAGTCGGAACGGGAACAGCCCAATTCCTTGAAGACACAGGAAGTTGATATAGAACGGCGCGAAGTTCTCCAATGTTTTAGCCAATGCAAACGCAATGGTTGTCGCGTCTTTGAACGCATCCCGGAGGTTCTCCCAGAACCCGTAGAATGTGGTCGCGGTTCCAAACACAGTGAACACAAGGAAGAGGTTGAAAAAGGAGAAAAAGAAAGTCTTCGAAATGACCGATAACTCAATATCGCCCCGAGACATCATTCCTTGCTGATTGGAGAGCCCTATATATAGATCAGCACACTGCTCGAACACGATCTTATCCTAGGCAGTACCTACAGTTATAAAGATATGGGACTGCAACCGTCAACAGCGAGAGGACCAAGGTCGGCAAACCGGTCTGAACAAGTGATTTTGCCAGCGGGTTCCGAGCCAGTGCGTCAGCCAGTTGAGGAAACACTTTGTGGAGCGTTTCAATTTCAAGCAGATACGCCACGGGAATCAAAAGCACCGACCAGAATACAGTCAAGAAGCCAATGACCCCGGTGATGGACCAAGATTGCATCATCCGTCTCGAGCGTGGAATGTATGTATTTTTCCACACAACATCCGCTGGGGCTGGAGCCAGTCTCGCAAGTAGTTGCATGGGATGAGGATCGAGAATGGCCTGCACGACCATTTGCGATGCAGCGATTGACTCCATTGTGACAAAAGCAACCTCAGTAGGGGGGTACTCCTTTTGACGAGCAACTTGAATTTGCTCGTCCAGCCGGCGCAGCTTCTCCTCATAATAGTCTATCGCATCGACAGTCCTGTATCGTAGCTTGAAACGTCCATACCACAGGCGAACTGTAGGCCGCTCGTGAGCATAGTCCGCGACGTGGTCCCGTCCACTCTCGGAAAGAAGCTGGATTCGCTCGCTATCCTCGTCTGAAACAATGCTGGAGCCACGTGGCTGCTGGTGTAGCAATGGCAGCCTGTTTCCACTTGCCTTGACTCGTTTGTATCCTAGATGCTTGGTCCAAGCCCATTCTAGGTTTCGTAGAAGTTGTAGTCGTTCGTCGATCAGATGGTCCAGTTCACGCCAGTCACGACAAAGCGTCACGCTCTCTACCTTTCCAATTTGGAGACCTTCCATGAACTCCTTGATATTCTCCTCCGAACCCATATCTGGAGGAATGCCAGACAAACGAATAGTTCGGTCAGTGGTGCTCGTCTGGCTTCCAAGATATTTCTGTCTTGTGCGAATCACCTTATTCGTGTCTTGAATAAGCATGTAGACGGCTAGTCCGGTAAAAATGTATGTAAAAATGACATACATCCATAAGTAATTTGGATCCGGTATAAACTTTTTCTTGTCTTTTTCCCCGTCGAGAGTCTCATCATCGTCATCCCAACCGGGGACCCCGGATTTACCGGTGTTCTTGTAGTGCATCGGCAGGATTATAACCAAGGCGAAGAAGAAGATTGTGGAGAGGAACCGAATCGCAAATCTCAGAAATGTCAGGAACTATAGCATCCAGTCAGTGTCAGACAGTGCTCCACTCTAAGTTTGAACAGGGTGATTCCATAACGTACGACGAAGGCATCCAGACCCGCAGATTCCAGAACTTGTTCATCAGTGATTCGGTATAGCACAGGTATCCATCCGAAGAAGCTATCGGGGAGTTCTGGCAATTGTGAAGCTGCGCAGCGTTGTCGTCTCCGGGCGGCATACAGTTCTGTCCACTTCGGTCGCAAAACCTACACGAGGAACATCGTCAGAGCGCTGAAGTAGTCCTTGAAGGGAGTCAAAGCATACACAGAATGAGAAGAATGCACTCAGCCCGATTGTCAAACTGATCACCAGTTGTGTGTACAGATCGCGGCCCCTCGTTTGGTCTTCCCATCTTGGCTCATGAACGTCAATGGGGCTCTCTATCACGGATGCAACAGTCAGCATAGCTGCTGCTGCGGATTCCGTGAGAGACATGGCTCTCCAGAGGCAGCTATTCGGCGCTGGGTTGTGGTAGTTGGTGTCCGGCTTGTCTATGCATATGGGGACGCGGAGCTTTCGTGCGGCGGACGGGATGCGCAGGTGAAAAACAACTGACGTCAGGGGGCAAGACCACGCAGTCAACGGAATCGCGAGTCCTGAAGGGAGGGTTGCTTTGTCGAGATAAAGAAGGGTGGAAAATCAGGCGACACCAGTACAAGCGGTCTACACCGCAGTCTCTGCACTAGGAACGGGCAGACTGGACCGTGTCGGGCATCGTTGTAAAGTCATGTTGACGAAGCCAAACTCAAAAGTACCTAGTTGGCGATGCGTTGTGCGCACAGCTGACTCATCTGTCAATTATGCCGCGCGTCGTACGATCCATCCGCCTTATCCGCCTCCACGAGAACATATATCCGCAGAGAATATGAAACAGTTCCATTATTAGTATGTATCTAAAGTGTATGCTAGCCAGGGCGTGTACACCGCATCGATCATGACAATGCCCAATGTGCATGTTGTTCCGTCTGGTAGGAGCCCTATGTATCCCAATGAACGCCATATCTTACTCCTGGGAATGCTTTGATGCGTCGTAATACAAGTCGAGCAAACATCCCGCGGACCATGCTTGTGTAGGCGACTACGAGTATTGCTCATGTTAGACAAATGATATCGCAGTTATGACCGATGCCATCAAAATCAAGGGGATGGGGTATGGAAACGTACGGAGTCTGCACAGTATGCACCGCTCTTATTTGTTAGCTCTGTAAGACCCTTCCAGGGACTTTCCCTCAGGGCCCGTTTGCAACCTTCCAAACGCCGAGTCACTTGCTGGTAAGCCTCTGTTCGTTCTGCCGGTGTTGTCCTGCGAGCGAGATCGAAGTGCAGGAATGCGCGAAGGAAGTATCCACGCTGCCAAACCCACTCAGGGCCCTGGTGGTAGTTTCTGCCTTTGGAAGTTGCGAAATCGGTTGAATCTTCCGAGTTGTTGTAATCAGGGCGGTAATTAAGGTCGGATGGGTCAAGGGTAGCCATGCCGACCGGACCAGCTAAAACTTCGTCTGCAAGAGCAAGGGCTGCGAGGGCTTTGGATGCGGTAAATAGGCCGGGCGAGACAGTCATGGCGATGGGGAAATTGGACCGAAGCTGGTAGTCTTCGTACGGTTTGCCGGACTTGTAGAGATCCTTGTAGATCCCTCGTCTGTTCACAATGCTGGCATCTACATCATGTTGAGCGTCCTCATTCGGATGCGTAGGAACATGGTAGCAGCGCTCGAAGTTTTCCTTTATCTTTGCCGCCCAGTCCTTGAACGTGATCGATTCTCCGCCTCCAATTTCGACTCCGTCATGTATGTAAAGCCCGTCTTCATGTAGATTTGCAACCCAGACCAGGGCACTATAGAGAAGCCCAGTAATCTCGATGGCAGCTCCATCTCGCGGTGTCCCAGGCACGCCTTTATTTCCGGCTTTAGGACTTTCGCCCATTTTGTCTTGCCATGTCCCGCAATTGGACTGACTGCCACCGAAGATGAATCCGGTGTCCCAATCAACTTTGACATCAATTTGGAAACCCTCCGGCTTCATTTGCATGTCAAGATCGGTTCCCGCATTATACTCTCTGAAGGACAGCCCCTGAGCATGTCGTTGGAATACCTCTTGGATTATCTCGGAAATCGTTGAATATTGTGAGTAAGCTCTTGGGTCATCGAACGGGAACCATGTATCGTCGTAGGGGAGAAACCGTCTCGGGACCTGTTGTTTGAGAAGTTCAATACCATCCGGGGCCATCACGGTGTAATCCTGGATAGATTGCAACAAAAACCATACAGAATCCCGAGAATTGTAGCGCGGGAGTTTTCCGCTGCCCAGGAGATTCGGGATCATGCCGTGTTTGAGAACACTGGCGAAGGCACTTATATGTTCCTTTGCATCATCGAATCGGCCTGTACACAGCAGAAGGCCCCTGAGCGAAATGAAAACGTCCCGACCCCAGCATCTCGCCCAGTCGGTCGCAAAGTGCGGCAGGCCAGCAGCAAGACTTGGTACTTTCTTCGTAGGCCATAGAGACGCGGAATTCACGTATCCGGTCTGTTGAACACTGACCATTCCAAGTTGGTGAATAAATTCTTGGCCTTTCTGTATATGGGGTCCCAAAAGTTGGACCCCTCGTTTCCAGGCAGAATTATAAGCAACCTGAAGAATGATAGCAAAATAGCGTGGCAAAAGAAAGCTCGGCAGGTCGCGGACTGCTTGGAATTTCTCCCGTAGCCATGTAGCTGAAGTGCCCACAGCAGTTTGCCCTTCTCGTTGTCCCAACTTTTCTAGGCGTCCAAGAATGAAGTCTAGTGCCCACTGGCCGTTCCGCAAATGCTCGCACAGTGGATGTCCTAGTTGGTTGTACTTGATGATGTTCTCCAGCACGCTCCACCACCCTTGGAGACCGGCATAAACCAACGGACCATGGTTGGGGATGTTGTAAACCCCGTCCTGGCCGTTACTCGAGTCTCTTTCTTCTGCTTCGCAACGGTAAAGTACAAAGTTCAAATCAATCAAGCTCAGGCTTGAGAAGGCATCGTCAACTCCTTGGGTGATATGATCGTCGAGTCCAGTTGCATGCTCGGCGCTTGGCATGGAGGTTTCAAACAAAGCAATAGACCCGGCGACTAATGCTTCCGTAACAGAGATAATGGTATCATTGCCACTCTGCTCGATATTTGTACCTTCAATGGCGTGGACCCTGCTTGGAAGTCCACGTAGGGAGGACTTGTCCGCTAGTACTTGGTCTTTCGTGGCTTCACTTGCATCAACCTCCAAAAGCCAGGTTCCGATGTGCCTGGCACGCGTACCAACGAGTTGAGTAGGTGCTAACAAAGCTTTGCTATCATGTCCGGGAAATGATGTGTGTGCTATCAGAAAAACCCCTTTTCGTGTTCTCGGATGTACTCTGTGGACAGTGATATACTCCCCGTCGTGGTGAATGTGGGTCTCATCGTATCCTTCAACACCCATCATGGTATGAAGTTCATTTAGTAGTTTTTTGATGCCGCCTATCCCTCCCTCCAGCGTGTGTAATCCAACAGTAGAGGATTCGGAAAAGTTTGAGAAATACAACCGCTGCTCATGAACAAGGTCAACAAGTTTAGGGTATATTTCATCATAGCCGATAACACTCCCGACAGCTGAAGCGCACATGGCCACCAGAGCGGCATTGGGCAGCGTGTCTTGTGCGGTCCTCTTTTGGGCTGGCATTTCATTGTCATGAGTACAATCCATGAACAACGCCTGGACTGGAGTAGGACGAATGTGAGAAACCTTTTCTTTGCCGGAGTCAATACCAGAAGAGGCTATCGCATGGCTACTACCCGACGAAGGCAAGTCAAGATCAAAACTGCCAATAGGACGGCCTCCGTGACGATGAACGAGACGGCTCAGCTCTCCAGTACTCCAGGCTTGCATGGCTTCACGAATAAGTGCATTGATACCAAGACGTTTAACGAAAATGTAGTCAGCCTCCTCGGAGCCAGTGAAGAGCTCCGCGAAAACAGTGAGGTTGGGTCGAACTTTTCGCGCCTCGTCTAACAAGTATTCGGCAACTACCAATGGTGTCGAGTGGCAATTATCGATGCGGAAACCGGAGAAGTATTTGGCCATGAGTTTAGTATAGCTGGTCATAAATTCCCACAGAAATGGGTTGTCGTCGCAGCAGGTACCGTACCGCAGCTTTACGCAGTCACCCCAGACAATTACCTCACGACGTAGATAGGCCCTGGATTCAGGGCCAGCATTGTCACGCAGGGCATCAGCATTCCAGATCCAGCCATTGTTGACTAGTGCTAGGGCTTTTTTGTCGTGCTTTTTGGTGACATCATTTAGAGGGAGCCGCGTGAAGTATGTTTCAATAAAAGGACTCTCTTCTGTGATGGGTCCGAGCTTGGGTCCGTGGTCGTCAATCCGAAGGTATTTGATCCGATTGAAAACCTGATCTATGATTTCTGAAACGTCCGCATCATATTCTTTGTAGAACGGAAGATTAACCTCGTCCAGGATTTTTGATATAGACTGTTCGGCTGCAGTTGTGTCAGAGGGAGAACCGTAGGGTCCCAAAAGTGCAGTCAGGACGGCTGCACCGAATTGGGGGTCAATCGCTCTACTGAACCTGCCCAACACTTGCTTTGATGTTGGAATGGCTTGGTCGCGGAGGAATGCCGCTTGTTGCTTTAAAGGCCAATTTTTGTAATCTTGGAGACGAAACTGTGACCATTGATCGCTTGTGAGGTCTGCAGCATCCGACGTTTTCCACTGGTCGATTATTTTCTGTGTGTCGGCTCTCACATCGACAACATAGAACTCCCACAGTCTGATACCAGCAATAGTCTGTTCTCGCATAGCGCCCATCACAGTGACCAAGTCGTCGACCGTTTTGAATTCAGTGGGTAGGCCTAGTGTTTGAAGATCCCGTCCAAACTTCAGTAACGCTGTGTCCAGCTCGAGCGCTGCCTCGAGCCATGGAGCAGTCTCAACACTATAGCCAGCCTCCGGGTGCTCTTCGAGCCACTTGCTATTGTGAGCAGTGTGGTTCCACACAACATCCGTAAGCGATAGGAGACCATATTCATTCTCCATCTTTGCGATCAAGCTAGCTACATCCTCTTCGCCGTTGGGAAACGCAGCATCGTCAAATTGAAGCTGGTCAAAGATACTGTAGGGCGAGTTGGAAGCACCACGTTTCATCAAGGGCGTGAAGTGAACCATGTTATAGTTGCGCTGGCTAATGCCATTAAGATGTTTATCCCAGTCCGTCGGATATTGACCCATAAATTTAGAGATAATCGAGAAGATTGACAGTGCATTAAGTGGCAGGTCCCGACCACGAAGAGTCAACCGCGGTGCGACGTCGATGTAATGCGTCGGAGTCCTTGTCGGCTCTGGCGTAGGAACCGATAGTATTGAGAACGCGGGAAGTGGGGAGAACGTCACATAGAAGGCGAAGGATCCCGGAGAGATGATGGGGACATCAATCTGGATGTTCTTGTTGAAGTCCGGGGATAAACTATTCGTGTCAGTAATTCACTCGCCCAAATCATGGTCTTCCATTGCTCATACCTAAAGCTTTCAAAGGCGGACCGATCAAAAGGCTTTCCCTCTTTGGGGATGTTGACCCACAGATGCCCGTCCCTGCAGATTGAACTGCTCCCTTCTATGACGAAACGAAGGAGATAGGGCGGGTCGGAGGGAGGAGGAAGGTAGAGATACCCTCCTGGAACATCCGGAGACCCATCGTCCTTCAGAGGCAACAGATAAACCTGTTGCGGAGAAGCCATTGGGTATTGAAACGAATTCCTGGTCTGCCAAGTGTCTCGTAGAAGAGCTTCGCTCGGGTTAGAAGGCAGGTTCTTTCTTGACGGTGGTGAGTCTGGCGGGTCCTGAGAGGTTGTCGGCCAGACCGACCAAGCAACGAGAGCGATGAAGGAACCAAAGTGTTTTTTTTTTTTGAGAGAGACCCGACAAGCACCCCAGAGAAGTCGCGAATCGAGGCGGGTTTAAAAAAGAATTGGGTGAGAAAGCTAGGAAGCCCAAGCCTTAAGCAAGTTTTCCTGTTCCTGGGCGTCCAGGCAACCCCGCGGGAACACTGACATCATGAAAGCACCCGGGCGTTTGCTGGCGGCGGGGAAAGCCCCAAGCCCCCAACAGGCCCGGGCTGGAACTCGGGCCTCTCCGGCGTCTCCGCACGTATCCAACCGGGTATCTTTCAGTACGGCGAAGATTCATGGCACTGGGGAAAAGAAAGGGGAAATATCAAGACATTTCCGTATCATTGTGGTCTATAGTTATTGGTCTATGTGCATGAGACATCTGAACAAAAGCATACCTGCCGACAGGCCCAAAAGATCGGCATCCCAAATACACGGTACATCTAGGGAGTGAGAGATATGGAGGCAGAGGAGAAACAAAAGAGGGGTATGCATGGTTCTCGGCCCTCTTCACAGTCGGGCGCTCAAAACAGCCTGGCTGGTGCCACCGCTAGTCACCCGCCCGGTTCCCAAGTACGCGTTCGAGTCCGGCTTTCTGTTAGGAAGGAAAAGGAACAATTCCCCATGAATTAACAACCCGTACGTAGACAGAAGGGAACAAATCATCAGGTCCAATTTACCGCTCAATGTATGAAGGAATGTCTTCCACCGACATGGTACCCTGAAGAACACCTGCGAATGGTCAGCAAATCAGCCTGATCAGGCCTGCGCAGATCAGAAGCACTCACGGTAAACTGCAGTAAGCAAGGGGAACTCCTCCTCAAGGCCTTGGTTCTTCAAGAAGCTGTTCACTTCCACAGCAGTCAGCGTGCCTTGCAGCTTTTGGCCGTTGAGTTCCGTTTCCTCGACTTTCTCGATCGGTTGCTTTCTCTCAATGCTGAGCTTCGCGCATCGGAAGTTACGGCCACCACTGCAACTGGTGATCAGGTCGGCGACACCTGCACTCTCCTCGGTGAACGTCCGAGTGTTAATGGTGGCACTGAAAAATTGTTCACCGAACTTGACCATCTCCAGGAGGCCAACCCGCATGATGGCTGCCTTAGCGTTATCACCCCATCCCATGCCATCGACCCAGCCGGCGGCAAGAGCGACCACGTTCTTGAGGGCACCTCCAAGGGAAACACCCGCAACATCGTTAACCACGCGAATGTGGAAATACGGGCGATGGAAGAGCGACTTCAGCACAGCGTGGTCAACAGGAGGGTAGTCGGATGGTAAAGCTTGCAGCTTAACTCGTGAAAACTGGCCCGAAACGTCCTTGTGTTCGAATTGGACAAGGTTCTCGGTTGACGAGGATGGGGAGCGATTGGGGGAGGGGGCCTTGGAATCCATGTGTGGAGGGTCATAGGCAATGCTTGACTCCGACCATTTCTCTTGAGCAACCTCGCTGGCGATGTTTGCGCCGGACAGGGCTCCGCAATAGATACCAAGGATCTTTCCAATGGTTTCAGAGAAAAGGCTAATTCCCTCTTCGTTCACGTCAACCCCCTTGATGCAGGATATGCCCCGCGCATATGGTAGAATCTTTCCTTTGATCTGTTCACAGGTCTTAATGATGAACTGATGGGGAAGGTTGAAGACAAGAATGGTACTGTCTTGAACTGCATCCACCAGCGACGGATTGGCATGCAAATTGGTCGGAAGATTTATCCCCGGCAGGTACTTAACATTTTCATGGGTCTGGTTTATCACTTCCGTCAAGTTCTGCGGGCCCTGGCAAAGGGGCAACGATGGGTCATAGTGGCGAGACGTTTTTGAGATTTCAACTTTCTCCTCGAAAACCCACATCTCTACCTTCTCCTCGAAAATGCCAGGATTGCTGGCAGCATTTTCAGCCACTATTTTCGCGATGGCGGTGCCCCTGTACGTCCATCAGTATATTGGAATTCGACAATCTGTCTGGGAAAACCATCGTGCGCATACCAGTTTCCCGAGCCCACCACGGTAACCTTGTGTTTGCGCTGGTACGGAGCAAGAGAACCCATTGTTGCGTGCTTGTTGGCAGAATTGCTCGAGATATGTGAAATGCGCGGAAAGGGACGAATTGCAACGGAGGCTTGAGGCCTAGGTGTTATTGAATGTGGTAGGCGCGAGGAGGATTCCCGAATTAATGGAGTAGAAAGGAGGAAATGGGGGTTCCGGGGCCGAGGTAGAGTAGTCGCGGATGTCCTTAGGCTGAGAAGGCAAGGCCGGCAAGATGAAAGGTAAGCTGGAGACAGCATCCACATGCAAGCCCGCAAATTAGGTGGCAACCTTCTTGAACCAGAGTCAGCGCGGTGGTTCCCTGATGTAACTGCCAGGCAAATGCAAGATAAAAAGGCGGGCCAGATACCCGTGAATGTGGATCACTTCCTTCCGAAAAAAAATTGGACCAGGAGGAGGGGAAAGACTCTGATGGAAAGATGACGATCGGATTTCCTTGGGGCCTGGGAACTATTTCGGCCTAGACCGGACTAGTGCTTTGTTGGTCTCCACCGTTGGGGTTCTTATCTGGCTTGGGAGCTTGGAGTGGGAGCAGCAAAGAACCGAACGCGATTGAATGCCAACGTCAGAGCGTGAGCCGTGAGACGGTGAGACAAATCCGGAGGTATTGATTCACTGAATGGCGGGACCCTGCGCAGGGCCTGGGCTAAGATAGAATCCGTCCATTCGGTGAGGCGTGGTCACCTGGGCGGTGAGCCAGGGGCGTTCCTCTCCGGAGCCGGACACATTGCCACTAGCCCGTGTTGGCACTAGCGCTGCAAAACTATCGGCAGCAACGAAGATTCATTATCGTGAGCACATGCCAGTCTTTTCGGCCTTTCTGGAGAAGGACCGGCGCAAAGCAATATGGTACGTTTTCCTGCCTTTTCACATGCTCATGGAAATCCACCCCCTTATCATGCCATCTGATTTTTCGAACAGGCTCCAATCAGAAAGCGAACTTCCACGAGTAAACCCGCGAGTGGCCGAGGGGCTTTGGCATCGACCAAAGCCAGCCTCTTCGATGATGACTTTCGCACTACCAAGAAAGACAAGCGCTTGATCAAGCATGCCAGCTTCATGTCCAAAATCGAAAAAAACTCACAGAAGTCCACTAAGCGCCGACGTGCCTCGAAGAAACTCGCTGCCAATCTTGACTCGTTGGCCGATGCCCTCCCGGACGCCGACGGTGAAGTGAACGATCCCAGCAAGCAAGTGAACATCATCAAGCAAAAGACCTTGCAGCATAAACCAGGTGCTATGAAGCGCAGGGAGAAGCTGGAGAAGGTAGAACGGGACCGGTTCGGAAGGAACATGGCACAGCTGTCGAGCATGGAGGCAACGGCGCCAGCCAACACGGACTCGAATACCGATGCAGGCACAGCCTCTAACAGATGGGCGGCTTTGCGCAGCTTTATATCTCAGACAATGGAGCAGCAACCCGCGTTCAAAACCAACAAGTAGTGTGATGCGAGCCTTGAACTATGAGTATCTCGAGGGCAGTCCGCTCACTCACCTCGTTCTCCGAGGCGCAGTCATGGCCAATCGACATTGACCTTTTTTTGCGATCGATGCGTGGCTAAAGTCATTATCTCCAAGTCCCCAACCGCTCGGCTTCCCGGGCTTTTGCTTCTCGAATGCCCCCATTTTCGAGAGAGATCGCCCCCAAACAATGCCATAGCGCTACAAAGATTCAAGGAGATCAACCCGTGCCATTTGGATAAAGATGCTGGGGACCGAAGGGCTTTCTTCTCGGTGGAAATAGACGACACTGCTCAATTGCTCGGGACTACTTGTACGATACCACCCGCGGAGTCTTGCGTTTGTCGCGCTAAAAGAGGGCATATGGAGCAAAGATAGCGATCATAGAAATTCAAGCGATTGGAAGACACTCAACGTTGTCATGATTTCAGGCTTTTTCTTTCGGTAGGTTGCTCCGAACACCGAAAATAAAACTAGCATTGTAGGATGATCGGAGCTGCAAGGACTGCCAGCATTGCTTCATAGTTGGAGGGTCATCTTTACTATCTACAGTACGGAGTACCTGGACCTACGGAGTAGATAGTCCTAATGTTAGCATTTCCGGACCACGTCACCCGCGGGTACCGTCGGTTGGCAAGCATCACGTGCTGCGGGGAAAGCTATCGATTGATTTGATTGTATTGCATCTTATCTGCTGCCATCTGCTGAAAGCTTCAACGCTCTCTTGGCTTTTCTTCCTTGTGGATTCATCTGCTCTTTGGATCTTTCTGTCGCCACACTTCGCATCTGCGTCTCCTCTAGTTACTCTCGTGCTTGGCCATGCTGCGGTTGCCTGTGCAGGCCCGAGGCGCCCTCGGGGCGCACCGCAACTCCCTCCTCCGCTATCGGCATGCGCCGAAGCCGCAAGTTCAACCTGTACGCTGTGGATTCGCCAGCTCGTCCACCACTTTCCCTACCTTCTCTCAATTCGATCGATCAGACTTCACAAACCAACCGTGGACAGGCAGTTATGAGCCGGGACTCCCAACAGCTGGACCGCTGGGGTCAACTCCGGCATTCGGAGCACCCCGGGTTACCCCCAGAACATTGAAGCAGTACCTGGACCAGTTCGTCGTTGGGCAGGATCGCGCAAAGAAAATACTCAGCGTCGCTGTATTTAATCACTACCAACGGGTACAGGAGCTTCAACGGCGTGAGGAGGAAACCGCAGAGAGGCTGGCCAAACGTGCGCGTCGAGAAGCGATCGAACACCACCCGGTTGAAGGTACGTTATCTGTACTCTCTTTCCCCCCAGACATTCCGATTTGAACTATGCTAAGAACTGACTAGATGAATTCCCAGGCCAACAACAAACTGTTCGTCTACCTCCCGAGGCGGACCCGTTATCACCTGCGTCAGCACAACCCGAATTTGAGGATTCGTCGCCCTTGGAATTAGAGAAGTCCAACATCCTTCTATTAGGACCGTCCGGCGTTGGCAAGACGCTGATGGCCAAGACGCTCGCGAGGATATTATCCGTACCATTTACCATTTCAGATTGCACCCCGTTCACGCAGGCTGGCTACATTGGGGAAGATGCAGAAGTATGCGTTCACAGGCTTCTAGCTGCTGCCAACTATGACGTCGAGCAGGCGGAGCGTGGTATCATTGTCCTGGATGAAGTGGACAAGATCGCCGCAGCAAAGGTCAGCCATGGGAAGGATGTCAGCGGTGAAGGGGTGCAGCAAGCTCTCCTCAAACTCATCGAAGGCACGACAGTGCAAGTTCAGGCGAAACAAGAGAGAAACGCGCCTCGCGTCAGCAGTCCGCCCAACAATTTTCCATCCAACAGCCCCCTTGGAAACTCCCCGTTCACCCCCAGCGGCGGGAACCCGCCTCAAAAAGGCGAGGTTTATAACGTGCGAACGGACAATATCCTCTTTATTTTCTCCGGTGCCTTCGTCGGATTGCACAAAGTCATCATGGACAGGATATCGCGCGGCTCCATAGGATTCGGGCAGCCCGTCCGAAGTTCATCAACCATCAGCGAGCGATCCAAAGCATCTGGCTCTGCAAGTAATCAGCCAATTCCCATACTTCCGGGCTCCGAGGAAGAGGCACTGTACAAGAAGCATCTCCCATTCTTCGCCTCAGCCTCTAGCGGGACCCCAGATGGCGAACCAACGTACTTCAACGCTTTGGACCTTCTCAACCCCACTGACCTACAGAACTACGGCTTCATTCCCGAACTCGTAGGTCGAGTCCCGGTCACCGCTGCCCTATCCGCTTTAACCACGCCGCTACTGGTTCGGATTCTCACAGAACCCCGCAACTCGCTCCTAGCCCAATACATCACGCTATTCTCCCTCTCAGGTATTGAGATATGTTTCACCACTCCAGCCTTGCACAAAATTGCCGCCAACGCCTTCACAATGGGCACGGGGGCTCGTGCCCTCCGAACTGAACTAGAAACCATTCTCAGCGACGCCATGTTCGAAACCCCAGGCTCCAGCGTGAAGTTCGTCCTCGTGACCGAATCCGTCGCGGAGCGTAAAGAAAAGCCTATCTATCTAGCGCGCGGCCAGGGCGGACGATTCCACTCTCTCATCGCAGCGGAGGAAAGCAAGTGGGAGGAAAAGGTACGACGCGAAAAGGCGGATAAGGGCAAAGAGAAGAAGACGAAGTCGCAGTTCTCAGATGAATTTCCCCCGATTTCTAGTTTCAGGGAATACCGTACCCGAGCGGCTGGGTCCTAAAACTCCGATATTCTGTAAATTTGGATGATGTCCTTTGCATTGCTCGCTTCTCTTTCTTGTCTGTGTCACGTTAAGCGATTAGTTCAATAGCTGGTTGTACTGGCGTTTATGAGTCAATGTTTGGTTTGTTTGGGCTTTAAATGCTTTTTATCATTACTACCTTGAGAGTTGAGCGTCATCGTCAATATCATGGATAAGTGGCTATTGTTTGGATATCATAATTCACGAGTGCGAGTGTAATACTGCTTAATCACGCCGAGTGACCCATTGCAGAATGATCATGCACTCGAGTATAAGGAGCAATGGAATCTGCTACTGTGTGAATCCCACCAGATATTGATCGGGTAGAAACATGTCTTGAGCGAAAACTAGATACATTGATCATGAAGTGCATTTCCTCTCAATTGTATGGTTCGGGGTATGCAGACGATGCAGAGCCAGGTAGTCGACCAAGCCTGGAACCACCCATATCAATGGACCAGGGTACACCAGGAGCAGGAGCTCTCGGCGTACGAGGTGTAAAAGTGGCCGGTTGAACCTTTGGTTCTCCGGTAGTCTTGCTTGGTTTAGCAGTAGAAGGCACTGTCAGCTTTGCCCAGTAAAGTTTGTAGTCAACCTTAAATCCTTTCATGAAATCCTTCGCGCCCCACTTGATCTCAATGTGCTGCCATGCCTCCCACCTAGGGTGAGGCTTCATTCGAGTCAGGACGACGAACCGCCGATACCGGTGGCGATTAACCAGGCCCCAGCCAGCGAAGAATTCGATCAGATGGTCGGTATTTCTTTGTTCTTGGCTCAGACCTCTAGGTATATCAGGGTTGTCATCTTCTGTACGGGAGCCATAGTTGGGAAGTGACGGTGGGGAGATAACATTGCTTTCGAAGTAGTCGTCAGTTGAGCCGGTTAATGCCTCGCCAGACGGAGTGTCGTAAGCAGGAGCAGTACACAGTTGCAGGATGAGGCGGTACATAGTTAGCCAACTAAAAGCAGAATGACTGGTTAGATATATTCAATCTTGAACCAAGTGGTTGTAATTGGGGGAACAACGTACATCCCCTGCTTCAACTCATCAGCTGGCTCTGGCTGTTTCAGGACCCAATCCAGAACACCAGGACGAAACATTATCTTCCAGTTCCCTGGGAACTTCTTTCTTGCCCAGTCATTAAACCATGCGAGAATGATTATGGTGCTTTCCGGTTCCTGGGTCATGAAATCTTCGGTTATCATCAAAACCCCGCCATGTGGAAAGATGCGCTGGAAGTGTAAAGGGTGGTCAGCATAGTCAAGGGGCTTTTCCAACGAAAAGCTCCAAAAGTTGAATGGTTTGCTGATGATGGACTTGAAGAAAGGCAGTGTGTGAAAATCGACAAAGCTCTCGTGGAACTGCTTAGATGTCAGCTTCATAATGCTAGATATGGTCTGTCAAATGGAAGGGCATACAAGAACGACCCCGACAGCAACAGTTCGTGCGAATTTTTCCCAGTCGTCTGATTGGTAGCAGGTATAAATGACAGGATTTCGTGCTTTAAGAAATGCTTGGAGAGGTAAGAACTCATGGGGGGGTACCGAATCCTGGGGGATCATAAGATAGAATGCCTCCGCTACCACCACCTTATCCACTGAGTTCACTTTAACTAGTTCTTCATAAGAGATCCCAAATTTAGACTGGAAAATGCCTTTCAGGTCAGCCGTAGCTAAAGCAGACATCGCCTGCTGTTCGCCCAATGCCGGACCTGAACCTTGTTGACTGATCTCCATTAGCTCACTTGGGTTCTCAAAGCCGTTTTGAGATCGTGGATTGTTGCTGAGTGGGGCTGGATCTGTGTTGCTGAGGGGGACTAAATCCGTGGGGCCAGGTGAGACTGGGCCCGTGGGTTCCTGTAAAGGCTCCTGTGAAGGTTCATGCTTCACTGTAAAAGATGGGGAATCTTTGTGTAACACTGACTCTTCAACAGATGGAATTGACATTGGAGTACCTTCACAAAAGCTATCATTCCCTTTGTCAGGCTCTTCCAGATGTGCTCTCACAGATACTTCAGATCTCCTAGAGGCTAAGATCTGGCTGTTAATCTCCAAAATATCATGATGAAGTTCACGAGTTCCGAAGGAATTCCTGACAACAAGCAAAAGGGAAGCATCCGAAGGTGCTCTGGAGTCATTATTCAGAGATCTGAGATCACTTGAGTTGGGTGAGTAAGCGAGTAACACATTTTGTGACCATTTGTCAGGGTTGAATATTGCCATCAGATTCCCTCGCTCTAGTTCTCGTGCCATGTTAAAGAGCACCGGCTCTGTATCATTGTACCCTTCAATCCAACCACAACAAAATGTGCGATTTACTAAAAGTGGCCTTTTTCTAAGAACCTATTTTTATTGACATCAGCAGCTGAGATTCACCTAAATGCTTCAGAAGGGCATTTACTTACCCTGTCACAGAGAGCCTGATAAGTATCAAAATTACACGTATGTTGAAACCACACCTCGATCCGAGGGCCGCTCTTGTATTGGAGAATTTTTTGGATAGACATTAGCGAAAGTCCACAGAGCCTAGCCGCACCGATCGGTTTCCTGTCTGGTCCGTAAAACATGTGAATCAATACCTCGCCCGGATTGCAAAAACGACCAGCTAACCATTTGGCAGCGGGGCCCGGTTCTCTAAAGGGAATATCGGGGGTATCGTTGTCTCTTCTCGATTCATCATCCTGGATAGGCTGGTTGTGGCTTCTTTGAGAAGACTCTGGCATTGCTGATTGTCTAGGTCCACGAGGAGCAGACCTCGGAGGTTTTTCGCGCGATGTACCCATACCAATGTGAGAGAAATACTTATTGGTCGGGCTCTGTTGCGGGCTTTGAATTGGTTCTTTATCATTAGGTGGGTTGACACGATGAATACTAGACTTCATTGGAGGCTGGTCCCGGCTTGACCCATGCCCCTGATCAGGTAGGTCGTAGCCTTCACCAGCGGGGCCTGGATTCATGGATTGGCTATGTCCAAGAATGGTACATGGATTAGCTGAATGGTGTGGGATATCAGTGCCCGCCTGAGAAACCCTTCGGCTCATTCCTCCATCACAGGGTGGGTCGGTATGGGGGCCAGGTTGTTTGGGGAGTAATGGGGTTCTAGGTGGCCCTTCAGACGGTGTAAAAAGCTCCAGTTGATTGATGTCAGGGGCAGGCTCTCTGGATTTGGCTTTCTCATGTTTCCGCCTGGTTGATAGATGGGAAAACCATTTCGTTGTCTCCGGGCTGCTCTTAGGGCGCGGCGTAGCTGGAAGTTTCTGGCCACTTCCAAACGGGACCAGAGGATGTTTTGGTACAACAGGCTTCTTCATTGGTGCCGCTTGTTGATGTGATTGTTGTTGAGGACCGGACATGTGAGCAGACCTTGCTTTTGCAGTTACTTTGCCAGAAGGGCCATGACTTTGACCCGGTGATCTCCTCATTTCCATCTCAGTAATCTGTGCTGTTGGCAGGCCAAGCTTTTTCCTTTTGGCTTCTCTTCTGCGTTTTCTGTCCTTCCTATCTTCCTCGGATTTCGACCGCATCCGGTTCCATCTCGCTACGTCAAAAGCTTCACGCTCTCCTGAGCAAATTTCTGTTTGCTTCTGATCCCACTCAGCAATAGTGTCATTTGTAGTAAAGGAGGCCTCAGGCTCCCAGGTACACCTTGCTTCAGAGTAGTTGGCCCATTTTACCAGATACTTGATCCCATCGGGAAACCGATGCTGAGCTAGAATGGCCTCCACCTCGTACTCGGAGACCTGGGTGCTGACAACTGTCGAGGTGATGGAGATGTCATCATCATTGTCGTCTTGGCTCTCAGGCATTGCCGGGTCCAAGGGCAAGTCTACTAGCACAGTAGGTGACGAAGGTTGCTGCCGATGTGTGGAGCCCAAGGAATGCAAGGCGGAGCACTTCAGAGCCAGCCGGACGGATTGCCAAGCTCAAAGATGTCAGTTGGACTAGTTACAGCATTGCTCCCTTAGATCGCAGCACTGGAGGCTGTACAGAAATAAAAATCAATGCCGAGGAGTATTGGTTGGTGGCAAGCAACGCGACTGAACTGCGGAACAGACTTGTAAACTTGCCTGCAAGGTCACACAGGGTCTCCTTGATGAGATAGACAGATATATAGATAGCAGTGGACTTCGATTCGGATGTCCCCTGCTGGGTGCAGTTCCTGCAACAGGTCAATAATTGGGACAATAATAATGGGGACTGGAATCTGGAACCTGCCGCCGCAACAAACTGCCCCCACACGTGACCATGCGCTATACCCGATCAGCACGGCGACCGAGAGAGACGGGAATCGATCGGTAGGGGAGAAAGTCAGTCTGGATAACCTCCTATCTCCCTTCCCCGGTGCCTGCCCCCTCTTCTCCCCCCTTCCCTAAACCATACCCTGTGAGTGTCCTCCCATCCGCTGGTTTAAAGTCACCTTCGCTCGCTCTCCGGTCCTTTGGTTCCCCCCTCCAAATGCGTGATCCTGGGCTGACGAACGCCGCGCCCCTCCAAGAAGTGAGACTCACTGTTTGACTCTAAAGTGTCTACCTCGTCCCAGCTCAGCCACGTCAAATACCCTCCCAGGTCTCCAAATATTACGTGTAACAAACGCCAAGCAAGCTCTCACAATCACCCCTCATGGCTAACGACGAGTACGATGTGAGTGACCTATTCTGCCGGTGTCCACCCCTTTGCCAAGCGTGGTATAACTAATTGCCTACCTGGTAGTTTCTCTTCAAAGGTAGAGTTGCCAACCCCCCTCCTCTGCACCAAGACCACCCCGATCCTGGCCCCGGTCGTGTTTCTCCAGGTGCCCGACTAACCCGCGATGGCTTTTCTTTTAAACAGTTGTCCTGATCGGAGACTCCGGTGTTGGAAAGTCCAACCTGTTGAGTCGTTTCACCCGGAACGAGTTCAACCTGGACTCCAAGTCTACTATCGGCGTTGAGTTCGCTACCCGCTCGATCCAGGTCGATTCCAAGACGATCAAGGCGCAAATTTGGGATACTGCTGGTCAGGAACGTTACCGTGCCATCACCTCCGCGTACTACCGCGGTGCCGTCGGTGCTCTCCTCGTCTACGATATTAGCAAGCACCAGACCTACGACAACGTCAACCGGTGGTTGAAGGAACTCCGCGATCATGCCGATTCCAACATTGTCATAATGCTCGTCGGTAACAAGAGCGATTTGAGGCACCTACGGGCTGTGCCTACGGAAGAGGCCAAGCAGTTTGCAAGTACGTGGGGGCCTTTTGCCGACGCCCCTGTATGGAATACACTCGTTCGAGCCAGCTGACATAAAATCAGGCGAGAACAACCTCTCCTTCATCGAGACGTCCGCACTCGACGCCAGCAACGTTGAGCTTGCGTTCCAAAACATCCTCACAGGTCAGGCATGCCCATCGTTGGTTTAGGGCTGAGTACTTGTAATACTGACATCTTGTACTCGCAGAAATCTACCGCATCGTCTCCAGCAAGGCTCTGGATGGCGGCGACGCAGGCCAAACCGTCCTTGGCGATCGCCGTGATATGGTGAGGATTGACGAGTCAGAGGACCCGAAGACCAAGCAGGGATGCTGTTGAAAGGGCCAGCAGATCGGGGAATGTGTGACACGTCAGCCGCAACGATTTTTTATTTTTGTGATGTGATAATTGAACGGTCTTGAACTCTCTTTTTGTCTGTTACTTAGCCTCCTGGAGATGATACACAAGAGGGATGTTGTTAGGAATGGCACATGATGGGGTCATGGACATTATATGGCGGTGTTTGTTGGACATGGACATCACATTCTCCCCGGCACCTTATTCGCTTTGCCTTCATCTTCTCTCTCTCTCCCCCTTGTCTTTTTTTTTTTCATTTTGTCTATCTTCTCCTCCCTCCCCCCCTTCCCCCTTTTCTACTCTCTAACCTGATGAAATTGATTTTATTAACGTCTTTGCTGCGTCTTCTTACAACCCCTGTTGGCTGCTCAGGCTTCTCTTGGTTTTCCCCATCACTGGCGTCTATAGATAGTGGCCAAGGGTTTTCTGTTTCTGTTTGTAGGTGAACTGTTGCAGTTGAATATTATTGCGCCGAAAGAATAATAATACTAAAATGAAACCCCACTGCAATTGTCTGGGATTCTGGCCTCCTATGGGGAAGTGCGCCGCCCATTTACAGTAGCATTAATAATAACCTTAGGCCCACATTAAACACGGCGGGAGCCCCACGACGCCCAAGGGCTTTCCATCGTTATACGCGTCATTATTCCAGCTAGTAATCTGGTACGAGTACGGAGAAAGTAGTTTCTCCAGCCCGGAAGCTGGGAAGGTCAAGCGAGGTTTTCCGCTTAATGCCATTCCGAGTGCTTCGTTGATCTAGTACGTATCCATCCGTTAAGGAAAATAATAAACGAAAAATTGCAACATACCGAACCACCCAGGTATTGTTAGAAGTGGGGGGTCAAAAATCCCGTTGTCTCCCGGCTCGCCCAGTAGTTAGATAAACGGTGGTGTCAGAATTACTTTGTAGAAAGGCGAAAGCAACCCAGGCTAGACCGGCTTTGTTTCAGGCTCCATATTCGCGGCCCACCTCAACCCACTGTTAGCCGCCGCGGCTGAATTTATTCCCCGTCCGGTTTAGGGCCGGTTGATCAGGGGAGGTGAAAATGGCTGGCTGCTGTGCTTCGTGACGGGGATGCTGGAGTCCGGAACGCTCGGCAGGAGGGTTGTCAAATGTCAGGACTTCAAGCTAAGCTCCGTTTTACCTTTGATCTGAAGCTGTGGATGCCAGGATGGACACGTGGGCGACAATGGATCCGTACTTGAATCTAAACTCGATGGGAGAACTAAGGGAGTATCTAGTAGTATCATCTACGAGCTAGGGATGTGATGGCATCTCTCGACCTCCATCCCCACTACTAACTAGATATCTACTGTCCAGGCAAGTCTGTTCACGATACTCCGTACAGTAGATAGACTGCATAGTACTATTCTTAGTCTAATATATAATTGCACCAAGTACTCTAGAGCAGTCAAGTACAGTATGAGAGCTCAGTGCATATTTTTTGAGCTAAAGTGGGTTGCACAGGAGGGGTTGCTGGCCCAGTGAGATATATCTCCCGCAATACTTACATGCCGCAGAAGGTGAACCTCAACATAAACCTGATCACATTAATCCCACACCACACCGGTCTCCCGGTCTGCAATGGCAGATCGAAATCCTTCGATATCATCCCCGCGCTCTTTCATCACCCACTCCAGGGTATCACTAAAGGTTTCTCCGTTGTCTCGGAACCAGTCGCCGAAGGAGCGTATATAAACTTCCACTTGTTCCTTGAGGGGCGCACGCTCTCGTAACCAGAGCACCTGGCCCGGGTCAAGCTTCATCATATCTTGCACAACGTAGTAATGCGGAATCTCATCACCCCAGCCTTCGAAGCCAGGGTCATGGAAGTAGTCATTCCGAAACCGCGATTTGTAACTAGCCGGTGACTCGGTCAAGTTACTGGGGTGTGCTGTGTGGAAATACTGGTCGACTAAGCCGGGGCTCTTTTCAAGAAGACCGGGTGTGCTAGTAGGACTGCTGCTCGACTGATAATTAAGATGAATGTTGAACGCTAGCTGATGGGTGCTTTCCGGGTATCGTTTTCGGAACTTGCGCTGGATGGTCCCATTACTGGGACATATATGGTTCTGGACGATATCGCCAATGACTGAACGGACGTCCTCTATCTCAGCGAGCTCCGTCGTAGACCAGTTGTGTAGAAGTTGCGCCCGTTCAGTGATTATGTGTGGAAAGGCACGGCTAAACCGACTGTAAGTCTCCGTGTGAAAAGCACGGTGGTATAGCCAAAGACGGTAGATCGCACGGCGGAGGCGGAACCGCTCATCATCATCCAGTGACCGGCGGTTCTCGTAATCGATCTTCCATTTTTTGACAGGGTATATGATCTCCCACTCTTTCGCTACGCGTCCAATTTGTACAATTTGTCCCAGGAGGGAGTCCGACATAGGCGCAGTGCGCAATAGGTGGGCTGGTTGGGTTGTATTATGCGTCGCGATTTGTATGATATCGTTTAACGGACCGAACTCGAACTCCGCAACATCAATAAGAATCTGCAGCTTATTGGATCGATAAAAAACAGTATGAAGCCTTCGACAGGTTTGTGTGAGGTTCATAAGATCGGAAATTGTTTCGCAGGAGCGGAATATGTGGAGCAGAAGCTCTGTCGCCAATTGAGTGAATGGCATGGTTATGTAGGCTAGAATCTAAAATCGCCGCGCAAGGGCGTTAGCTAAGACAACGGTAGGCGTATAATCGAGCAATATTTACCTATCGTAAGTGCTTCGGGTTAAGGTAATATGAGAATGGGGTTTTCGGGTTCAGGCGTTGGTGCTAGACACAGGTGCGGCCTCGCTGTCGCAGTGAGTCAACGGCTTGCGATCTCGATCAAAGCTTCAGATCGCAGCCCCGCCCTGGGGGATGGCTAAGACACGGTAGATGCAAAAGGGAGTCAGGTTCATTGTAGAGGAAGATGCATGAACACCCATCAGCCACCCAGGGCTGGATTGCGAAGGGGGAACCATGATGACTGCCGGGAGGGTGCAGTTGCTGGGATGGTAATCCGGAGCAGGCGAAAGGAGATCGGGCTCGGCCGCCAAGTCACTTGACAAGACGGTGTCCATTCCATTCCATCAGGATGGCCCATCGCCCCATTGGCTGAATCAGAGCTATGATGTGTGGAGAGGGTACTGGGTAGAATGTGAGGTAGAGAGGTATTGTTCTCTCGAATCTATTGCATCCTTAACAATGCACGCCCTTACTGTTACTGAAGAACGCACCAGTGCCGAAGCTGGATATTTTTCAATGATCGATCTAGGGGCTTGATTACCCGATACCAGTTACGATATCTCCATTGTGAGACCCTGAACGCATTACTGGAATCGCCACCAGAGCAAATGTTATGTGAACGGTAGCATCAAACTTTTATTATTTCACACCAGACGCCAGCAGGACCATGCATGTACCCCTCGCATCAATACATATACATCCCTTAAAGGATATCAAAGTCTAGAAGGGCGTAAAACAACAGACGGCAGAGAACAAATAAACCGGAAACCCATCACTTGAACAATTGTCTTGTGTCAAGTGCATCCGGCTTCCTCTCGCCTTGTGCCAACCCCAGCGTCGTCCGCTTCGAGAACCGGTCGGTCTCCATATCTCTGCGACTAGCGTAACGAGCCGCCTTGCCCAGGCGAACGTCGCGACGGACCTGGTTCGGGCTCACGTACTCCTTGTTCTCGTAGATGACAGGACCGCCAAAGCTACCCTCCAAGATGACAATGGGCGTCAACACGAAGCGGGGGCCGATCTCGACGAGAGAGACCTCTGGCAGACCATCCTTGCCCTTGGGAACGGGCTTGGTTTCTTCGCCATCCTCCTTCTTCTTTCCGGGCTCGGATTCCCGGATCTCGTAAACTCGGATCCAGATCTTGCCATCCACCCCGAAAATACCGATGATACGGTCGATGAAGGGCTTCATGCCCTTGACACCCCGCTTGGGAACGCAGAAGACACCGCGGAGCATTTCCCTGATCAAACCCCGGTATTCGTTGCCAGGTTGGCTCATGAGCGGGCCTTGTTCGTCGAAAGATTGATCGAAAACCACGATACCACGGCCGCCCTTCAAGCAGTTACCGCTAAATCCAGCATTCAATTCAGCCATTGTGTGCAAGTTGGCGACGTGGAACTTGATCGTCGGTCCGTTGGGAGGGCGAGCCAGCCAGAGGTACAAGTCTTGACCTTGCTTACGGGCCTCAAGGAAGAAGATGACATTGCAAGAGTGGAGGTCAGCAAGAGAGTTCAGGAGGAGGTTGTATCCGGTTGTCTTCTTCTTCGTATCAAGCTTGGTTTCCTTGTGGCTATGGGGGAGCAAAGACGCAAGGTCTGCTAGAAGGTGCCGATGGCTGACAAAAAAAAACATCAGTATTGTGATTGCTTCCCGTATTCTTGGCAGCGCAAAGCCAAACATACCGGGACGTGACTCCTCTAGAGGTAAGCATGAGTACACGAGTCTTGGGCATAAAGCCTGCAGCGAGCTGCTTCTTGGCCGATTCGGTCGTAGTTTCTTCATCATCTTCGCTGTCGGTCGTATCGTCGGCATCGGCGAGGAGCTCTTCCATCTCCACATCCTCCTCCTCAAGCTCGTGCTCTTTGGCGAGCTGGCGAGCTGCCTTCTTCGAAACAGTCTTGTAAACAGATGCCATGGTGAATTGGGGTTGCGTCAACTTGAAGTTTCCGGTGCTGTTGATCGCCCGCAAATTTAGAAAAAGCTGCGGGCAGAATAATTTTTGGTTGCGACCGCCTTCCCTAACCAAATAACACGTGATCGTGACGGTATGGGCTGCACTAGACTATATTAGGTAGTACTCCGTAGGCCGTAAAAAACACTCCGATTAAATAAAGTCTTCATAATTACGATGGTTCATGATGCATCAGAAAGAGTGGTGAATACCATGGATAATATAGTGCAAGATCTCGATTTAGAACCCTCCGAGAAACAATCTATTTATTGCGCTTCCATCGATTTTTACCCATGACTCTATCTCGTAAACTTAATAACCCAAAAATGTTTCTAGTTTACTCCGACTGGAAAGATTCCAAGGCTCTCGCAAGGCCTGCAAATCCCTCTTGCGAAACTTTCATTCCTGCAAGCCGGTTCGCAAAGCCTAGCTTCTGTGAAAGGTTCCATTCATCACCTCGACAGAGCAATGCATACAGTATACCAGCTATGAATGTGTCACCTGCACCGATGGTGCTACTTTCATGTTAGACTTCTGATGGGGGTGGAGACTAAAAGAAAAAGAGAAGGGCCAAAATTGTGACTTACTCGACGACTTGAAAGCCTTCTGCTGAATATGCCGGACTATAAATCGTTACTTGAGACTTGGTGTCACGAGCTACAGCGCCATCCTGGCCCCAGGTACAGCAGAGCAGTGACCTAGTAGAGCCCATCAGCTATGATCAAGTTTCCACGAAGCAAAATTTCAGAAAACATACGCTTTCCGTGCTACCGCCGATTGTTGCAGGATGCATTCTTCGGGTGTATGGTATCCATTTCCCTGTGGATATCAGCGAGAGCTATAGAGGCAGACAACGTGGCTGAGATGACAACATACTTCAGCCCAGCTCTTCGAGTAGAATACAACGTCAGCTTCTTCTGCAAGTTCCTGTAAACCTGGTCTTCCGGGCTTCTCCACTTCAACACTGATTTTCACGGACTGGTATTTCTGACGGAGGTAGAGTATGCATGATAAAGTCACGCCAGGTGTTCGGCCCTGGGGAGGAAAGTTATCAGTCACAGCAATCAGTAGCAACATGATCGGAGGTAATAAAAACAAACCTCAAAGTGGAACCAGGAGGCCCTGGGGCCTAGACGATCTGCGATATTTATAAACTCCTTCTCCGTCATCTCAGGCAGAGCATTGTAATTGACAATGGTCCTGCTCCCAGAAGACTGGCTTTTGATGATGTAACTAGAGGCCGGTTCTGTGACATTCTCTCGATAGATGCAATGAGCTAGTCGAACATGCGGTTCGAATGCTGACTGGATCTGCTGAGAGGCAATAGATAGCTTCGCGGGCAGAACAGCAATGAGATCCAAGGAGATATTTTCAGCGGACAGGTTGTGTGCTATCAATTGCTGGAGGACCTCGAGCGTGTTCGGACAATTTCCTCCTCGTCGACGAGAGATACTGGAAGCACGTAGCTTTTCATCTTCTCCGGGATAGTAAGGGGTTCTGATATGAAGAATGAGACTCTGAACTAGACTGTCGTCGAAGAGCATCAACCAACGTGAGGATTGTATCCACATAACATGCACCTATAGCTACCAATGACATCTTGGGCACCAAGCCGTAGCCTTTTCTCCAAAAATGTAAAAGCTGTAGTTGGTGCAGCCAAGATCAGCATGCTGAGAGGGGCAATGTTGGGTTGAGATTAGTCAGACCCACCACTGACATCATTAGTTATCGTTAGTTACTAGATACAGTATTGGTATATTTTGAAATTCATTGTTACCTCTTACAGGAAGTTGCAAATTCTTGTAACTGATCATAATACTGTTTTCACTCTTAGTTAAATCACCAAAGACTTTTAAGGAAATATCACAGACCTTTCGACTACTATCAGTCTATCTCCAAACCGTCTAATTCCAGGAGTAGATAGCCTTCACACCAGATATAGCCAAGACCTGGATAAAGGTTGCTATCTGTATCTATAGCAAGTCGCTGACAGCCAATTCATGATGTCTGAGATTGGAAAGTATTTGCATTATTGAGTCGGTTTCAAGGCTTCTCTAATCCGTACCTGAAGCACTATAAATGTTACTTAACAGGTGCATGCTTTTCAGTTCACTACACTGCTTCAAGGAGAACTATAAGTGAAGTACCATGTCAACCTGTAAAGATTGAGCTGGTGAAGAGCTATGGCATAAACATTTATCACAATTTACTGTAGAGGTTGTGCGACATAAATGTTTACTACGCGGGGATCTCGAAAGTGAAGATACTATACTGCACGCAGATGATCTACTAATGTTGGAGAGTCCTTTACTATTCCATAGACCATTCTAGAGCACAAAAGATCTATAAACCGAGAAAGGCTATAGACCTAGAAAACAACATAACGAAAAAAGCTATATACCGAGAAAGCTATAGAACGAAAAAAGCTATAGACCGAAAAGAAAAAACCGAAGTAGCAGTATTCCAAAGACAAACAAAATCAAAAGAACAATCCTCAAGGAAAATAGATCCGCAGCCTCCTAGGGGAAAGATTTGGCATGAAAGAGTAAACAAACGGCCAGTGAACAGAAGAAATCATCTTCGGGATAGTCCAGCTTCAACAGGGGACAGGGACTCTTCGTACTGTCTAACCCGTCGTCGCTGTCTGCAGTCTCGCAGAACCATAGGGCTTTGATTAGCCCCAGACGTTGGCTGCCGGGCAGGGCCCCGGGAAGCGGTGGCCGTCCTGCTGACCGTATGAGCTTGTCGTCGGTCCGGGGCAGGAGCCCTTGTAACAGGTGCCCGTCGAGAGACCGAACGTCCTGGGAGAGAACGGGTTGGAGCGGAGGCCTGTTGTCGGCCATGCCTTGGATGGGCTCGGGAGGGAGAGGCGGACCTATCCCGGTCATTCCGACCACGTTGGTCAGAGAAGCGGCCCCGGATTGGGGTCGGGGAGTTATCAGTTGCCGGAGAATAATCCCCTCTGTATGTCGAGGAGGATTCCGGCGTAGGATAATCCTCTTTATCCTCGATATCGTTGTCCCACTCAAGGCTCCCTCTTTCGTCGGAATCCCAACGTCGTCTCGGAGGCCAGTTTTGGCGGTCCTGAAGCACCGACTCGCATCTGTCTTCGACACGAAACCAGCGTCTCCTATTTGCCACCCGGAGGTACCATATCAGCGACAGCATTGAGCAGTGGATACTCAGATATCGATCATACCTCAAAGTTTCGAAGGAGTAAAAATCCTTCCCAAGATCATCCTCCAATTCTCTGAAGGTATTCAATGAGGGGCTGTCACCAGAACACAGTCTCTTGACAATACTGTGAAGCATGACACAGTCTTCCAATAAATTCCAGTCGAAACGAGGACGCCTCGCTTTGGCCGCTGGCTTTTGTGATTGCGATCGAGGAGTTTTGGTCTCACGGGCGCGATGGTTTCTAGCCATGGCGATGAAGGAGTGGGATGAGAAGAAAAGAAGTAATGAGTAGAATGAAAGGATAGTTGAGTATGGAACTTAATAGAAGTGAATTGAGGCAGATTTTAGCATCATTTTATGTTAGGGAGCGGGGACCGACGGTTGCCAGGAAACGCGTGAAGAGAGCGTACTGGTATATGTCCGGGAAAAAGAAGCATCAGATTTGCAATAGGTTGCTATGCAGAAACCCCATCTACACGAGTGGCTGAGAAAAAAAGAAAAGCGCGTTGCTCCTGCTGCATCGCCGGATTTTACACTCGGGTTGGCAGTTAATGTGCGAAAGTTGAGCAAGTATTGTATCTGATATATCCCATGCATAGTGCCCCGCATCTAAATACCCCGATGGTTTTGACAGACGGTATATTACTGGAAATAATACCATGCGTGCATCGGGGATCGAAGCTGAAACTAAGGTACTGTACATAGCAGTTGATATGTCAAGCCGGCTTGCATTGTTCGTGGATCCGGCCGGGACGAAAATGGCCGATCCGGAGGAAGACGAGTATTCTGGGATTCGGATAGAATTACGAAAAATTGCAAACCTTCGACAAACTTCCAAGGTGATGTGCTGGAATTACTGAGGTCTGCCTATGGAAGAGTTTGTAGTATTTTTTTCTCCGAAGAAAAAGCTTTGCATTTGGTCTGTATAGAAATAGTGGTAGTTGTAGATGTCAGATGATCGTCGATGCAGGAGGCCGACTGCGGCTTTTGGAGAGGAAACTTACCATAACCCGTACTTTTGCCGTCCAAATCTTGGTGGGCAATCATTTTTGAAATCTAGACAAGAAATGTGCGTGCTGCCCATAGGTCCAATGTCTCATCCCAAGAAAAACACAAATCAGGGCTTCACTTTGACACGAGATAGCAGACTGTCTGCCTAGCAACCAAGATGAATTTGGACGGAGATCGTACAGCGTTTAATGATTTTTCAAGCTTCTGGTTCTGTCCCAAACATAACTATGTTCTGATCTCAAAGGGCTGTCTTAAAGACTCTCCTTGTATTGGGCCTTTGAGCATGCGGAAAAGCTGGGACATCCTGTATCCACTGGATTCCACCGCATGTCTCCATCAGTAGCAGACCATACTGTAAAGCAAACATGAGCCTTTTCGGGGTGGGATAGTCAAGAGTTGAGTGTTTACGAACAAAGATGGCTTTGTGGTTGATGGCCACAAGAATTGATGCTCTGCTCAGAATGTCTGGCTATAAATACCATCAACTGTGCATCAAAGTGCATGTTCCTCCATCAATCCTAAAGTTCCCAAAATCTCATCACACTCCGAGCATAAGGAAACACCTCTAGTTGAGCTCCTAGCTTGTTCCAACCCAGCTTAACATATATCTTCAAAGCCCCAACTATGTCCGCTAGACGCAGCAAGGCCATGCCCACCGATGGGCCAACGGCCAAGTTCCTCTACACCATCATCAAGCAACTGGACCTGAAATCGGTTAGTCGATATGGGCATCGCAGGCGGGCAACGATGACTAATTCGGTGGCAGATTGACTGGAGTCTGGTGGCATCTCAGCTCGAAATCTCCAATGGACACGCTGCTCGGATGCGATATTCGCGGTTCAGACAGCAGATGGAGGGTCTTACGTCCAAACCCCGAGCGCCTCGTCCCAAGAAACCCGCCAATAAAGCACCCAAGGCAGGACCCGGCAAAGCCGAATTGATGAATGAGCCTATGTCTTCACCTCCAGCGGTCATGAAGCAAGAGTCTCATTTCCCTGTGTATGAGTCGAGCCACCCATACATGAAGTCCGATCCGTACGGCCCTAGGGTCCAAAACCTGGCGGATATCCCTCTCGCTTCACCCCAGACCATGGCAACCTCAGCGGTTCAGCCACAAATGGTGCCATACAGGCCAATGGCAATCTCCCCGGAGACGACCATGTTCGCGTCGGCACCGTGCTTTTCAGCTGAGCGTTCCGATGGTCCTGGATACCCGCCATTCGTCCACAGTTGGGCGCCCATCAAGTCTGAGCCCTTGGAGGGAGATGGCATTTTCGAAAGGGCAGTTAAAGTGGAGCCACCGCAGGAGCCGAATTGACTCGCCAGAGGTATTGAGGGTGGTACCGTACATGCTATCAGGGGGGATGATGGTGGTGGTTCCCAATTGTTCTTTTGCGCTTTAGAATCTAAGTTGTTTGCACCATGTCGTCGCAGAAACAAGGGCCGTGCCGCGGGAATCGTGGAGTAAGCGGAAAAGGTTATGAATTTGTTTACTTCTCCTTCTCTTCATTTGTATCCTGGAGCAGTCATTTGCATTTATTGCCTCTACTCTCCACCGTCTTATTATCTTCAAGAATCCCCACATAACTACCTTTTGCAACATAACAACTGCTACAAGGTTTACAGTTAATGCCAACCTATTCTCAGCCTAGTACGTGAGCAGATTATCTTCATGACATGCTCATATCTAGTCGCATCTAAACGCGTCACCCCTGTGAAGCCTTCTCTGTGTTGACCCCTCACACGCCTTATTTCCTCATTATCTGTACCATCCTCACCTGTCTGCTGTGTTCTTTGACAGTTACATACATCCAACCCTCATTTGTTCTCCACGAAGGATCCCTTCAGCCGTCTATTACTTTCACTTTGTTCCTTCAAGTAAACAGCGAACTGATTCTTCAGCCCTGAGCATGTCCGATCCGGCCAAGTCGCCCGTCAAATCGAAGGCGAAGCTCGAAGGCCACAATACTGATTCGGATTTCATTATGGCCTGTGTCCAGAGCATGGGTGACGACAAGCTGGCAAGTAGACAATTTGAACAGTGATACCATATCTTCCGATACTAATACTGATACTGCTTCAGGTTGACCTCAGCAAAGTGGCCAACAGTCTGGGCTACACCAATATCGCTTCTGTTGGAAATCGCTTCCGTGCCGTTCGTAAGCGCCATGGAATCATGCACTTCGAGAGCAAGGCTGGATCCGGAATCACCAAGACCACAGCCGCCGAGGACGCCCAGGCAAATGCCACTAATGCGGCCGAGAAAGCCAAGGCGAATGTTATTAAGGCTAGTGACGCCGCTCAGGACGAGGAGTTTGAATCCGAGGTGCCTACTCCTGTCAAGGCCAAGGCTACCAAGAAAGCTGGTGGTCGCAAGGGAGCAAAAGTCTCGTCTAAGCCTATCCCTGCTACTGATGCCCCTAAGACTGAAACCAAGGGCCGTAAGCGTGGTGCTAAACTTACTGCTCAAGCCGCTTCGGATCCCGTTACCATGAATGACGATATTGTCATGAAGGCAGAGGATCTCGATATGGAGGTAGAGAATTCGGCAATTAAGAAGGAAGCTACTGACGCCCTCATGGAGTAACATGCCTAGAGTGCTCCCGCTACGGAATGGAACAGGAACTCTGTTCTAAACCGTAAGTCTCCATCTAAGTTGATTCGATGAGTACGCTAACTTGGGCCAGACCCTCTTTGCTTCATACGTCTTACTTCTCTCTTTTCAGTTGATATCTCTTCAATGTACCGTCAACGACAAATATCATCGCATTGGAGAACTCCATCTAGGCCTCGCGTGAACCTAACATTTTATCTCTTGTATCTGGAAAAGGGCATGGATTTTGTTATATCTGTCTTTGGGTGAATATTGTCTTCTCTTTGGCAGTTTCTGAAGCTGGATTAGCCGGGATGGACTTTGTGGCTAGGAAGCACCAGTTTATTTACTCAATGCCAGCGCATTAGCCTACTGCCTCACTTTTCTCGCCCTATCGTATCATACATTATAGAATCCAACAGTAGTACCAGTAGCAAAGACTGCTTTCCAAGACCACTTCCTCCAGTCTTTTCCAGTCTCTTTCAACCCGACCAACTTCCCTCACTTCCATCTCCCACACCTTCATCAATGACAATTCAATTCACTGTCTGCACCGGTATCCTATTCACCACCCAGAACAGAACCTCACTGCTGCCACTAGAAGCATGACCTGCGCGCTCTTCTCGTGGTAATTCTCGACTCTCTCTCTTCCTCGCCCTCGCCTTCCCTTTCACCCTCCTCTTATCTCTCACCATCCACCGGCTCTATACCAACTCATCAGCCTGTACAACTCACACTCCCTCCCAGAGCCAGTCTGAAAAAAAAAAGCGCACAATCCTATAACCCCTCACCTATTCTTTTACAACCACCCCGTCTATCACCAAAGAACCTCAAAGATGAGCTCTTCAAAGACCACACGCATCACCCCGGAAGAGCAGTTTCAATTTCTGCTGAGCTGCATCCGCTACGCCAACAATGGCAAGGTAGTAGCCATTCCATTCCCCTTTCCCCAACTCGACATATATCCCAACTGCCTCGTCTAACATGACCTAACCAGATCGATTTCGCCACCGTCGCCCAGGAATGCAACATTGTCTCCAAAGCTGCAGCGTATGTCTCTTGCTACAGGATATCCCCACCCCCGCCCCCACCCCTCTCCTCAACCGCACGGTCATTCTTCATTCACCCATGACTAAGACTTACCTATAATATCCAGAGCTAAACGCTACGAGCGTCTCATGAAAGCCCACAACATCAACCCTTCCGGTGGTCCTCTGAGCAGCAACAAGGGCAATGGAACCGCTGATGGCGAAGGCGGCGATGGCGGAGGGCCCTCGGGCACGAAGAATCGGAAGCGCAAGTCCCCCGCAAAGGCCAACGCAGGCGCCGATAGTGACGATGGCTCTCCGGAGAAGAAAAAGGCCAAGGGAATGAGGAAGATGGTCCTCGATAGAGCGGAGACGTTGGTGGAGAAAGCCGAGTCCATGGCGTTGATCAAGAATGAGGTGCAGTCGGGTGACGAGGAGGAGGCCGAGGAACATGCAGCAGGGGTTGATGGGGCCAGCTCTTTTGATCAGATGTGCGATGAAATGGAAGAAGAGAAGCTGGCTATGAAAGAAGAGGATGAGAACTGATTCTTTTTCAGCTTGCCATTATTCTCTCTGCGGCAATTGGTGCTTTACATGAGGCCGTGTGAATGGAATGGGTGGTTGGTTGGTTGACTAAGGATTTACTCGGGATTGGATTGCATGGAGGGACAATGCAATAGTAGGCTAGCTAAGCAGCAAAAATGCAGATCATGATTAAGTGTTGCAGTGACTGGCATCAATGCAGTAATTCTATACTACCTAGCATGCGTGAAAGCAGGTCGAACAAGTTCGCTCAGGGGGTATCTGTAAGGAAGACCGAACCGAAACTCACAGCTGAAGCGCCATCTGGCTTCAGCAATCAGAGAGCCAAACTTGCAAGTGCAACAAAATAATATCAAAGCAACTCAGAAATCTATAGACATATAGGATAGGGTATCGCCATAAGTTATGTGCTTTCGACAAACAGTCATCCCGCGCTCCTGAACCCCTTATTCTCCTAAATGTCTGCCATGACAGACTCGAGTATCTTCCGTTTGTATTGAGACAATGAACGCTCCTTTCTCTGCATCTGCGACCGGAGCTTCAGGTATCGCTGTTTCCATGTCGTTTCGGACATGGTACTTTCTGCCCCATCCATCTCGAATTCAGCATCGGTCAAACTGTCGACTTCTGCAACACTGGTATCTAGCTCCTCGGTCGCCCTCGGTGTAATTTCAAGCTTGTTACTGTCCGTCTTGCTGACGCTAAGGTCTCCATATGTGACCTTGGTCGAGAACCGACGTCCGTGTTTGTACTCATGGGAGATAGTGTAGACAAAGTTGGCGCTTGCATCAACACTTGGCATGTCCGAGGTAACGGCAGGGACAGCATCAACACTCACAGTCATCAAACTGTCTGTGACACCAGGATAGCCAAACTGCTGTCCAAGGCCAAGATGAAAGGCTGACATAAGAGCCGCTAGCCCGGCCGGTAGCTTGGCATATGTTGTCGTCAGGTTTGACATGACGGATACTGCCAAAGAACGAGCCTCTTCAGCGCTGAGGGGAGCTGGCCGACCGGTCAATTTCCCGCGAAGTAGCTCGCCAGATAACACGCGCACTACGTCGTCGAATGTGATGTCCATGTGGGGAACGCTGGTGCGGTTGGCATAAGATGATGGATTCGTGACACCCACGTTGGCGACAAAGTCATTCAAAGGCGCCAAAGTGCCATTGCGTTGACTTCCCTCCACCTTCAAAGAGGTCGAAGCGTTATTGATGCCATTGACCATCAGCGTGGGAGGGGTCGCAAGACGGACCGGCGCACCAGGGTGTTGTGGAACTTGGAGTTGCAGCTTGTTTGGTCTGGGTCCGAAGGGAAACGGTGTAGGAGACTGTTGGTATTGGGAGTGGCTGAACCGATTGGAAGGGTCTTGCTCGAGTATGGTCGCAGGGGACGGTCTCATACCCGAACTATGCAGTTGGGATGGATCTGGGCGGTTGGGATTCACTGGGAAAGAAGAAAAGGGACCCGATACCATGCCCCTATTTGGTGGCCGGCCCCGAGTCTTCCCATTGCTTCCATTATTGCTAGGCCAAGCGGATGACACTGCGGGCCCATGGCGCCGTTTGGGGCGTGGCTTTTCACCCGAAGTTGGTGTAAGGGCTGATCGTGGCTCTGCAGGCTGAATGAATATTTCAGACTGATGCTGAATTCTTGGGATTATCGCGGAGTGCGGAATACCAGCTGGAGACGCATCCCGTTGTTCTATGGGCCGCCACCTCATATCCTGACCAGGCTGTGGAGCCTGGACCTCAGAAGACCCTTCTTGCGAATACGCAGGTGCGGTGCCCATCCACGGATCATGAGACTCTATCTCCTCGGAGAAGGCGCTAAACGGAATAGCGCTTGATGGGAACGGGGGTGGCTGACCAGGGTAAGGGCCTGCCGGCAGGATGCCCACCGAGGTATCCAGCTGTGGTCTTTTAGCTGAATGCTCGCCAACCATATTTGGATCATCGGTCCGCCTTCGTCCTCGTTTTGGCTTCCACTGGGGGACCAGCGCCCGTAGCGCAAGATCCTCTTCGAGTGGCACTCCATCTCGGCTATCACTGATCACGTTGTGAGGCGGAAGTAAAGTGTAGTATGGATGGTGATGGCCGAGGCAGTATTCAAAGAAGGCATCAACATGCATTGCTCGCATCCATCGCTAGCATAATGTCAATCTTTGATTCGAACAGTGACATCACTGGAATGGTATGGGAATCAGACCTTGAGACGGACAGCATATTGCTGGACCTTTTGCGTGCTTTGCTTCTTTTCCATAGAAGGTGGTTCAACCCCCAGCTCAATCGCCAACTGAATCCATGTCTTCAGTTCCTTGCTGTCAAGCTTTTTGATGAGCTCCCACAGCGCAAAGACACTAAAGCTCTTGCCGTCACTCCGGGGAGGGCACCTGAAGGTCTTGCGCAGCTCAGACGTGTCCACAGCTAGAGGGACGTTAGGGTTGCAGTAGAAGATGAACATGATATAAGCATCATCAATGGTGCTATCTGTGAGATCACGAGATGGCAGAGCTCTGGTATCTGTTTGGTCTATTGATTCTCGTGGAGGGCGCTGGCGCAGAGGATCGTACACTGGGGGAGACATTGAGGGCCCGGGGCGCGCTACGGGAGCAGGAGGCACGACCGGCCGTGGGCCGGTTGGCGATGCCTGTAGACTGCGCGGAGTAGCTTTGCGATGGAGAGGGGGGGACTTGGAGGTAGCTATCCGACTGCGAGCACTGCCTATGGAAGAAGCGCTATGTAAACCAGGCTCCACGGCCGGAGGATACCTTGCGTACTGTTGGATGACCATGGGCGGAGGAGGCCCCAATTCAGTCCGGTCCGGTGGGACAGGCTGGTTCATCACGTTGGGGAAGGGAGTTTCCATCTTGAGCAAGAAACAACGGGCAACAAACAACACTCTAATTATCAAGACCACTGGTTCTGGGTATATAGCAACAGAGAAGCGAGATGTGCAAGATGGGAAGGTGGAGTATCATATGGATCAAGATAGGGCAGATCCAATTCCAGCGCGCGGCGACGTAGAGGACCCTATCAGATTGCGAACAGCACGGGTAAATTAGGGACCAGCCCAAGGTTGCGCATGAATGGCTATGGGGGTCGGACTTGTTTCGTATTTCGAGGGGCTGTAGGGCGTGGGTACATAAAACATAGAGTAGAAACTATCAAAGAAGACGCACCCTGAGGATTGGAAGAATCAATCCATGATTGCGACTGCGATGGTTCGGGCGACAGACCATTCTCGCAGGCGCCAAATGGGAAGGGGGAGAAAAGAGGAGAGGGTGGCTGGAAGACGGCGGCGCTTTAAAGAAGGCCGGTGATAGATTGGGAGGAGCTGACTGTTTCTATTTCGGGCCTCCCCTCGATGCCTGTCCCGGTTTAGCGTCGAGGCCTCAGGGCGGGGGAGTTGATGCCTGGGCCTGTCACACTTTCAGTCACAGTTCCCTCCTATCACATGCGCCCCCAGTCCCATTGTGGTTAGGCCCACCCGACAAGAGCGCGAGCCTGGGCAATCAGGCCAGAGAGATCAGGCGATCGTCGAGCCCCCCCTCAATTAGTCATGCCGGTAACACTAGTTAGTTAGTTAACTAACGGGAAAGGGTTAGGTGAGCGGATTAGTGGTTTAGTACAGACTACAGAGGTACTACCTACGACTAGTTCCCAGTTCGTTATTATTACTGCTGCCCACTGCCTTTCCGTCGTCCTTATCGATAAACCTTCTCCCTCCCAAGGAAGCCTCGAAGGACGACGGGTCGACATCATCCATCCTAGTACTACCTCCGACTACCTCCTTCCTCCTTCCTCCTACCCCCCACGTCCCGAAATTCTCGCCTCCCTCTTCTTTCATCTGCAACTCAGCTCTGTGCTTACGGTCGCTCTTCCCCCTCCGTCCTTCTCCTCCGTCTAGATGAAATGCCGTCTAGCTCCAGACCATTCGTCCGCCTCCCAGCACACCGAGTCTAGCCGCTCATGTGCCATCGACCTCTCGCTGTAGCCTTCTGCAAGCTCTGACGGCAACAATTTCTACTGCAATGGCCCCCTCCTTACGCCCTCCCCGTCCACGATCGTCGAAACTGTCGAGACCCGTCCGTTCTAGTCGCACGCAGGTTCAGTCCTATCACGAAAATAGCAGCTCGGAAGATCGGCTTGACGAGGACACCGAGTCTGATCAGGAGCGATCTAGGCGCCTGTCGCTTTCGTTGCGCCCCCGAACAACCGGTCGCATGCCCCCATCATACCGGGAGGAATCGACTGATGATGACTTGGAGGTGACGCTCAACGATGAGCCCGACGCTGTAGCCCCCAGCGAAGCCTCGTCTCATCTGGCTCATTCGCTTCCGGAAACCAATACACGCACCGCACCACCACGAGCTCCGCGCAATCGAACCGTGAAAACGAGATCGCAAACAAAGAAATCAGAAAGGCGCACAGGTGGAAGACGCATAGAGCTGGGGAGGCCGTTGAACAAACGTAGAAAGATTGAGGAGGATAATACCCCATTTGTTGGCTCCGGTGTTATCCCGCCATGGCAAACCCTTCCATACCACATTCTCTTCGACATTTTTGTTCGCGCTTCAAGCCCTCTTGTTGACGAACAGACCGGGGCTAGACATAGCTCTGTACAGTGGCTTGTTAATGTTGCTTTGCTATGTCGTGCTTTTCACGAGCCTGCATTGGCGGCACTCTATCGTTGTCCCCCCCTAATACCATCTGCCAAGACACATGGATTGCTACATTTACTGGCCAAGCCGCAGGAATCTCTCTCCACTGGCTATATGAACAAAATCAAAGAGCTAAATGTTGACGTGGAGCATCTCTTACTCTACAAAAGTGGACCAACCCTGGGCTATTTTGAATTACCAAGGCTGCTTGAACGGACCCCTCAAGTGAAAGCATTGCGTCTCTACCACAAAGATGACTACGTCGTGGGCCGTCGACTGCGCTCGAAATTCATTTATCCCGATCTCATTTTCTCTTCGATGGCTTCGAGCTCAATCCGCCTTTGCTGTTGGGAATGGAACAGTCGTTTCATGGAGACCAAAAAGCTGCTTCCTCTCATGCTAGAAAAACATCTCCAGCCTGCATTCCACGGGCTTCGAGAGCTCCGATTGTTGCATATCACATCAGAAGATGCTGACGATGATTATCTGGCGGAGGCTTCCGACGAAAGAGAAGTAGTACTTGCGACAGCTCTTCGGGAGCTGCCAGATCTGTGCTGTTTAGAATTTGTGGAATGCTCGATCGTGAACGAGTACCTTTTTTCCAATCTTCCCTTGACGCTCACATCTCTCACTCTCAAGGACTGCGACGAGGTGACAGCAGTGAACCTTGGCTCATTCCTTTCTTCACACGGCCAGAATCTTCGGCGATTGGATTTGAGTCATAACCGCCATCTGAGTTTGTCTTTCATTGTCAATCTGGCGCAGTCATGCAAAAACCTTGAGATATTCAAGATGGACATATCGATGCACGACTGGACTAGTTATCATGACGTCGAGCCTCACTTCCAGGAGCTTCTTGATCCGTTAGAAATTCCGACTTGGCCATCCACCCTACAAGAAATTGAGTTGATTCAATTGCGAAAATGGGATGACACAACCGCAGAAGTCTTCTTTAGGTCTCTTATTGACGCGGCCCCTGAATTACAGAGCCTGCGACGACTCGTCATCAGTGCAATTTTGAAAATCGGGTGGCGTGATCGTGCTACATTTCGAGAGAAGTGGATTGGAAAGCTGGAAAATACCTTTTTACGACGAAGCGCCCCCCCCGACCCGAAGTTACGCTCTATTCCACGTACCCCACAGCAAAAAGATCCATCGCATTCCATCCAAAGTGCACTTCCAGACGAGTCGCTTACCCATTCTGACACTGGGTTCTCAACGCCATCTAAACGGAAGAGTGTGCGCATTGCCCAGAGAAAGTTTTCTGAAGCAGACGAGGATGAAGCTGCTCATGTATTAGCGCGAAGACTCAATGAGGGCAGTGATTCGTCTTCGGGTGCTATACAAGGAATGTGTGATGTCGTCATGGTCCGAATTGACAACCAACGCCCGACCGAGAATCAGTTCAACGAAGAAGATTTTCTTGACGACGAGCTAAGTGGGGATGAAGATTGGAATGGAAATGATCCGGATGTCAACGATGGGAGTCACGCATGGTAGTTTGTTAACATTTACTCATCTTTCTCCTTTACGACTTTATGTACTTTATTCCCCGACAGTTATTGCTTTCCTTGGTGGGTTATCATCTGCTTTTGTTCATTCTCTTTTTTGTTTCTCGGATACGCACGGGGTAGACTGGGGTGTGTGCGGAATGGTGTTTGAGCGTTGTAAACGGGCGAACAGGCTGGTATGGGGGAGATTTCCTCCTATCTATTACTCTAACTACTACCAAGTGTTCCCTTTTTCATGTCAATTCTACTACGCTGTATTCCCGGGAGAAAGTTCACTAGACCCTACAGTTTAGAAAAAACCAAGAGCCTTTGTAATTGGCGAGGTTGAATGCTCCTTCTTATTGATAATGCTTATCGAGGAGCACGGCGACTCAGAATGCCCAAAGGAAATCAATATGATCTTGACATTGTTCAACGATACCCGCATCCAAATTCTTCGGCATCCCAAACCATCCACACAAGTAGGTACCGCCATGAATCAAAGATGGCCACCTCTAGACGACATCGTCATATTGCCAAGCATACATACGGGCACTCATAGCAAGCTCTCCTCCTGGTACTCCAAGACACCGTTGTTGTTGGTGATGTGTTCAGCCAGGTTGACATCGGCATCACTGAACTGATCTTCAGAGTTTGCAAGACGGGCCCTCAGGACGGGGACATTATCTCCTCCCTCGATGTGGAACTGGATATCCTGGGCGCTCTCAGAGAAGTTGCTTCCACCCCATTGGAACCGACCTATGACACGGCATTAGCCCACCATACCAATCAATCCGTCATACGGACCAGGCTGACGAACCTTCGTTGTTTCCCAGACATTCGTTGAGGTCGAACGTGGATTCGTCAAATTCACCGTTTTCTCGCTGCACGTTCGCGACGAGGATGTGGCCGTCGTCGACACGGATGTCGTTTGCAGTACGGAAGAAGCTCATTTTGGAGAGGCTGGGTGGTAGATTTGGTTTGGGTATGAAGAGGATCGGGTTGTAATGTGCTCTGAGTTGGCTTCTGATGGATTGATGAGAAGGATGGAAGACACAATGGAGGGCAGGAAGGGGGAGCAGTCTTTATACCCGCCGTGCTTTCGCTGGGCCTCTCCTCACCCCCCCCCTTTCCCAGAACCTGAACAATCTGAAGCCCTACACTTGGCCTTAGGTCATTTGCCAGGGTCTGACGCAGTGATTGACAATGTCTGAGGGGAATAGTCGTGGGGGCCCTACATCAGGGAATGCAACACAGCAAACGGTGAGCCGGAACGATCGATGATTTGACCGCTCATATCGAGGGATCCCCTCTTTCGCCCCAGGTAACCGCCGTGAGCCCACTATTGTGGCTGATGACCCTGTCGCATCCATCGATTATTGTTTCAAGGTGGCTTTTGGGGAAGAGGGGGTGGGCAGCTTCCCCCACTCCGCGCGTTCTGATGGCGTCCCTTGGCAGCCACTTCAGCGGTGGACCCTGGCAGGGTCTCAATCCTGTCATTTCGGGGGGGGGCGCGCCTCGACTTGAACCGCTCGATTGAATATCGTACCAGGCAGCAGTCTTGGTATCTATCTAGCTCGGTGACTGCATGTCACAAGCGCTGCGCCTCAGACAGCATGGCGACATTGGCGCTGGGGCTGGAATCCGGATGGCCGCATATTCAGTGTTCACGGCTGGGGGGACACTGGCGGGGTCCACAGGCGCCAAGAGAGGTCCCCTTGGCATCATTCAATAGCGACACTGGGATAAGGCTGACGAGGGGACGTATCTAAACCGGGGTGGCTGCGTTCCGGCGATGTTTGCTCAGTTGCTGGCGGTGTTTGCGTCTGCGTCTGCTTCTGTCTGCTTCGGCTGCTCCATCCGTCGCCTGACAGGGCTGAGTGCCTCAGGCAGCGATGGCTGGGATTCGGAGCGCGGGTGGCTCGGCGACGGTGGTGGTACCTGCTCTCCCATCCTGGTCCTGGTCAGCTTACCGGGCGCTATAGTGACGTGGCCCCTTGAATATAGCTCACTTACAAAGAAGAAGGTCCTAGCCCCCCTGTGTCTGAATGCCATACACTGACTGTGTCTGTGGCGCTGTGTTTTGGAGAAGCGGGGAGGGGTTGACATCGCTGGGTTCTCGGGCAGACCCGAAAGTGTCGTTCTTTTTTTGCTGGGTCCTATTAATAATAAGACGGCACTAAACAGCTGCTCATTCTAGCCGCTCATCATCATTACTATGAGGTCCGGGGGCATCTCTTTGGCGGATTGCGTTTGTTTCACAGCTGGCCAAATGTTGGATGGAAATGCCGTTTCCAGACCAATCCAAAACGTCTGAGGTCCTCGAAAAGAGGCATTCGGTACTCCGTAAGCTAGGGGATACTAGTTAATCAAGAGGCGAAAACCATGTCTTCCTGCACCTGGGTTTTTGGAAAAGTCCGTCTGCTTTCTTTACGACATTCATCCCAAACCTTCAAACCTTTTTTTAAGGGGGGGGGGGAAAGGAAACACCTTCGCGAAAAGCACACATGAGCAGGATTTCTAGCTAATTACTGCCAGCGTTCCGCGGTTGACTAGGTACATAGATACTACTTGTCTAGTATTTTGATGTGCAAGAGAGTGGGAGACCATGCTATAATGATCAACATGGGCTACCATCATGCTTGAGCTAGAGGCCTTTTAGCTTCAACACTGTTTGACCTTTTCTACAAATGTGGCAATAATCCACTGCTATCATGTCACGGTACTACTAAGTATGGTATATATATCATAGTGCCAGTAGCTAGCTACTCTGTACCTAAGTAGGGATTCGGGTCCTTGTCTAATGTGGATACTTGTCATTTTCCCTTTCTCTTCAGATTGAAGTCTTTTGAATACATGTTGAATTTCTAGCCGTAGACCATATCTACACGATCCATTCTATGGAAGAGGGTTCCGAACCACGCCTGGATGGAGGAGACCTGTCAGATTCCCCCCCCCCCCACCAAAAAGGCACTAACCGCGGGTGGCTCTGGGTGGCTCTCGACCGAGTGGCCGAAAAGTACTGACTTGGTTTTGCTGGCAGGGGTGACATGAGCGGACTCTGGAGAGATACTGACGTACATCGTACTTTGAACAAGACCGATCGACTTATCCAGGGCGACCAGGGTTGGTTGGGAGGATTTGCTATCCAACGTAGCACGGAGACACCGGGCGGGCGCGACCAGCACACCGAAGCGAGCATCGAATCGGCATCCTCACTTTGGTTGGTTCCACTCACGAGACACGGGAGGCGGATTTGGTTGCCGTAAGTATAGCCAGGCATGTAGACACCACAAAAGAAACCACGGCAGGGGAAGAGAAGATATATCTCGCAAGACCTCGCACCACTCGATCCCTCACGACGCCTCGAACACCCAAGCCCGCAACCATGGCAGAATCGTCGCCGTCGCCTTCTTCCCCAACCGGCTTGAATGCGGCCGCCACTAGTGATCCCCCACCGGCCACCGAGTCTTCACATTCCAATCCGCAAGATGTGTCCCAGGTCGCCGCCCCTTTGGCAATAGAGCATGAAGGTGATCATTCGGACTCGGTATGCGATTTCTACTCTCCCCCGCAGGCCCTTTGTCGGCCAAAAATCCAACTTTCCTCAACTGACTTGAGTTCATCTCAGGACGGGGCAGAGCGCGACGACGAATTTTCGGATTATGCAGAGGACTTGTAAGTCAATGTCGCGAGTCTCGCCAGAGATGAGGCACAAGGCACTAACTATACCCTTCCAACAACCAGTGCCAGCGATACAACCTCCATAAACTCTGAGATCACCTCCTACCGCTTTGAGAATGGACGGCGCTACCACTCCTACAAGGAAGGGGCCTACTGGTATTTTAACCTTTCGGGGTAACGTCGTCTTTAGAACGGCTCTAATCGCTTCTCAGGGGCCCCAACGACGAGAAGCAGAATGAGCAAATGGACGTTGCGTAAGCTACCCGAGATGGAGAGTTTTTGGGACCTACTGACTCTCCATCTAGCCACCACGTGTTTACACTGCTTCTCGACGGCAAGCTGCTTTTGGCACCCATAGAGGATAACATCCAGGTGGGTGATCTTGGAAATCACTTCCACTAGCACCATCACAGAGGGGTGCTAACTTTGACTGGCAGAGGGCGCTGGATGTTGGCACCGGCACCGGGATTTGGGCCATGTAAGTGCAAGAGATCGGTCTGAAATTGGACGAGCATGGCGAATACCTGACTGGCTATGCCAGGGACTTTGCGGACGAGTATCCCTCTGCTCAGGTCATCGGCACGGACTTATCGCCCATCCAACCTGGTTTTCTACCCCCCAATTTAACGTTTGAGATCGACGATGCCACAGATGAATGGGCCTTTCCGGAGAATCATTTCGACCTCATTCACGTGCGTGCGCTATACGGGGCTGTCGATGACTGGATCGCGTTTTATCGTAAGGTTCTGCGGTAAGGTCTCCTATGTTTTCACGAGCGTCGTTGGTACAATCCTGAGTGCTTCTTAGGCATCTACGGCCTGGAGGCTGGTTCGACCAACTCGAGATGTCTATTCAATTCCAATCGGATGATGGCACGGTGACCGAAGACCATATCCTGGCGATTTGGTCGAAAACCTTTATCGAGGCGGGTGAGAAATTTGGCAAAACCTTTCGCATCGCTGATCTCGCCAAAGGTTACATGCAGGAGGCTGGCTTTCAGAACGTGACCGAACAGCGATTTAAGCTCCCCATTGGACAGTGGAGCCGAGACAAAAGGCTGAAGAAATTGGGGATGTGGAACCTGATCCATTGCGAGCAGGGTATTGAGGGGTGGGCCATGGCGTTGCTGACTAGAGTGATGGGAGTAAGTCTACTTTTCACTTACCGTCTATGCTGATCCGATGACCATGTCCTTGGTTACCTTTGCCCGTCCTTTCATGGGAGATGTGTGGGAGAGCCCGATGCCTTGCATTTGTGTTGGCACCATGCAATCGCACCATCCGTTCCAGCTGCAGCCAATCGGGCACAGGCTGACATTCCGATTCAACCTCTCTCAATCTAGTGGAGCTATGTCGAAGTGCAGGTCTTCTTGGCCCAGATGCGGAAGGGTCTCCGCGACCCGAACACGCACGCCTATTTCAATGTGTAAGCCTCCAACTCATCCATTCAAACATGACACCACACTAACTCGATATTTTTTCGTTTCCTTTCACCACAGCGTCGGGGTGTATGGCCAAAACCCCACCGGAGCGTATTAGATTTAGGGGGTGCACCGCCGGCAGAGCTGGGGAGTGATTGGAGTAGGCCGTGCAGGGGACTACTGCAAGCCGACAGGACTAGCCGTGTCAAGAATGCGAAAGGGACGTTGAATGGAGGGTCGGGGAGCCCAGGCTGGCCTTAGTTCGACTGTGAAGATGTGGCTGCTGCGAATGCCATTGGAGGACGCAACAGTCTGTCTGTATGTAAATCGTCAATAATAGTACCATTGTCGCGTGGGACAAGTTGTCAAGTTCTTCAGGCCAAAGTCAGACGGGGTCATCTGCTCAGACCATGACTCTATTGTTCTTTCGGTTCTCTGCCAATGACACACCCCACGGCTACAGATTCCCCGCCTGTCCCGTCGAACAACGTGCGGACGTCAGTCCGGCCCGGAATGCTGCAACGCTGCAGGAGGCAACCGATGGATCCACGGGCCTCTCCCTACAAAGTATAAACCGGTGCCGTTGCGCGCATTGCGCGTTGTTTGTCTGGTCCAATCTGATATGCTCCACCAGAACTTTCTTTCCAGGCCGCCAGGCTTCTGAACCTGATAGTCCGCTGGCTCCATGCCGTCCAGACTACAGGTCGTCCCTGGTGGGGTCTACCACTACCCCCCAATGGGCGGTCCTTGCGGCTTAGCAGCAGGTCGAAGATACTTATGTCGCTATCCATGGCAGTCGTGAGTCTTTTCTCTGACCTCTTCTTTTCAAGCAGCCGCGCGATCCCTGCTGACGGTGGTATTTCACTCAGATTCTTACCCCCCAGAGTCATCTATCGGCCATGATCCCCATTCATACCGGGTGGCTGATGGTAGCCATTCTGTGCGCTGTATTCGTACTGCGATGCGTCTGGGTCGTTATATACCGTCTGTTCTTCCACCCTCTAGCCAATATACCGGGACCACGTCTTGCGCGTGCTACACACCTGTATGCCTTTTGGTACAACATCAATGGCGGTTTATTTTATCTCCAGGTTCAGAAGCTGCACGCTCGTTATGGTGGGTTCATCCGGTCTATTGCGTGGCTACCCACCCACCTCAAGTAGACATTGACGAGCCTAGGTCCCGTTGTCCGTATCACTCCCTCCGAGATTCACCTGAGCGATCCCAAGAATTGCGAGAAGATCCACTTCATAGGAACGCGTTATGGCAAGGACCCTGACTTTTACGGAGCCTTCGGCACCAAAACAGCAACATTTACCGCATCGAGTCCCGATGTACACCGAGTGAAGCGATCCGCCCTCAATCCCTTCTTTTCACGCAAAAGGGTGCTCGAGCTGGAGGACATCGTGCAGGGGAAGGCAAATAAACTGATTGAGCGTATGCGGGAAGCCTTCAAGTCGACAGGATACATTGACCTGCACTATGGCTTCCGGGCCTTGTCTGTGGATGTGATTACTGATTACGCCTTTGACAATTGCTATGGTTTTTTGGATGAGCAGGACTTTGGCGTCGCCTTCTTCGAAATGATTAGAGGTTTTGGCCCGGCCTTTTGGTTCTTCCAGCAGTTCCCAGCAATCCAGGATGTTGCATTAAAAATGCCGTTTTGGTTAGCCAAGCTAACAAATAGCGCTTTGATCAGAATGATGTTGCATCACGATGTTAGTGGCGCGTTATGGGTCTATCGTTCTCGCTGACGTTTGTAGGGCTCTCGTCGCCAGATTGCCCAGGTTAAGGATGCTGTTGATCACGGAGAGAAAGGGACTCGCGCAACTATATTTCATACGCTTCTTCACCCACAGGCTACTGAGGGCCATGTGGTACCCACTGTGGAGGAGCTCAAGGATGAGGCCTACATTATGTTGGCCGCGGCGGCGGATACGACTGGGAATGCATTGACAATTGCTACCTATAATGTAGTCCGCAATCCGGAGATCTATACACAATTAACGGACGAGCTGAAGCAGGCGTTCCCTGAACCTGACGGTACAATGGACTTTGTGACCTTGGAGAAATTACCGCATCTGGTATGTGTTTCAATCACCGACCTCGGCAGATAAGGCTAACCTCGAAGACCGCCATTATCAAAGAATCTCTCCGGTATATGCCTTGCCCGCATTGTATCTAACATATTCTTCGATTGATTCCGATGGACTGACCTTGCCTAGGCTGTCGTATGGAGTACCTGGTAGGCTTCCCCGGGTCGTACCTGGCCCTGGCGCAGAATTTAATGGCCACCAAGTTCCTGCCGGGGTATGTTCACGACCATCACATCAAATGCTGCCGGGCTAAACCGATTTATAGACTGTTGTTAGCATGAGTTCGTGGACAATGCACCATGATAAGAACCTCTTTCCCCACCCCGAAAAGTTCGATCCAAGTCGGTGGATCGATCCAGCCGAAAGTAAGACCTTGGAGAAGTACCTATTTTCATTTGGTAAGGGCTCTAGACAGTGTATAGGAATGCCGTAAGTCACCATCTAATCCAACTATGACTATTCTAATTGCCTCGCCACGGCAGGCTTGCGTACTGTGAGTTATATGTGACCCTTGGGCGGGTATTTCGGCAATACGACGACTTGACGACGCTTCCGAAGAGCAAACAGGAGTTGCTGTACCATGATTACTTCTCATCATATCATACTGAGGGGAACAAAAGTTTCATCTTTAGACGGAGCGGTTGATTGCTTCTTCCCACATCCTTTGATGTCCTGGCCTACGGAGAACCTCCCACACCACCCCACCCGGAGCTCCATAGTAAAGACTTTGACAAATTGTATGATATACAAATGAGCTCAAACTAGATGTCCAGATCAATTCAGTATACGCTAGTCGATATGACTACGTACACCCGGCAATGCGGGCAACCAGCCTCTATGGCAGTGAATGTCGAAGCCCAGGCTACTCTCAGCCCACAGTCCAGCGCCTAGGGAAATACATCAACGCAGACTTTACTTCTTGAGAGTCCTTCTTTCTCTCCTCTTCTACCCTTCACCTCCCCACCACTCCTCCTCTTCCATCCACACCACACTCTTCTCCTCCCCAGCCTCGCTCATACTATATCCTCGAGCCCCCAGCTCTACCCCAAAATAACCAAAATTGAAAACAACCACCGCAACAATGCCCATGAGCTGGAATGAAACGGCTGACGCCAAGGTACATCTAAGCTATCCCACTAAACTCAGTTCACTTTCCCTGCCCCCTCCCTCCAGCACCTCCCGCCCAACCCCCGCCCCCAAATGAAACCAAGCAAGCTTAACCACCCACTCCCCAGCTCCTAATCGGCATCCTCCACACCTCCTCCGTCAAGCTTGACTTCGCCGCACTCGCCCAGTACATGGGTCCTGGTACGTCCGCTTCATCCTCCCACAGATATACCTACCGACTTAACACATGTGACCCAGACTGCACCGTGAGCGCCGTCCAGCACCGCATCCAGCGGCTCAAGGATAAGGTCAGTGCCGGTGCCGGAACTGATTCCGCCTCGGGCACCCCCGTCAAGAAGGCTGGTGCAAAGAACGCTGGTGCTGGAACTGAGTCTGCGGTCAGCACGACGAAGAAGCGCGGTCGGCCTCCCAAAAACCCTGCTCCTGGTCCTGAGGGCGCCTCCCCTGAGGCTGGTGGCGTCGGTACCGGTACTCCCCAGCAGACTCCGACTCAGTCTCGCAAGAGAGGTAGACCCAAGAAGGTGAATTCCTCGGAGAAGGCAAGCGACGACAACTCTGCCTCTGCCTCCGCCTCTGCTTCTGCTTCTAGCAATAATGTCAAGTTCGAGATGGACGTCGACGCTGAGATGAACGTTGATAACGAAGATTCCTACGTTGATATCGGCGCAGACGATCAGAAAGATGATGATATGAAGGTGAAAATCGAGATCTAAGCGCAGACTAGGCTTTTGATGTATCTCGCTTTTGCTGTGGTTTTTCTTTGCAGGGTGGTTTGAGAATAATGGGGCTCAGAAATGGCGTGGGTGGCTAGATATAGGGATATCGATAGTATTGGCGGTTGCTGGATGCATCATGGGTTCGTTGATTGTACCATAGGTACTCACTTGCTTTACTGGAGTGGAGTTGGCGTGGCAGAATTTGAAATCTGGGCCCGGAGGAGTATTATGCCCGACTTTGTTGTCCCCCTGTAAACAAAGCTATCTCTTTTTTCTGGTTGAACGCGTCATCTGTCACTCATGCAATTTCATAGAGAAGGACAAGTCTGGTAACAGAGTGTCTCTATCCACCGTCCGATTACTTTGTCGCCCGGGTTGAACCCCGAGTACGTAGTCGGTGACATCCTGGATAAACAGGTCGTAGTCGAGTTCATCTATACGGATCGTCATCCATAGTCTACGGAGAACATGTTTCCTCCAATTACATTCCATTAATTTACATACCTCAATTACTTCCTTAGCTAAGTACATTCCAGATACAAAGCGAGCACGACCTCCAAAGTGACACTCCATGGACCCCCGATATGCTTCCGAAACCCAAAGCTCAGGCGAGCTGCATCAACTCGTCATCATCAAAGCCCTCAGCCTCAGCGCTTTCAGCCCCAGCGCTTTCAGCCTCAGGAGCATACTCGGACGCCGAAGTATCAATCTCGAGCACCTCAGGATCATCAAAATCATACTTCACCATGCCAGGAGGGAGAACACTCGTCTTGCGAACGCGCTTGCTGGGCAGAGCCACACGCATTTTGCCATCATCATCAGCAGCCGCAGCCGCAGCCACCGGCACCCCCACGGGCCTCTGTTCCGATGCCGATGTCTTGGGGAAGAGTGTTCTCTGGATGCTACTTCCCACGAGAGGAGAGCGCTGCGGAGACGGCTTCTTCACCGTCGGCGTGTCGATCTCGATATCCGCCATGTCAGAGTCGCTGCCACTTTCTTTCTTCAATGGGGAAATCTCCTTCTTGCTGGCACTGCCACGCTTACGCTTGGTAGATCCGGGAGTGGATGACACGGACTTGGACTTTCCAGGGGTGGACGTGGGGCTGCTGGTCCTGCCGCCAATGGAGAATTGGACGTCCGAACCAGTCGCTTTGCGGACGATCTGGCGGATTCGGACCAGACGCTCGGTGATGGCGCGGGGAGTGGGACCGGGTTCGGCTTCAGTGCTGGCTGGGTGGTGTTAGCTTTTGGTGGGGGATTGTAGGGGTGGTGGTGGATGAGGAGGAGGGTGGGAGGATTGTAGGACTTACGCCAGGCGGCAGCAATCTTTTTAGTATCCACGGAGATACTGTGAGTCTCGATAATCTTGATCAGGAGCTGGGATGGTTGTTAGTGTCTGGGGGTATATGACAAAGTGAAAGAGGAGGAAGTGGACGCATACAAGCTGATCAGAGGTAGAGTCCCAGCGCATCTTGGATAGGTTGGCTTGGAAGTCTTGATTTAACAAAGGAGAGGGGAATTGGGAAAAAGGCAATAAAGAGAAGGGTGAGTGAGAGTAGACAGGTAAATGATGAGACCGTGGGGGGGGGGGTGTTTAAAGAAAGAGAGCCCGGCACGATTGGCAGAGGGAGAGAACAACGGCGAGCAGGACAAGTGTGAAGGGAGAGCGAGGAATCTTCCGGTTGGTGCTAGAGACAATACTTTGCAGTGAATGATGGCCTTGGCTGTCTCTTTAGTATTCCAGGTGGTGCCGCTGGCCGTGGCTGACATGAGGGCTCGCCTGGATGCCTGACCAGGCAGGCGCACCCTCTGGTCCAACCGTGCAATTGATTGCTTGCGGAATCAATGCCCCCCCGGAGGTGTGAACCAGGATGTTCCTGCATTCCTCACATGGCTAGCCTGCAGTGTGCAGTCATTGCAGCTCATGCGGCATGGACTTTGACTTGGTTTCATACAGGTCTCCTCGATCCACTCAGCCTGCAGTGGCCCCGATGCAGACTACATATCAATTCGGGGGTATCTACGGACTACGTGCGTACAGTACCCACTTACCTTCCTGCTGGGATTCCGTCCAAGGGACAGGGACTTGACGCTGACAGAGCACTATGCGGGGCCTTGGGCAATGGCTTCGACTTTCTATTCACTTTTTTTAATCTCGGTGTCATTCCCTCTTCTCCTCTCCTCCTGCCTCCAACAGGCAACGACCTGTATCTTCCACACACTGTCTAAGCCACCTCTTCGCTCACTCTTCTTCGTCTACCGACCAAAACACCCTCCAATCTTCAAAGTCGACAGAATGGTGAACTGGAAACTGCCCGAGTCTACCGATCGTCTCTTTGCGACGCTCATCGCAGCCCACCCGAGTCTGAAGGTTTTAACATCCCCATCTCTCCCGCCATGTGAATCTTCTATTATCTGACTAGCCGCACAGCTGGACTATCACGCGATGGCCGCTTACTTCGACCAAGGTGCCACCTACGACGCCATCGAAGGCAGGCTCCGCAAATACCGAAAGCTCGCCGAGGAGCTGCGACAAAATGCCACCGAACGGGGTATTACCGACGTCTCGATTCCGAAAGCGCGCAGCGGGAGTGCGTGCTCGACACCACGAACTCCTCGTGGACCAAGAAACGGTATTCAAAAGGCCACCCCCTCGTCTCGAAAGCACAATGCTCTACGACCCTCCAGCTTGACCTCGCCGAGCAAAAATGGCATGGGCCAAGCCGGAAGATCCGTGATAAGTGCAATATGCCTGGACGATGGTCTTAGCTTCGATGCGAAGGCAAAGAGTGAGCCCGATACACCCGATAAAACTTTCGCCCCGGTTAGGAGCAGAGCGTACGACATGGACAGCGATATTGAAGTCATCGAACCCCCCCAGATGCCTAGATCTGAAGATAGGCATTTCAAGACCCCGAGTCGCGTCCCTCAATTCACACCCGTCAAGTATGAGCGCGCCGCTACTGCCCTCCCTCCACCATCGCCAACTGCATCGGGAGCTCTAAATGCAGCGGATCTCAACAATCATAATTCTTTTCTTGCAGATGCGAACGTTATGTTCAATGAGCCAGAATACGACATGAGTATGGCAGATCTCTTCGAGGGCGTTGCATAACTCGGCCTTCGATTTTGCCTGTTTCTACTCAAGACTCTAACATCCTGTGGACTGGTTGATTTTCTGGCGTTTTTCTTTATGTACCTATCTACTTTGTATCTTCACGCCGTGCATGTCCTCTTCATCTTAGCAAGCCATCAAAGTAAATACATACCTATTCAATCCCATCTATCCAAAATACAGAATACCCACACTATCCCAGAAGCTCTCCCCCACCGCCGGACTCCGTACGCCGTAGTAATATAATATAGAATCAGATACGATATGACCTACAAATCGCACGAAACCCCCGACAAGGAAACAGTAAGGCGTCATACATCAATTTGTAGTATTTTCAGCTCAAGCCTTGAATATCGCTCCGATGTGGAGAATCCGTACTCATACAGTACAGTACTGTACTTTTTTTTTTGTTCTGCCGTCCAGGCAAGGCTGTCTCCGAAAAAAAAAAAAAAAAAAAACCCCGAATGTGATTTATCAATTTCGGGGAAAGGGCTTTTCTGTACGATGTACCTACCTACGGAGTACCTACATGGTGCCTACCTACCGCTAAGGCACGTCTCCGTATCGGAAGTAGGGTCAGTACTAAGGTACGGAGTACGAATTCCACTTTGCCTACATGTGATCCAGCGAGGACTAGATTTCTACGGACTACCTAGCTAGGATGCTGTAGTCCTGGACAAAAGAAATATCCTATCCGTGCTTGGGTCAACCCTAGCCCTGAGCCCTGAGCCCTATGCCATCTACTTCCGACCATCCGTACTGCAGATGGTAGTTAGTTGTTACTGTAGCAAGTACTCCGTCAGTAAGGGAGGATGGCAGAATCGGCTGTATAGTATGCATTTTCCTCCTGAGAAACTGGATTGCAGAGGACGACTGAGGTTATCATTTTAGTGTTCGGGCTATATATTTTGGTTGTCCAATGCTATAGAAGAGGTCATCATGCTATGAGATTATGATAGAGGCATTATGTTGTATATTCTACCAGGAACTAATTAAGACTATCGTATAATAGTGAGACTTACCATCTGGCTGTTATCTACTCTTGAAGAAGTGCCCCAACTACAGAGCACATTACCCGCCAATTCTAACTTCACTTACATCCGAGCTGTCGGCTTCGGCTTCAAGTCGGACGCGAACACAACATGACTACTCAATGCTAGTAGTTCGCCTTTCTCATCGAATATATGTAGCCCAGCGTCGTAGCGACCGTTTAGAACCTTGTTGGAGTTGGAGCGGATCATAACCCATTCGGTCACCGGCGTGGGCCGTTTCTTGAACTCGATCGATAAGCAGAGAGTGGAGATGGCGTACCTGGCGTAAAATCCCGGGATATGGGTCGCTGGTGGTTGGAGCGGCTGACCGACACGGTAATGAGCCCGGATGAAGCTTGACTCGAAGAACAAGAGGGGAGCTCACAAGATCGGAAAGATACGCCAAGTGCAAAATATCTGAGAATCTGGAGCCGTCGCGGAATGATAGCCAAACTTCGCGATGGTGGCCACCGAGACGGTGGCCCCATAGTCCATTGGGGGATTGCGGCGCTACCCAGTTCATCTTCGCAGTGACGGGTGTTGCGTAGACAACTGGATCATCGATGGCAACGCACTCCTTTTCCCTGTCGGGGAATGCGGCTGCAACAGCCGGGGTGGTCTGTTGTGATAGTCCCGTTTCCCTTGGTATGTTGCCGTACGTGAAGATGCCGAGTATCCTTGTTCGGGAGGAGCGTGATCCGTCTGATGATTGGGGGGCAGGCGCGAGTTCCACTTGAACAACACATTGTTTGGAAGACACACGGAGAAGAGTACACGTGATGAGTAACGGGCCGGGATGGACCATGTGTAGAAACTGCACGAACGCATGGACGGGGTCAGGATACCGGGCTGTGCCGAATTCCTGAGCGAGGAATTGTTGACCAGCGGACAACATGACCGCGGTTGACAATCCTCCCAGGATAGAGCTATTCTGGTCAACTCATCCCGTCGAGTCACAGAGCAGGGGTGTTGCTGCTGAACAGACGTACTGTTGGGTGCACCAGTCTCGAGTTATCTCCACTGCGAATCGGTTCGGGGTCCCGGGTACGGGTGATACAGAGGATATTACCTCCATCAGGTTGGGTTGTGGTGACATCCTGGGTGGAGGGATGAGGTGAGTCGCCAGATGCTTCGGGGGATGGGTCAGAAAGTAGTCAGGGATGGGAGCTCGGGAAAGAGCGACGTGTCGGCTGTAACGACAGGTGCGACGAGTGGAAAAGAGCGAGTCATTTGGCCCGGAGGTGGTAGCTTCAAGTAAGGGCCGAGGTCTGAGCTGCTGGATAGCGAATGAGACTTACTGGTAGGTTGGACGTAGCACACCTGTCTCGACAAATCACGTCCAACTGCGGAGAACAACCATGGGTTCCTCAACTGATCACCAGAGGAACTTCCATTATGGCCCCAGGCTAACCCATTCCAGTAGAGGGTTAAATGCTCAGTCCGCGCGAACTGAGCAATCATGACAACAGAATGCCACAGGCTGAGCTGAGCGAGGTGCTAGTGGCGGCATCATGGATCGACCGTGATTGATGTGAGTGTGGGTTATGGAATGTATCGCGCCGGCTGAACGGATCTATCCAACGGGACGGGCGGGTACTCTTCCGGGGAGATCATCGGCTGGGGAGCGGGGACAGACCGAGACAGAGTGAGACGAGGAGGAGAGAGAGAAAGAGGAAGAAGGAGACAAATAATGGAGGCGGGGGTACGAGAGGGAGGATGAGTCGCACCCCCGGCCGGGATTGGATTGGCCTGGATTGGCCTGGGTGGCTGCCTGGGGCAAATGACAAGGGAATCGCCCGATCGGGTAATATGGTATGTCGTTGCCTGACACTTGCCGCCCCTCGTCGGATCGAGGCGACCATCGGGAGATGCTCGTATGATTACCACCTGTATCATTGCAGCATTGCAGGTCTGATCGAGTGATCCATTACGGAGTGAAAACTGTCAACTCCGGAGTGTCTGATTATTGTTATAATTCTTACTGTAACAATGAAGAGAAGACTGACAGCAGTATCCATGGGCCCATCTGCGCCATTCCTACCCAACCCGATCACGTGGGCTGACGCGGACGCGGCGCGGCGAATCTTCCTTTTCCTTTTCGGCCGGCGGTTCGTTCGGGCACTCGATCGATCCTTTTCCCTCTTCCGCCTCCGCCGGTCTTTCGCTTTCCTGTTCGTTTCCTTGCCCTTCTCCTTTCCTTTCCTTTCCCTTTTCTCCCTTTTGTTCTTTTGTTAGCAGGGGCTTCATCGCCCTGCAGGCTCATCACCTCCATTCTCCCATGAGTGTCCAGCAGTCAATTGAGCCATGAACCACTCCCGAACAACGACGACGGCGCTCCTGAACCCCATGCGGCCCGACCACAATCTATGGGGGTTCACACCGCAATCTCAGAACAACCCCTCTTTGTCTGCCTCGAAGCCCGACCCCGTCATATACCCCTCCAAAGATACCCACCAGCCGTCGGTCTCTCGCAATCAATCCCCCTCAATGGAGTTGGTCGCCTCCACCGGTCGCGGAAAGCAACTCACCGTCCCCGAGCAAGTCTGCTTGGTCAACCTATGTGCTGCTTCGATGGACTACTACGACGCCCCCACCAGCCCGAAAAGCTTCTGGATCAAGATCTCGGCCAAACTGGAAATCCGAACCGGTCGCCGTTATTCATGGCAGTCATGTCGCCGCCGTATCCAGACCTACATTAGTAAACGGACTGCCTATTGGAACGCGTATGATGACGGTCGGACTCTGCCGACCCTGGACATCGTCGACGAGGTCATGGAAGGGCTGGATTCATGGGCGCACAAGTGTGATGGAATGTGTGATGAAGTGCAGGACCCGAGGCTTCAGGCCACTCGTGAAACTTTGGCCCCTGAAGCATCCGTCCCGCTGGCAGCGAAGATAGAGCCCCCAAAGCACGTAGAACCGCTCAGGACCTTGCCCGAGCAGGGATTGGTCCAGCACTCGACGAAACTCGAACGTGTCTGGGCCTGGCTCAGAAGTCTTCCTCACCCAGAGGAGATGGACCCCATGGCCGTATGGGCTGGAGAATTGAAGGCGCCGCCGGTGCTCAAGGTGTTTCCGAGCGTGCAAACGACCCCTGCCGTGAAACACCAGGTTACCTTCTCGTCGCTCATCCGGGACGCCCGTCACAAGAAACTCGGGGAACAACAGCCAGATCTTGTGGCGAGTCCAGAACTCGATACAGCCCCGGCTCCTCTTCCCCAGTCGTCACTTGCTCTCCCAGCTACCTCATTCGGCAACAAGAGGCCGCTTGAAGTAGACGATGCGGTTCCTGAGCGGCCAGCCCGACGCATTCGTGCAGACCCCGGCAGTCAACCTTCTGGGAGCTCCCCGGCCGAAGATTTCGTTGATGGTGCCACTCTCCGGATGAAGCTGGTCGAGACTTATTTTGAAAGCACCTGTGGCCGACTCATCGACCGATTGTCTACTCGGCTGAGGGGTCACGATGCGAAACAGCCGAACGCCCCCGGGAGCTGCGAATCGATCTTGCGGGACCTCTTCAAGGACGTTGGGGTGGCGGTTGCCAAAGCCGTGATTCGGATGGACGAGAACACGACTACGACTAAAGAACCATTATTGAACTGATCCGAGCACATATGAACCCGTTTAGCGAGCTCAGCCTGTTTCCCCTACGCATATTTTGATTTTTCCATGGGTGGTCTTGCGTCTATTTATCCCTTTCATCTTATTCCATATTCGGCTCTGCGCCATCCAGATTGTCTTCTCGTTATGCTTGCGTCGTTTATTGACGCGTCATACCTTTCTCGTTCTCATGAGCATCACATTGCCCAGAGATACCCCTTGCATCGGAGCTCGGAACTTGTTACTGTTTAATTGTCTGATATGGTTTGCGGGATTTGCATATTTGCATATATTACGGAGTATAGCATGCATAGAATGAATAGAATGAACAAACCTGGTTGTGTTTGAACAGACAACCATCCCTTGCAATAAACCCCCTACGAAGCCGAAACTAACGAAGGCGTCTCAACCACGACACCTTTTAAGGGAAGACGACAGTCCGTTGTTATCGCATACTTCCCTTTCTGCCCATGCCAGCCGGTAGGAATCCTACTATCACCGCTTTCCTTCCTGTCTCACTCAGTGCGTCAATACTACGGGAGTACCAGTGCGTTGTTTAATGTTCATACACGTCAATATCGATACGTACTAGACTTTGCTGCCCCCGCTATAACCCTCCCTAGGAATGTCAGGTCGGGTTTCGGGTTGGGGTGACGGGGACGGCAGTGAGAGGGGCGCGCAGAGGGAGAGGTGATGGGCACTGCGAGAGAGGGGAGCAGTAATGCAGTCTGGTTGAGAAATTAGCGGAGAAGGCGGGAGAGAGGGGAGAGAGAAGGGGGGGGAGGGGGGGTTTATACAATTCGAGTGATGTAGAGATAGCCCGTTTAGGAAGGCGCAAGATTCGGCCAGCTTGGGTTTGGGTGAATCTTATCAACCATCTCGCTTTATGCAAGCGTAGGTATTGTCACGGTATCTTGTATCCGAAACCGAAGTTACTTTCAGCGGCGGCTCCCTCGTCACAACGTCCTCACAACATCTACGAAGACAAAGGAGACGAAGGCATTCGCCTCGAAGAAGCCCGCCGCCGCCGAAGAGGTAGCAGATGTCAAAGTCCACGGCACCATACATCAAGAGAATTGGGCAGCTGGCCTTGTGGATGAGGGAAAAGGACGATTGCAAGAAGAGGGGCGTATCGGATGCCTAGAGAAGTCAGAAGGATGTTTGTCATATACCTGGAAAACGTATATAGCGTATGTAACGTAGTATGCCATATTGCTGGCTCTGCGCGAGGGGGCGTAATGTTGCCGGTGGCCTGGACTCGAGCCAATATTCGTGTGTCTGTGTGTTGGGGGCAAAGGGGGGGGGTTGGGTTAAATGCCAATGCGGGCTCCCTGGGTACGATTGACTTGAGTGAGCTATTGTACTGTAATGGGGAGATTGTGGAAGAAGTGCCATGCCTGTCATTATTAGAAACATACATGATGTTCATCCATGGATATGCTTGCATATTGAACGAAACAACAACTACCAGGATGGTCATGGTAGTCTAGACTCTACAGAATACCGAACCCTGATAGACAATGCCCCCTGTCAATTGAAACCATCGTCAGTCCGAAAGTCTCAGTAGGTGGACTGGACACTATTATATCCAGCCGTTCGATCTGGCCCGTACAACATTATCTTCGATGGTTTAAGTCCATCCCGTTCGGTTGACGCGAGAGTTGCCAATTCCATGAAGGATGGATGGTGTTGCAGCGGGCACGGTGCGGAGCGGAATATCGTTGGCGGAAGTTGCAAGGTTCCTCCTCTCAGTCTGTCTTGGCCAGGATGAGGAAGAAAGTACACTGTACCTTCGATGGCGCAAATTTCCAACATAGTTAGGCCACGGGATTCGATTGAATATGTTCAAAACACATGATATAAAAATGAAGTATATGAAACACGATACGGAGTATCGATAAAGCTTATCAACGCACACTGTGAAATGGGTTCTATGGTTGAGTAAATTCAATATGGCGGAATTGGGGACTCGGGGAGGGGTGATGCGCTGAAGCACCGCGTCGTTGCCTTGGCGGGGCCACCCCCCCTGCGGGGAAGACTTTAAGCATCGCGCTATGGAGCGTGAATGTGATAGTGATAGTACTCCGTAGACTACATGGTTCCCACTTCCCCTTTTTTTCAGTTCCGCCCGAATAATGCGACCCATGAGCTAATATTAGGGGAGGAGAGATTGGTGCAAAGTATATCTTTGTGGAGAACTGACCGTAGCCAAGTCGTAACCTCGAAAATAATCTGGCGGGAGAGGAGGGTCGAGAGTTCAGGCCAGGCAGGTGTGGGGAGTTGGCGTGGGGAAGCCAGGCACCACACACACCGTATGTGGGTGAGGCCAACAACGGTGGGACATGCGGATGGGGATGGTGATCAACCACGCCCAGTGTACAGCGCGACCAACAGATTCCTATCCAGTGTTTACACTGTACACCTACTAGACTACGTACAACGCATCGGCGACATTTCTCGCGCTAAATACGGCCTGTCCGTTACGCGACAGTTCTGCATCTCAGTCGATAGGTAAGTGGTCGATAAAGAAACTTCCCACAAATCTATAGTCTATATATGGAACCAGGCCTCGGGCCAACGCTTAAATATACAAAGTAATGTGATGTCACCGATGTGGGACGTGGATCACGACGATCACCAGGAAGGCACTACGCCACATATGCTAAGATGATAACAAGTCACGCTCAAAGTGCAAAATCAATACCCACTAGTGGCATAGAGTGATCCACTGGTCGATGATCTCCTCCATGTCATGCGCGATTCCCCACTGGGAGAACAGGCAGCGGAAAAGCTTTTGCAACGAATTCATTTCGTACATCAGATTGCGCACTGCCCCCATGCCAGGTGGGGAATCGGTCCGACCCTCTTCGACAAATCGCCTGGTTTCAGAGCCAGTCGAGGGACGTATGTTATCGCAACCAAGGTTCAGATCAGTACGCGAAAGGAGTGCGTCTTGCCAGACAATAGTCCGTGGGAGATGTATGTTGAGCACCCCAGCAAGCGAGAAGACAACGTATATCGTTGTCGCCGAGAAAAGAGAGCTTGGCATATGAATGACATGGGCCCGGCCTCTCGGTAGCTGTTCAACAATATCTTGGATTGCGATAGCATGAAGTAGAGCACGGCGGCCATCTTCGGTGTTGACCCATTTGACAATGTCAAACCCTGGTCTAATTGTCCGGGAACCGCCTGAGACATGTTGAGCAATATCGTATCGAGAACACACATGTCTGCAGAGGACTGTAGAGTTGATCATGGTATCAAGACATATCGTATGCCAGCGCAGAAGTACTTCAAGCCTTTCCGGGGCAGAAAGATGAATGCTCATGGTAATAGTCTCGTGTACTTGAGCCAGCGCTCTCCGGACGTCGGAGCGACCAGGAACGCCAACAGCGGCAAGATCACTTTCATCCGAGTCCGAAACGAGAGATTGCAATCCTTCTAGAACAACGCGCAGTGCAAAGGCAGAGAATTGATAGTCTAGCGGCCGAAAACTACCGATAGGAGGGAAGAGAGAGCGAAACACTAGCCGGTAAGAGGGCTGTTCCAACTTTTGAGTGCGCATGATAGCTATCCATTCGTCGACATTGCTGGCATCAAAGGCAGCTTCGCTGCTTGGAAGATTGAGGGGGTTGGCAACATGTCGGGTCGATGCACTATCACCAGACATCTGGGCGACAAGCCCATCAAGAATATGGTACGCGAGTAACGCACGTTGCTGAATTTCCCGTGCTGCCCACGTCCTCCATTTATGTTCTTTCTCCGTGCTGGGCGTATTCGGAAATGGCACATTCTCTATCGGAAACGGGTCACAGTCCAGCATCCCACAATGCCTCGCCCAGAGAAAGCCAAGCGGGCGAAAAACCTGGCTTGTCGTACGAATAACTCGATTCTGAGATGGAAGATCCGTTAGTGTATGGTTCAATGAAGAGTTTAATTTCCTCATTTACCTTGGACAAGGCACCGTATATCTGCCCCAGGAGGGCTGTGATGAGTAGCTGAACGCCCTTACAGGCATCATATGGACCACGGTGTGTAATCAATGATTGCCACTAAATTACTGTAAGCATGGAAATGAACTTTTGTGACAAGACCTTCCTAAACGTACGGATGTAGCAATGGCAGTATGTGCCAGGCGCCACAAAGCCTCGCCCTTGGCTACAGAGGCTTTGGGCCCTAAGTATAAAGATCCAACGGCCATGGCATTAAGGAGTAGAGGATGTGTGCACTCGCGGAAAACGAATGTCGCTCGGTGTAGAACAGGAAATGTAGGGATAAATCGCACAAAGAACATATGCAGACATTCATCCAAGAACACCGATGTTATCGATGTTGCCTTAATTGCTGCTGTGACACTAGATGACTAGTTTGAGGCAAACTCGTTAGCAAGAAGTCAATGACGCAAATAAAAAAAGGGAGCTCACAGAGCTCGTCACCATCTCGGTAACATCTCGTACAGCCTGGTGGCTGCCACCTGAGGGGATAGTGCCTATTGAAGAGCCTCTGTCGTCGAAGGAATTCGGTGAGCCAAAATTCATTCCATTGACATCCTGTACAACAGGAGGAAAAGGAAGAGCCCCCAATGGCATCTGCCACTGTTCCGATGTATCCGATGACATGATACTTTGGAATAAGTTCTCCGAGTCAGGCCAGATGAGCGCAAAATCGAGATCGGAAGCTGCATGCTGCAGACCTGGGTGCTGCTCAGGCTGGGATGTCTCCCAGCCCTGGCCAGGTGTAGGCGCAGACACTACGGCTGGTGCTGGGGCGCGACTGGCATCCCAAGGAAGAGCATCTAGCGATGCTGTCTGCGGAGGAAGGTGCACCGGCGATTGATGCGCCTGAGCTTGTTTAACATTAGCTGCGCGGACGTGCAGCTTTTCATGCCGGGTGAGAGCATCCTGGCGGGCAAAGGGCCGCCGACATTCTTTACAGATGAACGGCTTCGATCCCGTATCTTTAGCGTTATCAAGTCAGCCATCATGTCTTGCCTTGATATTGTTGTGAGATGTGTTTAGGGGTTGATCATTTTCTTGTCTTTTGCACTTCTATCTTTCTTTGGGGCATAGGGCAGTGGTGATCAATCACTTCTGCCCAACACATAGGGGCCAACAAGTGCGGCATGCTTACGGCAACGTTCGTGTCTCTACAAAACAGTATTAGCAATGTCTCCACCGTGGGAAGGCACTAGGGATAAGTTACCCTTAAATGTTCCGCCTTGGAAAAGCCCTTCTGGCAGACACGGCAGATCAATGTCTTGACCGCCGATGGGGTGGTGGTGGCCGTGGTGGTTTGTGGCATGCTGGACAGGGGGGGGGGGGGGGCATATAAAAATAGATAGGTCTAGATCAAACCGGGTGCAGCTAATCGCAACACACAATCCATCCACGATGCACCCAGTCAGCAATAGGCAAGCCCGTCCACGCCCGCCACCACAATATGATTGTGGTGATAACAGGAAACCACCTCGAAGAATACTACCGAAGGATCGCTGCGAGGGGGGAGGGGGGGGATGTGGGTGAGGTGAGAGGGGGGTGCGATTACTTGTCGTGGAGAAGGGGATCAAGCGGATGAAATTGTGTCAACTTGGTTGTGGGGCAGGAGGTGGTGGCAACGCGGCTGCCTTGGCAGCGGGCACGTGAACGGGGGAAACAGATGGTATTGGTACCGTATCGATACGTGGTCGCCGGCCCAGCCGCCTCGTCGAACCCGGTCGAACCTGTAGATAGAACCTGTGGAAGGAATCTGATCAGAGTATTGTACCTGTCAGGCGCCGGTGCTCACTAGGGGCTCTAGCTTCGCATATCCGATCCACTCCTCGGTGAGCGTGTGTGCCAGTGTGGGCTACTTACTCCAGACTACTCCGTATTTACCCCGTATCGACTGGAGCCCCCCGTCCCAGGAAGACAGACAGGCATACGGAGGCGATACCTGCTAGTGCATACCTAATTGTTATGCCTACTTCATCCTCCTCCCACCTACCTTAGTAGTACTTTCCAGTACTGAGAGCTTTTCCGCTGCCCCTTACTTCTGCAGAACCACTGCATGTACCCAGGAGAGTCTAGCAGTGACGTCCAGGCAGACATGAAATTCAAGCCAGCTTACACGTCTTCCATCTCATCATCGCACAGAGATCTGCGCGGGCGGTTATCGTCCGCTGATGGCTTGGCCGAATCTCCGAAGATTCGGCAAATTCTCGCCCAACTTCCAAGACGAGCCAACGGCGTAACCGAAATTGGAGGCGAAACATTGGTCTGCCAGGGCGCCTCTCCGGCAGGGGGCGCATATCCACTCCAAAGACTTATCCCGCTTCGGATGACCAAGTGGTAATTCGAACCATTTCTGGGTTTGGGGTTCTCCGGGTTCTCCGGAGTCGGGCCCTCGGTTATGATGCCCTTGGAACCTGGAGGCGATGTTGAGCTCGTTTGGCTTGGTCCAACCAATGAGCAGGCTTTGTGCTATCCAGAATGACAGCACACGCTGACCATCGTTGCTTCTGTGGACGAAGTGTGGACTGGAATTGCCGTGGGAAATCCTCCGCATCTTCCCCACGAGTCGCCCCAACCGGACGCGGAATTCGTCACTTGTTTGAACATCCCCCCGGGGAGAACACCCCTAGCGCCCCGGTGATAGGTCAATCCCCCAGTTGAGCGTGGAACCTGGCCCTTCCCCTTCCGGCTGGGATGTGAGGGAGTCGTCCACCATCTGCATAGGACTCACGGCTCGTCCCTCTTAGGCATCAGAGCGGAGTTCCCATTCTCTTTCCCTCCCCTGTGCCACACCCTCCCACCCCCTCCTTCAGTCTCCCGGAAGAGTCTCTGGGTCTCAGACATATCAATAGTGTTGTTTTCTCCAGAGTCGACCCAACTCTGTTTCCACAAAGCCTCAGATTGACGAAGGTTCACTCTCAGCGACATGCCTGGGTCCATGGAGATGCAACCACCTTACAACACCGTTCCCGGTGTTCAGACACCTGCAAAAGAAGATGCCGACTTCATAGAGAGCACAGAATCCGGCATTCCCTCGACGTACGCGGATATCGTGGCCTGTCGCCTGTCCAAGGCGCACCGCGACTATTTGATGGAACGACATGGATCGTTAGAACTCGATCCCATTCCTAGCATGGACCCTGCGGATCCTTATAATTGGCCATCCTGGAAGGTGAGTGATCATGCACAGCCGTTGCTGCAAAGAAGAGAGGTCTCGGCGTCGATAAGCTTTCGCTGACCATTATGGGGACGCCTTTAGAAAATCACAAATCTCCTTCTAGTCGCATTCCATGCGTGCATGGGCACCTTTGCCGCCGCAGGTATCATTCCTGCATATGAAACGTAAGATCCGATCAGAAGTTCTGGGTGCCTTCTTTTATTGACTGACTTCTCCACCAGGATTGCAACCGATTTTGGCGTTAGCGTTCAGGACGCGAGTTATTTGACCTCCATTCAGATTGCCATCCTGGGAGTGGCACCGGTATTCTGGAAGCCGCTGTCAAACCGCTGGGGACGCCGCCCCATCTTCCTCCTTTCCTTAATCTGCAGTCTCGTCTGTAACGTAGGATGTGCGGAAAGCACTAGCTATTCCTCCACGGCCGTCTGTCGGGCGTTGCAGGCCTTTTTCATATCGCCTGCTTCGGGTAAGGCACGCTATAACATCTTGTCAAGACAAAAGCTGACGGTCTCCAAAGCGATCGGAAGTGCAGTAGTAATGGAGACGACGTTCAGAAAAGATCGAGCTCGGTACATGGGTATATGGACGTTGTTGATTACATTGGGGATCCCGAGCGGGCCCTTCATTTTCGGCTTCGTTACGTATCGGCTGGGCTACCAATGGATCTACTGGATTCTGGCGATAGTGAGTACATTTGCATAACCACGCATAACCTACCGCTAGATACTGGATCATTAGCTGACCACCTTCTTCTCCGATCAGATAAACGGCGTTCAATTCATCTTGTATCTTTTTCTCGGGCCGGAAACACGGTACATCGGGGGCGATCATGACCCCGACCAGCCCGCCTGGGTGCGAGAGTATGCCCAGCTTCGCCGGATTGATCCCACTCCTTTGTCATTCTGGGAGTTCGTTAGACCTCTGGGCATGTTCATGCACCCTTGCGTTTCCATCCCTACAGTCGCATACGCAATGGTCTTCTGCTTGAGCAACGTAATGACCACTGTCGAAGTGCCGAATTTGCTGCAGACCAAATTTGACCTCAACTCGGAGCAGCTGGGCCTCCAGTTCATCGGACCGATCATTGGATCTGTTATGGGTGAGCAGCTAGGAGGCGTGCTGTCAGATCGCTGGATGAATCTGCGCGCGAGGAGAATCAATCGCAAGCCCCAGCCCGAACACCGACTATGGCTCAGCTACATCGGCTTCACCCTGTGCATTGTGGGCTTGATAGTATTCCTGGTTCAGACGCAGGAAGCCACAGTTGGCCGCTGGAATGTAACCCCCATTGTTGGTATTGCCATCTGTGCTGGAGGCAACCAAATTGTAACCACGGTCCTCATCACGTATGCCGTTGACTGTTACCACAAAGAAGCAGGCAATGTCGGCGTGTTTATCACCTTCGTCCGGCAGCTATGGGGCTTCCTGGGACCGTTCTGGTAAGTCGAAACTGCATCGTGTACCGACAACTAAACGTTCGCAATCGCTAATTGTCGCCATATAGGTATCCATCCATGTTTGCCAATGTTGGTGTAGCTGCCAGTGCTGGGGTTTGTGCAGGTCTCATCGCAGGCGCCAGTGTCATCCCGATCCTTGTCTTGCATTGGCAGGGACGGAATTGGCGTCCTCCCATTGAGGAATGAACTGTGAACACGAATCTCTTTCCATCTCTTCCTTCTTTTTCTGCTTTCTTGCGCACTTGGATAATTTTGCGGAGACGGTCTGCGTTGCATCCGGAAACGACGACATCATCGAACATAAACGACCCTAGACATTAGATATAGATCCGGACATGGCCTGGAAGCCAGAGCAACGGCGCCCTTGTATATAGAGATGCATGGCAGATAGAAAGCAATGCGGTGCGGCGAATTGAAGAATCAAATCAATCAAGAAAACATCCAAGAGAAAACAATTCCCCCTAGAGCACGGAAAAACAAAAAGTAGAAACAGAGGAAGTCCAAAAGGAGCAAAAGGTAAAGGGAAAAAGACTTTATCCCCGCCAGGCCCAGTGAGTTATATACTATTCCCTGAGAGACAGGGACTACAGGCAGAGAGCCCCAAGGGGATAGGTTTTTAGCTATTATTATTATTCAAAATGGATTCGGAGTCGCAACGACATCCCCCGAATGGGCCCCATGGACCATCATCCGATCGATAGTAAACCATCGGGAAAGCGAATGTCAGACCATGCTTACATGGTCTAGTGTTGGGCCGGCTGCCCGATCGGCCGCCCGAACTGCTCGAAACGGCGGCCTTGGCCTTCGTTCGGCAAGGATGGAAGAATTCTGTATCGGTTGCCGGGATGGTTACCGGATTTCACCTAGAAGTGACTCGGAGTTGCTTGTCCCTATCATTATTCCTTCCGTACTAATTTGGCTATGTGGATAGTATGTAGATATCGGTAGTGTGCGACTGTTTTGCACGAGTCTTGGATAGCCTCCGCGTCCATCATGATGATTGCTCGGAGGTCCAGGTCGCACCGCATGACACAGCGCGCAGTAATTGGCGAGCTGACGTTCTTCCCGGAATCCTACCATGCGTGGTTTGCCTCTCGGCATGTTGGCGGAGTAGATTTACTCCGCCAGGACAAGGACTTACCCGTACGGACCTCTGCAGGTGTCAACTGATCATGATCACTCTTGCAGGCTGGGCGACTCGGTTGTGCTTAGGCCGATGTGGCAGTTGCGAAATTGTTATATATACCGGGCGCTTCTATTCTCCCACCGGGCGCAGACCCACTAATTACCGAATCCACCAATTTTATGACACGGCAGTCGGCCTTTACCGCTAAACTTGATTGCGTAGCCAAGCCTGGTAACATACTTTGGTGGTTACTTATATAGCCTGCTATATAAATTCAGGCCTGCAAACGATAACTTTCGTAGAAAATAACCACTCTTCCAACCTCACTTGAAGGGCTTAATCCATTATATTTAGACTGCCACAGATTCAACTAATCAGATTGTCTTCATTGATAATAGTTATCTTAATATGTACTTGCCCTGCAGCCCTGCCCAATATTTCTAATCTGCCTTTACACGGCCGTGTTTAGCTGCTCCGTCTCCCCCGAGACTATATAACTACTGGCTCGCGTATATAAAAGCTCGAATTGATGTAATTGTCGCAGATAGATAGGTAGTAGATGGATACATAATTAGGCATAAGAAGAGTAATCATTGCCATAGAAAAATTATTACTTCTTGATCATCACATGACTTTCACCTTTCTATTACGGTTAACCTCCAGGCCTGAGGCCAATATTACCGCGTGCCCGGTGGGAGAAGAGAAATGCCCGGTATATATAACAACATCCCTACTTCCAAAGTTCAACTACGCTGCTTTTGCTCTCCGAGTCCCGAACGGTGAACCTCGGGCGAAAACCGGCGGCGAAAACGCTAAACAGCCCACTTCCCCACATCAAACGTGGGGATGTCCGCCCGCGCGGTTGAACCAGCGAGATCGCATGAGCTCCGTTTAAAAGCAAACGCGTTCGCAGTTGCAGAGCCCTCTCCGAATTGTTTTAACATCCACTCCGCACAGAACCGTCACTATGTCTTCCCCTAAGGGCCCTTTCACTCTTGTCACCGTCAACACCGCTCCCGAGAGAGCCAAGCGCCTCATCGGACGGATGGTTGAGGCCCTCAAGGACCGTTACACGATCATCTACCTTGACAACTGCGAGAGTACGTTAGCTTGTGTGAAGCGTTGAGAGAAGCCCAAGTGACTGACTATATGACGCGAACAGAGATCGAGGAGGTTGAGCCCAAGGTCAAGCAGCACATGCCCGACGTCCTGGTAAGTATCCTGCTGCGCATCATGAGCTCACTTGCATTGCGGGGTAAAGTGATCTCGGTCGTTTGACTCAAAACTAACGGTCTTTGCAGTTCAGCGCCTCCATGTGGACCGCGGAGCAGGCGAACGAGATTCACTCCATCGCCCGGTCAATCAAGCCCGACATCAAGCTGCACGCTATTCCCGAAGGTCTCCAGGTCGAGAGAGGCCCAGATGCCATTGTTGAATACCTCGTGGAGAAGGTTCCCCCTCTTTTGGATGCTTAGATGTGACATATAAGCGGGGCGGTTTCGGAATCGTGAGATCTTCATTGTGATGTTGACGATATTCTACTACGTCTTGTATATAAATTTACTTCACCATGAGCCTCTGAGAATAGATGATTTACGATTCCCGTGAGATATACAACTGACATACAACTTCATTATCCCAAGTTTGTATATCGAGGGGGGAATAAGATATGGCGAGGTGTAATCCCGGGCTATCAGTCAGCGGGGGATGCACCATATGATCATTTCTAGCCCCTCTTTGTTTTGGGTAACATCATGAACCCCGGAGGTCTGGTAGTTCTTGCAGTGTTTTTGGAAGACCAAATCAAACGCCAACAAGCAAACGGCCACGGGTTCTAACTTCCGGGGGGACTCGAAAATCGAACTATCAATTTTATGTAGCAATTTGCTCCTCTATCAATTACCCGAGGTCTAGACGGAGTACCCCTCACAGAACCCGGACGTTACCTGGTTTACATAGAATGGAGCCAGCCCCAATTTACTGTGTACATGCATTAAAGGGAGATTAGATAAGATGATCTTCCATCGCAACCTGCATTCAAACACTGCCTGCGAGTAACTAGCATTACTGTAATATTGTTCTCATAACTCGATGTCAACCATCAATTACTAGACCAGGTATACGAAGACAGAGCGGGAGTCTCTATAGCGTGCGATATATATTCCTGTCAAGCCAGGATGTCATCACGGATATCATTGTTCCAGATACACAGTACTTTGTAGTATCCCATTAAGCCGACGGGACAACGGCAACAATCACTGCTTAGTCATATCACCACGCCGGTGATCGGCGATGCTTCAAGAAGGCAAACTCAAGATAGTCACCACCATCCAAAGCTCTAGATAGCAACGCATAGCACCATGCTCCCGGTTCGAACCATCATCCCGCGCGCAGCACGCGCCCGCCTATTCTCTACAACTAGAGAGCTCCGAACAGAACTGTCCTACCAGGTCTTTGGACCGGAGAAGGCGGAAGCAAGCCGGAGTCCCATCGTCTTCCTGCACGGCCTGTTTGGCTCCAAGCAGAACAATCGAAGTATTAGCAAGTGCGTATACTCGAATTTCATCCCCAGAGAGATAATGGAATGTCCCTCGAGTGAGAAACCAAAGCTGACCATCCTTCAGAGCTCTGGCACGTGATCTGAAACGTGAGATCTTTGCACTGGTGTGTTAATGAAATCCACCGGAAATCCACCGAGAATCAGGAAGAGTGCAATCATTGACGGTTTCTACTTCTTCCAGGACCTCAGAAACCATGGCCAGTCTTTCCATTCCGAGGAACACAATTACACCGTCATGGCAGAAGACGTGGTCAAGTTTCTACAGCAGTTAAAGCTGGACAAGTGTGTCTTGATTGGCCATTCCATGTAAGTTTTCACTGCCATCTTTCACTTGCACATGTGCAGGAAGAGAGAGAATAGTCTACTGACATGCGCCATGTATCGGTAAAGGGGAGCCAAGGCCGCTATGACCGTCGCCCTCGATTCGCCCAAACTGGTTTCAGCTCTCATCCCCGTCGACAATGCCCCCATCAATGCTCCTTTGAAGAGCGATTTTGGCACATACGTTCTTGGCATGCAACACGTTGAAGCGGCGAATGTATCCAAGCAGTCCGAGGCCGACGAGATCCTGAAAGACTACGAGGAGGTATGTGTCGAATGCGGATGAAAGATTCCGTTCCCTTCCTAGTTGGTGTGGGAATATCCTCCACTTGATGGGTGGCCCGTTCTGGCTAACTTGTTGCTCAATTTAGTCCCTTCCCATCCGCCAGTTTCTTCTTACCAATTTGGTCCGCTCCCCGGAGGACCAAACCATGAAATTCCGCGTGCCGCTCTCAGTGATCGGGGGCTCTCTCGGGGCCATGGCCGATTTCCCGTACCGGGAACCGGGCTCTGTCGTGTATGATGGCCCAACGTTGTTTGTTCGCGGAACGAAGAGCAGATACGTGAGCGACGACACCGTGCCCGCGATCAAGAAGTTCTTCCCAAACGCCCAAATAGCCGATGTAGAGGCTGGGCATTGGCTCATCTCGGAGAATCCCGAGGCCTTCAGACAATGTGAGTAATATTCATTTCCACAGCCACTGGTTAGCATACCGTTGTACTGACACTGTTCTGCTCAGCTGTCGTCCAGTTCCTGAAAGATGCCCCTTAATTCTACGATTTGAAAAGATACCTATCAAGACAAACTCATATACATTAATTGCGTATGTGCAAACCTGTCCCGGAAGTATTCAACAAGAACGTGGTCAAGACCGCGCCATCTGAAACCACGAAAAGAAGGGGCGAAGTCAGATAATGATAGTATCAATAGGACATCCAGCGGAAACCAAAATTTTGGCTGACGATGGATTCATAACATTCGTAACCTCGTAGCACCAATGCCTTCAAAAAAACAGGTTTTCCCGTGTATACCATTTTTTAGCAGCCCAGGTTTTGTACTGCCTAGTCGGTAATAGTTATTGGTTCTTCTGTCAATCTCCGTTTCTTTTTCTTTTTGACCTTCTTTCTGTCCGTGTTTGGTGTGGTGTCTCTCCCATATGGGGAAGCTGTAATGGTGGAGCGGGGAGATTCGGGACGGGAAAGGCTAGAGCGGTCTTCGTCGGACAAATTTGAAGGACGTGGTCGCTTTTTCTTCCTTTGTTGTAGAGCACGCACTGGGCTTGATTCGGCTATACTTGATATCCTTGCGACCTCTGCATCTTGCGGGGTTTCCTTGAGCTTCAACGGTTTGGTAGTCTCCCTTAGTGTAGGAGGTGCCTCCGCTTGAGGCGCAATCTCGCTAAACTCCAAGGTTTGTACCAGGTTATCGAACCTTTCACTCAAGGTCGTATAGCTTGACAGGGGCCCCTCAATCAGACTAAGCTTCTCGCGCAGGTCCCGGTACGTGTCCTCCACCTGACAGAGACGATCAAGCATCGACCTAAGCTCATCCGGGCAAGACTTCAATGCCTTCAGGCCGTTTTGGTAGATAGCTTGGGCATCTATTAATCTCTTCGACATATTCGCTTGCTCGCTGGTTAACGCTTTGATCCCATCACGCATACTGATCATTTGTGCAGCGGGCGAACTTTGAGCCAGAGCCTTTTGCTTTTCATCCAAGGATCTAACCATGCCGGGCAGATCTTGAACTTCGGCGAGTTTCTGAGCAAAGCTTTCTTGTTTCTCATACAGAGCCTTGACTTGAACATTTAAGTTGTCATTTGGGATTCTGGAAATCCGTTTGGCCAGATGATCTTGCCCTTTGGTTAGCTCTTTGACTTGAGCATGCAAGTTATCCTCCTCGAAAGCAGAAAACAATTTGGCCAGGCCCTTGAGCTCCACAGATAGCGCTTTAACTTGAGAAGGCATATCGTCTTTATTAACATCAGAGGCCAGTTTGACAAGTCCTTTTTGCTCATCAGCTAGGGCTTCAATTTTCCGTTTCAGACCTTCTCTCTCGCTACGAAGGCTTCGGCATAGGGAGTCATCTTCTTTTTTCTTCGCCACCAGGAAACTGTCAATCCTGGTTGTATGCTCATTTAAACGTGTTGCTAAAGAGCTCACTTCGGTTTGCATTGGGCGAAGATCATCTAGAGTGAGCCAGCAGTCTTGACTCCGAGCAGTAAGTCGCTTCAAAACAGGTGCCAGAGATTGCGATAAATTCGTATGTTCCTTCTTCCAGCGGTTCGATTCTTCCTGTCGCGAAGCCATATCCTTCTGCATCTGCTCTATTTGATCCCGCTGAGCATGCTGCAGATGTTCTGCCGTCGCTTTCCATGGGACAAACTCCTTTTCAAAGCGGCCTCTTAACGCAGACACCTGATCTGCTAAGTGCGCTGTAGGATGCATCTCTTGCATGGCCGCAAGCATGTTTCTTGCCATGGCTTCCGTTGAGAGATTGTTATATCGCACTTCGAGGGAATGGAGGCCGACTCTCAAAGATTCAAATAAATGCTGTGTATTACGTAGCCAATTTGAAAGTGCCAGAATCTGTTGTCCGTGAGACCCGGATATAATTTCCCTTCCTTGCTTTTCGCTCAAGACACTCATCTCCTGCGTGATTCGCTCAAGGGTGTCCTTGATTGTGTCCAACTCATTGGAGCCAGTTTCCATTGAGCTTTTGAGCTCTTCCAACTGAGTACAGTGAAGATCGTCTTTCATTTCCTGGATCTCTTTCATTTTATCAAACTGACCCTTCAATTCTTGAAGTCGGCTTCCTAACATCGGATCGGGTTTGTATTGCCCGGTTTCCAATTTTTGTAGCCGTGGTTCCAGTTTCTTCAACATGACAGACGATCCAGGAGTGGTATCCTCAGCGGTAGGGACAAACAAGGGGCTTCTTTGCTCGACTGAGTCCAGGCGTGTGTTGAATGCTTCCAGAACTCGTACGTTTTCTGCTTTCTGGGTGTCCATGAGCTGGTTGATTTTATAAAAGCTTTCAGAGAACTCCCTTTGGGACTTCTGCAAAAGGTCCATCTTGTGCTCCAGGTCCGAATTTCGAGATTCTAGCTCATCGAGATGTCTCTTGAACGATGCCGACCCGCTCTCCTTTTGCGATATCGACACAGTCTCCAGCTCCGAGCGCATATTTGCCACACGTTCAGAATTTTCTCTCACGAGTTTAGCATGTGTATTTAGCGTGCTTGCATGATTTGTTGACGTCCTTTCTAGCGGAGCCATCTTGTCATGAAGCTGTTTCATCTTATTATCTGTCCCTTGCTGAAGTTGTTGCATCTTGTTCTCTAGAGTTATGTTGTAGTCCCTCAGCTTTTCGGTATCGATTTTGGCGGATGCCAGCCCTTGTTTCGCCACCTGTACATCTTGCTGCAGTTGAGTCATCTTGTCGCCCGACTTGAGTGTATCCATCTGCATGATCGATCCGATTTTCGTCTTCAAGGCATTCTCCAGTGATCTGTAGTTTGCTGCATGACGCCTAAGAGCGTCATCCACACGAACCAAATCAACTTCTTCATCTCGCTGGGACTGGGAGAAGAATGCTGCAGTGGATGGGAAGCTGGAGTGAGCCTTGGCTTTCTTCAGTAGGGTTTCCGTGGTGTCCCTCTTTTTCTGCAACCTCTCTCTTTCCGATTGGCTGCTGGCATAGCTGACCGCTGCCTGGACCAAGTCGGAGATCCCGCGTAAAAATTGCTCGGGAGCATTCTGGGTATCAACCGGTGAAAGGCTCCCGGGCTGCTGCAGTATGTCGGGCTTGAAGCGAGTAGGAGAGGCTAGAGGTTGCGTGTCTAGGGAGAGGGGTCGGTTCGCGAGCGGTCTGCCTGAGCGACTGGCGAGGCGCGGGTCACGCGTTGTCGCCGCGTCGGGATCCATGTCACGAAGTCACAATTTCTGTTGACCTGGCCATCAAAACTTATCATTAGACCACATCCAAGGTGCCTTGCATAACGTGAAAGAGAATCCACAAATAAGTAAAAGTGAAAAGGGGAGATGCGACCGGGATGGGACAAGCACAAGGTAAGGAAGGGAAAGACAAAAATCATAGATAAACTGGAAGAGAGGAAAATTACCTACATTAAATGGTCGCCCGTGTGGATCATCAACGGTGCAATGGACGGTGGGGACAGCAACATCAACCAAATCACAGGGAATGGGGAGGCAGCGCATGAAAAGAAAGAGCATATCAGTTGCATTAATGCTGTAGGCCTTCCTGAAAAACAACAACAACAACAACAAGGACAAAAACGATGCAGACGAAGCAAACGACAATGACAAAAAGCGACCTGATACAGCAACTACGCCAAGGCCTGGCCCTGAGGGGGGGCAGAACCAGATTCGGCCATTCTGCCGGGCGGTGGCCAAGGCGGCTTCTGGCCCTGTTCATTCTGCCTGCGCAGCTCTTTCAGATCATCCGTCAGTCTCCCAAGGCATGCCAACACCCCGGTTTGGCTGGCACCTTTGACTTACTTGTTGACTGCTCAATTCGACCAAGTCTACACTGTTAAATACTAGTCAGGATGGCCGCTGTGAGTTGGAAACCATGATCTCTGCGATTTTCTGCTGTTTCGCCGCTGACTTTCGACAGCCAATTTCTACCGTCGCGGAGACCAAGGAGCTCCGGGGTCTCAACCTCATCGCTGCCCACTCCCATATCCGGGGACTGGGTGTCGATGCCGACTCTCTGCAGCCTAGAACTTCTTCACAGGGGCTGGTGGGTCAGGAAAAGGCGCGCAAGGCTGCCGCAGTGATTCTGCAGATGGTAAAGGAAGGCAAGATCGCTGGCCGTGCTGTGTTGATTGCAGGCCCTCCCAGCACTGGTAAAACCGCGATTGCGATGGGCATGGCTCAATCCCTCGGGTCTGATGTCCCTTTTACAATGCTGGCGTCGTCCGAAATCTTCTCAATGGAAATGTCGAAGACAGAGGCGCTTACACAAGCCTTCCGTAAATCGATCGGCGTCCGCATCAAGGAAGAGAGTGAGATCATTGAGGGTGAAGTTGTGGAAATTCAGATCGACCGGAGTGTTACGGGAGTAAGTTATTATATGAGCGAGCTCCGGTTCTCGACAAACGATGTATTGACTTTTTCCCCAGGGAAACAAACAAGGGAAGCTCACCATCAAGACAACCGACATGGAAACTATTTACGACATGGGAACCAAGATGATCGACTCAATGACCAAAGAGCGAGTGATGGCGGGTGACATTATTTCCATCGACAAGTCCTCGGGCAAAATAACCAAGCTGGGGCGCTCTTACGCGCGGTCCCGAGATTATGATGCGATGGGTGCGGACACGAAGTTTGTTCAATGCCCTGAAGGCGAGTTGCAGGTGCGCAAGGAAATAGTTCACACCGTCAGTCTTCACGAAATCGATGTCATCAACTCCCGGTCACAAGGATTTTTGGCCCTCTTCTCTGGCGACACAGGCGAAATTAGGAGCGAAGTGAGGGATCAAATCAACACAAAGGTTGCGGAGTGGAAGGAGGAAGGAAAAGCCGAAATCATCCCCGGCGTATTGTTCATTGATGAGGTGCACATGCTTGATATTGAATGCTTCTCCTATATCAACCGTGCTTTGGAGGCGGAACTTGCACCCATCGTCATCATGGCCAGCAATCGTGGTCACGCTCGGATTCGGGGAACGACATACAACTCCCCGCACGGTCTACCCCTTGATTTCCTCGACCGTGTGGTGATTGTTAGCACCCAACCGTATGCTGCTGATGAGATTAGGCAGATTCTGGCGATTCGTGCCCAAGAGGAAGAAATTGATCTTTCCGCAGATGCTTTGGCAATTCTCACAAAGATTGGCCAGGAGTCCAACCTCCGTTATGCCAGCAACATCATCACTACCTCTCATCTCCTCAGCCAAAAGCGTAAGGCGAAGGAGGTCAGTGTTGAGGACGTCCAGCGCAGCTTCAAGCTATTCTACGACTCTTCACGCAGTGTTAGCTTCGTCAACGAGTTCGAAAAGCGCTTTATCGGTGACCAGGGTGCCGTCAGCTTTTCCACTGCTACCAACGGGGATGCGATGGAGATCTCATAGATCTGACCCTCCGTAGAGCTTTGAGGGGATATGCTATACTCACAATGCTTAAGGGAACCGATCTTCCATCCCCTCTTCAACTCGGTCGGTTTTTGTTTACTAAATCAATTGCTTGATGTATGATAACGCTGGCGCTTGTTCAAAACTCGTTTGTTCTGGGTACTGCTATATTTGGGACCTAACTTCCAAGAGAGAGCCTAGCCAGGCTCGAATGATAATGATTCAATTAATACAACTCTCCCGCATAGGGTATCCGTAGCTGTTACTGTACAGAGCATCTTTACGATCGACTTGGCCCTTTCCTTGTCACGCAAAATTGGCTTCGCTACCCCACTGATCGGTGTTTGTCCTTCGAAACTCTACTCCTTCGCCAAAATACCCAGCATTCTTCCACGACTCCATTGCATTGCTATCATATGGGCCATGGATAATGCCACCATCCCGAGCATCGGACCAACGGAATTCCCACATTGTAGGGGATTCTTCGGCGGGCCCTGAATCCCCTAAAGGAGGGTCAACCCAGGCTTCACCGGTCTCGCGGCGGTATTGCCTGGTGAGAATCTCGCGTTCAGTGTCATAAACCTCCGCCTGTCCTCTCGTCATGAGAATATCGGCGGCGCCGGTGATTGCATCGATGGCTTGTTTTCTGGCCGCTTCCTTTGGGTCCTCATCGGTCATCTCGCTATCCTCCGTCCCAGCCACTTGTTGCTTTTTCCGATTCTTGTTCCGATTTGCCTGCCACTTTGGCTTCCTCTGGGCCCCCTTTCCAATCCTGGCAAGCGCCTCCAATATCGTTTCGCCTCGTTCTAGATGGGTGATAAGAATCTTCAAAGCGTCGGCTGTTAGCACACTATCACTCTGCTTGTCCTTCTCCTTTCTTTCCTCCTCCCGTTTGTCTGCAGCCTCCTTGGCGAGTCGAATGTCCTTCTTCGAAACGCCTTCCAACCAGGAATCGTAGACCGCATCCGGATCTACTGCCTTACGTATGTAGTTGCCCTGATCATCGAATTTGCCCTCCTCCTGCTCAGTACGCATATTAAACGCGTCTAGGACGGGCGCATGCTTCTTTTTGGCCCCAGCACCTAGCTCTTCATCTAGTCCCTCGTCAAGTTTTGCACGCTCTTCATCCCCGACGTCACTCTCGCTCTCTTCTTCGTCGTCGCCAACGGTATCGGCACCTTGTCGAAGATCTGCATGTAGCGTTCCACCGCTTTTCGATGAAGCGACTTGCCCCTCGATCTCGTCGTCCCGAAGGAATCGCACGGTTTTCTTGTTTTTCCGCAGAGCGTCATCGGCATCAACATCCTCGGCCCCAAAGTCTTCCTGCAACTCGGCAAACATATCATCGTCCTCCGCGTCATCTTTTGCTTTATCCGCTTTCGATTTGGCATCGGCCCGCGCCGAGAATCCTTCGTTCTCGCTGTCTGAGTCGTAACCGTCGAGGTTGATGGCTTTGCGGCGCACTTGTTGCCCGCGCCGTCCGATTTCGTCGGCGTCTAGAACTGCATCGTCTTCGAGCGCGTCGGGGGCAAGAGCAGAGGGATTTCGTAGGTCAAATCGAGGCTTTTTGCTGGAAGGGCTGGTGGGGTCGTCATCTTCCTGATGGGTGCGGATGAAGTCTTCGCCCGCCCTCTTGGGGCGTGGTTGGGAGGCAGACATGGAGGTGAAGCAAAAGTAAATGGGTGGAACAGAGTCAGCCTAGCAAGTCGGCAGCATCGTCTGTCGGAACACTTGAAGCGAAGCTCCTTTGTGCAGATCCAACCGGGGCTGTCTGGGGTCGGGTCGGAAAATCGTTGCGGAGGCATTTGCGTCACCGGCACTGCAGGCGGACTGATCGCTCCTCCGCCCGTACTTAGTACCTGACCTTCACCTCACCAGACAAAGCTCTCCCAACAAGCTCCCCGGGTCTTGGAGCTTCTCGCACCTCACCTCTGACTACATCCACTCAGACAATACTGGATCTCTGAGAATCTATTCCGTCCCAGCTCGGAGTCCCCAAAGCTATCAGTCCCGGTCAATAATGGTGAGCTCCCCGCCCGGCTTCCGCCGTACTGCGGCACATAGTACCTATCTCGTATGTGCTGACCATGGCAGTTCGGTCCTGGCTATTGGGACAACGATCCCATGAATGGAGGTATGAACATCCGTCATGGTGCTACCCGTCGTTTTGACGAATACTACCGGTGCTACCCCGTCGCCATGATGCCCGGGCCCGAGAGAGAAAATGTGAACCACGGCGGCAAGGTCATTATGCCGCCGAGCGCCTTAGACAAGCTCACTCGTCTCCATATCACGTATCCGATGCTGTTCGAGCTTCACAACGGAGCGCGGGAGCGGTTGACGCACGCCGGAGTGTTGGAGTTCATTGCGGAAGAGGGGAAAATATATCTGCCTTACTGGGTAAGCGCCTCGCCGACCGATTCACTCCGAATGCCATGCTATGTACTGACGCGTTGCTCTCTTCATAGCTCATGCAAACTCTTCTCCTAGAGCCTGGCGATCTTGTTCAGGTCAAGTCAACCGATCTCCCCCCGGGCCAATTCATCAAACTGCAAGCCCAATCGACATCGTTCCTTGATATAAGTGACCCGAAAGCCGTTCTGGAAAACGCTTTCCGCAACTTCTCCTGCCTTACCAAGGGCGACGTGTTTACATTTGGGTACAACGACCAAGTCTACGAAATGGCGGTTTTGGAAACCAAGCCGTCCAACCAAACAAATGCCGTTTCCGTTCTTGAGACAGATTTGGAGGTCGACTTCGCTCCTCCGGTGGGCTACGAAGAACCCCAACGCCAAAGCGGGACCAGCACACCTCGTAGCGGAGTGAGTGGAAAGCTGCCCTCTGGAGGGCTCCTCCACCCGCACGGAACCATGGCACAGTCGATCAACTATGCTGCCATTGCCCCAGAGTCGACAGATGCTGCGGCAGGCGCGAGAGCAGTCTCGTCCAATTTCCTCACGGGAGGACAGCGTCTGAATGCTAAGAAAGGAAGCAAAACACCCACCCCGAAGCCATCGACCCCAACCCCCGGGGCTACGAACCCGCAGCATCCTCCTCCGGCCCGAAAGACAAACGGGCCACAACCTCTGCGGTTGCCACCAAACCAGCTATTCTTCGGGTACGCGATCAAGCCCGTGAAGCAGCGTGATGAGGGTGGCCAGGTTGTTGAGGGCGAAAAGCCTCGCTTCCAAGGGTCCGGGCAAACGTTACGGGGCAAGAAAAAGGATACTAGTGGCTCCGCCACGCCTACATAATCTGACGAGGGACCAAGCTGAATGTAAGAGCTGTTACCAGTACCACAGAGTGCTAGGCTCACACTACGAACTTGTAGGCTATGGAAAGAAGGCTCCCAGCAGGGACCTGGCTCCTCGGTTATGCGGAGTAGAAAGCAGCTAAACCCCCGTACGTAGTAGGACAGGTGAGCTTAGCGGGGACTGGCGTTAACAAAGCTGCGCTGAAACTTGACTTGCTCCACTTTCTCAGCCTTGAGAGTTCTTTCTGCCTCCCAGATGTTCGTATCAGTCGAGATTGGGCGTACCTACTTTTTACCGGGCGGCTCTCCATTCTTCCTTGCTTGCTCTCTGGAGCTAACGTCCACTTCCAATTTGAGATACACTTGAGATTATTGACCTACCATAACTCTCCCACCCAGACGGACCCCTGCAAGCCCATGCATGCTAGATACCCAGGCAGCAGAACCTGATAGTCCTAGATAGGTAGGTACTAACACTCTTAACTAACCTCAACTGCTTACCAGCAACAAACCACAACAAACCACGAGTAGATAGCCACAGCTAACCAAGACTAGCCAACAATAATCACAACTGACCAATCATTCCGACCTGCCCCTTCCTGGGTTGACCTTTCTTGGGTGAAATGATCCGTCGCCTGTGTACCCCTCTGAGGCTTTCTAGTCATCTCCGCTGAAATCTAGCTGTACTATAAATTCAGCCTCCTTCCACCACTTCAGCTTCCCTGACCATCTTTCTACACCTTTCACTTCCAACGCGCCCCCTCCCAACTCCTTGACCAAACCTCTTTCTGCCCACAATGGTATCCCCCTCGCCCACTCAACTCACCCCCACAATCCACATCCAAGAGGCACTCCATCCCCCCACAGCCACCACACCAGAATTCCCCAACCAACCTCAAACCGTCATCCTCGCCTTTTGGATGAACGCCCCACCTCGAGCCTACACCAAATACATAACCCAATACCAAACCCTCCTCCCACACGCCCGGATCCTCATCCTCCTCAACACCTCCTCCTCATTCCTCCTACCGCCGAACCCAGCCACCGAACAACAAACACGGCTCTCGCCAGCCGTATCTGTGCTCCGCTCCGCCTCCTCCTCCTCCTCTAGTAGTAGTAGTAGTAGTACCGCCCAACAATCCCCCGCAGCAGTGCACATCCACCTCTTCTCCAACGGCGGCGTCTTCAGCACCACGAACCTCCTAGCAGCCTACCGTAACGCAACGGGCCAACCACTCCCCGTCTCATCGATCCTCATCGACAGCGCGCCCGGAAAGCCTACCATCGCGGGCGGATTCCGCGCATTCAGCTACATGCTGCCGTCGAATGTGGTTCTGCGAACCCTGGGGCAGGTGGTCTTGGGGATGGGGCTGGTGGTGATGTTTCTGGGGTTCTGGGCGTGTGGGGTTCGGGATGCGGTTAGTGTGGGGAGGGAGGCGCTGAATGATCCGGCCTTGTTCGGAGGGCTCACGGCAGGGCGAGTGAGACGGTGTTATGTGTACTCCAAGGAGGATGATTTGGTCGAGTGGACGGATGTGGAGGAGCATGCGGAGGAGGCGGAGAAGTTGGGAGCTGGGGAAGTGAGGAGGGAAAAGTTTCACGGGTCGAAGCATGTCTGTCATATGAGGGTGGATTCGGAGAGATATTGGGGGATTGTGAGGAGTTTGGTAGGTGTGGGTGGTGAGAGTTCCTAGATCATAGGTAGTTATATAGATAGTACTAGTGTTAGATAGTGGTATAGAGATTCTTGAGTTGATGTCTGTATGGTCTGGTCCATGGGCGTGATGCTGATATGAATCCTAATGTAAGAAGGAAGCGATGGGCTGTAACTGTAATGGTGTTTTCTACGATATCAACTCGTCTACAGAAATCTCACTCCATATCATCAAATAGCAGAAGTCGACCGAATCGCCGAGCGCTATGCATGGATGCAACCGATATGTACAAAGGGGGGGGGGGGGGGGGAAAGGGGAAAATCACACTCAACGCCCGTTTTCGCATCCCAAGCTTTTTTTCATCCAGCCTTATATGAACTTTTTTTCTATTTCCACTTCATATATTTCTTGCGGAAAGGTATTCCGTCCAAGGATCATCTTCCCTTCATTTCAGGGAACTCGTCATCTAGCTTCAAACGCGCCGTCACATTCATACTCATCAGTTCCTGGATGAGAAGCTTGGCCGCGTATGGGATCGCCATTTTGACCACGCTCCGGGACGACTTGCAGCGTTGGCACCAATTCAGGTAGCCCATGAAGCCACACTGCTCGCAGACGTCGATCTCGTGCCGGTCGGAGGAGATCATCAGTCGCTCCAGCAGGAGCTGACTGGTACCATAGGCGATCAGACAATCACGCTCCATCTCACCTAGACGAAGACCACCGTCACGGGAACGACCTTCTGTCGGCTGGCGGGTGAGAATAGCCCGGGGACCTCGGGCACGGGAATGCATCTTATCCTGAACCATGTGCTTCAGTTTCTGGTAGTAAATGGGACCAGTGAAGACATAAAAGGGCAGAGCCTCGCCAGTGATTCCGGAGGTGAGGTAGTCCTTGCCACCATAGCTGAAGCCATTGTTTATGAGAATCTGAGACATCTCCTGGACAGGACTGCCGCCGAAGCAGGTGCCATAGCCGTGATGACCGGCCATCACACCAGCTTTGCCGGCCACAAGTTCCAGCATCTTTCCGACTGTCATTCGAGAGGGGAAACCGTGAGGGTTCATGATAATGTCTGGGTTGATACCTTGGTCGGTGAAGGGCATGTCCGCCTGGTCGGCGATGATACCGACGACACCCTTCTGTCCGTGACGGGAGGAGAACTTATCACCCACCTCGGGACGACGGGTTTGGCGAGTGAGGACCTTGACAAGCTGGTTCTCATTTTCAGTCACAGAAACCATGACCTTATCTATGTACGCCGGATCAGGGAGCTTGTAAGTCATGGGCGTAGGCATATATGAGATAGGTCGGCCGGCGTCCGAGCCGGTAATACCAGAGGAGATTGACTGATCAGGGGTGGACTTGTTGATGTAGACTTCGCCTGCATTGACCTGCTCGCCGACTGCAGCTAGACCATCGCTCTCTAGGAGGGCGTGCTTTCGAATTGGGGCATCGTTCTCATACTGCGGTCCACTTAGCCGGTCCTTAGTGCCGTTGGAGTAGCTCTTCAAGTTGGTAACATATTTCCGGAATACCTGGCACCGCCCAAAACCACGGTCAACTGATCCTTTGTTTAAAACCAGGGCATCCTCAATATCGTATCCGGAATAACTCATGACTGCAACAATTGCGTTCTGTCCAGCAGGTAGCTGATCATACTTGACGAGTTCAATCGTGCGAGACTTAACCATGGGCTTCTGCGGGTACACCATGAGATAAAGGATTGAATCGATGCGGAGAAATTGATTTGATGCAATTGCTCCGATGGCTTGTTTACCCATGGCACATTGGTAGGTGTTACGGGGCGATTGGTTGTGGTGCGGGTAAGGAATGAGACCAGCAACTGCACCCAGGACAGTGAAGGGCTCGATCTCGTAGTGAGTCGTAGTCTCTGTGATATCCTTCTCGTAAATCGCAATCAACGAGTCATTTTCTTCGTTCACGTCCAGGTATTCTACCAGTCCCTGGGCAAGGAAATCATCAAATTCCATCGATCCATCTCGTAGCTTTTCAAGGTGGTGCTTCTTGACGCGCGACTTGCCGTTCTCGACAACGATAAGCGGTCTGCAGATTCGCCCATCGTCGGTCGCGATGTGGACAGCTCGCTGGTGATGATTGATGTAGATACTGACAAATTCGGAGATGCGACCCATCCGACGCAGTCTTCGGAAGGCATCAAGGAAGTGCTTCGGGCGACGAGTGAGCGCTGTCGGTGTTCCGTTTATCGAAATCGTGTAACAGCCCGGGCCATAGAGCTCCTTTCCACCGACTGTCTGGATGTCTTCGGCACCTAGCATGAAGATCAAGTTTCGTATGGGGCCTTCTTCATCGTTTGTTGTGATATGGGTCATGAGTGCCAGGTTCTTGACCAAACCACATGCTTCACCTTCTGGAGTATCTGCCGGACAGAGCATGCCAAACTGTGATGGCTGCAATGCTCTGGGACCACTGACCTTCCTCGTCTTTTCAAACTGACTGCTAATACGCGTCATCATACCAAGAGCCGCAATGTAACTCAGGCGACTGAGCACGTGTGTCACACCAGCACGCTCCATGCGGAAACGCTTCAAGCTCCAATTTCCTGTAGATATAGCACGGTTCATACCCTGGGTAATGTGGTTGCTATGCATTGTGATGACACTGTAGGCATCGAAAGCCTCAGCTCGGTTGCGCTTGTTCAGGACTTTGTCAATGTTCATCTTGATATCAAAGCAAAACTTCTTGAAAAGATCCTCGAAAAGCAAAGCCAAAAGCTGACCAGCCAATTCCAAGCGCTTGTTTCCTAGGTAATCACGATCATCAACTAGCGTGGAATCATTCTTGGCCATGAGCACACGACGAGCCATGTGTGCAACATAAATGGCTTTGGGGCGGAAGTTCATGTTCTTCACTTCGATATGAGAGATTATGACAGAGGCTATGGCCTCCACGGCTTCCTGCACATGATTTCGGCGATATGTCGACTGTTTGCGATTGATCTTGATCCGTGCTCCAATCCAGTCTAGAGCTTGCTGTTGCGTGTAGATACCCAACTTGATCGCTTCCTCGAAGTTAATTGCAAAGTCTTCCTGGTAAACTTTGTCAACACCTGCAACCAGTAGAAGCATCTCCTTGTCGGTGTGGATACCCATCGCCTTCAAAAGAATGACGATAGGAATATCTTCACTTAGCACGTTGTGCTTCACGTAAAGTTTATCCTTCTTAAGCACAATATAACTTTTCGACTTTCGCTCATTGGAAGAACTGTGATTGAAAATTAGCATACCGCCCCATCGGAACCAGTTTCAGGTAGGGGATTCTCACCTTGTGACAGACGCTTGCACTATCTCTTTCTTCGGGTCTGTCTCCACGATAATTCTGTTCTTACTCAATTGCTCCTGGACAAGGATAACCTTCTCCGTTCCGTTCACAACAAAGTAACCGCCAGGATCCAATGGACACTCATTCAACACTGTCATTTCTGCCGGTGTCTTGTCTGCCAGCACACATTTTGAACTCCGAAGCATAACCGGCATTCTTCCAATGGCAATGCCCTTTCTCATGACCCTTTGACGACCACGAACATACTCAAAGTCGACCTGTATAGGGGCGGCGTACGTCGTATCACGAAGACGGCACTCTTGAGGGGATACTGTTGATTCCGAAAAGTCGGCCCGGACATCTTGCGGCTCATCCGCACGTCGCGGGAAACCAAGGTAGATGTTCGTAAACTTTATGTAGAAGTTATGATCGACGTCACTGCGAATTGTGGAGCTGGATTCGACAATCTTCTTTAACTGGACCTCGACAAGGTAATTGTATGAGTCGATGTGCTGTTTCACCAATCCTTTGACCTTGAGGAATGCCGGCAGCAGATTCCATTTGTCTTTGGCGGTGTTGATCGGGTCAGTGAGAGATTTGTTGTAGTAGAACGGCTGAAGAAGCGCATCGAATGGATCGCGGTGGCGGTAGGTAGAATGCGAATGCTCCTCCGACGAATCCTGCTGTTGTTCCTCGGCTCTTGGTGGATGCTGTTCGGGTTTCGAAGGCTGTGTGGTTTGAGAGGGACGCCTTCGTTTTGAAGAGGAATCCGTGGCCCCCGCTCTGGAAGATGCTGCAGCCTGAATTGTCACAAGACGTTAGCATGGCGATCCGCTAGACATGAGGATGCGGAGCACTTCAAGCCTTGCCTCTGAAGGTTGCGCAGATCGCAGGTTGGCCGCAGAGACCGGCGCTCTCCTGCGAGGCGGCATTACTGTTCGAATATGATTTTCACCTAGGAGGAGCTATAAACTACCGGGCGTTGAATGGAAAGATGCGGGGGAGAGGTCACGGCATCCTGGATCGACGGGCACAATTTCTTCTCTATCGGCGAGGGGAAAGATCCGGACTAATTTCCAATTCGGCGAAAAGACTGGTTAGGTAATTGAAGCTATCCTAAAGCGGTTAGGCTGTCGTGGGCTTACCAATCGTCGCTAACTGGAAGAAGTCCTACTCCGCACGTGCACCTGTGGTCTGTTGCATGTGCATGAAACATGACATGTTGCTTTTGTGTCATTCTGCTCTACCCTAGCGACCTTATATCTATTGTCTCTGCTTGCTCCATGACTTTTTGTAGAGAGTGATTGTCGATCACGTGCTCCTTCCTCCCTCCGCGGTCTGCCTGCCTTCTAGAAAGTTTCACTCTCCTCGGGGTTCGATCTTTTGCTTCATAGGTCATGAGCTCTCTTCTATGCCTTTGATCTAGCGATTGGCCGTAAAGCTTTCAGGAAAGCTTGCGGGCCCAATGGCCTAGACCTGAATGCGGCCTCGATCTCATCCAGTGACCGTTCCTTTGTCTCTGGCATAAAGATTGCGCAAATGAGTGCCGTGACCAAACAACAACCACCAAAGAGGAAATAAGCACCGAAACTACTCTTTGACAACAGGACCGGTGTTGTTAGTGCGACGAGGAAGTTGGTGGTCCAATTGCTACCATGTGCTAGACTGGTTGCCGCTGCCCGAGTACGCTGGGGTTGTATCTCTGCTGCATATATTTTAATTCCGACGCCCCAGCTGGAGGAATATATCACAGCAAAGATATAGATGCAGACTATAACCACCCATCGACCTGCCCCAGTCGATGAATGCACTGCCTTTCCTGCATAAAGCGCTCCCATCAGAAACATCGTGATGCTAAGCCCGATGCCGCCATAGATAACACTATGTCGACGGCCCCATTTGTCAGCCCATATGAGCGCAGGGATAGTTGCAACGAAGATCACGATTGCCGAGATGCCAGATGCAAAGAAACTTGCGTCTGAGGAAGCAAGCCCGGCTTGCTCAAAGAGTAAAGGAGCATACTGTGAGACGTCTTAGCACACTAGCTACAACGGCAAGAAACAGGGCCAGAAAATCTCACATAAAGCACTCCGTCAATTCCACTGAGCTGCTGCATCCCCATGAGAAAAACGGCTAGCGTAGTCTGTGCTCGTGCATCTTTTGAAAACAGATCCAAAAGCTTGTGTTTCAATGATCGGTTCTGATGCTGTGAAGCCGATGGGCACTCCCCAGAAACTGTTGCAGCTTCCTGGATGTTAGAACATTGGTCCTGCTCAATCTCAACCTTTTCACGTTCCGCCTGGCTAACACCGAGACGATCCCAGGCGGCAGTGGCTTCCGATTTTCGGCCATGAAGTGTCAACCACCTTGGTGAAGGTGTCAGCCAAAGATATGAGGCCACTGAGAAGGCGACTGCCAAACAGGCCAGAATGATGAAAGGTGTGCGCCAGGAGAATGATGACTGTAGCCGGGTGGTGCCATAGCATGTAAAGAAGCCGATGACCAGTCCTAGAGTGATGAGTAACTGAGGTCCTGTTGTCAGGGCTCCTCTAACGCCTGGCGGGGAAATTTCGCAGATGTAACTACCGTAGTATTAGAATTAAGGAACGTTGTCATGAGTGTTTGGGGGGGGTTTCACATACACCACCAAGGTGCCGAGGTATAGACCTTCACCTATACCCTCAACACAACGTCCTACAACGAACATCGCGATGTGGACGGCTGCGGCCTCCAGAGCTGCCCCGAGCCCAAAAATTAGAGCACCTATACTAATACCCGTGGGTCTACCGAGTTTGTCTGCCAGATACCCTGCAAAGAATGACGAGATTGCGGCCGGAATTAGGATTGATGACACTATCAATCCATGTACTGCTGAGGACTCGCTGCCGAATCGTGAGGTAAAGCTGTCCATGACCGTAACGGGTCCAATAATGCCCGTATCCATGCTGTAAACCACTGTCAGAGTCGCACGGAATATCTCTTACACACAACAGAATTCTCACCCAAATAACAAGCCCCCGCATGAGCATAGGATACTGGCGAGGACATATCCTGGGGGTTTGGGTAACATGACTTTATTTCCAAATGAACCCATTGTGATTCATGGAAGAAAGTCGTATTGCAGAATATTGGGGAAATGACACAAAAGCCAACTTTTGATAGTTTAGGGAAATGGAAAGATGGGAAATGGAGGCCATTGAAAAGAGAACAGAAAAAAAAGATACAGACTACCTACGGAGCGCTTTCGACCGGTTGCGATACGAGGAAAGTAGAAGAAAAAGATGTACTACGGAACACTTTCGACCGCTTAAGCGTGGGACATGACTTGTCTGGCTCCACTGAATTGCACTGACTCTTGCCGACCCACCCCCACCATGTTTCCCCATCCGCGGGTTTCTGCACGCCGGGGGGCATCCATATCAGGGCTCAGCTGACATTGGTAGGCAAACCCACTCATATCGTCTTCCAAGAAGCTTTGCTAAACAGATGGTAGTGACTATCCATCTATTCTATTTTCTATCCTGACCCGAGTTAATAGCATAAACAAATAATCTTTTGTCGGGCCTGGGGCCCCACCTCCTACTCTACTGTGGGCCTTCAGGTTCTTTTCGCAACCTTTCCATAGCAGCACTGTACGACAGCAGTACCCCACAGACAATGAGAATACTACAGGCTAGACAAAGTCTATATTTCAGGAACTATTGTACCCCTAATTCTTCCAGAATAGTTGTTCCTGACTGGGTCAGACCGAGCGGTGATAGAGATGTATTCCAACGCCTCCAACCAGGACTGTTGGCTTTTAATGTTAGGGTCTCGAGAGGGACATGTTTCCTGCGAATGCTATCTGCAGGCTCAGATATCTAAGCGCATAACTGTATTATACTGGGAATTAAAAGTTTCAGACAAAGGGATTAAGATTTGCGTCTGTGGATAAGTTTGAGCCCAAGCTCCGAGCGCAACGGTTATTCTGGAGTATGCACCGTCAGCATTGAAGCGAAGGAGAACTTCTATCACTTGTAGTCTCTCACTTCCAGCGCCAGGGTATATTGCCACTATCAAGTCGGCAGCCCAGATTCAAAAGAGACTATCATGGCGAGGCAAAAAAGAACAATCAATTATCATGACCACCTATCTCTACACAACAGAATTCCATGAAACCGGTGATGATTCTCCAATCACTTTGAGACTCCAGATGCTTCAAAATTATTCCATGGGCACTGGCACCCCAGGATTCGCGTTGGGGCCAAATTCTCGTCAAAGCGCCGCCATCCGCGGGGCTGAGTCCAAATGCCTCAAGAAATTGCAAACCAGCCTTGCAATCTATCGGTATTTAAATCTTGTCCAAGGTACATGGTATGTCATACATATCGAGACTTTCAATAATGTGTCGCCAGTCAGCAAAGAAGGTGATGATTAGGTCTACATGTCTGGAACATAAGTCTTCCGATGGCACAGCACGAAAGTGCTTTTCGATTGCGTCTCCCAACGTGATGTTTCTACACTATCATTTCATTAACTTGAGTTTGTAATATATCCCCTTTTCTTATTTTCATCACATATGCTTTCAAGTTCTGCGAATAATACATCTATTAGATACTTCACATATATATATCCCCACCCTACTCCTGGTATCAATGGCAAATATAACATGCACGGTACAGGGACTAAACCTCGGACAAATATCGTTGCTACAATAGGGGACTGATTTAAGAGTCTAATTTCTATTTATGTTCTCAAATAGCCCCCAATATCCTTTTTATGGCCTAAGAGCACGTACTGATCTGGACCTGGCGTAGTGATAGGATAGCCAGGTAGTTTTACGCTTCCTTCATAATCGCATAAACATGAAGTATGGGCATGGGCTATGTAGACCATGCTTTTTTATTGCAATTGCAGTTTTCGCCTTCATCTTATCACCCCTGCATCTATTTATATCTTCCTGGTTGCATATTTGTTCGAGACAGCTCCAACACTTTGATTCAAAAGTACTACAATCCGAGTACCACAGAAAACTTTGCTAAAGCTAGCCTATATGCCTTGGAAGATACTCCTCTGCCATTGAAGCCGACGATACAGTTATATCTCACTCTTTGTATGGAGGCTATCCTATAAGGCCGTCACAATGAGCCTACTGCGATATCCCCCTGTACCCACACAAATTTCAATCCGGACTACGGTAAATACCCCACATCTTTAAGAATGAGAAACTGATCTGGCTCTGAGCGCGTCCTTCAAAATTTGACTGAAATAGGAGCAGACGCGGTGTACCTACCTACTCTACCTAGGCAGTAGGTAGTAGGTAGTAGTGTGTTTCTGGTATTGCCAGATGCCAATACACAAGACGGAACCTCCTACTACAGCCTTATTGTCGACCATATTATTACAATTCAGGTATGAAGGAACACAATATCTGGTCAATTTATAGGAACATGAGACCGGTGTGGGTATCAAATGTTGCTGTTTGACTTGATGCGAGAGCTTGGAAAGTTTTCATTACGCGTTCGAGGGTGAAATGGGAGGCGGGGCCGTTTAGAGCTGCAAATGGTACTGGAGTTGTAATCTTTGATCTCCATTTAAAGAAATATTTGAGCCGCATAATGGATAAATCATGCAAGTGTGGTGACGATGTCAGTAGCAAGCATCGGGTAAGATCCAAGAAAAGAGCTGCATGGAATAAACTTCGACCATAGTCATGCAGAAGCACTTTACGGGTGGCAAGGTGATATTGCTCGGTGAAAAGCAGAAAGGGTTATTACATTCAATAATTGTGTGATCTTCTCCATACACGATATGGAGAGTGCCTTAATATCAGTGACTATTTGCACATAAGGCAGCAACGCCTACCCAGGGATGAAGTATAGTAAGAATGTCATTAAATGTATCCAATTAGATTTGCACCACTGAAAAAAAAATATGAGAAATGTCGGCTGCGCAAAACAGGCTGGTAGGAGCCACACGTCTGTTCCATTGTACAACTCATTATCGGCGCCCGCAGATAGGGCACTGTTCCCGACGTGACCAGCCACATTAGGGAAATACGTGCCCTCTGTATACTGGGCTGGACACAGAATCATCAAGCATACTTTTTTCGGTTCAAAGGATCCGCGGTAGAGCTCAGTGGCATGGTGTACCGGAAATGGCATTGTTCGAGCTTGATGGCGACAAATCGCCAGCTTTGGTAGATGGTTGCAGTAGTTGACGCACCGAAGCTATACCTGATTATCAACCAGGCGCCAGTAACTGTCGCCCAAACTGACAGAATTCACTTCCACTCTTATCAATCTGAAGAGTGCATTTGCATTGACAACTATAGATATGGGAGATGACCGGAACTTGGCGTATCTCTAGCTGTAGACACCAAACTGCGCGTCCGACTGCAAAGCCGACCAACCTACGTAGCTTGCGGAGTTGGGCAACAATCCATTCAGTATCCAGAGAGATAAGTGTCTTCTGCCTATGAGCGGGGGAGGGGTCTCTGGCACCATATTCAAGGAATAGGGGTACAAAGTACAGTTGTTACTGGCCTTAGGCGCAAAATGCGCCCATTCTGGCCCCTTCGGACAGCTCACACTGGCAAGCGAATACCCCTCGATGATGACTGCTCCATTCAGCGCTCCGCGGGGAGTAGTGTGGGGAGACGATGTTAAGAGAACCGATGTCTGAGGCGGTGGGCTTTCTTTGACCGCAATTTAGAAGGCCTTGCCACTTGGCAATTAAATCTCCCCATCGGAGAGATGCTCATTATTCGACGAATCGTTGGGCACGATAAAGAGCGGTTGAAATCATCGGCAAAGTCCCCGTGCGGAGATTCGAAGGGCATGGAAAAATGAGACTCGTCCGATCCACTAAAAGAAGTGAATCGAACCATTCGTACAATCACGTGCATCTCCGGATCTTCGCTGGCTGGATGGAGTACAGCCCAATGATATTCATTAGTCTTGCCAATAGTACGGAGAAGAAAAAGCCCTACTCCGTATATTTGGTATTATCATATTATTATTTTCAAGGCACATCGTGGAACTCAACAGTATACCACATCTAAGGTACAACGTACTTGATCAATGGAGAGAAAGAAATAAATTAGGTCAATTCTGTTACGCATTCCTAACTATTATGGAAGCCATTCTGATGCCGTTGAATAAGTTCTTGTTTCCTTACCCGCAATGAAACCCGCGTCGGTGACAACCAATCTGAACAACTGACCTTGACGAGCATTACTATCAAGATTTCATTTCTCAGGTAAACATCACGGCCGCTTCAATGTATGGGAGTATCATAAACTGCTATACGGAACACCCAGGAAATCCTTGCTTTCTCTGGTTTATTCGCAGGTAAGATTAACAATCCATTGCGAGATAAGACAAGGGAGATCAAGAATGGAATGACTGCCCGTCTGTAGTAGGTTTTTTCTATATACCGGCAGAAGTGGCCACTGCCTACAGCTGATTGACGGGACCGGGCTTTGTCTAGATAGTACGGAGTACTACTCCGTATCTACATGGTACCTGCCTGCGGTGGGTAGGTATATAAGTAAGCACATACCTTAGTACCTAGATAGGTACTCCTAGCGTAGGTAATTTTGCAGATTCGTATTGAAGATGACTCATGATAAGTACCCAACAACCTACCTAAATAAATTAAGATCGAAAAGGCCAGTGTGGAGTACTTGTAAGTACAAGGTAGTACCTAGTGGTCGTGACCAACTTACCGCCATCATTCTTATTCTGCACAGCACGGAGTAGTTAGATAGAACCTAAACAGCTTTTGGCAGAGTAGTCAAGACTAAGCTTGTCCCCAAGAAGAGAGCGCGTTTATTATCCACGCCACTGAGTAAAAACAGGGGGCATTGAGTAGGTACTATGTAGGTAGCATTAATATTACTATTGTTATAGTATTACCTGGCTCTCATTTCTGTCACGGACCCATCTTACATATGTTAGTACATAGTAGACCTGTCGTGCTTTGTTCTGTGGTTCGCGAAGCACAAAGAATACCCCGCAATCGGCCTTAAGGCTGGTGGTTTCTAACGGCGTACCGTAAAGGCGACACTTAGTATTCCGGTAGTTCAGGCCGCGAGATGAAGAATCTCGAGGTGATGATGGCAACCGACCCAAAACGCCCTTTCATAGGGACTGGTAGATACCTCTCTGCCGAAGCGATGGATCAGCGTCGCCCTGGAGTTGCCAGCCCAGGGTGGTCGTACACCGCTTCTCCTCCGCCGCACCAATCAGCAACCGTCAGCCATCCCAGCTTGACATGGAGGGACTCTTGAGGATCGATTGGTCGCCGTCTGTGCAATGAGACAGACAGCCACAGTCATCGCCATCGTCTCAGGTAAGGTACTCCGTAGTAGGCAGATACATCTTATTAAAGATGCTGCCATTTGCCGCTTTCAATACGCCGCACACTCCAATGTCCATCGGTCCTGAATTGGCTGGCCCACGGATACTGGCTGACCGCACCCCCGGTGGTCAGATCCATTGTTGAGCTATCCGGCGATGAACCTTGGTTCGGGCCTATTGCCCAGAGACCAGTAGAAAATGCGCCATCATCCCTTGGAGGGATAACTTATGGAAAGGACGCTACTTACCAAACGGACACCCGTCACGTATTATTTGGGACGCGCGTGGCAGTCCGTAAATATTGATTTTATGGTACTACTCACTACCCAAGTACCTGCCTCTGTAATTAGAGAGGCCAGCGCGCCGTAATAAACTGATGGACGGTTACCTTAGCCTTTAATCCATCCATACTGCTATGGTCGCGTCGGTCGCAGATCCATGCTCCAGTGAGACCTAAATACGGAGCATAAGGGCATATAATCACCGGATTGAAAGATCCTCTCATCGGGGGCCACGGACATTGCCAAAAAGGGAACTTTGGAGGGGAATAAAGAAGAAAAGAGAAGAAAGAAGAAAAGCAGGTGTGTGACCGCTGGGAGATTAGGCTACACACTACCTATGACTTGCACCGCAGCCGCTATTAGCTCCAGAAATCTTACTCGCCCTTGAGCCCGGAGTAGATGAAGTTGCGAGAGTAGATATCTAGTCATTACTCCGTAGTGAGCCCAATTTCGTTTGAAGCACGGAGTATCTATAGGGTATCTACTCTGGCCCAGGTACGTGCGGTGGCTAGGGCCTGATCCGCCGTCACGTCTTCCCTCCTAATCAATGCGGTGCCCCACTTGATGCAGAAACACTTGCAGAGGCCACGCTCTCGACCAGCACACTCAGCAGGGAAGCCCCTTGCACGGTGGTCCAGCAGGGAGGCGATCGAGAAATTACTCATGTACATTACTTACTCCGTAGCACTGACAATAATCCGCGATCGCTGAATCTGCCGCTTTGACCGAGGTCATGATGGACAGGAGCACCGAGCATTCAGAAAGAGCCCTCTTGGGGATGCTGGGAATGCAATTATGAAGAGGAACAAGTGATACCGGTAGACTCAGGACTATCTAACTGCTCCCAATCCTCCTAACAAGTCGTGCAGTAGCATTTTCAGTCGAAGATTCAAGCTCCAATCACGGGCCGCGCAGTAGATAAGTAGAGATTCATTCATTCTTGATCCGTCCGAAACGCAAATGATCGGCCAGGAGGGTTGCCATCAGAGAAGACAGCTCACCAGCTTCGGGAGGGGTTAGATTGATAAATAACGAACGTAACGGGTGATTGATGGGAGGGTATTTTTTGGTATTTTTTTTCTCTTTTCTTTTTTCCTTTTCCCCATTTTACTTGATTTCATATTTCATGATTTCATCACACGCCTGACGGAGTCGGAGTCGATGTACCCGTGCCGTATTGTATGTATGTACCGGACAGCATGGACAGATCTTCAAACTCCCCCGACGGCCCTACTGATGTATGTGGGATAAAAGGTTGAGCAGGACGGGAGATATCTGTGGATGACCAGAATCAGTAGATACATCAGTGCAGTAGGGGAACAACAGAAGGATGATGTAATCTGGTACCTTGCGGAGCAAATACTAATGAATTGACAGTCATATCACGATCACCATCCAACACCCCCCATCATCATAATAATCACCATCGTCATTGCCACAAAGGACGAAGGGTGCCACCTTCTAGAGATGAAACTAAGAGTAGATAAATCTCGCCCATGCACTTCATAAATGACAGGGAAAGCGACCAGGGGGAGCTCGGGTCCCAGGAAGGCGTCGTAGGAGCAGCCAAACGAGTCAACCGTAACCAACTAACAGTAACAACAGGCTCCCCGCTTGCTTTCCCAGCCGCCGCCCACGCCTCGTCTTTCTTCCCCTCTCGCTTCTCACTCTTCTTGCTTCCCCTTCTTCTCCCCTCCCCTTGAGCTCATACATACTCCTACTCTCTGTACAACAGCTCTCTTTCCTTCGCCATTGTTATACCCCTCCCCCCATTCATATCGCGCGTTTGTCCGCTCGTTATTCTTATCTGCTGGTCCACGCTGCTCTCGATCCGAGAGGGCGTAGGGTTGAGGCAGTACCTAGCTACTACCGTCCAGCGCCTGTGATTCACCATCGTTGACCGAGATCTCCGCATCGTCAGGAACGCCTTGTTGGGCCCGCGAACGGTTCCCAACTCCCCATCGAACGTCCGTCCTTGCGCTCACACCGGGGCAGCTGGCCAACAAAGTCTCTTTTCGTTCCTGAAATTTAAACTCTCGAGGCGTTCATTGTGTGTAAGTCGCTGTTCTTTTCCGCGATCTCCTACACCAAATCACCCCTCAGCCCCTCTCGACTCCTTACTCCGCCCGTACATTGCCCGTTATCCAAAGGAGCACACCGCCAACCAACCCATGCTCCCTAACTCCTGGGATCCTGTGCTTTAAGCTCAGCCCTTCGCTTTGCTGGCAATTGCCTCCGAAGCTGTTGGTCTTTCTTTGCTTTTCACCACTTGCGCGCCCCTCATCCTGTTTATCATGGTATAAGCTGACTTTGGCCCCCTGAGTGGTATCAGTCCAGTGCTTCCCGTCCCAAACAGCCCGCCCGCCATGGCATTCAAAAACGGACTTAGTGAACGCCTCGATGAGCTGCGGTTCCCTTCCCCCAGGTCACCTCCCTCGGAATCGCCTTTCCCTGGCTATAGCTCGCTTTCGCCAGGCCACTCGAATTTTGTCTCGGCATTCTCGCGGCCGTCAGGCGATGTCCGTGCCAATCTCCAGCGTCGCTTCACAACCGATTCCAGCAAACTCTCGTCCTGGAATTATCTGAATCATGTCGGAGGTGGCTCCCAACTTCCTGATCCCCTAGATCTGCTGTCATCGGTAAGCTTGGCTTTTATGAAATCGCTCTTGTTCCACGTACTCAACTGTATTTGGGTTTCAAACTTCCTGTTGCAAGAGTTCTTTTGCTCTATATCATTGCTGGGCTTTTTGGGATTGTTTCATATGTTTCCTTGGATGGTGTTTTCTCCCTACTTCTAGTATTCTGAATTTTGCTATCATGGTGCGGAATTCTTGCCTCATGATTCACTACATGAGATGGCCCACATCGTGTGATTTGCTCTGGCTGCTTCTATCATGGTGAATCATGTTCACTTGCTTGCCTATTGTCATTACCTACAATAGCGGGTGTTTCTAACCACGTCACAGTTTGAGAAGAAGCGACAACACATCGAATACATGCGAGAGCAAAGGAGACGATTTGAAGAAGATATGAAGATGCTAGACTTACAGCATGAACGGGAAAAGTTAGAGATGGACCAGATTGCTAAAGACCTGGCCAAAGCTGGCTTATCTGGTCCTGTCAGTGAGCCTACAACTCCTCCGGAGTATCGTGAGAATGCCTTTCCTGCATTCACCCGTCCAAATCGATTCTCAACTTCTAGTGTCACTTCTTCTCCTGGCTTCTTCAATGTCTTTGCTCCTGCTCAAGCGACTACTTCACCGAGTCAGGTGAATAATAGTTCCGCTCAAACTCCAACCAATCGCTTCTCTGTTCACTCTGTGCCCGGGTCTCGAAGGAACTCGGAAAAGGAAGACTTCAATCAGGAACCCACTTCTCCCTTCCGTCCAGGTCCATCGTAAGTGAACCACCTATTGTCCTATTCAGATCCACTCAACCGTCCTATTGTCTCGCAATCTTATCCATTGTGATCCTTCTTGTGTTATAGCTTTGTGAAACAGTGCTATCGAGGGATCATGATATAAGAGACGCATCCCTTACTTGACTTTCGAATACTTCTGCACTCCTGTCTTCCATACCCCTACATCTTTTTATTTTGCTGCTGGAAACTCCAAAATCATACTCTGATTTCCTGGCTACTCGGCCTGAACATCTTGTCATCACCTCACTTGAATCTCACTGACAACATCTAGAATTCACCGTTATTCAATGCCTTCAGCAGGCTTAGGCTCTCAAGCTCGTCCCAATACGTCGGGCTTTAACGGTCCTTCTGGACTGGAATCTTTCAACGCCTCGAAATATTTGTTTCACAACGAAGAAGACCGAGCGACCCTCAAGGACGAAGACCGAATCCCGACTCCCGACATCAAGAGCTATCTCAAATTGACTGATCCTGACGACAAGTTCCCTACACTGTCCCGCAGAGACGATTCGGGCCTGGTAAGCTATCTTACTCTGGCAGATACTCACATCTTGCTGACTCGAAGCCAAGCTTTCTGCCAACTCGGACGCTTTAGATTTGGCCAATTCGCGTACTCCCAACCCTGAGAATTGGAACTCCCACAGCCGCCACCGCACCTCCCATCAAAGCATGCCTCAAAATACTTTGAACATGTTCCGCCTCGAACAGCACGGGAGTCCCGCGGACGAGAGCCCTTCTCATGCCCCGAACCCCTCTCGCCATGCTGCAAGGCACTCTTTGGAAGCAAACTTGCTCTACAATGCTGAGGGAAATAAGGAAACCGTCACTGCTGCTGCGTCTGGTAGACCCAATTCTCTGCAGTCGTCATACTCGACAAATGATCTACCTACAGTCAAGGGCGAGGCATTCAACCCTGCAATCACGCCTCCAAAGGTTCATGCCGAACAGTTTCAGCAGCACAATGCCAACATGGGTCGGATTCCACCCGTGAGCCCTGCCAATACTCGTCAGCAAAAGGGTTCACCCGAAAGTGACGAGGCAAACTTGCAAGGAACTCGATCTCAGCAAACTACGCTGCAAGCCAGTGCCACTCCTTTCGGCCCGCAACTCACCACCGGAGCTACCAGTAATAGCGCGATTACTCCAACCACTTTGACTCCTTTTCAAGCCCCCTTTTATGGGTATGGTATTCAGGCATACATGGGAGCTCCGGTTCAGGTGAATGGGCAGTTGCAGAACTTTAACTCTGCTGCCTCATTTGCTGGATATCCCCCATACGGAAACTATCGCCTCGCAGAAAGCCCCGCCAAAGGCGTTGCATCCCGCAGAAGTGGGGACAGTGATGCCGCACAACTATCCCGCTTCACGAACTTCCCACTTGAGCATTATCGGGGTGAGCTGTATGGGCTTTGCAAGGATCAGCACGGCTGTCGGTATCTGCAGAGAAAGCTGGAGGAGCGTAATCCCGAACACGTCCAGATGATCTTTGATGAGACTCATTCGCATGTTGTGGAGCTCATGACAGGTTCGTTCTCACTTAACAGTCCGCCGAGGCCCCTACTAACTACCCTCATCGACAGACCCTTTCGGTAACTATTTGTGCCAGAAGTTGCTTGAATACTCCAATGATGATCAACGGACGGCTTTGATCAATAATGCTGCGCATCAGCTTGTCAAGATCGCTTTAAATCAGCATGGCACCCGTGCTCTACAGAAGATGATTGAGTTTATCTCTACTTCAGAACAAACCCAAACCGTGATCCACGCCCTGGAAGATCATGTCGTGGAATTGGTTCAGGATCTGAACGGAAATCATGTGATTCAAAAGTGTCTAAACCGCCTCTCCGCTGAGGATGCCCAATTCATTTACGATGCCGTTGGTGCCAACTGTGTGGTCGTCGGGACTCACCGTCACGGATGTTGTGTTCTGCAGCGTTGCATTGACCATGCTTCGGGTGAACAGAGAGCTCGCCTGATCGCTCAGATCACATCGAATGCTTTCGCGCTGGTTCAAGATCCCTTTGGAAACTATGTTGTGCAATATATCTTGGATCTTGCTGAGCCTCACTTCACCGAACCCCTTTGCCAGACTTTCCGAGGCAATATCCCAGCCCTGTCCAAACAGAAGTTCAGCTCCAACGTTATTGAAAAGTGCCTGCGCACTGCTGAGCTCCCTGTTCGACGTCAGATGATTGATGAAATGCTGGCAGGAGCCGAGCTTGAGAAGATGCTTCGTGATTCTTTCGCAAACTATGTTGTGCAAACGGCCATGGATTTTGCTGATGTTGATACCCGGGCCCGGATCGTTGATTCCATTCGCCCCATACTGCCTTCTATCCGTCAGACGCCTCACGGTCGTCGTATCGCAGGTAAGATGATGGCTGCGGAAGGCTCAGGACGAGGAAGTGCCGCAACTAGCGGGCAGGTGACCCCCAACGAAATGAATTCCGCCCAGCTTCCAGGGCCTCTTCAAGGGCCACAGAAGCCCTTCCTGTATCAACACAACCCCTTTCCTGTTTCCAGTGTCGGTTCTCACTTTGGAAATCAAAACTTTGTTCCGACTCCCGGATCCGCAACTAGCTCCAATGCTCCATCCGGCGGGGCTGGCGAGACTATCTTTACTACTGCTGTTCAGCAGCCCAACGGCAATCTTGGTGCGCAAGGTCAGTTGTACGCATACTTCTGATCCGTTACACTGCGCCTGGATCGCCAGACTTTCTTCCTTGAATTGTACTCATAGTGCGACGATGCCACGATCTTCATGACTTACGGCCATATTGACAAATCGTCAATTGGAAAGACTCGAATTTTGATACGATGACAATATCGGATTTCTATGCAAACTACATTGCATATCTGGATCATACCTGACGAGAAGATGTAAACCATGATAAAAGGTTCCACTACACTTCAATTATGTTCTGTATTCTTTCAACGTCCCCTCTAACGATAGTAACTCGAATGTTTTTTTTCTCTCTTTTCTTTCAGTTATTTCCCCCCACACGTCTACTGCTTCCATCAATCTAGCTTGCTGGCCTGACCATGAGCAGAGGCTGGGTTTCATACATGTCTTTTATTCAATAACTCCCCAATTGTGATTTTATCCCCCCTCTTTTCTGGATTCCGTCTGTCTTTCTATCGAGCCCTGCTACCTTGGTGTTGGCACCAAGACAAATCTTTTGCTATCCATATGGACTGATCGGCACGGCTGTTCCTCGTTTTCTGGACCGAGCGTTAAGTTGCCAAGTTGGGCTGACTTTACATTCAAATGAGCGCCACCTCCCCTTTGGATTTGGACCATGCTTGTGCCAGATGCATGCTCTCCTTTGGATATACATTTGGGGTGACCAGCTTCATGTTTTTGACCGTTTACATCCATTCCCGTTTGTTCCACCACACAGATACGGTAGATTAGATGTACCCATACTTTTCAGACAGTCAATGTCTTCTTATCGATGTGTCTAAGTAGAAACTCCAAGCAACCCCCCTGCTCTTATATTAAAGTCGAGACGAGCACGGAGTAGTAGACGTACCAGACATGGACGTACCACGTGACTGCATGTGACATCCGCATTTCATTGATGCGATAGCCCAAATCTTGTTTGCAGGAGGGCGGCGTCTGACTATTTCTTTCCCTGCATTTTCTGGTTCCTTAAAGCTTGTAAGGAGGGCCTGGATCCACGACGATATAATCTACTACGCTTCCATATGCTTCCATCAGAAATTGCACGGTCGCTCAGCAAACAATGGCCTTGTCGAGAGCTTCAGAGCCGACAGATCGCCAGCCTTCTGGGCGTACGTTTCTTTCCCCATCATCTCCAGGTTTCCACTCGACTCTCTCCAACAAGCAGCAGCTAACGTTTACACGCGATCGGATAGGCTGAAATCTCAAGTCCATCAACATTGGTTGTTCACGGGATATCCGCGACCTGTAAATCGACTATCGTCCGCAACGTCCTCGCCGCCCTCGAAGTAACGCATGCCATTGTCCGAAGCCCAGAATGCATCACGGGCCGTCACCTATTGACAAAGATCCTGTGGGCCACGTTGGATGCCCTTGGCAAACGAGATGAATGGGAGAAATACGGAAAGGGGAGGTGCGAGCACGTCAGTACCCTGGCCGTGCTGTTGGGCGAATGTCTTGCTTCGCAATCAGCGGAAAGGAACAACAGGAAGTTCGTGTTAGTTCTAGATGGTATCGACAAGCAGCGTGATGCACCGCAGACACTATTGTCGGCACTAGCAAGACTGGGGGAAGTGGTACGTTTTGGCAATTCCTCTCTCCCGCTCTCGCGAGATCCCCCACTGACCGAGTCCATCCAACCATTGCAGATTCCCTCCCTTTGCGTGGTCCTCATCCTCAGCTCCACGCCCCGGTCGCTGTTCCTACAAGCTGCGGGGATTCCACATATCAGCTTTCCTCCGTATACGCGCAATGAGGCGACGACTATAATCCTGAACGCAGGCCCCCCTGCCGTCGGCGGTCTTGCAGATGAAACGTCAGCAAAGTTATACTCCCATTTTGTGTCCGCCATATATGATTCTCTGGTCGGACCGACGGCAAGCTCGATCCCTACTTTCAGGTCAATATGCGACAAAATCTGGCCGCAGTTTGTGGCCCCGATTACAAACGGTGACATTCCACCAGGTGGGAGCGATGAATGGGATTTTTCGCGACTTCTGGTTAGGAATCGAGCCTTATTTCGACATCAAGGCGAAGGCGCCCTTGTGCATCACATTGTCACTGAAGAGGCTACTCCTATCAATGGCTTGACACCAAAACAATCGTTGTCCGCCGTGTCGGCCCCCTCGCCCCTTCCTTCCCTGCCTTACTTCCCCACCCTGATCTTGACCTCCGCATATCTAGCTTCACATACTCCTCAACGACTCGACACTATATTCTTTTCAAAATTTTCTTCGTCTTCCCTGTCTGCAAGAAACAAACGTGCACATCACAGACGGCGTTTGAAGGTGCTATCCCGGGCTCAAGCTGAAGACAGCCGGGAAGCCAGTCATGACCCCTCTACCCCTAGCAAGAAAAATAAGAGACAGAAGACACGGATTACCAAGTCAACTCTTGAGTCGGCCTTTGCTACTTCCTCTGCTACCACCTCAGCGGTAGGAGGGGGCGCTGGCATCACCGGTCCCTCCACCATTCTAACAGCCCGCCCTTTTCCATTGGAGCGGCTGGTCGCAATTTACCACGCCATAGATCCCAACCCTCCCGCCAATCCCATTCGACTGGCTGCGGTTTCCGATGCGATATACGCGGAGCTTGCTACACTACGCCGACTACGGCTCGTTGTGCCTGCTGCCGGACGCGAGAGCGGCAGTCGCATGGGACTGGGGTCAGGAGGATTAAGCAGCGGAAACACAACATCTGATGTGGGAGAGAAATGGTGTGTCAATGTCTCGGGGGATTGGATCGGAGAGCTAGCCAAGACGGTTGGCGTCGAGGTTGGTGAATGGTTGGCGGGAGGACTGGATTAAACCATTCGCAATATGGAGCCATTCCACGCCTTCACTCATGTATTTCTAGTAATATTCCCCATCGAGCGCGGTTTGCATAGCATCATGACACGATCATATCGTCTTTGGCGAGTTTGACCAAATCCATTCATCCACGGTTGCTTGAGCGCAGACTAGTAGACTAGGCGTCTGGGGGCCATGCAAAGACCCGTCTCCAGATTCAAAACATACTGAAGATATGGAGCTCTCGTACTGATATTGTGACAAGGGCGACGGAACCTGGCGGCCGGTGCGGAGGGAGAATAGTTGAATCTTTCGCTCATCCGAAGCTAGTACCAGGAAGAGTCAGCCGGTGTCAGGTACGAGAGATAGACTCATGGGACAGAATATGCGAACCACTGGCGAGGAGACCAAGTTCCAGACTAATGTCAAAGTCTGGTATCACTTCAGGCGAATAGTCCGAGAACGTCAGGTAAGGTTTCGTGGATGTATGATACTTGGTGTTGGGTTTCGGGTTACGCTGGAGGCCATTAGGCGGGAAACGAATATCATACATTTGGAGCTAGGTCACGTCAGTCGTTCTTCTCTCGCGTTGTATTTTGAGGATCAATAGTGTCCATCGGTGCATTCAAGTACATCACGCATGAAGAGGCACGTACCGAGTTTATACCCGACACAACGATACGGTATGGATCTACTTTCCGCATCTTCGTGACAGCGTGAGGATGTTGTAGTCGTGTTGCCGTCCCTCCACTGCGTAAATCGTGGAGGAATATTGCGGAATCCCTCAGGCCAGCCGCTATTACGTCGGACGATAGCCATTCGACACTGGTGACGAGAGCATGGGAGGAATCCACACGACGATGTAAGCTCGAATTTCCCGCCATATCATTCGGAAAGGGCTTTTTCGATAAAGCCCAGTAGCTACCAAACCCTTCCAGGGTGTATAATCCGTCCGATGTTCCGATTGCGAAAAGCGGCATGTCGCCTACTGGGCAGGCAGATGAGCACCACAGGGAGGATGCAGTGCGTAGACGAATCGGATGGGAGACTGGAAGGTTGGAGTCAGTAACTCCAATTGTCATGTGTACGTGCTTGGAACGACCTGTAGGGGACGTGCTACGTACATGACGTGGGCCATCGGTAGTCTCCGCCCTCATCGGGATCAGGCAACATGCGGGGAGCCAGGAACGAGTCGCCATCCGGACCACTATCCATACTCGCTCTATTTCTGTCAGTCGTTGATCAGAGGCCAGGGTGTCAGGCCAAGATCTCACAGCAGATATCCGGTATGACTCAATGAGACGGAAGATAGCTATAATTACACCGTGTCAGCTTTCATGCAGCACGAGTCAACTGGGTTCTGAGTTTACTGCTGTACCCTGTATGGTTCTTTGAAGAGCACACGCTCCATTGTGCGATTATATGTCCACTTGTCTTGGTCGCAATCCGGGAAGCACACCCTTAGCTGGCGGTTAGCGTGCCGGATACACGACCGCGAGGGCGAAGGTTGAGCTTACGAGACAGACGATTCGCCACCACGATGGCCACCTTTTGGAATTAGAAACGCGTCAAACTGAGACTGATAAGCTGTGGGTTTCTACTTACTAGCAATCAAGATTCCCGAGCGCTTGTTGCGCAGGACATGCTTGATAGTATACTCGTCTGGCCAAGGCTCGAATTGGTGTAGCTGGTTTCGACGGAACTGGCTTGCGTAAATCGAGCTCGTCTGTTCTTGTCGAATACTTGTAGACACATGTTGAGAGCCGATTTCTCTCTGGACTCCAATGAGAGGATGCGACAGAAAAGTCGCTCTTGTGATCTTCTCTTTGGCGACCCTCTTGGTCAGGTGAATTTTCCGTTGGTGCTTCTATCAGATTATTAGTCGCAATGCGGGGTCTCGGGGGGGGGGCACTTATAACAACCTCATGGTCGGCGCGTTTGCGTTTGACAGAATCTTTGGTATATTGAGACCCTGAAGGGGCTTTGTGGTTGGCTTGGATGCGGAAGTATTTCTTCTTTTCGGGGTCTATTGAGCGGTCAACGATAGCAGAACCAGGGTGGGCAGTAGACAACGTCATTTACCATAGTAGAACCCCGGAATCTCTCTGTTCATGGTTACTGATAAATCGTGGTATCGGGAGGATGTGCAGACAAGAAGAGGTGCGCCTTAGAAGGAGGAGAGCCTCCCAACCTTCAAGTCGGAGATTCTGAGGGTGGTCACTTGATTGCGGAGGCGCGCAGCTTTCATAGTGCAGGACTAGGACCTTCCTCGCGAGCAATGATCGGTGACGCTTCCTTTACGCCCCAAGACAGACCAGTTGTAGGAATGTCAGCGGTCAGAGAACAGCTAAAGAGGCCTTTTGGGACAGCTGGTGCTGCTTTAACTGGTGCGCGCGCGGTGCAGATTTTCCAATTCGCACCGGCGGTCTTTGAATGAATAATGAATGAATGGAATGAAAACTACATGACGTCGGACTCCCGCTTATCTAATCACCACTCCCCTCATTGGCCGGTATTCTTGTGTACTCTCGTCTACTGTTATCTCTGCTGGGAAATGTCTCTGTGTGGCTCTCCTTTCTGAGCATGCATTAACTTTGGTGGAAGCAGCTACCACCCCTCCATCATGTTTATATGTGTAGTGCGCATGTTCGCAGTGGGAAACATCCTTTACGCTGCAGGACCGCCACTGTATTCTACGTACTATTCTACTAGTATACTAATGAATGTGACAGACAGGATCTGCCGGGGCCTCTTTCCTAATGCCTGCTGCTCACTACCCTCAGGGGATTTCCCTTTCGGGAAGGAATGCTAACCACCGATGTTGCGCCAGTTAGTACATGGCCAGTGGACCACCCACTACCCCTACACATTCGCTACCTTTTCCAACTTGCTTCAATTGTTCTGGCAGACGCTATATGCTACACCATAGAATATAGCGACCTCATTATAGCCATTGTTACGGCATTTCATACCCATCCCCACATGGTTCTGAGCGCCATCCTAGGCCCAGCGGGGTCCTTTCCCGAGACTGTGGTACCCGTCAGTCACCCCGGTGACCCGAATGCAGACGATGCATGCGTCGAAAAGAAATCCAGAGAAGGGAGGTCTATCTCGGACATCCAGGATGATGAAGGACAGGAGGAGAAGGATATCGATACCCTAATTGAAGAGCTGGAGTCCTTAGACGGCTACGCGGAGTTGAACATCCAGGAAAGCAACCAAACCGGCCGACTGCGTCCTGTTTCGGATGATTTACTTCAAACAGATTCTCATACAGGTCTAAGCGCAAATGAGGTTACAGTTCGTCGCAGAAAGTTTGGCTCGAACGAGATGAAGGAAGCAAAAGAGAATCTGTTCTTGAAGTTTGTATGGTTCTTTATTGGTCCTGTTCAGTTCGTGATGGAGGTACGGACTCCATGCTATCTGCCTCGCTGCAACTTTCCATGCTAACATATAGATCTGTAGGCCGCTGCGGTCCTTGCTGCGTATTTGAGAGATTGGGTGGACTTGGGCGTTATCTGCGGCCTTTTATTACTCAACGCGTCGGTGGGCTTCGTCCAGGAATTCCAGGCTGGATCCATTGTGAAGGAACTGAAGAAAACACTGGCTCTTAAAGCCGTTGCTTTACGCGATGGCGTCATAGTTGACATTGATGCAAGCGAACTTGTTCCTGGGGATATCGTCAAGCTCGATGAGGTAACTTCCTATCAGCTTTCCCATTTGCTGCAGGCTTTTAATTATACTATATAGGGTACTATAATTCCTGCCGATGGACGAATATTGACCAACGCAGCCATCCAGGTCGACCAGTCTTCAATTACAGGCGAATCTCTGGCGGTTGACAAGCATAAAGGGGATATTTGCTATGCCTCATCTACAGTGAAGCGTGGTTGTGCTCGGATTGTCATCACAGCAACTGGAAACTGGACCTCTATAGGGCATGCAGCAGCATTGGTCAATGCTGCATCATCAGGCACTGGCCACTTCACTGAAGTTCTTCATGGGATCAGTATCGTCCTACTCATCCTCGTTATAATCACTTTGATTATCGTTTGGGTATCCTCCTTCTATCGTTCAAACAGCACCACCACCATCCTGGAGTTTACTCTCGCCATTACTATGATAGGTGTTCCAGTAGGCCTTCCTGCCGTCGTGACCACCACAATGGCCGTTGGTGCTGCGTATCTGGCAAAGAAAAAAGCCATTGTTCAAAAGCTGTCTGCTATTGAGTCCCTCGCTGGAGTCGAAATACTTTGCTCCGACAAAACTGGCACATTAACCAAGAATAAATTATCGTTGACTGAACCTTACACGGTGGCTGGAGTTGATCCTGAAGAGCTCATGTTGACAGCATGCTTAGCCGCCTCCCGGAAAAAAAAGGGCATGGATGCGATCGACAAAGCATTCTTCAAGGCATTGTCTTCTTACCCAACAGCTAAGTCGATGCTCACGCAGTTCAAAGTTCTCGAGTTTTCTCCGTTTGATCCGGTCTCTAAAAAGGTCACAGCGGTAGTACAGTCTCCTCAGGGCAAACGCATTACTTGTGTCAAAGGATCACCACTATTTGTCTTGAGAACTGTTCAGCAAGATCATCACATCCCGGAGGATGTCGAACAATCATATAAGAACAAAGTCGCTGAGTTTGCAACTCGTGGGTTTCGTTCACTCGGCGTAGCTCGAAAATGCGATGGTGGCGAATGGGAAATACTCGGCATAATGCCATGCTCAGATCCTCCACGACATGATACCGCCAAAACTATCAGCGAAGCTCAGACCCTGGGACTATCGATCAAAATGCTAACCGGAGACGCGGTTGGAATTGCTCGCGAGACTTCACGACAGTTAGGACTCGGCACAAACGTATACAACGCAGAACGCCTTGGCCTCGGTGGCGGAGGGACAATGCCTGGCTCTGAAGTTTATGACTTTGTCGAAGCTGCCGACGGGTTTGCGGAAGTTTTCCCTGAACACAAATACAACGTGGTGGATATCTTGCAACAGCGTGGATACCTGGTCGCAATGACTGGCGACGGCGTCAACGACGCTCCGTCACTCAAGAAGGCTGACACCGGAATTGCAGTCGAAGGCTCTTCGGACGCCGCGCGATCAGCTGCCGACATTGTTTTTCTTGCGCCTGGCTTATCGGCAATCATTGATGCCTTGAAAACATCGCGTCAAATCTTCCATCGGATGTATGCTTACGTGGTATATCGAATTGCGTTATCACTACACTTGGAGATTTTCCTAGGCCTTTGGATTGCAACCAGGAACGAAAGCCTGAATCTGCAGTTGGTTGTTTTCATAGCTATCTTTGCCGACATTGCAACGTTGGCGATCGCTTACGACAATGCTCCGTTTTCCAGCACTCCGGTGAAATGGAACCTTCCGAAACTATGGGGAATGTCAATTTTGCTTGGAATTGTTCTGGCAGTAGGAACATGGGTTACACTCACCACCATACTGGCTGCCGGGGAAAACGGAGGTATCATGCAAAACTACGGCAGGCGGGATGAAGTCTTGTTTCTGGAGATCTCACTGACTGAAAACTGGCTCATCTTCATAACACGTTCTGATGGTGCGTTCTGGGCATCAAAGCGGCCGTCCTGGAAATTGGTAGGAGCTATCGCAGCCGTGGACCTTGTAGCAACCTGCTTCTGCGCTTTTGGCTGGTTTGTCGGTGGACAAACCTCGGCTCCTACAATCCTCCGCATATACGTTTTTTCTTTCGGGATCTTCTGCATCATGAGTGGTCTTTATTATTTACTGCATCGCTCTAAAAGCTTTGACAACATCATGCATGGCAAGAGTCCGAGAAGTGACAAACAACGTTCGTTGGAAGATTTCTGTAAGATCATACCACCGTTTCCGTTTATATCATTGTCAGATAACTAACTCAGCCAGTGGTTGCATTGCAACGAGTGTCATCGCAACATGAGAAAAGCTCATTATCCAGTATGGAGAGTGGGCAGGCTACTCGGGGAGTTTAATTGTATTCAATATGTTGTAGTCTGCTTTGCCGATCGGATGGTTCCTTGCACTGCTTGTTATTTTCTAAGATGGTGAGAGTGTTTGTTGTGGGAATGTGTATTCTATTGCAGTCTTTGTCTATTATTGCAGTCATTATGTGATTCATTGAATGTGTTCACTGTTCACTCGACAGATTCGGGTTCGCTCGTCGCAAATTACTGAGATCTTAGACATTCGTCGTCTCACATGACATCTCTAGAGAGAATTGCAAGCCATAGACTTGCTAGCTACATAGATGTATGTTGAAGAAGATATGTCTAATCCACACGTTGGAGCTTGACTGAACCTGAATATTTCCCGGACAGGAGGTAAAAATGTGCGAGATGTTGTGGAGACGATTCTCTAACAGGCAAGGAACTACGCGTAACTAACCATAGTGATAGGAATAGCCAACAGTCGAAAAGAGAACCAAGCAAACGTAGAAGAAAGGCACAAGGTCTTGGGCGCCAATACAGATGTTCGGGCTCACCTTTCCCTGTGACGTACTTTGTTCTCGATAATAGCTAATCCAATAGGTATTCCTAGATTACACGGGGCAGGAGCAATATGATAGGTCGTCAGGTGGGTGGAGAGCACACCACGAAAGGAAAAGGGATATACATTGCAGAAGTAACAACATGCAAGTTGGATCGGACATAGAGTAAGGAAATAAAAGAGAGAGGACATGAGGTGAAGTGAATTAGTGGAAAGGAAAATATTCGGAGCGAGTGGATGGCTAATTGAAGATAAACTATGTGCACTGGGGTGGAAGAGGAGATAATTGCGCATCAAGACTTCGAAGTCAGGTAGTCCACTGCCTATTCAAAACATCAGCCTATGAATATATATTCTCGGAAGGTTTGTAATGTCATACCTTGTCGAGGTTGTAGTCGAACTTCTCAAGGGCATCAAGGGATTCATCTCTGGGGAAGCCCATGCCAGTTAGCCGTTGAAGGATCTGGTCGTCTTCGGTGCCTGTCTGAAGAGCCCATCCGGGTGCTTTGCTGTTTCCTGCAGAGGGTGCAAGTTCAGCAGGGTTGCTCACCCCATTGGTTCCACTGGCTGCAGCACCCGCATTGTCAAGAGGCGCAAACAATGCCTCCCAGTCATGGGTCTGTGATTTGGCATTGGAATCTGAGGGTAGTGTGGCAGAGCCAGGAGGTGAAGAGCTCACGTTCTTGTCGAAGTTGAAAAATTCCGAGGCAGCATTGCCATCCGCGTTGTTTGAGATCTTTTGTGCCGACGGGTTGTCGAAAGAGAAATCAAAGTCCACGTTGTTTTTCGAATTGACAGCGGTTTCAAAGTCGTCCTCCTCCTCCTCATCATCATCAGCCTCGTTCGCTGGCGCTAGGTTGAGGCCTGCGAAAGCGGCTTCGAAATCAGGGCCACTGGTTTTTCCACCACTGGGAGTAGTTGAGTCATTGTGCTGTACCTCTCCACCTACTATCGGCTCTCCTGTGCTGGAATCCACCGAATGAGGGGCATCTGGAGCAGCTGTCGGGTCTTCGCGGCTCGGCAACAGCCCATTGAACTCAGGCGGCATGCTTCCTGGCTCCTGCTTTCCAACGGTTTCCTCATAGTTTGGGGGGCTCAATTGCGACTCCGCGGCTGGAGGCTCGCTTGAAGTAGGAGTTGGAAATGCTGCCAATTGGGAGGGCTCAAGGGAGTCAGGCTTTGGCGCCGCTGCTACTTGGCTCTGAGGTGGAAATGCGGGGGTGAAGTTATCATCAAAACCCATCGTGGCTTCATTATCGGTGCTGTCATCGTCATCGTCGTCATCATCGAGTTCGCGAATTGGTGGGAACTCTGACTCAGCAGGGGGCGATGGTCCGTTAGACTTAGTGGCTCCAGGTCCATTCTTCATAGCAGCAAAGGCCTCTTCGAAGTCATTTTCTTTCTGTGACTGGGACCGCTTGTGCGCAGGGCCACCGAACAGCTCATCAAAGCTGAGATCCTTGCTTTCTGCAAGCTTGTCATCACCGGAAGGCGATGCAGCATCTCCTGTGGCTTGGCCAGCAATGACAGGGACTTCAGGAAACCGTTGGTTGGATTCTTCGATCTCGTCGAAGGGGGATGTTGCAGGCTGTGCGAGCTCCCCAGATGAAGGGTCTACCCATTCGCTACCCGCTGTTTGGGAAGTGGTTCCAAGACTAGCTGTGTCCTGACCACCGAATCTACTGCCCGGTGGCGAGACCATGGTCGAAGAAGTTGCCGAATGGGACTCGCCCAAAGGCAGTACGCTTGGTGTCAATTGTCTGGACTGAGCCGGAGCCGGGGGCTCTAGTGCAAACCCGGAAGCTGGTGGAGGAGACACAGAAGGTGTAGGCACTCCAGAAGTTGGCAGGGATTCCGCCCGGAAAGACACTGCTGGCGGGGGCGTAGCGGCCACTGGCGACGCAAATGAAGGACCAAACAGGCTATCAAAGGCGCGCTGCTGGTCGTTTGAGATCTGGGGTGACAACGCATTGTTGTCACTAGAGCCGGTAGCCGTGCGTTTGAAGAACGGATTGGTGTTTTGACTTGTTGTTGATTCAGCTGGGCTTGTAACAGCGGCGAAGTCACCCGGGACAGGTACACTTTCTTCAAGCTCTCTTGGGTGCTCCTCCGAGAGAGCTTTAATCTCCTCTTGGATCTTTTCATGCTCCCCCTCCACAGTTGCAAGTTGTTTCTTGTTGATAGCAACCATGCCTTTCTGTTGCCGTGCATCTGAGCGTGCCTTCTCCAGGGCTGGCTTGAGCTGGGCAACGGCGGCATTTGCTTGGCGGATCTTTTCCTTCAAGCTCAAGTTCTCCTGCTGATCAGCACTGAGCGCAGCTGAAACCTGATTATACTGGTTTTGCAAATCTTGCCTGCTTCCATCGAGCAACGCAAATTCCTGCTGCAACCTGTTGGTCTCAGCTCTCGAAGCATTGCGTCGTTCTTCAAGAGCCTTGAAATTCTTGACTTCTTGCTCATACATCGCCCGAGCTTGGGCAAGACGAGTCTCAAAGTCCCGCTTCTGCTGTGAGGTTTGGGACAAATCATGCTCGGCAGAGGTTCGTTTGGTCTGAACGTTCTGCATCTCAGTGGCCAGCGAACCGATCTGATTGGACAGGTTGGCGAGCTCAGTGGTCTCCTGGGTCAACTTTTTCGATTCTTCGGGATCGTTGTCTCCGAGAAGGTCATCCGCTGGCGGTGGGGGAGAGCGAACTGCTGGCGGGACACCAGCTGAAGCGCCCGTTACCTGAGGGTGCAAGCTCTGACCAAAAGAGGAGGTCGGCACAAAGGGTTTAAAGGTTGTTGATGCAGTTTGAGGAGACGCTCTGGACCCCGGGGAACTAGGCATCTGGAAAGCAGCGTTCGAGCCCCCCGTAGATTGTGGAAACTGGGAAGGAGCTGCCGGTACACCGGATACTGGTGCGGAAAGCGCATCAAGACCAAATAAATCATCTGCAGCAGAGGGTGGCGCGGGGATTGGGGCAGGCGGTGCCACTTGGGCGGGAGCAGGAGCTGCTGGGCCGAAGTGTGCAGATCCAGGGCGGCGCATGCTCGGGGGAATCAAAGCAGGGGGCAGTGTTTGGGGCATCGCTTCCTTCCCGCTGCGCGTTAGGCGAACCAGGTACATGGCAACGGCGAATTCATCCTTTGTCAACTGCCCATCCGCATCTATATCTGCGAGATCCCAGATCTGGGCCAGCGTCTCCTCAGGCAGCTGCGCACCCATAAAGAACGAGACGGCCTGGTCACCACTGATTGATCCTGCCTTAGCCGTATCCACGGTTGCAAATATGTTGTCAAACATGGCCTTTTCTTGAGGCGTCACAAGCCAATCGCTGCCAGTTGACTGGGCGGAAAGAGGAGATCCAAAAGCCTGTCTGCTGATCGGACTCTGGGTGCGCTGGGGTCCAGTGAATTGCTTCGGGATTGCAGGCACTGGAGGGACATCAAGACCCTGTCGCGAGCCTACAGACGCGCGGATGGGACCTCTGCGTGCCGCGGCATCATATAGACCAGGGGGCAGGGTCTGAGGAATTCCCCGCATCACGCCCGACTTGTAGGAAGTCAGGAGATGCATCGCAATGACAAATTCCGTTGCATCAAGAGCGCCCTGTTGTCTTGTATCCGCCAAGTTCCAGATTCGACCGAGAACCTCGTTCGGTAACCTCGCACGTTCAAAGATCTGCTTGGAAGTTTCACCTGTGACCAAAAGCGCATTAGCTACGGCACTCATGTCATATTATCCATCCCCAGGTTGACGGGAGGGGCATGCATACCTGAGAGAACCCCGCTTTTTGACACATCCGATTTCTCGAAGAGCGACACAAACTTGTTCACATCCTCGGGATTCAGGGGAGGAACACGAATAGGCGCACCCGCAGCTGGTGTAGGACTGGTGGTGCCTGCTTCACGCGGAGCAGGGGAAGCATCAATTACAATACCATCGAATCTAGGCAACGGTCCAGCTAGAACGGCGATAATGTCAGCACATATTTTGTTTGTTCCCACTCTCCTCGAAGGGGACCTATGGATAGCCCCTTTAAAGCACTTACCTTGATAAGCCAACTCCTCAGTCGGTGCGCGACCCGCTTGGGCGTGTCCAATCAACCGCAGAACGACCCCAAAGCCAGAAGGGGTCAGGAGACCTCGATTTTCCCTGTCCGCGATTTGCCATATCTATAAGAAAGCCCCCCAAAACAATTAGCCAGTCCTTCATAACGCGAGTGCGGAAGGGCCCTCTCCGGAGGTTGTAGGCATCGACATACCAAGCCGAGTGTTTCCGGGGCTAGATGGGTCTTCTCAAAGAAAGGAACAGCGACCTCGCCGGTAATGACGCCGAGGTTGGTGGTATCGGCCGCCTGAAAGAGTTGGTAGAAGGCCCGTTTTTCTTCAGGGGTTAGGTTGAGATTGGGGTTTCGTGCTGCATGGGAAGATCGAGAATATCCGTCAGTTCCGCTGCACCATCGTCATATGGACCGGGTTGGGCCGTTGTCCCCTGAGAGCTCGGGCGGGCCATTGTACGGGGAAGAAGACGCACCGTTATCAGCCATTGTTAGAGCTCGAGAGGAGCTGGCCTCCCTTCCGTAAAAGCAGTGTGCGCTGGATTGCGTTCAAAAAATATCGAGGGAATAGAGCGACGAACGGCCGTGGACTCGGGTGGAAGACACCACGGGCATGTATGGCCAAGGCGGCAGCAGCTCTTCTGAGGGGGGTGAGAAAATGGGGGGAGGGGAAGAAGGGTTCCCAGCAAACCACGAGGAAGAGAAGGAAGGCCCCAGATGGATGGAAGAGGAAGAAGACCCGACGAGTCAGGAATTTAAGATGGGGCGGGGGAAGTCAATTAAATTAGGGAGAAGGGGGCAGGTGGTAGGTAGGTAGGTAGGTAGGTAGGTAGGTAGGTAGTACTAGGTAACCTGGGGGACTTGCGACCAGCAGCAGTGAGCTGAGAGCAGCACAGCACAGCGGCGGCGGCGGCGGGCGGCAGAGGGGGAGAGTGGCAGGTTGGTTGGTTCCTGCGGCTGCTGCTGCCCCGGGCGGTCAGCCTCCCCCGGCACCGACGTCAGTCCGCCCGTCCTCCACCAACGGACCGGGCAGCCACCTCTTACTTACATCGCTCCTCCCATCTTTCCCTCGACGATGGGGCAGCATGCATTTAGTTGGGGGTTACGATTAGTACTCTTAACCGGTTACGGATGAGGTGGCGCAACGAGCTTCCGTCTCCCAGAATCCCGACCGAAGATCATTCTCAATTATGTATTTACCTCTGTAGTGATCTCCTAAGGAGCAGGAACAAATATTAATACGAGCAGCCATAGCCCGCCCACGTGGGGAAGGCATGCTCACAGCACATCTACTTACTTGCTAGGTAGGCACCTGGAACCATAGTCAACGAGACAAACTTTATCGGATCAAAACACCTTCGGTTGGAACTGGCAAAACGTAAATTACAACATCTCTTAGGGCGCCAAACTGCTGCATGTGAACGAGCGGGTAAATTCATCGCTGCTTCAGGGATATTAAAAATATACTCAGACAAAAAGAAACATAGTCTGTACTACGGAGCCAATCTTCTCTCTCCTATTTGCATGCAGCCAGAGTCCCGCAGCGCGTATGGTATAACCTTGGCCAACGCCGGTCCCCAACATAACAACTCGGAAACGATCAGGAGCAGCCGCGGTAGCCAAGCGGACAGCCCCGCCGGACCATCCTCCGGACTCCGGCCCAGGACAGGGTCAGATCTAGTATTCAGCCTCAACTTCCTCCTCCAGGGAGTCGCTGGCGACCTCCTCGTAGTCACGCTCGAGGGCAGCCAGGTCCTCACGGGCCTCGGAGAATTCACCTTCCTCCATACCCTCACCAACGTACCAGTGGACGAAGGCACGCTTAGAGTACATGAGATCGAACTTGTGGTCAAGAGCGGACCAGGCCTCGGAGATGGCCGTGGTGTTGGAAAGCATGCAGCTAGCACTCAGTCAGCTTCTTGCCTGTAGTGTGCAGGAGGTTGTGTCATTTAAGGGAAACTTACACAGCGCGCTTGAGGTTGGCGAGGTCGCCGTTGGGCACCTGCTGGGGAGGCTGGTAGCAGATACCGATCTTGAAGCCAGTGGGGCACCAGTCGACGAACTGGATGGTACGCTTGGTCTTGAGGGTAGCGACGGCAGCGTGGGTCTCCTTGGGGACGACATCACCACGGTAGAGCAGGCAAGTGGCCATGTACTTGCCGTTGCGGGGATCACACTTGACCATCTGGTTGTTGGGCTCGAAGCAGGACATGGTGATCTCGTTGACAGAGTTGGACTCGTGGGAGGCCTTGTCTGCGGAGATGACGGGGGCGTAGGCAACGAGAGGGAAGTGGATACGGGGGTAGGGGACCAAGTTAGTCTGGAACTCGTTCAGGTCCACGTTGAGGGAACCGTCAAAACGAAGAGAGGCGGTAATGGACGAGACAACCTGGGCGATCAGGCGGTTGAGGTTCTCGTAGCTGGGGCGCTCAATGCCGAGGTTGCGGCGGCAAATGTCGTAAATAGCCTCGTTGTCGACCATGAAGCTGCAGTCGGAGTGCTCGAGGGTGGTGTGGGTGGTCAGAATGGAGTTGTAGGGCTCAACAACGGAGGTGGCGTTCTGGGGAGCAGGGTAGACGCAGAACTCCAGCTTGGACTTCTTGCCGTAGTCGACGGAGAGACGCTCCATCAGGAGAGCACCGAAACCGGAACCGGTACCACCACCGAAAGAGTGGAACACAAGGAAACCCTGGAGACCAGCGCAGTTGTCGGCAACACGACGAACCTTGTCGAGAACCTGATCAATCATCTCCTTGCCGACGGTGTAGTGACCACGGGCGTAGTTGTTCGAGGCATCCTCCTTGCCGGTGATCATGTTCTCAGGGTGGAAAAGACTGCGGTAGGTACCGGTACGGACCTCATCGACGACATTGGGCTCAAGATCAGCGTAGATGGTACGGGGAACGTATTTGCCCTGGCCTATATAGCAGCATTGCCTGTTAGAGGGGCGGGCGAAAGGAGAGGGGGATGCCGGGAAAGTTGGCTAAACATACCAGTCTCGGAGAAGAAAGTGCTGAAGCCATGGTCGGGGTCATCCTTCTTGCGCTCCTCGGTCAAGTAACCATCGGCCTATTATCAGGGAAGAGATCAGTGGAACTGTTCGCCGAAGAAGGATGCAAGGCAACGTCGATTGATGGCGTGGCCAATCTTACCTGGATACCGTGCTCGAGGCAGTAGAGCTAAACAAACAAACAACAGAGTCAGCCCACCTGTCATGTTTCTTCACACGTCTACGCCCATCTCGATTTTGTAAATTTGTCTCAGGGAAAGGAGGGGTCGATCTCCCCATTCCTAAGCGTACCTCCCAGCAAGAGTTGGCGATTTGGCAACCAGCCTGGCCAACTGTGAGGGGGGAAGGGAAACATTAGTGACCACGCGAAAAATCAACCAGCTAGACAAAGCACCGGGCACACACCGTTCAAACTAATAACTTCTCTCATTTTGGCGGGTTGAATTGACGGGTTTCAGATGTCGAAGGATGGATGGTGAGGTGGGTGTGGAATGTGGACAGAGGGAAAAATTAAAATACCCAAGGACGATCTGTACGGATGTTTCAGGGGTAAAGTCAGTAACCTAACGGGCCACCACAGCACAGGGCACGAAAGGGGGAAGGGAAAGGACCTGATTGAGGAAGAGGAGGGAGGAGGGTTCAAGGGGAGAGAGAACAGGTGGGAAATTGGGGGAAACGGGGGGGGGGAGGGAAGGAAACGAACCCTGGGGAACTGGTGGTTTAGTGACAATGGAGGAGCAGGACAGACACAAGAATCGGGTCGACTCGATTTGTTGTGGTCTTTCATGCGCTGTCAACCCAACCCAGCCGGCGTGGTTGATCCGTCCGTTGGGTCGCGTTGGGTTGCCCGCCCCCTGATTGGCTGCTGCCTACCCGGCGGTGAACGGCTGAGTCATCGGGATGCCGGCCGGGGTCCTAATCACGTGCGAAGGGTGCCGGGATGACGAAAGATCGCCGAGCATCATCCGGATTGAAGATCTCCAGCGGCAGGGCGGAGATGCGGTCATTGCTTTGACTCCAATTGCATCGCTAACTCCCAGCTCTTGCCCCATCCTGAGTACAGATATGGACAGAGTTGCTTCCTCTCTCTTCCAATCTAACGACCATACCCAACCGAGAACTCTAAAGCTGTCGGAGCACCCTCTGTCCAGAGCCCAGATATAGGTAGATCCTCGGGTCAAAGCTCCAGGTGAGTTCCTTTTTCTCAAGCAATCCCAATGGTCCCAATGGTATCGGCAGCTCTAACATTATTCAACCCCCGATCCAGCGCCGGATCGACGATATACCCAATGATGCTTATATAAAAACGGACGACGCCCTCCACACCACGACCTATAATCTACGACGGAATCGAACCAAAGCCACCAGTAATGCCTCTCCACCACCTCCTACCCACCTGCTTCCTCCCCCTCGCCGCTCCCCTCTTGCTTCTCCTCTTTGCAACCCTCGCGGCCGCCAATGTCGAAAAAACCATCTTCCTGGGTCCCCCTCCCAGCACCATCCCGACACCTCATCCCCCAATCGACGACCTCGGACTCGCCCGGCTCTCCCCCTCCCAGCCCATCCTTCGCACATCCCTAAACGCCTCCTTCCCGACCCCGGACACCCTAGGGACTGACTCCTGGTACTTCCTCGAGAATCTCACACCAGGACGGCGCTACGAGGTGCGAATATGCTGGTTAGCGACTGTATGTCACTTCCCCCCCTTCCCCCTCTTTCAACCACCTAACAGCATCCCACTAACTCAAATTCACCCTACACAGCAACCAACAACATTCATTCTAACAACCCACACTCTACCGCATGCCCTCTCAGACCCCATCCTCCTCACATCCATCACAAAATACTCCTCTACACGACTCATCACCGCAACGCCGGACCTTGACAACGCCCATATATCCGGACCGTCCGACAGCGCACCAGTCGCCGACTCGGTGCTATTCCTGCGCATCCGCGCGACGGCAGATTACTTCTCTACAGATGCGGGACTGATGGCCAACGTGCCCCCCGTTGCGGCGGACATAATCCTGGATCCATTTCTGGGGAATGTGTTCCCGCGGTCTTTGGTGCCGACAGCGTGCTATGTGGTTGTTGTGGGTGGAGTGGCCGCTTTGGTGGGGGGATGGGTGGTGCGGGAGCTGGGCAGAGTGGTGGATGTGATGGCGGAGCAGGGGGAGAAAGAGGGGGAGAGAGAACAGTTGCAGAAAAAGGTGAATTAAGTGGTACATACCAGGGTTCCAGGGGACATAAATACCTTTGTGTAAGAAATCTAGGTGAGTGGAGGTGTCTCATGAGATATGTTTTGTGTATAATGTATAGTATATAGTAGGCAGAAGATGATGATCATGTATGATATACTAGTCGTCCATTATGATGAATGATTTAAATCCCAGGAATATACACAGCGCTTCATTAGTACATGAAGTTAAATAAAATTACATCTATCATTATCATTTTAGTATGGGCAAATGCAAACAGACAAGATTAACACATGAGCAGTCAAAACTGCCAACACTCATCCAGAGCCAAACAAAAGGGGGAATATTCAACAGGGAAAATCCTGAACATGATCTATGTGCCCAATGCAACTGTCTCTCAAGAGGATAATCAGTGATTTACCACGCCATCTAATTAGTAGATCATGCAGGTGATATTACGATTAATCTTCAAAGAAATGGAGCACTGCTCTCATGCCCTTGGTGCCAAGTCCGTGCGGCGGATAGGCAATGTAGAGCGGATCATCCTCAGCTCCAAGCTTCGCCCGGAACTCACTCTTGCGCACCAGATGGAACTGCTTGGCCATAGTGTCATAGGTATGCTGCAGCATCTTTATCCGGGCGCCATGCAGGTTATGGCCGGGCGTGAGCTTGGACATAGCACCTGCACCAAAGGTGAAGGACTTGACACCTGCCGCAGCTCCGGTCTGGATCGCATGCGTAACGATTTGCTCAATGACCCCGTTGGGTGATCCCGGGAAGTCAAAACTGTACTTGATTTGCATGCCATGGACGGGTGCGAGAGTGGCCAAGGCTACAAAGGCACAGATGGTGCCCTCCTTATCGACCGCGTAGAAGTACCAGCGATGCTCAGGGTCGCGCCAGGGGTGGATCTCTGACAGATGCACCTGCGTTCCCTTGCGGCTCTTCAGCCAGTCTTGGATACGCTTGTCGATCTTTTCGCGGATCTCGTCAGATACCATCTCGCCCTTGCTCAAGGCCACGATCTTGACGCCCTCACCCTCCGCGTGCCGGATTTTGCGGGCAATCTCGCCATCCGATGCTGCCATGTTGCGAGCGGGGTTCACACGTTCTTCGGCGATGCAGGACAGTGTCCGCCAGCCCAATCGTTCGCCCAGGACGTTCTCGACCTCAGGGGAGCACAGAAGCCAGACCGGCTTGTATTTCGTCTCGCGCCGCATCCATTGTAGGAACTGGGTGATGATTTGACGGTACTGCCGAGGATCGCACAGAGGGTTTCCTGGGATGATTACATAGCCGCTGGTGCTCGGCACATAGGAGACAGCAGCACCTGTGTTGGGGTCGCGCCAGATCTTGAAGCGTTCATCGCCCCACGAGGTGGATGTGGCATCGCCGTAGTTGGCAATCAGATGCTCAAGGGGCTGTAACTGACTCTCATCCTGTACGGTGGTGCCCTTCTTGTCTCGCACCCACGGTGGCTCGATGGTAGACGATTCCGGGTGTCGCAACTGCACGGTCGTGGGCTTAGCCGGGAAGGTCTTGGGGTCCCGATGGAAGAGCGAAGCCAGGCGGATGTTGCCCAACTTGAGGAGTAGCATCAGCAGGCGTTCCAAGCCCACACCGGCACCGGCGTGCGGTGGCGCTCCCCACCGGAAGCCTTCCATATATTCTTCCATGGTATCCGGCTCAATGCCCACTCGGCGCATGTTGTCCTCTAGCATATGAGGGTCGTGAATTCGTTGGCCTCCGGAAACGATCTCCTGGCCTCGGACGAAGATGTCGAAAGAGTTGGTGAATCTATCGTCGTCCGGATCGGGCATGGTGTAGAAGGGGCGCGCACTAACGGGGAACTTGTCCAGAACGTAATAATCGGTGTTGTACTTCTCCTTGACCAATTCTCCCAGACGGATCTCATCGCGGGTGTGCAGATCCTCGTCGTCTGGCAACAGATTCCCGTCCTCGTCGCGCCAACCGGAGTCGTTCAGCATTTTAATGCCGTCCGAGAATCGAATGATAGGGGTCTTCTCCAGCCAAACAACATCATCCGAGGGGAACTGATGCTTAATAGTTTCGACTTCGCGGCGGAAACGACCGTAGACACCCTCCAGGATGGATTTGATTACGGCGTCCAGCACGTCCAACATCTCGTGATAATGCTCATCAATAGCCATCTCGATGTCTAGTCCGGTATATTCAGTCAGATGGCGGTGTGTGTTGGAGTTTTCCGCGCGGAAAACAGCGCCAATCTCATAGACTCGACCAAAATCAGCAGCGATGGCCATCTGCTTAGCCAGCTGGGGACTCTGGGCCAAGAAGGCATCGCGGCCAAAGTACTGGACGTGGAATACACTGGCGCCAGACTCTGTAGCAGCTCCTTGCAGCTTGGGCGTATGGATCTCAATGAAGCCCTGCGCATCTAGGGCAGTCCTGAAGAGGTTGCTGACGGCGGACTGAATGCGAAAGATCGATTGGGAGGTCGGAGTACGCAAATCAAGCAGGCGATTAGCCAGCCGGGTGCGGTCTGGAATGTGGCTTCGGCGGCCTTCAATTCGCTCCTCTTCCGCGGTCTGGATCTCAGCCTCGTAGATGCTGAAGGGGACAGGCTCCTCGCGTCGCACGACGAGGTGAAGGTCATCGATGGAGAGCTCAACATCATGGATTGTACAGCCCAGCACGGGCACCTGGGGTCGCTGGACTGTGCCGCGCACGCGCACAATGGAGCCCAACCGCAGATGTTCGGCCCAATGAACCATGGCGATGGACTTGACACCCTGCTCCTCGTGTAGAACACCCTGAAATGTAAAGAGCTGCTGGCGAAAAACCAGGAAAACCAACCTGGCACTCATGCGGCGGATTATATGTAGGCGGGCCGTGAAGAGCACCTGTTTGCCCACCAATGCCTCGGAGATCTCGCCGAAGTTGGTGCGAGCCTCCAGGGAGCGTGTGCGAGACTGCACCAGCGGCAATTGACCATAGCGCGCCTTCATTTCGATGGTCTCCTCGCGGGCAGCATCGGCAACCTCCTCTTTGTGACGCATGTCAGACTCCTCGGAGTGGCGCTCCTCGCTGAGCCGAGACCGTTCCTTGCGCTGTTTGCGGGCCAGGCGCTTCTGCTGGTTCTTGCTCATGGCGCCCGGGGAGGAGGAGTCATCAGATACATCGTCGGAAGAAGAGACATAGTCCCGATCACGCAAGAAATTGCTGAGAATACTGCGCCGAGGGGATATGGGGGTGGTGGAAGCAGGAGCGGAGGCGGTTGAGTCCTCATCGCTGGTTTTGAGAGGTTTGATTTTGGAGAGCGCACGCTTAATAGACATGATGGCAGATAGGAAGGGGAACGACACCCATACAACGGGGAGACGCGCGGGGGGAGGGGGGTGTGGGATAGGAAACAGAAGAGCTGCACAGAAGAGGGAGGGAGGGGGAGGAGAGAAAATACGATAAGGAGGGAGGGGCACAGTCAGCGCTTAAATAGCTCCTCCAACCAGTTTGTCAGGGTCCGGGCTATCAAGGTTTGAGGTAGATGAAGATGGTTTAGATAGTCTCGGGCGAACAAAGAGGGAAGGGACAGGCCGAGGCCGAGGAGGGGCATGAGGAAATACGGCCAGCCTTTGTAAGCTCATGACTGGAGGATTGCCTTCCGGATTCCAGCCTCGGCGACAGTGATGTCATGGTGGGCGATGATGCAAAACTCCTGGATCGCGGTGGGTTCCTCGCCCTTTTGGCAATATTCATGGAACTACGGAGTACTAGCTACTCCGTGCTGTATGCAGAAACAGGGTCCAGCAGGGGGGCAAACACGAGGTCACCGAAGTACTATGTAAGTAGTACGACTGCAGAAGTGGGCGAGGTCAAGATGATGTGGTCCAAGACTTTTTAGTGAGGATCTTGACCTGCTTACCCGCCCGGCTTGGCTCTTTGTTTCCCTCTCTCTCTCTCTCTCTCTCTCTCTCTTCTCCTCTCCCTCTCTTGCTCGCGCTCTTGTTCTTGCACTTGCATTCCACTCCATACAACTCCTGCATTCTACAGCTCTTGTATTCTAGTACTGCTCTCTCTCTCTTTCTCTCTCCCCCCCTTTAGTCCCGTTCCCCTGTCTCGCCCACTCACTTGCACCACCATTTATCTATACTTAGTCTCAGTCTCTGTTCTCTCTTTCTGATCTGATCATCTGACCATCTGACTGGTAGCGTCTCTCGGCTGGCAGATTCCGTCACTTAAAGTGAATTCCTTCTCCTTTTTTTTTTTGGCTGATTCGACTTATTATCCGATCCGTCTTGCGGTTACCTTCCTTGTGATCCCTTCCGGCTCCCTCACTGCATGGCCACTTCATCATGGCCTCATCACGCTGGTGGCTCTACGTCCAAGCCATCATTTGGCGCTTTCTGATGCGCATTGGCATGTTCATCCATGACATTGCTCCTCCCCGCGCACCTCGCCCTTCTTTTGTTCGCTCTATTCCCGCGGACTCCGGCCAAATCCACCTTCACTTCTACTGCCCGCCACAGTACACCGCCAGTCGCAAAGAAGGGCGTCGCTTACCCGTGGTCGTCAATTTCCATGGGGGTGGCTTTACCCTTGGCTGCCCAACCGACGACAATCGCTGGGCACAGTGTGTACTTGAGGAGGTCGGCGCCGTCGTCGTCAGCGTCGGGTACCGTCGCGCTCCGGAGCATCCGTTCCCCGCGGCCGTTGACGATGGCGTCCGAGCCCTACAGTTTCTAGCCTTCCACGCAGTCGAACTGGGCCTAGATGTCTCCCGCATCGCGCTGTCGGGCTTCTCCGCCGGCGGGAACCTCGCCGTCACCGTGCCCCTGCGCTTACGCAGCCTTCTCGAGGAGCGCGACCGAGGCCGCAACAGCAACAGTCCCCCCAATCTCGGACCTTACGGATCCACTCAGAATCTCGTCTCATCCGCCTCGGCCAGTGACATCAACATCGTCGCCCTCTTCTGCTGGTACCCCATTCTCGACTTCGAAGAGTCGCGTGACCACCGCCGCGCCATGAGCATCAACCCTAGTAAGACCCTTCCATCCTTCTTCACGACGCTTTTCGATGAGTCCTACTTGCCCGAGCGGGAAGAACGCGTCTCGCCCTATGCGTCACCCGTCCGGGCCACAGACGAGGTGCTCGCCGATGCCCTCCCGCGCGACATCTTCCTGTACATCTGCGAGTGGGATATGCTCCTAAAGGAAGGACAGACGTTTGTGCGTCGGTTGGAAAAAATCAACAAGCACGTGCGCGCCATGATGATCGAGAAGGCGACGCATGGCTGGGATAAGTCGCCCAATCCGTTCCGCGATCAAGCTAAAGTCAACATCCTCTATCGGGACGCCTGTGCCGACATAAAGCATATCTTCGATGCGTAGTTTCTCGGGTAGGTCCGGTAGTGTATGTTCTCTGTACAGTGTATTTTTCTGCTATTATTACCTACACATTGGCATTGGCGTTGCTTCGAATATCCTTCCCTGCCTTTTTTGTGTACACTAGACGATGATTAGATCAAGACTCATGAAGCGAAGCGATCTGTTATCAGGGCACCTGTTTGTGCTTGCTTACGTGCCATACCCATACTCATTATTTGCGGTCTACTCCGGGAGTGAGTGTCAGGTGGGTGTCCAGACGTCTCCCAGCGAAGCGCAATCGCCGCACAAAATAGGAAGTCGCGAAGCCTCCCTATAAACCCCCCCCCTCTTTTCCACTTTCTCCCCTCCCTCCTTCCTCTCTTCCTCTTCCTCCCTCCCTCCTCTTTCCTACCTATTGGGGAGGGGCGGGGGACGCCCTATTCTAGGTACTCTCCTACACTGCATCACTGCATCATTGATATATTGATTGATATATCGACCAGTTCAGTTCATTTCATTTCTACCTGCCGATATCTTCTGATTCATGACCATAGATAGAAGTATAACATCCATGACCCGAAGTTGCGATCCGAAGGTACGATAAGATGATGTGGAAGGAAACAAGCTTTCATATGGCGGCATGATGGTGTTAAAACATACATGAGGAGCCCGAACCAGAAGCATACATTAAATGACGGCTAATTCTTCAATAAGATTCCTCTTTATTTCTTTCTTTTCTAGTAAAAAAAAAAAAAAACATGGCTTGCTGCAAAGCAGTATGGCCGGAAAATTCGCAAACAGATTGGGTATTGAACTCGCCAATAGCACGAGAAATAGTGAAAGCACTTTTGTGTTTGTTTTTTTTTTCGGATCTTTTTCTTCCATCTTCAGAAGTGTCGATTCATCACAGTTCATCATCCGTTTCGGTTCCATCGCTGAGGTGGTCATCAGATTCATAATCATCATCATCAGCGTCGTTGTCCGAATCATCTGCCTCATCAAGACCGGGGATACCGCGCCAGTTGACATAGTCCGCATCCACCCAGCGTCGGCTGCGAGGTAGCTGATAGGGATCAAATGGGAAGTATGCATCGAGCTGGTGGCCGATATCATCACCGGCACGGATTTCACGTTCCACTTGGCCGTAGCGTGGATCGGCCATGGCGCCGATGCTGCGGACAGAAGACACGCGCAGGCGCTTGTTTTTCTCCAGGATGCTGAACACGTACGCCAGTTTGAAGTGATAAGACATGCGCGCGAACTGTGTCACGATGGTGGGCGAGCACACCTTCAGGGGGTTCATTTTCGCGTTAATCAGTTGGTCGAGCACTTTCCTTACCGACGGCCGGAATGTAATATCTTCTGGCTCGAGCTCGTCCAGTTGATCGGGAGTGTAGCCCTCAACGGCAGCATTGGTCAGATCCCGCCAGCGGAAACAGAAGATATAAAGCAAGGCTTGTGCGATGGAATAAAACGGGCCGTATCGGCGGAGGTCGGGGCCCCGACACGTGGGATCATAAATCTTCCTAAGTTCGTCCAGATGCTGGCCCAATCTGTCGAACATATCCCGAACGACGTCACCGGAGACATGGGCTCCGCGGGCAACAAAGCTGGCTAGGTAGGCGGCAGCCGATTGACGCATGATCGCTGGATGCTTCTTGTCGAAGATGATAGTAGTACACCTTCTAGCAAAGCGACCCACAAGATCGGGGGATGCTTGAGAGAAGTGGAACAGGAGGAATTGAGAGTGGCGAGAGCGGTAAGTTGGGAGAATGATGCTCATGAAATGGCTCAATAGAAGGTCGAAGGCGTTTTGCATTTCTTCCACGCTGCCCATTGTAAAAGAAGGCGCATAGTATTCAAATAGTGTGTCGATCATGCCATCAAGCTTGAGGATATTGTCCTTGATGCCCTGAAGCCGCTTGGACTCATTATCGACCGATTCATCACTCATGATGGAGTCGTCGTCAGAGTCGTCAGAGTCGTCCTCTCGGTCTTCCTCCTCATATATGAAGGATTCTGGGGAGACACTCTGCAGGACAGTCTCTTCCATTTCGTCTTCGATGTCTTCCAAGTCCACCTGAATGTGCACGTCAATTTTCACCAGTTTCTCGGTTATCAGTGTGAGAATGTCTCCATGAAGCTCTGGCGTATAACTGATGATCCGGATGAGATTTCGCGTGTACGCAATGTTGCCCTTAGCGGAATCGGTATCAAAGGGGAATTGGTGGGACAGGATGGGCGAAAGCGTTCCACTACCGGAGGGGATCAAGTGCATCACATGGCGCAGGGCCATATGCACCCGGGTGTAGATTTCAGGAATATGGACGCGCGGATAGCCAGGCACTCTGCCCGTGTCCTTGGGAAGCTCCCCTAGATAATTGACCAGCATTTTGAGCACCGGCCCCAGATAGCTTCCCTGAGCGGCAGCAAGGTTACCGATAAAGCGTATATACAGCTTGATGTACGACTCGTCCCGACCCAACCATACGCTATTCAGCACAGCGTGGACCAGTCCATTGCAACTGCGATCCAAAGACGCCACGTTTGACAAAAGACCCAGGAGGTGATGCCTCAAGGATGTGTTTGTAGGTACATCGTAGGCAAACATGTTGTCCTGATCCCGGCGCCGCGGGTCCAACGAAAACCTCTCCTTGATGCAGTCGTATGCCTCGCTGCCGGTACCAGAGACATGCCGTTGAATAGCCCTGCGCACCTCCTCGCGCACGACGGCTACACTCTTCTCTGGTTGCCGTTTCCGTTCGGGTTCATTATGATATGACACGTCTCTATTGAATGTCACCCGGCTCCGCTTTCGGGGAGAGATGCTGTCGTCGGAGTCGTACATGACCGGGGATGAGGGAAGGGAGAGGTCGCTGAAATTGTCATCCATTACGGGGATGGGTACGACCCCGTCTCTTGGGTCTCTCTTGGGCGTTTTAAGGATGGACACTGGCGACGACACAGCTAGCATCCCGGGCGTTCTGGAGCCCGTTGGGCCGAGGGGGGAGGAGGCAAAGACGACCATGATGATGGAGTCGGTAATTCTAGAATGCGGTGGCTGGAGAAATTCGCCCAAATCCAGTCATGGGTAGTAGTCTCCCACAAACGAGTGAATGGCAGAAATCGAAACAGATCAATGCAGAGCACACGACACGGCCAGTGCGAGTTGGGTGATCCACCTCGTGTTGCTACAGAAGACAAACGCGCCTGGAGATAAGGAGGACGGGGGAAACCTTCATCTGTCTATTCAACACACGCACTGGATAAATTTGGGCTGTGAGAAGAAGTCAGACCAGAGGTGTTCTGGAGGCCCGTCTGGGGAGTAGTCCGTAGAAAAGAGCAGAAGGGGGCGGAGAGGCAGAAACAGAAACCCAACGTAAATTTTTCTGGGTGGGGCGGGTGTGGGGCCTGAGGCTGCCAACGCGTGACCAAACGCGACCAGCAGCCTTACCCGACTAGGTTATATTCTACCACAATGACGAACTTGTGCAGTACAAAATTTCGGATCCATAGATTGAATATATACGATATATCACATTGAACATAGGTATGTAGCACTGGCAGTGTCTTTCACATTCATTGCAGCGCTAAGAAAGAACGATACAGGATCAAGCCGAGAACCTCGTTGGATGTTTCTCCACATGTAAAAAAAAAAAAAAAGAGAGACCGAGACCGTCACATCTCATCCAGCAGCGCAAATAGTCTGGTCCATACTGCAGCAACGAGTAACGAAACAAGAAAATGAAAAGATGAGATGGTAGACCAAGATCCTCCCGTGGTATAAAGCGAAACCAAATGAAAAGAAGTCGACTGATTAGAGGGGGAAACATTAAAGAGTGAATATGAGTAGGTCATGGCAGAAGTCAATACCCGGTGAGGAGAGGGAGTAACCAGTCCCTATTTAGAGCCCTCCAGGCGAGCGCTTAAAAGAAAATGGATGACGAATAACGAAGACAAGGCTCACAGCCATGCGCCGGAACCTATTGATCCCAGATGATCATCGAAGATGCTGCCGTACATGTCTTCAATCTCGACAAGATAGTCATCGACCGTAAACTTTCTCAATCCCTTATCTCGAAGAATCAATTCTTCTTCATCCAAGACGCGCGTACCGCCAAACTCCTCTACAACCTCGTTTACTTGCTCCAGTTCCTTGCTGAACGGATGTGGCTCTGGCTTGTAGCTTTCTTGCGTCTGTCGCATAGCAGGACTGCTGCGCAGGGAGTTCAACGGAGGTGGCGATAGCCGGGACAACGAACGCTGGCGAGCTAGCTCTTGATGGGAACGCTTTGTGTGAGAAAGTGCCCGCTTGGGGACCAATGGCGCTTCTGTGGAAGATGACGTCGACGTCGATGAACGAGGGTGGCTCGTAACGGTCGCGGATCGCTTAGGAAAGTAAGGCGGCAATGGGTTCGGATCAATCGGAGAATCATCAGGCGTAGTCAAAGGTGAGCCGAAACTGCGCTGAGTGAAAGAGAGCTCCGACTCGTCAGGCGATTGTAGGGACGAAGTTGATGAGGATGTTGCTGAATGAATGTCGGGGGCATTGTAGGCCAGCATATTCGTCGTCGACAACAATTCCACTGGAGCAGAGATCTTGTCCCGGTTGATTGTACCGGCAGTAAACTTGTGGTGTGCCTCGCGATACGGCATCGGCCCGGAAACCTCGGGGCGCTTGCTGCGCTTGGTGAATGCTCTTGCGAGAGCCATGGTGAGGATGGTCGGAGAATTATTAGATAGTCGAGCAGGCTATAGGCGATAGGCGATAGATAGATGGCGAGAAATCCTGGATCGGACGTCCGGTCGGGTCCGCGGTTTATTTGCTTGTGTGCAATTTGCTGCTTCTAAAGAACAGTGTACGATCGCTCCCGGGGATTTTGCCTATATTTAGGGCCCGTAAAAAATGATGGTATCGTTTGCGAGTGTCCGTTGCTTTTTGCGGAGTAGACAAGGAATGTGTGGACGATCGCGGGGTGGAGCACCAAGGAATGAAAGATCGATCACCGGAATGACCGTTATCAGATATGGCGTTGAGGAAGCTGACAGGCCGGGCTGTTGTAGCTGTCAAAAGTCTTGTTGAGATGAGCCAGAATTTCCACTTCTTTTTTCTTGCACAGCAGAGAATAATTGAATGGATGGAAGAATAGTGATGTTCGGATATGGAGGTGGGCTGCTCGACTCAAGGGGGGGGGTCGCCGAATTGTTGCTGCAGCAGCAGCAATTTTGTACAGTAGTGAAGTTCCGGGCGGACAACCAGGACGCGCCACGGGGAGTTGGGAGAATTAAAAGGGCAAAAAAAAAAGGCGAGTAGGAAGGAAGGGATCCAGGACACACAGATCGAGGAGCGAAGAATGGAAATATCAAAAAGGAATGGTGCAGGAGTAAGCGGAATCCCCCAGGGAGGAATGGAGGGAAGGGAAAGGGAAGGGAAAGGGAAGGGAAGGGAAGGGAAGAGGAAAACGACGACGGCGACGAAGAGGGGGAGAGGGGAAAAGGACAAGAGGCAAGAGTGGATGGAACCACGGACCACAGAGAATCTGGGCCTCTTCGGGGGACTCGAAGGGCAAAAAATCAAGACTAAAAAAGCCTAAAAAGCCAGCCCTGAGCAACCCGCCGGCCCAGTCAGTTGAGTTCAGCTGTTGGACAGTTGGAGATTTGGAGCGCCCACCCTGGGATCCAGTCTTTGAGCAGCACTTCGTCGCCAGGGTCTTCGCCGGCCAGTTGGGATCCAGAACTCAGTCGGTCGGATTAGAGTGCGTTGGAAAAACTTTTGCCAGGTCTTCTCCAGCGGTTCGCCTGTTCGCCTCAACGGCTTCGGTGCGGGTTTTTTTCTCGACAGGTTGGTCCAGAACCACCGGTTCATGAGGATTACCATGGGAGTTGAATGTCCGGGAGATTGGCCTTGACGCAGCAAATCATCGGGCATACTGATGAGTTTTAAAGAACCGAAGGAGTGATCACTACTACGAGCGTTTGCATGCAATCTCGCTCCGGTTCTCCGACGGCTAGATAGACAGATGGACAGCACTAGACAGGCAGTCAGGCGCGGCTAGTTGTGCGCTGCGATTCGATGTGTGGACTGAAAGGCTTGACCTCCTCCAGTCATTTGCTACGTCGGGTGGCCACGCCGTATGTACGACCTCGATACCAACTGGTCCTCCGTCCTCTGTACTACTTCCTCCGTACATATGTAGGTGGGTGGGTGGTATGCACTGCCATGCAGCACCGTCTGTACCGCAGGGATTCAAGGAGGGGCCAGATGGGGTGTCACAGGGCGTAGGCAAGTACGTATGTTCTTACCTACTCACTCACATCCGGCAGACTGGCAGAGCAGGGCAGCTGCAATTTGTCGAGTAGTACGGAGTATTATTGAAGAGGACTTCCCAGGGGAAATCCTGCCCACCCGTGATGGATAGCTGGATGTCCCTCACTCTCAGCGCCTGCCGTGACGAAGGAAGAAGGATAGGACCGCGTAGATTAATTTTGGCGACGGCGAGCGGGACTAAACCCAAGCGGGCGTCGTCAAACGGCAGCACCACCGGGGCTACGCCGAATGGTGTCGGGCTGGCGCCAGGAACGGCAACGCGGCAGCCACTGAAAACCGCCATGTGCCCTGAGCGGTGGGGATGAAACAATCTGCCGTCTCACTTGGAGGGTGCGAGTGTGATCTCGGGTCATTGGACGATAGGGCATGACGTCGCGGTTGATTGATGAAAGGGTTATGTCTCCTGCATCGATGGAACATGTTGGCTGCAAGAGCTGGAACTCGTACCTACATACATCATGTCCCTAGATACCTAATTAGTAATTAACACACAGTAGTTAACTAATGCGTAGGAAGGTCCAGGATCGAGGCCTCCCATCGGAGCATCCGTCCGTACCAGAGTCAGACCTCGGACGGAGAGGGCGGGTCAGCCACCGAGGCTTCCCCACCCGTGGGTCAACTTAATAACTCCCTAAGGGTATTATCTAACTACCTATCTACTCTATGACTTGATCTAACTTGACCTGTGCTTTGGGCGGCTATCATTTTTCTGCGATACGTACTCCGTAGTACACTGGTCATATGCATTCTATTTTGTTCTATTTTCCTACGGATAAAAATACTACTTACTGAGGAATCTATCTAGATGCCTAGAGGATGTGTGTGATACATAGTACCAAACCGGAGAGTGTACATACTAGTCCCTTCTCCTCTGATGAAAGGCTGACAGAGTACTCCGTACATCCAATTCGATAGAATTCGTTCTCCCTGCCGCATACGGCGTACAAAGTACGAGATGATAGCAGAGCTCCATCACCCGACCCGTCTTCCACTGCGAGTGGATGCAGCGGAAGCATCTTTCCATCTGCACGGCGGACCACGCATGTGATTGGTGTTCGAGACCGCATCAGATGATGGTCCGCCTTCGGTATCCTGCCGGCCGATCATTGCCTGCCCGGGACCCGACGCTGGCTTATTCATCCCGGAGATTCATAACTAGGGATTCCCTGAGTCGTCATTACCATGGGTATCTCAACGTTTTCATTGCATGTCAACAGGACTATCTATACGAGACTGCGTAAATCGAATATATTTTAAACATGAGTGAGGTCATTTCGATTTGAAATCGTCCACTTCACATTCTTCCAACTTCTCAATCCTCATCCATAGATTCCCAGCCATCCGCGCCTTGCGCAGCTCCAGCCTCCTGGCCGCCGTCATCATCGTCCGACTCATCCTGATCAGGCTGCATGCCTATCATCCGCTCCTGCACCTCACCTTCCAGAGACGGCATCCGCGACACGAACGCCCGGCGCACCGCTCCGTTAGTCGAGGTATCCCAGATCTGGACCACGCCCTTGCTGCCGGCCACCGACAGGCGGAAACTCACGTCGGCATCCGGCGCAAAGTTGGTCGAGAAGATCTTACCCACGTCCATCTTGCGGGAAACAACCATGCTCGGCTTGTCATTCTCGACGTTCCAGAGCTTCACCTGCTTGTCCGTGGATCCGGTAACCAAGAAGCCGGGGACCGTTGAGTTGATGTCGAACGACGACACCGAGTCGTCGTGGGCCTGCAACGACCACACCGGCTTAGATTCCTTGGGGGTGGCGGGGACGTTGCGGATATCGTAGCGATAGACCATACCGCCGTCCGTCGTAACATAGAAGTAGTTCGGATCGTGCACGTCCCAGCGCACGTTCTCAACATCCGAATCCACGCCCCATCGGGCCTTGGAGTCGGGGGCTCTCATATCCGCTGCCACCACAGTGCGATCGTAGCTACCGCTCAGCAGAATAGTCGACTCGGTGGGGTGCCACTCCAGGGCACATACCTTGTCGGTATGGTGGGCATAGGATTTGGCGCATTTGGTGGTCTGGAGATCCCAAAGCTTGACTGTGCGATCGGCCGATCCAGAGGCCAGAAGATTGCGATGCTGCCGGTTGGCCGCCAGAGCGAGCACGGCGTCAATATGGTATTCGTCGTTGGCCTTGGCCTTCTTCTTCTTGGACTTCTTGGGGCCATTCTCTGCATCAGCGCCGCCCTGACCCAGGATGGCGTTGGGATACATGCAGTCCACGATGTCGAGGTCCCAGATCTCAATATCAGGCTCCATTGTTCCAATAGCGACAAAGTTGCCCGTGGTCCGGCCCTCGGCCGCCTTACCCACGGGGATGTCCAGCCATTCGAGCGACAAGGGAATAGCTGGCAGCATGATGTCGTGGTGCACGTAGAGATTGTCTGCCGCGTCCTCGTAGACGTAGACTTCCAAATGGGCAACCTCATCTTCCACCTTACCAGCCAATAGCAAGTTATCCGTGGGCATAATCTGCAGTTCTTCGCGTTCTTCGTCTTCCTCCTCGGGCGGCATGACCAAGTAGGGGTCCTCCTCGTTGGGCTCATGATAAGCAAGCGACTTGACGTTACCAAACATGGTAATCTTCTCGCCATCTTCATCGACTTCGTCACTGTCATAGTGGTCCAGATCGTATTCTTTCAAGTCATCGTCACTGAAAATATTATCAGCAGCCGTTCGGCAAACGAGGACCCGTTTCAAGAACTTACTCCGCGGCGTCGTTTTTCTTTTCCTCTCCCTCTTTGGAGTCTTCATTATCCTCCTGGTCCTCATCCATAGCCTCATCCTCCTCATGTCCCTCTTGCGCGGCCTTCAGATCACCCTGAGCCTCCTCAAGCTGCATCCTCGCAAGTTTGGATATGCGATCCATTTCCTCCTCGTTGATCTCATATTTCGTGGGGAACTGAGCAGCGACTCCACGCCGCACCCAAGCGGAAGTAGTAATCATAGACGACATCGTGGCTCAACAATGAAGAAAAAAAATATGAGAAATGCGTGACTTCAAAGTAGAAATGCGCCGTACGTAGTTGACGATGGCAGGTTGGCTTGAGCAAATCAAGAAGGAAACGATGAAATCAGTGGGGAGCGCACAGTCCCTCACTATCCAGAAAGCACGAGTATTATCAGCAACCCTTCACCCCAGGCCTGTTGATAAAGATAGACGATATCCAAACCAGATTATCCGCCCTCCATCGGGTTTTTTTTTTTTTTTTCTGTGGTCGATTTCCGCCCCCGCCCGGCAGAATACCCGCCCGATAAGTCTCACCGCCCGGCATTTCCGGCTCGGAATGATTTCTTTCCATTTAACTATTGAATCAATCGGTGGCTATCCGACTCGCAGCTTACTTCGCCGTTGAGCATTTGACCCCTCTACGCCTACAAATAACGGACAACCCACGTCAAAATGCATTCCCACCTTCACACCCCCTACAATGCAAGTGCGTGACACCAACCAGCCCTTTCGGATAATCCCTATCAGCTAACGATCAACACTCTTAAACAGACTGCGAAGAGATCATGACCGCCTTAGATGAATGCCACGCTCGGGGTTTCTTTCACAAAGCTATCGGGAGCTGCAACGATATCAAGCGTGACGTGAACAAGTGTCTGGCGGCAGAGCGATATGCGCGTGCGAAGCTGAATCGCGACGCGGCAAAGGAGAATCGGAAGAAGATTGAGCGGATTTGGGCGGATGAGAGGGCGTTCGCGGAGGGACTATCCCCTTCTCCTTCTTCTTCTTCTTCCTCCACCACTGCTTCGGAGACGAGTGCGGCTGCGGGGAAATAGACTGACGCCGGATTGACAATGGGAATGGCATGTATATAAGATTATGTACGATTGCATCTGGGCTTGGCGTTTGGGTTTCCTCTTTGCTGCATGCTTTTCGATCTCGAGGCGAGACTGTACCAACGGATGCATTATGATACAAAACAGACCCTGGAAGCGGGACGTCGATTGGTATGGTGATCATTCAATCAGAGTAACTAGCTATACACAGTTGATATATATGGACACTTTTATCTTGTCGCACCAAACGCCGTACCGATGAACATATCAAACGAGAACCCAAGAAAAGCAATCAATCGTCCATGGCATCAGCCGGCGCATCGCCACCATCGGCTTTCCCCTCGCCTTCCCCTTCCCCCTCTGTCTTCGCACCGCGGTTATGATGACGACGTCTCCGTTTTGGCTTCGGCGCCGCCTCCGCATCCCCTCCATCCTCCCCATCTCTCTCCGGTCTCTCCCCTTCCCTCTCCCCCTCATTCTCACTCTTTCGCTTCGGCCTCTCCGCCACCTCCTGCTCCCTCTTCTTGGGCTTCCTCATACTCAATGGGTTCGGCGCCTTGGGCTTCTTCAAATCCCTCTTCTTCTTCTTTTCCGCCGCACCAGCACCATCACCGCCTTCCTTCTTCTTGGTCTCGTCGTTCAGCCCAGCCCGGAACTTCCCCTTCTCGACACCCTCCCGGATAGCATCGGAGGGGTTACTCATCGGCTCCAAGACCATCACCGATCGCTTGACGTACACAATCGGCACGCCGGGAATCGACCGCGCCTCGCGACGTAACTCTCTTGCCTTCCGCAGCGCCGCCTCGGCTTTCTCCTCTGCCTCGTTACGCTTGCGCTTTCGCCCCGCTTCGGAGGCGTTCTTATCCTTGGCCGGCGCAGCCGGGTCCGCCGTAGCGAGGATATAATGCTCCTTGTTCTTCTTCGTCTCGGTAGATGGCGAGAGCAGAGAGAGCAGACAGGCGACCTCATCGATGGGAGTGGAGTCTGCGTTGTGCGAGCAGTGACGTAGAGGGAGGACGGTCGGAGGGGGGAGGTGTTCGGGGCGGTATGGGTTGTTGGTTCGGGGGTTGATGGGTTGGGAGGCCATGATTGCAGCGAGCGAGCATTTGGTCAGGACTATGCATGTTACATGACAATGTTAGTCGGTTCAGGAGATCGCCCGCCGCATAGGACTATCGGATAGGCGTGTGTATACATACGCGGCTTGACTTTTCCCTGAACTGTGCGCTCTAACGCCGGGATCAATTCCATTTTGAACGAATGCACGGCGCGGAGAAAGTTCGAGTCCACTGGTTATTGTGTCGTCGTATCAGCATGGAATTTCTCCCGTCTTGTGGTATAAGAAAGGGAAAGAATGGAAAGTCGTTGACATACCCAGTACTTGATACGCCTCACGAAACCCGAATGTGAGTTCATACTGGTGCATGAGCTTGCGGTACTTCTTGGATCGCTTGGCCCTCATTTTGGATACTGAGTCGCCGGATGGGCGTTGGACAGCTCTCTTGTCGACGGGTGAGGGAGGTTATAGGGTTATTTGCGAACTGAGTGTGAGGTCGCTGCACCAATTGGACTTTTTTCTTCGGCGGTTCTTTTTTTGCCGGGCGGAGGGGAGAGCTGCTGGATGTGGTCTGTGCAGCGTGAACGAAGGTTTTTTCAACAACCTGGGTTTCCCCCTCCGCTGTTCGACTCCGCTTGGGGGCACTCCCATTTTCTCTGTCTTTTTCTTGGCTCAATGCACAAGCAGAAACGATTATATGTGGGGCAAGACGATGCTATATTCAGTGTGCTGTAATGCTGATGTTCGTTTCAAAGCAGTAGAAACGGTCAAGTCTATCTAGTAGTACTGATAAATTTGCGGTCTATACTACTACTAGTAGCTGTTCAAGTGCAAATCTATACCCATATTCCTCACCACTGTGGAGTGGAAACAGCAAGCCAATCATGATCCCAATATGCATTATTTACATTGTCCGCGCCATGCATGTACAAGTTGATTGACACCCATTGAACTTCTCGAGTTCGACGAAGCCAAGTTGAATGAGGCATCTAGAGTGTTGCGGACCGATTTCATCCCAAAAAAAAAGCCCAAAATATGCTTGACGGCTAAAATAAAGTGCAACCGTCCGAAAAGAAAGTTCACACACACAACAGGCATTGAGTACCAAAGCCTGGATCATATTCCCAACTCATCAGTCCTCTTCTTGCAAGACCCAATCACTACGCTGATATCGTCCATTTTGCCTGACGAAATGTTAATCAACCAAGCTCAGGAGGAATGGCAGGCACTCTTACCACCTTGGATGGCTAGTCCTTCATCGACCGCCTTCTCCATATATGGACTCTCCGCGAAGGGATCCTGAGCAATAGTTAAAGCGGCCTTGAGCAGCTCCCTAGCGATGAACACCATCTGTTCCTCCGCCAACACAGCCGGTGGAGCCCATTCAAGCCCCTTTTCATCATATCGACCTTGGGCCCATTTGTCCATACTATCCAGAACGGCAGTCAGTATCTCATGTTCCCAGAGATTATCCAGAACGCCATCGGACACGGCCAGCACGAGGTCGCCTTCCTGTACATCAATCACGGAGAGCACCGCATCCTTCCGCGGGGTGTCGACGCTATTTGTGCCCAGCTGTATGGGGCAGTCGAACCAATGCCATTGTTCCTGGGTCTGGAAGAGGATCTTTTTCTCTCTGGGGCGGATGACGAAGATCTTGCAATCTCCCAAGTTGGTCACGTAGAGCAATGGTCGCACGTTGCCCGCATCATCGCGCTTCCAATGCAACAATGCCGAGGCCGACGTCGTCGTCCCGAACCACTCCCCGGGTGATGTTGTTGCTTGTGTTGTTTCCTCGTAGGCTCGTTGAAGATATCCGATCGGGTCTAGCGCCGTCTGTCCTCTGGCTTCTCGTTCGATTTCCAAAGCCCAGAAATGCAGAAGCAGTCTAGACCACAGCCTGTATGGACATAAAAGGAAAAAAAAGAGGCAAACAGTCAGCATATGCATATAACCTCAGCGACACAAAGCCCGGCCGTTGTGGACGGGTCTCAGGTGGGACCCAGCAAACACCTACGCAGCATGGCCTCGCGGCCTGGTAGCCCACGCCCCGACTCCATCATTCACAGCGAGGTAATTCTCCGCCACTAGAATGGCATCGTCTCCATTGTTCAGACCGCGGACTAGATCGCCCCGGACGGATAATCTCTTATCCTGGCTCAGGTAGTGAGTGGTCAGGGGGTCGGAAAAGGAGGAGGAGGGCGGGGATAGGAACGGTGGGGGGAAGGGGCGCGAGGGCCGTTTGGCGCAGAGGGCATAGCCCGTCTGGAAGCAATACGGCGAACGGGACAGGGGGACCTGTGGTCGAGGATCCGGGACCGGGGTGGTGATGCCGTACGAAGGCCAGACGGCGCGATACCGTCGCACCGAAGTCCTGGGGGCCCCGGAGTGAGCGCTCCACAGTGGGCTGCGTCTAATTACCGGACCGGCTGAGGTGAGAGGCTGAGAAGGAGCAGAGGAGGGGGGGAGCAGTCGTTGTCGCAATAAACCTGTCGAGCTAGCAAGAGTCTTGGGCACCATGCCCGCTAAAAGTTTCCCAACAGGCAGGCCCTGGCAGGACTGACGCAGACTGGATTTGGTGGATTTTGGCCAGCGCCAGAAAATCTTGCGCGGCGGCGAACCTGGCTGCCCGGCCAGCTGAACCACGGCCGCCTCAGGCTTTCAACCACTGACGGCCCCTCCCGATCTGTCACCTGAGGCCCACCTGACCTTGCTTACTTAGAAGTATTAGTAACTAGATAACTAGTGACTTCGACAATCGACAACAACACTTCAATTGATGTACCTATCTAGATACCATGCGGCTCATGTCTTCCATATCTCCTAGATACTACTAGACCATACTCCATAGGGGAACCCACATGGCAACACGGTGCGTGCATGTGACAAGTAAGAAATAAAACCCAACGCCGTTCGCCTTTCGCCTTCTCCCAACTTCGTCCACTCCAAATGAATCAAGCGCTGCCCGCCGCAATCCGCTCCCTTTGGATCTCGTCCGCAACCTGGGCTAAGGCTCTGTCCATCACAACCGCAACCTCGAAGAAGTCGGCGTCGTCCCGGAGAGAGGCCACCCACTGGAACACGGCCCTCGACAGAATACTGCATCGGTCGCGGAAGCTGAAGGGCCCGATATCGGTGCGGCAACGGGCAAGGTGCATGGTCAGTCTCCATCCTGCGCAGGGGCAAGGGCGATCCGGCTCCCGAGTGCAGATCATTCCACAGCTACAGGTGGACCAACAAGTGCACTTTCTCTCTCTCATATAGTCAATCACCTGGCGTCTGTCGTCGTCGGTCTGCCTAAGCTGCCCCAGAGTGATGCCCTCAAGGAGCGCCCGCGCAGCCTCGCGGTGGTCTAAGATTATCTCGCTCGCCCAGACCTTCGGGTCGACCATGTGCCACTCAACGAAAGGGAGGTTCTGATTGGGGACTATATCGTCGATGGCCTCACGAGGAGCGAAAGCCATGTACTTCTCAGATTGAATCGCGAGTACTTCAGGAGGGGGCATCTGGTATATCAGGCCGGGCCCATCCCACTTCTGGCGGAAGGGGGAGTCCTGATCTCTGGCAATAGCCAAGGCATGGCGACGGAACCCGATCAAGTCGTCGATATCAAATCCAGTACTCATAAGTCTCTCCACAGAGCGACGGATAAAGCCAGTCTGGTAGTGCCGAATCAGCTCCTTGTTCATGGTAGTGCAGATGGAATGGGTGTCGAGAATCTCCTTGCACATCAACAAAATCCTGAACAAATGACGTGGTTCTGGCAGAATAAAGTTGTTGTAGGAAGAGACTCGAGCAACTCCGAACGGGAAACAGGCGCACAGCTCAACGTTCGCAAGTTCCATGATCAGCCTCGCATAGAGAGCATGGAACAGATCTTCAACATTTTCAACCAGATGGGTGACTTTATCAGAGATGACGAGCTGTTCCGCGCGCCTGATGTAGGCCAGGATGCCGTCGGGAATGTCATCAATCTAGCAGCGGTCAGCCGCAATGTTAGCAAGTGTTTTTGCCTTGGCAGGCACCACGACATCGGGATGAAGAGTGCCATCTCCTTACCTCAACCCCATAATGGAGAAAGACCATGACCATCACTTTGGCAACAGTGTACACCCTGACATAGACCGACAGGACGCTGTTTCGCCAGTCCGTGACGTTTGCATCACCCGGATGATCCAAGTCCTGGACTGCAGTGGTGAAGATATTCCAATCGGGCGCACCGATGGTGTAGGGGATGGAGGGTCGTCCAATGGGAACCATCGGCTGCCGTGTTGTCAGTCTTCAGATATGAATGAGAGGTGGGAGAGGCGTCAAGACGCGAGGTCAACTCACGGCAGATTTGTACGAAGCTCCAGTACTATCTGAGGTTCTGATTCCCATGTCCTCGGCAAGGCTTCTGTACTCCGGGCCGTTCTTCTCGAGGATCTCCTGGGAGTACATGTAGAACCCGTCCGTATGCTCACTGATGGGGGAGGAGAGTGTAGAGTCAAAAGCTGGGTGATGGTACTCATGACCTCCGTAGGACCCACGTCTGGTGAAGAGCCGATGACGGGCTATCGCCCAGAGCTGGGAGGCAGACCTGTGGCTTGGCGTCATCTTGTCCGCCAAACCAGGCAGACTCTTTGGCAGCTGTATGTGCTCGGCGGGAATCAGTTACAGATTATGGGGTGAAGCCGCCGATGAAGGACGACATGAGAAGATCAGCCAACAGCACCCAGTAGAGACGGGGCCGGAGGACATGTACCTGCGCCTGTGACTAGCTGATGGTGACAGCAGAGAGGACTCATGACAGGAGTGAATGTGATAACGCGATGGAAAGTGTTGTTGCCCAAAAGACAAAATCAAGAAGGCACTCGCCGGTCTGTGACGCCTGAGTGGTGGTTCAGTGGCCCAGTTGCCTGCGATCCCTACCGCTGGATTTGGACGGTGGGCAGCGCCTACCCCTTTGTAAGTTGGATGGCAGAAAGAACATTGCAAATATGTTGTTAACGGGCATTGTTGATTACACTGGTGTTAAGGGATGTCAGTAAAGCCTCCAACAAGTATAGTGTGCAGTCGCAACGAGGAACGCCAGCAGGTATTCTTTCTCCTCCAGGCAAAAGCAGTAATCTTATTTGTGGAGTAGCCCAAGATCTAGCACGCATATTGACTGTTACACAAAGAGTGGTGGTCTATTGCAAACATCTCAAAATGAAATCACGAAGCCACCTTCATAAAAACACCAAACCACAGTGAGCGAGAAAGGAACAGCTGCCGTGGTAGGCTACTGTAAAATACTAGGATCAACTTCAATGCCGGCCTTATCCCCATGGCAGGAATATGGCAAGATGACCTCTGGGATCTTCCAAATGACTCTATTTGCCCTGTCAATGTAGGCAGGCGGAAGGTGTGTGCTTTCGCTAAAGGATAAAGACTGGAAAGCCCAACGAGTCAGCTGGCTGCTAGAGCCAAAGTCGGCCCACGAGAAATCAACCTGGAAAGCTTACCTTCAGACTTGTCAGACCTCGGACCCACTCGAGACCAACGTCGCAAGCTTTGTCTGACAGATCTTCATGACCTGCAGCGGGATGGATCGTGATGCCGTGGCAATTTTCCAGCCAGAGAACTTCCAGCCTTCGACCGGGGGCTAGGCCATCATCCTCGGTTTCGGACTCATCTGGATCAGACGTGAAGCCGCCTAGCCAGTCCAAAAACTCGGACTGAACACCGCGGCAGGTCCTCAGTTTCAGGACAGTCAACTTGGGGTTCTTCTTCACCAACATCATCAACTGCCATGGAGTAATCCCCGCCCGCTCTATAATCAACGTTCGCAGCCCGCAAAGCCCAAGCTGCTGATATCGTCCAATCCCGATCAGCACATTCCAAGCCGTGCTCCCTGGTGACGGGCTCAGCCAAGCATTCGGTCTGATGGGGCCGTCTCTTATATGTGGGTGCTCGAAGCGCAATGCCAAATGTTGCAGCATGGTCTGGCACTTGGTGGCTAGCGCCATCGCACCCTCGTCGTCGAGATCATATGCCATAAACTCCAGCATCCTAAGTCCTCGGCCATACCGGTCTACTACCTGGGTGAAGATCTTGTTTTGCTCGCGGACGGTCTGCTCCAGTGTCCGAGACATTTCCTGCGGCATATGGACCCGCCTTTTGGGAGCATTCGTTTTCAAGAGAGACTTGGCACCAAAGCCGGGGCTCACGGCACCCATGGCAGGTTGGATGATAGAGATCGTGAAGTGAGTCCCGCCACCCTTTTCGTTGTTCGGGACATAAGCCACCTGGTCCGGCGTGGTCCAGCCAGCCTGGAGCAAGGATATCACGGAGTGGATGCGCTTTTCAAAAACCCCTAGCCGTAGGCATCGAAGGCAGAGCGTGTGAGATTCGTAGTTGGCACGGCATGTCTCCCCGAACGCAAGTAGCGACTCGAAAGGGAGGTAGGAGAGTATGTGAAGGGTGAGCTCCAACGGCAAAAGGCTGATTTTGTCGGACATCGTGGAATCTTGCTGGCCGTTTCAGACCATCCCAGAAGATCGTCCAGCCGCCCGAATAGTTGTAGCTTGTCTCTTTCTAGCGCTGTTTGGTTGCCCACAGATCAGTTCCCCCTTGAATCCTCTATGGTTCGCTTGGCGACATGACAGTCCCAGGTTTGGTCGCGACAATTGGCTACACAGGGCTTGTCAGACTCGTAGCGACAGTTCTGGGTGGAATTGCGGGCGAGGCGGTTGTGATCGCAATCGAGGGTATTCCGGCATCAACTCCACGGGGGCAGGAGGGGGGTTGTTGGCTGTCTGGCAAGGAAGGGGGTGGAAAACACCGCAGCAGAGCAGCGATAAATAAGGTGGTGGCCGAAATTTGAGCGGGCCACGCATACTTTCTGCATGGGAACAGAAGGATCGGATATATACCATGCGGGATAATGGATTACTCGAAAAAAAAAAAGGGCACGAGGGCTGGAACTGCGCCGCCTCGCAGGGAAAACTAGCAGGCGGGGGTTTCCACTGCCAACTAGTATTTACTAGTCAGTTGCTCTCACCGTTCGAGATCGCGTCTCCAGTAGCCTGACTGGATGGCTTGTTGTCACATCCTCATCGGGACGAAATGGTCTATGAGACTGCTGGTGTGCCGGAAAATACGGAGTAGGGGAAGAAAATAAAAAGAAAATCCAGCCAAATCAAAATAGCCACCCAACAGGGCTCCGAACAGGAACCCCAAAGGCTCGACGGAGTACTCGGGTTAAACAGTTGCTGACACTTCTTTTCTTGGGCGGAAACAGATTCAAGATAGACGGTGCTTTGAAGAAAACCAAAGCTAACGACTTGAGTGGCTGCTGATCCGCACGACCAGAGCAAACAACTACCGGGTTTTGAAGCAGCACACCACTATCGAGTCGAGCACGCCTCGGAACCAGGCTTGATTAGCCTCAAGATATTGTTTGCATCTCACGGTCGAGTTCCAGATGGAGCGAGCAGACTCGGTTCTTCCTCTATGTTGCGTGCCGCCATGCTGATAGATCGATACCAACCTGACAACATCGGCTGCAATCTGACTCGAGCTTCGAAAACAGCGGGCCTCGAGGGCTTTCTCCCCCGGCTGAGCGGGTTTATACTGGACCGACCTGGGTAAGCGGATCATTTTGGGGATGGCATGAGTAAATGTGCGCTTTCCTCTATTTCGATTACCGTGCATGTTATGGAGACGCCAATGCAAACGAATCCCTGTTGGCGGATCCTAATTCCCAAAATGATGTCGCAGTAAGCGGCTATCCGGCCTGTATCCCGTAAAGTGGACCCTCCACCTACTCCGTACACCGTACACCGTACACTGTACACTGTAGTTACAGTGTAGGGACATTATTGTATATACCTACAAACAACCCGCGAGTCGAGAAGATCGCGCTGGATGATCAAATCAAAAATATTGGAGACTGTGGAGGTTGTCGCGGGATGAACATGACCACGATTCAATCTGGGGAAAAGGCCGTGCACGTGCCCTGACAAGTAGATAGGCAAGTGCTCCGTACTGTACAGGGCCGAAGAATATTGTTACCTTGCAGTCAAGAAGTGACACAGAACCAGTCCCCTGGGATTTATTGCCCAATTGCAAGCCATCCTTTGGGTGACTCCAGTCACCCGTGACGATCAGCTGCATTGTCACGGCGGTTCGGATGGTTCACACGCTTAAATCTGGTCATCTGGCTATTGCTTTGTCTTCTCCGCGGGAGAGCGGCTGCAGCTAGAATACAGCCACGGCAACATGTCGGAGGGCTCGACCGAGTACCGACACGGGTGGCATACTTGGATACTTAGTGTCTTGAATCTGGACCGGTAGACCCACGTCAGAGCACTGAAAGTGCTGGAGCCACGAGCAGCTGGGGGTTGGAGTTCTGGAGAATTGTGAGTCCAACAGAGGCAGCCTTTCAGTTTTCAGCTTCACACAGGCAGGTATGGGGTACTAGTAGGTCTGTGCTCTGTGGATAGTGCCAGGTACATAATTCAGCAATGGCAGGGAAGAGAGGCACCGATTTGTGATGGAAAGAGAAGTGGCAGGAGGGGACTGGCATCTAGACTAGTGCTTAAGAGACCCCCCGCCCAAGTTAGTACTGCTCCGGACAAGGAGTACAGTGAACGCGAGGATGCTGCACGACAATCTATAGTACTTGTGCATAGAGCCACATGCAGCCGCCATACGTTTTATCGCCCGGGGCAGGGTCGAAAGCACAGTCAGGAGAAGAGTAGGAAAGAAAAAGAAAATAAACACATGTGAGACGGTGAGACTCGACAAGCTATACATCCTAGAAGCAGACAAATTGACCTATGCATGCACGTATGTTACCCCTCGCCCGCAATTTACAGAAATAAGAACTGAACAAGGCCTCTATGCCTGGACTCTGAAAGTGCGACCGCTGGCTGTCTTCTTCTCTCGTTCCTCGTTCTCGGGCCGGGCCCGGTTGAGAACTGTCATCTGTTAGCAACCAGGAAACCTCCCATATCGGATCTTCACGCTTACCTTGGAGGAAGTCTGCGGTCCTCTTGCGCATTCTGGTGTGGATGTATGCCTTGACAACGTGTAAGTATCCAGTCGGACCCATGATGATTGGGGCGGGAAGCTACCTTGGAGGCCTTGATGTGATAATGGAAGTAGTCCCGGAAGATCTGGATGTGGGAGATGTTTTCATAGCGTCTTTGGGGAGCCAAGTGACGAGGGAAAAGCACTAGGAGACATTAGTGGCAGCTCAAGCCGGAAGGCGCTCAATCGTGAATGATTTACCAAAGGTGACATAGCTCGTCGTGCCGTCGTTGACATTCTGAAGGCCAGGAACCCCAGTCAGCTCCAGGGGAGGGTCGTTTCGGAAGAGTACTTGAGGCGCATTTTGCAGCGTCAGAACACGCCGTCTAGCATCAACAAATTCCTGCAAAAAGACCTTGCCAAAGATGCGATCTGTCTCCTCCCGGAAGATCGTGCTGAAGATCACCGTGACGCGATCATGACTGGCTTTTATGTAAATCGCCTCTTCCTCTCGATAGTGGACTGCCATGACCTCCCCTCCCTCTTCAACTCCTTGGGGTGCCGATTCAGTGGTGTATCTAGAAGCTTCCTCCGACAGCTTTGCGAACTCATCGAATGCTCTCTCGAACGGAGCGGCCATGGCGTTTCGCTTCATCAGGGCCAGACGCATGATGAGATCATCCTTCGCCTCCTGCTCCGCCGGCAGGTTCTCCAGATCGATCAGAACCGAGAAGTCATAGCCGGGTTCGGGATCAACGATATAGGGGCCGTATTCCCTCTCTAGCACCTGCTGGGCCCCGTATTGGACGAGCTCTCGGAAGCATTTCACATTGAGGGAGATGAGGATCTTAGTTTTGGATTCTGGCGTAGATAGGTGGAAGGTGACTCCGTCGAAGTCGGAAACGATCTGATCAATTGATGAGGGCGGGGCTCTGTTGACAACATCAATCGGACGTTAGCTGGTAGCCTGGCATATACCGGAGGGGGCGGGGAGGGGGGAGCTGTACCCAGAGAACCGCTCCGTTAGGAGGGTGTGGATAAGGACGTTATGGTAATCCAGCAAAAGCATGTTGACAAACGCACTCGACCTCGGTCAATTCAGGGGTTATTTGGTCTCCGATAGTTTGCTTTCCCTTCTGGTCTTCAATCGCACGAAGGAGGGGGGGGGGGGGGTTCATGCCAGGATGGGGGTTACGTTGATGGGGTAGGGGAACAACGGCAGGCGGTGGGGAGGCCCGCAGTGGTCGCTGTCGCTCCCCGTAGCGGCGGCCGCCATTTGCGCCTATCGATAGCATTCGTTCTCCGAGCTCCCAAAAATTTTCCCAGGACGGAGACACCTAACGATGGTGAAGTCATATCTGTAAGTGGTCACCCAATGGACTAACGCAATCCTTTGGATGGCCTCTATGTACTGACGGTTACAGAAAGTTCGAGCATTCGAAGACTTTCGGGCTCGTCGCGTCCGCTTCGTCGAATGCGATCTGGGCCCGGGACGATGGCTTTTTGGGCTCTGCACGTCAGACAGGATCTGGAAGGGTCATCGTGGGCGCAAGTGAAGAGGTCCTCTGCTGGGATATTAAGAAAGGAGAACTATTGAGTAGATGGCACGATACAGCCTGCAAGGCGCAGGTCACAGTTATTACGCACAGCAAGACGGACGAGGATATTTTTGCGGTCGGGTAGGTTTTTCTCTCCTCGCGACAACCATTCACCTACTTTGCTCACATGTGTTCAGTTATGAAGATGGCAGCATCCGTATCTGGGACTCGCGAACCGCGACCGTGATCATTTCGTTCAATGGCCACAAGACCGCCATCACCCAACTCGCCTTCGATAGCGCCGGTGTTCGGCTCGCAAGTGGTTCAAAAGACACAGACATCATCTTGTGGGATCTTGTAGCAGAGGTCGGACTTTTCAAATTGCGCGGACATACCGACCAGATCACTTCGCTCCATTTCCTCATCCCCTCGATGGAACTTCTCAACGCTGCCGGCCTCAGTGACCACGCGGGTTTTCTACTGACGACGGGGAAAGATGCGCTAATCAAAGTCTGGGATTTGGCCGCACAGCACTGCATCGAAACACATGTTGCACAGTCTAATGGAGAATGCTGGAGCCTGGGTCTTTCACCCGACCAGAGCGGCTGTATTACCGCTGGCAACGACGGGGAACTTAAGGTCTGGTCCATCGATGAAAGCGCTATGCTCGATATTTCCAAAGAGAAAGTCGGATCAGATGGGCAGAAGATACTGACAGATCGGGGCACGTTTTACCGCAATGGCAAGGACCGCACGATTGGAATCAGCTTCCATCCACGAGCGGATTACATCGGAATTCATGGCTCGGAGAAGGCGGTCGAGATTTGGCGCATTCGCTCACAGACGGAGGTCCAGAAGAGTCTGGCGAGGAAGCGCAAGAGGAGAAAGGAAAAAGAAGCGCAACGCGCAGCTGACAAGGACGGAGCTGTTGCTGAGGTGGACAATGAGAAGTCCGAGGATGCATCCTCTGCGCCTGTCTCGGAGGTATTTGTATCGCACACTATCGTACGGACGGGTGGTAAAGTCCGGTCTTTTGACTGGATCAAAACGAAATCAAGTGGTGGTTTGCAACTCCTGGCTGCGACCACGAACAACCAACTTGAAGCGTACAGTGTTGTGACTGCCAACCAGAAGAACAAGGATGAAGAGGACCCTGAATACACCCGAAACCTGGCTATCGATATTCCTGGACATCGCACCGATATTAGATCCGTCGCATTGAGTTCGGACGATCGGATGCTGGCGTCTGCTTCCAACGGCAGTCTCAAGATCTGGAACGTCCGGACCCAGAGCTGCCTGCGCACCCTGGATTGTGGCTATGCCCTGTGCTCTGCTTTCCTTCCAGGAGACAAGATCGTCGTTGTCGGAAACAAGGATGGCCAGCTTGAGGTTTTCGATATTGCCTCATCGACTCTCCTGGATACTATTAAAGCGCACGATGGACCGGTATGGTCCCTTCATGTTCACCCCGATGGAAAGTCTTTGGTGAGCGGCAGCGCGGACAAATCTGCGAAGTTTTGGAACTTTCAGGTTGTGCAGGAAGAGATTCCTGGAACCAAGAGAACAACGCCCCGACTCAAGCTGGTCCACACCAGAACGTTGAAGGTTTCGGACGATATCCTTAACGTTCGTTTCTCACCCGACGCTCGACTGCTGGCTGTTGCTCTTCTGGACAACACGGTCAAGGTGTTTTTCGTGGACTCCCTCAAGCTCTTCCTCAACCTTTATGGCCACAAGCTTCCTGTCCTTAGCATGGACATCTCCTATGACAGCAAGCTGATTGTCACATGCTCAGCTGACAAGACTGCCCGTATCTGGGGTCTGGATTTCGGTGATTGCCACAAGTCGTTCTTGGCTCACGAGGACAGCGTCATGGCCGTTGCTTTCGTCCCGAACAACAAGGAAGGGAACGGCCACAACTTCTTCAGTGTCAGCAAAGATCGGTTGATCAAGTACTGGGACGGAGACAAGTTTGAGCACATTCAAAAACTGGCCGGTCACCATGGCGAAATCTGGGCTTTGGCAATCAGCCAATCTGGAGAGTTCATCGTCACTGCCAGTCATGATAAGAGCATCCGTACCTGGGAGCAGACTGATGAGCCTTTGTTCCTGGAAGAAGAGAGGGAGAAGGAGCTTGAAGAGATGTATGACAACAATTTGACTGCTTCCCTCGAACGAGATGAAGACGACCAGGACGGGGAAAAGGCCGAAGCCGTCGATGCCGGTAAACAAACAACCGATACCCTCATGGCAGGTGAGAAGATCGTGGAAGGATTAGATCTGGGAATGGAAGATTTGCAGGTCATGCGCCAATGGCGTGCCCTCAAGGCCAAGCAGCCGAATGCTGCACCGCCAGCACGGAATGCCTTGTACATGGCGTTGGGCAACATCTCGGCGGAGCAGCACCTCCTGAATGTTGTCCAGAAGATTCCTGCAGCCGCCCTCCAGGACGCTCTGCTCGTTCTGCCTTTCTCAAAGGTCTCTGCTCTCTTCACGTTTCTGAATATTTGGGCCAACCGCGAGTGGAACATTCCTCTCACATGCCGTGTGCTTTTCTTCATCCTCAAGGTACACCACCGCCAGATTATCGCCAGCAAGATGATGAGGCCCATGCTGGATGGCATCCGGTCCACGCTACGCCGGGTGCTCGCTCGCCAAAAGGACGAGATGGGCTTCAACCTCTCCGCTCTGCAGTTTGTCGGCCAGCAGATCCAGGAACAGGGCACAAAGGACTACATCGATGAAGCGGCCTACGAGGAACAGGAGAGGAGGACAGGCACGGGCAAGAAGCGGCAGTTTACGAGTGTCGCATGATTGCGCGGCAAGTGATCTATCTGTGTACATGCATATAAATGGCGTTTTAGACCTGTGTCGGCATATTTGGCTACAAAAAGTTTTATATCCTGGAGTTGTGCGTTCACGATTGGTTCCGTCCGCTACGTGTAAAATGAAATAAGAGAGATTTGTCATGATATTAAACTATGCATCAAACTCTTTTACAACCACCATTCACATCCACACACACACAGTACAATGTACCTCTCTTACAATAATTACAGCCAACAGAACCAGCAAACCTAGAAAGTACTATACTAATAAAATTGTCAGCATATGTAACCAAACAACCGACAGCCAAGGCAGCAGGATCAGGATTTCCACCCAAGCGCTCTGGGGCCCAGCCCAAGTCGAGACTGAAGGATGGGCCCCGGAGGAAGAAAGAAAAAAAAAAACAAAAAATCGACCGAACCAATCAAGCCACAACCGGGATACCATTCAGCAGAACCATTATAAGCATCGACGACAAGGAAGCAACAATGGCTCCTGCCATACCTCTTCCGGCTCTTCCTAATATACCGGTTCTTGGGAAATGTTCTCATCATATTGGTGCGGTTGTGGGGGAGGATTGATTGGTTCGCTTCTGTCTGCCTCTTTCTTTTTTTCTTCTTCTTCTTCTTCTCCTTCCGTTCGGGCTGGGGAGCTTGCATGGAGAATTGCGAGAGGGGATGGGATCTCGATAATGGGGATGGGGACCAGGGATGAATGGTGAATGATGGTATGCATACCTGAGTGTTAGTGTTGAAGGGACTAGCTAGGGTGTTGAATTGGGTTGAGGCGAGGGCGAGTGCGAGTGCGACTCGTGCATCATGAGTCAAGCTGGCAGCTCGTGTTGGAGAGAGAAAGTAAACTCGGGAGTAAATGTGCGGAAAGAAAAAAGAAAATGGGGGTTGTTTTCCGGTGAATCTGTCGGGCCGGGAGAGAGGTCACGTGTTGTTTGGATTGGTCATGGTACGGAGTATACAGTACTGTGTACAGGTAGGTAGAGTCTTCACCAGAGGTTTGAAATGCCCTGAAATAAATTGTTTTATTTTGAATCATGCAGGGATTTAACGTCTCTACATCCTGTTTGAGGTATTGAGTATTGGCTACGGAGCACGGTTAGTTCAATTTCCACTTTTACCCCCCAGGCATCCAAACCATTTCACGGTCCTGGCGATGGAAAGAGGCAGAAGTTGGGCTCCATTCTCATATCTCAGCCACAGTAACTCCAGGTGAAGGTAAGCCATAATGTACAAACCACCGCTTCATTCAACGGGTCGTAGCCATAATACCAGACGGCCGATGGGAGGCAACGGCTCACTCTAATACGCGACCAAAAATGAAAAGAAGCATGTGTTGGAGGAGGGTTGGGGTTAATGAAGCAGGAGAGGCGGGTGAAGTATGGAGCAGGAGCTTGGTGACGCGGCGGACAGTCACCGAGTATAAGGAGTTCTGGGAGCAGTGCAGTCACTTATTAGTAGTCTCGAGGTTCGTCTAGATTGCAGGTTCAGAGCAGAACGGGAGCGGCTTATGGCAGCCATTATTAAGCTCCTTGGGGGTCTATCATAACATTCCTATATGTCATGTCCGGTCATGAATCATAAGATCTGGCAGGCCCGCGTATATCCAGAGTAACAAATCCGCACCAAAACACCCATGCCAAACAACACAAGATTATTCAAGATGTACGCTTCATCAATCCGCAGTTTGAACATGTCCACCATTCGGTTTCCATGAATGACCCGCAGCTGTCACATAGCCATCCGAGGGGTCGCTTGTTCGCGTTCTGTTCGAGGGCAGCAAGAGACTCCACAGCCCGGACCCGGTTCTTGAATGGTTTTTGGATAGTCGAAGAACCCATTCGGCGCTTCCTGTTCACAGGCTTCGGATCACTTGAACCTATAGCAGGGGGTCCAGATGCAGACCTTGTTGCTGATGGCCGCGGCCGCTCCGATGCACAAGCGTCACAACAGAGAAAATCAGCCGGGTTCTCGAGCGTACAAGTTGGACATGCCCAGGGTTTATTGTATAAGCTGTCATCAGATATGGACGTAAGGTCAATAGGATCTGCGGGTTGCGGGGACGCAGTTGGCCTGCTGCTCTCTGGAACAGGTGGCGGGGAGAGCGTTGTCCGAGGTCCAGCGGGATTATCCTGACTCGGAGGGATGTAGGAAGGGCCGTATCTCTCTCGCTCTTCCTGCTCAATCAAGTCGATATACGCCTCCATGATTGCGCGCTCATTGGCATCGTCTTCCTCTGCCTTGGTCCGGAAGCCATTCTTAGAGGCCTCCTCTACGAGTTCTGTGCTGTTGTCGGCACCCGATGCGCAGCCATTCGTCACCTCCATGCGTCTCTGTGCTGCATCAGCAATAATTCTCCGCATATTGGTCCCACGTAGGACAGCCGCGCCGCCGAGTCGCTGTCCCGATCCCGCGGAAAGAGTCCGTCTTTGCTCTGCGGCTGCTCTGGCTACTCGACGGGCTTCATCGACAGGCATCTTACGGCCACCTAAGCGGCGGCCATGAGAAAGGAACCCTTCGCCCGTGTAGCCTTTGATAGCGAGCTCTTGATGCTCGTCGCGTAATTGGTTCCAAAGAGCATTAAACTGCTGATTATGTGGGCCATGCACGATATGACAGAGCCTATATCCGATTAGCCATTGTTCTTCTTGTAGGCGAAAGAGAAGAAAAGTACTTACTCATGGAGCATAGTATCTAACACGTGATCTAGAGGTAGAAACTGGCGCTCATCCGAGGGGTACCGCAGTCGTAGACAAATCTTCTGGCCCGCGTTGACGTTGAGACCAAGGAGGTTTCGTTGATGCGGGTAGAATTCGCAAAGGGTCCCTACCCTCCAGCCACGACGCCGCATAATTGGCTTGACGAGGGACGCGACCTTCTGTAGAACTAACAAGGCCTCCGATTCTCGCGGCCGGTGCTTGTCATGCTGGTATTCGAAGACCAGCGGGTCTATTTCCCGCATGATGACGATGGGGATGAAAACGCGAGAAGAATGGGGTGAGAGTTGGTCGGGGATATAAACGAGAGTGAGAGGATGATTTAAAATCGCGAGAAGAGAGAGGGAGAAGACAGAATGATAGTACAGATCTCGATGCAGATGCTCGCTACCGCCTCCGCCAGGTAGTAATCATGACTGAAGTTTTTCAGTGCATGTGAAACGTGTCCCAACAGGACCTCAACGCGCAATGGCGGATGACGGACATGACCCCGAGACGAGAGAAGGAGAAGCAGATGGACTGAGGCAAAGCAGAGAGAGAGGCCTGATTGATAATCTCCGCCAGTGGCAGGCACCCAGGCACCCAGATCACGTGTGCTCGCAGAGGCCCGGACCAATCAGGTGCTTTGTCACTGTATACGGAAATGACGAAGGAACGAAATGAAGCGACCGACAAGTTGAAGTGATCTTCTGAGGCTGCAGCCAGTTATATTCAAAATCTTCCATGAAACAGACATCTAAACATAAAGACAGTATAAGCTGTAAATTGAATATGAAATCAGGCGTCCCTGAACCATCATTGAAGACCATTCTTGTGAGACTAGCAACATAGACTTGCTCTGAGGCTTGCCTTACTGCCATGCCAGTCTCCAATATAGCACGGCTCACGAGACACTGATCTCAGTATAAAAGTGTTACTCTCTCCTTCTCTTCTTTCCCCTTCCTCTTCTCTCCTCCCCCAGCTTCTCCCAGCTTCCTCCACCTCTTCTCTGTCCTCATCTAAACAAACTCCTTCTTCTCTCCTTCCTGAACTCCTCAAATTCCAAACACACTTTCTTCTCTCTTCCCTCTACCCAGGAATCTTTTCCCTTCATTCACCAGCTTCTCTAAATCACAACCACTACCTCGGCTTTCCTCACTCAGCAAAATGCGCTGGACAGAGGACAACAAGGAGACCGTACGTCCCCCCCCACCCCTCCCCTACTCCTCCAAGATCCCCACTCACACAACCACCCAGCTCCTCCGCCTCATCTTCGAGACCCAGAGCTTTGTAATCGAACTGGACAAGATAGCCGACGCATGGCGTAAGACATCATCCCTACCTTACGAGAGGCCAAGACCAAGCACGCCACTAACACCAGTCACCCAGCGGGCGACGAAAAGCCCACCACCAAGGCCCTTAGCGAACAGCTGGGCAAGTACCGCAAGCCCGGATGCTCCGTTACCTTCAGCGCCGTCAAAAAGGGCAAGGGGGGCGGTGCTGAATCGGCGCCCGTGACTCCTCGAAAGAGACGCAAGAGTGCCAAAGCAAAGTCGTCTCCCGTTGCTGAGAGTGAAGGCGATGATCAGTCCGCTGACGCTTGATATGCTGGGTTCAGGAAAGAATGGGGCAGGCTGCTGTGGTCTTTAGTGAGTGGGGTTGGTGTTTTCGCGGCTTTGGATCGGTTAAGGGATCGGATCTAAGGATTTGGGCTGGATATCTGATGCGCTGTGGACTTTCGGATCGTTTGCATCGGATGGATTTTGTGGTGTGGTGGGATTGCTCTGCTGTTTCGTGACTACATAGATAGTAGGTGGCGCTTGAAATTCCCGAGGATACTTAGGTACTATGCATTGGGTCTTATGGCCACAATTGCCTGGTTAGGGGGGTTCTGGAATAACAGCTTCTTTTCTGCTTTTCTATCTTACCGTGCTTTATTCGGAATGTCGTGGTTTTTTTTTTTTTTTTTTTTTTTTTTTTTTTCTCTCTCCTCTGCACTAGGATTGTAAGCTTATAACCTCTCCGTGGCATAAGCTGCGACTTGTGATAAACACTGGGCAAGGCCTCGGGCTCGCCAGTACACTATGAACCACATGGAGAAGCATGGTTTGAGCTTGTCCAAATATTGACGAGCACAGATTGCTGCGAACTTAAAGGGTATCCCATAACAAACGGATTTACGGCTAGTTGAGGGACTGAACTGGAAATATAAGAAAGTTGATGATGTAACAACAGGTTAGAACGACTCTACCCAATAGCTTTCTCGCTTGCTGAGCTCGATAAATCCTTTCCAGGAAGATCTTGAAACCACGAATGCTGCAGGGCATCAGCAGCGCTGATACGCAGCTCTGGATTCAGCTGCAGCATACACCCCAGCAGGTCAGCACCCAGAGGATCTAAGGATGGCATAATATGCTGCAGGTTCTGCGGGGTGTAGAGTGGAAAGTTAGTCCTGTATTGAGGCAACTGACTGACCCCAGGCCAGGTGAGTTCCGTTGGTGTGCCCAGAACGTCGAAAATCTCCTGCAACTGGTCTTCATTCGTTGTGCCCGCGAACAACGGACGGCCCGTAAGCATCTCCGCCATAATGCACCCAACGGACCAGATATCAATGTTGGTGTTGTAGGTGTTGCTCCCTAGCAGTACATCCGGGGCTCGATACCACAGAGTCACTACCTCGTTGGAGAAGGTGCTGATAGGGATACCAAAGGCACGGGCTAATCCAAAATCTGCGAGCTTCAGGCATCGGTTTTGATCGATCAGCAGGTTTTGGGGCTTCAAGTCGCGATGCATGATGCCGTTGTCGTGACAGAAATAAATCCCGCGCAGCAATTGATGGGTGAATGACTTGATGGTCATGATGTCGAGTGGGTGGCCTTGAGCATCCATGTAGCTTCTGAGGTCCTTGTCCATATACTCGAACACCAACACAAGTTTATCCTCAACATTCACCACATCTTGCAAGGACAGAATGTTTTCATGCGTGAGTCCTTTCATGAGCGAGATTTCCCGAATTGCTGTCGACGGTGCTCCCTCCTCGCAATCGAGATGGATCTCTTTCAAGGCCACGAATTCATTGGTTTGACGATTGCGTCCCTTGTACACCTGGAAATAGAGGGGAGGAATACCATTTCGTTAGACATCACCAAGTAATTTTCTTGCCGCTTTTCCAAGGGATGGAGTAACAAACCGTTGCATATGTGCCTTGGCCCAGCTGATGTGACCATCGTCAGTGACTGAGATGCCAGATGATTTTCGAACTTTCCTCGTTCATGGAAGCCTCTTAACGGGAAATACAAACCTTCTCCAGCTGCTGGAAGGAGCCCTGATGAGGGGTAGAGAACATGTTCATTGCTGTTGTGTTACCAGCCAGCGCGATGACATGAGCGTCGGAGGACACGGAGACGAGCAAACATGCTGAGGGGCATATTAGTATCATATTATATACTGCCATGTCATCCGCCCAGAGGGCTAGAGCTAGCTAGTATCGGCAAATAAATGACACAAGATCCTCGGATCAGTCGGTAAGCAGGGATCGTTCCTTGCTTCTGTGCTGGGGTAGCTGTGGATCTCCGTGCCTTTCCCAGATCCGATCATTATTCACCGCGCCTTGCACTGCAACTCAAAAGTTGTCATCTCACCCGAGTATTTCTTGACCGTTCGTTCTACCCTTCGTGTCTTCTCCGGTGGGGTGGTCAATCGAATGGTCGCACTCCCACCTACGTTAGCCTTTGGCACGCAGATGAAGAAATAATGGACGTTGCATGATGGCTGAAGTATTGACATCACCGGCGTGCCCCTCGAAGGTGACTGATCCACAGTCAATGTTATTAATAGGGGGCAGTGTCAGGCATCTAGCTTAACCACAAGAAGTGCTCCATACATACAAGCACCCGGAAGACTGTGGGCAAATTGCCCGCTCTGGTTGGACGAGGCAAAGCGGCAGCTAACTTAGCCTGAATTCTCAACCAATGACTCGGTTTCTCCTCTTGCCGGGGGATATCTATGATGCGACTCAAAAAGGCAGGAACGAGGAAGTGCACATGACCTGCACGCCATGACGGTGTTGAAGGCCGTCAATTTGCAGGACCAGGCGGGACAAAGTGATCCAGATTCCAACATGGCATGGTTGCTACACACAACCCCAAGACATCATCACTGCACCTCATCTGGTCAGACAAAAGCCACCATGTCCCATGAGCATGAATGGGGCCCAGTAGAATGGACTGGACCAGTCCAACTGAGCCAAAATCATCTTCGACATTGTAAGGAGAAACGGTGCGTCGGGCACGAACTCCCCCGGAAGGTGGTCATCTGTATCCACTGTCGCTGTCTTCTTGCTCCAGTCATCCAGCAATTGGTCCAGGAATCTACTGGCTTTGCTGTAATCAAACTGGCAGAGCTCCACTTGCGCGTCTCTCAAAGCAGTTGCTAATGAAAGGTGTGGCTTATCCTTCAGGTTCCGATAGAAGAGAATCATCATCATCATGGACCCAAAGTCACTGACCTTCCAGAGTGTCCCCATATACGCTTGACACCCCGTCCCCAGTACGACATGAGAAAACCCCAGGAGGTCGCTGCTGCCAAAGGTTGCCTTGCCGAGCCCGCTCAAACATGCAGCAAATACAAGGAGGTTGGCATTGCTCTGGATGGCAGACAGATCGAGTACACGGAAGTCTTCTCCAATTGAGATCGACGACAAGAGAGGGTTTCGGTAGTCAATGTCGCCGTGCGTCCCGACATGCAGAATGGACGATGTGCCCTTGATATATTCGCGGAAAGCCTGGCGGGAGAGGTGGGATGCTTCAATCGGCCAGGTGGAGAATATCCGGGCAATATTGACTGCCTCAATACCTGCCATATGCAGATTGAGTTCTGTACCATCTCTCGAGACATCGGCAGGTTGCTCCATGGGTGACTTGGCAAAAACGGATACTGTCGTAGCCGCTGACGATGTTGATAGGGATGGCGACGCTGACTGTCGATGAAAGATATGGTGCAAGACTGTTAGGCTAGGGATCTGGGATACGACAGCATGCATAACAAGCGGCTTGCCGTCAAAGACGAGGACCGCAAACGGAAATGCGGTCAATGGCTCTGATACGGAAAAAATCACATGTTTCTTCGGTCGGATTATTTCCTCGAATGGTACCAGCAACACAGAAGAGATCTCGCCTGATAGCTCACCAAGAAGCTGTTTGCGTCTTTCCTCTTGCTCTCCTAGGTACCCGGTCATTTCTCTCATGATCTGCATCAGGCGTATGACAGGCTTTCGTATGTCGACAGTACGAGATGCTCCTTGGTGAACCTTTTCGATCCCGTTTCTCGTCACTGCGAATGCGATGCAGCCACGGGTTCCGAAGGTCGCTTCTATAACCACGGCATCTTGCTCAATGCTTCGATAAAGGAGTTTAGGATCTACCACTGAGTTTGTTGCATCAGTGAGGCTGATCGCAACTGATGAGTGTTCGCCTGATTCCAGCTCATTGAGGTCATTTCGAAGTTGCAGAACTTCTTTCTCCCGTTCCGGACTTAGCTGCTTGAGGCCAAGAAGCGTCCGGAGAGCCCGCCTCTTATAAAATGTCTCGGAAATTGAGGCACTCCTGTCATCCACTTGCTTTCCTTCAATAGTCTGTGTCTGTAATGAATCAAGCACTGCGCGTGCTCGGTTTGATTCCACAAACAACAAAGCATGTTCGGCCCATGACACGCCTGCTGGATGACCATGATCATAACGGTTCATTATGGCCACCGGAACTTCGCCTTGCCTGCAGCTAAGGCACGCACGCGCGAGGTCTAGAATGACCTCTCCAGTCCATCCTGGCGTGGAGCCTCCGATCCGGGCATCCACATCGTTCGTATTCTGTCTGCGCAGCTCGAGCATTTGCCGAGCTTCAAGCAAACTGCGAAAAGCCTCTTCTGAATGGCCTTTCCTTAGCATGATCGCGCCATAATGACTCAGTCGGAATGCAAAGGTGTATGCATCCTTATCTATGCGCTCAAAAAAAGTCGGGGAAATCTTAACGACCAAATCCAAGATCCGAAAGGCTCTTGTCCAGTCCTCAACGAGGACGGTGAAAGTCAGTGCATTCTCCGCCACGTTTTGAAAGGTGGATTTGATTCCAATCCCCTGGAGATACCCTTCCAGACTTCCTTCAAAGAGAAAATCATCATTCATGCTATCAAGGATCGAACGAGCTTTTTCAAGGTCCCCAATGCGGTTACAAGCAAGAATCCGGTAGAGGTCCCTAGTATATACCTGCTCAAGGCTTTCAGCTTCATGGACAAATTGATGAACAGCATTTTCAGCGCCAAAAATGTCGCCTTCCTCTAGATAGCGGTGGAATGCAACCTCAGCGGAAGCATGCTTGACACGAGCCACCTCGTCTGCCAGGGCCTTCTTCCAGAAATCTTTCCGTTTCGACTCCGGGTATGATAGAGCGAGAGAAAGTTGGTTTTGGTCCAACATTCTTTCTATCATGTCTTCACGATATTCCCGGAAGCTCCCATCATGTTCGATCAATCGAGAGAGTTTCGATTGCCATTCGTCAAATGCCTGCGAATCCTCGAGGCGCTGGTAGATGTTGGTAACGTATCTTTTGAATGTCCAAAAGGTGTTAAATTTGCTTGCGAGGAGTATCTTGCGATCCACATTGCCTTTCAAGGTATCAGAAACACTGCTAATCATGGAATCATAGTTGTTGCTGACGAGGTCCACCATCGAGATCGCTTTTTCGATGAAAATTCTCGTAGCTGCTGAATTAAACATGGAATGTTGCATCCATGCGCGAAAGACTAACGTTTGAAACATGGGAATCACATCGCCCAGGGCCTTGAAGACCTCATAGGCACATTCCCACGCCAACAGGGCGGTGTCCATCCTTGAAAACCGAAGCCATTCCTGACTTCCGAAGCGTAACATTAATAGCCCGACAAAATGAGCTAGAATCTCATTTTTGTTCTGGACAGCCCATTGACCGAGGCTACGCGCGACTCTTGGAATCTCCCTGGTAATCCCCTGTGTTATTTCAAGCAGTATCAGGTGGGCTTCGACCATGCGAGCATTGACCTCGTCTCTGCCAAAAAGCTTTCGAGCACAATGGAGTTTCTGCTTCGCAACATCCAACACACTTCTTCTTTCCTCACCGACCGGGAGCAATAGGCGCGCTACGCTGTGCAGGCAGCACCCTTGTCGAAGCATAACCGCAGCTTGGCCTCTCTTGCAATCGCAGTCTTGGAAAAGTCTTTGAGCTGACTCGTAGCATTCCTTGACCTGTGCTGGATATTCAAACGCGATATCTGCTTCCACAGGGTCCCACAGGATTTCTTCTCCAATTGAGGAAGAAGAATCGATAGCAACCAAGTTCAATGAAATAGGGCTGACAAAGCAGGGGCTCGATAAGTCGTCACCTTCGATCATCTTGCAGTTGCCCATGCCCACCCGGTCATCCTGTTTTTCATACCTCTCATATAGCTCTCTCAATACAACCGTGCGGGTTGAGCCTTGACATGCGATATGAAACTCAGCAGCGAGCCGAGAAAGGTAGGTTGCAATTCCTGTCGAGCCTTTTTGCTCCGCTCTTATGCGATAAGTGAGCAGGTTTTTAGAGCTCTCCTGAATCGAAGGCATCGGGTCTGCGCCATCTGTGTGGGAAGGGACAGCGCGAGGAAACAGGGGATGGAATTGGGCAGTCAGGTTCCTGTATTGGAGGGGGAACCAGTGGATGACATTCAGGACCTGACAGAGTTCCTGATCGCGAGGTACTCCCGTAGGAAGATACTTTTGGACATTGTTCATGAATTTGACCGAGATATCGTCAGCGCCAATGACCTCACCGAGGAAGGGTATGCTGAGTGGCCTTCCTCGCTCGTGGTAAAATCGAAGTGCAGGTGGGTAGCGCCGAACATGGTCGACCAGCAGAGTGTAGTTTGCATAGCGGAGACCCCATTCCGGCGGCAGGCTGTCAAGAAGACCATGTAGGGCAGCCAGGCAGTCATACGCATCTCGCAGCCTGCCGGTCAGAATGAAATAAACAGACGCACACCGCAGGTACTCTGCGTAAGGCACAGGCTCAGCCATGGAGACTTCTGGCTTGACCTGCTGCAGTTTGTCCCATGATGCATCCAGGTCCCCGCGATACTCTTCGGGGGCAAGGCTTCGACCGCAGAGGTCGATGAACTGATCGAAATCCATCACTCCGAGATGCAGGAGATCCACTGATAGTACCACGCTGGCGGAGGTGAGATGTTCTGCATCTTATAGTATATATATATACAGTTACACCCGTCCATTCAGGCGTGTTCGCCCGGAATTACCGATTCTGGGCCGCCTCTCGACCCGCATGATACTCGATAGATAATACTACTAAGTAATAAGCCTGGACGGCCTCGGCCCGCCATCCCCAAGCCCCGCTTGTCCCAACTGTCATTGGATTCCGATGGATCATGCAGGGCTGAGCTCCTCGCTTACTTGGGCTGGTTTGCGTCAGTCAGTCAGTCAGCCCCGCGCAGTCAGCCCAGGTTCCTACAACGTATACATATTACATCAGTAGCAGGTTGAAGTTGAAACTCAAATTCAACTATTGCATGATAGTACACCCACTTATACAGCCGACGCTAATCTGCATTAAATCCATTCAGTATGGCGGCCAGCGACGACTCTTCCTTCTACCTCTACGGAGTGGGCGAGAAACCCGAGGCCCTAACACTCGGATCCTTGGTCTTGGAGAAATATTGGCAACCGCTCATCGCGCGACATTATACACATGAAATGCTCAGGTTTTCTACCCCCCCCTTACATACATCTGGTGTATACAGCCCACCAGTCTGACTATTGAGGTAGCGACGAGGCCTTGCAAGAACATGCCTTCACCAGCAACCTTACAAACGTCACCTTCCACGGCTCCTCTCGTCTATCCCCATCCATAGGTCTCAGCGCCGCCGATATTATCGATCTCAATCTCGCCTGGAACAAAGACCTCGAGCGCATCGTCACTGCCGAGAAGGGGACTCGAATAGTCCTCAAAGAGTATGCACCCGCCCCTCTATGTTCAATATTCACACTGCTCACAAGTGACGCGTAGCCCCGAATCATTCCTCACTGCATCCGTTCTCAACAACCCACTCGCTCAACAGAAGCTCAAACTCTGGCTCTCTGCCGCCCGTAGTGCCTATGTGCTGAACTTCAAATTCGCCCGCCGCCCCAAAATCTGGCTCCTCACTGGCCTATATATGCTCGAAGGCACCCGCACAGTTGTCTCGCGGGGTCACTCCAAGGATGCCTCGGCGGGAATCTCATCGTCGGTCCTGGGGGCGTTGTCCGGCGTGCCGGTGGGCGGATCCGTGAGTCTGGGCCATGAGACATCGTGGGAGTTGGCGATGGAAGTGCCTGAGCGGCACGTGTGGGCTGCCCAGTTTCGCTTGCTGGATGCTCAGTTCATTAAGATGGGTAAGACTGGACTGGAAGGGGTGCAGCTTCCCACATCCATGGGACTCTATCGGGACTTCATGTCGGTGAATACGGTTCGGGGTGCAGGGCAGGATGGGGTGGAGTTGGGACTGCAGAGCGAGATTGATGACGAAGAGGAAGACGCTTTCTCGGAGGATGGGGTGGGTGAGGATGAGCAGGAGAATGAGGAAATGGCGGAGTATGAGAAGCGCCTGGAAGAGGCGATCGGGTTGTTTGAGGGGGCGCCGAAGCACTTATTGGAGTAGTGACTGTTACTCCGTACGGCTGTTAGTGGCCCCAACTGGTGAATATAGATATAGATATATATATATACATACATACTCAGGACAGATATTCTGCCCCTGTTTCTTGCTGGCCGATGTCCTCGAGCCCACACATCCATGGTAGTATTCCGGTGACAAAATAAATACAGGAAACACATGCAACATGATCTTTGGGTATAGATCGGTCCTCTCCAATGGGACGGGATCGCTCATGTGACCCGCCCGCCGATAAAGATCATAATCTTCATTGCCGCAGACTTTCGCCTTCCTCAACCATCTTCCCATCTCGGACTTTCAGGCACCTGAGAGCTGAGAGCAGGCCCATTCACCATGACCAGCGACGACCAGTTCTTCTTCGACTACGTGAGTTGATGTATCATGTCTACTGCATACCCACCCCCGCCCGCACTGACACCTCCCTGTTCTTCCCCCCAGCTGGCCTCGATACCGCATGACGTAAGAAAATACTCGCTCCAAGTCGCCGAGTCGATCGACCGACAGGTGGACCACGCCGCCAACGCAATCCGAGATACCCTCTCCGGCCAGTCATGGCTCCCTGCAACTGTCCGGCCTGTACCTAGATATCGACCTAGTCCGCCCCTGTCGCATTCCTTCGTTGATCGCGTGCACGAGTGGGTTTTGCATCATAGAGCATGGAGCGCCGCGATTCTTGCCTTTGTCGGCACCAGCTGCGTGCTGTACTACGGGAATAAGAAATTGAACGGGAAGCGACGGAGAGCGAGGAGAGCGGGAAATGGGGCCCGAAAGGAAATCGTGGGTATGCATCCTCGCCAGCCTCCATCCGTCTGTTCGCGATCTAATTGCTACGACAGTTGTTGCCGGGTCCCCACATGAGCCCATGACCAGAGCGATCGCCGCCGATTTGGAACGCCGAGGATACATAGTCTACGTGACGGTTACATCTGCGGAAGAAGAACATCTCGTTCAGTCGGAGAATCGCGTGGATATCAAAGCTCTTTGGCTGGATCTCTCCGTTGTACGAAACCAAGCATCCGCGCATGGAGTCAAACTTGCACACTAACCAACCATCTCAACCCGCATAGGCACCTCCGTCTCCATCCGATATCCACCCATCCCTGGCTGAAATCCACTCCCTCATCACAAAAGCGCAGTCGCCCATGCCAGGAATACCACCACATACCTGCCAGCTAAGCGGCCTTATCCTCGTGCCTTCGCCCAACTACGCATCCGGCCCAGTGGCCACCATCCCCCCTTCCTCCTGGATCGACACGGTCAACACCCGCCTCCTCTCACCTATCCTCACAACCCAACTCTTCCTCCCTCTCCTCACCGTCCGCAACACCAACAGCACCATCGTCCTTGCCTACCCATCCATCTCCTCGTCGCTCTCCGCTCCCTTCACCAGCCCCGAAGTCACGACCACACGCGCGCTCTCAGGGTTCGCAACCTCCCTCCGCCGAGAACTCCGGCTTCTCCAGCACAACAACATCGATGTCGTGGAACTGAAACTCGGCAACATCGACCTGGGCCCGCAGTACCGCAACGCTCAGAGCCACATCACCGGCACGGAAGTCCTTGCCTGGAGCGTTCAACAGCGATCCCTTTATGCCTCGCAGTACCTGAACAGCATCGAGCAGCGACCCGTTGCATCCGCAGGCCCCGGCACAGTCCGTGGCTCGTCGGTGCGAACGCTCCAATACGCGCTTCAGGACGCACTGGAAACTCCGTCGAAAGACATTTTCGGAAGGAAGGTGGCCAAGAAATCGACCATCTATGTCGGACGAGGAGCACGGTCCTACAGCCTGATCGGCGAGTGGGCTCCTGCTGGTCTGGTGGGGTGGATGCTCGGGCTGCGGACTGGGCAGCAGCCGTTCTCTTCTGGGGACAGCCCTAGCGGGGGGAGTAGTGAGACGAGCTGGGAGAAGATGTAATGTTGAACATGAACAGTTGGACTATAACGGTTGCGATAATATATCCTCTCTTCTCTTCTCTTCTCTTAATCCTAAAGTGCAATGCACATTGGAAAGCTCTCTTCTCTCATTAACCCCTGTATCTTAACGAAGCATATCATTCCAGACTGAACCATACTATACTAATAGGCAACCTGTTCTGTATCATATCATGCATCCACCATCCTCCAGATAATTGCTAATTAAACCCCACATATTAAATTAATCACCACACACGGCGCGATAAATAAACCCTCCATCCGACCCATTCCATCCATCCCATCCCACCCTTAACTTCCCTCAAGGTATCAATCAATCCCATATCATACATATCACATAACAACAACCTCAGCAATCAAGCCTTACGACCAAGAAAACAAAACAAAACAAACCCAAGCCAACAACCAAGCCAACAACCAACCAACCAACCCATCAGAACGCCTAAGACCGAGCAACCTCCACCTCCACCACCTCCACGTCTGCCGCCGACCGATCAGGATCATACGCCGACCGCTTCACCATCCCACGTGTCAGTCTGCGACGCAACCAGATCAAGCACCAGGAGAACACGAAGAAGACGAGGATGATGGCGAGGATGGCGAAACAATAGCCCGTGACCTTGGCGCTGTGTTCGCCGTGCGGGCCGACGTCTAGGAAGGAGTAGGTGTAGAAACCCTCGGTGTGGTAGGTCAGGTAGGCGAGGGCGACGTAGAGAAGTAGCAGGAAGATCAGGACGGCGAGGCTGAGAAGAGGGTGCGGGTTTGTGGTTGCGAGTGTGATTTCGAGGAGCGCGTAGAGGGAGTTGAGGCCGTGTTGGGAGATCTGGATTCGGGGGGGAGGGTGGTGTTGTTAGTGAGGGAGGGGTTGTGATTTGTGAGGTGGGGGATGGATGTGTACGTGCTTGGTATGCATAGTACTTATGCATATGATATGCATATGCATGATGGAGGAGGAGGGGAGGGAGTCTGTAAGGGGGGGAAGGGGGGGGGGTTGTTTACATTCTGCCATGCGCTCATGGTCACGGTGAACCAGGGTCCGGAGAAGAGGATACCCCAGTAAACGATGGTGACGAGGAATGGGTAGGTGGTGATGGTTGTGTAGAAGAGGCCATGCAGGGCGCGCAGGGCTCTGGGCCAGCGGTCGAAGAGAACGGATCGGCCCTTCAACGCGTAGCAGGCCGTGTGGATGGAGGCAAAGAGCATGTAGAACCCGATGCCCCAGTAGGTGAGCCACGTGAAGTAGCTGAAGCTCTGGCCGATCTCGTCGCGGTCGCCATGGGTGCCGTACCAGCCCCAGATGAAGAAGATGGAGGTGAATATGTAGAGGGAGATGGCGCCGCGGAGGATGGCGTACGCGAGGGGAGGAAGCAGCCACGAGGTCTCATAGACGTGGTCGCGGTCCAGGGACGGGTCGACGTGGAGGAGGTGGTAGAGCGAGAGGGATTTGCCCTTGTTCATTTTGATGAAGGTCGGTCGGTCGGTCGGTCCGGAAATCCCTTCACTTGGTCAGGTAGGTAGGTAGGTACTGGTGGTGCTAGTAGCTGGGTTGGGGTTAGGGCTGGCTGCGTGTATGGATGTAGGAGATATCTATAGTAATATCTAGATCATGACTGACGGGTTCAGTTGTTGGTGTTCGGGCTGGAGATGAACAGGCGCGAGGGGACGCACGACCAGAGTTTAATAAAATCACACGGGCTGTCTATCTCTTCCTCTGCCCGCGCTCCTCCCTTGGTAAATGCTCTCCTTAATATTGACCGATCATCTTCAACTTGATTAGGCTCAAGGTGCTAAGACTAAGCTTCTGCGGAGCGTGGCCGAGATAGCGACTCTAGAAGGGCACGGAGAGCGTCTTGATTGGGCGAGCCGAAGTATGGGCGACTCCGCTGCTCCTCCGGAACTCACTTAGCTCGCGATGGTGACGGTGGTCTGTGAGGTTGGACCGTTGAAGAGATTTCGCTTTTAATTAAGATTAATTTCTGGTGTCACTTTGCTTCTGGCTTCTGGTCTCAGGTCTGTTCACAGTCTGAGACAGGGCTGATCGCAGGAATATCTGCTGAGCTGCTCAGCAGATATTCCATACTAAGTACTCCGTACATGGTACATAGTACATACGTACTGATGACTACCAATATCATTTGCTAATGAGGTGGTACGGCGTACGTTGCACCGACTCCTGCGCAACCATGGTTTGTCGGTTGGTGCCCGAAAGCACAGGCAGGCGAGGTGGTGCGGTTGCACACCTCAGGCAATCAGCGAGGATGTAAAACATCGAACACTAACTATCTACTAAGTCAACTCGATCATTCTTCACAAGTTCGGCGGCAGAATTTCCCGATGCTGCAGTGTCTTGATTGATGCGCCAATCACAGCGGTCGGAGGGTTGTTTTAGGCTGTCTTTAGGCTGTCTGGATTCTGGAGTCCCGCGACGTTTGTGCCTGGTGTCGGACCAGCCGACCAAAGGATGCACTGGGGCCGGGGGAGGGGGGTATCAGAGCCAAAACACTAACTAAACAAAAGAGAAAATCGGCCCTCATCATGGGCGATGACGAGGGATAGGTTCATTATTGTTCATAGCTCACACTCCTTTTATTATTCAGGCTCCCATGCCAAGCAAACGTACCGAGTAGTCAGGTTGGATGTTGAGCCTTTGAGGTCCTGGATTCGCTCGTACGGCGTAAGCCAACCAACATGACTACTACTTCTACTTACATGAGACAGCCTAACTAATCGGCATCTTGGTGGTTACGCCGTCCAACAACCCTTTGTTTTTCTTTTCTTTTCTCTTTTGACTTAAAGTGTTGCCCACACCGTCTGCATGTACTACTGTACCCCGTAGGTATGTTCATGTTCAAAATAGTAGTCGACATGGGTGGAAGATAAACCCGAGCCACCTCCTTCTTCCACCACACGGACCTGCTGTCTAGATAGTGGACACTGGACAGGCAACTATCATATTGCAGTAACTACTTAACTCCTAAGGAGGGGGAGGGCAAGAACCTATGGGATACCATCTTCGAATCAGGACCGGAGGGGAGGGGAGAGGGGCGTGCCCGACTGCCAGTGGGATACGAAAATTTGCAGGGGAGGCGAATATAAATAGCAAAGAGCCGAGTGTGGTTCGGACTCCACCAACGATTCAGGTTGAACCAAACTTGGGCGATACCATCTGGCATCTAGGCCTCACGAATCACGATGGCCGAGATTCCCATCCCCTTCTAGAAGCTGGCCATGCCATTGAGCGACCGGAGGGGTTTCCCCCCGTGCCTGAAGGAAGCCCGGAAGCCCTGAACAGGCTGCTGCCATCAATCAATCAATAAAAGGGAGGGACAAATAACAATCAATAATGCTGCTGCAGGAGACCCGGCGACCCCTGACCGACCTGCTCGGTACCTTACGGTAACCGGCCGGGTAATGGGTAAAGATCTGCCCCCTCAAGTGGTGCGGTTGCCAAGACCCGCGGGCCTGTCAGCGACGTATGGGTATGTAACCGACGTAACGAGGCCCATGGCTGCCCCTGAAATGGGGGAGAAATGGGGGGGAATGGGGCCGGCTGTTCGCCCAGCACCGCGCTGATTGGGGCCCCAAGGGGAGGGGCAGCGTCGCATGGCGGCCGGCGGTAATGGCGTTACCGTTCTTCCCCTCCGCGTGGAGACCGCCCAGAGCGACGGTCCTTGTTTGGGGATCGTCATGACGGTCAGCGTAACAAACCGATCATGGTGAGTGAATCTAACTTGTTCCTGTCCCTGTCCGTCGTCCCTTTCCTTTTTCCTTTCCCTTTCGGCCTCGTCCTCACTAGTCCAGTACCTAGTACAGTAGTTGTCGCCCTCCTCCTCGCCCTCCTCGTCGTTGCTCGTCCTTCTTGTCTTCTCTCCATCCCCCTCTCCTCTTCTCTCCTCTCTTCCGCGATGCGTCTCCTTGTGTGACGGCCATCAACCATCCACCCATTGTTGATTCAGTCCCAACATAGCATCCTACAGACACGGGGCGCATCATACCACCACTAATTGGCCGCCTATCTCCCCCCCCTCCTCATGTTCCAAAGCCTGACTTGACCGATTATCTGCTTGCTGTCTGGAGTTGCTCGCCTGCCCCTCTCCCTCCATCCTCGATCTCTTCGCTCTGGGGCTGTCATTCCTTTGTGTCCTCCGCCCCCTCCTTGTGCCCGTGTCAGCTCTTCGCTGCCCCGAAGGCCACTAGCCCTGCACGTATAACGGCTCACCAGCATTCCGAACGTCAAGCGCCACCGCCAACTCCCCACCCACCCTAGCCTCTATCCCACATTCTTCATGCAAATCGGTTGAACGTTCGAAAGTGTCACCCACCGATATCGGTTTAATGAATTGACTGACCGAGTTGATTGAACCCTGGGTGGAAGGACCTCTGTGACCGCAGCGAATTGTCCATTATAAAAACAACCATGGCCTCCCGGCCCAAGTTTGGTGAAAGCCGATCCCCCTCCCACGACGTCCTTCGCAGCGGCGCTCCATCGCCGCGCATTGAGCACTACGATGGTGAAATTCCTCCCGCGCTGTCTCCGCTCGATGCCTTTGCCGCTCAAGGTCGGCTCCTGGCCCGTCAGTTGGAGGAGTCGGCGAGAAGGAACCGTCGTATGAGCAGGCTCCCCCCCTCCAGTGTGGCCCGTTCCTTATCGCAACCCCGACCCGGATATTTTCGATCTCCATCTTCGAGCGAGTCTTCTCAAGGGGGAAGAGGTGGCCGTAAAGAGTTGACGAGACAACCGACGCAGAAGATGAACCCCGAGGTGGAGGAACCCAAGTTCCGTCCGCAGTCTGAACACCCCCGTCTAAGCGGGGTATCTCACCTGACAAACGACATGGGCGATTATCCGGAGGAGGACGAGGACCTTACCCCCAAGAAAGAGCCCAACGCTTTCGACCTGCCGCGCGCAGACTCGCCGGAAGACGTTATGTCCTCATACGGCGCACCCGACAGCGCGGCTGACTGCACCCCTCGTTTCTACGCGGTCTCTCCTACCAGCGTTGCGCCAGCTGGCGTGGCTCCTCCCGTGGGCGTCACCCTGGTTGGACCCTCCCGGACCTCGTCGACCGATTCAGCCTCTCGTCTAAACATTCCGCGAGGCCTGGCCCCGCCAGCCTCTCCGCTATCTAGGCCATCCAGCAGTTCCCGAACGATGCAGCCTGAGAGCTCTGACGACGACTACAGCAGCTCGAATGCGGGATCGACGTTCTCGAAGCCGCGGAAAATGTCCGTTAGCAGTGCGGTGTCACTGCCATACTCCCCCATGTCATCTTCCGTCATCCGCTCACATCCCCGGTCGCCATCCATGAGCTCGGAGACGTCGAACACCGGAGGTCACCTCCCGCGACCATACAATTTCTCGCGCCCGTTGAGCCGGTCCAGCACGAGTGTTTCAGCACCCGGTCCAATGGGCTCGTCAGAGTCGGCAGCCGCCAACCTACAGACCGCGATCAACCGTGGACACAAACCTAGGCCAATCGTTGTGCCATCGCCATCGGATATGCCCTTCAACCCTAATGAAGACCCGTCATCTGCCGTGTCTTCGTACACCTACGCCAAGTACTCCCTGCCTCGCGGGCGTGCGGTATCGAGAGACTCTGTGGTCTTTTCAGGCCTTCAGACCCCTCACTTCGAGTGGCAGGAGCCGTTGTTTGAGAGCCCACCGCGGCACAGTACAGCGGGCCCCCCTCAACCGGCAAGGACCCCGTCCCCAGTGCCCTCTTGCCAAGCGTCCATTATCTCGAAGACGCGCTCGATGTACGAATCGCCGTCTTCAGCTCGTCGATTGTTGACACCAGAGCCGCCTCTGCCTCAGCAAACTCCCCCGTCGCCTGACGCGACACCATCTCAACCGGTCCCTGCCGAACCAACCCATACAGCTCAGGAATCCACAGAGCCTGCCCCTGCCGACCCTATGCCCGCCGACCCTACATCTAGCGAGGAGGCTTCCATGGAACAGCGGGATGTAGAGGTCTCGAAGAGTGACCATACCGATGCCACATCTTCCGCGGGCTCGGAATCTACGGTCCGCCCGCAAACCGGCCGGACAAACACGAGTTCCGCTGCAATTACGGCGGATGAGCATGTCACAAGGGGCATCGAATGTCACGAGAGAGGATCTCTGAACGAATCGACGTACCATCTGCGCATTGCAGCCAAGCAGAACCACCCAACCGGGATGCTGCTATATGCATTGGCCTGCCGGCATGGGTGGGGTATGCGGCCGAATCAACGGGAGGGCGTACAGTGGCTGCGCAAGGCCGTGGATTCCGTTGGCATCGAGCTCATGGATGACTCTAACCCAACTATTCCCACTCGCGCCAGAGAGCTACAAAAGGCGTATCGGGCCCAGTTTGCGCTGAGCATCTACGAGCTTGGCGTGAGCCATCTGAACGGATGGGGCATTGAACAGGATAAGTCGCTGGCCCTGCGTTGTTTCGAGATCGCCGGCCAATGGGGAGATGGTGATGCATTGGCCGAGGCCGGCTTCTGTTACGCAGAAGGCATCGGCTGCAAGAAGGACCTGAAAAAGGCGGCGAGATTCTACCGCCAGGCGGAGGCGAAGGGGATCAATATGGTGGGAAACAGCTGGTAGGTTCCCGACCGTGGCATTTGTGGTGGGTGGCTGAGGCCGGGCTGACACTTCTCTACCAGGATATACAAGGACAAGTACATGGCGGAGGATGAAGCCGCCAGCCGGTCGCGCGGTCGCGGTCGCGGCCGTCAGGCTGGCAGCACGCCCGAGAAGGCCAAGCAGCGCAGCAAATCGCGGACGCGCAGTCTTTTCCACCGCAAAAAGTCCGTTGCCGCCGAAGCATGAAATGGAAGGAAGGTTGTACCACCGCCACCCTGCGACCCTGCAGTGTTTCTTTGCATCCGAACGCTCGGCGACTGCATCAGCGAGCAGCAAAAAGCTTGTCCTCCTGGGCTTCTGTGATCGGGCCCTTTGCGATTTGACCTAATTCCTGAGACTTTTGTTTCTTTTTCCTATTGCGATCACCCGGTGTCTCTCATCTGGTCAACCTCAACCTGCACTATCCCTTTTGTGCCTGTTGAGACCCCCTTACCCCTTCTTTCTCATTTGTTCAGGCTCGGGTCGGAGCCACCTTTTATTTCGTTCCTTTTCTTTCTTTCCCCTTTCCGACTAGCATCCAGTTTTGTTTTGTTGAGCGGGCCTTGCTAGCTGCTCCACATTTTGGACCGGGGCCGATGGTTCTCATCCGGCTCCCGCGATCCAATTTGCGGGCATCGATATTCGTTTCTTGGATACCCATCATTTTCTACTATCTAATCACTGTGTGATGTTCGATTCGATCCCCTTCTAGGATTCTATACTTCCTGGAAGTCCTCTAGCTCACCTTTGTTTTCTTTTTTCCATTTTCTTTCTTCCATTTGCCATTTTCCTTTCCTTTTTTTTTCATTCTTTTCGTCTCCCTCCCCCCCCGTCCAGGACTCCGTCCTCTTTCCGTCGCTAGTACCTTCTCTCTTTCCTTGAGCCTCTGTAGTACCGTTCTTTTCTTTCCCCCTGTTCATAGCCGGGTGGGGTGTGCGTGTGTGCACGTGTTTGTTGACCGAGATCGTCCCCGATGATCCTCACGAGAATCCTACATAATCTGATGTTCTTCCTTCCATCGTCGATGGATTGGTTCGTGGACTTTGTGTTTCCATTGCTGGTGGATAGATTGGCCCGTTCGGCGCCATGGCGTGCGGCCCTGGGCGCGCTGTTCCCAACTAGGGTTAGGATTTAGGATTTCGGGCAATGATCGATGGCGGGAGAACCCACGGCCCCCATTCGGATTGATTATTTTGAGGGCACGCCTCTTTTTGGGTGATTCGCAAGGGCCGGAATGTATCAATCATTGGGCGGTTCCCCTCCCCCTCGCCACCGGATCTCCTGGACGACCAGTGGATGAGCAGCGGTCTATCCAGGTCCAGCTGGGTTCAGGCGGGGGTGAGACCGCCTCCGCCCAGCCGGAACCTAAGTAAGTACTGCCTGGCTTCCTCCAGACTTGGTTACCAACTGCTGCAAACCGCAAAAGCATCGACTCCTCCGCGACCAGTCCGGTTGGTACTTGATTGGTAACCGATATTAAACCCCGGAATTCCCCAAGCAACCCTCGTCCTGCACGAGGCGGCCATTGGTTGCCGTCGGGGCACGCCCCCGGAGGTTTGGCCTAAATCAGTAGCGCTCTTGTGAAGTTCATGATTCACTGGACTAGATTACTTTGTAAATGGTGCGTCGGGACCGCATGGCGCCGGCATTTTTGTCCCACCCAAGCTGCCCTGATCGCCCGGGGGAAATTGGGGAGGGGGTTGCATTCCCTTCCTTCCATCGCTTGCCCCGACCTGCATGAGTCCGTCTGCCTGTTGCAGACTGCAGACCTGTCTCCTTCCCAAGTAGAATACTAGTAGTACTTCCCCTCTCGTGGATGATGCGACGACTCGCTGTCAGCCTCGGTTCCACCGCAACAATCGCCGACACTCTGTTGCGCATTGTGACTGGCGTCCCTGGGACGCCTCCGGGGTAGGGCAGGGTAGGGCAGGGTAGGGCAGGACAGCAGCGGCTTCCCCATATTCGAATCGATCTCATACCGCCGTCGTTGTAGAGTGCCAGAGGTTCGGGTCCCCCCCTCCACTCTCCCAATTATCTGGATCGTCTGGCTGCATTCTGGGTCCTTGTCTCGGTGACCCTTGTTGGCTCGCCCCCCCCCCCCCCCCCTTTCGTTACATCCTACTAACTGATAGCGGCATGCCCTTCTGCATGGCCTGGGCATAGTTTCGCACTAGGACGGTGACCCGCGGTGTACACATGTGATGCTCCAGCCCTCGGGACATATAGATAGAAGGATGGGGACGGGGGAGATCCGATTGTTTCCTTTTCTCCTGGGTCCTCCTCCCTTGCCTCCCTTGATTCGACCTCGCGGGTTCCGTGGTCATTCTTCAACTCTATTCTTTGTTTGTCCTTGCCTGTCCTTGCCTGTCCTTGCCCATCACTTGATCATTACCTGACGACTCCGGAGTCCTGCTGCGTAGGATGTACGTCGCTGTCACATCATGGTGGCCGGCTATATACCCCCCCCCCTCGTGCCACCGAGCCTGATGCTGACCTCTTGCCAGTTCGTCCGCATCCACCACCTGCACGACATTTGGGGGGGCCCCTTTCAAAGTCCAATCCTATTCAAGCCCACATTCCTCGGCTCGGTCCTCTAGACCCGCATCCTCTGACTCGGCAGTCCCGGACAGCAGCACGATATCCGTCGCCCAAGATGGCCAGTGACAGCAAACCTGAAGTGACCGAAATCTCCCACATGGGCACGGCCTCCGGGCGACCCAGCTTCGGATCTCGCGTCGTGGCCCATTTCAAACGATGGTGGTGGGTGCATCTCATCATCTTGATCGTGGTCATCCTCGTGATCGTCCTTCCTGTGTACGTCCCCTCCCCAGTTGGCCCAGGGGTGGTGCGAACAAAGCCAGGCCCTTGACTAACATGGTGCCGACACCACAGAGTCTATGTCGCATACCCCAAGATTGCGCAAAACCTGGTCAACAAATCGACCCTGAGCGTCTCCAAGATGGTCATCAGTGACCCATCGCCGACCTCGTTCATCTTGAACCAGACCAATGTCATTGGAACCAACAGCTCCTTCCACCCAACCTTCTACTCCTTCGCCGCTGCCATCAGCCTGGCCGGCGGGGCGGCCTTCAGTCAGGTCCAAGTCCCCCAATTCCGCAGCCACAACGACGTGAACGTGCCCATCGACCAGCGTGTGAATGTCACCGATCAGACGGCCTTTGCAGAGTTTTGCAAGGCGGTCATCCTGAGCGAGGAGTTCGAGATGAACGTCTACGGCAAGCCCAACATGAAAGAGGGTGGTTTGCCCACAGAGGGTGTCACGTATAACAAGACCACCACGATGAAGGGTAAGCTCTCCTCCGAAAATCAAAAAATCAAAAGCGCCATCCTGCTCACATTCCCACCATCCAGGCCTCAACAAGCTCAGCGGCTTCGACCTGATCGACCTGAGCATTGACACAAGTACTTCGAGCGGTGTCAACGGCAAAGGAACCGTGTACCTTCCCAACCCGTCCGTGATCAGTATCGCCGTGGTACAAACCCTTCCCCCCTGACCCCATCTCTCTCTTCCCTTCAGCGCCACTAACAACCTTCTCTCCAGGGCAACCTCACCCTCAACCTCTCCGTCAACAACACCGCCATCGGATATGCCTACATCGACGATCTTGTCATCCGACCCGGCAACAACACTGTCGCCATGACCGCCGCCATCAGTGAGCTCACCGTCGTAGGTCTGCTCGGCGGCTACCCCAACTACGTCATTCCCGTCGACATCACCGGCAACTCCAGCGTTTACGATGGCCAGGAGCTCCCGTATATTGCCGAGGCGTTGGGGTCGCTGACGCTGACGACGCAGCTGAACGTGACGCAGGCGTTGGGTAGTAGCTCTCTGTAATCAAAATCAAACCAAACCAAGAACCGGTTTGATTCATGAGGATGATAACGATGATGAGATGCGGGGCAGAGAGGCAGGGTGAAAATCCCTTGATATGGATGTAGATGTGTGGATGAATGGGGGGAAGGGTATTGACACGCGCGGTGTTTTTCTTTTCTTTTCTTTTCTTTTCTTTTCTTTTCTTTTCTTTTCTTTTCTTTTATTTACTGTTCATATGTATACGTTAATATTGGTTGCATGCGATTGTCTTTTTTTTTTTTTTTTTTTTTTTTTTTTTTCTCTTGGGTTCTAATTCCAATTTTGAAACCCAATCGGGCTGGACGGATGGACGGACTGACTGACTGACTGACTGAATAATATTATCATTAATGTTGGCGTTGTGTTGCCATGCGAGACTTATAATCTACATTGTTGTGTAATTCTTGTCTGTTAGGGGCACTTGAGTGGTACTTCATGGTCCATTTTATCTACTACTACTACTACTACTACTACTACTACTACTACTACTACTACTACTACTAAGTGCAAATGGGGCTACTTACCTTACCTTACCATACCTTTTTTTTACCTTGCCTCAAGTCGACCATATATATGTATGTATGTATGTATCAATCCCATCTACTCCGTACTGGATTGTCGATCGGCAGAATCACTGTTACAGTTATCTAGTACTTAGTACTATACTATGGATGTTCAATTGTTTGCTTGCTATGGCGCTAACATCATAGTTACTATAGTAGTAGTCCGTATGCACGGCGGCCACGGCGGCCACGGCGGCCACGGCGGAAAGGCATAAAAGTAGTTAAGTTACTTACTAGTAACTTAAAGCAAACAGAACCAACTACTAGTAACTATAGTACTAGTCAGACCCCGCTGCTTCCTATAAGAAGCAAGGACCTTATCATCCCCTCCCTCCATTCAAAGCAAGCACATCATAGCAAAATGCGCGTGTTCATGCAATATATATATAAAAAAAAAAAAGCAAACGGATCTTTTTTTTTTTTTTTTTTTTGGCTTTGTTGTCTTGGTTGGTTGGTTGTCTACTACTAACTACTACTACTTAAATAAGCCTGACGCGAGCCGCCGCTCTCTTCTCTCTCTCTCTCTTCTTCTTTTCCCTCATCTTCCATTTTCCATTTTCTATTTCCCCCCCCCCCCCCCTTTCCCTCCCCCTTTCTCTCATCCTTCTTTCTGGTCTTCTTGCTTTCATCTCCCCATCATGGTATGGTCCCTTGGACTGAAAAAAAAACGAAAAAGAAAAGAAAAGAAAAAATTGACAGACGAATCTTACATATCATGCAAAGTGTTATACCCGGTCTCGATGAGACTTCTAGGACCGCGCGCATCCCCACCGATATGCCAATAGAACAAGCCGCCGAGTTTCATTTTGGTGACAAACTTCGCCTTCTGCTGCACCGTCTGGGGGGTATCGTAGGTGACGAACCCGCCGTCCCCGCCGACGCAATACGCCGCCCCAAGACCGCTATCGTGATGTTCCTTGGCCCCCGGACGCGGCAGCTCGCTATAATCGAAGACGCCATCGTCGCCGCCACAGCCCACATACCGCTGTCCGACCCCGCTGCTGCCCAGAAACGAGCGACCGTACGCGGGGATCCCCAGGAGGAGCTTTTTCGGGTCGACGCCCTGCCCGAGCACGTACGTGACGGCCGTCTGGCATGATACTGCGGAGGCGTGTTTGCTGAACAGCTGGGCCTGGTGTCCCGTCTCGGGTTCCCAGGGTCCGGAGAAATCGTACGCCATGAGGTTGATCAGGTCGAGGTAGAGTTGCGCTTTGGAGAGGTCGATGTTGCGCAGCGCCCAGAAGCCCGCTGGTAGGCAGGTGGCCAGCACGTATCGCGGTGATGGGAGCGCTTCGCGCAGTCGTGCCAGCAGACGGATATAGTCCGAGCCCTGTTGTGGGTCCGACGGGTGTTCCCAGTCCACTGTTTAGGCCACCATTGAGGGGATAGGTTAGTGAGTGGGTTGGCTGGCTATCTACCGGGCCCGGGACGCTTTGACAGGTGTCATAGTTGATGCTGATAAGGACAAGGGAGGAGGGGGAAGGGGGAAGCGTACCGTCGATGCCGTCCAGACCGAACTGGTCCACCAGGGCTCTGGCGCTCCGGGCAAACGTTTCGATGCGGGATTGACTGTGGGCTACCACGGCGAAGTTCTCGCTGCCTTTGCCGCCGCCGCCGACGGATAGGATCAGTTTCATCTTCGAGTACTGCGGTTTCAGCTGCGCAAAGGCCCGCAGGCATCCGTTGGTGCCGTCCACGGGCATCTGGGTGTCGGCCCATTCGTCACTGAGCTGGGTCGGGTTAGGTTCCGGGTCAGCGGGGGATGTAGAAGCCAGGTAGATATTAGAGGGGAGAAGGGGGACGTACGTAGACGGTGCCATCTTCCTTAACCCTATCAGGCTGGTTAACATCTGTCGGGGCCATCGGCATAATGCGGACTAGTACCAGGCAAACGCATAGAAGATATGGGAGATGAAGCCCAATCGAAGGGCGGACGGGGGCTGTTTCCGGTAGATCCTCCAGTTGGGATAGTAAGCGGCGTTGAGGAAGAAGGGCACTTCGTAGGAGCTGTTGCTGGAGCGCTCGGCCGCTTTGCGCCGCCAGTGCGGGAAGATGGAGGACGAGCCGGAGAACATGGCCGGAGGAGAGAGACGATAGATTGAGGGATGGGATGGGGGGAAGGGTCACCAATAGAAGAAAAAAAATATAGAGATAATTAGTAGGCTGAAGATCGAGATGCGAGGCTGTTCACTTCCGACAAGGCCCCTGTCACGTGGGGGGGGGGGGGGGGGGTTTCTGTCTGTCTGGTCTGCCTGGGAAGTAGATAGTATTATGGCTGGTATCTTTTGGGTATGGACAGAGAGAACCCCGATCGTACGATCAATCGGACTGAAGGTGATTTTCTTTCGTCTCTTTTCTTTTCTTTTTTTTTTTTTTTTCTTTTGCTGGGACTCCTGAGCCATGTGCCATTTAAACCCCAGACTGCCAGTTGGAGAGGGAAAGAAGGCAACCGCAACCGCAACAACAACAACAGCAACAACAGCAGCATCATGTCCTGCCAGGCGATCGATGCACCATCGCCCAGCCTGCTGCTACCTCATTCTACTTTTCACGATCCAGGTACTTGGGCTTTCTACTTTCTACGGAGTGCATGGCGCCTTTCCCCGGACACTCTACTAGGGTTGCAATGCGGCCAGGTTGGGGGCAGCATTTAGTATCTCATGCAGCGCCGCCATGCAGGCAGCTAAGGTTGGGGCCCATTTCAGTCTACCCACTCCATCATCATCTTCCCATTACGATGATGATGATGATTACCACCCCAGACACGGTCCAACCCTCTTTTGCTGTCCTACTGTAGGTCGGGGGGACCAGATCCAGCCATCGTGCTGATCATTGGCCGCCTCAGAAGGTTCGTCCTCCTCATCTGGGATAAGCAGGTGGTGTGCGCGGCCTGCTAAGGGTTCTTTTTTTTTTAAAAAAAAAAATTAAGAGTTGTCCCTCCCCCCAAGATACTCTCCGTCCAGGCTCTGGGCCCGAGAGATCCTTCTCCCAATACCCCGAGCGGATCAGCGTGGGAATGTAGACCTGCACAACGCAGCGCGGAGGAGAATTGAGCGATCGACCGGTGATGCGAGTTCCTCTTCAGGCGTGTGGCAATTGGGCAACATGGGAAGACGCTCAGCAAGCCCTAGGGAGGAATCGGTCGGTTGTTCCGGATCAGACAGGGGATCGCCTGGGCTGGGGATATTAATGTGCTTTTTCCTTTCACGATTTCTCTTCCTTTCTGTTGAGTACAGAGCAGGGTAGTGTGCACTTGGGTAGAGTGCCCACCATCGTTGCTCTTTTTTTTCTTGCTTTTTCTTTCCAAACTTCTCGCACCCTGCCCGATGGGGGGGGGAATACGCAGCCGCAGACGACTAACGTGGAGGGCTAGCGAGTAGCGACGTCCATCCCCGCATGAGGACTGCGATGGTTCCCTGATCCTCAAAGCCATGCGTCCGACCCCCGAGCGAATAATGGGCCGTGAGGGGGAGGAAGGAGGGGCGAGACAGCCAGCGACCCTCGGTGTCTTACTGCCCAGGACGGTTTTGCTCCGGGCATCGTCACTTGCCCGAACTGCCAATGTTGGCCCGATGCTGCAGAGGGAATGAACTACGAGGAAGAGGAAGAATAGAGAAGGAGGGAGGGTGAGAGAGTCAGGGAGAGTCGTGTTGTCAGTTTCAGCCTTGTTTATCCCCCAACCCCCAAAAAGACTGCCAACTGCCAACTGTCCACTGCCACTGCCCAGTCCCCAGTTACTCCCCCACCGTACCACAAAGCAGTCGGGCGTCAGACCCATCAAACGTCAGACCAGACCATGTGATCCCGTAGACAGAAATGCTCGTATGCAGTCTCTGATGCAGGGGCAGCCAGACTCGCCTCCGCAAGGGAATCGTACCCATTGGCCTGCTGCAGCAAGTGAGCAAACGAGAAAAGACGGGGTAGGATGGCGGACTGTGCCCAAACAAGGGCGGGGGGTGGTCCTCCAGTTGACCTGACTGACTTGACGGTTCAACTGTTGAGACCATGTATGCTGTAGGCTGCAATTATTATCTACCAGCTACGGGGTACTCCGTACAGGGGGTATCTAGATACCCAGTAGAGGATGCTTGGATTGAATGGTTCATAACCACCCCCATTATTGTTGATGCCTGCCAAAAGTCCTTATTTGTTTGTTGTGTTTGTTTCCATGGGCTTCTTCGAACCCGCTGATTAATCGCCGAGCCCTTGCCACCGCCTTCCGGGTTGGATGTTACTGCCCGTCCAAGGCTCGGAGCTGCTCATCATTCTCCTGCCACTTCTCCCCCCTCTCCAGATACTAAACCTTGACACCCTGCCTTCGATATCACACGCGTCTACACAGTATCGTCTCCCGTTCCCCTCGAGGCCAACCACCATGGCGGCCGACGTCAGCTATACGGCGGCACGCATTCTATCCTCCGACAATGCTCGAGACCCTGGCTTCGATGACTTTTCGTTCATGCCCTTTATACGCAAGAGCTATGGCTTCGGACTTGCCAGTGATGTGCCGGTGTGCAAGGCCTACAGTGAAGGCCACTGTCCCCTGGGGCCCGCCTGCCCTGATCGACATCCCACCCCCTCGCGCGTCACCACGTCAACCACCACCGCCTCGGGCCTGGCCCCGTCGACCACCCACGGCTCGCTGGTCTGCAAACACTTTCTCAAGGGACTCTGCAAGAAGGGGGTGAAATGCGAGTACCTCCACGAATACAACCTGCGCCGCATGCCGGAGTGCCAGTCCTTTTCGCGATCCGGCTATTGCCCCAACGGGGACGATTGTCTGTACCAGCACGTGCGGGAGCAGGCCCGACTACCGCCCTGCGAACACTACGACCGGGGATTCTGCGCGCTGGGGTCCTTGTGCGCCAAACGTCATGTCCGCCGACGTCTATGCCAGTACTACCTGGCTGGGTTCTGCCCCGAAGGCAAAGCCTGCGCGGATGCTCACCCCCGGTGGTCGGAGAACCTGCCGCGGCCGCAGATCCGAGTCGAGAAGACGGAGGAGGAGCTGGAACATGAGCGCGCCTTGATCCGGGAGGAACAGGAGAAGGAGAAGGAGCGCGAGCGCGAGTGGAGGAGCGAACGGGGCCGTGGAGGAGGGTTCATGCGTGGCCGGTATCGCGGCCGTGGACGCGGGTAAATCCGCCGTTGACATGATTTGCATTGGGTGTTGTGGTGTGTTCGTTTTGGGATTTGAGCTTACAAAATCGTCGAGATACCCTGCTGAGGCATACTACTATGCTTGCTATGCTTGTTTACGAAACTAGACATATTATTGTTCCGTGTGATTGTGCCTCGTGTAAGAGAGTGAGCTACATTTTGTAGATAGGACAATGTGAATGGAATAAGAACGAGAATGAGAATTTTTGCCAGCTACTGCGATCCTTACATAGGACTAGGTCCAAAAAATGGCGCCCGAACCGGTTCGGTGGAGGTCTAGCCAAACGGACTGCGCGTCCATCCCGCTTCTTGCCTGAGGGCCAAGTACCACCGTAAATCCGTCAACACCGTTGAACCGTTGACGAGCTGATGAAGCTTACATGACATCATGACTGAATCCTTTGCTCTCGGAATAATTTTATGGCCGTAGATGGAGAATAGAAACTAGATACTATGAACCGGACATGCTGAGCGATCGTGTTGACAAATGCCATTGCCATTGCCATTGTCATTGCCATTTTGCCCAAGGCCTGAGGGGGCCGAAGGGGGCAGATCTCCGGGATTATTATGAGATCGTGAATAAGAGATCATTCAGCGTCGAGAACCGGCGGTTGTGTGGCCCACCCATTTGTCAATGCTCCGTAAGACTGCGCCCCCCCTGCTGATTGGCCGGCAGCTCGAGGCGGGGTCCGTGGGCCCCCACCTTAAGGCCCATCGCCCAATCAGCAACGGCAAGGCCCAGGGTCTGTAACTACTAATGGATTACGGATGCTTGCCAAATGCCAATGCTGCTGCTTACCCAGAGTAGAAAGTGGTGCACCAGCAGGAGGGGCTCCTCCCTTGTACCCCAGTCCCTCTCCCATCGAGGCTTTTGGAGTTCCGAGGATATAAAGGCCCGCTGTCGTGGCCTGGCCCAGCTTCTCTCTCTTCTCTATCACCATCCCCTCTACTTCAATCTCTTCCCCATACTCTGTTCCCCGTGAACTCACCTCCACCGTCACCATGGCTCCCAAGGTTGCGATTGTCTACGTAAGTCTACCTGTCTGGCGGTCGAAGACGTCTCGGTCTCATGACTAACGTCCGATGTTTCTAGTACTCCATGTACGGCCACATCCAGAAGCTGGCCGAGGCTGAGAAGAAGGGTGTTGAGGCTGCCGGCGGCAGTGCCGACATCTACCAGTAAGTCCCTGGACGCAGTAAGGGTTCGACTCGAACCGCAGTTGCTAAGACGCCGCCTTCAGGATCGCCGAGACCCTGTCCGAGGAGATTCTGGCCAAGATGCACGCTCCTCCCAAGTCCAGCTACCCCATCGCCGAGCCCAATACCCTCCTGGAGTACGACGCCGTCCTCTTCGGTATCCCTACTCGCTACGGTAACTTCCCCGCCCAGTGGAAGACCTTCTGGGACAAGACCGGCCAGATCTGGGCCAGCGGTGGTTACTGGGGCAAGTACGCCGGTCTGTTCGTCTCCACCGGTACCCAGGGTGGTGGCCAGGAGTCCACGGCTCTGGCTTCCATGAGCACCCTTGCCCACCACGGTTTCATCTACGTTCCCCTCGGCTACAAGACCGTCTTCGGCCAGCTCGCCAACCTCAACGAGGTCCACGGTGGCAGCGCCTGGGGTGCTGGTACCTTTGCTGTAAGTTTTCGGCTCGCTGTCCAGCGCTCAATCTTTATGTCCCTCTGGCCATCTGCTGATGTCTTGTTTGCGTGGTACAGGGTGCCGACGGATCCCGCCAGCCCACCGCTCTTGAGCTGGAGGTCGCCGAGGCCCAGGGCAAGGCGTTCTACGAGCACCTTGCCAAGGTCAACTTCGCTTGACTACATGGTAGCGGGCAAGCCGAGTCGGAATCGCAGCCAGCGGCGGCGGCTGCTGCTGCTGCTGCTGCGACACAGCAACAGAAAACCGAAACTCCGAGCCCCACGCCCGCGCCAGCACATGACGGACAGAGTGCGCAGAAGGCGGATGCTGCGAAGAAGAGCAACGAGGGACCGTGTGGCCTGCCTAAGAAGTGTGTCATTCAGTAACTGGAGTGCTCGAGATACCCCGCAGTGATTCGTTCTTTGTTTGCTTTGACCGATTGGGTTGCGATTGGCGTTTGTGTTCCGGAGGTTGATTTTCATGTTCAACGATACATATGGGAATGATATAATCATAGATGGATAGTGGATAGGATTAATGCTAGGCAGAATAACAAGAAGACTAGCTATTATAATGCAAATGATGTGCAGAAGGAAGCTTAAGTGTAATCGAAATACCAGCCGTACGTCATTTGTCAGCGGGCGGTCAGAGAGCGCCATGACGATAGAGCTCCGCTGCCTTCTTCTGCTCGCTTCCCCAGCTCTCTCTCCACCCCTCTCTCTCTCTCTCTCGCTGTCAGCTCTCCCCTCCTCCAACAGGCATGACCTTGTGAGTCTAATGACCTGGTGAAGGTAGTCAAATTTAGATTTGAGGCAGTTAGCAAGTCTCCTCAGGTGTCCCTCACCATCATGGCGTCCCGCCCGATCGTTCTGAGGTTCGAGAGCCGCAACGGCCAGTTCCGTTTGACGGTTAACCCTCAGGACCTATTTCCCACCCTGCATGAGAAGGTATCCTTCTATCCTGCTCAAGCCATTCGGTTGCATATATCAACTGAGTGCTAACGAGTTATTTCAGATCATAGAGCGCCTCCCTCCAGACGTCGATCCTTCGTCCATCAGCCTTTCCAACAAACCAATCGGCACCGGTGGTGAAGAGAGATTTCTGAAATCGCTAGATGGGGTGGCTATTGATAGGGTTGGCCTCAAGTGAGTCTGAACATTCTGCTCGATGGCTCTCAGGCTGCTCGTGGTCACCTGTGACAGCTACTAACACTGCCCGACTTGCTCGTGTAGGCACGGAGACAAGCTCTTCGTCGGATATAACGAAAAGCAAGGGCAACAGAATGGCTCCATCAACGGCCACATCAAGCCCTCAGCGGGAGAGTCTTCGCGACGTCTGAATGGAGCCCCCGTAGCTCCGGCCGAAACTGTCGCATTCCGACCCCCCCAACCGACATCACCTACTGCCACGATTAAGAATCCCTGGGACGTGGTACAACAGTCACCTCTGGATGACGCTTTGGACAAGAAGGATGGAAAGATTCAGCGGGGCCGGGACTCAAAATTCTGCCGCCACGGTCCGAAAGGCATGTGTGACTACTGCATGCCGCTCGAGCCATACGACCCCAAGTACCTGGCGGAGAAAAAGATAAAGCATCTTTCGTTCCATTCGTATCTGCGGAAAATCAATGCGTCGACCAACAAAGCAGAGCTCAAGAGCTCGTTTATGCCGCCGCTCAGTGAACCATACTACCGGGTAAAGCGGGACTGTCCCTCTGGGCATCCTTCGTGGCCGGAGGGTATTTGCACCAAGTGCCAGCCAAGCGCGATCAGTCTTCAGCCGCAGGAATTTCGGACGGTGGATCATGTGGAGTTTTCCTCGCCGGGTCTCATCAACTCGTTACTCGACTTTTGGCGGAAGTCGGGCGCCCAGAGATTAGGATTTCTGTACGGCACCTATGAAGAGTACAAGGAGGTTCCGCTCGGAGTTAAGGCGGTGGTTCAGGCCATCTATGAGCCGCCACAGGTGGATGAAGTGGATGGAGTGACGCTCCATGAGTGGCACAACGAGAAGGAAGTGGATGAAGTTGCACGGCTATGTGGGTTAGAGAAGGTCGGAGTGATCTTCACCGACTTGCTGGATGGAGGACGCGGCGATGGAAAGGTGATTTGCAAGCGGCACATTGACTCCTACTACCTCTCGTCTTTGGAGATCACATTCGCAGCGCGTCTGCAGGCGCAACAACCCAAGGCCACGAAATGGAGCCGCACGGGCCGTTTTGGCTCGAACTTCGTCACTTGCGTGTTAAGTGGCGACGAGGAGGGTTCCATCGCGGTCAGTGCCTATCAGGCGTCGGTGGCCGCCGTCGAGATGGTGAGGGCAGACATTGTCGAGCCGTCGGCAGAGCCTTCTGTAATGTTGGTGCAATCGGAAGACGATGACACTGACAACAAGTCGCGCTATATCCCCGAGGTTTTCTACCGCAAGATCAATGAGTACGGCATCAGCGCCCAAGAGAACGCCAAACCCAGCTTCCCCGTTGAGTACCTGCTGGTCACCCTGACGCACGGCTTCCCTACAGAGTCATCCCCGCTTTTCACTAACAGTGAGTTCCCCATCGAAAACCGCGAGGTCATCGGCGAGAGTCAGGAGCTTCGGCACGTTGCAAAGGCGCTGGTGTCCTCCGGCGACCCGGACAAGGCGATTCAAGCCGTCTCGGACTTCCATCTTCTTTGCTTCCTCCATTCACTCTCTACATTCAACAAGGTACGTTCCGATAAGTATAGGTCATTGAATTGTGCGGCAATCCTAATCTCCCCTCAGGACGAGGAAGCACTGCTCTGTCGCGTCGCGAAGACGCACAACCCGGCCGACGGAATACAGCTGATCAACACCCCCGGATGGGCCACCCTGGTTACCATTCTTCAGGAAAGTGGTGAGCGCCCCCCTAAGCGCCCCTGGCTGAGCACAGCCGAGCCTTACCTGCCACGCCCAGTGCCCAAACCCGGAAAACGTTCCCTCCCCTCCACCAGGCCTGAGTCTCCCAAATCTGAAAGTGAACGTCTTGCTAAGAGGTTTAAGGGAGCTAGTCTAGAATGACTGCTCGACGCCGAACCCTATCCGCCTAGTTCATTTCCGTCTTCTCATCCTTCACCCTCCTCCCCTTTCGGTACTCCTCCATTCCGTATATAAACGTGACCATCTTTGTCCGGGCTGCATGCGAGGGACTTGGGGCGATCATCTGTTACCGGAGTTGTCTCAAACGAGGTAGGGAGAGGAGAAATCGGTCTCTGCTTGCTTATGCATTCCCGTCACATCATCCATCCATTCATCCATCCATTCACCCACGATACCTCCTGCCATCCATCACCTCTTTTTTTTTAGGGAAGCCTGAACACATTGAGCCACAGGCGCTTATTCTACCTCTTCATCCATCATCTTCCTACCTACCTACCTACCTACCTACGAACCAGTCCAGCCAGTCCAGCCGGCCAGCCAGCCAGCCAGCATTCAATTCTTTACGGTCATTGGCTTTGTGATGCATCTTTTCTGTCGGGTAACTGGGTCGCGTGTTTCTTTCTTGCATTGAGGTGGGGTCTACTCTATGGTGCGTGCGTGCGGGTCGGTCGGATGATTTCACGATTATAAGCTAGAGAAAATGGATCAAACTAGGTAGTTCAGTTTCTGGTTATTTCATCAACCCACCAACTATACTAGTAACACTTCGTAGATGATATGGAATTTAGTCATGCATGTATGGGAGCTAAGATTACTTTCGAGATGAGTGCAGACAGTGAAGAAAGGAAGGTAGGTAGGTAGGTAGACGGAGAGAGATTATCATATAAATATAAGTAAATATCAAGTAGCGCGTATCGTGTCATGTCGGATCGTCAATTTCATGCAAGAGTCAAAATATAATGGCAAGAAAGATATCACGCATACCACGCAAACCACCAAGCATTAGAAAAAAAAATTAAAGAAAAAAAACACAAAAACCACCACCACCACTAATCACCACCTACTCACCCTCAACCAACTCCCTCAACCTCCTCTCAATAACCCTCCTCCCATCAGGCACATTCCACACCTCATGCGGGGCACCATCGACGACATCCCAATCCTTCAAATTCCTCGTAATGCGAGTCAAATCCTCTTGGGCGTTCGCCCAGCGCTTACTCCTCCTGACCTCGACGCCGGAGCTGACAACCACAAGCGGCGTCTCGGCCATCTGCACATGTCTCGCGGTTTGCACCTCAGAGGCAGTCATCGACGAAGCGACCAGGTTCTCCTGCAACAGGGCCTTAATGACTCTGCCCGTCTGGAAGACACTGCGGCCGTGGACGCGGTCCTCGCGCGTACGGCCCTTAAATATCGCGCCCGCGAGTCGGTCGAGGCCCAGCGGGGAGAATACGCCGCGCAGCCAGAGGAAAAAGCCCCGGCCCGGGGAGCCTACGTTGCTGAGGTAGTCTTCGTGCGTGGGGTCGATGAGGAGGATCCCAGAGACTTCGAGGAGGTGTCGGCTGGCGAAGATGCGGCTGTAGATGTCGCCGATGCCGGCGGAGACGAGGATCCATGGCCCTTGTTCGCCGGCTAGCGCGAGGGCTTCGGAGAGGGCGTCTGCGGCCATTCCGGCGGAGTAGGGCGATGGGGCGTTGTCGGACCAGCCGAAGCCCGGCCGGTCCCAGTAGCAGTATCGGTCGATGAGGCCGGATTGGTAGGCGGAGTCGAGGAAGGGTTGGAAGGTGTGTTCGACGGGTCCTTCGCCGGCTTCGAGGAGAATGGTGGGGGAGTTATTCTTCTGGCTGCTGTGATGGGTGGTGGAGTTGCCGACGCAGGCGAGATGCACCTGGTAGTTGTTGCCAGTGACGTAGTATTTATTTCCCGGGGCAGGGAGGGAGGCGTCGCGGGCGCGGATGATCAGGGTAGCGGTGAAGAGGATGGAGATGATAGCGAAGATGACCAGGAAGACGGTTTGCAGGAGGACGGCAATCCATTCGCGAAGCGGACGACGGGTTTCGGGTCGGCCGGTCAGACGTTCCTCTTCCTCTCGTTTGCCCCATGCGACGGAGTGGTTCTGGATGATAGTGTAGAGGGCGATGAAGGTGGTCCAGACGACGGAGGCGATTCCGACCCAGCCCTCTTCGACGCGGATGTGGGGCACGGATACGGTGATGATCATGTCGACGCAGAGGAAGACGGCGATGATGATGCCGGATACGGTCATGGGCTTGGAGGGCACGGCGAAGAAGAGCAGACCCAGGAGGAGGTATCCAACGGTGAGGGTCGTGTAGGCGAAGCTGAAGAAGCCGGATCCGCGCGAGTGCATCATCGGCGGGCTGACGAAGAGAGAGACCAGTATGAAGACCCACCAGATGAAGCTGAGGGCGAGGAAGAGCGAGGAGAGTCCGCGGAGGGCGCGAATGCTCCAGAGGTTGTAGGGGGAGACCTGGGGAGGGCGGGGGCGTTAGTTGAGCGTAGATGTGAGGCATTGGGTGTAGTGTATACTCACAGCGGGATCGTCTGGACTGAGATAGGCCGGGGGGTCGCGAGGGAGGAGCCGTGTTCGCTCATCGGCTTCTTGCTGGGGGTGTTCCTCCTCATGATCTCTTGGACCGCCCTCCCGGTTGGGCTCGGTGTTTCGTCCGAACTTGAAAGATACCATCGTGCTGCTGAAATTGAGGATCCTCGGGGAGAACCAGGCTAGGGTGCTGTGGAAGACGGCTGGGGAAAGATGGGTTGAGGGAAGACGAGAGCGGTCGGGATGCCGATGGATAGGATAGGGGTCGTGTTTGTGAAGGCTGACGTCACGGCATGGCAATTCCTGGGGTTGAAGCAAGGGATCTGGAGGCTGGAGCTCAGCTCTGCTGGCTGGGTGGAATGTGGCACCTGTTTCCAGCGAGCATCGTGTGCGATGGGTGACGTCATGGCTGGCTCACGTCTGTCGTCATGGCCCAATGGGGGACGATCTGGAGGGAGAATCAACATAGCTGTGATTGATTAGGCGGTTAATGATGGTGAATGGGGGGTTGAAATGATGGGAGGTAAGTCATGGAGTCGCTCCCAGTCTATCGGAATGAGGGAGCAACAAGCGGGTGTTTGGTGTTTGTCGCGAGAGTGAGAGAGAGAGATTACTCCGTAGATCGATCGTCGATCCCCCTCACGGTCAGGTGACTCCGCACAAGTGTACTGTGCCTTGTATCTTAGTCATTATATGACTAATCAAGATTGCTGCGGCGCAGGGGCATGTGACATTCCGGTGCGCCACATCTCCGACCGGCCCGCGCCACATCCTCTCTCCGGACCACCGCGCCGAATGACCGTCACATCCATTGATACAGTGCCGCTGCTGGACTCGGAACACTTCATTTGCCTGGGCTCGGAGGTTTCATACTCGACTACATCCTCTGTTTGGTCATCATGGCTTCAGCTCGCGGTCCTCGATGGCAGCAGTTCTTGCAGGAGTTGGTGATGGTTGCGGGCACCGTGAGTTCCAAAAACGCCGCGAGACACGACTCGCAACTACCCTCACTAATACTCCTACTACTATTACTAGTCAGCGTCTGCGTACTTCCTTATTCGATACCTGCTCTCCCGCCTTGAGTTCGACCCGGAAAGTCAGAAGAAAGAAGAACAGCGGCGCAAGTCGGCCGCTATCCTACGGAAACTCGACGGAGGCGAAGAGTCCGACGAGGACTCGCCGCGTCGCGGAGGGAAAGGAGGATCCCGACAAAAGAAAGGCGACTTGGTCCTAAACCAATATGAACAGGCTATCGCGATGGATGTTGTGGCTCCAGATGACATTCCGGTGTCGTTTGAAGACATTGGAGGGCTGGACGACATCATCGAAGAGTTGAAAGAGGCTGTTATCTATCCGCTTACAATGCCCCATCTCTACACCTCCACATCTTCTCTTCTGACCGCGCCATCTGGAGTTCTCCTGTACGGACCGCCTGGATGCGGAAAGACCATGCTTGCAAAAGCCCTGGCGCATGAGAGCGGGGCGTGCTTTATCAACTTGCATATATCTACCCTCACTGAGAAATGGTATGGTGACTCGAATAAATTGGTTAATGCGGTCTTCTCGCTGGCTCGGAAGTTGCAACCCTCGATTGTTTTCATCGACGAAATAGATGCTGTTCTCGGCACAAGAAGAAGCGGGGAGCACGAAGCTAGTGGTATGGTGAAGGCGGAGTTCATGACACACTGGGATGGACTCACTTCCGCGAACTCTAGGGGTGAGCCCCAGCAAGTGGTTGTGCTAGGGGCCACCAACCGTATGCAAGATATCGATGACGCCATCCTCAGACGGATGCCCAAGAAGTTCCCTGTCTCTCTACCCCCTGCAGCCCAACGGCTACGGATCCTCAGCCTGATTCTCAAAGATACCAAAGTCGACCGGGAGGACTTTGATCTTCATTATCTGGTCAAGACCATGGCGGGTATGTCAGGCAGCGATATCAAAGAAGCCTGCCGTGATGCCGCCATGGTACCCGTGCGGGAGCTGATCCGACAGAAAAAGGCCGATGGACTTCAGATGACAGCGGTTGACCCCAAGGAGGTCCGTGGTCTTCGCACAGGAGACTTCTTCTCGCGCGCTGGAGGTGTTCGGGTTATATCGCCCCTCACGCAGGTACAGGGCAAAGCCAGCTCAGAGAAAGAATGGAGTACAGAGTCCGAGGCCGCATCCGATGCTGATGCACAACCGTCTGCCGAAATGGCGGAACCGCCCGAGTAACTTGTTTTAATTCTCTTTTTTTATTCCCCTCGAATGCTATCTGACTGGTCATCTCATGTCCATAATAGCTCCATACTATGGGAAGGGCTCAGCGTTGTCGATGTTGTTTGTTGACTTTTTCTCTTCTTTTCATTGTGAATATACCATCAGATATAATGGCTATGATTTGTATGTGACAGATGCCTCCAACTGGGCTCAATATTTATTTACACTTGTACCTAGATCACTTGAACCTCCAGGCATGGTCATGGAAAGTAAAAATTGAGCGGAAGCGGAGTCTGGAAATCCACCGAAATAGTTCATTCATTTCTAATGATTTTCACGCCTAAAAACCTTTCTACAAGCTCAGAGTCTGTATACACGACAGGCTCCACGGTACATATAAATACACCATCTCCGAATTATTTCAGTTGGAGTTTGATTGCCATGGAATACTGCAGTCACCCAAAATCTCTAGCTGCTTTTCATCTACGAGTTTAGCCCGATCAGGACCTCTCAACGAAAAAGAACAGCGGGCTAAAGGGCTACTGAAATGATTGCAATTAGATATCGAACTTATCCATTCGCTACTACGACATTTAGTCACATGTTAGAATTGGATGTACTGACATATCTACCTCTAGCGCTATACATATGTACTATATTGCATTTATGTAAACGCACCAAAACATCTAGTCAACCGCGGTGAAGTATCTCTTGAACCGATCAGTCCGCGTCAAGCGCAACTCCACAATGACCCAGTGGCAGCTCATGAGAAGGCTGGGAAACCGTATTGTCCAGAAATTAAGATACCCTTCAGGCAAGCCGCCGATATGCGCTTTGAGGTGCTCCGGCATATCATTGTAATGATTGCGCTTGTTCCGGAGAGCTCGCAACAAGTCTAGCATCTTCGACCCAGTGTACTTGCGCTGCTTGCCTAAACTGTCCTTGAACTCCCGAGGCAAAAGTCGCAGAAAGTCCATGTCTGGGCCCATCACGCGGGGGGACACCGACTCGAGACATAAGAGGTTATCTGAGGGAGGGTCTCGCGGCTCAAATTCGAAGTGGTCTGAGACATCACACAAAAAGCTGAGACGGTCGGATGGAGGCCAGAAGAACGGATGCGTCAAGACAGTACTAGCGTCCGGACTGGGAAAGTTAGTATCAAGTCTAGATAGTTGCGAATCAACTTACCGTTTTCGAGGGTCCAGCGACAGCATCGACTGAATAAGATCTTCAGCCTCAAAGGCATAGTCACCCAGGCGCTGGAGCTCATCGAGATTGTAGTTGCCCTTCACGATGTTGGCCTCGCGCATGAACTTCCCATTCTTGTCGAACGGATGGCAGCCCCGCGTGAGAACGTAGTAGAAGACGCAGCCCAAAGAGAATATATCAATCGCCCGAGTGGCCCGCCGATTCGTTTGGGGGTCCACGACGGCAGGTTCAGATGATTCAGTATGTTGAGACTCGGTGCTCTGCATAGATGGGGTCATATCATCGTCCACCAAGAGTTCGGGAGCCCGCCAACCGGAAGTACCTGCGGCATGCGCCGTAGTTGCGCGGAATGAGCTTTGATTATCCTCAAGTTTCTTGCACAGACCGAAATCCGAGATAAGCAGCCGCAATGAGCTCGAGCCGGTGCGTCCCCGGGGCATTGCAACGAGAATGTTTTGTGGTTTTAGATCTCGATGGACAATCTTCAAAGAATGAAGATACCGAACACCTGCGGTGATTTGACGTAAGACATCGGGCAAATCTAAGCCGCTCTGAACCAACTGTGGATAGCCGGATGGGCGTTCAACAACATCTTGTAAGGAGGCCGGACACAACTCCAGGGCAATGTAGAGGAACCCGGCCGCTTGCTCTCGACAATAATACCGGATGACATTGCCGTGGTCATCACTCTCTTGTAGTAGGCCCACTTCGTGAGACGCGATATCATAGAACTCCACCAACATGCGCTTGACAGCTACGTCTCGTCCATCGAACGATCCTTGATAAACCACGGTTCCATGACTTCCATGTCCTAGTACAACATCAGTCGATACTCTCAATCGTCCTATTTGGAGCACGCCGTCCATCTCCATGACATCATGAGACGCTGTCCGAGTCAACTGTACGTCAGGTTCCAAGCGAGACTGAGAAAGGTCGTTCGCTTCATCGGCAATGCCATCGGCGGAGTCACCATCCGCATTGGGCTTTTTGCCTCGGCGATGAGCTTTTCCACCACGGCGGCCTCGGCGAGCTTTCTTCTTGGGCTTCTCGGAATCCTGTAGGCTTAGGTCTTCCACATCGTCATCGGCCTCCGGACCCCGCGAAGGTTCCCGAATACGGACGCGTGGAGTCGTGTCGGGAGCAGGAGCGTTCTGAAATTTTGCAGGCTTCGGTGTGGCATCACCACCCGCTTGCTGCTCTTCAGGGACGTTGACGTCGATGGTCACATTTGTCATGGACCGGTTGGGACTGGCCTCGTGTTTCAGGTGAGGAGCGTCCACAATCGGGGTCGACGGGGTGGACAAAGGGGGTTGTCCATAGGATGCCATGATGTTTTTAAGATCGAGCTTCTGCTTAGCAAGCTCCTGGATGTGATGGGAGTTGAACCAGATGAATGTGCCGAAGAACAAGAGCAAAAGTGTCACGAAGATGTCGACTGCATTATCCCATCCCTTGCGAATAATGGCGCTGTGTCGGAGGCCGGGCGGAAGCGCCAAATCAGACGAGCTGTATATCAAGTCTCGGGGTGTGTCGTTGGATAACTCGGCCGAAGAAGGCGCGGAGATGCTAGGGATCTGACGACGGATAATTCGGGGACCATTGAGAGAATGAACTCCCGCTAACGCGTCTTGCTGCAGCGGCAAGTTCAAGCTCGTTAATGGCTGTCCATGGCGGAGATAGTCCTTTTCGTAGCATTGTGCCATCTTCGCCCTGCCAGTAACAAGTGGGTATGTTTCCTCCGACATGGCATACCAACCGCCAACTTCGGTGGTGTTGATGAAAACTCGAGTGTCACGATCATCAATCGAGACATGTTCCGGATTAGGAGGCTGCAAAGGCTGCGAAAGCAGAACAAGAGGGGTAGGCTCATTGGGCGAATCAACATCGGCTGGGCGAGCAACGTCGAAGACCCGCACCACCGGATTCGAGAATCGCTGGGTGTACCGAGGACGGTCCATTCGAGAATGGTCGAAGCCCAAGACCACGCCATCGTGCATGCTGTAAATGTGACTCTGATCCATTGTATGGAGGTACTGACTCTGAAGATCTATATCCCGATTATTGGCCGACCACTCCGAGTATTTTAACGTGCATATCGGATCTCCTGTTTCAGTATTCTGGATGGCAACTGTATATTCGATGCGGCCAAGTACCAGAGTGCCGGATGGAGACTCGCACTCGTCCATGTCTTCACCAAGGCCGTCGACCTTTCGGCACTCCTGGCCTGACAAGATGGGGCCCCTAGAGCTGAACACCCGCAAGATGCTTCCCATCCGTGCATCGACGGTATAGAGGGTTGTCTCTTTTCGAGCTGTATAGGTAACGGCAGGGTCGGTTCCCGAGTACGGAGTCTCGTCTACCAACTCCTTCACAGTCAGCCCCAATTTCTGCAGCCCAGCATCTGGACCCGAGCTGTAAATATAAAGACTGCCGCCCTGGCTCGGCTCCACGATCCATATGAAATCATCCTCGGGTTGCGTGCGGTCAAAGCTTGATCGATTGGCCCGATGGTAGATGCTTTCGACCATGGGACTACTTGGGACCTCGAGGGCCCAACGGACAGTGCCGGTCTTGCGGTCGCATGCGTGAATAGAGCCGTCAACGGTCGCCAGCAAAACAAAATCCTCAACCTCCCAATCCTGCAAGGACCGCGCGTGAAGCTGCGGGGCCAGGCCAGCCGAAGGGCTGCTCGCCTGGGTAGGAGGGGCTCGAACGGCGCGGCCAGAGCCCGCCAGAGCCAAGGTTGCTAGGGCGCTCGCATCGTTGGATTTCACATCATCGAATGAAGGCGAAGAGTCAACTCCCGCGGTGAATCCGGTTGGTCGAAGCGGAACAGAAACGGTGGAAGGAAGGTCATGGTACTGTTCATGCCACTGCTGCGGAGCAACAAGAACAGGGAGTAGAAGAAGTGCGACACTGGCAGGGAGGGTCGACCGGGCGCCAGGCAGCCGCCACCGCATGCTGAGGGACTCCAATACAATGGGCCGGACCGGGAGGAATAAAACTAAGACGAGATGGAAGACAATCCGGTAGCACCGTACGGATCATCAGTCGAGCGGTCTCCTCGTGGGAAGGGACTAGATGGGATGGGGTAGGAAGACGAAGAATTGGATGGAAGCATTTGCTGATGGGATGAAATGGGAATGGAATGGAATGGGATGATCGAGGGGAGGCCTGATGTGCGCACGTGACCGGGCTGCTGACATGTTTGCACATTTGCATCCCGCTCGGCCAGAATCGCCCGAGACAGTCTAGGCCAGAACGGAGTCGACAAGCCGCTATGGAGTAGAACTTTTCCTATATTTGGGAACACCTTTCAGTGTGAACTAGTCACGAGTATAGTAACTACTCGTTCTTGTACTGTAGCAACTTCCCAGTACATAATTCAATCCTAGACGTCTTCCATATATGTAACCCCGTACGGACTGGACGGTACTACACAGCATCAGGTAGATACCTACTACTAGAGTAGTAGTACTACTACACCGTGACTACGTACATACATACAGTCCGTATCGTGATTCCGCTTTCTTTCTCCACGGGCCGGGGTTGACAACAAACTTTGACTCCGTACGGAGTACCAGTGGTACCAGTAGTACCTGATACAGTGTAATACCGGCTCTCACAAAGTTACCTGTACCACCTGGCCGTCGGACCGACTTCCTTCCGCCACTCGGCCGTATGGTGACACAAGCGTGTATGAATCGATCAATCAATCAATCAATCACTCAATCAATCAAGCAGACATTCTAACTATAGAACACACAGTTATGATACACGTGCCTCTATGAGAGATCCAACAAAATCAACAAACCGGCCTTGCAGCTGCAGGCCCTGAAGCAGTCAAAAGATACGATCGGTCAAGCCAGAAGGCCAAAGGATAGGGGAGAGGGATATGATGGAAGTGCAGTTGCACTTCTCAATGGAAATAGCTGCTCGGGTCTAGGCAGATGAGGTTGCATCCTCGGCGCCCGCGGTAGCTTGTTCAGCTTGGCTAGGGATATCCATGGAAAGCTTTTTCACCTCCCAGTCGTTGGGTTCAACCCAATCCTTCATCTCACCGAGCAGGCAGGTGGACCGCTGTGAACCTTGGACTAAGAAAGACTCTGCTGCCTCATTGACATCCTTTGCGGTTACGTCAAGGACCTGTTCTCTCCAGCGCTGATCCATCTCATGAGTCACACCGCTCATAAAGTATCTCGCGCCCTCCTCATCAACGCTCATTGGAGCATCGAGGCCCTGGAAGATGCCCAGTTTCGCTTCGTTGAGCTCCCGGTCCGACCAAGCTCGATCCCTGGCAATTATCCCACTGTTCTGGAAAACCTTCAGGGTATTGATGGGGTTGGGGTCCCGGTAGCTGGTAAAGGCAAACATTCCTTTAACAGGTCCATTACTAGCACTAGCGCCATACGCACCCCCTTTCTCACGGATTTCGGGGTGGAGATAGTTGTGCGTAAGAAGTTGAGAGAGGACACTAAGCGCTGCACTGGAGGCATGGATGAAAGGAACTGTTTGCATAGCCATTCCTGAATAGTATACCTTATAAGGCATTTGATAGAATGACTTGTAAGAGCCCAAGCCCAGAACAGAACTGCTAGGTGCAGACGTTGGCGGGCGGAATTGTGGCAGGCCCCCGAGCCACTTTGATAGTGCGGACTCATTCTGGCCTGCGCTGCCTGGCTCGCACACTATACGAACACGGAGACCAGAAGATTTCGAAATAGCAAAGGACTGGATTTGAGAGAGCTTCTGGATTAGTTCTGCGAGGCGCTGAGGCGAAGTTTCTGCATCGCGCAAGAGATTGGCTGTAGCTTGTAGCTGTGCCAGGCCAGTCTGCTGCTCTTGAACCCAAAAGCTCCGTGAGAGGCTTGCCGCTGCCGCATTGAGGGCGAAACGGTGACCTGATCCGGCCACTGCATCTAATGCACCGTTTGTTGTCAGTCGCAAGAGCTCTTGAATCATTGCTGGTGCAGTAGGACTATTAAACTCGGTTTCGGTGATGAGGGTAGTCAGAATTTCCAGCATCTCTGGGATATTATTGTCCAAGGCCGAGCCGGAGAAATGAAGGCCCTCCGCAAAAGTTCCGAGTTCTGTTGGAGACGGGGTGTAGAAAGAAGACGTGGAAATGCCACCTGTCTTCAGTTTGATGAGATCTTCCCACTGTTCCATTGACTTATTAGCGGTGCCTAGGCGCATTATACAGTCGTTGAATAGTGGCATTAACAATCGAAGGTCGTCGGGAAGTCCTTCAAAGGCATTCAATGCCTGGAAGTAGGTCAAACCGTTGGTAGGAGCTTCACGCCAGATAACATCCATGCCGTCGATTTTGCTCTCCCGGACCGGCTTGCGCTCTTTCTCGCGAGAGATATCAGAAACACGAAGAGAAGGCAAGCAACTGAGGTCACTATTCTGGGCATCCTCTTGAGTTTTGAGTAATTGCAGTTCTTCTTCCGCTAGTTTGGTAATTGCTTTCTTTAGAGAACCATGCTGCTCAACGAGCTGATTAAGCTTCTTCTCCTTCCGCACCATCTCCTGTTCGTCCAGCTCTTTATTGAAGGTAGGAGTGCCAACCATCGTGAAAGTTATATAGTTATCATTCATAAGATACTTCTGCATGAGAGACTCGAGATAGCCGCCCTTTGCATACCTTGTTTGAAACTCGTTGATCACTTCATTCCAAGCAAGCTCCTTCATAGGATCTGAACCGTTGAACCAAGAAGAAATGGTCTTCTCCATAACACCAATGCCAAAGTTGGCTGTCTTGTGCCTCAGCGCGAGTTCTAGCTGGTGGAGAAATCCTTGCACTTTTTCATCATTGAATCCACTTGAAAGACTGTCTCTGAAAACTTTCTGAGCAGCTTCTCTGACTTTCGGTACTTCCTCTTCGCCCACACCATTGACGCCAACAGAGAATATAGGGACACGACCGGATGTGTCAAGGCCAGTATTGGGGGTGAATGAAGAGCCCAGGCCACTTTCAATCAGCGCGCGATACAAGGGTGACCCATAACCGTCCAGAAGCAGTGAAGAGAGAATTCCCGCTGAAAATGTTTCAACAACATCAGCGCTGTCTCCCATGTACCAGGATGTCGAGGTTTTGTGTTGCTTGTCTTCACTGGAGAATGTGTCAATCGGGCCCGAAACAGTCACGCTTCGAGGACCTTGACTGAGATCAACAGGTAGCTTGACAGCCGTGTCAGCCACGCCCTTTTGAAACCCGTCCAACACGCTACCGATTTGTTGGAGATGACCGCTCAACGGCATATCACCATAAGTAAAAATTTTGGTGTTACTAGGGTGGTAGTTGCGCTTGGAAAATTCAACCAATTGGTTGTGAGTTAAGTCAGTGATGTACTGAGGATCTCCCCCAGAGTTGTTAAGCGCCGGGATAATGCTCTCCTTATACTTGATATAATAAAGATAGTTCGCATCTGAGATCTGTCCCTTCATCTCATTATATACGACACCTTTGAAAAGAATATCGTCGGGCTTCTGGTCTGCTTGCGATTGAGCTTCCTGGGTTAGAATAGCGCGGGGATCCTCCGGTCCCAACCGCCATCCCTCCTGTCTGAAATCCTCCTCTTTGAGCAACGGGTGAAAAGAAGCGTCTAGGTAGACCGAAAGGAGGTTCTGGAAGTCTTGTTGGTTCGTCGTGGCAAAGGGGTAGGTGGTGTGGTCAGCGGAAGTAAAAGCATTCATGAAATTTGAGAGGGACCGAGGGAGCATTTTGAAGAAAGGATCGCGAATCGGATACCTATACAGAAATATAATAGTTAGTGTTCTGATTTATAATAACTAAGAAAATGATACCCAGAGGGTTTTCTGACTTTTTACTTCCGCAAAGTGTTGTATGCTCCAAGATATGGGGGACACCAGTGGCATCCGGAGGATTTGTCTTGAAGCCGATACCAAACACATTGTTCTTGTCTTCTCTAGCCACATGGATATAGTCTGCATCGGTCTTGTCATGCGTCAACCGGACCGCCGTGAGGTGCAACTCCGGAACATGCTTCTTTTCTCGAACGGTGAACCCATGGATGCCCTCACCAATTTCCGGGAAGTTATCGAGGCTTGTGACAGTTGAAGCGGTTCTCCTTGTCTGGTTCCAGCGGAGAAGAGCGCTTTCTGATTTTAGGAAACGTCCAGGCTGCTGCAAAGCCGGGACACGGCCCCGGCCCATTCTTATTGACGAGCGGAGCATGGCGGAGTTTTGGACAGGAGCTCAAAGTAAGTTGAGACAGAGAGATGGACGACTCCCAGCGTATCCGAGGCGCCGTACGAAACTCAGACAAGGTCGATGGAGCCAGTTGTTGGATTTTAATGGCCCGAATGGACCAGGATCAAGAGATGCGCAATAATCCGTCGTAAGTTGCGTCGACGAGACTGATAGAGCGCATGAAGGATAGCGAGAGCATCTGTTAATGGCAGAAAGAAGATCACTCAGAAGGCGGAGAGCCGGCTGGTATTAGTAATCATTGAGGCCCAGGGAAATTACCAAAGGAGGCTAGTGCGGTCCAGTGTTAGACTTGCCTGGACCGTAATAGAACTTCAGTTCCAGCATGATAAGAAAGAACTAGAAAGTGAAAAGAATCTACCCGCCATTCTTATTTCTTGTTCCGCTTGAAGGACGAAACCCCACCAAATTTACTAAAACCAAGGGCGTGTAAAGCCATATCGCTATCAAACCACCCCCTGATATTCGACAGGCGATCAACCATGCTGCACCTTGGAAGGCCCCCGGGCCTGAGTATTATATAATATTCATGAGCTTACCCTGCAGCGTATGCTGTCTTAAATTAATACTGCGCGTCTCTAAAGCATGCGTTAATCTTAAGTAGTTATTGCCCGGACCAGCTGCCAGTCGACCATGATTATCCTGCGAAAGCCTGGCAAAGGCGACTACTAATTAATCGCTAAGAAATACTCTGCAATAACCTTGCTAAATACTGTTGGCAAGACACCAGAGACCATTATCGCGGCTTGTATTAGCTATTTAGTTGTAGTATAGATTACTGTCAAACCCAGTATCATTCAGTATCACGCCTACTTAGGTGTCTGGACACCTTTTATTGAGGAATAAGGGGTTGGCATGATGACTTTCCCCCTTTGGATCATCCCTGTATGACATCATATTGAATGTATGCCTTATTTCTGCCTGATTCTATGTCTATATAGCCCGGCTGCTTGCGCAGCGGTATTGTAGAATTATATTTTCTTTATTATATTATTCTAGAAGTTAATAATTATAAGTCTGATTAGTTATACTGTTTGATTCTCTTTTATATTACTGTTAAAAATCTTTATTAAATTATTAATTTCTTTCTCTAACATGAATTCCTCACCTTCTCGTAGGCGGGATTATTTAGGTGCTGCCCAAGCATCTGTATTTATAAGCCCGGTTAGCTACACCGTTTGATTCTCTTTCACACCGCCGTTGAAAAGTCTTTATCAAATCGTTGAATCTACCCCTGACCAACCGAATCTTGACCGGTTGTTGCCCCTTCCTGATTAGGAAATTGTGAAGCCACACAGGTATCAGAATCAGCAAGAATGACCGACGTATTGAAGATCTCTGTGGTGTTGAAGTTGCCATGTGACTGGAGAGGATGGATTGAAAATATTAAAGCAGCGGCCAGGGCACACCAGCCAGGTATATAAAAATATATTAATCCAGATCAGGAAGTGCCTACGCCTGTGAGCAAGAAAGTATTCACCTTGACTACTGCAGATATGATCGATGATAATCTTATCTAGAATCCTAGCATAAAAGCGCTATATTAAATTAAGAAGAGAATTTATAAGAAAGAGAAGACAGTTATCCAGTCAAAGCTCAAGATTATTGGGAAGATTAATCTTATAATAATAAGGGCGATCGCCAACGAGTTCAAATCTCTGATTAGAAAGATGCAAGAATCACGGGGAAAACTTTGTATTCTGCAGAAATAATTCTAAATATTAGATCTAGTACTTCAAGAAGACTGCAGACAGCGCTATAAAGAAATCTGCAGCAGTATATGATATACAAGTATAGAAGCATGACTGAAAGTATTAAATAAGATTATTTTCGAAGCCAAGGATCTCAATATAACTGATGTATACAGAACAGGAGGATTATCAGACTTCTTTCTTGCTGTAATAAATAGAGTATACAGATACTTGGGCAGCACCTAAATGATCCCGCCTACAAGAAGGCGAGGAATTCACGTTGGAGGAAGAAATTAACAATTTGATAAAGATTTTTAATAGTAATATAAAAGAGAATCAAATAATATAGCAAATCAGGCTCACAACTATCAACTCTAGAATAATAAAGCAAAGAAGATCTAATTCTACGATACTGCTGCGCAAGCAGCCGGGCCATATAGACATAGAATCAGGCAGAAACAAGGCATACATGAAGTCATATATAAAGTCATATATGAGATGATTCAGGTGATCGTCGGGGGTACGTCAACCAAAGGGCTAAATCCTATTCCGCCATCATGCTAAGCCCTCGTTCCAATCAATAATTACTCCCCGATACCTATATAGAGGGCCGAAAGGGCCAATCCTGCGAATACGTGATGCATCTAACCCTTAAGGCGTATACAGCGTGGCGCAGTGGAAGCGTAGGTGATTGCAAATGAACCCTGTTAATCCCTGACATGTCAGGAGTAGTATATAATACTTTATAACATCTCTCGCCACAGTTTCCTCCACGATTCCCGAAAACGACGTGTGCTGATCCCTATTGTCAAGTGTTAACTGAATCGGCAGCTTTTTTAAGGCACTGGCATACCATCCTCAATCTGCAAGAGAGCCCTGCGGCGGAATGCCCGGTGGCGACCGGCATCACGCAGGGCTCGCCATCATCACCGATCTTTTACCTCTTCTACGATGCCGACCTTCTTAGGCGTTCCCGGGCCTTTTGAGACATCACTTTCTTCAAGATATGCATTCGAGTGGCTCCTTTATTGGGACTTTATCTCAATGTAGACGACAACGTTATGCTTGTGGGATTCGACGAGGAGATACAGGTGGTCGTGAAGGAGCTGGGTGGCAGGCTTGGTCTGTATGGGGTAATGGATGGGGTGGTGAAAATGGTGATGGCGGAGCCGGCGGGGAGCGCGTCGATGGCGACTTTTTAGGCTTCTGGGTCGGGGGAGCCATTGTGCTTGCTGCTGGGTACGTATATATGTCTAAAGTAGATGAGATTTGAGAAGCAGGTCGGGGAGAGGCAGAAATTGGATTATAAAAGAGAAGCTTACCGTGGCCGGGCTCTGCGGGGTCATTAGCCGATCCGGCGTGGTATACTACAACTTTACAAGATGGCAATGGTATATTAATGGTGGAAGAACAGACATGTGCAAGAATCCCTTTGTTCTGTTCTCGACTCGAATCAGGGGGTTTTCTTACCCAATCCTTTGCTTTTCTTTCCTCGTTTCCAATTACCGACCCTTCTGCTCGAAAACGCTGCAGTCGGCGTTTGATACCGACCAAACAGGAAACTCAGCCACCGACGGACTATCATTGGTGGAGAAATAGCTCCGGGACGGTGGAGACGTGGGATGATACGAAACCGTACGGCCGGCCACGCGGGGTAAATGAGGGGTGATTGATGGCTCTATATAAATCTCCGGTGCAACACGCCTCTTCCACCACGACTATTGATCAATTCCACATCACACTAACCTGTTTACACGCATTGACTCACACCACAGCTATCAAGTACGTTTCCCCCCCTCTAACCCATCTCCAGCTCACTTCTAACCTCCTCAGAATGACCCGCACCCCCCTCCGCCCGGGCGTCTACGCCCCAACCATGACCTTTTTTACTCCCTCCACCGAAGACCTCGACATCCCCACCATCCGGCGCCATGCCGTCCGGCTCGCCAAAGCCGGTCTTGTCGGACTCGTCTGTATGGGCTCCAACGGCGAAGCCGTCCACCTCACGCGATCCGAACGTCAAACCGTCATCAGCGAAACCCGGTCCGCCCTGGTCGAAGCTGGATTCTCCAACGTGCCAGTCATCGCGGGGGCCTCGGAACAGTCCATCCGGGGCACAATTGACCTGTGCAGTGAATCCGCGTCCGCCGGGGCCGAATACGCCCTGATCGTGCCACCCAGTTACTACCGCTACGCCGTGGGCAACGACGACACCCTGTACGAGTTCTTCACCGCAGTGGCCGATAAGTCGCCCATCCCGATCATTCTCTACAACTACCCGGGTGCGGTGGCGGGAATTGATATGGACTCGGATCTGATCATCAAGATCTCGCAGCACCCGAATATCGTGGGGACGAAGTTTACTTGCGCGAACACAGGGAAGTTGACCCGCGTGGCATCGGCGTTGCACGCTATTGTCCCCGCGTCGTCGTTAGGGCCGAAGGAGAGGAAGTTCCCCAAGACCAAGGCCGTCGAGAATCATCCGTATGTGGCGTTCGGGGGCATTGCGGATTTCTCCCTGCAGACGTTGGTATCGGGCGGGTCGGCTATCCTGGCCGGAGGCGCAAATGTTATCCCGAAGCTATGTGTGAGGATTTTTGACTTGTGGGGAGAGGGGAAATTCGCAGAGGCCATGGAGGCACAGGAGCTATTGAGTAAGGCTGACTGGGTACTTACAAAGGCAGCTATCCCGGGCACGAAGAGTGCCATTCAGAGCTATTATGGGTATGGAGGGTTCCCGCGCAAGCCGTTGGGCCGGTTGGACGCCAAGCAGGCGGAGGAGGTCGCGGAGAAGATTAAGGATGCCATGGATGTCGAGCTGTCGTTGCCGGATATTGCTTAGACGTGTAAATTAGCGTGCCCTGTGTCTAGGTTGGTGTGACTACAACGAGTGTGATGCAAATTGCTGGACCCCCACGCTAACTGTGTACTTTGGCACAGCCAAGAGCAGCCATGCTGACTGATTGGTGGACAAACTCATCTAATCTGGCTGAATCCTAAGTACATAACAGTAGGAGCGCTCAGTCGCGTCGAGCTTAGAGCAGACTCACCGCCCCCATAAGTAGACTAAGCTCTGTCGATTCGGCAAAGTACTAATAGTGACGGGTGTGTTTGACTTTGGTGAGTACTGCAGGAGATGGATGGATGGATGCACAGCAGCGTTGGGCTTGGCGGGAGTGGGCCGATGCAAGAGCTGTGGTTTCCAGCAGCCATAGTAAGCTGTAACGTAGGTTTACAAGCCCAGGCGGGAGAGCTTGTGGCTGAGAGGCTTCAGAGGTGCGGTTACGATTAAGATTAAGTGTACCCCTAGGCCTGGGGGGGCATTACATGGAAACATTTGCTATTCTCCATATGTATCTATGTATGATCAAACTCTTTTGTATGAAAGGTCGCCTACCACCCTTGAGCACTTTTCCCAAGGGCTATCTGATAGAGAGCAGTTGGATGCTTCTTTTACAGCCGTATCTGTAGAGATTAATAAGAGAGGCAGTTAATGCTCATCTCTCCGGCTGGAGATAAAATAATGAAGAACAAGACTGCAGGCGCCTGATCACGGCGGGGTCCGAAGCCGCCGGCGTGCCCTCTCTTTGCCGAGAGACAGGCCGAGGCATACTTCCCTCTGCTGGATATCAGGCAGACAATAAAAGGCTGTAATCCGCCAGTTGTTATCGGGACTGCAAGTCAGTTTACCACGCCGTGATGTCTTCTACCTCTGCTTCACCGAACGTGCTGCTCTTCGTTAGCTTATTCACTCCGTCCGCAACCAGGACTCCTTCGGCAGGAGCCTTGGACATGATGTCGGGCAAAACTTCGCGGAAAAACTCGAGTATATAGCGGTTGACCTGTTCAAACTGGAGGAGAAACGCGTCGTGGCCTTCGGGGCTCTCAATCCGTCGAAGGCGCGAGTCAGGAATGCCTGCCGCAACTTCTTGCTGTTCCTCAAAGGTAAACAGTCCGTCACTCTCAATCCCCAATACCAGAGCGGGCTGTTCGATCTGGGACAAGGCCTCTCGGATGGGGTTCTCCGACGTCGAACTGACTCGGTGTCTCGACACGTCGTGTGTGTCCAGCTTGCGGGTAATGGCAATATAGCAGTTGGCATCGAATCGCTTCACAAACTTCTCTCCCTGGTACCGGAGGTACGACTGCGCTGAGAAGTAAGTTGGGAGACGTTTCTGAGAGCTATTGGTCTCAATTGTCTTGCTGAAAGTCTTGGCCCCGGAAAACTGCGGGTCCTGGAACTGAATCTCAGACTGTTGGACTTCCTGTTGGGGGGTAGGTGAGCTGCGCTCACTGCCCCGGTGTCCGTCATTGTGAATGGCCCAATGCTCGTTAGGGGGGGTCGGCAACCTTTCGGTGCCATTGATGGTCTGCTGCTTAGAGGGATCCGGCACATTTCTGCCGAAGCGGGACTCGAACGAGTTACGGCTGCGGTATGTAAGAAGAGCCGACATGCGCGCAGCGCCAAGTCCTGTGGCCGGCGGGTTGTCGAACGGAAAGTAACCATCCTCATACTTCGGGTCACTATAGATACTCTGGCGTTGAGCCTCGCCCCAGCTGATGCACCAGGCAGAGTGACGAGCAGAAGTCGCAATCGGGACAATGGCGCGGACATAGTCCTTTCCAAAGTAGGCATACTCCAAGGTAAGCATGCCGCCCATGGAGCCGCCCACCACAGCTGCAATCTGGCGGACACCCAAGTCGTCCAGCACAATCTTATGGATTCTAGTCTGTATAAGCCGAGCGTCCCATTGATGAACTTTAGTAAGGGACAGTGACTTACTTCACATCATCACGGACCGTAGTGAGAGGGAATTCCGGACCATACAAGCCCTGCTCCGGGTCACCATTTTTGTAGGTCACAGCGCTGGCGCTTCCGTACGGACTTCCCAAGCTGTTCAGGCAGATGACATAAAACCGGGAAGTGTCGAAGGCCTGTCCAGGCCCACCAAGCAGAGGACCCCACCAGTCTGCCACATCCGCACTCCCACTGAGAGCATGGCAAATCACCAATGCATTGTCGCGCTCCGGGGAAAGTTCGCCTCGCGTGGTGTAGGCCACGGGTACATTGTGCAAAGTCACGCCCGACTCGAGGGTAAAGGAAGGAACAACGACGATGGATTGTTCAGTGATCAGCCCGGAATAGGGATTTTCAGGTTGCGCGTCGACCCTCTCTACGGGATTTAGTAGCCGTCCAGATCAAAATGGCAGGGGGATGGGGAAAGCAGGATTGGGGGAGAACTGACGGAGTTGCCCAGGAGTAGCGGATGGCTTGGCGACCATAAGTGCGGTTATTGGGCGGGTTGAGGATGGGAAGACAGAGAAGAGGAGATGGCAAAAAAAAAGGAGGGGGGAGGAATAGAGGAATAATGTAGGAGATCAAACTATTACGTAGGAAAGGCGATGACGGCAAGCGGCCGGCTCTTATCGTCCAAGTTTTCCGCCGTGACTCATACGCCATTTCCGGCCAATCAAAATGCCCCCGAATCGCCGTCATCGGCTCCCACTGAGTACGGTCACGTGGGTTATGGCGTGCGGAGTACAACAGCAACGACAACCACATAAAGTCACATGACCATGTTTGACAGTCAAGCACGTGATCTATCACGTGTCAGATTCCCACAGCCACCAGGATGGCACAGCCACTGTCAGGCTCCGGCGTTATCAGCCCCACGTGACCACCCCCAGGTGCTATCGCCAAGACTAGTCCGGGAAAAAAAAAAGAGAGAAAACGGAAAAAGAATGAAAAGTCGGAATCAAGACGCCAAGGCAGCAAAAGTCTAGAAGCTCGACAGTAGCACATCTGCCGGTCACCCCCCCTCTGGCCTCTCCATTATTTACTACACAGGGAAGGGATCCCTAGAAGTTATCGTCATGGGCAAGAAAGATGCCTCTCTTCCCCTCCTGGGGGGAAGCGCCTCCATGGATCCAGCTCTAGCTGCTTTGTTCCAGACCAGTGTGCGTAACATATCATCCATGTCGCCCACAGATATCCTTGAGACTAACAGTGCCCAATTGGGCATCTTAGGCTGGCCCAGTAAAGCCCCCGACGATCACAGCTCCCCTTCCCTTCCCCAAGCGGGCCGCGGAGAAGGATGAGGACGAGGATGCCGAGGAGGAGATTTCGGAACCGGAGGACGACGAGATGCTCGAGGCTCCGGAAGCTGAGAGCGATGCTGGCAGTGAGCCGACTCCGGTGGCTGCCGATGCCTCCACCCGAAAACGCAAGAGAACCGCCGGCGAGGACGTTGAGGATACATACATGCGCCGCATAGAGAAGGAGCAGAAAAAGGAAGATGACAAGCGCCAGAAGGAGAAGTCTAAGCGACAGAAGACTTCCGATGGCGAGCAAGACCAGGGAACGACAGAAGAGGAGTCCGAAGGCGGCGAGGAGAGCTCGGAGGATGAGGAGGAGGAGAAAACGGCGGTCCCGAAGCATGAGAGCCAGGGTGGCGATGCCGAATCCAAGGAAGTTGATAAGTCCAACCGGACGGTGTTCCTGGGCAACGTGTCTAGCGAGGCCATCAAGTCTAAAACGGCGAAGAAGACCCTCCTCAAGCACATGGCGTCCTTCTTCTCTACGCTCCCCGAGTCTACGGGGCCTCACAAGGTGGAGTCAATCCGCTTCCGCTCTACGGCCTTTTCTAGCGGTGGCCTGCTTCCCAAGCGAGCTTCGTTTGCCAACCAGGATGTTCTGGACGACACGACCCCCTGCACCAACGCATACGTTGTCTACAGCTCCGTGCAAGCAGCGCGGAAGGCGCCCGCGGCGCTGAACGGCACGGTCGTCCTGGACCGGCATCTGCGTGTCGACAGTGTCGCGCATCCAGCCGCGACCGATCACAAGCGGTGTGTGTTTGTGGGTAACCTGGATTTCATGGACAACGAGACCAAGCCGGATGACGAAAACAAAAAGAAGAAGAGAGAGCCCGCCGATGTGGAAGAGGGTCTTTGGCGGCACTTCAATGCGCACACAGGTGGCTCGAAGAAGGACAAATCAAAGAACAACATTGAGTCGGTTCGGGTGGTCCGGGACCGTGCCACTCGTGTCGGCAAAGGATTTGCCTACGTCCAGTTTTATGATCAGAATTGCGTGGAGGAGGCTCTTTTGCTGAATGGTAAGCAATATCCGCCCATGCTCCCGCGTAAACTTCGCGTGGTGCGAGCCAAGAGGCCCCAGAAGAGGCGCGAGGACAATGGCGGCCAAGGAAAGTCCCTGGCCAACTCCGATAAGACCCTCCAGGGTCGCGCTGGGCGACTCTTTGGCCGAGCCGGTGCCGCCAAGCTGAAGGCCGCGGGAAAGACTTCCATCTCGCAGAATTCGCTGGTGTTCGAAGGTCATCGAGCCACTGAAGGCGGTGCTTCGCGCATCCGGGTCAAGACCAAGAGCCGTGGTTCGAAGGGCAAGCCAAACAACCGCAGCAGCAAGCGGGCTGCGGCCTACGCAGCCGCTGGAGGGAGGAAGGGGAAGATGGCTCAGTCTTCATAAACGGCAAGGACACTGAGGTTCGATCGGGGCGCACGGTGTATAGATCTTTTCTTGATGCAATTTATTCCACGGCCATGTTCTAGCAGCTAAAAAGCAAATCGGCAAACTGGGGCGGAAATCAATACAACCAACGGTAGAAAAATTACTAGTACTCACTCCATCCTGACTTCTCGGTCGTGTATGTGGCAGAAATAGAGTGGAGAAGAAAAGATATGGAGTAACTAGTCCATGTGATGATACTGGTTGAATATTGCTGGAAATTCAGTGAGATTCACTAATACAACTAAGTCTGGGGAAATGAGAGACGAAGGTCGGCTACAGTGCGATGGCGGGGTAATATACCTGTACCTTAATCAGTATCAGTAGTAGGTACTTTGGATTTCTTTGTCCGTATTGCAGACTGCATAGGTTGAAATGAGGATTTTATGATGCAGGTAATGAGTATACTAGTTGCATTAAGAGGTGAGGACCCGCAACGATGTCTCACCGCCTTGGCAGTACCTAGTGCAACGACCAAACACATGTAACCAAAACACATGACCATTTAGATGAAGAGTCCTCTGACACATTCAGCTCCACGTAGATTTATTTAGATTGATAAGACTTGAGTAACAGTGGCCGAGCAATATTAATGGAATATGGAGGACAAGAAAGAAAAGTAGGAAGTCAATGCGGCCGCCGTTGGCTTGGGTACAGAAAATGAATGGCGCGTGGCCTACCCACTGTGGCTCATCTCCTGATTGGCTGGCCGTCGGCCCTCGGTCGTGCCCGGCCTGGAACAGCCTGAGGCTGTCAACGACTCGGCGTCGATGAATCATAATCTGACAGCCGGGGTAACACTGAATGCGTAATATTATTGGCGCCGCGTCGGGTCGCAGTCGGGCCGGAGTCGAGCTTCCAAGCACTATTTAAATTTTTCTGCCGCGTCCTCAGCTTTCTATCTTCCACTCCTCAACCAGACCCAAGCAGGCAAACAGCAGCAAGACTCCGTGCCTTGTGTGCTGGTTCACTCATTGGCCCAACTGAGTTTGTTAAACGGCATCCATCGGTTCTCACCAACAGGACTGAAGGACTTCCAGCCAAGATGGGCTTCACCAAGGAGACTGCCTCCATTGGCATCATCGGAATGGGAGACATGGGCAAGATGTACGCCCTTCGTCTCAGCGAAGCAGGTTGGAGGTAATGATGTTCTGATGTTCCTTCTGGTGTTTTCAACAATATGCCCTCGTGGTCTGCTTTTAATAATAGGTAAGCCTTCTACCCCTCATATCTTCCCCCCTCCACGCCTTCGCCTCCCCGTTTGGATGATGACTTGAGTGCATTTGGCTCGAGCATGGACTGGTAGCTAGCTTCCTACCCATTCTGGCGGTTGCAAATCTGCCAGTCCGTCAATGATGTAACATCTCAGCTACCTTACTTTTTTTTGTCTGAAACCAAAAACCAATCTTTGATTCGTCTCCGTTATCTGCTGTTTTGATTTCGTACTAATATTTCTATCTATCAGGACTTTACTTCGTATTTTTTTTAGAGCTTAATTAGCTGTACTGACTATTTATATTATTTTTTATAAAAGGATTAATGCATGTGACAAACTTGATCTTTATGAGGATCTACAGAAGGAATTTAAATCCCAAGTATGTTTTGACTCGCAGCTCATGCTGTCTATACATAAACTCATTACTTTTTGAAAGAAAGGTGTTACTATCCTTCCGAACGGGCACCTGGTTTCAAGGGTTAGCGATTATATCATATACAGTGTAGAAGCCGGTGTGATCGACAGGGTAGTGGCTGAGTATGGCCCATGTATGTCCTTTTCAACGCGAGGCTGCGTCCTTACTTCCGCGAATAATGCCTGTCTGACTTGTCGAAAGCTACCAAGGTCGGCGCAATTGTTGGAGGCCAAACGTCCTGCAAGGCTCCTGAGCTCGCTGCATTCGATAAGCACCTCCCCCCGGATGTAGAAGTCGTGTCCTGCCATTCGCTCCACGGCCCTAAAGTCAATCCCAAAGGTCAACCTCTGGTATGCCTTTTGCTGAATGCCATCAACGGGCCTAGTATGATAACGCTGTGTCTAGGTCCTGATCAAGCACCGCGCCTCGGATGAGAGCCTTGACTTTGTGCGAGAAGTCCTATCATGCTTTGAATCCGAATTCGTTCTCCTCACGGGAGAGATGCATGACCGTATTACTGCCGATACCCAAGCTGTCACCCATGCCGCTTTCCTCAGCATGGGAACCGCGTGGCAGGCAAACCAGCAGTTCCCGTGGGAAATCAACCGCTGGGTGGGAGGCATTGAGAACGTCAAGATTAACATTACATTGCGCATCTACTCCAACAAGTGGCACGTTTATGCCGGTCTTGCCATTCTCAACCCGGCCGCGAAGAAGCAAATCCGGCAGTACGCCGAGTCGGTGACGGAGCTCTACAAGCTTATGATCGAGGGGCGGCGCGAGGAGCTCAAGCGTCGCGTCAAGGCTGCAGGAGAGGCCGTGTTTAAGGCGGGCACAGATGGGCAGGATCTGCTGTTAAAGGACCAAGTCCTTGACCAATTCTCGCTGTCAAACAGGGCTCGTGAGGAATCTCCCCCAAACAGCCATCTCAGTCTGCTGGCCATTGTCGATTGTTGGTCTAAACTTGGAATTGTCCCATACGACCATATGATCTGTTCTACACCTGTGAGTGCCTCTCGGCTAAATACCCACCCATACCCTAAAACCAAATGCTCCATTGTTTCATCTAACTAACTGCGGCGGTCCGACATGCAGCTCTTTCGTCTCTGGCTGGGTGTCACGGAATACCTGTTTCGTAATCCCGACATTCTTGAACAGGCATTGGACACCGCCATCGACGATAAGACGTTCCGGTCCGATGACCTGGAGTTTACCTTTGCAGCTCGGGTAAGTACCGACTGTTCCCTTCAGTTTAGGGCCCCCACTCCCCCAGCCATGACCGCTTGCACGTCCCCTATCCTGCATTGCACGCATATAAGGGATAGACTTAAATGCTCTGACCTGCAGCATCCACTAACGTCACTCTTACCTCCCAGGCCTGGTCTGACTGCGTATCATTCGGCGATTTCGAGTCCTACCGCGACCGGTTCGAGCGGATCCAGCAGTACTTCGCTCCCCAATTCCCCGAGGCCGTGAAGCTGGGCAATGAGATGATGAAGACAATTTTGGAGAAGACGACTCCCGGAAACTCCTAGCATGGGCGGAAAGAGACAAACAGGGACTCGGCGCCGGCCCGATAGATAAGATCATGAGTACCATAATATTTGTCGGCATCTTAGTAATTATCATAATCATAATCATAATCATAAATCAAAGATCAAATTAAGCTAGATACCTTGATTACTCAAGATGAATGTCATTATTCTTGCCGATCTTATGCCTGGCCAATGATAATGGGTTTAAAGACGTTCTCCATAATCCGGTCCCTGATTCGCCCGGGCCGAAATAGACTTGGAGCCTTGGAGGCTCTCTCTCCACAGCCGCGGCGGGGACTGGCCCATGAGTCACCGCAAATGTTCGAATCCCCGATACCGGCTGCAGCGCCCTGCTTGGAAATGGCGAAAAGAGGCTTGGCTCGCCCCGGGTCACCTGACCCCCCCCAATCTCGATTCTGCGCGACCGACGTTGGAAACTTTTCCCTTTGCATCCCCGTCTTCAATTTTAATCACGAGCATGGCGACGCGTCTCACCACCGTGATGCGCAGGCCGGTGAGTACCGCTCTTTATCTGCCGACCACCCGACCACATACCAGATCTGACACCTGACTCCCCAGCTTTGGCCGAGGCGCATCCCAGCCATCGTGCTCCCGCACAGCATAATCCCTCAGCAACTTCGATCTGCTCCGACAGCCCTCCCATCACGCCCCCTCAGCACCACCGCCATCCGACGTGTCGATGCCTTCCCCTCCCAGCTCGAGAATGCCTCTCCCCTACCTCCCTCCGGAAAGCAGACCCTCACCGAGAAGATCGTCCAGCGCTATGCGGTTGGCCTTCCCGAAGGCAAGCTCGTCCGCAGCGGCGACTACATCAGTCTGGCCCCCCAGTATTGCATGACCCACGACAACTCGTGGCCCGTCGCCCTCAAGTTCATGTCCATGGGCGCCACCCACGTCCACAACCCCAAGCAGATCGTCATGACCCTTGACCATGACGTCCAAAACACCACCCCCGCCAACCTCAAGAAATACCAGCAGATCGAGGACTTCGCCAAGGAGCACGGCATCGACTTCTACCCCGCCGGTCGCGGTATCGGACACCAGGTCATGGTCGAGGAGGGATACGCGTTTCCCGGCACCATGGCGGTCGCTTCGGACAGCCATTCGAATCACTACGGAGGAGTCGGCTGTACGATCCATCCCTGTCTTTTAACACCTAACCCCATCAGACAGGCTAACCATTCTTTCAGGTCTCGGCACGGCGGTTGTGCGCACCGACGCCAGCAGTATCTGGGCGACGTCGCGGACATGGTGGCAGATTCCCCCCGTCGCGCGGGTGACCTTCACCGGAACCCTCCCCGTAGGCGTGACAGGCAAGGACGTGATCGTCGCGCTGTGCGGACTCTTCAACAGCGACGTTCTTAACCACGCCATCGAGTTCACTGGCTCTGAGGAGACTATGGCCAGTCTCCTGGTCGACAGCCGTCTGACCATCGCGAACATGACCACGGAATGGGGGGCATTGACAGGTCAGGATCCTGAATAATACCCCGGATCTTGGTGAATGATACTGACGTAAATAGGATTATTCCCGATTGACCGCACCCTGGAACGCTGGCTGCGCTACAAGGCCACCGAGGCCGCCATGCTTGATGACCGCACGACGCGCCAGCGCATCACCCATGAACGGATCGACGAGCTCTTCGCCAACCCCCTCGCCGCCGACCCCGACGCCCAATACGCCAAGCAGCTGTACCTCAACCTCTCCTCCCTCTCGCCCTACGTCTCCGGCCCCAACTCCGTTAAGGTGGCCACGCCCCTCAACGACCTCGTTCAGCAGAACATCAAGGTCAACCGCGCCTACATCGTCTCCTGCACCAACTCCCGCGCCTCCGATCTCGCCGCTGCTGCCAAGGTCTTTAGGGACGCAGCCCTCGCCAACCCCGGCACCACCCCCAAGATCGCCGACGGCGTCCAACTCTACATCGCCGCCGCCTCCGCCCCCGAACAAGAAGCTGCCGAAGCCAAAGGCGACTGGCAAGTTCTTCTCGACGCGGGCGCCCAGCCCCTGCCCGCTGGCTGCGGTCCCTGCATCGGCCTCGGCAAGGGCCTCCTTGAGCCCGGCGAAGTCGGCATCAGCGCCAGCAACCGCAACTTCAAGGGCCGCATGGGCTCCCGCGACGCGAAGGCCTACCTTGCCAGCCCTGAAGTCGTCGCCGCCAGTGCCCTCAGCGGTATCATCTCCGGACCCGGCTCCTACGAAGTCCCCACGGACTACACCGGCGTAGAATACGGCTTCGGCACAGGCCAGGCCCGCACAACCGAAAACGAACTAACCAACATCCTCGAACAAATGGAATCGCTCATCGACCGCGTTGAATCCTCTTCCGGCGATGGTGCCGGTGACAAATCCGCCACCGAGATCCTCCCGGGCTTCCCCGAGCGCATCACCGGCGAAATCATCTTCCTCGACGCGGACAACCTCGACACCGACAGCATCTACCCGGGTAAACTCACCTACCAAGACAACGTCTCCAAGTCCGACATGGCAGCCGCCTGCATGATGAACTACGACCCCGAGTTCGCCACCACCGCCCAGCCGAACGATATCGTCGTCGCCGGGTTCAACTTCGGATGCGGTTCGTCCAGAGAACAAGCTGCTACTGCTATCCTCGCGAAGCAGATCCCCCTTGTTGTGGCGGGCAGCTTCGGGAATATTTTTGCTCGGAACAGCATCAACAACGCGCTTATGGGCCTCGAGGTTCCTAGGCTGGTTGAGCGCCTGCGCGCGACCTTCGGAGAGCGTCAGCCTACCCGCCGCACTGGCTGGACTTTGACGTGGGATGTCAGGCGCAGTGTTGTTGAGGTCAAGGAGGGACAGGATGGTGAGAGCTGGACGGAGCAGGTGGGTGAGTTGCCGGCGAATGTGCAGGCGATCATTGCTGCTGGGGGGTTGGAGGCGTGGGTCAAGAACGAGGTTGCGAAAAAGGCGTGACGGACTAGCATTAGCATTGGCATTGGAGAGGTACTAGAGAGGTACTAGAGATGCTAGAGGGATGCTAGAGAGATGCTAGAGATAAATACTGTACACATATTATTATTAGAGATGGAAGTATTGCAATTAAGCTAAGAAGGGAGACGAAGTTCTTTAATCCCGAGAGATATGTATTAGTAGGGAGGTAAGTTATTATCCAAATTTAGGAGGTATACATACCGTGACCCTAGGCTCTTCACTCCTTTGGTATATATGATATATATTTTGTGAAACTTTCAATGAGACCTTGCTGCCTAATCTCATATTCCAAGGTCTTCTTTTCCCCCCCCTTACATTCTTTATCTTATACTATACAGAAGTGTGCGGAGTAAATATAGCCAACCGCAAACAGAGGGTGAGTGACTTATCAAAGTGGATATTTAGTGGAGGCGGGGTAGGGTAATGTATTATAGTATGTAGGGTTCTCCACCGCTTATCGCGGTCATTAATATTGTATCATGCATGTATTGTTTGTTGGCCGGTCCCCCCCTCCGCATTCCGCAAGGAAGCTCCCCTTGCGCACGGTGATAGATAGAGTTGATATAAGTATAAGTATATCCCCTCCTTCCCTTTCCTTCCTTCCTTCCTTTCTTCCTTCACTCGTCATCCCAACACCACCAGCCACCACCAGCCAAACACCACCAGCCAAACACCACCACCACAAACCCAACTAACCACCCAACCAACCAACAAAAATGCCCCCCTACGCCCCGACAATCGGCTCCCCGCTCACGACGCTCGACACACCCAGCATGATCGTCGACCTCGCACTGATGGAAAGCAACATCTCGAAGCTCTTCTCGACACTCCTCCCCACGGGCGTCTCGATCCGACCACACCTGAAAACCACCAAGAGCGCGATCCTAGCGCACCGACTGGTCGCCGCGGGGGCGACCGGCTGCTGCGTGGCCAAGGTATCAGAAGCAGAGGCGATCACGGCGGCGGGATTCACAGACATCCTGATCACGTGCGAGATCATCGGGGCGGCGAAGGTGAAGCGGCTGGCGGAGCTGGTGAAGAAGTATCCCGGGCGGCTGCGGGTGGTGGTGGACAGCGAGGCGGGGGCGCGGGCGATAGACGAGGCGCTGGAGGGGTTGGGGTTGGGGGAGAGGGAGGGGTTGGACGTGCTGGTGGATGTGGATGTGGGGTTGCATCGGACGGGGGTGCACGGGGAGGAGGCGGCGGTGGGGCTGGCGCGGGTGGTGGCGGGGCTGGGTCGGTTGCGGCTGATCGGGGTGCAGGGGTACGAGGGGCATTTGCAGCATGTGGGCGAGCGGGAGGAGCGGCGGAGGGCGTGTTTGGCGGCGATGGGGACTCTGGTTGGCACGGCGGACCGGCTGCGGCGGGAGGGCTTCGAGATCTCCGTCGTGACGACCGGAGGGACCGGCACCGCGGAGTTTTGCGCCTCCGTCCCCGGCGTCACCGAGTTGCAGCCCGGGTCGTTTATCTTCATGGATACGGATTATCGCGATGCCGTCGGGCGGTTTTATTCCAATAGTCTGACCGTCCTGGCGACCGTCGTTAGTCGCCAGGGGCGGAGGCAGGTCACGATCGATGCGGGGTTGAAGTCCTTGACTACCGATAGCGGGCTGGCGGAGTGTAAGGACCCCCGGTACAGCCATCGGAATCTCGGCGATGAGCATGGCGCGTTGACTTGGGACGAGGGAACCCCTGACCTACACATCGGGGATCGCGTCGAGATGATCCCAAGTCATATTGATCCGACTATCAATCTGCATGACTTTTATTACGCGCATCGGGATGGCGTCATTGAGGAGATCTGGCCCGTCGATTCGAGGGGTAAGGTGCAGTAAGTAGATTGGAATATGTTGACGGGGTCAGAAAATCCTCTACTACTGTTTCTCTATAACTAATATGTGGGAGTTATTCTTATCAAATCATACATATATACTTAACGAACCATGTGCTGGCCCTGCGGGTCGTTGCTGTGGGGAAAGACCGGTGCCCACGGCCGATGATCGTCTGTCTCTATCTGCGTGCCTCTAGCCGGAGGAGAGGACGTAGGGGTGCAGAACTATTACGGATTCCGTGGTATGCAGCACGGGAGGAGGTCATGGCATTGGTATCGTCATTAACGTACTGAGCGTAAAAGATCTCTAGATCACCGCCATAAATCCTGCCGACTATCGCGTCTCAACCCCCCACTGCTCTTGGGCCGTCCATCGTCCACCGGTACGGCCAGGAACCCGCCAAACCCGTTGCCGACAAGGACGCTCTTCCGCGCTTCACCGCCCCAGCTGCGGCTCAGCTGCGCGTCGTGGAAGCTCACCGGCCGCGTGGTGCTGTCGCGGCGGCTGTTGCCGCGGGTCGACGGCGGCTCGTAGGGCGTGAAGTTCCACTCCAGCTCGTCCAGTCCCTTGCTGTAGACGTTCAGGGGCTGGCTGATCCCCCTGCTGAAGAACGGCGGGCCATTGCCGCTGTCGCCGCCGAACAGCCGCGGCGGCGGCGCGAGGAGGAGGGTCTCGGGGAAGCTGGCGTCGCGGACGTACAGGTCGCGCAGGGCCGGAAGGGAGTTGGACATGAGGGAGGAGATCAGGTAGGTGTAGTGGGAGGCGGCGACGGGGGGGAGGTTGCTGGAGCCGGCGGGGGAGGAGATCTCAAAGTGGAGCAGTTGGAGGGAGCGGGAGGCCAGCGGCGGGATGCGGTCGGCGGGGAACGACCGCGTCACTTCCTGGATGACCAGCAGCGCGCGCAGTTGCGGGGCGGCGGCCAGGATCGGGGATAGGGTGGCGGGGAGCACGCCTGTGGACGACAGCGTCAGGGACTGCAGCGCCTTGCGGTTGGCGGGGAGGGAGAAGAAGCCGGCAAGCCCGCTTGCCGTGACGTTGGGGGTATCGCGAAGGGTGAGGCGCTGGAGGGGCGGGATAGGCGGGAGGGACTCCGAGTATAGAAAGGCCGAGTCGTCGAGCCACGGGAGATCGTCAAGGGTGAGGTCGCGCAGGCTGGAGAATGAGGCCAGCCCCAGTCGCAGCACGCGCGGCTCGATCTGCAGCCGCGACACCTCCAGCACTTCCAGGTTCCCCCACAGGTGTGTGTCCGGCAGCTGCGCGAAGCTGGCCTCCGCGCCGTATCGGTAGCTCATTCGCCGCAGGTCGGGGCACCGGCCGATCAGTTCCTGCTTCAGCGCCAGACACGACGCGTCGTCGCTATAGATGCCCGCGGGCAGGTCGACGTAACGCAGGTTGGGGGTGACGGAGATGGTGCGCGCGATCTCGGCCTTGCTGGCCTCGCGGGTCATATATGGCATCCGCAGGGAGAGCACCATCGCCCCCAGGTCTCGCGAGTCGCGCACGGCTTGCATAAAGAGGCGGAGGCGTACTTGAGGCGCGTCGATCGCCTCGCCATTTCGATCGAAGACGGAGCGGCGCTTGCGTTTGGCGGCGAGCTCGACCTCGAGCTGGCAGTAGTGGACGGCGTCGATGCGGACGTGGGCGTAGCTTTCAGAGACCATCGTCGGTCAGGACTGGGGAGAGAGTGACTGGGCGATGGGGGAGGAGGGGGAACATACAGCAGCGATCGAGCCTCAAAGTACCAGCGCTTGCAGACGAGGGCGCAGTGGGCCAGGTCGCGCATGTCACAGAGCATGCAGCCATCCTCAGTCATGGACTGCTCGGAGGCGTCATAGCTGTAGTCGACGGTGTGCGGACAAACGAAGGCGAAGATGCGGCCCAGCAGGGGCCGCGAGAGTTTCTTGGAGAAGTCGGGGGCAGCGAAGGGATGGTCGGCGTCGATGCAGAGATGGTCGTCGGTGTTGGCAACATTCCCCACCCCGCCGTGGCTGTGGCCGAGGCTCTGGCTCTTGGACCGCCGGCGAAAGCGGCTCAGTAATCCCATGGTTGTGATTGTGTGGGAGGCGACGGCATGGACGAACAAGAGGGGGGTGTGGGGAAGATCAGGAGATGGGAGATCACGGTTGATAAATGTCAGGATGATGATGGGTTAAGCGAGCCGTGGCAGGGCGGTGGTGATTGGTGTTGGGGGGGGGGGGGGGACGCTGTGAGATGTGAAGCCGCTGCAGAAAGCTGCAGTTCCTCCTGGAAATGGAAGCGAAATGAGGGGTCGGCGGCTGTTTCATCTTGGGTGATGCAACAACAACAACAACAACAACAACAACAACAACAACAACAACAAACAAACAATAATAAGACTGGGGCATAGTATCTAGTATATATACTTTGTTTACCCCATGCGGCATGGGGTTGGAACCATGGATGGAGCTACCCACTATGGAGTATTATAGCCAAGTACAGTGTATACGGAGTACAGTGTACACAGTATCTACTCCCTCCATGCACAGTCCAGGTTCATCTATCCGCTACATTGCCATGACATCATCATGCCACCAGTCAACAGGCAAGTAAAAGATGAAACGGTCCTCCACGGTGGTAATCAGGGTAAGTAAGACTGGTACTGGGCGTGCGATAATACGATATTCCGCATCCCATCGGCTATTGAGCCATCAGCGTCAATAGCCGACGCGGAGAAGGTCCGGTTCCCCTCCCTCCCCCCACCACCAACATGGGGTCGGGGATAAATAACAGATGCCAGCATCAATCACGGTCTATCTCTCTATCTCTCTCTCTCTCTTCATCCTTCTCTAGAGATTCGGTCCGTTCTATTCAAAATGACCACCACCCCAAACACCACCCAGGCACTTGTCCTGCACGGTGCTAAAGACCTCCGCCTAGTAAGACTCTCCCTCCCCCTCTTCCCCAGTATTCCCAACTCATCGCAATTCCCTCTCCAGGAATCCCGCCATCTCTCCCCTCCAACCAGCACGGAAGTGCAAATTGCCATCCGCGCCACCGGCCTCTGCGGCTCCGACCTACACTACTACACACACGGCCGGAATGGCGACTTCGTGGTGCGCTCACCGATGTGTCTCGGGCACGAATCCTCCGGAATCATCACAGCCATCGGGCCGGACGTAACCACGCACCGAGTCGGAGATCGGGTCGCCCTGGAAGTCGGAATCCCCTGTCGAAAATGCCCCCTCTGCCACCAAGGCCGTTATAACATCTGCCCGGAGATGAAATTCCGAAGCAGCGCCAAGAGCTATCCGCATCTCGACGGCACCCTGATGGAACTGACCAACCACCCCGCCGACCTGTGCCACCCGCTCCCGGACACAGTCTCATACACGGGCGGCGCGCTCGTCGAGCCCCTGGCCGTGTGTCTGCATGCCATTCGACGCTCCCACCCACCCACAGAGGAGGAGGTACAGCTCACGCAATCGCTGACCGGCGAACAGACCTCGGCGCTGATCTTCGGGGCCGGCGCCATCGGTCTCCTCCTGGCGTCCGCGCTCGCCACCTCGGCGAGTTTCTCCTCCATCGTCGTCGCGGACATCGATGCCTCGAGGCTGGCCATCGCCGAGTCCTTGGGTCTGGGGCTGAAGACGGCGCTGATTCCCAGGGCGGATCCTGCGAATCCTCCGCCCGCGAAAGATGCCCCGCCCGCGGAGCAGACAGCGTACGCGCTGCAGAATGCGCAGCGCGTGGCGGACGTGTTGAAGCGGTCGGTGTCTTCGGGTGGTGCTGGATTTGCCCGTGTCTATGACTGTACGGGCGTGCCGGCATGCGTGCAGGCCGGGATCTATGCCGCCGCCGCCGGGGCGGTGTTGGTGCAAATCGGCATGGGGAATCCTGTGCAGACGCTCCCTGTGGGCGCGGCGGCCTTACGCGAGGTGGATATTATCGGCGTGTTTCGGTACGATGGGTATGCGTATCCGGCGGCGATTGAGCTCATGGCGAGTGGGAATCTGGAGACCGTGGAGCGGTTGGTCGTCACGCATCAGATCAAGCTGGCGGATGGGGATCGGGCTTTCGCGCTGGCTGGGAAGGGGGTGGATGAGGATGGGAAGCCGGTTATTAAAGTAGTGATTGAGAGCTAACTAGTTAACCGTCGGGGATTATTATTACTATCTACTGTACTATCTATCTACCTCCCCTACCCTGCCGTCGTCCACACCGCCTTTCAGATGGAGCTAATTCCCGCCAATCAAAAGAATTACTGAGAAATTGCACCAAACCAATCACATGACTGAAACCTTCTTATTAGTTATGGAATACTGCCCGGCGGTGAGGTCTGCTGTAGGGTCCTGATAGGAAGGATCATCCTCACTCAACGACTGGATACCCCAAGGCGGAGAGGGAGGAGGTGGTGTAAAAACAAGAAGAAACGACCGAGACGCGACTCGAACGCGCAACCACTGCCACCGGAAGGCAGCGCGCTACCATTGCGCCACCCGGCCGTTGTTGAGTGTCCTTTTGGATTGGACGTTTCATGGCTTGAATCCTGGGGCAGCAGCACGAGCTTGCCGGTCAGGGATTGCAACTAGTACAGGGTCGGGGTACTACTGGTTTGGCTGGGATTTGGAGGGTCATTTATCCGTTGATAGTAGTAGTAGTAGTAGTAGTAGTAGTAGTAGTAGTAGTAGTAGTAACAGTGAACCTGTCTCATAGTATATCTATCATGCTTCCTTTACATAACAAAATCAAAGATGCCGGCAGCCCTGGAATCGCTAATGGGATATATGGGGGGGGGGGGAAGAAAGAAAACGAGAGAGAGGAGGGAGGGAGGGAGAGAAAACAACATCAAAACAGCTGTGGTCTCTCCTAAACTCCCGCCATACCTAAGCAGGTCTGCAGTCTGCAGAGAAAAGAGAGTAATAATGTACAGTGGGTTGAGAAGTCGGGCCTACACCGGGTTGGGTTACATGAAAAGACGCCAGGCACCAAGAATCAGAGCCGCGGTACCGGTGCAAACACCCCTAAAAAAAATGCATGTCAGCTTTATATACTTCATGGAGGGTGCGATGCAGACACCTACATGAGCCATTGTAAAGTGGAAAACTTGACGGCCTCCACACGCTCCCTCAAGCCCGCCACCTCCTGTTCGATTCGAGTTTCGGTCTCCTTGATACGCATTTCCTGACTGTTTGCCTCTTCGCGGATCCGACCTTTCTCGAGATTCAGATCAAGACGCACCGACGCTTGCGTGCGCCCGATCTCGTCGCGGAGGCGGGAATTCAGTTTGGCGAGATCAGCGGCGATCTTTTCATGCGATGAGCGAGTTAGTTGCGCTTCGGTGGAGTCTGCATTGAGAAGTTCGGAGCGGAGTTTGGCGAAATCGACTTTCTGGGTGTAGGCGGATCGTTCGGTATCTGTTTATTGTGGAGGTGATATCAGAAAAGCACGATACTAAGAAAAAGAGAGGTTTCTCGACAGGTGAGGTGACAAGACGGAGGGAGGGGGGGCGGGGTCCATGAAGAGAAACAAAAAAAAGCAAAGGTCAACTAACCTTCTCGGAGGACCATGGTCCGGGTCAAGTTCTGAATAGATTCCTGGATAATATCATTCAGGACCCTCATCATCGCAACGGCCTGTTCCTCGCTGAACCCTTCATCCTTCAAGCGTTGGACAAACTTCAAGGTATCGAAATAGTGATCCCGCTGACGCGGTGCTGAGGCGTGGAAGGCTCTCCGAGCATGGTTGAATGTAGCGACATAAACACCGTTGTATCGGATAGGGTTGCTGGGGGGCTCGGCGGCCGGGGGCTGGATACAGACAACCGTCGGGCGGTTACTGACGATGCGCCGATCCCGTGGGCGGCTATGGCGAGGCGTATGGAAGAGTGAGGCGAGGTGTATAGTTGCCGTCCAACAGGGGTCCAGCTCCGTGCAGACTGCTGCCTCTGTTGGCGCCTTACTGAGAGAGCGGTGGTCTGGGGAGAAGTGATGGTAGTGCGTGCAGAGGAGCCGTTCCAAGTCAGACGCGGCAGGATAGAACGGGGCATCTCAGCCACAGATTTCTGCGGCGCCATTACGCGTGTCGACTGGAGGCGCGTTTAGGCTTAGTTGGTTGATTTGCTGGTTTGCAAGAGGATCAATTTCTGGATGGCGTTCACTTTCACACTTCCGGATGCTGTCCCGCAAGTTCCTGATGACTAATTCTCGCCTCTCCACCTGCGCCAATTAAAGGCTACTGTAGCGATAAAAAGGGCTTAGCTGAAAAATACGAGAGTCACGTGGGAGAATACTTCCTCTTTTGGAAAGGGGATCTGTCGAGTTGCCGAATTGTGTTTTGGTCATCCTCACTTGCCATCGTTTTTCTTCTTCTTGAAGCTACTACCCAGGTCTCCGGATCCTAACGGGAACACGTCCAGGGTCCCAAGTTGTTGTCGGCTGGAGTGAAGGCGGGGCAGGGTTCTCCAGTCCCCACAGTCCACTGTAGTAGTAGTCAGTACGGAGTACTATAGTAATACAGTAGTAGTCCACCGCTTATTATCATTGCGGGCCACTAACCAACTACTTCTACTGGAGTGGCCGGCCCCTCCGCAAGCTATCTAGATAATAATATTAGATACCGCAACTTGGAAGTACAAAGTATAGCCAGAACCTCAAATTGTACATATAGTAGCAATCTTCCAGTTCCTTGTTCCCCCTTCCCTTTTCCCTCCTAATCCCACACACTCCAACACCATTGTAAAAAACTTCTACTCCGTAACTAGTTACCTAGATCGATAAGTACATACGTCCTCGTATCGCGACCCCGGAACGGTACGGTAGTATGGTAGTACGGTAGGAAGCGGTTTCTGTTCTCACTCCTCCTTATTCCGTTGTAATTCCATATCGATATTAATTTTCTTAAGGTTGGATGGGGGGGGGGGGGGGGGGGGGGGCGCGCCTGCCAGGTGATGTCTTGCTTACAGGCATTACAGAAGTAGATTCCCCTCCCCCCCACCCAAGACCGAGACATGTTGCTCGGTATCATTACACGACCCTGAGCTTCATAGGCCAGCTAAGTGTAACACTCCAATAGGTCAGAAGAAGAAGAAGAAGAAGAAAACAAGGGATGAGGGAAACATAAGCGGTATCCGCGGCGGAAGAAGTAGCGCCAAATCAGTCAGTAGCATATAGTCTCCAGGATGGAGGACAAAATTTAAAAAAAGTAAAACGCCGCTCCCGTGACAAAGACAAGCCGTCATCTCTACTTAGACTAGACAAATCCTCCCCAGCCATCAAACTCCTCGCCAAACCGGACCGCAGCCTTCAGGTAGAACGCGTCCGAGTCGCCCCAGGTACTGGCGCATTCTTTGAAAGCCCGGAGGGCCTTGACGTAGTGCGAATCGGTAGAGAACCGGCCCTTGACAGCCTGCGTGGCCGTCCAGGACCAGTCGCGGCCGGCGAGGGCGTAGGAACGGATGCGGTCGAGGTCGATTTCGGGGCGAAGCTGCGCGATGTAGACCGACAGCGTGAGGAGCCACCACTGACGCACGAGGGAGACTTGGAAGCGGGGCGGGATGACGGGGAGGAGGACGCGCACGGCGTGGCTGGTGGTGAGCAGGTGGACGAAGAAGAAATCGTACTGTTCGGAAGTGCGATCGGAGGGCGTGGCGGTCAGGATGGCCACGGCGAGTTCCTGGCTCTCGCGGAACTGGGTGACAGGATCGTCGATCTTCCAGGCATTCCAGTGGTCGAGGAGGAGACCTTCGTGGGTGCGGAAGAGGATTTCCATGTTCTGACCCCCCGGGGTGCCGAAGATGCCGTGGAATCGCTTATCGGCGCGGACTTTGCGCAGGATCTCGAAGAGGGAGGTGGATTGGTGCGAGGACTCGGCTTGCGAGTAAGACGGGTCGTCGATGTATTTGTGGATGCTGCCGTAGCAGGTCGCGGTTAACGCGAGGGCCTCCATGGCCACTTCGCGGCTGGAGAATTCGAACGCATATGCGAGATGAATCAGGGGGTGTCCGACTGGGGTTGAATGGTCAGTCAGTAAGGTCAGTTCTTCCAAGGGGACGTCGTTGAGTGGGCATAGCGTACGATCTACAGCAATGGAACTGAACAATGGCTCCTTTCCGGAAAACAAGTAGTCCATAACGACTTCCTTCCAGTCATATCCCTGATGGACGAGTTCGTCCTCGAAGAAGTCTACAAATGCGCGTTGGTATCTGGAAGCCCATGGGTTGTTAGTTAGCTGCGCATCTGGCGCGATCACTGCACTGCTGGGAGGCAGGTACATCAGATGCATCAGAAGATACATACTCTCTGCACGACAGATAATCCCTCCAATCCTCGGTGCTGAGTTCCGCCGGTGCATCCACCCAGGGTTCCAGCATCTTTGACTCGGCGTCGAAGACACGGCCCAGATCCTCCGCGTCTGCGCCTTGCAGGAAAGAGGAACTGAGTATCTGCGCGAGTCAGTCTCGGGTTCGGATGAGCGGGGCAGGGAATGAACGAACGTGGGGGGCATGGTTGTGGAATTTGCGCTCATTGTGCAAGATGGCGTAGTTGATGTGGTTCAATTTGAGGAGATGTTTCAGTGCGCGGGCGGGCTTCTCCTGGGCGACATCGATCTCATGGACCTTGATCGGAGGCAGGTTAAAAACCATGCGGTCTCCCCAGGGCAGCAGCTTGCTGAGCTTCGGGGGTGCAAACGACAACATCGCGGGGGGGGGGGACTGGTTACTGGTCTGGTGCAAAAGTAGTTAACTATTTGACTGAAGCTGAAGCCGAAGCTGAAGCTGCAGGGTGTAGGGATTCGATTCTAGACGATCCGCAGTTCCGTCGATCCGGTTGAAGCGGCGGGGGCTTGGCGTTGAGATCAGGCAATCCGACCAGACCGATAAGATGTTGGCCTGGTTACATAATAGTTAACTAACTAATGCGTGGATGATTACTCATCGGGTTGGTTCTCTTCGACAAGGTGAAGCAGGCGCCGCGTGTTTGTGTGACTTGTGAGGGAGTGTGGGGGATGCAGACATGCAGCTTGACGTCAAGGGCTGGAGTCTGGGGGAGATGGTTGGTTGGGGTTGGGCGAGTGGTTTTCGGGCTGTCGTCAGCGTTTTTTTTTGGCTTTGGGCTTTTGGCTGTTGCCTGGTTCTCTTTGAGTTCGCCGCCACTACTACTACTACTACTAAGCAATAATAAGGAACAAAGATACTGATGGCGTATTGACTACAGAATCGAGAAGTTTTCCAATCGGAAGGCTCTATTGTATGTATATACAGACAGGCTAAATGAAAGAATATGGATATCATGTAAATATACACAGTCGGGATATCAAAAAAAAAAAGAAAAAGAAATCGTCAGATGAACACGGGAAATATATATATATGTAAAAAGAAAAAAAAAATCAAGTCATTTACAGCGCCAATAGCATGCCGACAGCTACGACACCCCCCACCAAAGCCGTCAAATCGGGGCGCGTCATCGCCGCCAGACTCTTCTTGCTGCTGGAGTTGCTGCCGGTGCCGGAGTCATGGGGAACGGAGTTAGACCCGGATCCAATCTCCAGCACGTGGTCGGCGCCCGGGTCGAAGTTGGCCTGGGCGAGGGAGACCTCGTTGTTGGCGAGGTCGTAGACGACGTAGGCGCTGCGCAGGAAGGTGTCGCCGAGGAGAACATCGCTGTCGCCTTGGGTGGAGATGCCGAAGGTGCAGATGTTGCCGTCGTCATCGTCCAGCACCAGTTCACTGATGTCCACCGTCATGTTGAACCCGTCGAACTCGTAGATCACCTCGAAGTCTTCCTTCGTCACGGAGCACTCAATGAGCGCGTAGCCGAGCTCGGAACTGTAGACCGCCCCCACCGCGTTGAAGATGCTCTCGGCTGCGCCGTCCGGGATGTAGGTGAGCGCAGTGCCGCTGTCAAGCACGCCCGCCACCGGGAACGAGTTGGTGTTGTTGACCGTCACCGCCGCGCCACTCTTCGTCAGGTGCACGCCCGTCAGGTTGACGGCGAACTCGATGTACACGCCGTCCTCCGGCACGATCGGGAGGGTGTTGAGGCTGCCGGTGTATTTGGCTGTGTTGACGCCGCCGAACAGGATCGAGCCTTCGCCGGAGGAGAGGTCGTCCAGCCAGAGACTGTAGGCCGCGGAGTTGATGATGCCTTGGGAGACCAGGGCGCGGGGGAGGTTCTTATAGGAGACGTCGAATTCTTCGGACGCTTCGTCGGTGGTGTAGCCAATACCGAGGACGCCTTCTGCTTGGGGTTAGACACGGGGGGGAGGAAAGGTTGGGTTTGGGGGAAATCCGGGAGGCGTACCGTCAGAGTCACTTTCGTAGGCGACGGCGAACTGGAAGTTCTTCAGGGTGGCGTTGGAGAAGGCGAGGGTGTCCGTCACATAGTCACCGTATGCACCGCTGCCGTCGACGTACTCGATCTCGAAGTCGCTATTGACGTAGCTGTATGTGGAGCTGGTGTTGAGGTTGTAGGAGCCGTACTCGCAGGGACAGGTGGTTGAATTGCCCGCGTTGACCCACAGGTCGCTGCTGCCGGTGTCGAGCGTGACGCTGACTTTCTGGGCGGGAGTGCCAAGCGTGAGGTTCATCGTGTAGCCGAGGTTCGTGGCCTGGGTTAGGTTGTTAGCTGGAACTGGGGGCGGGAGATAGGGCCAAGGGACTCACGAGGTTGACGATATCCGCGCTGGCGGTTGAGCGCTTGTAAGCCGCGCGGCCAGGGGCCTGACGGCGGGCGATGTCGAACTGGAGGGTGGCGGGGGCATCGCGCTCGTGCAGGGTGAGGGAATAGGCGGAGTGGGCGAAGCAGGCCAGCGGGAGTAGAAGGGCGGAGGCGGACTTCATGGTTGCGAGGACGAGGGGGGAGGGAGGAGGAGGGAGGAGGGAGGATGGAGAAAGGAAGAGCGGCCCCGGACGCCCGGGGCGTATATAACTGCTTGGTCGGTGCACTGACTGGCACAGCCTGATCTGGGTAAAGACAGACCCACTGGGGCGCAGAGGGAGTTCGTTCTGCTTCTCAGTAGTCTGTGTCGGGGGATTTGCGTGTTTTCACCAGTACTGGCTCAGCCTTGCAAGTTACCATGGCTCGTGGGGGGGGGGGGGGAGACCAAGTGCCAACGGCAATTACGGCATTGCACGCACTCTTGGTCGAGTCTGCAGAGTTTAGGCGCCAGGGTTCTGGAGGCCCGGTCCGGGTCACCGACTAAAGCATCTCAGCCATGGAATGGCGAGCGGCTCTGCTGGGCACGACTGAAACCGGAGAGTGAAAGAAGGAAAAAGAAAAGGGGAACCACGTAATAGCCCAGGCAGTGACGGTGGCCGGTCGGGTTCGGCTAGCGGCCCTCACCGGAAATTGCCCTCCTTGGCTGAGTGGCTCAGGCCGAACACGGCGGTGGGAAACGCGCACGTCACGTGACTTGACAGATGGGGTTGGCGGCCGGGGTTGATGATCCAAAAGATAATCACATAATCAGATTCTGGTAGCAACAATAGTCCGTAGTGATGGTAGACAGGCAGGCATGGGTGTGTGCAGCCCAGCCCCGGAGAAGAAACAAAACTCCAGACAAGTAAGGGGTATCAATGTGGTCCGAGTGGACACAGACAGCAAACAAACGCAATAACCCAGCCAACCTACGTGGTCCCAATCCTCCTCCTCCATCGGGTCCAACTCGCCTTCCATTATTCCCCCATCCCCTCCCCTTCTTCTTCTTCTTCTTCTTCTTCTTCTTCTTCCCATTCCCTTCCCCAGGTATCTCGCTACTGATGCCCCTCAGGCAGGCCGGACCACCAGGTCGTCGGGGGGAAGACTCGCCGCCGATGCCCTCCTCTCGCGCCAGTCTCGCACCAGCTCCTCGCGGACCACTTGACACCACGCCAGGAGGGCCGCGTCGAACTTCCTCCAGACCTCATCGCCACTGCCCTGCACCAGTCCCATCACGTCGAGCTCCAGCTTGGTCTCCCACCGCAGCTCCGCCGCCTTCACCCAGAACCGCAGGTTCTCGGCGCGCCGGTAGGGCTTGGCGACGTCCTGGTGGTATGTCTTGATGTCGAAGAAGGGCCGTTTGGAGTTCTTCACGGCAAAGTTATGGGCGCGCACCAGGTCGCGGCCGTCGCGCAGCCGCTCCAGCAGGGCCGGTGGCGGCGAGCCCTCCTCCGGCGCCGTCCACGTTGGCAGCTCGGCGTCGGCGCCGATCAGACTACGCAGGAACAAGGTCTCCCGCTCGCGCTGCCGACCCGCCCACTCGCCCTCCGTCCACAGCCACGCCGCGCGCTCCTTGGCCTCAAACGACTCCATCTGCGCCTCCCGAGCCAGCATGTCGCGCACGTTGGACATCCAGTCGACAATCGCAGACCGCTCGTCCTCCCGCAGCCCGTCGGCGAAGTTGCGCGCCGCCCATCGCTTCAGAACCTCCAGCACGTTGAAGAGCTCCTGCCGGATGTCACGCTCGTGTTTGATCGACGCGAGTCGGTCGGGACGCTCGTGCGCCGTGTAGTATATCTTGGCCGCGCGGATGGCCAGCGTCACGGCATCTAGGACCCGCATTCCTTGGATCTCTTGCCATGTCTGTGGGATCGCTTCCTCTGGTACCTGACGCGATGCATCATCCCCTCCGTCGTCGCTGGACAGACTGATCCGCGGGGGCACCATCTCGGCCGGCGGTTCCTTCTGGGAGTCAATAGAGTCGATGCTCCTGTCCGCCTTCGCCATCGCATTCTGCAGCTCCTTCCGCAGTACCTTGAGTTTAGGCGGCGGCTGGATATGGTGGGTCTTGATGCTGTATGTGCTCACGGTCGGGGGCAGCATGACTTCGACCTCCTCGTCATACATCCCCTCGGCCTCGCCTGGGTCCGAGCTTTCCTCATCAGTGGGACTGGCAGTCAGGTCATCGATGAAGCGAGCATTGGGGGTCAGGAGAAGCCGGGGTAGCTCGTCCGGGTTCTTCCGCTTCTTGAACTCGCGAGCTTGGGCCCCTTTGCCGTCCAGCAGCCCCGTCCGGGCGAAGTAGTATTGCAGGTGGGCGATGCTCCCCAGGCTCATGACGCTCTCCCGGTTCTTGGCGGAGTCGGCGAACTCGGCCCCCTGGGGGCGGATGTAACCGCGTCTCTTCGACGAGATGGAGACGGACGACCGGGCATCGAAGGAGGTGGCGGAGGATGTCGACAGCGACGAAACGGTGGAAAAGGTGCGGTCCGGCGAGGGGCAGGAGGAGATGGCGGGCGTCGCTGGGATGGAGGGAGAGGGCGAGGAGGCGCGGACAGGAGGGGCGATGAATTCGGGCTCGAGGGACTCATCCATAATGACGCACGTTAACCCTGGTGGCTCGTTCGGAGGCAGTCTAGCAGACGATAATAGATCGCAGTTCTTGATCGCAATGGTTGGTAGGGGCGTTGAGGGCACAGATCCGAGATATAATTATTATGCCTCACTAAGCAGGAAAGGAAAGGACAGGTGGTCGTCGGGGGGGGGGGGGGGGGATGGAACGGTTTGACGTGGATTAAAATAGGGAAAAGACCTTGGGTCGAATCACGAAAGACTGGCGATGGGATGGTGATGGATCGGCCGACGGAATTAATTTTGGGGAGGTTTGAAAGGGGGATTTTTACCACTAAAAGGAGAAGCGGGTCGATAGCGACGGTGCCACTGCCAACACGTCGCCCGCCGGAGCAGAAGTGATGGCGCCGGTATTTATAGTAGTGTCATTTCTTTTTTTTTTTTTTTTTTTTTTTCCTTTTTTTTTTCCCGGCTCTTCTTCCGCCCCTGAGATGAATGACACCAAAGGACCGCCTCCTTTTTTTGTTCTGTTGTTCGGGATGCGCCGTTGGCAGATGCAAGTGCACGGCAGTCAGTGTTTTGCACAGTTGCACTGGTCCGGGCTGGGCCTAGCGGCCCCCCCCGTGCCTGCAAGCCCCCGCATCCAAACTTCGGCGCGGATCCCATATCGAGCTCTATCAATCATCTTGTACCGGTTCTTGTTGAATTCATGCTGGCTGGCTTGACGCCGTGTGCATTTACCCGTAGGTGTGCAAAGTAGAGTACGGCTGACACATGCGTGCACTTACGAACCAATCAACAATCTGGAAAACCTCGTGGGGAAAAAAAAAGAAAAAGAAAGAAAAAGAAACCCGCTGGAATAGGACCACCCATGGTTGGATATAGTTGGAATCAGGAAGAAGCCAAACGATAGAAGAGCTCACCCGCTATGTGGCCACGGAATAAGGCGTCCCCGTCACACTTGCTTCCTGTCCCGCTTCAAGGGCGAAAATCCGCCAAAGCCCCCGAACCCAGGGGCTTGCAGACTAGTATTGCGCCCCAGTCCCAGGGCAAGTTTACGACCTGGTTTGCGGACCTCCATAGGCTCTAGATCTTCCCCCTCATCCTCTATGACCATCTTACTCTGGGCCCCCAGTTTACGCTTTTTGGTGCGGGCCTGCGCTTGAGAAATAGACTGGGCGAGTGAGGCAGTAGGGCGCCCAGCCTCGTCGCTATCATCGTCGTCGTCCGCTGGCCTCAAGCGGCTCCCTTTCTTGGGAGCCATGGATTTATTCAAGCGTTGCTTTCCCGGGCCTTGGCGGCGTTCTTGGGGGGGCTCGTCCTGCGACTCGTCCTGGATCTTACCGTCGAGATAAGAAGTCTCGTGGGCATCGTCGATTTCACCGGCCTCATTTCCCTCATCTTGGGAGCTGCCAGGAGAATCGTGTTGTCCGCCCGTGCGGTTGAGAAACGGCGTGATCGAGAACGCTGACTTGTCGCCAGGAAGCGCAGTTGACTGCTTCTTCCTGTCTTTGATGCGGACGGCGCCCGGTGTTGCAATAGTCAAGTCGGTGTTGATTCGCCGGGCAAAGTGTTGAACAGGGTTCGGCTTGGATTGCTCCGCGGGACCACTGCTTCTAGCGGATGCAAGCCTGCTATTAGTTTTCAGGCTCTTCTCTGCTTCCTGAAGTTGCTCCTTGGCGATTTTCAACTTTCGGTTCAACGTCTCAATCTTTTCTTGAAAGGCAATCTTTTCAGTCTCCCATGTCTGGGTTTGTTGCGGGGCGACAGGCGCCTGTCGAGCCTCCGCCAGCAGTTGCTTCCGTTGCTCCTCCGCCCTTTTAGTCAGCGCGGATATCTCGTCTGTTTGCTGTATTACGCGAGACAGGGTAGCTCTATGAGCCTGCTTCTCGTGATCGAATTCCACCTCGAGGGCTTTGATTTGATGGACAAGTGACTGGTTCTCCGCAAGCAAGGGTTGCAAGGTTTCCTGTGATCGCAGTCTCTCGACCTCAGACTGCATACTAGCCAGCTGGTTGGATAGAGCCCTGTTTTCGCTAGCCAGATTTCTAGACTCCAGAGTAGTGTTGCTGGTTATTGCGAGTTCGCGCTGTCACACTTATTAGACGACAGTCATTCGTTCGAGAAGCGGGGAGGTACACACCCGAAGACCCTCGATCTCGCGAGATGCAGCATGGACGGCCGTCTGCAACCGATTGCGATCATGCGTCATTCCGAGTAGCGAGGCTCGCGTATCAGACTCGTTGCTCCCCGCTTGGTTTAACTCCTGTTTGACTCGGCCTAACTGATACTGCAGGCTCTCGTTTTCGAATTGCAGAATCAGCTGCTCTGTCTGGCACGCTCGCTGCATTTCCATGTCCAAAAGCTGCGTGGCCTTTGCTAGTGACCTCTCGTACTCCCTCTCCGAAAAAGCTGTCTTGAGAGCCATTTGGCACTGCGCGTGTTAGAGGCTTCTGATTATACCATGATGAGAGAGGGCTGGACATACATCTTCTATGGTATACTCCGATTCATGGCTAAGGACCTCCATCCTGGTAGCCGAATGTTGGGTCAAGCCAGTTAGTCAATCATGGAAGGGAAGATAATACTTAGTTATTGTGGAATGTTGTCACCCTGGCAGTTCAGTCAGGCGCGCGCGCTCTCGGTACGGAGAAATGTTCCCCCACATCAAAAGCCCGCTTTATTACTTAGGTATTATCTCGATACGGGTAAGATACCGAGGTACTATACAAGGGGGCTGGGGCTACTAGAGGCATGCAGAGCGAAACTGAAACAGGCCAAGCACCCAGGAGATTTTTTACTATATAGAATACTTTGTTGACAAGTGTTCTAGGTACGGAGCACAGTGTATATATATTGTATTATGGAACCAGATCATGTACACGTCCTGACGTCCTGACGTCAGCTTGAACTTCAGGGTTCCAACGGGCGAACCTCCGATTCAGCGAATCGAAGTGCCTCGTCGACGCTGGAGACGAAATGAGACATCCCACCGCATCGCTCAACTATGCCGCTCCTTTCGAACCTGCGGAACACGTCGCGATTTGGAACACGGCAGAAGAAAACCTTGACTCCCAGATAATTGTAATCATTCACAATCTCGGACAGGACTTGGGTCCCGGAGCCATCGATACTTGTGACGCCATGGACGTCGAAGATGATGTTCTTATTATGCTCCGGCGATCGCAACCGCGGGAGGGAAGGGTGGGCGCGGTTGGAGCCGTAGAATTCTAGACGTCGCAAGCGATTCTTGAGATCACCGGTGTTTGCGAACGTGAGCGGCTCCGGAATCTTGACGATGAGCGCGCCCTCTATGAGTTCAACATTCTCTGCGTGTAGTTCGGCATTGTCGAATTGGTTAGATGTACCGGCTAACTTCCCAAGAATCTGAATGCGAGGCTGGGTGGAGTGGCGGATGAGAATCAAAATGGAGAGACCAATGCCCAGCGCGATGCCCAACTCTAAGGAATAGAAAATCGTCGAGACAAAGATGAGGAGCATAAGAGCGAGTTCGGACCAACCGCGCAACCGAAGAAAGAATGCGACGTCATGGGGACATTCCTCTATAAGACTATATGCGACAACAGAAATCGTAGAACTTAGGACAGCTTTCTACGGTAGACATCAGCGACAGCCTCATTGTTGGGCGCACAGGAGAGGACTTACCGGGAGGTAATACAAGTATGGCAAGAGCACCATAATGCAGACGAATGTAATGATACTGAGGAAAATACTGCTCATAGGAGAGCGAGCGCCCGTTGAAGAGTTGACCTTGCTTCTTCCATATCCGCCGAACGCAGGAAGCGCCATGAAGCAACCCCCGACGACATTGGCGACGCCCAGAGCAACCATTTCCCGGTTCGCGCTTACAGACATGCCCTGCACGCCATCTCGCTTCTCCCCGAGTCCCTTGGCGGCAACGGAGGATTCGAAGAACCCAAGGATCGCAATCATGAAAGACGTGCTCATTCCAGTACGCACATGCTTCAAGTGCTTGAGCTGAAAGGGCCACCTGAATGCGAAAAGGCCATTCGCAGTATTTTGAACTGGACCGAGAACTTCGAGCCCCTTCTCATACCAGCCAAGCTTCCAGGTCAGAATGGCCGACAGAATAACAACAATGATGCGGTCGGGGAAGTACACGACCTGGGGGTACCGTGGCTCCAATGCCTTTTTTATCGTTCTGGGTATGTTTAGCAAAGTTGAAATCTCCGACGGAATGGTGCTACGTACCGAAACAGCATTATAATGGCGAAGCTACCGAAGGATACTGCAGCCGTTAGGCCGTGGCATGACCTGATATTCTCCGCGAGGAACACCAGCTTTTCCACCGTGCTTCCATGGCTTACACCAGAGTCCTTGGCCAACTCAGCCAAGCCGACCTCTGGAATGAGCTGATCCACAAAAATAACAAAGCCGATCGCGGTGATGAAGCCTCTCAAAAATGGCCTGCTGAGCACATTATCCAGGAAGCCCAACCGAGTCAGCCCGGCAATTAATATCATGGCTCCCGCCATAGCAGTCGCTATGCCCACCACCATGGCGCTGGCGGCCTCGTCGTCCTCTCGCGAATGACCTAGGTTGACGCTGGATTTGACAATGGTGCCAGTCAGTAGAGACCCAGCTGCCTCTGGACCCACAACCAAGAGAGGGCTGCTTCCTAAGATCGCATAGATCAAGGGGTGAAACACGAATGAGTAAAGACCGTTGAGGGCTGGTGCATGCGCGAGGTTTGAAGCTAATGAGAGCGCCATCGGAATATAGATCGATGCGATTGTCAAAGCTGCAATCAAGTCGCCCCGGAAGAAGGACCAACGATACTGGGGTATCCAGTTGAAGAAGGGAATGTAGTAGGATATATATCTAGATTTCCGATGCGCCGTTAGCATGGTCCTGTCGCCTCTAGGATCCCGTTCTGAGGGCCCAAAGACCACACATACAGGGATTTATGGTTCTCGACGGGCCATGTGATGGTTGGCCCTAGCCTGGGCATGTTCTCTGGCCCCTGTACAAAATGTGTTCCGTCATGGTCGCCTGGGATAGCAGTCTGCTCATCAGTCCCCGGCATCGAGTATGGGCCCCATTGGTGATTTCCTTCCCGCCCTATGGGCGGTTGGCTACAGGAGTCTCTGGCGCCATACGCAGGACCCTCTTCATTATCCAATTTTAACAAGTGGGTTCTGTCGCTGGGTTCTAGGGTCTCCGGGACTGGTTCTGTCTGGGGGCTGCTTGACGAAGGTCCACGGAAGAAGTTGACAAATTGGGCCCGCCACGAGCGGTGTTGGCCGTTATCGCGCCGCGAGCTGGGATCCGACATATTGATGCCAACGAAATCGCACTTCGAGCAGTAAACGCGGCCCAGGTCGGAAGCGGCCACGGAGAGAGAAGGAGGGGGGGGAAATTGCAGCTAAGTCATACGGCAAGGATGGTATGGGTGAGTGAGGAGGTCTGAGGTGTGTGCCTCTCCTAGCGCAAGGAGCGGTGTCTACCGGCTAAGATCTCGTTGGTCGTCCAGATAAAAGAAGCCGGGCAAGGATGGGCACCAAGGCACCAAGGCACTAAGGCACTAAGGTGGTCAGGTGACTGCTGTTCTTCCTCCTCCGCGCCTTTTTGGCTGGCATCAAGATGGATTGGCGAGCTCGATCAAGCACCTTGATGTGGTCATGAGGCCATGTTGTTGTTTGCAGGCCTCCATCCAACCAGCCTTGAGGTCGGGCTCCTATCTAGAAGGCAGGCAGGGAGGCAAGGGGTGAGGGGGCACGTGATGGGCAACGCACTCCCAGACCCTTCATTCAAACGACTTCCAATCTACATTTAACCTGGGAGTTGGCTGACTGGGGGGGTTTCTTGCTATAAGCTCGACGTCGGAGAGCAGTCTCATTACCATGCTGTCGTCGGAAGATCCAACCCCGCCGTACCCAGACGGCCTGAGATTGGAATCAGTAGACCTTGTATGTACCACGCGGGCCATCCAACCCAACCTCTCACCGCTGACAGTCGCGTGTAGTTCTTTCGTCATGGTGAATGATGCCACTTGCTCCCCGTGAGGACCGATCTGACAGGTATAGGCGCGCGGACACCCACGGCTCCAATCTTTCTCAAGGTAGATGCCGAGTCCCGAGGCCCAACAGAGATTATGGATGCTAACTCTATGCCACGCAGGAGTTGGGCCTTCCTCGATGTATGTTTATCATCCCCCCATCAGTATCCGGGGGATCTGCTAAGGGCCGTCCGTGGTGCAGTCTGGCCGCTGTGCGCAGGGGTCCAGCATCGCTATACGGGAGTCCTGCCACATGATGGGGGTGAAACAGACCCCATCTTCAGCTGGCGACGGGCGCTCGAAACATTCGGTCCTAATGATGATGGCCCGGTTCTTGCTACTGGAGGTGATAGTCTATGGTGAGTAATGCATGCCATGGAGCCATGAATCCCATGATCATCCTCAGCTAAGACCCGGCAATCCGACCCATGCAGCAACCACGGCGAGCTGACTGACCAGGGCCGCGCGGGCATGGTCGCCCTCGGGGCGGAGCTGCGGAGGCTCTATATCGATCGACTACAGCTGTTCCCCGCGATCATGGCCAACCCTGACCGCATTACTTTCCGCTCGTCCCCGTACCCCCGGGCGCTGGAGTCGCTGCAGCATGTCATCCGGGGGTTCCTCCCCGCAGGAAGCCGGGCCTCCACGTTCGGGGCCCCGCGGATCGTGATGCGCAGCCCGCAGGAAGAGACCGTCCTTCCCAACGAGGACTACTGCCAGCGATTTATCCAAATCAGTAAGGCATACATGCGACGGACGGCCGACCGGTGTAAGGCTATGGAAGCCCTCAATCGACATGGACTAGAACTAACCTCTGCCGACCAGGGAACCATAGCCCGGAGGTGGACTACCTAAACACCCTGCTCGGGGCCCGCATGCCATCCGGGCAGCGAGTGGCGGTGGATGGGAAGCCCCGGATCCACGGCATCCACGATATCATCCACTCGACCGCCGCCAGCGGATCTCCCGGTCTCCGGCTGCCCACGGAATTCCACGACGCGCAGGTGAAGCAGATCGTGGAGCGGATCGCGTTCGAAGAGGAGTTTGGCGGGTACGAGGAGAGCCACGAGCTGCGAGTGCTGGGGGTCGGGCCCCTCCTGGGCGATGTGGTGCAACGGATGGTGCAGTCGGCCCAGAGACGCGACGGCGCTCGGCTCTTTCTGGCGGGCTCGCACGACTCGACCCTGGGCGCCATCGCAACCGCCCTCGGGGCTGTGGACCTGCGCCGGCCGGGGAACTGGCCCCCGTACGGCTCCATCCTGGCGGTCGAGCTGTTCCGGGACGAGGACCCGGGACTGGGAGATGCCTCGTCCCCGGGCGCACCTCCTATCGGGCGGATGCCGACTGATGCCCTCTCCGCTCGCCAGCAGGAAGCCCTGGCGCCCTACTATGTGCGTCTCCGCTACAACAACCAGTCGCTGGTGGTGCCGGGCTGCCGCGCCCCCGGGCGCAATTGGCGCGGCGACGAGCGCTTCTGCACGCTGGCCGCGTTTAAAGAGATTGTGGACCGATTCACTCCAGCCGACTGGGCCCAGGGGTGTCTCACCAACCTGGACCGACCCGGTCTGCCGGAGAGGATTGACCCGGCCGGGTACTAGACCATCACATTAGACTACGTACAGGAGGTGGTCGGTGGTGGGAATCGAGTGATCATTTTATACAAGTGTACTCCGTACTATTGGTCCATCCGTTCGTAGCGTTCTCGCGCCTGTTGCTTGGTCTTCTGGAGGAACTCGTCGTAGCGGCCCCGCGTGTTGCGGCCTGCTTCCTCGGTGGCATCGCCCAGTTTACCTCCCTGCGCCCCAAGTCCCACGCCCTGCGCGTACACCTCCGTTGCAATCGGTGCTGTCATGCCCGTCCCCTGAGCCCCCAGGCCGCTGCCCGCTGACCAACCCATCTTGCTGAGGAGGGACGCGCCCTTGGACGTGCTCTGCACCGGCGGTTCCTCTTTCTTTGCAGGTGGTGCCGGCTTGGTGTTGGTGTTGGTGTTGCCTGAGGGTTTGGATCGACCGAATGCCTGGCGTCGCTCGCGTGCGCGATCCCGGTACTCCGTGGGCGCAGGGATTATCCCATGTTTAATGAGCTTGCCCAGACCCTTGGCGGTCAATTCCTCAATTTTCAGATTCTCGCGGTGCTGTTCACTGAAGCGTTCGTGGAGATTGACTTCTGATGCCGACTGGAACTGCCGCATGCATAGGTAGCAGCAGTTCCGCTTGGGGTCGGCGTAGGACTGGGTGGGAGGCGCGGATGAGTCTGGCGGAGGCCATCCGTGTTCCGAACCCTGCTCTATACTCTTTTCGTCTGTCTCCTTTTTCTGGATCCCATGCAGTTCCGCATGGCGGTTGCTCCAGAATTGCAGGTGAGACGGTACTGCCATCTTCTTGGCGCCTGCAGTAGGTGCAGCCTCCGACTTTCTCTTCTTGGCCTTCTCTGCATCTTTAGATTTTTGGGCATCGGATGCACCTGCATTCTTCTCAGCCTTGACATTGTCGATGTCGGCCGTTGAAACCGTGAGTTCCGTTACGTAGGCCTCTTCGTCCCAGTACATTAGCTTGAGGGCCGGATTGTTCAGTGGGCTGAATGTAAACCGTTCCGCGATCGAGGTGGGGTTGAGTACTGGTACAAACACACCAGCGTGAATATAGCTGACCATGACCGGCCTTGACGAAATGGTGAATTTATCGAAGGAGTTGAGACGTGTAACTGCTGCTTGGGCATCCTGCAAGGTATTAGATCTTCTGCCACTAGGCTGTATAGCCGAAACATGCGTGTATGATGAAATGAAATCAAGTCAAATAATGGTGTTGATGATGCCTGGTATACATACCTGGATCGTCGCAAATTCAGCGAATCCGTAGCGCCAGCTTTCATTGCTCCTGCGGTCTCTCACTAACAGGATACGACGGATGGAGCCATCCCGCGCTCCGAGGTTCGAGTCGCCCGTGGTAGAGGCTACCTTGGCTCCCTTTTTCTGTGTTCCTGGGGCATCCGGGTTGGTGAGCGTGGGGCGGTAAAGTTTGCCCACGCCTTTCGCAAGGAGCTCTTCTGTAACAGATGGCTCGAGTCCGCGGAAGAGCAGGAACTGAGAGGGCTGGTTCTCAGGCGCAGCATCATTGTCTCCATGATTTTCCACTCTCGGTGCGGGTATCCCAGGAGGGCCTGCCGGGCCAGCATCTACTCCTGTTAGCTGAGAATTGCAAAGTCATGGAAAGAATATACCAGGCCGTGGTGCTTGGCATCTAAAGCATTTCTGACGAGTAGAGTAATTGATAATACCACACTGTGCTGATTAGCTCTATTCGTGAAAAGGTGCCTTGTACTTACTATTATACAGCTCCAGTCTGTCTCTGCTCGAGCTCGAGCACGGTCTTCCCTTTCACGACTGTATGCGATGCGGACTTTTGTGCCGCTGTCGTTTTGTGCATTTGGACCGTGGAGGTAGATTGTAGGGAAATTATTCTGAATAAAGGCCCGCGAGAAGCTGAGATTCCGAAACTGCAAAAACCCCAGCTGGCGGGAGATCTCTGAGCCGTTGTCAGTACTGAAGAGTACGTAATGGGCCTCAAACTTACTGGTCTGCCGGTCACGGATGATTCGGATGTCTTCTAGACCCTCGACATGGTAGAACTCTTTCAGCTCATGCGAAATCTGTAACCCATGTCGACCGGAACCCGGTGACATGCATTCTCAGCCTCCTGCCAAAACAGAGTCGGAGTGAAGCGCGGCTCTGGAGCTAGCGATGAAACAGAGGGGTTATCAAACATCTTCTTCCACCATATCCACCGGTATACCATCCATCATCACCTCTCTGCTCTCCTGCCCGTAGTGCGGCTGCCGGCTGCGGCTGTAACTTCTGCTGCGGCTGCGGTATCCCGGCGAGCGGTAGCCCTTGTGGTCGCGATCCTTGTACCCAGGTCTCCCTCGCCGGGGTGGAGGTGACCGCGAGGAGCGCCGTCGGTAATCATCACGGTCCTGAGTGCGATACTGGGGTCGGGGATTGACTCGGTCTCTGGAGTATTCGCGTCTTCTGTCCGCCGCCGGCCCTCGAGGTGGCGAGTATGGGGGATCTTTGCATGGCAAATGAGTCAGTAACAGCTCGATCCGAGTAATGTCGGGAGGGGAATCCAATCCGGGGCTACCGGTTGCGGGGAGGAGAGCGTGTACCGCCAGGTGAGCGCGATCGGGAGGGCGAACGATCATCGTACATGCGGCCATCCCAGTCGTCATGGTGGGGGAAAGATCTGTATGGAGGGCCGGGAGGGTATCTGGTCTCCTCTGGACGGTGAGACATGACGGGCAGCGAGCGGTAGAGAGATAGATGAGAAAGGGTGAGAGATTGTTTAAGAGAGAAGAGTGACCGGCGCCTGAAAGACCCCGACCGGCAGAATGCCCGACCGCCTGTGGGTCACCGCCTCCCTTTCTTTCTTTGGTCGGGGATCCGAGTCGTAGTATTCTTCTTGAACGAGATGCAGCTAGCTACAGGATGGATAGGAAATGGGCCACTAGGCTCGAACAACATATGCAAAGGAAAGGTACACCAACGCAAAGAACAAAGCATATCTCAATACATGACACACTCGCAGAGCACAACTCATTGGCGCTGAGACCGGACGGTTGGCCGGCCCGCTCTCGAGACGGCTGGCCACCTTCCAAACATGATCCTCCAGGAGTCGATCACTTGCCTGCAAGGCCTGCTTTTCCGTCAGGCCATCGGCAACGACGCCTTGGGTGCAATCGTGCGGATTCGACTTTCTTGGCACACCATTCGCGTTAGAACGACATTCCAATCATTTGTTGTATGTGGGATATCTTTACACTTTCTGCAAATATCCCAGCACCTTCTCCACGAGGAACTTCCGTGGCTCGGCCTGGTCATCGTTACTGAGCGCATGGGAAGCGTTCGGGATGATGGCGCTCTCCTGGTCCCAGACTTGGTCCTCGCCGTTGTGGTTCGCAGCATTCTTCCACCTTGCCAGCAGCTTCTCCTTGTCCACCCAATCTGGAACCGACTGGTCTGCTCCGGAATACAGCACCATCAGCTTATGCTTTAGCAGACCGTGCTGCTTGATCATCCCAAAGGTCTTCCCCAGCTGCTCATCACTCAGATCCGAGCTGAACAGGTCATCCTCACCCGGTGATTGAGGACTATCCGGACTGACAAGACTCAAGAATCGCCGAGCGCTCAGCGGGGTATTCCCCGGATATCCGATCTGCGAAGTCAATGAGATAGGCAGGATCGTGTCGTACTTCTTGTCATGTTTAATAGCTTCCTTTGCCAATGCTTCTACCTTTTCGTATACCTCCCGACACTCACTCCCCGTCTTGCCGCCAATACCCATCTTCAAGACCCAGAGGATCGCCTCCCGGTCGGACACCGGCGCCTGCATGATCGCGCCATCGAGCGGCAGACGTTTAACGTGCTCCAGCCAGGGGTCAAACGCCGGAACGCTTGTGTGAGGGTTTGGCCGGTATAGGTAATGCATGACGCACTGACTTCCGGTCGAATGGCCCATCAGGACGATCTTGCCGTTGCCGTACTTCTCAGTCTTGTAATCCTTGATGTAACGAATGCATTGGGCGATCTCATCCGTGTCGCGGTCCAGATGCCCGAGACCCCATGATTGGTACGATGATGTGAGGTTCAGCGAGAATAATGACCATTCAGTCTTCTGTAGCGCGCGCACAACATCCGCCATATAGGATGTGGTTGCGAGGCCATCGCCGAGACCTCCAACGAAGAGGATACTGTGTGGTTGACGGGCAGCGGCGGATGTATATTCGAAGGTAGTGAGGGTCTCAGTCTAATCGCACACGCACGAGTTAAATGCCGGTAAATCATGGTAAATTTCCCAAGGCCGAGCATGAGGGGGAGGAGGGGGTGGAGGGGGTGAAGGACGAATGCCAAGCACGTACATAATGGTGCAAGAGGCCCGGGAGACCACCCTTGGGCCAAAACTGAGAGTACATCTTGACAGGAGGGGTAGAGGAGTTGCGCGCGGTGGGTGAGGTTCTTGGGAAACGACGGAAAATCCTTCCAAAAGGTGCCTTATGTATTATGTCGAGCTCGCCTATCAGCGGATCTACCGGAGATCCGAAATCGGCTACACGGTGTTCTGGACAAAAAGCCGGCACTTTGCTTGCGTGGGAAGAACAAATAATGATACTACGGAGTACGGAGTAGATAGATAAAAACAATGGCTGAACGGCCTGGCGAGAAATGTTTCACCCGGAAAAGTTCAGCCCGGGAGGGGCAAGCGAGAGTGCTATGGCTCCTAGTGGGATGAAGTGGATGCGATGGTGTAATCTATCTACCTATGGATCCAAGAAATAACAGGAAATACTGTACCGTACAGACTGCGATAGCTGGAGGCTATGTAAGTATTATCTACTTACAAAAGTAGTACCGCTCCGTACGCACCTACGAACTAAGAAGTGATACTAGTGTGCGGACGCTGATATCAATCAAATCTGATTATCTCCCGAGGGGTTGAGTTTTGAAAGCTGGATCTGATTAGATTGGGTCTCGGTGTAGTCGCCGAGTCGGACCACCGCGGAGAGTTTCTGGTACCTCATAAGTCGTAGTGTCGGAGCGTGGTGCATTTTGGGCTTAGCGTCTGGTTGGCGGGGCTGGTGACTGCGCCCTCGCCTGTTTCGTCTCTCCAAGGCTCCTAGGCTCCTACTAGATCTCCGTAGAAGTGCTTTCCTTGTGACTGTCCTTTAGCTAGCTACGTAGGTACGTTTAGCCAAGGTCATCCACCTTACGTAGCTGCCTGGCCGCGCATCGTATCGGAGTGCGGGGATCAAGCAGTGGTGTGCGAACCCGGAACAACCAATCGTCCGGGTTGCTTATATCTATTTTGTACGGAGTACCGGAGTACTCCGTAAGTAGTAGATAGGGAGTGACTCTCAGTCATCACGCGTTAATCGCCCGTACTTACAGCCTGCCCTGGTCACAGATTTAACAATTCTGCGGACTCATCTAGCGGCAGCAATAGATAGTATCCGTAGTCTATTGCAGTATTGTATATGCGCTCAAACCTAGTTAAGTAAGGTGGTTTGCACGTCTATTACTGCGACTAAGCCAATAATCACCGTGTTCAGAACCATAAAAAGTATTTTTACGAGGGTGTGTCTCTAGCTCTTCCACCTATGGGTCTCGGAGAATTTTAGAATATGCGGCCAGGGATAATAAATATAAAATGTGCGGAGGGAATGCCTCATCTCTATGCTTGATCGACTCTCCTTAGACCGACAAAGGAGGAAGGTTGGAGCCCATCTGTGGAGGGAGATGGTGCAAAAGGTGCCTATCTAGGAGACGAGACAGGCAGATAGATAGGCAGTAAGCATGGGCGATGAAAGCGTGACGACCGACAATCACTCTACAGGGTCAAAACAAGCGGTTGGGACCAGACTGATAGAGCTGGAGGAAGTGAACGAGACGTGGATGATGGGGCCCGTAGGCCAAATACTAGGCTATCTTGGGGCGTGATTCGTGCGATATTTTTTAGGGGGTTCGGGCGTACAGGCATCGAGCTTCTGCTTCATCGGAGGAGCGCCTATGAAGCTGGTATAATCAGCGGGTTCAATGAGTCTAATGGAATTAAGTTCTATATGATTTGATGAGGGATAATTCCAGCACTGAAGTAAAACATGCGGGGGACATAGCCCTGCCTTGGGCACTGGAGTATCTTTCACCCTGCTTGTGGTGATGCTGGAAAGAACTGAATTAGCAAGACTCACGTACAGCACTTGTCCTACTTCTTGGAGAGCCACACCTCAATTACTTACGAGCCCACCGATTGCTTTCATCGCCCTCCTGCCACTGTTGTTCAACGTATCCGAGTTGCTTCTTGACTTTCTGTACGAGGTCCTTGTCGCCCGTATTCTTGCCCATGTTGTCGCTGAGCTTGACGGCCGGACGGCCGTTGGCAGTGGCGATCTTGATGACGATGTTCAGGGGCTTGGATTTCTCGCCGTTGGAATTGTTGGTGTAGTCGTCTGGATACAAATTAGACTGGACCTAGAACAAGCATGGTGAAAAGTTGGGGGGGCTGACTGGTGAAGAAGGTACCCACGCCGAAGGTTGGGTTGAAACCGGCTTCTTCGGCGATGACCTTGTACTCGAGACAGGACTCGATATTCAAAGAGTCGGAGAAGACTACAGTCTTCCGGTCCGTGATCCCCTCCCGGTCGTAGAAATCCCGTACCATTTTGACGAAATACGTGGGATCTCCCGAGTCCTGGCGCACACCAGTGTAGACCTGGGCGTATGTTTTGTTAGGGTGCTCGCCTTGAGCATCATGAAGGGGCGCAGCGATTGGTGCCTCAGTTTTGGCTTCGCTTTGTATCGTTGATTCGGTCGTTGTGCTGGCTCCTGAGGCGGTCGTACTGACTGCGCCAACGCCTGCACTGGTGAACGCGGGGATTGGTTTGCGGAACGCGTCGAGGAATGCAGGCGTTCCGAAGGTGTCTGTTAAAGAAATTCCAAGAACCTAGCTGGGTTACTCATGGGGCGTGGAGACCGAAACTTTGGGGCCATAGACCTACCCCTTCACCAAAGCAGCCGAGCCAATACCGGAGGGCCATTTCATTCGCGTTCACATAGTCATCCGTGATCGCAGCAATGGTCATATACCATTCATGTGCTACAGTGCCAACAGGCGCAACGTCGTATTTCATGGCGAAGTGGACATTGCTTGTGCCGGTGAGCTGCCCCTTCCAGCCCTGCTTCTTGCCTTCCTCTGCAGCTTGACTCAACCCCTTCATCACGAGATCATGGGTGTGATAGTCACGACGTCTTCGCGATCCAAATTCTGAGAATATACAGCCGTTTTCCAGTAAAACACAGCCCTTGCGGTATGCCCTCTCCTGCTGACCAGTGTAGTCCCAGTCCTTATCAGTGAACATGAAGTACGCCTGGCTCGTCAGAGCCAGGAGCGGAATCTCATACAGAATTGTCTCCACCCACACACCCTTGATGACATAGTCCACGTTACCCTCGTCATCATCACGGCCAGTATCCTGTACCGGGGTGAAGTGAACCTGGATCTGCTCCGACGGCTTGAGCTTGAACGTTGTCAGATAGTTCAGGTAAGCGTCACTGAAATATGGACATCGCCGCTTCAGGAATTCGATCTCTTCCTTTGTGACCCGGATGTTGGCAAGCACTGATCCGGAGAGGCCAGTCAGCAATAATCAGGCGCGCGATAAGAAGCTCACATACCATCTATCTGCGCCAGAAGCCATTTGTAAGCACCTCGAGTCAACTTCATCTGCGGAGTCCGGTTCGTGAAACTGTATGTTACATCTGTATTGGAAGACATGGTGAGACAGGTCACAGGGCGCGCGGAGGATGTAACAGGCACCTACAAACATCTGGGAAGTACTTAAGGATCGCGCATTGCATGGTCAGCTTGTACAAGTCAGTATCCAGCAAAGAGGAAATCCCAGCCGGGAGCGCAGGCGATGCATCTTGACCCATGATTATGAGGCTTTGACAGAACGGGACCGGACGAGACAGGGGAGGGGGAGGGGGGTAGAGAAAGCTCGGGAGCAGATTGCGAGAGCCAGCGCCAGCCCAGGGAAATATAGTCGCCTGTCTAAGCAAAGCACTCGGAGGTAAGTGCTCAGAAGAGAAATCTCCAAGGCTTCCTGTGCGGGGAATCGCCGAACTAACATCGTTTGCACTGTTTGCAGGCCGGGTTTCGTCATCAGCGCGGCTTCATCCGACCGCTATCTATCCACATCTCCGAGAGCTGACGTGGGAGTTGATAACTACCGATTCCGTCCGAGCCCCCCGCAGCAATTCCATTATTATTATTGTAAGCGACGGTCACCTCAAATAATGGGGTTGTCTAAGTACTCCGTAAATCCAAGAACAGGCTTGGCACACCGCCATGACTGGCGTTTCGCCGTTTGCTGGCAAAAGTGGTGCTGGGCGGGCGGTATCCCAGTTAGGCTTAGCTCTTGCAAGGCGGCACCAATCGCGATCACGTGACACGCTTGTATGTTGAGTCATCTCTCAATAATAAGATTCACGGGGGAGAGAGAGAGAGAGAGAAGCTGCCCAGTTCTCTCCCCCGTTCCAACAATACAAAAGCAATTCCTCATCCACCATGGCCGGACCTCTCCGAATGGTCGCCGCCTGCCACAGGTCAGGCACGCGACATGCTCTACGCCGCTACACGACCCAAACCACTCCCCCTACCTCCCCGTTCGCGCCTCGCCATCTCCTCTCTATCGCCGACCTAACGCCCACGGAATTCGCGACCCTTGTGCGCAATGCCTCTTCCCACAAACGCACTATCAAGTCGGGGTCCATCCCTCAGAACCTCTTCGGGGCGCTCAGTGCCAAAACCGTCGCGATGATGTTCAGCAAGCGCAGCACCCGCACCCGCATATCAACAGAAGGTGCTATCACCCAAATGGGGGGCCATCCGATGTTTCTGGGCAAAGATGACATTCAGCTGGGGGTGAACGAATCGCTGTATGACACGGCGGTGGTGGTCTCCTCGATGGTGTCTTGCATTGTGGCGCGGGTGGGCCCACATGCCGATGTCGCAGACCTGGCGAAACATTCCTCGGTTCCGGTGATCAACGCCCTGTGCGACTCGTTCCATCCGCTGCAAGCGATTGCGGATTTCCAGACCGTGTATGAGACATTCTCGCCAAAGGCGCACGACCGGACGGGGTTGGGGCTAGAAGGGTTGAAGATTGCTTGGGTGGGTGATGCGAATAATGTCTTGTTCGATATGGCAATTGCTGCCACTAAGATGGGGGTGGATGTCTCTGTGGCAACGCCCAGGGGCTATGAGATCCCCGCGGATATGTTGGACCTTATTGGTCAGGCTGGAAAGGGTGCCAGGAATCCGGGCAAGTTGCTACAAACCAATGTGCCGGAGGAGGCAGTAAAGGGGGCGGATATACTGGTCACAGATACCTGGGTGTCGATGGGACAGGAGGCCGAGAAGATCAAAAGGATGAAGGATTTTGAGGGATTCCAGATTACTCAAGAGTTGGCGAAGAGGGGTGGTGCAAATGATGGTTGGAAGTTTATGCATTGTTTGCCTCGCCATCCGGAGGAGGTCAGTGATGAGGTGTTTTATGGGCATCGGTCGTTGGTCTTCCCGGAGGCGGAGAACCGGCTATGGGCTGCTATTTCAGCATTGGAAGGATTTGTTGTTAACAAGGGAAAGATTGAGTAAGAACTGATCAGTTGGTTGTATTATTATGCACACAAGTGTTAGCTAAAAAAAAGGTTTACGGCCAACTTGGGCCTTGGTGTAGCTTTATTTGTGGTCTCTGCACTGTCGTAGCCATACACCTTCATTTTCTGCTTCTTCTCATTCCCGGTTCACGCAAACCGACCTCGGAGCGCTACGCCGCGTAGGGGTCGGTTAGCGTACTTTACTGCTACTATGTAGTCTCACTCATTCTTCCTGGGAACCTGGAAAGAGGAAAAAAAAGAATGACCTACGCAGGATTCGAACCTGCAATCTCTTGATCCGTAGTCAAGCGCCTTACCATTGGGCCAGCAGGCCAGGTGATGTGAATTGGGCATGAGTTCAGGCTACAAAATCCAGCATAAGGTACGCACTACCAAAAGACGCCGACCCCCATGATGACAACGCAGTACTACAAAAGTGTACTGCTCACGGGCCACCCGTTCAACCCACTATATGCGTCCAAGGGCGTTGTCCCATTCAACACCGCATAAAACCTTCTCTCCTCGCACGTCTCCAACCCCCCGAGCAACTCCACACACTTTCCCCGCAGCAATGCCGCAACGTGCGCCCCCGCCTCACGCCCTTCGAACCACGCCCCATGCAGAAAGCCGAAATACGGGGCGCTGGTCGCTTCGCCAGCGAACCACAGCCTACCCGTGTTGGCGCGTAAGTTCTGGTGCATCTCCAGCGTGGTTCCCGCCGGCCAGTTGGAATAACTGCCATATGCCCAGGGCTCGGTGGACCAGCGCGGGTAAGTGAAGGCGATTGGGTCGGGGACGTTCTTTTCAGGGAACATTTCGCGGAGGACGGCGAGGATTTGGGACTTGGTTTCAGCCGGGGTTTGGCGTTCGACGCGGTAGGCCTGCTCGTCGACAACGGTGGCGAACAGGATGTGGGAGCCTGGGAGGAAATTTGGGGTGGAGAGGGATTGGAAGACCGGGTAGTAGCCGCGGGTGGTCGGGGAGGCGTAGAGGAAGAACTGGGCGTCGGTGGGCCAGAAAGTTTCGTTGAATTGCATGAAGATCTTGGTGTAGGTACCCATGTTGAATTTCTCGATGGCGGTCTGCTTCCAGTGGGGGAGTGCGGGGTGGAAGGTAACGGCCTTGTTTTGAAGGACGCCCAGCGAGAAGGTACAGATGGCGTAGGCGGCGCGGATGCAGCTGCCGTCACGGTTGTGGATAGTGACCCCGTTGGGGGAGTACTGGATGTCGGTGACGGTGGTGTTGAGTCGGAGGCGAGGGTCGTGGACAGGGTGCGTGAGGAAGGTGGCGGCTTCGTGCTCGATAATGGTGCTGTAGCCTCGGGGGTCGAGGACGAGGTGGTTGGCCTTCCCGAACTGGTTGAAGGTGAGGTTCTCGCCGGCGATGCCAAAGACCAGGGAGCTGGTCTCGGGTGTGAAGGCGTCTTCCCAGTCTAGTGTGGTGTTTCAGTCAGTTGACCGGGGAATACGCGGGATGGACCCGGTGGGTGGGAGGCAAAGGGTTGGGTCTCCCTCGTGCAGATCATACCCCAGCTCCACCATTCCACTGCCTGGGCTGCCATGTCATCCTTTCGGGGCCGCCAGCCGGCCAAGGCGAGTCCGGTGCGGGCGGTTTGGTCCTGGAGGTTTTGCGTCAGGATGCGGCCGGCGTCGCGGGCCGCGATCTGGTACGCGTCGGCGTAGACGTCGAGGAGGTGCCGGTAGTCGGTGTAGCCGGTTTCGTTGTAGGTGCGAATGGAGCTGTAGTTGGAGTAGGTGTTTTGGAGGCTATACTTTTTGGCCAGAGCCCAGACTGGGTTCTCTCTGGCGTCGGAGCCGAGACCTTGGAGCTGGGGGTGGTGAGGGCGATGGTCTATCCAGGGGAGTACGAAAGTCATACCCAGTTCGCCCCCAACTCGACCACGTACGGTTTGCCATGTTCATCTGTCCCGAAGTCCGTGTGCCAGACACGGCCTCCCAAGGTGTCGCGATACTCGAGGATGACGAAATCATCGATGGACGTGTTGGCCAAGGCTTGCTGGTTTAGTGAGTAATGTACTAGTGGCCCGGGACGTGAAGTGCTTACCGCAGCCGCAACCCCGGCCATCCCACCACCCCTGTAGATGGCAAGCAGACCTTATTATTCATCCTGCCGCAAGGCTGGTAGGGAGAAGATATGGAAGGGATGTTCTTACAAGATGGCCACCGTGGTTTGCTCGCAGGTCTCATCACCAAGGGGCACCTGCGCGACATACGCGGCGGAGGGAAGAAGGAACGATGTTGCCAGGAGACTGTATATGGCGATGACCGTCGGATCAGTATGCATGACAGGCAGCTCAAGTCTACAGGGAACGGAGGCAGAGATGTATATTCTTTCTTTCTTTGTTTGTTTTTGTTTAGATTGACTGCTGGGCTATGCACGGCAGGTTAACTGTCTGTAGGTTTGTAGTATAGTATCACTGTACCACACAGGGGGGGCGGACAGGGGACCGGATATAGACCCGGAGGGCCCCTGGGTCAGCCGGGCACCCAGCTGCTTCAAATAGTCGATCATGAGCCCAGGGACCAAAAGCAAGAATCAATAGTTCCGTTCCGCTGCACGGAAGGGATGGATCACCAGTGAAGGGCTGGAGGCGGCGGCCTTGTGATCGGGACAGGCGACTTGGCACGCCTGGGACGCCAAGGAGCGCGCACGTGACATGGAGCCTGAGTTTGGGACCGATGCCCGACAAAGAACAGTAGATAGTAGTACCTAGTAGGTATCTAGAGTGCTTAACACCAGTCAGGAATGTCCAGGCGGGTAAGGCGGTTGTGTCCCCTGATTGGCAGCCCGATACGCCCTCACTTCCGGGTTCGGGCGGGAGATAAGCACTTATCTCTCTAGTTACTAGTATATCTAGTAGTAGTATAGATAGATTGTCGATACTAGATAGTAGTACTAGTTAGTTAGTAGTACCGTGGATAGATAAGCACGGGCCGAACGTGCTGGTGGACCCCGTCGAAGGACGCCAGTCCAGATCAACCAGAATTAGCGTCGGTTTTGACATCCTTGCAAGCTTCCTGCAGATTAACCTTCCCCGCAGAGAGGTTGGACATGCTACTTCCACGATAGCTCCCTTCGTCCAATCCCCGCCCCTCGTTGCGATTTAACCCGCCTCAGGCCCTCAGGTCCTCCTCATGTCGCACACCGTGTCCCTCGTCCGAAAAATCCACCGTCCACGGCCCATCCACTGACCGTCACCATGGATGAGAAGAAAATCCCCCACGACGCCCTGGGGGAGGATGATGTCCAGCTGGCCGAGCTGGGCCACAAGCCCGAGCTGCAACGGAACTTTTCCACCCTGTGAGTACCCCCATACCCCCCCCTCCTCTTGCCCTATCCAACTGTTATTGACCTGAATTAGATCGATGCTCGGGTTGGCGTTTGCGGTGCTTAATGTGCGTAACCCCGTCGCAGGATGATCAATTCCATGGCGCTCATAATACACCGATTAGTCCTGGACGGCTCTCTCCGCCAGTTTATCCCTCAGTTTACCCTCCGGGGGGAGTGCCAGTGTTGTCTGGGGTGGGTGGCTCTTGGACGGCCTTTTATTTGCGTGCTGACGGTAACCAGGCCTGGTTACGGCGGGTGTCTGCAATCTATGCATAGCGGTGTCACTAGCCGAGTTTCTATCCGCATATCCAACGTGAGTGATACGGGGAAAGAGAGAACAGCGTGCAGTGCTCGACATGGCGGATATTAACTGGTACGGCGCAGAGCGGGAGGCCAATATCACTGGGTAGCCGGTAAGTCCCCACCGAGTCCACGAGTCCACTGTCTGATGGGATGCTGATTAACGATCAACAGTCAGTACGTAGTCAAATCCAAGCCCCAGCGTCGACCCCCGTACTAATACGTCAGCAGTCTCCTGGCCAAAATGGGTTCCCATTCTGTCGTGGATTACCGGATGGATTAATGTGGCGGGATGGGTATGTCTCCGCAACAGCCGGCCCGACCCAGCTAATAAGACAGGTTGCTCTTGTCGCCACCAATGCGCTTCTTTCCTGCGAATTAATTGCAGGGATCGTGTCATCCGTGTATCCTGTGAGTGCCGACTTCTCACCCGACCTATGCGCATACTAATGGCAGCCAGGACTTTGTGTGGCAGCGGTGGCAGGAGTTTCTTATCTACGTGGGATACACCCTCCTCGCCTTTGTTGTCAATGCCTTTATGAACTCCGTGCTGCCAATTATCTATCGGGGCGCCTGTAGGTTTCCTCGAGATTTCCCGGTCAGGGGAGGGTGAAAAAATAACCGCAATAGTCACCTGGTCCATCGGGGGGTTTGTTCTGATTTCCATCACGGTGCTGGCATGTGCCGCGCCGGATTTCAACTCGGCTCGGTATACTTCCTGCTGCGCTCGGCTCGAACACATGCTGACAGGGCATTTAGCTTTGTATTCTGCGATTTCGTCAACCAGACTGGGTGTAAGTTGATTCCGGGCGAGCTGTGGACGATGCTGATCGGCTGATAGGGCCGGATGGAGTAGCTTGGCTACTGGGGGTTAGCAAACCCCCACCGTTGATTATGATTCCGATGCTAACAGACACAGCTTCTCCAAGGAGGACTCGGAGTTACCGCTTTCGTAGGATACCCTGCCGTTTTATTTTGATCTTGCAGCCGACTAACATGACTCAGGATGCGGTGGCCCATATGATCGAAGGTACTTTCCAACAGAGACATAGTTAGGTGGATGCTTGTTGATTAGTGGAATCTAGAGATCCCCAACCCTTCAATCAAAGGGCCCAAGATCATGGTCGTCTGTGTTGGAATCGGCACTTTCACCGGGGCAATCTTCCTGATTGTCTTGCTCTTCGTCGCGGGCGACATGAATGAAGTAGTCACATCAAGCGCCGGGCCCCTCCTGGAAATTCTCATCCACGCGACTAATAACCGGGCGGGTGCGATCTGCTTGCTTATGTATGACCCTCGTCGAGAATTCAAGACCACAGGCTAACAGAGGGATAGGCTACCTTTGGTTTGTTTGTTGTTCGCTACCCTCAGTGTCATGACGACGAGTAGTCGGATGATCTACGCGTTTGCCCGGTAGGCAGTAATGAACTCATACCGCCGGGTGGACCAATGCTGATGTCGTACAGAGATGGTGGCCTCCCTGCATCCAAGTTCTTCTCGCGCGTGCATCCTCGGCTGGGTCTTCCCCTCAACGCCCTGATGCTGACATCCGTCGTGGTGATTGTTTTCGGGTTCATCTACCTGGGATCCAGCAGGTAAGGCCGCTGAACGGCTTTGAGCGACGTCCACTAAATGTAGCCAGTGCCTTCAACGCCATCGTGTCCGCCTCGGTGGTCGCCCTGGACCTCTCCTACGCGATGCCGATTGCGGTGAACTGTCTGCGTGGACGGAGAACTTTACCCGATCGGAGATGGAAGGTGCCCAATGCGATTGGATGGGTGATTGATATCGTACGTTTCTCATGGATTTCCAGTGTGCTGGCTGCTGAATGTTCCAGATCTCGCTGTCGTATATTGCCCTCACGACCGTCTTGTTTCTTTTCCCGCCTGATCGCCCCGTTACGGGCAGCAACATGAGTGAGTCTTCGGGATCTCTGTCCTGGGGGAACCGATTAAGCTAATCAATGGCTTAGACTACTGTATCGTCGCCTTTGCAATCATCGTCGTCATATCCGCGGTGCAGTGGATTGTGGATGGACGCAAGAACTTTACTGGGCCTCGAATTGACTTGACTTGATGGAATGATAGTGTGAATGCCCATAGATCAATCGCTTGTGCAGGGTTACAGGTGCAGGCTGTATATAATCAAAACCATAAAGGCTGGAGCAATTGACCAATGTATATCTCTTTGCGTTGTGATTCCGGTGACCGGGAGCCTTGGTGGCAGTGTTTTGGTGGAATTCGGACGAGAGGCACTGCCAGGGCGGTAGATGTAACAGCGGCTGCCCCTGCCGTTTGAATGCGACAACCTCCCATCTCACCTGCCGCGGTTCATTAGAGGCGGATACTATACCAATAATAAGGGTAAATTTATTTCTAATAAAGAGCTAAATATGACCAGGAGCTCTGCTCTTTACCTAGTAGATAAATAGTCTTTTTCTTCAAGAGCTTTCTTGGAGGAAGGGAAGTAGCAGATTTATAGTATCAAAGTGTACTTGGAGAAGAACATGGTTTTTTTTAGTATAGAGATCTAGGACGGCTGGCCAGATGGTGATGCTAATATATGTACCTATGGGCCGTTCTCTCTTGGAAGTTATTCTTTGTTTTCATCACCCAGAAACTGCGAGCTTGCCTGAGCATGCCTTCTAGTTAATTATATCCGGTATACTCCGTACACAGTCGTCCCTGCTGGTATGGTAATATGGAAGAATATAACTAAGACATTAGTCATACCATGGTTGGACGATCAGCGCCTGGTTGTGTGGGGTAGTGGTTATCCCTCCGGATTGTATGTACCAATGATTCCTCTTTTCACCACACGTCTTTCTAACCTTCACTCTAGTTGATTGCATAGTCAAGAAAAGTTCCGGCAACCCCGGTTCGAACCCGGGCACGACCTCTTCTATATTTTTTTATCCTCACTGTCTACGTTCGTGTCGGATTCCTAAACCCGTATGTATAATTTATCCTTTGGCCAAGAACCCTAATACAGCAATTACATAATGGTATCATTTCTCTAGGTTATCTATACATATATCTCTGCAGACCATCTTAATGTATCTAACAGTTTTCAATAATTTAGTGGTTAGTCAACTTACCCCTCGGCATTATACATCCACATTTCCTGGTGGCGAGCGTTGTCTCGACAAAACCTGGTAGTGTCAGCAGGCCGGATGACAGACGGCTGACTGACCGCCGACCGCCGACGGCGTTGAGCGGCAATCACGTGCGAGGCGGTCATGCGACCTGGGGCAATGGCAGTGCGTCATTCACCGCCCGGGCGATAAGTGAGCGCGCTGTTGGGGTCGCTGATGCGTCTCCTGCATCGTTCCTCCCCTTCAGCATCATCCCTGCATCCTTGTTCGTCGTTGTATCGACAAAATGGAGAGACCTCGAGGACGGGCTAAGAAGCGCTTTCTGTGGGACATGGGGCTCTCCCGTCTGCCATGGCTGGTGACCTTGCTTCCTGCCATCGCCTCCGCTTATCAGCCTGTATACTTCGGCTCATCGCCCTTCCTCCCCCCCCAGATCCCTCTGGCAGACCCGCCCTCTCCCTCGCTCTCACGCACCCATGAATTCGTAAGTAGACCGGCGGGCTTTCTGAATGACCATCGAGCTTACCGCCCTGGCCCATAGTCTCTTCGCCACATCTTCCACCGAGGAACCGATCAGGACCCTGGCCTCCACCAGAGGCTCGACATCAAACCACACACTCGCCTTAGGGCGATCTCGGAGGATGGGATCGAATCCGAAGCTGCTATACTCGGCTCACCGCTGCTTGCTTCCTCCCAGCCGCTCACGATCGAACGGCTTGCGGATCGACGCCCCTTCGTCATCGAGGAGCATTTGATGACTGCAAGATCGTCCGGGTCGGTGGCTTCCCTGTCACCTTCCGATTGGGTCAAAGATACACTGGCCGGTCCCAATATCACGGAAAAGACAACTGTCGTCACTCTAGCAATGATGACCGCAAATGACTATATCGAAGAACCGGGTACGGGCGATTGGCGGGACGTTCATGGCCGCTTCAACCATTCAGGAAGTTTTGGGTGGCAAACCGACGGGCTCCGAGGTCATGTTTACGCCGACCAAACCAACAGCACGATTGTTATATCCCTAAAAGGAACGTCTCCCGCTTTATTTGACGGCGAGGGCACTACCACAAATGATAAGGTTAATGATAACCTTTTCTTCAGCTGTTGCTGCGGCCAGGGAGGCTCCTACCTCTGGCGCCAAGTGTGCGACTGCCAGACCACCTTATATACTGCAAATTTAACGTGTATCACCGAGGCAATGCAAGATGAAAACCGGTACTATCGCGCCTCGCTTGATCTATATTCAAACATTACCGAGCTGTACCCAGATGCCAATGTTTGGCTAGCAGGCCACTCTCTGGGCGGTGCAATGGCCAGTCTACTTGGACTGACCTTCGGATTACCAGTTGTCACCTTCGAAGCCGTTCCAGAGGCACTTCCAGCAGCTCGCTTAGGACTTCCAAGCCCCCCGGGGTATGACCCACGGTTCCCCCAGGCACGCCAGTATACCGGGGCCTACCATTTCGGACACACGGCGGACCCTGTTTACATGGGAACTTGCAATGGTGTCAGCTCGGTTTGCACTTGGGGTGGCTATGCCATGGAATCCGCATGCCACACCGGTCAGATGTGTGTCTATGACACCGTCGAAGACAAGGGCTGGCGTGTTGGAATGAATAAACACCGTATTAACTTCATCCTCTCGGATGTTCTCGCTGGCTACGACGATGTTCCTCCTTGTGCCCCCGAAGAGGAATGCTATGATTGTCAGCTATGGAAGTACTTTCGCAGCAACGGCTCCGAGATCACTACCACCACCTCAGCCACGTCCACCTCGACTTCGATCACCAGCACCAGAACAGAAACCTGTAAGACTCCGGGATGGTGGGGCTGTTTAGACAAGACCACCACTACTGAAGCAACTACCACTTCCACCTCGACAACAACAACAACAACTTGCAAGACCCCCGGCTGGTTTGGTTGCAAAGACTTAACGACCACCGCTGACATCACCTCCCTACCTACAATCACCACCACGGAACATCCGGTAACCTCCACCACCACGACCTGCCAAAGGCCCGGCTGGTTCGGCTGCAAAGACTACACAACCACCGCAACCCAGACACTCCCACCGCAAATAACCTCAAAATGCGAAACACCCGGCTTGTTCTGGGGCTGCCGGGATCACGAAACCGCCAACATCCGCACCCATACCATAACTCCTGCTCCGGCCCCCCCTCGCTAAACACAAAGACTTATATAAAGAAGAAAGATTGGAAAGAACGGCAAGAAGTGTCGATCTAACAGGCTCCAGCATGACCGAGGACCTAATGTTCGAGGGTTCATGGATTTATTTTGACACCTGTGCTTCATTTATGGGCTATGCCTCCGTACAGGCAGTCGATTTATCCTCCGAGCAGGCGTATCTGTGTAACTGGAGATTTACTTCGTTTGGTCCAGTGTCAGTCCTATCAGGTTGGCTGTTGGTTTGCTTGAATGATTTAGTCTCGGGTGTTTTTTTTTGGGTTGCATGTGACTGACGGATATCGAATTGCCGTGCTTTTCTGTCAATCTCTTTCTTGGCTTGGTCATCGCACACTAAGTGGAGCAGACTTATCGGTTCTGGACCGTTGCAGCCATGTGGATCATTTCTCGACAATCTCGCATACATGTATCAGCTTGGGCGTTTTTTTTTAGCAATATGAATAGAATACGGAGTATTTATTGATTAGCTATACTTTAACTCAGGTGCTGTGGATTTGGAACACGTATTTCCTAGTATGTCGAATGGAGAAAACAGACTTGGAGATATACTATTTTGTAGGGATGTACTCCGTAGTATATCTGTTCGTCATTGGATACTGATAATGTACGGAGGGCGTCGAAGTCCCGATAGGGCAAAAAAGCACTTCATTCATACGTGATGAACGGGGCAAGTTTTGATGAACCTTGTGGGGAAACACGCGACCAGCATGAGCTAAAAAAACGCATTCTGACATGACTATTATTACAAGATTCTTCACATGTATCGATCCATGGACTATGTTATGTATGTTAATGCTGTGTGGTGTGTGCACAGGCTAAAGAAACCCCCGGCCGTGGTGGAAGCGGGGAGATTGCTTTGCCGCTGCCCGCACCCAACTGAATACTGTGTCTGTGTGTATGTGCAATAAGCCATGAATGGGGGGCGATATTATGTTGGACAATATAAATTATATTCATTAACGTGGTACATCTGACGAGGACTTGTCGGGCATATGGGAAAGAGATAACTAGCGGGCGCGCGCGGGTGTACGAAGAAGTAAACGAGCAAGTCCGTACGGGAGTAGTTGGCCAAGAGTATTGTACTATAGATCTTTCATACTCCGGACTATGTATTTTTGGGTTGCTCTGGATTCAGATCAATTGATTTTAGTATTTAGTATCTACCGGTTGCGGCAGTATTACGGGCTTGAGCGGCTATTTTGGACATCTTTGTGTTGAACAGCAGCATATTTACATTCCCTTGGCCACGGAGATCGTGTTATGTGGAGTTTGCATTGCTATATTGGGCATACACACCCACCAGGCCAGCCAGCGGAGACAAAGGTCATCGTTCGTGTAGAATCACTCTGAGCGTGTGCGAACTTGGAACTCGAATGATCGATCGCCTTGACCGATCGGGATGGCCTTCGCATCGTTGTCATACAGTGTCCGCTCGAAATATCGCACCCGCCCGCTGTCACTTACCAGGAGCACTGTCTGCTGTTGGGTTCCGTACGGCCCATGCAAGAACGACTGGTCTATCACGTCGTGCTGTCCAGCAGCGGTGCTATCGACGATCTTGCTCTCGGCGCACAGAGGTGTTGCCTTCCCAGGTAGCTTCTCTCGGGCCCCCAGCGCCGGGATAAAGATACTTTTCCGAAAATGCGGGAGGTAGTCCTCTGCCGTGGCATCCTCTGAAAGCTTTGGGAGAGTGTTGGTACTCAATACGTCAAGGAGTCGGGCGATGAGGCTATCTTCATCCTCGCCGGCCTGTGCATGTGCAGCAATGGCTTCGTTCACTAGTCTTTCTCCGTCCATGATCTTAGGCCATGACCGATCGTCGAACACTGTGTTGCTCAGTCCTAACGTCTGGCCTTCTTCCGTGGCCACCCAGGCAATCTGGTCCATTGTCGAGGAGCGGTTGGAGACAATAGCCAGGGGCTCGTTGAGGTAGCCGCACAATAGACTGAATCCGCCGACATTTCGCGCAGTGGGACTCGCAACCATGTCCTGCACAAACTCCAGGGTTGACCTTGACCGCTCCTGGCCCGGCGGCGCCGCAATCCAGCTGCACACAATGGCCCCTCGACTCTTCGCTCCAATAGCCTGCTCGGATGTATTTTCACGGTAGTTGGTCAGAACAGCTACCTTCCCCTCCTTGGTCACCCCCATCCATGTCCCATGTGGTGCTCGTGCCAGATCCCGACCCCCTATAACGTTAGACGCCGGTTCCGGCCACCATTCCGCGGGCGATGTTGGCCGGCGGAGGTATTCCTGGACGCCATTAGTTCTGCACAGATTCAGTCATGTGCTCTGGATCTGATCGCGTACATCCCTGTTGTCGATGATGATCAAAGAATAGGATGGGTGAGCGGTTGATAGGAGTGCGATACACATGTTATTCTTTGGTTGAATAGATGGTCTTCTTGAGGTAAGTAAGGGGTCGAGTAGCAGTTCCGCTGCGCCTGTGTGAGGGATCTTGACGTTGGGCACTCTGAGGTCATGTCATAACAAGGCCGGCAGTTTGGCTCCACCGCTTTGGCGCTGACTCAGCGGGAAAAAAGAAAGCTATGCCCGATTTGGAGCATGTCTGGGCGTCACATCGGGTGTTGGTTTGTCTCTATCGGCCATGGGGTGTCGTCCAGACGCAGTTGCTTCTTGGTAGTACTCCGTACTGACTCCTGAGGTCCTGAAGATGATATCCATGCGGCTCTGATCGACGCTGTCTACGCACGATGTATTACGGCCACTGTCCTCGAGCGGGGTCTGCTAGCCGGGCAACGTATGACGAATAAAGGGTAATACTAGTTCGCTCGCGCCTTCTTCAACCGTCCTTTATAGACTCTCCCAGCTGACCGGACATAGTTTGACCACAACTGCAAACCTAGCGCTTGCCCATCAACCTAATACCGTCCAAGATGAAAGCTGCCCTGATAGTCGTCGACATGCAAGAGGACTTTTGCCCTCCAGTACGCCATCCCATCTCCACTCCACACCCCCTTCCCATTCTCCAAACCCACTAACGCCTCAACCTAGAACGGCTCTCTCGCCGTACACGAAGCCCGCACCCTCGCCCCGACCATTAATACCCTCCTCTCCCACCCAGGCTTCACCCTCCGGGTCGCCTCCAAAGACAACCACCCAGCAAACCACATCTCCTTCGCCTCGAACCATCCGGCCCCCGACAACCTTCCATTCTCCAGCTTCGTCACAATGACCAACCCCGCGCCCGGGAAACACACCGAAACCAAACCCCAACGCCTTTGGCCCATCCACTGTGTGGCCGGCACAACCGGCGCAGACCTGATCCCCGAAATCGACGCCTCGAAATTCGACCTCTACGTGCACAAGGGCATGGACGCGCGGGTTGAGATGTACTCGGCGTTTGCGGACGCGTTCGGGAATCTGGATAAGGAGGTGAATCGCAGCTCAGTGGATGTGGACCTGAGGGGGGTGTTGAGGGAACATGGCATCACAGATGTGTTTTGCGTGGGTGTGGCGGGGGATTATTGCGTTAAGTCTACGGCGGTGGATGCGGCGAGGGCTGGGTTTAGAAGCTTTCTGGTGGAGGATGCGACAAGGTGTGTTGATGCCGGGGAGGGGTGGGAGGAGGCAAAGAGGGAGCTGAGGGAGGCCGGGGTTGGATTGGTGAAGTCGGATGGAGTCGAGGTGAAGGGGCTGCTGGTCGAGGAGCAGTTATAAGAAGGGGTATATGAGGGAGCATCTAGTGGTAGTAGATGCTAATAATCTACGTGATTGATCTGCCCGGTGTCATCTGGAGGCATTCTCGTCCATCCCCTTTTAGCCGTCCTAACGTGCCAAATTGGACTCACTATCTGGATCGGCCCCTCACGTGGTGGCCGCCCCACTGATAAGTCGGCTATCTGCGGCTCAGCATTGCGCGCCTCTCCCAAGTTCCAACCTTCATCCATTGCACTTGGGACCGTCTACCTGCTTTTTTGCTATCTAGCCATCAATTCCCGGTTCCCCTTCTGAATTCATCATCGCAGGCTCGCAGAGCCAGACCTACACCTCATACATACTCATAGACCTTATACTTACCCCATACCCTCCCTGCCTTAAGGCACCGCTCTACCCCGCAACGCATCCCCGCCATGGCCACCCACGAGCTGAGCCAGGAGCAGCTGGACAGTATATACACGTTTGCAGTTGATCTCGGTCGCAAGGCAGGCCAGCTTCTACTGGAGAGTGTCGAGAAGCGTATTGGGGGCGGGGAGGGACAGCTGTTCGAGGAGAAGGATAGTGCAGTGGACATTGTGACTCAGACTGATGAAGGTATCGTATCAATCACCAATCTTTAACCGGGTAAACAACAAGCTTAGAGACAATCATCAGATGTGGAATCGTTTATCAAAAACGCAATTCACTCTAGATATCCTACCCATAAGTGTGTTCCATATCAATATTATCCCCCCCTCTTCCAACCCCCTGCTAACCACCCTCAGATTCATCGGCGAAGAAACCTATGCCAAAGGCCAATCGCGGGATTACCTGATCGATGAATACCCAACATGGTGCATCGATCCCCTGGATGGTACGCTTCACCCTCCGCCCCCCCCACCTCCCCCTGTACTGACCTAATCCTCCATCCGTAGGAACGGTCAACTTCACGCATATCTTCCCCATGTTCTGTGTCTCCATAGCCTTCATCGTCAACCATCGCCCAGTAATTGGAGTCATCTATGCCCCCTTCCAAGACCAACTATTCTCATCCTGTGTGAACCGCGGCGCCTGGCTGAACGAAAAGCGACGTCTCCCGCTTATCCGCAACCCCACCATCCCGCCCATGCCCGCCAACGCCCCCGGGAAGTGTATCCTGTCCTGCGAATGGGGCAAGGATCGTCGCGATATCCCCGACGGAAATATGTATCGCAAGATCGAGAGTTTCTTGAATCTGGCGGCTGAGACGGGGAGTCGTGGAGGAAAGGGAGGGATGGTCCACGGGGTGAGGAGCTTGGGGAGTGCCACTTTAGATCTGGCCTATACGGCCATGGGGTCGTTTGATATTTGGTGGGAGGGGGGATGCTGGGAGTGGTACGTCCCTCTTCCTTTTCTTTTTTCCTTTTTCCTTTTTCTTTTTCTTGATTATAAGTGTCTGTGTTCCTGGGTAAACGCATTGGCTAAAAATATACCTGAAGGGATGTTGCTGCGGGCATTGCCATCCTTCTAGAAGCAGGCGGCCTTGTCACGACGGCCAATCCTCCAGAGGATCCGGACACAGCTCCCATCCAAGATGTTCGACTGGGCAGTCGATTGTACCTGGCGATCAGGTAAGCTCACTCTTTCGGCACGCCCTTCACACTACTCATGGTTTACTAACCTCCGGTAGACCGGCTGGGCCGTCGGCGACCGAAAGCGGCCGTCAAACGCAAGAGCGCACGGTGCGTGAGGTGTGGAAGCGGGTACGACAGTTGGAATATGCACGACCAGGCGCATGAACATAGATACATATCTAGACTAGAGATCACGCTATATACAATAGCTAGACCACGCATGCATACAGGTAAGGAATATATATATATACGTCGATTTCTCATTGTTTTTTTTTTGGTAGCCACAGGCCATCCATCTTATAGCACAAACAAGCAATGCTCCGGGTATGCTAGAGTCTATACAAGAATCATGAAATGTTTTACGGGAGGAAAGAGGGGGGGAGGGGGGAAGGGGAAGAGGAACGATAAGTTAGTCTTATAGACTAGACTTGGAGGAGGGGTGCTCCCGCTCCGCAATATTCTTCGCCGCGACTTCCTTGACCATGTCGACCAACCCAGGCACGGCAACCACATCCGTTCCAGTCCATAAACGAGCCTGCTCCAGACCCTGCCAGATAAGCGCCTCGGAGCCAACGATAACCTTCCACCCGGCAGCGGAAGCCAACTCGGCAATTTCCGTCCAGATAACGGGGTGGTAGCACATCTCCAGGATAACGCCCTTGGGCTTCTGGTCATCCGCACTACCCAATAAGCTCTGCAGCGCCTGGCGCGAGCGGATCTCCTCCTCTGTCTTGGGTGGATAGTTCGGGATGCCCGAGACAATGGCAGCGGGGGCCTCGAGGGTTTGCGCGACGACAGGATCCGTGACGGCGATCAAGGGCGCCTTGTCCGCACTAGGGTTGCGCTGGTTATCCTCATCGAGAATCGCCTGAACCTCCGCCGCGTCCCGGTTCACGATGTAGATCTTGCTGGAGCCGAGCCACTTGCGCATAACGTAGATGGCGGAACGAGCGGTGCCGCCGCCACCGACCACGAGCGCGGGTTTGCCACGGAAATCGGCGGGGTTGGGAGAGTTCTGCACCAACGCCTCGCGGATGCCGATGCAGTCTGTGTTGGTGCCGACGTAGGAGCGCTGGCCGGCGGCGTCCTCGCGGATGAAGATCGTGTTGCAGGCGCCGGCCTGGCGGGCGTCTTCGGTAAGGTCGTCCAGGTGCGGCATGATGCTCACCTTCCAGGGCATGGTGACGGAGGAGCCGACGAACTTGGGATTGGCCCGGATGGAGGCGAGGAAAGTGTCGATGGGCGGAGAGCGGGTATAGGGAGGAGGGTAGGTGGCGGAAGTGCCGCAGACACTGGAGAGGGGGAGTTGGATCCAGTTCAGGCCAAGTCTGTTGTAGATGGCGGCGTGGAGGGGAGGGGAGAGCGAGTTGAGCAGGGGGTGGCCGTAAAGGTAGGCGACGCCATCGCGGTCGGCGGGGATGACGATGGGTTCTTCGGGCTGTGAGGAGGTCATTGTTGGTGGTGGTTGTGGTTGTGGTTTTGATGTGATGGGGTGAAACTGGGACAATTGAATCCAGAGAGTTGAAGGGAGATGGAAGGTAGGTAGGATGATGGTACTACTATATGGGAATAATTTAACATAGTGGGTGCTTTAACTTTCAGGCGCCTCCGACCGGCCAGGGAGCGCGGCGGAGAAATGTTTGGGGAGGGGGCGGGCGGCCCTTTTTTACCCCGCCGGCTCTTCGTTCTTTTTCTGCCACTGGCCCCCGCTCATCCCCCCCCCCGTAACCGCCGTTCACCCCCTCTAGACTCTACTAGACTCCCGGAGTCCAGAGCCCAGAGCATGTTGAAATTTCCGATAATGAACCTAGGTGGTAGATAGGTCCATCTATCTAGCGGCAATGCCCGTGCCTTTGTCGGTCCCTCAACCCCAACCTTCCCAGGCTGCTGAGATCGGTCGGCGGTCGCATTGTCGTTCAGGGGCGACGGCGAGGGTGGGAAGAACGCTTTTCCCCCGCTGGTGACACACACTTAGCTTACAATCTGGACCTTCCAAGTTCCAACTACGCCAGGAATATGGTAATAATACGGGGGATTGGAACTCTGGGCGACTGTGGAGATACATCGCCGGCCAAGCGTTTTCCCCAGTCATTGATTGCCCTTGGAAGTTTGGAACCGAGGTAGTCACGGAGGAGTGGCCCGAATATGGGGACAGCCTGAAAAGTAACATAGGGTACGGAGTAAGTATTATTATTGCTTCTCGGTTCTAGTAACTGTGGTGATGATTTTTTTTTTTTTTTTGGCTACGGTCTATCTACCCGGCAGGCTCTCAAGAAAGAGATGCAATATTCCCGGCGCTGTTGGTTCGTGAACCCAGATCTTTGAGTCTCTATAGATATATAAGGTCGACCGCAGCGTAATAATGGCGGGGTAATCATAACTATTAATATAGGGAGGCGATAATCCGTACAGGCACACCGGGATTGCCACACACGCACACACCCATCATACTATTTAGGAAGTAGGAAGTTTATACGGAGTATAACATATGTAGATAGGGTTGCGCTCGACTGACGTCCCCTCTGGTTCAACCGACACTCCGTACCTATAGTATGTATAACAGTTATTCTAAATTGTACCACCGCATCCACCCCCGGATCCTTCTCTTATTTCCCCAGATGCACTGAATTTCCATCATTATTCAATCCGTTCCATCACATTGCCATGTCATGTCATGGAATTGATATATTGAGTGCTTGATCTATTCTATCTCAGGGTCTTCATGGAAGCCAGCCCCTTTTTGTGGTTGTGAGAATTGCCAAGAACTTGCTTGCCTGAGTGGAGGTGGAACAGCTTTAGGATTAAGCCCTTGCCGCGACTGTTTTCAGCTGAAAGTATGACTTGTAAATGTAGTAGTCTTGTCCGATTTTATTTCTAAGATTCATCACCCTCACGGTATACCCGATCGATAATTAACATCTATCTTAACAAATAATATACCTATCGTGTTCAATTTCCACTTATACATCACTTGACGTATAAGTGACCGGGATAGGAGGTCCTTCATGCCCAAGACTATAAGGAGAAGCGTAGTATTAACACACTATTTAAACTGGCTACTCGCAACTAGACAGACAAGTATAGACTTGCTAGTATTGCGACCGACCATGCCAAATCACTAGGGAACAAACATGGTGTCGGAGATGCGAGAGAAGTTCCTCAACATGCAGCTACTGGCCAAGCAGAGGGTGTATAAACTTGGTATTGATCCGGATTGATTATATTCAGGATTGGACCTGGGGATTGCAAGGGTAGGTATGGACCTGGCTGGGAAAATAATAGGAATCAGGAAACAGAGTTATAAGCTACTCTGTAGTTGCTTTCTGTATCACTACTAAGTTGAATAATAAAAGGAATGTGTCATCGCCCCAACGAGGTCGAGCTTCTGCAGAACTAGGAAAGTTGCCGAGAGAGAACCGAACCAACCCAACCGGATGAAGCCCTTTAAACAGGGATATCCAACTCCCCATTGTACGTGCACTGCTCCTTCACATTTTCTGTCGGGTTCTGCTGACAGACCCAGTTTGAACCGCTTGCTGACGCGTCGAGCTTCACCTCTCCAGCCTCCTGCACCGTGGCGCTGGATGTGGTCTCCACACGCAGGGTAAAATCGTCGATGTTCGACTTCATACCGTCTGGAAACTGGAGGCCGTAGTTGGTATTCTCGCACTTCCAGACGTTGGTGGTGAGCACCTCTTTATCCGTGTGCCTGGTTTTCATTAAATCAGCAACAGTGGTTGGGGACTAGGTGGGTAGGATGGGAGAAACTTACCACCACCATGTACAGGAGGTCGCCGTGTTGTTGGCGTTCTGGTCGACCAGGTTGAGGGTTAAGGAGGCGTAGTCAATATCGGATAGAATTTTGGCTGTGAGGCCGGTGATCTGAAACGGCTTGAGGGCTCGGGCGTAAGCGTTGGGCTGGGCCGTGGGCAGGGCCAGTGTGGTGGTGGCGGCAGCGAGCAGGAGGGTGGTGATGGTGGTGGTGAGCTTCATTGTTATCGTTTATTTGAGTCAATCAATGGGGCACTGGGATGAGATGGGATATTTAGAGGAAAGTAGAGTGATGTGGAAAGAGATGTGGTTGGAAAAGATGGATTGTAGTGGTGGTAGTAATAGTTGTGTTGTTGTTGGTGTTGGTTTCAATGGAGTGGAGCGGGTGGTGCGGCGGCTTTTATGTTCCAGTTTCTTTGAGGTGATCGTCGTACATTCAGTTGACGGTATCACAGAATAGTAACTAGCTGGTTCAAGACATGCAGATCACTTGGGGCTTTTACCGCCAGGATGTGTACAGATCCCACAGAGTCGGACACAAGCCTTGAGGTCGCGGATGAGCCTGTCCTCTTCGTGGAAACGGCATCTGACTGGGACACCAATAAAAGCCTCCTAGAGGAGCTGAGATGCAGGTGCAACAGGCTTTCAGGGATGATTGGACGCGGGGCTCACGCCTTCGTGCATGCAGCGAGGCGCAGATGGAGGCTGGGGCCCTGCGGCTATTTATAACTCGGAAGGATATCTCCGGGGGAACACTGGGTGGTCGTGGGGTTCGGGAGCACTATGTAGATATGTATGTACGAAGTATCTTCCACTGATCTATCAGCGCTATTTGATACATAAGGGAATACATACAAGTCCCCCCCTCTTGGAGTGGTACGCTTCCTCCAGCTGCCCGAACCAAGGCACCAAAAATGCAACCAGTCAGTCATAAAGCGGCAAGTGATACATAAATCCAACAAAGAAAAAGCCATGGTCTACGGAGTACTCCGTAGTCTGACAGCCCCTTCTTTGTGAATTCGTACCTGACGCTTAAGTAGATAGTGGCCGAGCGGCAAGCACGGCCGACGGGCGATCAACGACGATCACACTTTACATAAGTACTGACCGGAGTAAAGCAGCCTGCTGTCTGTAAAGTCTTTCGAAAGACACCCCATCATGGAGGAGGAACAGCCGATCCCCCTCAGATCCATAAATTGTACTCCGTAACCGGTCGAGAATCAGATTGTTGGGGTGGCTGCTTCTTGGCCTTAGTACGGAGTACTCCGTGCTAAGTACTTGAATTGTTAAACTTGACAGATGCTAAATATCAATACCTCACTGCCCCAAGCTGCTCTCTTTGCTTATTCCTACTATCGTATTATTCATTCTGTCGCTATTGGGGTCATTCATTCTATCCCATATTAGAGAGTGACACTGTCTTGATGCCATGCGCTTTACCACAATGGCATCTACCGCACAGTCTCTACCAAGTCTCCGGAGGTCTGGTACTGTAGATTCATCCTTTTCTGCTCAGGAGTGCTATGGGACCAAGTCCCTCAGGTAAAGGAACCCCGAATAGCCGCATGATGGGGCGGGCTTTCTACTAGCAAATCTGGGATTCTCGGGTACGATGCATGCACAATGTGTCACACAGAACCAGGTATACTAGTAGTAGGAGAGGAGCCCCGAGCACCAGGCAACATTAATACAACAGCCGGATATGGCAACCACAGGCTGCGGGGTCCCACGATAGAGCTGCAAGAGAAGGTACAGCCTGCTGCCTCCCCCTATCATACCATACCATTAATAGAGGCAAGCGGGCAGGTGCACGAGATAAACATACTGAGCTAGCCGCTACCATAATCGGACTACGACGGAAAAGCACAGCGGCTAAAAATAAATCTTCAGTGTGCCCATGCTGGTTGGGTACAGTATCTATTTGTACGGAAGTAGGGTTGAAATAGATAGCAGGCGGCTGTAAGAATAAGATCATCACGGATCCAGCCCGATTATCCCACATAATGTCTCACACCTTCTCTGGACCCCCATCCCTCCGTATAATATGTCACAAGGCTATAGCACGCTTTGAAGGGCTATCGTATCAGCTGAGGTTTTATAAAAATGGTATATATCACGACATATCCGTGCTTGTATTATTGTTACATATTTTTGATCTAGATACATAACTGTCAGCTCCAGGCCATCAGCACACCAGTCATACAACGTGTGTCATGTTGTTATCCGTGTCAGGGTTCCTTTCTCGAATCTCCCTCGGTGATCCGGAGCTAATCTCATGCATGATCTCCGCTTGTTTGGTAAGCATAGCCTCGGCCATGAATGGACTGTTCTGTCTGATCTGCCTTCCCCAGACAATGAATGACAAAGGTGCCAATGTCAACAATAGACTGATACATGCCAACAGCGTACTAGCCCACTGAAACCCGAGTGTTCTGTACATACTGCTGGTGGCAAGGGGAAGAAAAGCGGAGACGGTGTTTTCACCCACCACGAAACAGGCCATCGCGCTGCCAGCGTACTTGGAGTACGCGTCAACAGCGTAGTCTGCGATCCCACTGACAACCACAATGCTACCAAGACCGACCATCCAAAGCCCCACGGCTGGAGCAATCCACGGTAATGAGGGGTACGACGTCCATCCATACACGAACATGCCGCCTGCAAATCCAAATATACCTCCCCCGATGGACAGATAGAGCCGGGCCTCGGGAATGGGCACCCCGGGGATCTCTGTGTTCCGCTTCGCGGAATTGAAGTACAGGCGCGCAGAGAATGAAGAGAATAACCATGCGCAAACCTCTCCAATCACAATGGCTGCCTGGACATACCCTGCTTGTACCGGGGTCCAGTCGTAGAGCTCCACAAAAACTTGTTCGACGGATTGTGTGAAAAGGTACAGCGTTCCAACGGTGAAGGCCGACCATAGCGTGGCAAAGAAGACAACGTACTCGGTGCAGAGCATCTTGAGAGGCCGTCGGAGACTGGTGAGTAACACCTGACTTATAGGCTCCGCCTGAAGTTCATGTCGCGTGTATGCATTCTTCCCCATGGCCCGCAGGCTTCTTGCGCGGCGCTGTAGGATGACAGTTCCTCTGGTTTCCTTCAAAAGCAAGACATTCATCACACACAGCACTCCGCACCAGATCAACTGCAAGTAGGATATCCATCGCCAAGAAAGGAATTGGAAGATCGATGCACCGACCACTGGACCGGAACTACTCCCACCAAGATATGCAACAATCCATATAGCGACTGGCTTCGTTCGTGCCATTTCCGTCTCAAACATGTTGCCGATGATGCTGGCCGAACCATTGCCGAGTACCGCGACGCAGCCGCCGGCGAAAAAACGGACAACAACCAGCGTGGCAAAATTCCGTGCCAGCGCCTGGGGAATGATGAAGATGATTAAACAAAAATGGGTGATTAAAAATGTGCGCCGGATCCCAAAGTCCTCCATGATGGGGAGGATAAGGAGGGAAAAGACGACGCCACCCATCGTCCAGGAAGCAACAGGCCAGTATGAATTTGGGAAGCTGGAATCGCTGACGTGGAATTCACTATTTATGGCATCGTGCGCAACGGTGATCATTGTGCCGTTCATTTGAGCCGTGTAGGTCGTCACGAGGGCTAACATTATGTTGAGCCATTTCTTGCGGCTCGACCAGTTGTATGGGTTCTTGGAGTCCTCGGGTCCGTCCCAGTCCACAATAATCACATCGGGCGTCTCGCTCGGAGGAGCTGTCAGCGTTAGCACTATGGTATACCTACTCGTTGTATCCGCTACCAACCAGAGGACTTTTCTTCATCACGACCGGCCGTCATTCTCGCCACTCGAAGCAGCCGCGACCAGAATCAGCCTGGGGCCGAAATACTCAGTATGACCTGCACTTCGTTGATGAGGTAGGAAATATGGCTCGGGAAAAACCCCCACGGGTGTGTCTGGATCTAATCCCCAGGCCACTTCTGACGAGGAAGGTGGGTGAGCAAATATGTGTAGCAAGACCAAGCACTCTCAACAGTCGACTGGCAGGCGAGGCCCTTGCTGCAATAAATACGACATTCAACCCAACGGGAAATTGACATCCGGTTCACCGAAAAAGGCTAGAAAAGGCTCCATATATCACCACAGTGGACCATGTTCTACCACGGACCCTTTCTATTCCCTGAAGATGCTGCAGTGAAGTAAAGGATCAAGCTAGAAAGACTGGGCCCGAGATGAGTTAAAATGCTTTCGACGCTGGAGTGGAGCCGATGGCCTCGTCTGATTGCTGGTACCGGACTCAAGAATCATGTCGGACAGTCGGAGACCCAGTCACTGGGAAACAACTGTGTCTTAGCCCTCCTATGGAGAAGATTCTACTGAGCGGTTACTCCAGGTGTCCGTGTCCGTGTATACAGACAGGCTCAAGACACCACCGGTATGAAGCCATATCCTATCAGCCCAGTTGGGCATTATTCCCCCTCACACTGGATGACTTCACCGCGCCTTGCCACCCGAGAACCGGTCTTTCTCATTTTTGTGCCCTATGTTTCCGTTTTCGATGTTACCGTCGGTTGCCGTCGTTCCTACCGAAAATGGGGCCTGGGGCCTCTCCGTTTTGTAACCTCTTCGGGACTAGTGCTTCCCACGTGATGGGGCCGGACGATCGCTTACTGAATATCATTATGTGATGCGCGCTCCTCCACCGCGGCTATTTTATTACATACATCCATCCTTTCGCGATCAAGTCGAAGAACACCATGATGTGGACTACGGGGATGCATTAGTCCCACTGGTACGTGGCAAAGACGTGTACTCGTCTCCAACAGTAGCTTGTCCTCTGCGTTTCCTAGGAATTTAGCTCCTCACATTGACCTTGTCGTCCTCCTTTTTGGTACAAACTTGCGTTGGGAAACACCCATCCAGTACATGATCGCCGGTTGCATTCTCTCTATCCGATCTCCACGATACTAAGGCCATCTACTCTTCCTGACGTGACATCTACCAGTGTCCGTGACCCCGGAGGAGCATGAAATCGCGCGTTCGGACCAGCATCTGCAGCTTTTTCTGTACCAGTTCTCAGACCAAGCGGAACAAGGCAACCGACGCATCCTTCCCCAATACTATCGCATTAGGCAAAGTGTCGCGAGCCTGATTTGTATGCGCTTCTAGAACAGGTTCGCTACTAATGACCGCTAGGCTATCGGCAAAAGACTAGAATTCTGAGCCATCGCCTTATAAACCACAGAGGCCAGTTCCTCACACAAAGTCGCGTCGAGGTGTATCATAATAATGGCCGATCCAGTTACCCAACCCTCCTGTGCAGGCATGCCACGAAGTCACTGCTCAGATTTGACAGCCTTGACATCCGCAATGCCTATCAGTTTGGTATAACAGTCCTGGACGAGAGAGAAAAAAAAAGGCCAGCCGGCCTTTTTCTTAGACAGCCCAACCACCCAGATTCCCTTCAGCACCAGAAGGGAAGGATGTTGGAAAAACGCACTCTTATTAAGGCTATTTTGATTGTTGATATACAGGGCCCACTAGGCTCCGACTAGAATGACTATCTCGACGGTGCCGAAGGCTATAGAATAATAGAAGCTGTCATAAGACGGGCGACCGTGGATAATGCGCTCGGGTTAGTAATTGGAACATTTCCTACACTGCTTGGCCCCTGCTTTCCGGTGTATTCGCAACCCAGCAGCAGCAGCAGCAGCAAGACATCCGATATCACGCGATTTAGAGTATGCTCAGTTATATACTACTAATCAAGGCACGGAGTACAGAGCATCTTGCCTTTGCTTAGATAGCTACTCCATAATTAAACATTGAATCATGGTCCGCACCCGACCCTATACAGGCAGCCAGGTTGAATCTGCCACGCGCAGATTGACAATGTATATATGATAATACTATATGATAAGAGAATGATAAAATAGAGACTTGCCTTCCTAAGGGAAAAAAACGTCATTGCACGATGGCCATAATCGTCTGCCGTACTACGCCTAGTTCCCCGTCCGCATCGTCGGAAATATGTCCCAGACTCCCAGGCCTCTTAGTCTCTAAGGCTGCAAGGCATCTGTTTCACCTCGCGCGCCTGGCCCAAAGCGCAGGCCCCGCATGGCGCGGCCAAGGCCTATCAGAGGATCGCCACGATTTCCCCGTAATCCCCTCCCTCCAATTCCCCAATTCCCCATTCCCCATTCCCCAGAGCCATCGTCGCCGACCGGGCTGAACCCCAAGACATCACTACTATTACTACTACCACTACCACTACCAATACTTGACTATTTGACGGGGTGACATCCCATTGCCTGGAACATGCATGCTGCCACTCTCCTCTCTCTCAACGTTGGCTGAACAGATATTTCTCTCTTCCCTCCCCCCTCTCCCCTCCATCTTCGGCCCATCTCCGCGCGCTGTCGCACCAACTCAACAGATCCTGAATCACCATGCAGCCGCAGTCCGAGAGGCCCAAAAGGGCGCCTCGGAAACATATCACCACTGCCTGCGTCCCGTGTCGAGAGAGTAAAATCAGAGTACGTTGCAATATCTTCTTCCTGTTGACTGCCTTCACCCCCCCCCTCCCCCGCGCTGACACAGTCTGATAAGTGTGACGGGGCTACTCCGCATTGCCACAACTGCGAGAAAAAGGGGAAGGACTGCAAATACCAATATAGCGATGATAAGCGGAAGTAGGTCCAGCTCGCTCTATCTTTTATATCTCTTATATCCCGCCGACCAGTTTCATCCCCCGTGTCCTGTGCGGCGACTATTTTGCGAATGTAGAAGTGTGGGTGGACACGGGGCCATGTTGGTGGCTTTTTTTTTTTTTTTTTTTTTTTTTGTGTGTGTTTGCAGAGCTGATCGAAGCTGACCGCAACCGCAACGTTATCAGGGTGTCTCTCCGCGCCGCGACGGAGTTGTTCTCAGCCCGAATTGATCAACTATGCCAATTTATCTACGACCACGGACTAGAACCACCCCCGATGGAACCCGAAGATGAGCTGGGAATAAACAGGGTTCTGGATACACTGCAGATCTCGCGGGGACCGATGAGCAGGGGGAACCTATCACCAGCTGATGGACGGAATGCGCAGCCTGAACCACCTACCACACAGTCCCCCGACCAGACCTCTCCCCCTGTGCCTTCCATGAGCCGTCAACCGGGGATCGCCGAGGGTGTGCCCGCGGGCTTATCGCCCTCGCACAGCTTACCCCCCAATCCACCATCTATACCTCCGACTGAAGGACGCCAAGACCCGATGTTCTCCCTGGCGATGAACCCCGCCTTGTCGAACCACTATCCCTCAGCGAGTTGGGACTTTACTCTTCCTACTGCAGAGAGTTTGGAAGCCCTATACACCAATATAGACGGCTCACCAAACCGCTCCCATGATGCCACTAGCCTTAGTCCAGATAGCCTGCAGTTTACGCAGGATATATCTCAACAGCCGGGGGTGTTATTAGGTCAAGCGTGGGATGTCCGAGACCACGAGTCTGACAGTGGCGAAGAGGATGAAGCGGAAAAAGATGTGATTGAGCAAATTTCGCATCGCATAGGGACATTAAAGATTGCCGGAGATGGCCATCTTCGATTCTACGGAGCGACTTCGAACCTCAACTTAGTGGACGTGTCTGCGACCCAACAACGTCAGCGTCCGGATGCACGTACCGTTCGACACGATGGGCAGGACATATTGAATCACCTGCGGGTCGGACAACCCGTTGATCTGGTACTGGAAGACCATCTTATCAACCTTTACTTCACCTGGCAAAACCCAAGCACTTACGTTGTCGACAAGGAGATGTATATGGAGGCTAGATCGAAGTGGAGGAATGACCTCATTGACACTCCGTTCTATTCGGAGGTCCTCACAAATGCCATGTATGGACGACTGTAGTTAAATTCTGCTCATTAACTGACAAATGCTAGATGTGCCATCGGGAGTGCTTTTGAAGCCCGGTATCATCCGACTTTCATCACCTTTCCAAAATCCCTATCAGAATTCTTTGCAGACAGGGCCAAGGCCCTACTGGAGATTGAGTTAGACTCTCCCTGTGTCGCCACTGTTCAAGCTCTCGTGATTCTGAGCTCCCACGAAGGATCCTCGAATCGCGATGCCAGAGGCTGGCTGTATAGCGGTGGGTCCCATCTCTTACATGACAATACTTATACTCATGCGATTTAGGAATGTCAATGCGGCTGGCATTCGACCTTGGACTCCATCTAGATACGACCCCTTACGTTGAAAAGGGCGATATCAGTGCCCACGAGGCTGACGTACGTAGAATTACATTCTGGGGCAGTTACACAGCTGATCAGTAAGTCGACTTTCCAACAGTCCTTATGGACGCCATTTGACCTTTTTGTTCAGCTTCTGGGGATTCTACTTGGGAAGACCTTTCCGAATGAACGCAGGAGACATTACAATCCCGAAGCCGGCATCTGACTTGGGCGCGGAGAAAGAAGGCATGTGGTATCCGTACGGGCTACTAATTAACCCGGGCGTATTGGAGAATGGATTAAAAAATCCAAATAAGTTGATCAGTCGGCAGTTTGCCGTCCTCTGGGAAATCATCTCACCTGCGGGCCATATTTTGTAAGCTTTCCTCTTTTAGACCTCCTGTGGAATACTGATAAAGTGCATAGATATGGCTGCTCCGATATTCCACGCCATGACCTGCAGCGGCTTTGTCATAGAGTAACAGACGACCTGTTCGCCTGGAAAGCCAATCTACCATCCAACCTGGATATAGATCTTGCAAACGATACTGTCCCAACGCTACCCCATCTTCTGGTGCTTCAGTATGTCCGCATTCTGGATAATATAAGTAGAAATTACAATCTAACCCAAATACAGCATGCAATACCACCAAATCGTCATATTCACCCACAGACCCTGGGTCTCAAAGAGCTACATTCAGCCCCGTAGTCCCCGACAGGGACCCGGCTACCACCACGCACGAAGGATGTGCGTTGAGTCATCCATTGCTATCACCAAACTCCTCCATATCTATGAAAAACACTACACATTCCGCCGCATGAACAGCCAGGTTGTAGCGATCATCTTCAGCGCCGCTTTAATGCTCCTCTACGTTACCATATCCAACTCCCGGCCCGGTGGAGACAATAGCAGCAGCAACGCAGAGATGGTTGCCTACCTGAACCTGTGTTTCCGTGCCCTGGATGAGATCGGCCAATCATTCGAAAACGCCAAACGGACCCGCGATTTCCTCGTCAGCCTGCAACGTCGTTGGCAAGTGCACATGCGGCGCTCAGGATCCGCTCTGAAGCGTCAATCGAGCCATCGACCGACTTCGCAACAACGCCCTCAGGACCCAGAGGCATCGAGAAAGAAATCCCGCTTCACCGCACCGAAGAACAAAGCAGCGGTCTCCATATCGTTACCCCCCGCGATCCCTCTCGCAGCCGCGGGCCTTTCGTTCAACTCATCCCAGTCCATGCGTGGGCCCGGTCAGCAACCGTCTCTAGACCCTACTGCGCAATTAGGCGCCTGCCAACCAGGAGATCTAGATTGGATCCGGGATTCAGATCTGCAACTACTCTCCGAAGATCCGGGAGATGGTGGGTTTCCTCAACTCGGGAAGATAAGTTCGTATGGCGATGACTCGGCACTGCCCAATCTGACTGATATCGAGCCGTGGTGGGATTCACCGAATGGGAATACGTTCGGGGGATCGTCGTTATGATAGATGATAGACTCTACGAAGTTAATGTTTTTTTTATCCCATCATCAATGCAAGGGAGTTTGCCTAATCATCCACCTCCATTACCCCCCCAGAACCAGCCCACTCCTCCCCTGCCCTGGAATCTTATCAAGAGTAACCCTCTTCTCCCCACCCCCACGCCAGAAACGCTTTGATAGTATGAGTACCTGCTTAAAGTCCTTTACCTACAAAGGACTTATCTTTAGCTCCTTGATCTTCCCTCTCCAACAGCCAACACAACTTCCCCATCTCCCTCTCCCTCGTTCCCTTTCCCTTTCCCTTTCCATTAAGCCTACAGTGTAATCTAACCCGAACAGAGACCACCTCAAAAGCAAAAGCATACGCCTGTCTAGATAGCTGTCGGTCATCACGATTTGAGGGCCGTGGCAGAATTATTGGACCCGCCTTGACCGTAACCATGACATACATTGGGGGGGGGGGGGGTAATACGGAGGTACACGGGGGTAATTTCGGACTATGCTGAGCTTGCGAGCCTGAGATGATGGGGAGATGGAGAGATTACCTACTACCTATTACTGCTCCGTAACTACTACTTACTGTACGGAACACAGAGTACTAGTACCTAGGTACAGAGTACTGCGTATCATTAAGGTAGTAAGTAAGGTACGGTAGGTAGTAGGTACTTTACATCGATCCCGGAGTGACAGGGGCCGGTTTCTTTCTTTTCTACGGTACTCATACAATGGAATTCTTCTAACTGGCGTATGAATATGTATATCAATTCTATCAAGGGTTGGATGGGGGCGCGCTCGCGCGCCCCCTAAAGTCTTGGTTTACAAGAACGCCAAAGTACCTAGTACTTAGTATACTATGTTATGACATGAACATGGACTCATCTACCTAGTCCAGCCCGCTGAACCGTCGGGATAACGTTACAGAAAGGTTTCTCGACCGGACCGAGACTCCTTCCTACTTGGCCGCCAGACCGATTTGATCGAAGAGTAGCGGCGCTCCCTCCATCACGATCCAGGCAATTCCTAAAGACACCCCGTCAATTTTCTTTTCGCCGGGTTCCCGGGACGCGAGGGGGCACTACTTACCGGAATATACTACAAGCTTTGTCACTACCTCTACGTCATACCGAACGCGTGGCTGTTTGATTTGCGAAAACACGTCCTGTTCGTCGTCGCCAATGCCGGGGTCGAACGCGGGAAAGGGCACCGTGGCTTCCTGCGAGCCGACATCGACTGATGTCGCCATACTAGAGGCCCCGGTTCCCATCATATTCTCGTATTCGTGCAGTTTGGACTGCTTCCGTGACAGTTTGGGGTGCTCCCTCTCCGAAATGGAGGCAGAGTGGCCGCCGCCAACGTCGGTGACACGTACCGGAGAGGCGCCGTTGCCGGTGGAGAGACTCTCCCGTCGACGCTTCTCACGATACGCCAGGGTCTCGTACGCGTCGGCTTCCGATTGCGGCCCGACCGAGATTGCGCGCCGTCGGGGATGACGGATGGTCGTGATGATCGAGGGGATTTCAGAAAATCCCGGTAGGACTTCGTGGTCCTTGAGCTGGGATGGGACTGTCGTGTATTGACTATTTTGCTCCTCACGTCAGCTGGCTGGTGTGCTTGATCTACCGGGTGCCTTCTCGGAATTTCTCGGTTCAGTGATGCGGAAGTCTACTTACGAAGCGTTGGTGAAAAATCTCCGAGGAAGAATAAGCCCAAGCTTTTCCAGGCCCCTGAAGATAGGCGGCAGGACCCGGAGGAGAAAGGGCTTCATAATTGCTCTCCAGGTAAAGAGTAGAAGGACGCCGATTACAAGCCTAAGCGCTGTTCTCACTGGCCCAACACCTGTAAATTCAAAGGTAGCGGCGTCTTCAATGGTAGACTTTGCCAAGTGCCAGTAAGCGACTTGGGCGCCAACCATCACTCCGGCAAAGGCCACGCTATCGTCGAAACAGGGGCAGTCGTCTACAGGCTCCGGGTGTATACGAACCAGAGCCAGGATCACCAGGATCACCAGTGTAACGCCCTTCCCAGTGGCGGCAAGGACATACTCATCAATTAGAGGCCCGAACAAATGCTGCAGATAAGCGAGCAAGGCCCCGAGGAGACTGCCTATGGTCACGTCAAAGAACCCGTGCATACCACAATACAAACGACCCAGAACGATGGAGATGACGTAGATATACGTTATGGACTGGAGGAAGATGTTGGCCTGGGGGCTTAGTGTCGACTCCGAGGAATTCAGTAGCGAGAGAGCGTATACTGCGACCGAGACAGCGTTCGTCGAGTGGGTGGAAGGAAATCCGTATTCCAATGCCGCAGAACCTGACATTGTGATTCGTTGAAGAGGAGGAGATAGGGGTCGCGGTAGGCAGAGCAAGTCCTTGATGAAACCGCTAAAGAACACACCCGAAGCCAATAGATGTACCATCCTAGAAAGTTTAGCGACGTCAGTGCTCCTGTAGACCAGATGGCCGTGTCTCTAATTGAGATATTCTTTCTTCTGCAGATCCGAGAATACCCACCCGCGTCCTAAGCTCGCATGCCCGCACCAGAAAAGAAAAGGCAGAAAGACCATGAAAAAGGTATGCGTTCCCAGGTTGGCTGTGAAGGCGAAGTAGGAATCCAGGGCTGGTGTGCGAATCTTTCCCTGGAACCAGGCCAGATACGGCGTCTCATATCGGATGAGCGGGAGGAGCTTCTGGCGAGGCCAGTATCGCCAAGGGGGGAGCTTATTGCGATCTGAGGATACCGTCGTCGTTAGTCTGGGATTGGTCTTGCTCTTTGAAAAGTACTAGGCATTCACATACAATGATCCAGGCTTTTCAGCCCAGCGTCCGGCTCGCTGTTCTTCCCATTGGCCATCCTGAGTTATTTGCGCGGTGTACCGTCGTCCCAAGCAGCTGTTTCCAATTGGGGTGGTGGAAGGGTTGCGACTTCCCCCATAAGGTTCGCGACAGACGGAAAGTTTAGCGCGCGCGACGTGGCGAGGAAATCATCGAAGATCGTAACGATGAAACAAGAGGGATTGGCACCTATGACAACCAACAAGGGGAAGAAAAAGAGCAGACGAGGTTCGACTAGCAATGATTGCTGTTGTCCCGCGGCATTATTATTTTGGCGGTCAATGCGGTCACAAACTGCCCCGCCAATCATCGGTTGGTGGCTGAGGTAAGAGCTGAGTCATGTACTTTCGCCCTGGCGAATGGATAGTGCGAGGAATCACATGGTCTACAGAGTCATACTATCTACTGGCTGTTGCTACTCCGCAGTAGTTTTATATATTAATCTCTATCCACCCGCCATTATTGATGTTCTGTAGTCGACCTTATCCTCCTGCTAAGAAATCATGGGCTCAAAGGAGCACCAGCTCCAGGCTATCCTGCAACCGACGCCTGAGCAACGCCGCCTCCACGAGAGTGAGGAAAAGCGTCATCAAGGTACGTACGGTCTACTCCGTACTCCGTACTCCGTACTCCGTACTATTCTATGGCTGCTGATCGTAACGACTCCCAGGGGCTCTGTGCAGGCAGACATCGTCCGAGTGGTCTATCTCGGGCCGTATATACTTTGGGAGTCAGGATGCCCGGCGGACACGCGGAGGACAGCCTGGGCTGGGGGTCGAGGCCGAGAAATTCCGCTCCGACTCGGACGAGGCACGCCGAAATGACTTTGCTCCGTGCTATATACTTGCTTACTGGTAGTACGGAGGACGGAGTACGGTAAGTAGGTACTTCCGTAATCAAACCCGCCAATGGGGTGCCTGAGAGGTCCTGAGGCCACACACGGAGATGATGGCGGCTGTCTCCGCCACAGCGAGCATCGGCGGTTCGGGGATCCGGGCATCCGGCGGCGCACGGAGACAAGCGTCCAAACTCCGGCGCAAGAAAAAGAGCCGGAACGGAGGTGAGTCACTACTAGAACTACTAGGCACAGGAACCCGCTAGGGATTTCCACGCCCTTCCTGGCCTTCCTATTCTTCCCTTTCTCTCCTAAGAATCTCTACCGTCGCCCCTTCCGATTGGCCAGGTTTGCGAGACCAGCTGATCTGGTCGGGACCCGCCCGGCGCGCCTCAGGCAGGCATTCCTTGTCACGGTTCCTGTCATCGCTCCTTTTCCCCCTGGGGCGAACCAACTGTCTGAGTTTTTCAATTGACCCAGGATCGCTACAAAACAGGGCCTGTCCCGACTTTCCTTCAGCAGATCCCGCTGTATCCTCTGACTGCCTGTATCTATCTACCGTACTCCGTACACCTATCACATCATCGTGGTGAGTTCAATCCCCCAGGTCCCTTCCTCGCCCCCCATTGGTTTGTTCTTGCAGACCAGGCCCAATTGGGCAAAGCCTGCGTGGGATCGGCACTAACCCGGATCCAGGCCCGTCGGCGATACAGATCACTTCTTCCGCCCGCGCTGAAATACGCTGTAATTCCCTCGCTGCCGGCCAACTTTTTTCTTCCTGCATAATTGTCAACTTCTCAAATCATCGTCCCTCTTTCTATCCGATCCTCTCTCCCCTTCCCCCTTCCTCCCCGCGCGTTCCTTTGGCGACCCCTTGTCGTCAAATGAACCTGTATCTTCAGTACTATTTTAATTGCAAGGTATACATCTCCAGTATCCACCAAACACGCCCACAAATCCCCTGTACTAATTCCCTGGCTGACCCTTCCCCAGCATTGCCTCTTCCCTCTGAAGAGGTCTCCCGCTAGATAAATGGTGTTCAAGCCGTTTACCCACCTCGCGCGTCAGAGTTTCACGAAGGCTTTCACCCATGGCTATGCTCAGTCCGTAGTCGCCGCCTCCCAGTCCTCCTACGCCTCCTCCACCACTCTCAATTCCATCGCCAACCAGCCAGCCAAGCTCTCGCGCACCGCCCTCCAGAATGTCTTCCAGCCTTCCAGCTCGTCCGGCGCCGGCGCCAAGGCCAGCCAGGGCGCCTCCGGCAACGGCGATCTTGGCCTAGCCGCCTATTACGCCGCCTGGCAGCACGCCCAGCAGACTGGTGATGACAGCGACTGGAAACAGTTACAGGTCAAGGGAAAGATCGGCTGGAAGCCCTCGCATGAGGACGGCACCGATGCCAAGGACAGAGACGAGAACAACAACTTCCAGAACGCCCCCCATATAACCAAGGCCTCCGCCAACGCCGATGTCAGTGCCAAGGTCGAGGAGGCCGTGGCCCGCGAGATCCAGATCCAGGAAGAGCAGGCCCAGGCCGAGGAGGCATCCGAGGCCAAGGAGGACACCGAAACGGAGGCTTTCCCCGAGCTGCCGCCCGACGTCGCCGCCGTCGCCGACGCGGCCACCGAGCAATCCCGCCTGGCCTCAGAGCACATCACGGAGCTCGCCGCCAGCCAAAAGTACACCGAGATCCCCAGGGCGTTTGCGGCCCTCCTCCGCGATGGCCTGACGCCCACGGTCGGCGCGTACAATGCCCTGCTGGAGTCGGCCATCCAGCTGCACGGCGACACCGCGCAGGCCATCCAAAAGGCCCTGGATGTCTACTCGGACATGCTCCGGCGCCGGGTTATCCCTGACCAGCAGACGTACCAGACCCTGGTGCAGCTGTTTGTCGTCCGGGCCCATGATACCATCAAGTCCAAGGAGCTGCTCGAACAGGAGCGGGTCCGCTACGGGGGTATGGAGGAGCCCGGCAAGTTCATGCTGCACTCCAGCGAGCTGGAGCGGGCCATGCTTGCCGAGGACCACTCGCTGGGCATTGCGCTCAAGCTGTTCGGCACCGCCACGGCCCGCCATACGGAGCTGGTCTTCTCGCTGGACACGTACCGCTATCTGATCACCGCCTGCGCGACGGAGGGCAAGGTCGAGGAGATGATCCGCGTCTACGCGCACATGGAGTCGCACAAGGTGACCCCCCACGCGGCGATTTTCCCTGCCATGATCGATGCGTTTGCCTCGACCGGCGATCTGCAGAGTGCGGTGGAGTGCTACAATGAGTACAAGAGCCTCGCGGTGTCGGACGACAACGGCACGTTCTGCATCGTGCAGCGGCTGGACGGCGCGGTGTATGCGGCGCTGGTGCGGGCGTACCTGGCGTGCGGTAAGGAGGAGCAGGCCCTGCGATTCCTGGAGCGGATCAGCGCGTCGTTTGAAGAAGTGACGGAAAACAGGGAGGCACGCCAGACGGCTCTGGAGTCGGTGATCGTGCAGGAGGGCCTAGTGCGTCATGCCCTCGCCTCGGGTGAGCACGAACGGGCTCTGGAACAGGCCAAGACCCGGTTGCACGATGGGGCGCTGGATCATGCCATGTCTCAGATCTGCATTGCCGCGGCGGATAAGGGTAATCCACAGGCAGCTTCCGAAGCATACGATGCTCTCCCCACCGATGCGACCGTCCGACAGGGGCCCGCCGTGTCCCTGCTGGCTCTGCACGTACGTCAGGGCAATGTGTCAGCTGCCCGATCGCTGTGGCTCTCTCTCAGCACGGCCGGTCAGGCAACGCCGGACATGGTCCAGCCGACTGCCATGTATGCCGTCGCTCTGCTGAAGAGTGGGCAGATCGAGGAGGCCCTGGTCCAAGCCCGCAATATGTTTGCCCGCATCCGCAACGCTTCTACTTCTGCTTCTGCTGCCTCCTCGACTCACACCACCACTCTTAATCCTATCCGCGAACAGATCAACGAAAGCCTTCACCTCCTCGGCCGTGTTCTTATCCAGACTGCAGCCGTCCTCTCTCCCCAAGCTGCCATGTCTCTCCTGTGGTCCATGGTCGACAACGGGGGCCTGATCTCGCCGGTCGCCGAGCACGTCGTCGCCAGCCTGGGCCCGGTGGGTATCTCCCAGCTCAACGCCCGCGACCTCATGCTTGCCCTGCAGGTCCAGGCCGGCATGCTAGTCAACCACACGGCCATGTTCGACGTCGCTCACCCCATCCGCTTCGCCCACATGCTTGACATCGCTCTCGCCACCGGCCTGCCCATGGATGCTGTCACCACCGGCCTGGTCGACCAGGCGGTCGGCAAGCTGTTCAACAGCCGACCCGACATGGTGAAGAGATGGCACGACCACCTGGCCCTCACCTCCAGCCCGCCGTCATCTTTCATGAGCGGCCGCCACTCCCCCGGCTCGGACATGTCGACGCTGACCCCCGTCTCCAGCGAAGAGTCGTTCGACCCGTACGCCTACGCCACCGACTTCCGTGGCTCGTCGATGATCGCCGAGGAGCTGGAGAGCACCGGCGGTAAGCCGGAGGCTCATCTAAACGACGCCCTCGCGCGAGTCCGCAACATGCGCCGCAACGCCCGTCACCCCCGCTACATCACATACGCCAAGATGATCAACGCCGCCACCAAGTGCAACCGGATCGACCTGGTTTACGAGATCCTCAGCATGGCGCGCCGCGACGTGCCCCTGCTTCCCCAGTACAGCGCTGTCAAGTACGGCTGGGTCTCGATCCTGGACGCCATGGTGGCCTCGTGCCTGACCCTGGGCGACCGTAGCCAGGCCTCCAAGTTCCACCAGGAGCTGCTGGAGCTGGGCTCGGCTCCCTCCGCCAACACGTTTGGTCTCTACATCACGACGCTCAAGGAATCGACCAAGACGTTCGATGAAGCCACCGAGGCGCTAAAGATCTTCCACCGCGCCGTGGCAGAGGGCGTCGAACCGACCTCCTTCCTGTACAACGCGCTCATCGGCAAGCTCGGCAAGGCGCGTCGCATCGACGACTGCCTGCTCTACTTCGCGGAGATGCGTGCCAACGGGGTGCGCCCGACCAGCGTCACCTACGGCACGGTCGTCAACGCGCTCTGCCGGGTCAGCGACGAGCGGTTCGCCGAGGAGATGTTCGAAGAGATGGAGTCGATGCCCAACTACAAGCCCCGGCCCGCCCCGTACAACTCGATGATCCAGTACTTCCTCAATACCAAGCGTGACCGCAGCAAGGTGCTGGCGTACTACGAGCGCATGCTGACGCGCAAGATCCAGCCGACGATGCACACGTACAAGCTGCTGATCGACGCACACGCCTCCCTGGAGCCGGTGGATATGCCGGCAGCCGAGAAGGTGCTCGAGACGATCAAGGCGGCCGGCCAGCGCCCGGAAGCGGTGCACTACGCGTCGCTCATCCACGCCAAGGGCTGCGTGATGCACGACATGAAGGCCGCACACACGGTGTTCAAGTCGGTCGTCGCCAGCAAGGTGCGCATGCAGCCGTGCCTGTACCAGGCGCTCCTCGAGGCGATGGTGGCGAATCACCAGGTGTCGCAGACAGAGGAGATCGCGCGGGACATGGCGCGTCGCGGCGTCGAGATGACGGCGTACATTGCCAACACGCTCATCCACGGGTGGGCGACGGAGGGCAATGTGGTACAAGCGAAGAGCATTTACGACAGCGTCGGCATCGAGAAGCGCGAGCCCAGCACGTACGAGGCGATGACGCGAGCCTTCCTGGCGGTGGACGACCGCGAGGGGGCATCGCGCACGGTGCAGGAGATGCTCTCGCGAGGATATCCCTCTGCTGTGGCCAGCAAGATCGTGGACCTGGTGGGCCCTGCTTTGTCCCAGTAAACTGTCTCACGATCGACCACTCACCCTCAGAGTGGGCTTGGCTTGGCTTGTTTTTGATTCGTATTCGCAACGTGGTTGCAATCTTCGGTTTTATACTTCATCGGGGCTGGATCCCCTGCCTGTTGACTCTGCAGCAAGGGCAACTTCAGAGGATATGGATTGAAATTGATTGCATTTAGCGAGACGGCGTTTGGCAGCATCGACGGGCATGTATATACCATGGTTGTTAGTTAGTTGGTTTTTTTTTTTTTTTTTTTCCTCGGTTGTATCATAGACCCTCCCAACTCTTTCTTAGTGTCTATCCAATTTCCAATTCCAAAAACAAGATACAGTAGGCAGCAAAGTCGCAGTAATTTGATCTCTCGAAGAAGACTCAGAGCAAGACTCCGCATGACGCGATCGATAGTGATATGATGCAATTGGTTACCACGGGTGGAACATAGTTGTTCCATGACCGGCTGAGTAAGCGACATACTGGCAGCCGGCAGCCCCTTAAAGAATCTGCCAGGTGGCAACTAGCTAGAAGAGATTAAGCACTCAAGCACTCAAGTACTCAAGCAGTCTACTATTAATATAATAAATTTAAGAAGTATTATATTCAAATTTTACTAGTATTCTATTTCTGTATTTTAGAGTAAAGAATATATATATTATGAATTAATCTATAATTATTAATCTATTTATTATATCTAATCTTTCTAAGTTTCTAATCAGCAGATATAAATAGTTATAATAATAAGGATATTGTGATAGAATAAACCAGCTATTGGGATAAAGGTCATCGGGATGATGTATTATAGTGGTTGTGAGAGTTGTGTCATCGGGATGATGTGTTATAGTGGTTGTAAGAGTTATAAGATTATTAATAGTGATTCTATATCTCTCTGATATTTATAAGATATTAATCTTTTTATAAGAAGCTACTGATTCTTCAAGGATTAGTCTATTTTATGAATATAGACTATCTTTATTATTATTAAATAAATATATAATATTTTATAATTAATTTCTTATCTAGTTAATAGACTTTCTATTCTGATAAGTAGATTCTATTATATTCTAATTCTTCTTTTTTTGACTATCTAAGAAAGATACTATTTATTAAAAATAGTAAAGAAATAGAAATACTTAGCGATTAAATCAATCCAGAATCCTCGCCGAATATTATTTTTATTATTAAAGAGATTTAACAGCTAGAAGATTATATTTATTAATTAAAATAAGCTATCAACTTACAGCAAAAAATAGCTTATTTCTAAAGAAATAGCTTCTCAAGCAAAATCTTCTCAAGATATTATTAATCCTCCCCTGAATTAGAAAAGAATAAGAAAGAGATTAAATTTAAAAATATTTCTTACTTTACTCTGAACTTCAATCTCTAAAAATATTAAGAATAAATTATTAATTTAAAATATATATTTAGAGATATATTTAAAAAATATTTATTAGAGAAATATAAGATTCTTACTACTATTAGCTATATAAACCCAGTATATAAATAGAGATAATATTATTTTATAAATAATAAAAGTCCGGAAGAGAGATAATTCCTTAAGAAATTATAATCTTAATTTAAAGATTAAACTCTTACACTGATTCAGAATACTGTTATTTTTTAATTAAATATTATAGCCTAACTTAAACAGGCTTATCAGTAATATAGCCAAAATCCGCGAGAGTTTTATACTTATCTTAATATTTTAAAGCAATACTTTTCTCGCCAAGCAGAAAAAAAAAAAATCTTATCCTATTTTACTAAGCTACTATCAAATCTAAATTATTATATTTAAAAGTATATTCCCTATCTACCAGAGAAGCAGGACAAAATAATAACTATTATTACTCACTATTATAAACTATAAAAAAATAAAGAAAAACACAAGCAAAATAATAATTAATTCAGTGATTATAAGTCACGCAAGCGCTTCTAAGAAATCACTAGTAAAATTATTAAGAAAGATATCCTGAATCACAGGGAAAACCCTATTAAAAAAAATAATAATTAATTATAATACTTTATATATAAAAGTATTCAATATCTTGCAAACTAATACTCTATTAAAAATAAAAGAATCTAATCCACTAGAATCTATTAATCCTTATTAAATTCAAAGAAAAAAGTAGAGAAATTAGAATAGATTCTATAATTTTAACTTCTTTATCTATAGTAGAGACTATATATTATTTTCATATTTCTATCTATATTTAAAACAGTCTTAAAATCTTTACAGACCTAGATAGCTGCGCCGAAGTAGATATTATTAATTATTAGTTTATCAAAGTTTATAATCTCTAATATACTTTAATTACTGCGCCAAAGATTAAAGCTATTAATTAAATTATTACTTCTATCTATAATATATAGAAAGTCCCTATTATTGCTATTGATTTGCGAGAAGACACCTATATTTTTAAATAATATTATATAGAGATTAATCAGAATCTCTAACTAAAAGATAGCTCTGTACTACTTTTAATAACTATACTTTATAATCTATATATTATCTTATCAGTATAGAACCACCAGTAATAATTTAATATATTATCTATTTCACTGCTTTCTGTTACTCAATTTACTAAAGCAACTCAAAACTTAGTAAAAATATATACTATTATTAAGCTCCCCAAAAATATCTGACTATCAGAAAAAAAATCTCGCGATTTATTATTAAATTCTAAGATAATTTTTATTAAACTCAAAAAGTTTTAAGATATATTCTCTATAAATTCCTCTTAACAGCTATCTCCTCATGGCCCTGCAGATCATATTATTAATATTAAATCTAATAAAATATCTTCTTATAATCTAATATATCTCTTATCCGAAGCCGAACTCAAGATTCTATAAGAATATATTAAAGAAAATCTAAAACTAAATTAAATTTAATCTTCAAAGAGCCCTGCTGAAGTCTTTATTCTCTTTATATTTAAGAAAAATAATAGCTTATATTTTTATATAGACTACAAAGATCTTAATAAGATTTCTATCAAGAATTACTATTTTTTATCTCTTATTTTAAAGATTCTTGACAGAATTTCAGAAAGTATCTATTTTTTAAAAATTAATATCAAGAATACATACTACCAAATCTATATTAAAAAAGATAATAAATAAAAGACAGTATTTTATATCTAATACAGCCACTTTAAATATACAATTATACTATTTAAATTAACTAATATTTCAGCAACTTTTTAAAATTATATATATACTATACTTCGAGAACTTCTCGATAACTTTTATATAGTATATCTAAATAATATCCTTATCTTTTTATCAGATAAGAAATCTTATACAAAGTATATTTATTAAGTTTTAAAAAGACTTCAAGAAGCTCAGCTCTATATAAAATTATTAAAATATTTATTTTATCAATCCCAAGTTAAATTTCTAGAATATATTATTAACTCTGACAGAGTATCTATAGATCCTCGACAGATAAATAATATTATTTTATAATTAATTTTTAAAAGTTATTATAATATCCAGATCTTTCTTAGATTCTGCAACTTTTATTAATAATTTATTTAAGACTACTTTTATATTATCTTGCCTCTTACTTCTTTACTTCATAAAACAACTAACAGACAGAAGCTAAAAAAGATTTATTTAATCTTAATTAAATAGATTACTTTCCGCCGCCTTATTACTGTCTTTTAATAAGTATCTTTACTAATATATTTTAATCCTACAAAACCCCGCTGTTTAGAAACTAATATATCAAAAAAAAAATAAATAATATTCTATCCTAATCTAATATTAAGAATATATTCTATCCAGTTACATTCTAATCCTATAAGTTCTTTAATATCAAGCTAAACTATAATACTCCAGATCAAGAGCTATTTACTATTATTTACTCTTTTAAATAATAGTAATAATATTTAGAAGACACTCCTCAAATAATTAAGATCCTATCAGACTATTCAAACTTATAATCTTTTATATATCAAATCTGGATTAACAGAAGACAAGCTTAATAGCTTATAAATCTAATTTTCTATAATTTTATTATTAAATATAAAACAGAGAAATTAAATTTAATAAATAAACTCTCTAGAATATCTTCTGAATCTTAAATAAAATCTACTTCTTAAAAGAAACTATTAACCCTAATTCAAGCGCGATTTATAGGCGTATTATCTCTGACAATAAGAGATCTTATTAAAAAAAAAATCTAGTTTAAATCTCAAGATACACAGGATTACCCTGAATTTGATATCTATATTATATTAAGCTCAAAAAATCTCAATAATCAAGTTAATATAGAGACAGCTGACTAGGCTGCTTGAAAGAACTTATCTTAAGAAAGATTTATTTCCCAATCTACAGTATTATAAGTATATACCGCGGAAGTTTCGTACTCAAATATATATAATTCCAAACTTTAAAAGATAATCTTATATTTACAGAATAATAATTCAGAGACATAATAATAAAAAACTATTATTTAATAAAAGCAATTAGATTAAAAGTATTAAACTATTAAAACAACTAGTTATATCTATTTCAAAAATCAATACTATATTCCCTCTTCTGAGATACTATATTAGACACTTATTAAACTATACTATAACAATCTGTTAGCAGAATACTTTAAAAAGATTTAAATAAAAGTACTGCTATACAGAAAGTTTCACTAAAACAGATTACAGTATAATATAGTCAAATATATCTGAACTTATTTAATATATCAAGAAACTACTGCTCCAAAGCATTAATTATATAGCAGTCTTAAATTATTACCAATTTTATTATATTTTTTTATCAAATTAGCAATAGATTTTATTACAGAGCTGCTCTTTATTATCTAATATAGAAAGACTATTGATATTATTCTAGTTATTATTAATTAATTCTTAAAATACTGTCTTTTCTTTGCTGTTCTGTCTATAATAACTGCCCCAGATCTTATCAAACTATTCTATAAACAGATTAAATTGATCTTCGAACCCTCAAATAGAATTATATCTAATCAAAAATTAATCTTTATCAGCAAATTCTGATCAAATTTAGTCTATAATAGCTATATAATCTTGAAGCTTTCGACTGTATTCTATTCTTAAATTAATAGCCAAATAAAATAAATAAACTAAATACTCAAACACTATTTTTAATATTACTCCAGCCAGTATAATACTAACTAGTTATTAATTCTTTTAAGTATTTAATTCACCTGCAATAACGCAGATAATATAATTACAGACTAATTATCTTATAATATTCTTTATAACTTTTTGCCGGACTTTTATATCAGAATCAAGATTAATTCTCAGCAGCAAGAAGTCCCAGCGATATAGAATAAAATTAAGAAACTTAGAGAAATAAGAGAATAGCTATAAAAAATATAACAAATAGCTATAAAAAAATAAAAAAAATATTATAATAAGCGCAGAAAACTATTTTACTTTAAAAAAAAAAATCTAGTTAAGCTATTAACTCAGAACTTATAACTCAAAGAACTAAGAAAACTGACTCCAAAGTTTATAAAATCCTTTTGAATTTTTAAATATATTAAATCTTAGACATATCGGTTATATTTACTTGAGAAATATAAATAAATCCACAATATATTTTATATCTTCTTGTTAGAATTATGGAATATTGAAAAAGATTATAAAGAACCACTCCTGATATCTAAGCTAGATAATAAAGATAAATAAAAAGTTAAAAAAGTTAAAGACTATTAATACTATAACAGTCAGGATTACTATCTAATTAAATAGAAAGAATAACTGAGTGAGTATAATTAATAAATTTCTAGTAAAAATATAGAGAATACACCCGAAGCTATAAAGTAATACTAAAAATATTATAAGAAGCATCATGCGTTAAGAAGATAGGAGATAATTATTAATAAATTACTTTATATTCTCGAGGAATAAGCTACAGGAATATTAATCTCTTGATATTTCTTATTAATTATATTATCGCGGATTAAATATACTAATAGATACAAAATCATCCTGCTATAAGATAGTAGAAGATATTCAAATATATCTAGTTATATTTATTATCTATTTACAAGACAAACAACAACAATAACCAGACTCTCTTATTATAACTTAGAAATATTCACAAAGAAAATAGACTTCAGAAGAAGAATATAGAAATCTATAATTAATTTAATAATACTATTCTTATTATCCAAAGTCAATTTATTATTATTAATATCCGGATATTAAATATATATTATAGCTCTTACTAAATCAAGAAAATTCCGCAGAGCAGAAATCCAGCCTATATATCTCAGATTACCGGGCAGTAAATATAATAGTATTTCTATTTTATAGATATAACAATTCTTCAGCAAAGCGCGGAGGCCAGAATAAGAAATTAACTGTACTAAAAGAGTATAATAAATCTTAATAAACTTAATATACTTAACAATAAACTCCTAACAGAATATTAATAATAAAACCACAAAGATCTTATTCTTTAATTATAATAAGAACTTACACACTTGATAGTCTTAATACTCTTTAATAAAAATTCACAAGCATAGATATTCTTTATACTATTAAATATCTTTGTAAAAATATAAATCTCTTCGCGGACAGTCTGCTTAATATTATTATTCTAATATTCTTTCTCTAGAATCAGAGTGGTCTATTTAATAATCTTTATAAGATCGCGAGTATTTTCTAGCAGATCAGTTACAGGCTCGAGAGATATTAATAAATTATATATATATAATACAGAGTATATAAAATTTATAGAATCACAAGTCTTCTTTCCCGCGAAACAGAAATAACACAGAATAGATATCTTTATATTTAATAAATAACTAATATTATACAAAGCATTCTTCTTAAAATTAAAATTATTATTTATATATCTCAGACAGTGCATGCAGAAGTTATAACAGGCTTTGATAGAAACATCCTGCTTAAGATATATTATTTTCTTCGCCATCGCAAAGTAATCAAGAACAAGATTAATATCTGATAAAAAAAAAGATAATAGTGATACAGTATAGATAGAAACAACAAAGATCACGCGAAACAACAAAGAAATATAAAAAAAATAATTATAAATCACTAAAGAAACAACAATCACAAAGTAGAAGAAAAGAAGAAAGAGAAGTAATATAAGAGATTCTTTTGTTTATACTTCTTCGCAGGGGATCCACTTATATAAATATAATATAAGAGATTCTTTTGTTTATACTTCTTCACAGAAAATCCACCTATATAAATATAACTAAACACTTATAAAGCTATACAGAAACAGCACATGACCCTATTTATACTATATATCCCGCGAGTTTTCTATCTTTTACTATCGGATCCCCACTGTTCTGAATCAGAAATATATAAGACTATTCTTAATATTCAAGCCAGGTGGCTCGTCCCAGCAAAGAAAAATATTATTTATAATAGAATAAACCAGCTATCGGGATAAAAATTATCAGAATAATATATTATAGTAATTATAAGAGTTGTGTTATTAGAATAATATATTATAGTGATTATAAAAGTTATAAGATTATTAATAATAGTTCTATATCTCTCTGATATCTATAAAATACTAATCTCTCTGTAAGAAGCTACTGATTCTTCAAGAATCAGTCTATCTTATAAATATAGGCTATCTTTATTATTATCAAACAAATACACAGTGTTTCATGATTGATTTCTTACCTAGTCAACAGGCTTTCTACCCTGACAAGTAGATCCTATCACAGATATCTTAATCTAATCTTAACTATACAGTTAAAAATTTTTTATATCTTAATCTAACTGCCAGATTATGGTCAGATTAAGATTAAGATATAATAATCAGATTAAGACTAAGCCACCTCAGAGTCTAGAGTGGCTTAATCTGACTATTATATCTTAATCTTAACCTGGCCATAACCTGATGATTAGATTAAGATATAAAAAATTTTTAATTATATAGTTAAAATTAGATTAAGATATAATTATTACTATAATTATTTATATCTATTAATTAAAAAAATTAAATATAACAGATAGATTAATAACCGCAGATTAATTTATAATATATATATTCTTCTTATATAAATAATATATAAAATATAATATATATTTAATTATAGTATAAATATAATAATATTCTTTAAATATAATCTACTGCTTAATCTACTTAACTAATTATTTTAAGAAATATATTATATTTTAAAAAAGACTTTTATAAAATTTAATATAAAAGAAATAAAAAAAATATAAAATATTTATTTTTTATATTATTTAGAATAATAATTATAATAATATAAAAATTATAAAAACTAGATCTTTATCTTTATCTAAGTATATATAATAATTAAAAATTTAGATAAAACTAGTTTTTTTAATTCTAATAATAATTTATTCTCTAGATTATCTTTAAGATTATTTATATTCTTATTTTTATTAATATAAAAAATAATAATTATCTTATTCTTTTCTTACTTCTTAAATATAAAGATAATTAAATCTAGATTAAGATTATTAAATATATTCTGATATTTTTTATTTATAATAAAATAATTAATATATATTTAAAATATAATTATTTTAATTATATTAAAATTAAAACAGCTTCGGCAATAGTAGCAGATATCTTAAGAATTATTAAAAAAATATTTAATATTAATATTATTAATTATAATTAAGAAAAAATCTCTAATTATTTAATAAAAAATAGAAAATTAATTATAGTAAAATTTTTAATAAATAAAAATATTAGTATATTTTATAATATCTAAAATTATATTAATTTAATTAAAAATATTTTAAGAAGCTATATATTTTTAATATTTAAATATATCTTAAGTTCTTTATATATTTTAACTGCAGATGAGAGTCTCTAATATTTAGAGATAATAGATATTATAAAAGATCTTATTTAAATCTAATAATAATTTAAAGATTATTAATAATATATTAATTATCAGATTTTAATTAGAATAGAAAAAAAATATCTTCTTAAAAATAATTTAATATTTATAATATTAATTAATATTATTATTTAGCTATATATTTTTTTTAAATTTCTTAAGCTTTAATATCAGATCTAGAATAATTATAATTATATAGATATAATCTTTTATTTAATAAATATAATAATAATATTTTTAGAGCTTTTAATATATATTATATAAATTCTTAAGAATCTTCTTTTTTTAGAGTATCTGTTTTCTTTCTAGTTTATTAATTAAGTAATTTAGATAATTAAAGAGATTATTATAAATATTATAAATCTTATTAAGAACTTTTCTTAAGAAGTAAGAACTTTTCTTAAGAAGACTTTATTGAACTTTCACTTTCCCATACAAATTGGGTGCAAAAGTGAGGTGAAAGTAAAAGAAAGATAAGAGAAGTAAAAAATAAGAAAAATTAAAGATTAGATAATTAAATAAGAACTTTTCTCTAATTTCTTAGAAAAACTTTACTAAACTCTTATTTTCTTATATAAATTAAGTATAAAAGTAAGATAAAAGTAAGATAAAGATAAAAGAAAAATAAGAGAAAGATAAAAAAATAATAAAAAGAATTAAAAATTAGATAAATAAAAAAAAAACTAAAAGCTGATTTAACTTAATTAAAACTTATTAAAAAACTAATTAAAAATTAAAAGATCTTTTTATTTATATTTATAGTCAATTAATTATTAAAAGTATATAAAAATATATAAAATTATATAAAAATTATATAAAAATTATATAAATAGAATAGAATCAAGAATAATAGAATTAGTAATTAAATAAAAACTAAAATAATTAATAAAAATAAGATCTTTTACTCTGCTATAGGATAGATAGAACTTAGAATTATTAATTTATTAATTAATAATCTAAGATAGCTAATTAATCTAAGACTATAAATTAATAAATCTTAAATAGTAAACTAGCAAGTCTATTTATATTATTAATATATTTTTATAATTTTAATAAAATAAAATATTAGAAAAAACTGAAGTAAATAAATTACTAAAAATAAAAAATAATAATAATAGAATTTAATAAATTATTATATTTAATTATTTAATAAATTAAGTATATTTTTAATTAAGAAACTGCTTAGTCAGGCTATCTGCTTGTATTTTATTAATAAATATTTATTAAATATTAATTATTTTATTCAGAACTTCTTATCTTAACTAATAATTAATAATATTAATATATTTCAGACTAGTTTAAAAAAAGAAATTCTTATCAGTAAAAATTTTAACTATTTAATAATTATTATATAATATAGAGAAGTATTAATTAGAATTAAATTCTATTTATTTAAAAAATCTTCTTTATTAAAGAAATTATTTAACTATAATAATTAAAACTAATAATTTAGCTTTAGTAATTAAAAAAATTATATAATACTATTTCTTACTTAATTAATTAATAGAATTATTAAATAAATAAATAATATATTTTATTAAACTAGTATAATCTTTGATTATTAATAAAACTAATATTATTAATTATATAAAATAAAATAGAGCTAGAGCTAAATTTAATAGTTAAGTTCTTTATTTTTTTTAAATAAAAAATTAAATAATTTATAATTTTAAGATATTTAAGACTTAGATTAATTAAATATTCTAAAATTAACTAATATAATTTAATAATATTAAATCTAATTTAAATTATAGAATATAGAGCTGATTCTACTTTCTATTAAAATTTATAAATTTAATTAATAATAATCTAATAAAGTAGATTCTTTACTAATTTCTTACTTAAAAATAAAGATTTAGAACTTTTTTTTTATTCTAAATTAAATTTATTAATAATCTTATTAATATAGTTTAATAATTAAATTTATAACTTTCTATTTAGATAATTATATAAGATTTAAATATTAAAAAATAAATTAATCTCTTTAAGATCTTTGAATTTAAATAATATTATTAATTCTTACTTAAATTTATTAAATTTTTAATAATTTAATTTATAAAATATATAAATTATATTATCTATAAAAATTATTAAAATTATAAATTTATTAATAAAGATATATTAATCTTTTTAAATAAATTTAAGTCTTAAAACTATTAGTCTCTGTTTTAGAATATTTTATTAAAAAAATAATAAATATCTTAATTTATATAGAGCTTTCTATAATAAAAAAACTATTTATTTAATTTCTAATCTAGAAATTAGATCTATATAGATTTTCTTTTTAATAAGATTATTAAAAAAGATAATAATTATATTTAATTAATTAATTTTTAAATTAAATATAGTAATTAAAGCTAAAAAAATTTATATAAATCTAGCTATAAAAATACTAGTATATATTTTTAATTAATTAAATATCTATAAATTTTCTCTAATATAAATTTAGATTTTAAAATTAGTTAGATAATCAGTTTTATTAAATTTATATAAAAATATTTATTTTAATAATAATACTTCAGCTTTATTAGTTTTATAAATTAAATATATATTTTAAATATTTAGAACTTTTAATTAATTAATTTTAGTTTTAATAGTCTGAGTAAATTAACTTAAAAATATATAATTTCTTATTTTTTATTAATTAATAAATAGAGATAAAAATAATAAGAAATTAATATAAGAAATTTTACTTTTATTAATATAATTAATTATTATTTAAATAACTTGAAGAGTAAGTCTAGCTCTTTTAAAATTAGAATTAAATAATTTTAAATAAATCTATTTCAGATCTCTAATTAATTTAATATCTAAGAACTTAGTTTTATTAATTAACTTATTAATATTTAAATTATTAATAAAAATCTAAGATAATAAAGAAGATAGATTAGATAATAAAAATAATAAATTCTTTATAATTATATTATTATCTTATCTAACTAAGATATTTAATTAATTATTTAAGATTATTAACTAGCTTAATTCAGCAGTTAACTAATCTAAGATTATTAATTAATCTTATTTTAATTAATTATCTTATTTATCTAATAAAAATTCAAATATTTATTTTAATATTTTTAAATTAGAAAGATTCTTATCTATATTAGATTCTTTAGATTTTTTAAAAATAGAGATATCTAATTATTCTAATTAAATAAAATTAACTAATTTAATTATTTCTTATTTTATTAATAGATTTTCTAATTTAATATATTATTTATAATTAAAATTTTTATTAAAAATAATATCACAAGCTAAAATTATTTTTTTAAAAATAAATATCTAGATTTATTAAATATTAGTTATCTAATAATTAATTAGATAATTAATTAGAGCTCTGGGCTCTAGTTTATCTTTTTTAAATAAATTATTAATTTAGATATAAATATATAATCTATATTTTCTTAAACAGAAAATATCTGATTTTCTAAATAATTATAAAAGACTTTTTTAGATAATTTTATATAATATTTTTAATTTAATTATTTATTTAATATTCTATTTAAAATAAAAATAGTTAAATTTATTATTTTAAACTATAAAAATATAGAAAGTCCTAAATTAATTAATAAATTTCTTATTTTAAAAATAATTAAAGCTTTAGATCTTTTTATATATAAATTTTACTCTGACTAATAAACTAATAAATAATTAATTAATAAATCTTTAATACTAGCTTAGATTAGAAAGATACTGAGATTTTGATTTTAATTAGAATAAAATCTCTTAAATATTATTTTAAATTAATTAATAATTAATTAAATTATATTAATAAATTCTAAAATATCTAATTTAGAAGTTAGAGCTTGCTCTAGATAAAATTTTAAATAGAAATAATAAAAATAACTAATATATCTCTATTTATTAATTTTATTTATTATATAAATCAAGTCTTAATAAATTAATTTAAATATTTAATTTTTTTTTTTAAATTTTTATCTTAAAATTTATCTTTCTGATTAATTAATTTTATATATAGAATATTTTTTATTTTAGCTTAGCTTATCTGAGCTAGTTTATTTTAATAAATTAATAATATTAATTCTCTGAATTAAATTACTTAGATAATTTAGAATTTTTTTATTAAAATACTTTAATTTTTTATATTATTCTTTAATTATTCTAGATATTATATATTAATATTCTAAGAGTTTAATTAGCTTAAGACTGCGAACTAATAAATTTAAGATAGTTAACTAATTTATCTTAATAATTAACTAACTTAATTTAATAATAATAATTATAATAAAACTAGATTTTTATTTTTATTAAATATAGTATATTTCTTTAATTTTCTTAATTTAATATAGTAGAATTTTATTTACTTATTTAAAAAATTTATTTTTTTTATTTAAAAATAATCTTTTTTTATCAGCTTTTATAGCTGAGAGAATATTTATATAAAATTAAAAAATATTAATTATTTCTTTAAGTTTAAAATATAGATTTTTTTTATTTAAATAAATAAAATAAAAAATAATTATTTTATAATCTTAAATAATTAAGATAGTATCTTCTATTCTTATTAATCTACTTTTATTTATAATAAAAATATAATTAATAAAAAAATTTAAAAAATTATAAATATAGCTATCTGAAGCAGTATTAAAAATTTATTAAAATAAATAAAATATTAATAATTATTCTAAATAAATAGTTTATTAATTTATTATTAAAAAGATTTTTTCTATCTTAACAGTTATTTTATTATTTTTATTAAATAAAAATAATATTTAATAAATCTGATAGTATTATTTAAAAAAATATCTTAATTTAAAATTATTTTTAAAAATATTTTTAAAATAATTTAAGATTTTAATCTTAGACTTTTATTCAGAATCTCTTAGTTTCTTATTAATATAAAAATAATTATTAAAATTATAAAATCTATTATTCTTATCTAATTTATATAGATAAGACTAATTCTTAAATCTTTATTTTTTTATTAATATTTTATTATTTTAAGAAGTTTATTTTAATTTAGTTATTAAAATAATTATTAAAATAGTTAATTTAGAATTATTTAAAAAATCTTAAAAGAAAATATAGCTGATTCTATTACTATTATTATTAATTAATTTAATAAATTATCTAATTTAAGAATTTAAATAAATTTAATTATATATTTTTTATATTATTTTAAGAAACTTAAATAGTTTTTTTTAATTATTTTTATTATTAATTAATTTTAATTATTAAATTATTATAAAATTACTTATTATTTTCTGAACTGATTTAAAAAAATTATAGATTATTTAAATAAAATTAATAATCTCATTTAATTTTAGCTTTATTATTTCTAAATAAATAAGCTTCTATTAAATTATATAATTTTTAATAAAACTTTTTATTTCTAAGAATTATAGTTTATAATATTTATTAATAATTTTTTTTATATAAAACTAATTAATAGAGATAATTCTCTTTTTTAGAATTTATAAAATTTAATAAGATTTTTTTAAATTAAATATAATATATTAATTTTATTTACTTAATATAAAATTTATTAATAAATTTAAAGAGACTAGTTCAGAGATAATTTTCTTTTATTTTTTAAATTAATAATTAAATTAATTTATAATTTTTTAATATAGAAAGCAGTCTAATTTATTAAGATTTATTATTAAAATAATATAATAATTAAAGTCTAAAATAAATATAATAACTAACTTAATAGAATAATTAAATTTTTTAGATAAATCTAAATTTATATATTCTTAGATATTCTTATTAATAATAAATAATTAAATTTAATTAATTTAAAGAAATTAATCAGATTAATTATTAAAAATAATAAAAATTTTTTTAAATTATTGTTTTTAAGATATAATAAAAAAATAATTAAAAGAATTTAAGAATTTAAATAAATCTTATTTTTTATTTAAAAGTTCTATAATTTTTTATATAAATTTTAAGTTAGAGATAAAATAAAAATAAAAAAAATAAAAGAATATAAAGAGTTTTAGAAATATTAATAAAGAATTAATATAAAAATATAATTAGATTTATAACTAAAAATTTTTTTTAAAAAATAAAAACTTTTCTTAAAAAGATTTTATTAAACTTTTATTAGAATAGCTAATAATTAGATTAAATTAAATTAATTAAAATTTTTATATCTAATTATTAGATTATAATTAGATTAAAAAAATTTTTATATCTGATTATAATATAGCTAAAAACTGAATAATTAATTATTTTAATTATTTTTAATATTAAGATTTATCTATTATATCTTTTTAAGCTTTAATATAATTAAGATATATCTAGATTAAATAATTATTAATCTAGCTATCTTTATTATTATCTAAAAATATATAAAAAAAAGCTTTTTAAATTAAAAAAATATAATTAAAAAAGAAATTAATATCTTTTTTATTATTATTTATTAAAAATAATAAGAAAATTCTAGTTATATTAATAAAATTCAGCTTTTTATAAAATTATTATTCTTATAATAAGAAATATATATAAAAATATATAATTATTATTCTATTTTAATTATATATCTTAATTATATTATAAAATATTAAAAAAATTATATATTAATTATTAATTAAAATACTAAAAATAAATATATTATTTTTATTTTATTATTTTTTCTAGATTAGATTATTTTTAGATTTATAAATAAAATATAGCTCAAAGAGCTATTAATAGAATTAAAAATAAATAGATAATTAAGAAGATTATAAATAATTAGATTATTAGAATAAAATAGATTAAATAAATTAAATAGATTAAATAGATTAAATAGATTAAATAAATAAAATAAATAAATAGAATATCTAGATAAAATATATTAGATCTATATTATAATATTATAGCTCTTATAAAAAATTTTATAAAAATTTTTTATAAATTTTTTTTATAAATATCTATTTTTTATTTTAATTTATTATATCTTAAGTAGTTTTATTTAAAAAAAGAAATTATTTTATAATTTTAAGCTTTAGATATAAATTTCTGTTTATTAGATTTATTATTAGATTTATAATTAAAGATTAAATTTTATTTTATTATTATATTAAGCTCTTATTTTAATTTAATATTTATTAAATAAAGTTTTCTGCTTTTATTTTTTTATATTTATTATTTATAAAATAACTTTAGAATTATAAATTAATTTTAATTATTTAATTTATTTTTAAAAAATATTATTAAGTCTTCTTCTTCTATTTCTTAGATTTTAATAAATTATAATAATATCTAAACTAAGATAAGCTTTTTAAGTTAGATTTTTTCTTTTTTTTTAAATCTTGAAATTATATATATTATAAAAAATTAAAAAATTATTTTATATTTAATTTTTTAAAAAAAGCTCTTTATTTTTCAGGATTAATAATAAAAAATAATTTTTTTTAAAGATTATATATAAATTTAAAAACTATTATTTTATTTTAATTAAAAAAAGTTATTAATAATATAAAATAGCTTTTAGAAAGATATATTATTTTTTAATAAAATCTTTTATATTTATTATATTATATATCTTTATATCTTATAATATTCAGAAATTAAAAACTCAGGAACTAGTTTTATAAGCTATTATTTTTATAAGAATTATAAAAAGAAATTATTATTAGTTATATCTAAATAAATAATTAGTTAGATACTAAATAAAAAATTATTATAGATATTTATTTATTTTTTTAAGATAAATCTTTTTTAATTATTATCTTTCTCTAGATCTCTATAATTTATAATAAATAGAATTTTTAGAATTAAATTTTATATTTTATAATTATTTATTATTTATTATTCTAAACTATTAAGTATATTTAATTTAAATAAATAATTAATCTTATTATTTTATTTCTCTACTAAAAATTAAGTTCTTTTAATTAAATATAGATTAAAAAATATTTTATAAAACTATTTAAAGAGATATATATATAATTATTATTAAAATTTCTAAATATTAAATAAATATTAATTATAGTAAACTACTGGATTAGTTTTAATTAAAAAATATTTTTTAATTTAACTAAATATTTTTAATAAAAAATATAAATTATTATAAAATTTTACTAGATTTTTAATTAATATCTAAATCTTATATTAGTAAGAATCTAGCTGTAATTATTTTATTAATCTTATATAAATATAATCTTATCTATTAATTATTAGATATAATAACTGATAATACTAGTAATAATAATATAATATTTAATATAATCTTAGCTAAACTTTAAACTTAATTTAATTAAAATATTTAGTTTTATAATATTTTAGTTAATTCTGATTTTTTAAAAATTATTTAAAATTAGTATTATATTTTCTGTTTTATTTATATAATTTAATTTATAATTAATACTCTTCTGTAGAAACTTCAGATTAAGATTTTAAATAATATTATTAAATATATATAAAAAAATAATAATAAAAATTTTAAAGTCTTTTTTAATATTTTAAAAATTCTTAAAAAAATATATTCTAGAAATTATCTATAAAAGATTAATATAAAATTTTTTTTTATAAAAAATTTTTAAAAATCTTCTATTAGTTAGTTTATTATACTAATTCTTAATTATAAATTTAGAAAATTATATAATTTATAAATATAAGTTTTTAATATTATAAGAAATTCTTATTTATTTAATAATTTAAATCTGATTTAGTTTATTATCTTTTTTTTAATTATAAAACCTGCTGAAACTTAATCTATTTTATAATTTATTAAATATTTAAATTTTATTAAATAATTAAAAGTTTTATTTAGTATTATAAGTATAATAATATTAATTATTTTTATTTTATTATAATAAAATAAAAATAGATAAAATATCTTCTTAAATTTTTATATCTTTTTTTTTTTTTATTTTCTATTTTTTTAAAAACAGTAGATCTACTATTTATAAGATTTATAATATTTATAATAATCTTTTTAATTATCTAGATTATTTAATTAATAGACTAAAAAGAAAGCAGATATTTTAAAAAAAAAAATTCTTAAGAGTTTATATAATATATATTAAAAATTTTAAAAATATTATTATTATATTTATCAGATAGAAAACTATATTTATATAATTATAATTATTTTAGATCTAATATTAAAGCTTAAGAAGTTTAAGAAAAATATATAACTAAATAAAAATATTAATTAATATTATAAATATTAAATTATTTTTAAAAAAATATTCTTTTTTTATTCTAGTTAAAATTTAATAATTAATATATTATTAATAGTCTTTAAATTATTATTAGATTTAGATAAGATCTTTTATAATATCTTTAAATATTAGAGATTCTTATTTATAATTAAGATATATAAAGAATTTAAGATATATTTAAATATTAAAAATATATAGCTTCTTAAGATATCTTTAATTAAATTAATATAATTTTAAATATTATAAAATATATTAATATTCTTACTTACTAAAAATTTTATTATAATTAATTTTCTATTCTTTATCAGATAGCTAGAGATTTTCTTTTAATTATAATTAATAATATTAATATTAAATATTTTTTTAATAATTCTTAAGATATCTACTATTATTATTAAAACTATTTTAATTTTAATATAATTAAAGTAGTTATATTTTAAATATATATTAATTATTTTATTATAAATAAAAAATATTAGAAAATATTTAATAATCTTAATCCAGATTTAATTATTTTTATATTTAAAAAATAAAAAAAAAATAAGATAATTATTATTTTCTATATTAATAAAAATAAGAATATAAATAATCTTAAAAATAATTTAGAAAATAAATTATTATTAAAATTAAAAAAACTAGTCTTATCTAAGTCTTTAATTATTATATATATTTAAATAAAAATAAAGACCCAGTCTTTATAATTTTTATATTATTATAATTATTATTCTGAATAATATAAAGAATAAATATTTTATATTTTTTTTTATTTTTTCTATACTAGATTTTATAAAAGTCTTTTTTAAAATATAATATATTTTTTAAGAGTCTGAGATAATTAATTAAGCAGATTAAATAATAGACTATATCTAAAGAAATAAGAATATTATTATATCTATACTATAATTAAATATATATTATATTTTATATATTATTTATATAAAAAATATATATATATTATAAATTAATTTATAATTATTAATCTATCTATTATATCTAATTTTTTTAATTAGTAAATATAAATAGTTATAGTAATAATTATATCTTAATCTAATTTTAATTATATAATTAAAAATTTTTTATATCTTAATCTAATTATTAAATTATAATCAGATTAAAATTAAGATATAATAATCAGATTAAGCTACTCTGACTTTTACTTTCTTATATAAATTAGATATAAAAGTAAGATAAAAGTAAGAGAAAGATAAGAGAAGTAAAAAATAAAAAAAATTAAAAATTAAATAATTAAATAAAAACTTTTTTTTAATTTTTTAAAAAAACTTTATTAAACTCTTACTTTCTTATATAAATTAAATATAAAAATAAGATAAAAGTAAGATAAAAATAAAAAAAAGATAAAAAAAAATAAAAAAAATAATAAAAAAAATTAAAAATTAGATAAATAAAAAAGAGACTAAAAACTGATTTAACTTGATTAAAATTTATTAAAAAATTAATTAAAAATTAAGAGATTTTTTTATTTATATTTATAGCTAATTAGCTATTAAAAATATATAAAAATATATAAAATTATATAAAAATTATATAAAAATTATATAAATAGAACAGAATCAAGAATAATAGAATTAGTAATTAAATAAAGACTAGAATAATTAATAAAAATAAGATTTTTTACTCTGCTATAGAATAGATAGAACTTAGAATTATTAATCTATTAACTAATAATCTAAGATAGCTAACTAATCTAAGATTATAAATTAATAAGTCTTAGACAGTAAACTAGTAAGTTTATTTATATTATTAATATATTTTTATAATTTTAATAAGATAAAATATTAAAAAAAACTAGAGTAAATAAATTATTAAAAATAAAAAATAATAATAATAGAATTTAATAAATTATTATATTTAATTATTTAATAAATTAAGTATATTTTTAATTAAGAAACTGCTTAGTCAGGCTATCTACTTATATTTTATTAATAAATATTTATTAAATATTAATTATTTTATTCAGGGCTTCTTGTCTTAATTAATAATTAATAATATTAATATATTTTAGACTAGTTTAAAAGAAGAAATTCTTATCAGTAAGAATTTTAACTATTTAATAATTATTATATAATATAGAGAAGTATTAATTAAAATTAAATTTTATTTATTTAAAAAATCTTTTTTATTAAAAAAATTACTTAACTATAGCAGTTAAAACTAATAATTTAGCTTTAATAATTAAAAAAGTTATATAATATTATTTCTTACTTAATTAATTAATAGAACTATTAAATAAATAAATAATATATTTTATTAAGCTAGTATAATCTTAATTATTAGTAAAACTAATATTACTAATTATATAAAATAAAATAGAGCTAGAGCTAAATTTAATAGTCAAGTTCTTTATTTTTTTTAAATAAAAAATTAAATAATTTATAATTTTAAAATATTTAAGACTTAGATTAATTAAATATTCTGAAATTAACTAATATAATTTAATAATATTAAATCTAATTTAAATTATAGAATATAAAGCTGATTCTACTTTCTATTAAAATTTATAAATTTAATTAATAATAATCTAATAAAGTAGATTCTTTACTAATTTCTTACTTAAAAATAAAGATTTAGAATTTTTTCTTTATTCTAAATTAAATTTATTAATAATCTTATTAATATAGTTTAATTATTAAATTTATAACTTTCTATTTAGATAATTATATAAGATTTAAATATTAAAAAATAAATTAATCTCTTTAAGATCTTTAAATTTAAATAATATTATTAATTCTTATTTAAATTTATTAAATTTTTAATAATTTAATTTATAAAATATATAAATTATATTATCTATAAAAATTATTAAAATTATAAATTTATTAATAAAGATATATTAATCTTTTTAAATAAATTTAAGTCTTAAAACTATTAGTCTCTGTTTTAGAATATTTTATTAAAAAAATAATAAATATTTTAATTTATATAGAGCTTTCTATAATAAAAAAATTATTTATTTAATTTCTAATCTAGAAATTAGATCTATATAGATTTTTTTTTTAATAAAATTATTAAAAAAGATAATAATTATATTTAATTAATTAATTTTTAGATTAAATATAATAATTAGAGCTAAAAGAATCTATATAAATCTAGCTGTAAAAATACTAATATATATTTTTAATTAATTAAATATTTATAAATTATTTCTAATATAAATTTAAACTTTAAAATTAGTTAGATAATTAGTTTTATTAAATTTATATAAAAATATTTATTTTAATAATAATACTTCAGCTTTATTAATTTTATAAATTAAATATATATTTTAAATATTTAGAACTTTTAATTAATTAATTTTAGTTTTAATAGTCTGAGTAAATTAACTTAAAAATATATAATTTTTTATTTTTTATTAGTTAATAGACAGAGATAAAAATAATAAGAAATTAATATAAGAAATTTTATTCTTATTAATATAATTAATTATTATTTAAATAACTTAAAGAGTAAGTCTAGCTCTTTTAAAATTAAAATTAAATAATTTTAAGCGGGTCTATTTCAGATCTCTGATTAATTTAATATCTAAGAACTTAATTTTATTAATTAATTTATTAATATTTAAATTATTAATAAAAATCTAAGATAATAAAAAAGATAGATTAGATAATAAAAATAATAAATTTTTTATAATTATATTATTATCTTATCTGACTAAGATATTTAACTAATTATTTAAGACTATTAACTAGCTTAATTCAGCAGTTAATTAATTTAAGATTATTAACTAATCTTATTTTAATTAATTATTTTATTTATCTAATAAAAATTCAGATATTTATTTTAATATTTTTAAATTAGAAAGATTCTTATCTATATTAGATTCTTTAAATTTTTTAAAAATAGAGATATCTGATTATTCTAATAAAATAAAATTAACTAATTTAATTATTTCTTATTTTATTAATAGATTTTCTAATTTAATATATTATTTATAATTGAAATTTTTATTAAAAATAATATCACAAGCTAAAATTATTCTTTTAAAAATAAATATCTAGATTTATTAAATATTAATTATCTAATAATTAATTAGATAATTAATTAGAGCTCTGGGCTCTAGTTTATCTTTTTTAGATAAATTACTAATTTAGATATAGATATATAATCTATATTTTCTTAAATAAAAAATATCTGATTTTCTAGATAATTATAAAAGATTTTTTTAGATAATTTTATATAATATTTTTTAATTTAGTTATTTATTTAATATTCTATTTAGAATAAAAATAGTCAAATTTATTATTTTAGACTATAAAAATATAAAAAGTCCTGAATTAATTAATAAATTTCTTATTTTAAAAATAATTAGAGCTTTAAATCTTTTTATATATAAATTTTATTTTAACTAATAAACTGATAAATAACTAATCAGTAAATCTTTAATATTAGCTTAAATTAAAAAAATATTAAGATTCTAGTTCTAATTAAAATAAAATCTTTTAAATATTACTCTAAACTAATTAATAATTAATTAAATTATATTAATAAATTCTGAAATATCTAATTTAGAAATTAAAGCTTGTCCTAGATAGAATTTTAAATAGAAATAATAAAAATAATTAATATATCTTTGTTTATTAATTTTATTTATTATATAAATTAAGTTTTAATAAATTAATTTAAATATCTAATTTTTTTTTTTAAATTTTTATTTTAAAATTTATCTTTCTAATTAATTAATTTTATATATAGAATATTTTTTATTTTAGCTTAATTTATCTAAGCTAGTTTATTTTAATAAATTAATAATATTAATTCTCTGAATTAAATTATTTAGATAATTTAGAATTTTTTTATTAAAATACTCTAATTTTTTATATTATTCTTTAACTATTCTAGATATTATATATTAATATTCTAAGAGTTTAATTAGCTTAAGACTACAAACTAATAAATTTAAAATAGTTAATTAATTTATTTTAACAGTTAACTAGCTTAATTTAATAATAATAATTATAATAAAACTAGATTTTTATTTTTATTAAATATAGTATATTTTTTTAATTTTCTTAATTTAATATAGTAGAATTCTATTTACTTATTTAAAAAATTTATTTTTTTTTATTTAAAAATAATCTCTTTTTATTAGCTTTTATAGCTGAGAGAATATTTATATAAAATTAAAAAATATTAATTATTTCTTTAAGTTTAAAATATAGATTTTTTTTATTTAAATAAATAAAATAAAAAATAATTATTTTATAATCTTAAATAATTAAGATAGTATCTTCTATTCTTATTAATCTACTTTTATTTATAATAAAAATATAATTAATAAAAAAATTTTAAAAATTATAAATATAGCTATCTGAAGCAGTATTAAAAATTTATTAAAATAAATAAAATATTAATAATTATTCTAAATAAATAGTTTATTAATTTATTATTAAAAAGATTTTTTCTATCTTAACAGTTATTTTATTATTTTTATTAAATAAAAATAATATTTAATAAATCTGATAGTATTATTTAAAAAAATATCTTAATTTAAAATTATTTTTAAAAATATTTTTAAAATAATTTAAGATTTTAGTCTTAGATTTTTATTCAGAATCTCTTAGTTTCTTATTAATATAAAAATAATTATTAAAATTATAAAATCTATTATTCTTATCTAATTTATATAGATAAGACTAATTCTTAAATCTTTATTTTTTTATTAATATTTTATTATTTTAAGAAGTTTATTTTAATTTAGTTATTAAAATAATTATTAAAATAGTTAATTTAGAATTATTTAAAAAATCTTAAAAGAAAATATAGCTGATTCTATTACTATTATTATTAATTAATTTAATAAATTATCTAATTTAAGAATTTAAATAAATTTAATTATATATTTTTTATATTATTTTAAGAAACTTAAATAGTTTTTTTTAATTATTTTTATTATTAATTAATTTTAATTATTAAATTATTATAAAATTACTTATTATTTTCTGAACTGATTTAAAAAAATTATAGATTATTTAAATAAAATTAATAATCTTATTTAATTTTAGCTTTATTATTTCTAAATAAATAAGCTTCTATTAAATTATATAATTTTTAATAGAACTTTTTATTTCTAAGAATTATAGTTTATAATATTTATTAATAATTTTTTTTATATAAAACTAATTAATAGAGATAATTCTTTTTTTTAGAATTTATAAAATTTAATAAGATTTTTTTAAATTAAATATAATATACTAATTTTATTTACTTAATATAAAATTTATTAATAAATTTAAAGAGACTAGTTCAGAGATAATTTTCTTTTATTTTTTAAATTAATAATTAAATTAATTTATAATTTTTTAATATAGAAAGCAGTCTAATTTATTAAGATTTATTATTAAAATAATATAATAATTAAAGCCTAAAATAAATATAATAACTAACTTAATAGAATAATTAGATTTCTTAGATAAATCTAAATTTATATATTCTTAGATATTCTTATTAATAATAAATAATTAAATTTAATTAATTTAAAGAAATTAATCAGATTAATTATTAAAAATAATAAAAATTTTTTTAAATTACTGATTTTAAGATATAATAAAAAAATAATTAAAAGAATTTAAGAATTTAAATAAATCTTATTTTTTATTTAAAAATTCTATAATTTTTTATATAAATTTTAAGTTAGAGATAAAATAAAAATAAAAAAAATAAAAGAATATAAAGAGTTTTAGAAATATTAATAAAAAATTAATATAAAAATATAATTAGATTTATAACTAAGAATTTTTTTTAAAAAATAAAAACTTTTTTTAAAAAGATTTTATTAAACTTTTATTAGAATAGCTAATAATTAGATTAAATTAAATTAATTAAAATTTTTATATCTAATTATTAGATTATAATTAGATTAAAAAAATTTTTATATCTGATTATAATATAGCTAAAAACTGAATAATTAATTATTTTAATTATTTTTAATATTAAGATTTATCTATTATATCTTTTTAAGCTTTAATATAATTAAAATATATCTAGATTAAATAATTATTAATCTAGCTATCTTTATTATTATCTAAAAATATATAAAAAAAAGCTTTTTAGATTAAAAAAATATAATTAAAAAAGAAATTAATATCTTTTTTATTATTATTTATTAAAAATAATAAGAAAATTCTAGTTATATTAATAAAATTCAGCTTTTTATAAAATTATTATTCTTATAATAAGAAATATATATAAAAATATATAATTATTACTCTATTTTAATTATATATCTTAATTATATTATAAAATATTAAAAAATTATATATTAATTATTAATTAAAATACTAAAAATAAATATATTATTTTTATTTTATTATTTTTTTTAGATCAGATTATTTTTAGATTTATAAATAAAATATAGCTCAAAGAGCTATTAATAGAATTAAAAATAAATAGATAATTAAGAAGATTATAAATAATTAGATTATTAGAATAAAATAGATTAAATAAATTAAATAGATTAAATAGATTAAATAGATTAAATAAATAAAATAAATAAATAGAATATCTAGATAAAATATATTAGATCTATATTATAATATTATAGTTTTTATAAAAGATTTTATAAAAATTTTTTATAAATTTTTTTTATAAATATCTATTTTTTATTTTAATTTATTATATCTTAAATAATTTTATTTAAAAAAAAAACTATTTTATAACTCTAAGCTTCAGATATAAATTTCTATTTATTAAATTTATTATTAAATTTATAATCAGAGATTAAATTTTATTTTATTATTATATTAAGCTTTTATTCTAATCTAATATTTATTAAATAAAGTTTTCTGCTTTTATTTTTTTATATTTATTATTTATAAAATAGCTTCAGAATTATAAGTTAATTTTAATTATTTAATTTATTTTTAAAAAATATTATTAAGTCTTTTTTTTCTATTTCTTAGATTTTTATAAATTATAATAATATCTAAATTAAGATAAGCTTTTTAAATTAGATCTTTTCTTCTTTTTTAAATCTTGAAATTATATATATCGCGAAGAATTAAAAAATTATTTTATATTTAGTTTTTTAAAAAAAGCTCTTTATTTTTCAGGATTAATAATAAAAAATAATTTTTTTTAAAGACTGTATATAAATTTAAAAACTGTTATTTTATTTTAATTAAGAAAAGTTATTAATAATATAAAATAGCTTTTAAAAAGATATATTATTTTTTAATAAAATCTTTTATATTTATTATATTATATATCTTTATATCTTTGTGATAGGATCTACTTGTCAGGGTAGAAAGCCTGTCGACTAGATAAGGAATCAACCATGAAACATCGTGTATTTATTTAATAATAACAAAGATAGCCTATATCCACAAGATAGACTGATTCTTGAAGAATCAGTAGCTTCTTACAGAGAAATCAATATTTTATAAATATTAAAGAGATGTAGAACCACTATTAATAATCTCACAACTCTCACAATCACTATAATATATTATCTTAATAATATAACTCTCACAATCACTATAATATATTATCTTGATGATTTTTATCCCGATAGCTGATTTATTCTATTATAAATAATACTTTTCTCTGCTGGGACGAGCCATCTGGCTCGGGTGTTAAGAATAATCTTATATATTCCCGATTCAGAACAGTAAGAATTCAATAGCAAAAGATAAGAAACTCGCGGGATATACAGTATAAACAGGATTATATACTATTTCTGTATAGCTTTATAAGTATTTAGTTATATTTATATAGATAAATCCCCTGCGAAGAAGTATAAATAAAAAAATCTCTTATATTATATTTGCATGGGTGGATTCCCTGCGAAGAAGTATAAACAAAAGAATCTCTTATATTATTTCTCTTTCTTCTTCTCTTCTATTTTGTGATTGTCATTCCTTTAGTAATTTGTGATCATTTCCTTTATATTTCTTTGTTGTTTCGCGTGATCTTCGTTATTTCTATCTATATTGTATTGCTGTCATCCCCTTCTTTATTGTCTAGCTCAGATATTGGGAGTGGTTCTTTATAATCTCTTTCAGTGTTCTATAGTTCCAACAAGAAGACATAAAATATATTATGAATTTATCTATATTTCTTAGATAAACATAACCAATACACCTGAGATCTGATATATTTAAAAATCTAAAAAAATTCTATAAACTTCGGAGCCAGCTTTCTTAATTCTTTAAGTCATAAGTTCTAAGTTAATAGCTTAACTAGATCTCTTTCTTTAAAGTAGAATAACTTTCTGTACTTATTATAATATTTTTTTTGCTTTTCTATAATTATTCGCCATATCTTTTATAGCTGTTCTCTTATTTCTCTAAGTTTCTTAATTCTATCCTGTACCGCTGGAACTTCTCGCTGCTGAGAATCAGCCTCAATTCTAATATAAAAGTCCGGCGAAAAGTTATAAAAAATATTATAAGATAATTAGCCCGTGATTATATTATCTATATTATTACAGGCGAATTAAGTACTTAGAAAAATTAATAGCCAGTTAGTATTATACTAACTGGAGTAGCATCGAAGATAGTGTTCAAGTATTTAATTTATTTATTCTGTTTAGTCATTAATTTAAGAGTAGAACACAGTCGAAAGCTTCAAGATTATATAACTATTATAAACTAAATTTAATCAGAATTTACTGATAAAGATTAATTCTTAATCAGATATAATTCTATTTAGAGATCCGAAGATTAATTTAATCTATTTATAGAACAGTTCGGCAAGATCTAGAGCAGTTATTATAAACAGAACAGCAAAGAAAAGACAGTATTTCAAGAATTAATTAATAATAACTAGAATAGTATTAATAATCTTTCTATATTAAACAATAAAGAGCAGCCCTGTAATAAAATCTATTATTAATTTAATAAAAAAATATAATAAAATCAGTAATAATTCAAGACTATTATATAATCAATACTTTGAAGCAGTAATTTCTTAATATATTAAATAAGTTCAGATATATTCAGCTATATTATACTATAATCTATTTTAGTAAAACTTTCTGCATAGCAGTGCTTCTATTCAGATCTTTTCAAAGTATTCTGCTAACAGATTATTATAATATAGCTTAATAAGTATCTGATATAATATCTCAGAAGAGAAGATATAATATCAGTCTTTAAAATAGATATAACTAGTTATTTTAATAATTTAATACTTTTAGCCCGATTGCTTTTATTGAACAGCAGTCTTTCATTATTATATCTCTAGATTATTATTTTATAAATATAAGATTATTTCTTAAAGTTTAGAATTATATATATCTGAGTATAAAACTTCCGCGGCATACACTTGTGATGCTATAGATTAAGAAATAAATCTCTCTTAAGATAAGTTCTCTCAAGCAGCCCAGTCAGCTGTCTCTATATCGGCTTAATTATTAAGATTCTTTAAGTTTAATATAATACAGGTATCAAATCCAAAATAACCCTGCGTATCTTAAGATTTAAACTGGATTTTTTCTTTAATAAAATCTTTTATTATCAGAGATAATACACCCATAAATCGCGCTTAAATCAGGGTTAATAGTTTCTCTTAAAAAGCAGATTTTACTTAAGATTTAGAAGATATTCTGAAGAATCTATCTACTAGATTTAATTTTTCTGTTCTATATTTAATAATAAAATTATAGAGAATTAGACTTATAAGCTATTAAGCTTATCTTCTATTAACCCGGGTTTGATATATAAAAGATTGCAAGTTCAAATAATCTGATAGAATCTTAATTATTTAAGAAGCGTCTTCTAAATATTATTATTATTATTTAAAAGAGTAAATAATAGCAAATAGCTCTTGATCTAGAGTATTATAATTTAGCTCAGTATCGGAGAACTTACAGAACCAGAATATAACTAAATAAAATATACTCTTAATATTAGATTAGAATAGAATATCACTTATCTCTTTTTTTAATATATTAGTTTCTAAACGGCGGGGTTTTATAGAATTAAAATATATTAATAAAAATATTTATTAAAAGGCAGTAATAAGACAGCGGAAAGCAGTTTATTTAATTAAAATTAGATAGATTTTCTCTGGCTTCCGCCCGTTAATTATTCTATAAAATAAAGAAGTAAAAGACAAGATAATATAAGAATAGTTTTAAATAAATTATTAATAAAAATTACAGAATCTAAGAAAAATCTGAATATTATAGTAATTTTTAAAAATCAGCTATAAAATAATATTATTTATCTGTCAAGAATTTATAAATACTCCGTCAGAGTCAATAATATATTCTAGAAATTTGACTTAGAATTAATAGAATAAATATTTTAATAATTTTATATAGAGCTAAGCTTCTTAAAGCCTCTTTAAAACTTAATAAATATACTTTGTATAAGATTTCTTATTTAATAAAAAAATAAGAATATTATCCAGATATACTATACAAAAGTTATTAAGAAATCCTCAAAGCATAGTATATATATAGTTTTAAAAAGTTACTGAAATATTAGTCAATCTAAATAATATAATTATATATTCAAAGTGGCTGTATCAGATATAAAACACTGTCTTTTATTTATTATCTTTCTTAATACAGATTTAGTAGTATATATTCTTAATATCAATCTTTAAAAAATAGATACTTCTCAAAATCCTGTTAAGAATCTCCGAAATAAGAGATAAGAAATAGTAATTCTTAATAGAAATCTTATTAAAACCTCTATAATCTATATAAAGATATAAACTATTATTTTTCTTAAATACAAAGAGAATAGAGACTCCAGCAGAGCTCTTTAAAAATTAAATTTAGTCTAGTTTCAGATTCTCTTTAATATATTCTTATAAAATCTTAAGTTCAGCTTCGAATAAGAGATATATTAAATTATAAGAAAATATTTTATTAAATTTAATATTAATAATATAATCCGCAGGGCTATAAGAAGATAGCTGTTAAAAGAAATCTATAAAAAATATATCTTAAAACTACTTGAGTTTAACAGAAATTATCTCAGGATTTAATAATAAATCACAAGATTCTTCTTCTAATAGCCAGATATCTTTAGAAAGCTTAATAATAGTATATACTCTTGCTGAGTTTCAAGTTACTTTAATAAATTAAATAATAAAAAGCAGCAAAATAGACAGTATACTAAATTATTACTAATAATTTTATATTAATAAGATAATATATAAATTATAAAGTATAGTTATTAAAAGTAGTACAGGGCTGTCTTTTAATTAAGAATCTTAGTTAATCTCTATATAATATTATTCAAAAGTACAGATATCTTCTCATAAATTAATAGCGGTAATAGAGACTTTTTATATATTATAAATAAAAATAATAATTTAATTAATAGTTTTAATCTTTAGCGCAGTAATCAGGGCATGTTGAAGATTATAGACTTTAATAAACTAATAACTAATAATATCCACTTCAGCGCAGCTATCCAGATCTGCAAAGATTTCAAGACTGTTTTGAATATAGATAGAAATATAAAAATAATATATAATCCCTACTATAAATAAAGAAGTCAAAATCATAAAATCTATCTTAACTTCTCTACTTTTCCCTCTGAATCTAATAAAAATTAGTAGATTCTAGTAAATTAAACTCTTTTATCTTCGATAGAATATCAGTTCGCAAGATATTGAGTACTTTTATATATAAAATATTATAATTAATTATCATTCTTTCCAATAGGGTTTTTCCTGCGATTCGGGATATCTTTCTTAATAGTTTTACTAATAATTTCTTAAAAGCACTTGTATAGCTTATAATCACTGAATTAATTATTATTTTACTTGTGTTTTCCTCTATTTTCTCACAGTTTATAATAATAAATAATAATAATCACTATTTTATCCTGCTTCTCTGATAGATAAGAAACATACTCTTAAATATAATAATTTAAATCTAATAATAGCTTAGTAAAATAAAATAAGATTTTTTTCTTTTCTGCTTGACAAGAAAAGTATTACTCCAAGATATTAAAATAAATATAAAACTCTTGCGGATTCTGGCTATATCACTGATAAGCCTGTTTAAGTTAGATTATAATATTTAATTAAAGAGTAACAGCATTCCAAATCAGTATAAGAGTCTAATCTTTAAATTAAGATTATAATTTCTCAAGAAATTATCTCTCTTTTAAACTCTTATTATCTATAAAACAGTATTATCTCTATCTATATACTAGATTTATATAGCTGATAGCAGTAAGAATCTTGTATTTCTCTGATAAATATTTCTTAAGTATATCTCTAAATATATATTTCAAATCAGTGATTTATTCTTAATATTTTTAAAAATTAAAATTCAGAACAAAGCAAGAGATATCTTTAAACTTAATCTCTTTCTTATTCTTTTCTGACTCGGGAAAGAATTAATAATATCTTAAGAAGATTTCGCTCGGGAAGCTATTTCTTTAAAGATAAGCTATTCTTTGCTATAAATTAATAGCTTATTTTAATCAATAAATATAATCTTTTAGCTGTTAAATCTCTTTAATAATAAGAATAGTATTTAGCAAGAGTTCTGAATTAATTCAATCGCTGAGTACTTCTATTTTTTTACTATCTTTAATAAATAATATCTTTCTTAGATAGTTAAAAAGAGAAGAATCAGAATATAATAAAATCTACTTATCAGAATAAAAAGCCTGTTAACTAGATAAGAAATTAATTATAAAATATTATATATTTATTTAATAATAATAAAGATAGTCTATATTTACAAGATAGACTAATTCTTAAAGAATCAGTAGCTTCTTACAGAGAGATCAGTATCTTATAAATATCAGAGAGATATAAAATTATTATTAATAATCTCACAACTCTCACAACCACTATAATATATTATCCTGATAACACAACTCTCACAATCACTATAATATATTATCCCGATGACCTTTATCCCGATAGCTGGTTTATTCTATCACAATCTTATAATATTCAGAAATTAAAAACTCAGAAACTAGTTTTATAAGCTATTATTTTTATAAGAATTATAAAAAGAAATTATTATTAGTTATATCTAAATAAATAATTAGTTAGATATAAGGATAGTAATCCTTATAACCCTTGCGATATAATATATCGCAAGGAATGCCTATACTGCGGAGGCAGTCCCTCGCGAAGTAATTATGCTAGTATAATATATAACTCACAGAATCCTCGCGGATATATTATCCGCGAGAGAAGCTAGATAGAAGACTAGTAATAATACTTTAAGTAATACAGACACTATCTTGACTTCGCGATAGATATACTTTCTTCACACTATCTCAACACGCACCCTTATATTAGATACTAAATAAAAAATTATTATAGATATTTATTTATTTTTTTAAGATAAATCTTTTCTAATTATTATCTTTCTCTAGATCTCTATAATTTATAATAAATAGAATTTTTAGAATTAAATTCTATATTTTATAATTATTTATTATCTACTATTTTAAACTATTAAGTATATTTAATTTAAATAAATAATTAATCTTACTATTTTATCTCTCTGCTAAAAATTAAGTTCTTTTAATTAAATATAAATTAAAAAATATTTTATAGAATTATCTAAAGAGATATATATATAATTATTATTAAAATTTCTAAATATTAAATAAATATTAATTACAGTAAACTACTGAATTAGTTTTAATTAAAAAATATTTTTTAATTTAACTAAATATTTTTTAATAAAAGATATAAATTATTATAAAATTTTATTAGATTTTTAATTAATATCTAAATCTTATACTAATAAAAATCTAGCTATAATTATTTTATTAATCTTATATAAATATAATCTTATCTATTAATTATTAGATATAATAATTAATAATACTAATAATAATAATATAATATTTAATATAATCTTAGCTAAATTTTAAACTTAACTTAATTAAAATATTTAGTTTTATAATATTTTAGTTAACTCTGATTTTTTAAAAATTATTTAAAATTAGTATTATATTTTCTGTCTTATTTATATAATTTAATTTATAATTAATACTCTTCTGTAGAAACTTTAGATTAAGATTTTAAATAATATTATTAAATATATATAAAAAAATAATAATAAAAATCTTAAAATCTTTTTTAATATTTTAAAAATTTTTAAGAAGATATATTCTAGAAATTATCTATAAAAAATTAATATAAAATTTTTTTTTATAAAAAATTTTTAAAAATCTTCTATCAGCTAGTTTATTATATTAATTTTTAATTATAAATTTAGAAAATTATATAATTTATAAATATAAGTTTTTAATATTATAAAAAATTTTTATTTATTTAATAATTTTAATCTGATTTAGTTTATTATTTTCTTTTTAACTATAAAACCTGCTGGAACTTAATCTATTTTATAATTTATTAAATATTTAAATTTTATTAAATAATTAAAAGTTTTATTTAGTATTATAAGTATAATAATATTAATTATCTTTATTTTATTATAATAAAATAAAAATAGATAAAATATCTTTTTAAATTTTTATATCTTTTTTTTTTTTTATTTTCTATCTCTTTAAAAACAGTAGATCTATTATTTATAAGATTTATAATATTTATAATAATCTTTTTAATTATTTAGATTATTTAATTAATAGACTAAAAAGAAAGCAGATATTTTAAAAAAAAAAATTTTTAAGAGCTTATATAATATATATCAGAAACTTTAAAAATATTATTATTATATTTATTAGATAGAAGACTATATTTATATAATTATAATTATTTTAGATCTAATATTAAAGCTTAAGAAGTTTAAGAAAAATATATAGCTAGATAAGAATATTAATTAATATTATAAATATTAAATTATTTTTAAAAAAATATTCTCTTTTTATTCTAGTTAAAATTTAATAATTAATATATTATTAATAGTTTTTAAATTATTATTAGATCTGGATAAGATTTTTTATAATATTTTTAAATATTAGAGATTCTTATTTATAGTTAAGATATATAAAAAACTTAAGATATATCTAGATATTAAAAATATATAATTTTTTAAGATATTTTTAATTAAATTAATATAATTTTAGATATTATAAAATATATTAATATTTTTACTTATTAAAAATTTTATTATAATTAATTTTCTATTCTTTATTAGATAACTAGAGATTTTCTCTTAATTATAATTAATAATATTAATATTAAATATTTTTTTAATAGTTTTTAAGATATCTGCTATTATTATTAAAACTGTCTTAATTTTAATATAATTAAAATAATTATATTTTAAATATATACTAATTATTTTATTATAAATAAAAAATATTAGAAAATATTTAATAATCTTAATCCAGATTTAATTATTTTTATATTTAAAAAATAAAAAAAAAATAAGATAATTACTATCTTCTATATTAATAAAAATAAAAATATAAATAATCTTAAAAATAATTTAAAGAATAGATTATTATTAGAATTAGAAAAACTAGTTTTATTTAAGTTTTTAATTATTATATATACTCAGATAAAAATAAAAATCTGGTTTTTATAATTTTTATATTATTATAATTATTATTCTAAATAATATAAAGAATAAATATTTTATATTTTTTTTTATTTCTTCTATACTAGATTCTATAAAAGTTTTTTTTAAAGTATAATATATTTTTTAAGAGTCTGAGATAATTAGTTAAGCAGATTAAATAATAAACTATATTTAAAGAAATAAGAATATTATTATATTTATATTATAATTAAATATATATTATACTTTATATATTATTTATATAAAAAGTATATATATATTATAAATTAATCTATAATTATTAATCTATTTATTATATCTAATCTTTTTAATCAGCAGATATAAATAATTATAGTAATAATTATATTTTAATCTAATTTTAATTATATAATTAAAAATTTTTTATATCTTAATCTAATTATTAGATTATAGTTAGATTAAGATTAAAATATAATAATTAGATTAAGTTACTCTAACTTTTATTTTCTTATATAAATTAGATATAAAAATAAGATAAAAGTAAGAGAAAGATAAGAAAAATAAAAAATAAAAAAAATTAAAGATTAAATAATTAAATAAAATTTTTTTTTTAATTTTTTAGAAAGATTTTACTGAACTCTTACTTTCTTATATAAATTAAATATAAAAATAAGATAAAAGTAAGATAAAGATAAAAGAAAGATAAGAAAAAGATAAAAGAAATAATAAAAAGAATTAAAGATTAGATAAATAAAAAAGAGACTAAAAGCTGATTCAACTTGATTAAAACTTGTTAAAAAACTGTAGAGTGGCTAACAGCCAGGTCAGATCAGGTTAATTAGAATTTTTATATCTAATCACCAGATTATAATCAGATTAAGAAAATTTTTATATCTAATCGCGGTATAGCTAAAAATCAGATAGTTAATTATCTTAATTATTCTTAATATTAAGATCTATCTACTATATCTTTTTAAGCTCTAGTATAATTAAGATATACTCAGATTAAATAATTATTAATCTGGCTATTTTTATTATTATCTAAAAATATATAAAAAGAAGCTTTTTAGATTAAAAAAATATAATTAAAAAAAAAATTAATATTTTTTTATTATTATTTATTAAAAATAATAAGAAAATTCTAGTTATATTAATAAAATTCAGCTTTTTATAAAATTATTATTCTTATAATAAGAAATATATATAAAAATATATAATTATTACTCTATTTTAATTATATATCTTAATTATATTATAGAATACTAGAAAAACTATATATTAACTATTAATTAAAATACTAGAAATAAATATACTATTTTTATTCTATTATTTCTTCTGGATCAGATTATTCTTAGATTTATAAATAAGATATAGCTTAAAAAGCTATTAATAAAATTAGAAACTAATAGATAGTTAAGAAGATTATAGATAGTTAAATTATTAGAATAAAGCAGATTAAATAGATTAAATAGATTAAATAAATTAAATAGATTAAATAGATAGAATAAATAAACAGAATATATTAGATCTATATTATAATATTATAATTCTTATAAAAGATTCTATAAAAATCTTTTATAAATCTTTTTTATAAATATTTACTTTCTACTCTAATCTATTATATTTTAAATAGCTTTATTTAAAAAAAGAAACTATTTTATAACTCTGGGCTCTAAATATAAATTCTTATTTATTAAATTTACTAAAATAAATAAAATATAGCAGATATCTCAGCTGTATATTAAAATATAATAGATTATATTTATATAAAGTTATATCTTAAAATAAAATAAACTATCTTTATAGAATTTTCTATTTTTATTTTTTTATATTTATTATTTATAGAATAACTTTAAAATTATAAATTAATTATAATTATCTAATTTATTTTTAAAAAATATTATTAAGTCTTCTTCTTCTGTTTCTTAGATCTTTATAAATTATAATAATATTTAAACTAAAATAAGCTTCTTAAGTCAGATCTTTTCTTCTTTTTTAAATCTTAAGATTATATATATCACAAAAAATTAAAAAATTATTTTATATTTAATTTTTTAAAAAAAGCTTTTTATTTTCCAGGATTAATAGCAGAAGATAATTTTTTTTAAAGATTATATATAAATTAAAAAATTACTATTTTATTTTAATCAGAAAAAATTATTAATAATATAAAATAATTTTTAGAAAGATATATTATTTTTTAATAAAATTTTTTATATTTATTATATTATATATTTTTATATCTTATAATATCTAGAAATTAAAAACTCAGAAACTAGTTCTATAAGCTATTATCTCTATAAAAATTATAAAAAGAAATTATTATTAATTATATCTAAGTAAATAATTAGTTAGATACTAAGTAAAGAGCTATTATAGATATTTATTTATTTTTTTAAAATAAATCTTTTTTAATTATTATTTTTCTCTAGATCTCTATAATTTATAATAAATAAGATTTTTAAAATTAAGTTTTATATTTTATAATTATCTATTATCTACTATTTTAAATTATTAAATATATTTAATTTAAATAAATAATTAATCTTATTATTTTATCTTTCTATCAAAAATCAAGTTCTTTTAATTAAATATAAATTAAAGAATATTTTATAAAACTATCTAAAGAGATATATATACAGCTGTTATTAAAATTCTTAGATATTAAATAAATATTAATTATAATAGACTATTAAATCAGCCCTGATTAGAAAATATTTCTTAATTTAATTAAATATTTTTTAATAAAAGATATAGACTATTATAAGATTTTACTAAATTTTTAATTAATATCTAAATCTTATATTAATAAAAATCTAGCTATAATTATTCTATTAGTCTTATATAAATATAATCTTATCTATTAGTTATTAGATATAATAACTAATAATACTAGTAATAATAATATAATATTTAATATAATCTTAGCTAAACTCTGAACTTAACTTAATCAGAATATTTAATTTTATAATATTCTAGTTAACTCTAATTTTTTAAAGATTATTTAAAATTAGTATTATATTTTTTATTTTATTTATATAATTTAGCTTATAATTAATACTCTTCTGCAAAAACTTTAAATTAAGATCTTAAATAATATTATTAAATATATATAAAAAAATAATAATAAAAGTCTTAAAATCTCTTTTAATATTTTAAGAATTTTTAAAAAAATATATTCTAGAAGTTATTTATAAAAGATTAATATAAAATCTTTTTTTATAAAAAACTTTTAGAAATCTTCTATCAGCTAGTTTATTATACTAATTCTTAATTATAAATTTAAAAAATTATATAATTTATAAATATAAGTTTTTAATATTATAAGAAGTTCTTATTTATTTAATAACTTAAATCTAGCTTAGTCTATTATCTTCTTTTTAACTATAAAATCTGCTGGAACTTAATCTATCTTATAATTTATTAAATATTTAAACTCTGTTAAATAATTAAAAGTTTTATTTAATATTATAAATATAATAATATTAATTATTTTTATTCTATTATAATAGAGTAAAAATAAATAAAATATTATTTTAAATTTTTATATTTCTTTTTTCTTTTTATTTTTTATCTTTCTAAGAACAGTAAGTCTATTATTTATAAAATTTATAATATTTATAATAATCTTTTTAATTATCTAAATTATTTAATTAACAGACTGAAAAGAAAGCAGATATTCTAAAAAAAAAAGATTTTTAAGAGCTTATATAATATATATTAAAAGCTTTAAAAATATTATTATTATATTTATTAAATAGAAGATTATATTTATATAATTATAATTATTCTAAATCTAATATTAAAGCTTAAAAAATTTAAAAAAAATATATAGCTGAATAAAAATATTAATTAATATTATAAATATTAAACTATCTTTAAAAAGATATTTTTTTTTATTCTAGTTAAAATCTAATAATTAATATATTATTAATAATCTCTGAATTATTATTAAATCTAAATAAGATCTTTTATAATATTTTTAAATATTAGAGATTTTTATCTGCAGTTAAGATATATAAAAAACTTAAGATATATCTAGATATTAAAGATATATAGCTTCTTAAGATATCTTTAATTAAACTAATATAATTTTAGATATTATAGAATATATTAATATTCTTATTTATTAAAAATTCTACTATAATTAGTTTTCTATTCTTTATTAAATAACTAAAGATTTTCTCTTAATTATAATTAATAATATTAATATTAAATATTTTTTTAATAATTTTTAAGATATCTGCTACTATTGCCGGAGCTGTTTTAATTTTAATATAATTAAAATAGTTATATTTTAAATATATATTAATTATTTTATTATAAATAAGAAGTATTAGAATATATTTAATAATTTTAATCTAGATTTAATTATTTTTATATTTAAAAAGTAAGAGAAAAATAAGATAATTATTATCTTTTATATTAATAAGAATAAAAATATAAATAATCTTGAAAATAATCTAGAGAATAGATTATTATTAAAATTAAAAAAACTAATCTTATCTAAGTTTTTAATTATTATATATATTTAAATAAAAATAGAGACCCGGTCTTTATAATTTTTATATTATTATAATTATTATTCTAAATAGTATAAAAAATAAATATTCTATATTTTTTTTTATTTTTTTTATACTAGATTTTATAAAAGTTTTTTTTAAAGTATAGTATATTTTTTAATATAATTAGTTAAATAGATTAAATAATAGACTATATCTAAAGAATATTATTATTTCTATACTATAATTAAATATATATTATACTTTATATATTATTTATATAAAAAAAATATATATATTATAAATTAATCTATAATTATTAATTTATCTACTATATCTGATCTTTCTAATCAGCAGATATAAATAATTATAATAATAATTATATCTTAATCTAATCTTAACTATATAGTTAAAAATTTTTTATATCTTAATCTAATTATCAGATTATGACCAGATTAAGGTTAAGATATAACAGTCAGATTAAGCCACTCTAAAAAACTGATTAAAAATTAAGAGATCTTTTTATTTATATTTATAGCTAATTAGCTATTAAAAGCATATAAAAATATATAAAATTATATAAAAATTATATAAAAATTATATAAATAAAACAGGGCCGAGAATAATAGAATCAGTGATTAAATAGAGACTAGAATAATTAATAAAAGTAAGATCTCTTACTCCGCTGCGGGATAGGCAGAACTTGGAATTATCAGTCTGTCAACTGGTGGCCTAAGGCAGCTAACTGGCCTGAGGCCGCAAACTGATGAGCCTTAGGCAGCGAACTGGCGAGTCTGCCTATATTGTTGACATATATTTTTATATATATTTTTTATTATAAAAATAATAATTTTATAAAAAACTAAATTTTATTAATATAACTAGGATTTTTTTATTATTTTTAATAAATAATAATAAAAAAAATACTAATTTTTTTTTTAGTTATATTTTTTTAATCTAAAAAGTTTTTTTTATATATTTTTAAATAATAATAAAAATAGCTAGATTAATAATTATTTAATCTAGATATATCTTAATTATACTAGAGCTTAAAAAAATATAATAGATAAATCTTAATATTAAAAATAATTAAAATAATTAATTATCCGGTTTTTAGCTATATCGCGGTCAGATATAAAAATTTTCTTAATCTGATTATAATCTAGTGATTAGATATAGAAATTCTAATTAACCTGATCTGACCTGGCTGTTAGCCACTCTATCTCAGACCTGCTACTCTATTTTTAATTATATTTTTTTAATTTAAAAAGCTTCTTTTTATATATTTTTAGATAATAATAAAAATAGTTAAATTAATAATTATTTAATTTAAATATATCTTAATTATACTAGAGCTTAAAAAAATATAGTAAATAGATCTTAATATTAAAAATAATTAAAATAATTAATTATTTAGTTTTTAGCTATATTATAATTAGATATAAAAATTTTCTTAATCTAATTATAATCTAGCAGTTAGATATAAAAATTCCAATTAACCTGATCTAATCTGGCTGTTAGCCACTCTATCAGTAGGCCGTTTACTCAGCCAGTTATAGAATAACTATGTTCCACTCTTAGTAAGCCGGAGATGGAACAACCATATTCTATCCGTGGTAACCAATTGCATCATATCAGATAGCATGATCCTGCTGACCAATAGCTTACGTACACAAGGCCCTCAGGCAGAAACTGACCATTCATTAAGATGTCAAAAAGGCAGCCAGTATAGGTATCAGACCAAACAGACCACTCGACTAAAAGGTTGTCCAGACACCTAAGTAGGTGTGATACTGAATAATTAGATTTAATATATTCTTCTAGACTTGCAGATAACAATAATTTTCTGATAATCTATTCTTGGCTTAATCTCAGCAGTATATGTCTTAACTGTCAAGAACTTCTTTCTTATGCACGTGATCTTAACTTTAATCTTTTTCTTTAATATATCTATAATTTGAATCTGCAGTCTTCGGGTATGTCAAGGCAATGCATGTCTTCTTCTATGCTTAGAAATAGGCGGGCCGGGCTTATAACTATCAGATCAAACAGATCACTCGACTAAAAAGATGTCCAGACACCTAAGTAGGTGTGATACTGAATGATTAGGTTTGACAATAGGACAAGACCCTGGTTATAATTTACAAGATGAACTCCATGATCATCCGGCTTAACAACCCCCCCCCCAAAACCCCCCATCCCCTCAAACCCCGCTACCGCTGACTCTCCTCCATATCATAACCGCCGCAGCTCCAGCACAAACCACCGCGCCCAGGGTAATCCCCCAGGACATCCACTTACCCTCTACATCGTCCTCGGTGCGGGGGAAGGCGGTGATAGGCTCCATAGCGGCTTCAGCGATATGGACAAAGACCTCTTGAATGGAAGCCCAAGTGGCACTGACGTGGAGGGGCGGGCTGGACATGTTCAACATGGCAGTGTATTCGTGGGGCTGGAGCTGGGCGCGCTGGGTAGTGCGATCGAGATCGGCTTTGAGAGCAATGAACACACTCGGGAGCTCTTCCAGGTGAGGGTACTTGGCGCGCAGGGCAGGGATATAGGCGAAGGAATCGGGATCGGACGAGTCATAAGTATACGCGATGACATCGCACTGGTCCAGGAGCTTGACCTGGTTCTCGAGGATGGCGGGCTCCAGCTCCCCCAGCTCGCCGAGGATGAGATAGCATTGCTTGCCCCCCGGGAGCTCGACGGTGTTGACGGCCGTCCGGGGCTGGATGGTCGGGTGGTACAGCGGGCTGAACCCACGCGAGAGGAAAGCGTCGAGGAGCGCGGACTTGCCCGACCCGGGAGCCCCCAGGATATGCCCGAGGACGACGTTGCGGCCGACTCGGCCGGGGCGCTTGCGCCGCTTGCGGGGTCGTGTCACTTTGAGGGCGGCTGTGGTGGACGGGTTGCTGCGGTCGGCGGACTCGAAGCCTAGATACGCGAGATATTCCAGGGTTGTCTTGGGGGATGTGAAGGTGGTCATGCTCCACTGCGCAAGCCATCCCTGGAGGGTCACGTAGCCGGCCTCGTTGCGGACGGTGGACGAGGGGAAGAACCCGTCCGTCCAGGAGGCGGGCAATCCGGGGGTCGGCGCGAACAACGACGCCAGCTCCGCGTCGTTCAGCCCTCCGTCGTTGTCCTTGTCTGAGAGGAGGAAAAGATTTACAAAGAACCGGTATCCCTCCGGCGAGAGCTCGGCGGACGCAAACGGGGGCACCTCGAATCTCGGATGCAGGAAGGTCTCCTGTAAGGACAGGTTGTCTGTATATTGGAAGGCACGTAGGATTATCCAGATGGTCTCGTGCCGGCCCTTCTCGGCATATATCTTGTTGAGCTGTAGGAACCCACTGCAGTCGATACCCGACGGAGTCACCGAGTGAGGGTGCGTTCTCTGAATGGTCTCCTTGATATGAAGGAGATCCTCCCCGCTCAAGGGCTTCTCGAAGCATCTGATTTGGAATTCCTCGATCTCCTTATCGGATAAAAACCCGTCTCTATCCTGATCACTCAGGTAAAAGATGCGTTGCAGCGCCGCGATGGCCGCCGGCTTGAGAGAGAATTCCTTGGAGTCGAACAACGGCGCGATCGGATGGGTGACCGCCTTCTGGCAGAGGAAGAAGGCCTCGTTGATATTCTGATGCTCGCGAGCGCTGGTCCGGATGCAGGAGTCGATCTCCTTGAACTCCGCCATCAACGGGAGCATTTCCTCCTCGATGACCTGAGCCTCGGTATGGCCCGCGGCGAGATCGGACTTGTTCGCGCACAGAACCACGGGGACATTCACCCCAGCGACCGGAAGTGCGGCAGCCAAAAGAGAGCAACCCTCTCATAGCTGTAATGGTCCGAGTATACAAGCAGAATCACATTGGACTTCCGGATTTCCCGGGCCAGGTTATTACGCTCCTGCGGAAGAGACGAGGTGTCCACCACCGTCGTGGTGGTAATGTTCTCGGGGGTCCCGATGGTGGGAGGAATCGTGATTTGAGGGAGGATGGGCTGGATCTTGTTCGTCACAAAGACCCCCTTCACAAGGGAGGTGATGAGGCTGGACTTGCCAGTGCCCTCGTCTCCACAGACGCAGATTCGCACTGGAGGCTGTCAGCGGGTAGCCTGCTTAAGATATCGCATGTATGTGTTCATCAAACCTGTAGCCATTTGTGATAGAGGCAAGATTGTGGTCGGCTAGCTACTCCGATTAAAGCCCCCCGAGCGCAGGAGGCGAGCCGTCACGGGGCTACTCTTGCTACAGGCGAACACGATCGATGACGCCTTGTTCAAATCATCGGGACATGATGAATTGGAGGAGCCCAGGCCAATGATGAACAACGAAACGTTTGATGACCGCCTGAGCCCGGCAGTGGCTGGGCGAACTCCCCACGTGACTAAACACGTGGCTGGCAGAATGGGTTAGTCACGCTTATATAATATGGGTCTAGTGTGGAATCAATCAACCATTCGAAAACTGCTGGATACTACTACTCCTACTACTCCTACTCCTCCGTACCGGATAGCCTACGAACGAGCCGCGACCGGCGCAGCCTCACCCTCCAACACAGTGACCTCCTCGCCCTTCTCGAAGCTCTTCATGGGATAGAATCCCCACTTCTCAAACATCTCGCGGTCCTCATCCCAGCCATTACACTCCGTCGTCAACATCTTCTCACCTGTGAAGACGGCATTCGCCCCAGCCATGAAACACTGCACCTGCTGCTCCTCGCTCAATGAGATACGGCCCGCGGCCAACCGGACAATCGTCGCGGGGAGCACAATTCTCGCCGTGGCGATCGTCCGCAACAGCTTATCGAAGGAGATCATCTTCCGCTCGCCCAACGGCGTGCCCGGGATCGGGACGAGGGCGTTCACCGGGAACGACTCGGGGTGTTTGGGTAGCGACGAGACGGTGTGGATGAGGCCGACGCGATCCTTGTCTTCCTCGCCGAGACCGAGGATGCCGCCGGAGCAGACGTTGATTCCGGCATCGCGCACGTGCGCGAGCGTCTGTAGACGCTCGTCGTATGACCGCGTCGTAATGATCGACGGGTAGAATTCGCGCGATGTGTCCAGGTTGTGGTTGTAGGCGGTCAGGCCGGCCTCTTTCAGCTCCTTGGCCTGCGTGTCGTCGATCATGCCGAGCGTGACGCACACTTCCATGCCCATGTCTCGTACGCCAGAGACCATCTGCTTGATGTTTTTAAGCGAGGTCTTGCGGCCACGCATGTCGCGCCAGGCCGCGCCCATGCAGAACCGCGTGCTGCCGTTGGCTTTAGCGATGCGGGCGGCCGTGAGCACGTCGTCGACGGGCGACATCTTGGTGGCTTTTAGCCCGGTCGAGTGCCGGGAGGATTGTGCACAGTACGAGCAGTCTTCGCTGCAGCCGCCGGTTTTGATGTTCATGAGCGTGCACATCTGGATGGCGGAGGGGTCGTGGAAGCGCCGGTGGATGGCGGCCTGGATGTGTTAGTAGGGGGTGTTTGCGGAGGGGGTTCGAATGCTCAGCTTACAGCGGCATAGGTAAGTTGGTTTAGAGGAGTCTCGTAGATATGTTGCACTTCTTCGCGGGTCCAGCTGGTGCGAGGGGCTACGGCAGCAGTCGCTTCCTGCAGAGCGACGGGAATGCGACTGGCAATGGAGGCGGTACTGGGGGAGGACTGCACGGTGCCGTAGGAGCGGCGGAGCAGGGCCCTGGGGAGGGCACGGGGGAGGGACATGGTGGTGGCGGTGGTGGTGGTGGTGGTGTTGACGGTGGTAGTGATAAGTGAAGGTGAGGGTATACAGGCAGAAGTAGCAGCAGGGAAAGGAATGCCAAGTAACCAACTGGGGACAACAGCACGACAACCTCGGGTGAGAGGGGAAAGAGGGGCAGTTCACCGGGGGATGACGGTGAAAGAGGAGCTGTGGATCCCCTCAGAATCAACCCATCAGCCTGCGATTACTCACTGTGGGGAATCCCAAGCGACTAGCCCACGACTAGCTGCGACGCGTCGATCGAGATCTCCGCCACTCCGGCGGCGTGTGTGGGAGACTGTTGACCCCAACCGGTTGACTGGGGAGTTGGGGACTGAGTCAAGTTCAACAGGAATATCAATATCGCTAGTTGATGGTTGTGTTTACGGTGGATTAGGGCGGCTCCTCCTTGTCTGGTTGTCAGCCACGCTGCCGGAACCTAAAGGGGAACAGAGTTGCGTATTGAGTCAGGGACAGGCACGGTTGAGACGAGATTATCGCTTGGAGAGGAATTGTCTGCGATCATCCAGGTGGGATAGACAGAGAGGCCGAGACATCTAAGCAGGGCCAGAGCGAAGCCCAGAACCCGGAGAACCGGGCCAAGGGAGAAACGTAAGCGGATATCCGAGCCGCTGATTGGCGGTGGGCGGTGGGCGCACTGTTCGGGCTGCCGGTGAGTTATGCTGCAGATGAAGTCGAGCAGATCAATTAATCATGCAGAAGATCTAGGACTATAGTCGGAGTAGGATGGATAGTGAGGAGGACTATAGGTACGTGGGTTTTGGACTTGCGACAGTCTGCAGTCTGCAGTCTGCAGTCTGCAGTCAGTCAGTCAGTCAGTCAGTCGCCCCGGGTATGGATACAGCCCCGTCCAGCAGGGCTGCCCGCAGTAAACCCTCGATCGCCCGCAGTGCCTCGGCTTGGGCTGTGATGCTGGCCATCAGGTACAGCACATTGCCCAGCACCCGCGAGTGCACCGCAAACTCCCGCCCGCCCGCCGCCAGCGCCTGCTGCAGCCCCTGCGCCGCCGTCGACGTGTAGCCTGCAGATAGATAGATAGATGTTAGCTGTTAGCTCTCCGGCTAGCCTCGGTCAGTAGAAGGCATTCTCACCTCCGCCCTGCGTGTCCTTCAGCGAAATGCTCAGCACCGTCCCCATCGCGAACACCCCCTCCACCCCCTCCCCGTACGATAGGTCGTGGACCAGCCCGTGCGACCATGTGCTCCAAGCCTCCGGGCTGTCGCCGTCGCTGCTGCTGCTGCTCTGCCAGTCGCGCCGGGACGCATCCCACGACCCGTCCCGCTCCATCTGCATCATCGTCCGCAGCGAATCCACCGCGACTTGGCACCCGACCGCATGTGCCGTGTAACTATGCCCGTGCAGCAGCGCGTCGCTCTTCTCCGGGCTGGAGAACGCCTCGAAGATCTCCGCGCTGGCAAGCGTCGTGCACAGTGGCACCAGCCCTCCGGTCAGCAGCTTCGCGTTGACCGCCACGTCCGCGTCCACCCCCAGGAACGACGCCGCGGTTCGGCGCCCGAGGCGATACAGCCCGGTGAACACCTCGTCGAAGATCACGGGCAATCCGGACCAGGACGGTTGCCCAGCCGGGGTGGAGGAGGCGCGCGGGGCGTCCTCATCGAACAGCTCCGGGTGACCACGGACCACCTCGGTAAGGCACCGTTGGAAGAGGGGATCACTGTTTGTTGTTAGCGCTGACCAGGGAAATTGTAAGACGAACGGACCAAAACAACATTCCTCCGGCCCCCAAGATGACCGGCTCCATGATGAGCGCGCCGAACTTCATCCCGTGCTGCTGCACCAGCGTTTCCAGGGTCGCCCGGATATACTCTTTGTAGCGCTGCCCCGCCTCCGATTGCACCCGCGCTTCCAGATCGAAGACTGCCGACAGCGATGCGAATTGCAGGTCCGGCCCCAGCGCCTCCATGTCGACCGGCATGGCGATGCGCCACGTCCCCTGCGACAGGCGCACCTGCGGGAAGTCGAACCAGTAGCCGCGCCCGCGGTACCACTCAACCTTCTTGTTGTAGGTGGACGGCTCCGAACAGTCCATCACGCCCATCGTGTCGCCGTGGTAGCTGCCTTTAAGCCCCAAGATGCTGATCTGCTCCTGGCTGGCGTCCCAGCCGTAACGATGGCACGCCGCCCGGAGCCCCATCTTGACGGCCACCTCCATCCCCGTGCTGCCGTTGTCCGTGTAGAACACCTTTTGCAGCCTCGGGTTGCCGACGCTCTCCAGCAGCGTCTCCGCCAGCGACAGCGCGGGCTCGTGGATGTTGCCCGGGAACATGACGTGCCCGTAGCGCCCCGCGGCGTATGCGGCCGACAGGGCTAGGTCGGGGTTGCCGTGACCGAGCCCCTGCGTCCACCACGACGCGGAGCCGTCGAACGTCGCGCGTAGGCCGCCCTCCGGCGAGGCTGCGGGTCGGTAGGTCTGGAAGAAATCGTCGTAGGCGGAGTCGATGGCGGTGATGTCCGTGGGGGCCATGCCGTGATGCTGCGTAAACGGGTACCAGATGGTCTCATGCGCCCGCCCGGGCATGGCCTCCAGACGCTCGATGCGGGCGGTGTTCTTGGCCGTCAGCTCCTCCAGCAGGCCCGTCACGTCGGTGCCGCGGGCAACACGGTCGTAGTACGCAGCCATGGCCTCCTCGTCGCGCGCGACAGCGTCTGGCTCGTGCGATTGGGGCCGCGCGGGGGGCGACGGTAACGGCACGAGGGGGATGCTCTTCTTCTGGAAGTATGTGCGGAGGTATTCATGATTCTGGTAGTAGTCATCGCGGAACAGGAGGACGGAGTGGACGTCGTAGCCGCGCAGGCGGAGCGACTCGTAGGCGGAGATGGAGGAGGAGATGCCGCCGAGGCGGGAGTCAGCGACGAGCACGATGGGCAGGCGCAGCGGCCGGTAGAGGTCAGCCTGCGAGTTGCCGTTAGGGCCAGGTGAGTGCACGCCGCCGGCTGTCTCGACCAGGGCGAAGTTGATGCCCGTGCCGGCCCAGTCGGACAGGGTCTGGCGTACGGCTGTGAGGATCTCATCGTCGCGCGGGATCTGTTGAGATGTCAGTATCTGCGGAGGCAACAGGACTGGGGGGCTTACGGTGAGGGACTTCTGTCGCGCCGCAATGTGCGGGCTGACGGGTTCGTCGAACTGATACAGGCATTCTGTCAGGATGCCGTTCGCGTATCGTTGAAGATGCCTGCAATGGTTAGCTGGGGAAACCTCACCACGGGAATAGGACGGACCTGTCATCGGCGTCGTTCAAGGGGCCGGTAGATACGGGCTTGAGGAAGGCAGCCGTGGGGCAGCCTGGTTGCGCTGGATGGCGTTGCAGAGGACGGTGGACACGATGGTCTTGCCGACGTCGGTGTTGGCCCCGTACACCTGGTGGGCGCGCAGGGAGCGCCACAGGGCGGCGCCAACAGGAGGCATGAGAGGGAGGGGAGGGGAGAGGAGAGGAGAGTGGCAGGGTGGGGACTGGGAGAAAGAGGAAAGAGAAAGAATGAAGAAAGGGGAGGGGTTGAAGGGACAAGACAACAATGGGATTGAAGGTGGAGAGAGAGAGAGTCAAAAGTATCGGAGAGATCTGCAGGACGGAGTATTCCGTACGTTGATTGATTGATAGACAGCGGCAGACAGCCACTGCCGAGGCACACGGCTCAGGCACGAAGGCAGACGGCAGAAGTCACCCAGGCACCCATCAGTTCGTTTGACGGGCGGGGCGTTGCCGATCCACTAAGTACTACCACTACTACTACTGTTGACCCCCAACAATAATAGCTCCGGCGCCCGGTATATCCCATCCTTCCCGTTTTCTTCTGCCTTCCATCCCACCCGTCCATTGACTCACTGCCCACTCTCACTGCCGAGGCCAACGACTGCCCTCTGCTAGACCCCGCCAGAATACCAATAGGTCAACCAAAACATAAGATCTAGTAATCGAACCGCTGCTCCCACTGCAGTCATGCCTCCGCAGCTTGGGTGGGTGCTTTGAGTCGGACAAACGAGGACACGGAGTTCAAGCCTATTTCGACTTAGCAGACACGCCACGCCGTCTTACTTACTGCCGGCAGGGCAGACCCAGGCCCAGCAGCCGTGGTGCCGAACGGCTTGTCTGAGCCTCTGAGTCTGAGGCCCTGGGCCCGTCCAGACTCCGGAGACAAGAATCCGGGGAGAGAGAAAGCTGGAAGCAAGACGTGTTTAACCCTCCGATATCGTCCATACCATTCCTCTTTCAGTAGGGGGATGTATACTATAATGTGTATAAGTAACTTCAACCCGTCCGCAGATGTTGGATTTGTTTCTCCTGGATAAAGGAACAAGCCTTTTGATTGGTGCAGGTAGAACTTGGATGAGATTTGATTTCTACATCGTTCATTGTAGTCGTTTTGTTACTGCATCACAATGCCTTGGGCGATATCTTATGTTCAAGCACGGTACTCCTCAGTGACAACATTACTAAGAAAAGAAACCTGCTTCACGGAGTATACTATATATACCGGCAATCGGGCCGTGTGAGATCTACAACGGACCCACACGTAAATCCAACGTTATTGCTACTACTACCGGATAGCATGGATACAAGGCAGACGATCTCCTATTGATCTTTCTCCTGTTTCCCGTACCTGTTCAGGAGTATTAATAAGTATGGATAGATGAAACGAGTATAGAAATATGGCATATATACCACCGCAAATGATATGCTGATGTTGATTCCAGGCCCTGGTATCCAAGGCATCGTGAGTAGCGGTCTCGTGCTGCTGTTCTTTATTACCATTTGCGACTTGCTCAGCGTTAGGTACGAAACACCCCGGCTCTTGGGGTATAGTACTTATATATTAATTATCTAATAAGGCCGTCTGCCTCACTGGCGGGGTATGGGCTTGTCGCTAACGTGTTTTATCACTCGGCAGCGTTTTAGTAGCGAGCATGCGGACAGTTTTGAAGGAGAAGAAGGAGAAGGAGAAGCAGCCTGGGTTGGTAGAAGGTTATTAACAGTACCGTAGAATGTGTAATGCATGTAGCCTGCACATGGGTTGTGATTGCATCGTTTGCTCTGCAATGCCAATGGTGATCAAGACCCGGCACTGTGGGCCGCGATTCGGGCTCCGATTAGCCACACTGTAAGGGAGCATGATGTCATAGATGTATCGGCATGAAAAACCTCACGGCCTTAATATTAAGACAGAGTGAATTTCCCGTCAACATAACATGATTTACAAAAGTGATCATGTTTGATTTACAAATCCCTGATATCATCAAATAGAAACGTTCTGATTATGTACAAGAGACCGCTTGCCAGGTCCGAAGAGAAGAGAAAAAGAAAAAGAGAATTATGTATACATGCGCTAAAGAATCCTATCCCATGAACAGCCAAGCAATCATGCCAATCCAGCCGACGGAAAACACCACCGTCAGGATACCCGCCCCGGCGCGGTCGCCTGTGGTGATCTTACTTAATGTTTTCTGGTCATTGTTGGAGTCCCCGGTTCCGGCCGATGGGTCGCTGGTACTGTTGCCTCCCGTGGACGAGGTCAAGGGTCCGGACGAGGCGCTGGTGAAGGGGAGCATGTTTGCGGTGAAGAGACTGAGTACCGCCATCTGCTCCTCGAGCCCACTCCACCCGTCCCAGGTGCCGTTCCACCACCGTACACCGCATGTGTTGTTGCCGTATCCGGTACAGGTCTTCGCGGCTCCCACGGCGGAACCCTGCAGTTTGGGGAGGATTTGGCTGTATGTGGATGGCACCAGGTAGGCCGTGAAGGCCAGCCAGCTGGAGAGAAGGCCCTTGAAGATGATTTCGTTGTCGTTGCAGACTTCGAGCGGCTCGCATAGAATCTCCGACATGATCTCTCCGCCGTGCGAGGTGGGGAAGAATTCGCTCAAGGTGACGTTCAGGAGGCCGTGGGTGGCGGAGTACCATTTCGAGACGGTGCCGTTGGTCTGGGATGGGTTAGTGGACGGTTCGCTTGATCCGATGGAATTGCACCTACATAGTTGTACATGTAGGCGGCGCCCGCGAGGAAGGCGCCATAGTTGTACGTCCATTGATCGTCGCCTTGGGTGGTGCAGTCGTTGGTGATACTCGTCGAGTCGGCAACGTTCCACGTCGAGTTGCTCACCAGGGGCGACGAGACCGCCCAGTCGAAGATGCGCTCTGCCCACTCGGCGTAGGTAGCGTTGCTAGTGTAGCGGGCCAGACGGGCGGAGAGTTGAAAGAGACCTCCGTTGGAGATGGAGTTCTTCATCGTGTAACCGGATTCGTAGGTCCAGATCTGCCACCGCATACCACCGTCACAGGTGCTATTATCCCAACGAGCCACCTGGGTGTTGAAGACACCCTGCGCTAGAGCAAGCCATGAGTATCCTTCGGTGGAGTCGGGAAAGTCCAATTCGGCGGCGGTCATGGCTGCTAGTCCCCAGAACATCTGGTCGTCGTTTCCCTGGATGCAGGCATGAGACCGGGTGTCGGACGGCCAGGAAGCGGATGACTTACGATGTAGCTACTCCAGTTCGACGGCATGTAATCACAGTCACCCGACTGCCACTGCATTCCCGTGATGACTTCGCTGTTGTAGGTGGAGTCGCCCGTGTAGTGGTAGTACTGGATGAGGGCCATGAACATGGCCCCGCCCTCCCACCAGGTGTTGGGGATCTTTCCGGGAATTTCACCCGTCAAGTTTCCTTTGTAGTGCTTCATCATACCATAGGCCGCTGTTGAGGCCGCATCTTTGACCGAATCTGTGGCAATTCACAGTCAGAACCGGGGATTTCGCTGGCGATAACGGAGCCATGAGCCGCATCCCCTAGAGAAAGATCAAGAGAGAGAGAGGGGGGGGGGATAATCACATACCCTCACTACTGATGTCGAGATCGATCGCTTGGACCCCGAGGACCGCCAGCATCAGGGCCAGCACCCATCGTGTCCAGGTGGCCCCCGTCATTGCAAGCAAGCCACGGCTACAGTAATCAGGGAGATGGGGGTAAAGAGGGGAACGGAGGAAAGGTCAGAAGACGAGGAGAGGGAAAGGGGGAAGCCGAAAGCAGCCTGGGGGAGCATAACACTAATAATCTAACAGGCCCCAAGTGGACTGGGGCCAGTGGGAAGGTGGGAAGGTGGGAAGGGTGTTTTTCTTATGGCCGAAAATTGGCGCCGGCCAGAAAATGACTGCCTAAGAGGGAGTCGTCAGCCCTCTCCGCACGCGCATCCGTCCTCCCCGATTTGCCCTCCACACCATCGCGGGCTCCTCTTTTTTTTTTTTTTGTTTTTTTTTTGGGGGGGGGTTTCGTGAATCCTGCGGGTTTCCTGGCTGATCCGAGATTTCTGATCGGGGCGTCTGTAGAGCACGTGGTGTGGTGGCAGGACTGGTGAGAGAGAACTTCAGACGGGGGGCAAAGAAGTGATGGCCGCGTTGGATGGATTCAGTCCAGTTGGGCCAGGCCCCAGTGATTGGACCATTGCATAATGCAAACCCAGGAACCCATAGGTACAGTAATGAAGCAAGATGGTTGATTCGTGCAAAGGGCAGCTAGCTAATCCGACTAATGAACCCGGGCGCCGGAAGCGAACGGTCACGTGATCACTCCCGCGACGTAAGCCAGTCCAGACTTTCTAGTCAGGCACACCGGCGACTCCACAAGCTGTGACGGCTGACAAGATAGCTTCTTTTTCCCCGGCGGTAGTATGTTGTTCCGAAGCCATCCCTTGGCTGTCGATACTCCTGGATGTGATGATACCATATGAACATTGATAAAACAATTAAGTCTTGGGGAAAAAGAGAACAAGGGAAGGTTGACTACAGAGCGATGGCCGGGTCAACAGCACACAATCACATGACCGTCTTACGTAACTATTCACTTGATTGAACGCTTGCGGAGCCATCACCGGCCAGTAAGCATAAATCACGTGCCAGAGGCTTTGTAATCAGAAACCTCACAAATGCAAAACATCAGAAAAACAACTGATTCCTGCATCACCTTGCTGTAATAAGAATGTTTCAGCGCCAGAGCACCCGCTCGCTCGCGTACCGCAGTTAGCCTACTTACCTACGGTTTCCAGACCCACTACAAGTCTTCTCTGTTTGCTATATCAGCACCTAGAACCACCTCCCCGCCTGCTTGCGAGCTGAGTGTTCAAGTCTGTATACCTTGGACCAAATCCACGTCAGCAAGGCCATGCAATCGAAAGCTTAGCGAATGGCTTCTGTTCGTAAGGAGCCATGAATACCATAATAAGCAGGGACACTACGCAAAAATGAATGAGATGGAATGGAATTGGAAAGAGCCAGGAGCCACCAAACAAAAGAAACGCCGTGGAGTAGACACCAAGAAAATAAAAATAGAAAGAATTCAATCTCAATTATTGGTCATATGTCAAAGTAGCTTTGATTATTAACCGAATATTGAGACTGCGATACTCACTACAGGAATGATGTCTGTCATATCCTTGCAGGTAGGTCGTAGCCATCCAAGGCAGTAGGTCCTTGTTGCACAACAATATCCTTCGCCGGGGATACGTCGCGTTCTATTATAGAGCCCTTTTCGCCTTTATGGGGACTGGAGCCCTTGTATGTTCGCGCCATAAAGGATAACAAATATACAAGGGCTTCCAGCCGGCCGGGCTTGGACAAATCCTTAGTGACCCTCAGTAGTTCGGCAAATAAAGCGGGCATGTAATACAGAATCACAGCCTGTCCGTCGTCCAAGCCATCAACATTTAACCCATTAACAAGGGCATCCCGCGTCTCGTCTGGAAGACTATTGAACGCCTCATCAAACAGTTGTGCCAGGGGTAGATCAGCTACTCTACCCATGGCACAGAGACGAAGGAAGGCCCGATCGGCTGGAACAGCAGTGGAAAGTTCTTTGAAGCCCTTCTTGCTTAATATACAGCCTCGGTTTCGCAGGACTTCATCATAAGCATCCCTGAGAGAAAGCTGTCCGGCTGTGACGCGCTCGAGTATTGGGTGGGCGAGCAAGAGGGATTGACAAACTGGCTCGATCATGCGGGTTGCACCGCGGGCGTCAATATGACCCCCCGCGCCTGCCACGTCGAACATGATCTCCAGATACTTCAAATCGAAAGCCTGTTTGTGACCTGAAAGCATGAGGAGGCCCTTCAGGCTTCCGGGAACGTTCTCACCTTGAGTCAACTGAGGAATATTAAGCTCTGCTCCGAGCTTTACCCCTAGGATTACATCATCCTTCAATGGAGGGGGAAGCAACCCCAGTGACTCGGAGAATCCCCCCTCGGCAATTGCCTTTTGGAGGATTTCATCATGGTTCACTTCTTCGTCTCCCCTCAATCCTTCTTGACTGGTCACTTGGTCCACTAGAACTGGATTTTTGCCCTGGTCGCCCAGAATAAGCGATATAATTAATGCTAGGATTTTATCTGGGTGATCTAGGACACTTCGCGTTATGTGGCGGAATTTTTCAAAGGTAGCTTTGGATAATTTGACCGGATCTGGCTGATAGGCTGTGAAGGCAGCGTAATCATCCGCCAGAAGCCATTTCAGGGCGAGGATGTTAAGTAGGGTGCGATTCACCTCGGAATAGTCATGATCATAGAGATATTGTGATGGTGTGAGTGCTTGCTGTGCTGTCGCTTCCGTTGACCGCTGCCTGGTCAACGCGCCCTTGGTTAGAGTACCTCCGCCCTCGATGTTGGATGGGACGTTCTTTAAGCCCTTGAGATCGTGCTCGAACTGACGGCCGAGCAGCTGCAGAACCGCCTCATTAGTGAGAGACGCGAACTTTCCCTGGCGGATAACATCTAGAAGTGAGCAGTGGGCCATGTTCAAGCGTCTGCCTTTCTGAAATCGGGTAATCAAACGCGTGAACACGGTGGGACAGTGTTCCTTGATCCAGACTGATTTACTGCTGGGGGAGGCTCGGGAATCTTTGCACATGGCTCAATAAACAAGACCCGATGACTGCTAGTAGTAGATAGTACCAGGGATCGGAGCATGAGGGAGCGTTGCCCCATGGTGGAGGGTGGAGGTGGAGGTGGAGACGCTGCGGCTGAGAGACGTGGCTGTGTCACGTGTCAGGCTCGAGGTGAATAATACAACCATACACAGCCTGACCTGCCAAGGCTGCGCTAGTTGTACCGCAGGAGACGGGCGGTGAGGGTGCCGAATCCGACTGACTAAGCCATGGGTCGGCGACCGTCCGGACCGTCGACCCTTCCCGCGGAGATACCCTATCGGCAGGTGACTTTCCCGGCTACTATCTGGGCAGGTTCTCCGCAGCGGTCTTGACCTCCACCTACTTCGTCTCCTCGCTCTTTCTCTTTCTTATCCCTTTTTTCTCCCTCACCCTGTCCAAATCGTCCATCATGTCTGCTGTACGCCCTATGAGAAAAGGCCTTCGTCTTCTGGGATCGAGCTCGCTCGCCCGTTCCGCCACCATCGCTGCCAATGGCTCTATTGTTCTCCCGCGGCAGCTGGCTGCTTCTCCGCGCGCTCTCCGCTCCGCGACCATCACCGTCCCTGCTGCCCGTCCCCTCCCCCGAGTTGCTTCGCTGCCCTCCCACGGAGGCGTGCGATATGCCTCTTCTGCCCCCTCTGGCCCAGTGAAGAAAACCCAGCTGTATGACCTGCACCTGGCCCGCGGGGCCAAGATGGTCCCCTTTGCGGGGTTCTCCATGCCCTTGCAGTACTCCGACCTCAGCCATGTTGAGAGCCACAAATGGACCCGTGAGAAGGCCAGTCTATTCGACGTCAGCCATATGTACGCACCCTTTCCAACCACCCTGAGAGAAACACTCGCCCTTGGCAAAAAACCCCCACTAATTAACCCCCAGGGTCCAACACCAACTCAGCGGCCCCGGCGCCCTTGATCTCCTCATGAAGGTCACCCCCTCCTCCCTCGACAAGCTCGGTCACAACCAATCCACCCTCTCCTGCCTCCTAGAAGAAGGAACGGGCGGCATCATCGACGACACCGTCATTACCCGCCGCACTGAAGACAGCTTCTACTTCGTGACCAACGCGGGCCGCCGCACGGAGGACCTCGTCTTCCTGGAGGCGGAGATCGACGCCTACAAGCAAGCCCACGGCCCCGAGAGCATCAAATGGGAGATCCTCGGCGACCGCGCCCTAGTCGCCCTGCAGGGCCCCAAGGCCGCCTCTGTCCTCCAATCCCTCACCCCTGACTCCGACCTCTCCACCCTCTACTTCGGCAACTGCCGTGAGATTAACCTCATCTTCCCCGATGGCACCTCCACCCCGGAACCCCTCCTCGTCTCCCGAACGGGCTATACCGGTGAAGATGGCTTCGAGATCTCCATCCCCACGGCCGTCGACGCAACTCTCCCCGCCCGTGTCACCGACCTCTTCCTCTCCAACCCGGACGAAGTCCGTCTTGCCGGTCTCGCCGCCCGCGACTCCCTCCGCCTCGAAGCCGGCATGTGTCTCTATGGCAGCGATATCTCCACCTCCCAAACGCCCCCCGCTGCGTCCCTGACCTGGCTCGTCGGCAAGGAGCGTCGCGACCCCGCAACCGCCACCTTCAACGGCGCCGCCTCCATCCTCCCCCAAGTCGCATCCCCCAAGACCCTCTCTCAACGCCGGGTCGGCTTCACCGTCGAGAAGGGATCCCCGGCGCGCGAAGGCGCCATCATCGTCGACCTGAACGATAAATCCTGCACCCAGATCGGCGTTATCACCTCCGGTCTGCCCAGTCCCACCCTGGACGGAAAGAACATTGCCATGGGATACATCAAGAACGGTCTGCACAAGAAGGGAACCGAGGTCGGTGTTCTCGTCCGGAATAAGGTCCGTAAGGCTACTGTGACGGGTATGCCCTGGGTGGAGAGCAAGTTCTACCGCAAGGCTTAAAGGGAACATGGATTGCATAGATACAGTGGGTGTTTGGCTTGGCTTGGCTTAGCTTGGCTGGTTGGTTGGTTGGTTGGTTGGCTTCAACAATAGATTCCCCCGATGATGATGTTTTATGTGTGTATATAGATCATGATTTACTTTTCTTAAAAAACTACTGGTTCAACCCTATGTTGTGTACTGCCGTTGGTTGGGTGAGGTAGTATTTGATACAAATCAAGACGTAATAACTAGTCCCTTCTTGTATCCGCGGGGTGATCATTGCTGTTCTGTACTCCGGGCGGGATAAGATACACCCCCGGAGCCCGAACCACCCAGGGAACCCCCCGCGCTGGCGGGGTAATATACTCCGTACGGAGTAACTAGAACAGTCACACACGCCCACAGTCACATGACTACCTTGCATGTTTCCTGACGGTAGAGGCTGGGCGGTCTGGCTACTTGGACATATAATAGAATAGAGGGAGGGTCACTCGTCATTATTGATATCCATGTGGCATTCCAATCGCTATTGGGACATTCCAGACCTACAATAGATATCTCGTCTACGCAGTACATATCTACACCTTCGACACCGCTCTTCTCCCACGAACCCACTCCCCCAGCAGCGCCCAAACCTCCCTCTTCTCCGCGACTGACATCCCAGCAGCCAGCCCACTCGTGGTAGTCGCGACAAACACCCTCGCGCCAGCCCACCCCCCACCGGCCTCCTTGCCCATATTCTCGCCCTCGTCCTGCCACCCATAGCGAAACTCCTCCTTCCTGATCCCCCGTCCGCGCCGCACCCTCCACACCGCCTCCCAGATACTCTTGCCCACGAGACACACCGCCTCGGGCCGCTGGCGGGCAACCTTGGCCTCCAGCACCGGCACCCCCGCGTCCATCTCCGCCCGGCTCAGCATGCTGGCGTCGCGCGTCGGCCGCGAAACGATATTCGTGTTCCCGATATTGTACAGTTCTGGGAGGCGGTAGGTGTCTGAGGGGCGGTGGCGGATGGGCGTGATCCCGGACCAGTGCAGGAGTTTCCAGAAGAGGTTCGACGGGTGCGCGTAGGAGAAGCCCGTTAGGCCCGTTAGGAGGCCTGGGTTTACACCTACGAGGAGGAGGGTGAGGTTGGGCGGGATGGTGTCGATCAGGAGGGAGGGAGGTGGGTCGGTGTTGGTGTTGGTGCTGGAAGGGCTGGATATGCGCGAGCGGGTTCGGGTGGTGCGTGGGTTTGTTGTAGAGTCTGAGTCTGCGTTTCGGGTTCGTTTTCGTTTTAGAGAGGTTGAGGCTTGTTTTTCGTCAGAAGGATTGGGAGTGGATGGAGCTGAGATTGGGGTGCGTCTCGTGACTGGGCGTGTGATTGTGCGTGTGGTTGTGCGTGTAGTGGTGGTGGTGGTGGGTTTGGTGGTGGGTTGCGATTGCGCGGGGATGATGTTCTTCGTGGTGTGGAAGTATTGGTTGAGGTGCCCGTGGAAGCTGGTCTTCTTGTTCACAGGAACGTCGTAGTCACTTCCATTGTCGCTGCCATTGCTATTGTCATTGGCGCGATTGGTGTCGTTGTCGGACTCGGACCTGAGGGAGTCCCTCGGGGGCGAATTGGAGAGGAGAGGTGGCATTGTTCATGGGTGCGCAGGGTATGGGTTTCTAGGATAGTTATAGGTGAGATGTTGCTGTGAATGTTGGATCAGTTAGTGGTGTGGCAGGAGAAGAGTTCTGACAGGACGACATCCGTCCATGGTTCATGGTCGGTGGATTAGGTGGGAGGTCTTGCCTCCTCTCGATGTTGGCCTGAGGCGTGGTGTGAGACTAACCGGACTGGATCACGTGTATTCATGCCTGATATAAAGGGCAGAAATAAGGCATTAAGTATAAACCGAGCATCGTTGCTCCTGGTTCCTCGACGGTGTATTTGTGAGGTATCTGCAAGTATCATGCAGAAAATACGGCGGAATCTAGACTAGTTCCAGATATGGCGACAGTCAGTCCAAAATCGAGTTCCATCAACTGCGGGTTTGATCTGATATGCTCCGAGTGCTAGCTTAAACTACTTACTAGTACTACTCCACTAGAATAGGTGTCCAGGCACTTAGTTGGGTGTGGTATAGGTAATTAAAATGAGCTATAATACAGTACATAAGAGCAGATTGCAGTTCTACTGTGCAAACTGGGACTAGCCAAGTATGGAAACGTTACAGGCCAATAACTATTAGATGGATAGTCATCGCTGACTGGTGAAGGCGCTTTTTCTTTCCCAACGCCAATAGAACACAGGGGTATTGCTGTTATTCGAAGATCGCGGAGGCATAATGTCGTGAATGTGGCAATAGGTATCAATTGTGGTCGTCAAATTTGCGTACAATATGTGTCGTGCTAGACTTTGTATTCGCTTCGCTTCGGCAGAGTCCATGGTTGCGGGCAAACCACCTATTTCCCATTAGACCAGGATTTCAGAATGTAGAGACTGTATCAGGTGTACGCACTTCGCCCTCGCTGTAGGCCCAAAAATACACCCCCACTCCAATCAGGTAGTATATCGCAGGGTCTGTTCCCTGGTAGAGGAGCATGGAGAGCAGAGCGCTGAGGGGATAGAGGATCAATCGAAACTCAATGCTGCGGTGTGGTGGAGATCCCGCGAGGTATTTCAATGGCCATTCCCACGCAATGCAGACGAGGCCCATGAGGAGGTTGAGAATCTGCAGGACCGGGATCGGGTTCACGGCGCCGTTCAGATTGTCTGTCATGAAGTCCCAGAATACCTTGGGCCAGATGAAGCCCTCGATTGCGCCGCCTATTTGGTCTGTCCATGGAGATACCCAGATTAGCTTTGTCCTGGCAATTGGGGGTTTAAGCAAGTCCACCTACAGGCAGAAGCTGTGAGGATGATAAGGCGCGCCCAATGGTTTTTAATAAGCCGTCCCATGATGGGTTAAGTTTATGTTATGTCACACAGTGGTCGAGTCTCAAGCGTCTTCTGTCCCGCGAAAGAGTCGGTGCGATGCGGTAGTTTCCCCATAAACACACTGATGGCTTGAGATCGTTACAAAACGCCACTCGGCCACCCACTCAGTCAATGAATGATGTTTTATGGTATCCTCGTTCCAAATGACATGGTAGATAGATCGGTGGGAGGCAAGGTTCGTAAAGTTTCCCCCGGGGGGGCTGCGTAAAGAGGATGGGATGATGTAGCACAGATAAGCTTCAAGTCACCAAGTCACTTCGTGGGAATTGGTGCAGCCTGGCTTGGAGAAAGCAGCATGGAACAGCAATGCCATGGTGGAGGGGAAAGACCTGGAATACATAGCTGTCGGCGCCAAACGAGACGACCACCTGATCGGCCGCTTCTTCACAATAGGCCGACGCAGCGGCCTCTCCTCCTTGTGATTAGTATTGTGATACGTGGATTCGTTTTAGCAACCGCTTCCTGCCCTCGACCAATGGAGACCATTGCATTGTCGGAGCAACTGATCCCCTCCCGACTTCCTCACGGCCAGGGCCGCTGATTGGGGGTGGATGCCCGGACCGTGCGAATAATCCTGGGAGCTTTGATCCCGGAGGCCCCAGTCGGGCGCTTCCCAGCCCCAGGGCCGCCCAGTCAGAGGCACTACTTCAGCACTAGCGAGCGACGGGGTGTGACGGTGGAGCGGCCAATGCATCGCTGTCACTCCCATGTTCCGGCTGCCAACCGTCCTGGCGAACTATCTTGTGAAGACTCGAGAAGCGGGGGAACTTGTCGCGTCCACTTTGTGTCCCTTGGGCGCCTACTGATGCCACCCAGCCAGAGTTTGATGGGCGTGGTGATCCCAGTACTAGATCATTATTCCCCGTACGGAACGGCCTGGGATTCGTTGCCTCGGAAATCAGGCCTGAAACCCTTCCTGTTAGTTAGTTACGGTTTAGGCTGTGACAAACAATAAAAACCCTCCGTACACGGCCGTTAAATACCCGCTGCCAGCCCCTCGGATCAACGCCTATTTGAAGGTCTACCAGACTCTTCCTGAAGATAATCAAGAATTCAACAGGATATGGGGAATGCATGTAACTCAGCTCGCCCGTCTTTTTACCTATCTCCGTCTGGAGTAATAATAGCACCGTTCCCACCCGCATGGTCCAAGTCCCAATCGGACTCTCACAAAGTGTGATGAAAGCCTCAACCGTGCAGAGGCCAAGAACTTTAAGCCTGCCTCGGGAGTCGGAACTGTCTTCTGATCCCTTCCGACGCCAAGGACTCACTGTCAGAAATATCTCGCAGCATCCCCTCCCGGGACCCGACCCCGGGGGGTGCTTCTGTTTTCTGATTGGGAATGGTACCTGAATCACGGCTATCTTGGCCAGGAATCAATATGGTGTTGGTGCTTCAGTCACATCAACCAACTGCAATAGTAAGTTAAGAACCGACCAATCTCTATTATGCAAACCCAACGACAGAGACACAAGATAGCAAAATAAAATCTCTATTCTATCTAAATCTTTGATGCCCTCTCAGTCCTAGGCGCAAAATTCGAACCAGACCCGTTGCTAATTATATCCACAATCTCATCCACGCTCTCTAAAATCCAAGTGTTCCCCTCATCACTAGCCAACCACCTGGCTCCCTCCTCCGTCTCACTATCACTAACCCAAGTCCCATCATCCACAGCTTTCCGAAGTCCAAATATGTGCGATGTCACCTGAGGTCCCACCCCCGTCTGCGCACGCAGACAAGCAACCGCTATAATAGACGTCGCTAGTCGTCCCACGCTGGCTCCTGTATTCCGCGCCGGGTCTGAAAGCAGCGCCCCGTAGTTTCCGTTGAGGATGTGAACCGGCAAGTCTGGATGTGAGCCCGCGAGCTTATTGTAGAGCTTTGTCTCGAAGGGCCGGTAGATCGAGTCCCATAGCCTCTGGCCCCGGGAACAGATCTCTTGGATGTTGTCGGCGGTTGGGGCACGTGTAGGCGTTGTCGATAGCTGGGCGCTGACGGACTCCGGGAGGCTGGCTTTGAAGGCATTGAGACAGTTGATTGTTCGCGGGATACCGTTAAAACTGATACATTTCAGGCCGACTTCGCGCATAAATTCAGCAGTCGCGACGCTCTCCGGGGCGGATTGGGACGTGCTCGCAAGCCGGTAAAGGGCTGTAAGGGACTCGGGCGAGTTTATTGTAATAGTGGTGGCTGTCTGTGAGCAGGAATTGCCTAGGTTAGCTTTATTTATCTATCTGGTAACACCTCCCTTTCTCGGTTGGGAGAAACTTACTGAGAGAGCTAGCCATGACGATTGGGAGAGACTTTTTGATTGCGCTTGGTGCTGGATCTTCTTATATACAGACTCGATATGGCGGGGTGCAGGGACCGTGTGCGGGCGGGCTGCCGGACTGTTGATCAACGCCTTGAGCGGGGAGGATAATTTGGACATCTTAACTAAAGGACCTGCCTGGTCGTGGGCTGGGGCAAGGAGGACCGTAAAAATTGTATCAATAATACAGTTGTATTGCTGTCTTAAAAGAATCAAGCCTTGGGAGCAACTTGGGCGAGAAGGCGTTTAACCTCCTACTCCGCACGCGGGCCGGCGCGGAAGATAACAACATGTTGCACATGACCTGCCACATGTTGATCACGTGGTCTTGGGCATAAGTGGGTCTGTCACATGACAGCTTTGTTATGCGGCATACTGTGGAATTCATTCCGCGAAAGGGCTCTTGCTCATTGGTGGATGGCCCCTTCCGGCATCTCCTCTGTATCCTTAGTACAAAGTCATCTCTCCATTTCTCTATGATGTACTCCGTACTCCGCACTCCGTACCCGTGCGGGGTCCCCTATTCATCATGCGTTTGGCCGGACGCAAAAACTGCGCGTATACAATGATCCAAGTATCTTATTGATCGGCAGGTCCCGGGAGGTGTATAAAATCCTGTTACCGCCTTTCCCCCCCTGCTGGCTGCCTTCAAGTACCAATTACAATAATAGCGAGGGTTTACTGTAGAGAACGTAATGATTTGTGGCTGGGAATATTGGCTTTTATCTCACGGTTCTCTCTCTACCCCCGCAATCCCTTTTGGTTACCCCTGCAAACATTGACTGTGTTACCGCCGCTACGCGATTATTTGAATCTTATTCTCATATTTAAGGTTGAAGGCGGCTAAAATGGACAACAGGTTAGAAGTGGCAAGGGGCTAACTGTCAGGTCTAGAATGATGATATAATAAAGGTCTGATTCTATGATACTGCTGCGCAGGCAGTTGGGCTATATAGACATAGAATCAGGCAATAATCAGGTATATATAAAGTTATGTATAAGGCTATATATAGGCTGATCCAGATTAATCAGAGATTAAAAAACTAAATCTTATTCTATTATTATATTAAGTCTTTATTTTATTTAATATATTCTCTTTAGTCTGCAAAGACTACAATTTCTAGTAGTAAATATTAATATAATATTAAATTAATTTTTAAATATAGTAATTTTAGCAGCGGGATAGCTAATTAGCTTGATTAATTAATTCTAATAATCTAATAAATTTTATATAATTTTAAGATATTAATAACTTAGTAAGATTATCAGCAGCTATCTTATTTATAAATTATTAATATATATTAATTCAGCTGTTCTAAATCTTCTGGCAAAGCTAATATTAATAAATATTAATATAATAAAGATAGATTATTATATAAAGTTTTTTATTAATCAGGATTTAAAGTATTTATTAATTATTATAATTAATTAATATAGTATAATCAGGATTAAATCTAATAATATTAAAAAAATATCTTTATTAGAATATATTTTTTATAATTTTTAATATTATAAGTAATTCGGCTTTTATTATTAATATAATTATTATTTTTTATTTACTTGCTTACTAATTAATAAATTTTTTATATAAATAATATATATAGTCTTCTAAGAATTGCTGATTTTTAAGATTTATATAAGCTATATTATTAATAATTTTAATTATATTTTTTTTTATTTTTTCAGAAAGTATTCTTTTATTTTTAATAATATCTAAATATTAAATATATCTATCTTATATATTTTAGAGATACTAAAATAAATAATTTACTATTTTCTAATATTTCAGCTCAGGATTGATTATAAATTTGACTAAATATAATATTATTTTTAAGATATTAGAATATATTATCACAGCATTGAATTGCGCGGATTTAATCTTCTGTGAATAGCTAAGAATCTGGCTCTTTGTGGCCTCTCCGCTGTTACCTTGCTGTTTCAAAAGTTCCAGATAAACCATATATTCGAGGCTTTGAAGCCTATAAGAAATCCAATCCACGCACGTGATTTTAACTTAGCTAGTTTAGATATTATAATCTTCTGTATATATATTCTATAATTTATTATTTTAAGATTACTTAGTAAAGACTTTATTCTATATATTAATTTATATAAGATCTTTTAGAATATATTATTTTTTAAGATAGATATTTAATTTAAGATATATATAGTAATTATATATAGAAATAGCCAGAGATTAACTAATAGTCTAGATCTGATTTAAATTAATCTTATTATTTTTATTAAGAAAATTTTTATTTATTTAATCTTATTATTCTGCTCAGATATTTTATAGATTAATTTATCTCTTAAGAAACTAATCTTATTCTATAATTCTTTATATCTATCAGCAAGAAATATTTCTTAATTTAAGAATATAATTTTTAATATATATTTAAATTAATTCTTTATTTAATTTATTAATTCTCTAATTATATTAATAATTTCTTGCTTGCTGATAATATTACTGATAATATAATAATTAATTAAATTATTAATAAAATAAAGAATATATTCTTTAATATTAACCGCGTGATTAAAAAAGATTAGATTAAAATAAAAATATTTAAATAATTTTTTAGTAAATATTATTAATTATTTTAATATTTATTTATTTATTTTACTAAGTCTATATATCTTATAAATCTCTATTAATTCTTTAATAATTTTAATATAATTAGCTAATTCTTTAAGATATTAAATAATATTTTTATATATATATCCAAGATAATTATACTAGATTTTTTTAATAATTATTATCTAATATAGCTTTGCTAATATAAGTTTCTAAATTTTTTTAATTATTATTTTATTTTTAGCAGTATAATTCTCTGCTATTATTAATATTATAATCTATTTTTTAATTTTATTTAATAAGTTTTTTTTTTAAAAAAATTATATTTAATAATTATTAGATTAAATAATATATAATAAATATAGACTTTTTTTCTAATCTAATCTTCTAGATATTTTATATATTAATAAAAATAAATATCTACTCTGCTTATTCTTATTATAAAGATAATATTAATATATATTCTAAAAATATAGATAATCTTTTATAAATTAATCTATATTTTTAAATTATTATTTTTTAATATCTTTACAGTAACTATATTATATTCTAGAATTAAAGATTTTAATTTATTTATATATATAAATAATTCTGATAGTACCGCGCAATATTTAGTAAAATAGCTTTAATTATTATAGATATAAATATCTACTTTTATATCTATAATTTATAAATTATATAAATAATAAGAAGTCTCTTTAATAATTTATATAACTTTATTTAATATAATATTATTAGTCTTTTCTCTAGTAAATATTAATATAATTATTTTTTTATTTTTTATATTATCTTTCTGAGCTGTTTTAATAACTTAATTTATTATTATTTTTATTATAAATAATCTTTTTATATTTATTAAATCTTCTTAATAATCTTCAGTTTTAAGATTTAATTAAATAAATACAGTAATTTAATAATATAATAATATTTCTTAAATTAATATCTTATTTTATAAAGATAATTTTTTAAGATAAGTTATTTCTGCTGCTTTAATCTCTTCTAATCTTTTTTAATTATTTAATCTTTTTTAATTATATTACTAATTTCTTAAAATATATCTAGAATAAAATATATACTTTTTTAATTTATTAATTATATTTTAATATATTTAGAAAACTTATTAATTTCTTTTTTTAATAAAAATTTCTTATTTTTTTATAAATTAAATTATTTAGATACTGTCCAGGCTTCTATATATTTTATTATTATTAAAAAAAAATCTAATAATTCTTTTATTTTATATATATTAATTATATTAAGATTCTTGGCTTTAATAATAATTTTATTTAATATTTTTAATTATATTTTTATATTAATATATTATAAATTACTGCAGATTTTTTTATAATATTATTTATAATTATTTTAAAATATTAAATCTAATATTTAAAAATATTTCTGCAGAATTTAAAGTTTTTTTTATAATTTTTTTATTTTTTAAATCAAAGAATTAAATTTATTAGTAATTAATTTTATTATTATAAAATTAATTTTTCTAATTATCTTAAATATTAATTAAATAATAATCTTTTTTTTCTTATAAATCTTTTTCTTAATTCTGTACAGCAATTTCTTGCTAAAATCTCTAAAAAGATTATTATTAATTATATTAATAATAGCTAAGATAAATACTTTTTTATTTATAAATATAAATATATTCTAATCTGGATTAATATATTTCTAAATATTTAGCTAATATATTCTAGCTATAGTTTTAATATTTTTAATTTATTTTTTTTAGTTATATAGTGTCAACAATATGGGCAGACTCGCCAGTTCGCTGCCTAAGGCTCATTAATTTGCGGCCTTAGATTAGTTAGCTGTCTTAGACTATTAGTTAGCAGACTAATAATTTTAAGTTCTGTCTATCCCGCAGTAAAGCAAGAGATCTTATTTTTATTAATTATTTTAGTCTTTATTTAATTACTAATTCTATTATTCTCGGCCCTATTTTATTTATATAATTTTTATATAATTTTTATATAATTTTATATATTTTTATATATTTTTAATAGTCAATTAGCTATAAATATAAATAAAAAGATCTCTTAATTTTTAATTAATTTTTTAATAAGTTTTAATTAAATTAAATCAGCTTTTAGTCTTTTTCTAATCTTTAATTTTTTTTATTATTTTTATTATTTTTTTTTTATCTTTTTTTTATTTTTATCTTACTTTTATCTTACTTTTATATCTAATTTATATAAGAAAATAAGAGTTTAATAAAGTCTTTCTAAAAAATCAGAGAAAAATTCTTATTTAATTATCTAATCTTTAATTTTTTTTATTTTTTATTTCTTTTATCTTTCTCTTATTTTTATTTTACTTTTGTATTTAATTTATATAAGAAAATAAAAATTTAATAAAGTCTTCTTAAGAAAAATTCTTACTTCTTAAAAAAAATTCTTAGTTATAAATCTGATTATATTCTTATATTAATTTTTTATTAATATCTCTAAGACTCTTTATATTTTTTTATTTCTTTTATTTTTATTTTATCTCTGACTTAAAATTTATATAGAAAATTATAGAATTTTTAAATAAAAAATAAAATTTATCTAAATTCTTAAATTTTTTTAATTATTTCTTTATTATATCTTAAAATCAGCAATTTAAGAAAGTTTTTATTATTTTTAATAATTAATCTAATTAATTTCTTTGGATTAATCAAATTTAATTATTTACTATTAATAAAAATATCTGAAAATATATAAATCCAGATTTATTTAAGAAATCTAATTATTTTATTAAGTCAGTTACTATATTTATTTCAGACTTTAATTATTATATTATTTTAATAATAAATCTTAATAAATCAGATCGCCTTCTATATCAAGAAATTATAAATTAATTTAATTATTAATTTAAAAAATAGAAGAAAATTATCTCTGGACTAGTCTCTTTAAATTTATTAATAAATTCTATATTAAGCAAGCAAAATTAATATATTATACTTAATTTAGAAAAATTCTATTAAATTTTATAAATTCTAAAAAAAAGAATTATCTCTATTAATCAGTCTTATATAAAAGAAATTATTAATAAATATTATAAGTTATAATTCTCAGAAATAAAGAATTCTATTAAGAATTATATAATTTAATAAAAGCTTATTTATTTAGAAATAATAAAACTATAAGGGTGCGTGTTGAGATAGTGTGAAGAAAGTATATCTATTGCGAAGTCAAGATAGTGTCTGTATTACTTAAAGTATTATTACTAGTCTTCTATCTAGCTTCTCTCGCGGATGATATATCCGTGAGGATTCTATGAGTTATATATTATACTAGCATAATTACTTCGCGAGGGACTGCCTCCGCAGCATAGGCATTCCTCGCGATATTTTATATCGCGAGGATTATAAGGATTACTATCCTTACAAAAACTAAAATTAAGCAAGATTACTAGTCTTATTTAAATAATCTATAATTTTCTTAAATTAGTTCAGAAAATAATAAATAATTTTATAATAATTTAATAATTAAAATTAATTAATAATAAGAATAATTAGAAAGAACTATCTGAGTTTCTTAAGATAATATAAAAAATATATAATTAGATTTATCTAAATTTTTAAATTAGATAATCTATTAAGCTAGTTAATAATAATAATAATAGAATTAGTTATATCTTCTTTTAAGATTTTTCAGATAATTTTAAATCAACTGTTTTAATAACTGTTTTAATAACTAAGTTAAAATAAACTTTTTAAAATAATAAAATATTAATAAAAAAATAAAGATTTAAGAATCAGCTCTGCTTATATAAATTAAATAAGAATAATAGATTTTATAATTTTAATAATTATTTCTATATTAATAAAAAATTAAGAGATTCTGAATAAAAGCCTGAGATTAAAATCTTAAATTATTTTAAAAATATTTTTAAAAATAGCTCTAAACTAAGATATTTCTTTAAATAATATTATCAGACTTACTAAATATTATCTTTATTTAAGAAAAATAACAAAGTAATTAATAAAGCAGAAAAGATCTTTTTAATAATAAATTAATAAACTATCTATTTAGAATAATTATTAATATTCTATTTATTTTAATAAGCTTTTAATACTACTTTAGATAGCTATATCTATAATTTCTTAAATTTCTTTATTAATTATACTTCTATTATAAATAAAAATAGATTAATAAAAATAGAAGATACTATCTTAGTTATTTAAGACTATAAAATAATTATTTTTTATCTTATTTATTTAAATAGAAAAGATCTATATTTTAAATTCAAAAAAATAATTTATATTTCTTAATTTTATATAAATATTCTCTTAGCTGCAAAAGCTGATAAAAAGAAACTATTTCTAAATAAAAAAAATAGATTTCTTAAATAGATAGATAAAACTCTATTATATTAAATTAAAAAAATCAAAGAAATATATTATATTTAATAAAAATAAAAATCTAGTTTTATTATAATTATTATTATTAAATTAAATTAATTAACTATCTCAGACTTATCAGTTTACAGCCTTAAATTAATCAAACTCTCAGAATATTAATATATAATATCTAAAATAGCCAAAGAATAATATAAAAAATTAAAATATTCTAATAAAAAAGCTTTAAATTATCTAAATAATTTAGTTCAAAGAATTAATATTACTAATTTACTAAAATAGACTAGCTTAGATAAGCTAAACCAAATTAAAAAATATTTTATATATAAAATTAGTTAATTAAAAAAATAAATTTTAAGATAAAAATTTAAAAAAAAAGTCAGATATTTAAATTAATTTATTAGAACTTGATTTATATAATAAATAAAATTAATAAATAGAGATATATTAATTATTTTTATTATTTTTATTTAAAATTTTATCTAGAGCAAGCTCTAACTTCTAAATCAGATATTTTAGAATTAATTATTAATATAATTTAATTAATTATTAATTAGTTTAAGATAATACTTAAGAGATTTTATTCTAATTAGAACTAAAATCTTAATATTTTTCTAATCTAGACTAGTATTAAAAATCTACTAATTAATTATTTATCAGTTTATTAGTCAGAGTAAAATCTATATATAAAAAAATCCAGAGCTCTAATTATTTTTAAAATAAGAAATTTATTAATTAATTTAGGACTTTCTATATTTTTATAGTCTGAAATAATAAATTTAACTATTTTTATTTTAAACAGAATATTAAATAAATAATTAAATTAAAAAATATTATATAAAATTATCTAAAAAAGTCTTTTATAATTATCTAAGAAACTAGATATTTTCTATTTAAGAAAATATAGATTATATATCTATACTTAAATTAGTAATTTATTTAAAAAAAATAAACTAGAGCTCAGAGCTCTAATTAATTATTTAATTAACTATTAAATAATTAATATTTAGTAGATCTAGATATCTATTTTTAAAAAAATAATTTCGGCTTGTAATATTATTTTTAATAAAAATTTTAATTATAAATAATATACTGAATTAGAAAATCTATTAATAAAATAAAAAATAATTAAATTAGTTAATTCTATTTAATTAAAATAATTAGATATCTCTATTTCTGAAGAATCTAAAAAATCTAATATAAAGAAGAATTTTTTTAATTCAGAAATATTAAAACAAATATCTGAATTTTTATTAGATAATTAATTAAAATAAGATCAGTTAGTAATCTTAGATTAGTTAATTATTAAATTAAGCTAGTTAGCAGTTTTAAATAATTAGTTAAATATCTTATAAAATAATAATATAATTATAGAAGATTTATTATTTTTATTATTTAATTTATCTTTTTTACTGCCTCAGATTCTTATTAATAATTTAAATATTAATAAACTGATTAATAAAACTGAGTTCTTAGATATTAAATTAATTAAAGATCTGAAATAGACCCGCTCAGAATTATTTAATTCTAATTTTAAAAAAACTAGACTTATTCTTTAAATTATTTAAATAATAATTAATTATATTAATAAAAATAAAATTCTTTATATTAATTTCTTATTACTTTTATCTCTGTTTATTAACTAGCAAGAAATAAAAAATTATATATTTTTAAACTAATTTACTCAGACTGCCAAAACTAAAATTAATTAATTAAAAGCTTTAAATACTTAGAATATATATTTAATTTATAAAACTAATAGAACTGAAGTATTACTATTAAAATAGATATTTTTATATAAATTTAATAAAACTAATTATCTAACTAATTTTAAAATCTAAATTTATATTAAAAATAATTTATAGATATCTGATTAATTAAAAATATATACTAGTATTCTTATAGTCAGATTTATATAGATTTTTTTAATTTTAATTACTGTGTTTAATCTGGAAATTAATTAACTAAATATAATTATTATCTTTTTTAATAGTCTTATTAAGAAGAAAATCTATATAGATCTAATTTCTGAATTAGAAAATAAATAAATAGTTTTTTTATTATAAAAAGCTTTATATAAATTAAAATATTTATTATTTTTTTAATAAAATACTCTAAAACAGAGACTAATAGTCCTAGGGCTTAAGTTTATTTAGAAAGATTAATATATCTTTATTAATAAATTTATAATTTTAATAATTTTTATAAATAATATAATTTATATATTTTATAAATTAAATTATTAAAAATTTAATAAATTTAAGTAAGAATTAATAATATTATTTAAATTCAAAGATCTTAAAGAGATTAATTTATTTCTTAATATTTAAATCTTATATAATCGTCTAAATAGAAAGTTGTGGATTTAATAATTAAACTATATTAATAAAATTATTAATAAATTTAATTTAGAGTAAAGAAAAAGCTCTAAATTCTTACTTTTAAGTAAGAAATTAATAAAAAATTTATTTTATCAGACTATTATTAATTAAATTTATAAATTTTAGTAGAAAGTAGAATCAGTTCTATATTCTATAGTTTAGACTAGATCTAATATTATTAAATTATATTAGTTAATTTTAGAATATCTAATTAATCCAAGCCCTAAATATCTCAGAATTATAAATTATTTAATCTTTTATTTAAAAAAAACAAAGAACTTAATTATTAAATTTAGCTCTAGCTCTATTTTATTTTAAATAATTAATAATACTAGTTTTGCTAATAATCAAGATTATACTAGTTTAATAAAATATATTATTTATTTATTTAATAATTTTATTAATAAGCTAAGCAAAAAACAGTATTATATAATTTTTTTAATTATTAAAACTAAATTATTAGCTCTAACTACTACAGCTAAATAATTTCTTTAATAAAAAAGATTTTTTAAATAAATAAGATTTAATTCTAATTAATACTTCTCTATATTATATAATAATTATTAAATAGTTAAAATTTTTACTAATAAGAATTTTCTATTTTGAACTAGTCTAAAATATAATAATATTATTAATTATTAATTAAGACAAGAAGCTCTGAATAAAATAATTAATATTTAATAAATATTTATTAATAAAATATAAGCAGATAATTTAACTAAGCAGTTTCTTAATCAGAAATATACTTAATTTATTAAATAATTAAATATAATAATTTATTAAATTTTATTATTATTATTTTCTATTTTTAGTAATTTATTTATTTCAGTTTTTCTGATATTTTATCTTATCAAAACTGCGGGAATATATTAATAATATAAATAAATTTATTAATTTACTGTCTAAGACTTATTAGTTTACAGTCTTAGATTAGTTGACTATCTTAAATTATTAATTAATAGACTAATAATTCTAAGTTCTATCTATTCTATAGCAAAGTAAAAGATCTTATTTTTATTAATTATTCTAATCTTTATTTAACTACTGATTTTATTATTCTCAGCCCTGTTCTATTTATATAATTTTTATATAATTTTTATATAATTTTATATATTTTTATATATTTTTAATAGCCAATTGATTATAAATATAAATAAAAAGATTTCTTAGTTTTTAATTAGTTTTTTAATAAGTTTTAATTAAATTAAATCAGTTTTTAGTCTCTTTCTAATCTTTAATTTTTTTTATTATTTTTTTTATCTTTTTCTTATCTTTCTTTTATCTTTATCTTACTTTTATCTTATTTTTATATCTAATTTATATAAGAAAATAAGAGTTTAGTAAAGTCTTTCTAAGAGATCAGAGAAAAGTTCTTACTTAATTATCTAATCTTTAATTTTTCTTATTTTTTACTTCTCTTATTTTTCTCTCACTTTTATCTTACTTTTGCATCTAATTTATATAAGAAAGTGAAAGTTTAATAAAGTCTTCTTAAGAAAAGTTCTTACTTCTTAAGAAAAGTTCTTATATAGTATCTTTAATATTATAAAAATTTTTAAAATATCTATTATTCTGCTTATTTATATAACTTTATAATTTTCTAATTAAAAAGTATAATTAATCAATTAATTTAATTAATTAAAGATAATTTAATAATTTAATTAAAAACTTCTTTTAATAATAATATAAAATATAATTAAATAAAATAACTAATCAGGCTTATAACTATCAGATCTAGAATAATAATATAATAAAAATCTAATTCTATAATATTGCTGCGCAGACAGTTAGATTATATAAATATAGAATCAGATAATAATCAGATATATATAAAGTTATATATAAGATTATATATAGACTGATCCAGGTTGATCAGGGGTTGAAGGGCTAAATCTTGTTCTGTTATCATGCCAAGCCCTCGTTCCACTTGATACTAACTAAGTCGGATTAGCAGCAATTCTCGGCAATATTATTATTATTATTAGTACTACTACTACTACTATGGAAGATGAATAATAATCCAATCCACATGGCCCTTCTCCGCAGCGATCTCTTACGATTCGAAAATTAAACACCCCGTTACGGAGTATCTGCCACCCGGATCTGGGGAGCTTTCTCCGCATCAGGCAGGTCGACTCCACCAGCCCTAAAAAACTGCCTTCCCTTGGCCCGCTACACCCCACTACTCTGGTGGATCATCTCTATCATCCGCCAATTATGATCCCAGCACGAACATCATGAACATCTCAAAAAGTAGACTACCTTCGAGAATCGAATGGTTGTCGTCGCCGTGCCTTTTCAATCGTCAAGCTTTTCTCCACCACGCGTCAACGGATCTTCACATTATGTCGATCCCCCGCCTTTGAGAGCCCTGATGCGACGAGTGACTTGGATCCTATGCGGCGGACTGGCCTACTTATTTAAGTAGATAACTTATCCAACCCCGAGAGTCCTCACAATCTTGATTTCTTCTCTGCCATCTGCCTGCCTTCTTGAACCCTCAAGATGACCACCACCCACAATAAATCCTCCACCAATAACCCGGTCCCCGCCGCCCCTTCCTCAACCGACGACTCTATCGACCCAATTGATTCCTCCACCATTGACTATGCTTCCTACGGAGTGAGCCACGTTGAATCGTCGAATGCCGATTATGGCTCCTTCGGTCCCCTCGCGCATGTTGACACCGCGCAGACCCAACTCCCCGCGTTTGGCGGCGAGCTGCAACCCGGTCTTTGGCGGCCTCCCAAGCGCCGGATGGCGAATCCCGCCCCGTTGGGTCTGTGCGGATTCGCGCTGACAACCTTCCTCCTGGGAACCATCAACATGCAAACGCGCGGCATTACCGTACCTAATATCATTGTCGGTCCGGCTATGGCGTATGGAGGTCTAGTACAGTTGCTAGCTGGCATGTGGTAAGATTAAACCCAACGCCTTGATTTGGAAAAAAAAAAAAAGAGTAACCATGACTAACTATGCATTTTTCTTAGGGAAATGGCCGCCGGAAATACCTTCGGCGCAACGGCCCTATCGTCCTACGGCGGCTTCTGGATCTCTCTCGCCATGATCTTCATACCGGGCGGATTCAACATCCAAGCGGCGCTCATCAAAGCCGACAATGGGAGCTCCGTCATGTTCTACGATTCCTTCGGGCTGTTTCTTATGGTTCGCTCTCCCCTTTTCCACCTTATGCACTTTCCCCCCGATGCGAAATACTAATCTTCATTCTAACCCTAGGGGTGGTTTATATTCACATTCATCCTGTGGATCTGCACTCTCAAGTCCACCTTTGCGTTCAGCATCCTCTTCTTCCTTGTCGACGTTGCCCTCCTCCTCCTGGCTATTGGTTACTTGCACCGCGATGGACAGGACGCCCCCAACGAGCGGGTCATCAAAGCAGGAGGTCTGTTTGCCTTGCTTGGGGCGTTTGATGCCTGGTATATCGCTCTGGCGGGTCTTCTGGACGATAGCAATAGCTTCTTCCTCATTCCCGTGTTCCATTTTCCCTGGTCTGAAAAGGGGAGGGAGTCGCGCCGGCAGATGGAGTTGGAGAAGCAGGCGAGTGGGGTTTGAAGGGGAAGGGGGGCAAGTGAAGCGATTCGCTATGATGGTTGGGTTTGTGTTGGTGGCTACTGGCTAGTGGGTGGGATAACCGTAGAGTTCCTTTTTTCTTTTTTTTTTTTTTTCAAGTTTGTGCCTTTACTTTCGCGGTACCGAACCATTGATTGGCCGTACCAATAGATAAATACATGGAACTGGATTCCAGCATATCCCAGGCGAATAGAACCTCTCCAGCATAGATATTAAATTAAAAAAAATCAGCAATTTCTTTGGCTATGACGGTCCCAGAACCGCTGGATTGCCCGCACGCAGGCAAAAAGCTAAAGGCTAATAATCTTCTCAATTTGTCCACAGATGAGTGGTGGATACATCACTAGTAGACCTAGAAAGTGAGATTCAATAATAGTAATTGCCCCAGGGTCCCGCCACCAGGGCACGATCCAATCAATTTGATATCGATAGATTCATCCGTGGTAGGGTAGTTGCCCCCAAGGGTTGAATATACTATAATTTGATTCTTTCAAGGATCATCTCACGCGCGTGGCACTAAGCAAATCCCCCCGCATGACGTAGTTAGTAGAGGGCGTGTTCCGTAAGGCCCGCCGTGCGGGGTAATAATCCAGAGTAACTAGTTAACTATCTAACTAGTTACTCCAAACACCCCCATAGTCACATCACATGACTATCCCGCCGAATATTATCACGTGATTGCTCACGTGCGTTCCCTATCCGATAGGGGGAAGGCAACTCATCCGATCGTATCGTTGGGGTGTTTGCCATCCATCCGTCTTGGCCTGTCGGAATTGGGTGGCGGATGTTCCGTAACAGAGGGAGTAGGATTTGAATAATTACAAGACCTTGGGGGGCGCGTATACAAGCGTATAGACTTGGGTAAAGATGAATAAATATTTATATGCCATTTAGCGCGATTATCTGTAGAGTAAGTGGAAAGGAGGAGTGAAAAGTAGTGTTGTATGTGAGTGAAAAGTAGTGGTGTATGTAGAAAGGAGGAGTGGAGCAGTATGTCGGTAATGATAGTAAAGCAGCAGCAGCAGCAGCAGCAGCAGCAGTAGTAGTAGTAGTAGTAGTAGTAGTAGTATTAGTAGTAGTAGTAGTAGTAGTAGTAGTAATGGTATAAGACAGTGGCAGAAAGAAGCAAATTTGATAGGAATTGAATAATGTTCAATGTTAACAGGAGTAGTATACCTACCCGTAGGAACTAACTAAATAGAGGCCTCAAAATATGTATTTTGCAGAATTGGCCAATAAGAAGGCTGGTACAGAAGAAACCTGAAAGCGAAAATTACTATATATGTTGATTAGGGACTCCTAGAATTATATATATATATATATATATATTCTAAACGGGTTGGGTTTATTGTCTATCTTCAAAAGTAGTAGCATAAGGTTCAGGGTCGGATTTAGTATTTACTGATATGGGCTAAAGCTCAGTATAACCACCGTATAGTCTAAGAATCATCTCAAGAATCTTCAATCTACTAAGCCTTTCTGACATCCGGCTCATCCTTGGCGAAATCCTCCCAGCTCGCGCGATCTGCTCCATTCGGTCGACTGGCGCGGAAGAACCGGTTATCGACGCCATCGATGTCCGCAATGGGGCGGACCACCTCGATGTCGGCGTTGTAGGCGTGGGAGAACCAGGTCTCCGTGAGTGCGGCGGGACCACCGGGGCCCTCGTACAGATGCGGGAAGCCACGCTGCATGATCTTCAGCACGGTGGACGAGATGCGGTCGACACTGTCGCAGTGACGCAAGTTGAAGAAATCCGCCGGCTGCGCGGCGCGCATCTTGTCCTGCACGGCATCCGAGTACTTGCCCACGGCGAAGAGGAGGAGATCGTAGTGCATCAAGGACGCCTTGGCGTGGTACGAGCCGCCCTGGTTGGCGCGGTGGTAGAGACCGGTCAGCGCGGCAATCGCGCCCATGCAGCCGGTGCCGTAGTCGGAGATGGGGAACGGGGGCACCACGGGCGTTGAGAGACCCATGAATTCTCCCTGGGCCCAGGCGATCCCCGTCACCTGTACTTCGGATTAGCTGTCGCTCGAGAGATCTGATCCCGTCGACGGGGGCGTACTCACGCAGTCCGCGATCTGCTGCCAGCCGGGACGACCGGCCCATTCTCCCTCGTATCCAAAACAGTTCTCGTTCACGTAGACGTAGCCCTTTCCGCGCTTTTCTCCAAGAGCTGCCAGCGCGTCGGGTCCGTATCCCAGCTTCTCAAGGGCTCCCGGCCGGTATCCATCCACGAGGACATCTGCGTCGGCCAGCAGCTCTTCGAACTGCCGGCGCCCTTCTTCGGACTTCAGATCCAGGTCCGCAGCGTGCTTGCCCATGTTACCATCCACTTGGAAGAAAGGCACGTCGGACAGACTGGGGCTGGTAATCTTCAAGACATCCGCTCCGTACTCTGCCAGGATACGCGCAATGGTAGGACCAGCGATGATACGGCAGAGCTCTAGGACCTTGACTCCCTCCAGGATCCTCTTGCCTCCGCTGCGGCTAGCAGGGAAGGGCGTCGGGGGTAGATTGCCGCTCAAGCGGGTGACCTTCCACGGGGGCTCCTGCACGTTGAGTTTACCCTGGCAATACATCCATCAGTATCATCAATTATCCGTATTGCAAAGCACAGAATCCCGTACATGTGGCGTTTTGACGAAATCTTCATACTTGAAAGCCGTCACCCCGGCCTGTCTCCTCTCCTTATTCATCTCCTCCAACTCCGCCGCACTGAACTTCTGCACCTGGCCCTCGATCACTTGAATGATCTCTTCGTAATCCGATAAATCCGGCCGCTGCCCTTCCAAGCCGATCATGTTGAGCGTTGTCGTGGCCTCCAACGAGCCGTGGATGTGGAAGAACTCGTGCGGGTTCCTGGTCTTATAGAGATTCGCGGACATGCGACGGTAGCCATTCGACTGGGCTGCGAGCAAGTCCGTGTCTTAGAACACATCAGCCCAGGAGCCCCTCAAACCCCCCGTAACCACCAAACCTACCTTTCAGCTTCTTCTTGACCTCAGGGTCTAACTTTGATAGCCCATCCACCTTGGCCATGTACGCCTGGCACCCAAATGCCGTGGCCCGCTCCAGGCTGATCCTCACGTGGCGCTTTTGCGCAGACGGTCCGTATCCCAGATCCGCAATCGCACCGGCCACCAGCCCCTCGACACCCTTCAATGCCGCCAAGGTCTCGGTCTCCTTGAACGGAATCGGGTAGTAAATCTGGTCATGAGTAGACGAGAACAGCACGGCATCTTTCCCCTCCGCCACCTCAGCAGGCAGACTCAGACGCTCGGCCTGATCGCACAGGTACCTGAAGATACGACCCGCCTCGTGAACAGGCGAGTATTCGTCCGCCATCGTCGCCTTCATTGATCGATCTCTGATAGACGAGCTGAGCTGGAGTTATAGAGGATTGCTATGTGTACAGTCCAAAAAACACACTTTTCATTTCCAATCCCGCAGGTAGATCGGGAAGGGGGAGGAGGAGCGAGCTAGCTATAGCGAGGTCTGCGTAAACCGCGAATGAAAAAGTTATCTCGTATCGTATCGTCTGCGGGGATGTGGGGGACATCCAAGGAATATATATGCAACTGGCAGCTAGCTCAGGCTCAGCAGGCGAATTTCGGCAATGGGCGGAGGGGATATTGCGCCGGGTCTTATTCCGAGGGGCTAGTCGTCCGTCGGGTCAGGCTGGATGCACACACATGACTGTCTGTCGACCGATCGGCAGGCGAAGGCCGCTATTATTATTGTTATTGTGAGGGCTTGGGAGGCGAATCGAACCCCGCAGAAAAGCGAAGGGTTCCGAAAGGGATGGGGAGGCCTGTTTCGGATCGGAAGCGGAAGCGGAATCGGAAGGGGGCTTGGCTTGGCTGAGGTAAGTAGTATTATTAGTATTAGTATCCGGTCGGCCATGACCGTATATTTCTCTCCGCAGTGACTGTGGCGGTGTCGAGAATCTTCGCGACCGGGGCGTCCCGGTCCCGTCATATTCTACTGCGTTTCAGTACCGGATCTTCCTCACTCATCCTCATCCTCATAGACACACAGGGAGGGAGGCACACATATACATACATACATACATACAAGCTTCCTATTAACATCAAAAACCAGCGAACCGCGACCTTTCTCTCTTTCTCTCCACCGTCGAACATCCACACGAATGGGGGGGCCGTCGCGCCAATCAACCTGGCAATATCCTCGCACTGTCGCATTGCCTCCCTGTAGCATGCATCCCGCATCTCACTCAGCCTTGGTGATCGCGCGCGAGGTCGCGGTAATTGCCACGACGCCATGATAGAAGAATCAACTGGTTTACTGCGGTGAATGGTGAGGGGAGGGGGGGAGAGGCCAAAAAGAGAAAATACTATTAACAAAGCGGCATATGACAACTGGGCATCTATCTATCTATCCATCTATATAAACAACACAGCGTAACCCCATCATTCAAACCGTAACAAGCCATCACCCCCAGTAGCCACAGCCAACTCCTCCACCACGCCGCTCAAACCCCGCACGAGTCCCCTCACAAACTCCCCCTTATCCTCCCCCTCATTCTCCCACCCCACCACCCCCACATGGACCACCCCCGCCTTCACAAACGAAACAACCTTCATCGGCTGCGCCGAATCACCCGCCGGGGTGAGAAGATCCACCCCGCACTCCTTCCCCCCAAAGGACATGCTGTCCGCGTCGTCCCAGTCCTGGTGGTGCACGATGGAACCGAAATATCCAGACGCAGGTGCACTGTCACCATCACTCACGGAACTGGTGGTCCAGCCGCATTGCTCAGAAATCTTCTCGAAGCCGAGGAAGTCGTAGGATGAGGAGGTGGCGCTCTGGCCCTGGACGTATTTCAACAGGTCGAGTGCAGTCCACCCGGGCTCAAAGGCCACGCGCACGGGGGTGAGGGCGTAGCATGGCCCGTTGACATCTTCGATGTCGGATAACGGCAGATGCGGCGTGCGGCCCGACGTGACCGCCCCGAAGACGAGATCGGTTTGGTGCAGGGTGCGCGCGAGAAGAAGGGCCCAGGAGGCGGTGAGGAGGGTGGCTGTGGTGATTGAGTTTTGGATGGGGGTGGCGATCGAGGTGGGCTCGCTGATGAAGATGGCCTTTTTCGGTAGCATGGTGGGTTCGGTACCGGATGGGGATGGGGTGAGCGCGGAGCCCGTTAGGAGGTCCCGCCAGTATGCCTTTGCCGGGGTCTGGGTCTGCGGGGAGAGCGTGTGTGAGATGTACGCGCTGAAGGGCTTCGCCGGGCCCAGAGTGCCACTGTCACTGCCAGAGCCAGATCCAGTGGACGAATAGAGGGTGTTAAGGTCGGTCAGAAGGGCCGGGAGAGACACGCCGTCGTAAAGGGCGTGGGAGAGACCCAGAACGAGACAGGATTCTCCCGAGTCAGTGTCCTCGACGAGGAAGATGCGGACAAAGGAGGAGCCGAGTGGGAAGGGGGAGTCACTGTCTGCCGTGCAGAGGGTGCGGACGGACTCGCTCAGGTTTGACGTGGTCTGGTGGGTGGTGATCGAGGCGATGGGGTTGTCGAGGACGACTTGTAGGAAGGAGGTCCCGTGGGCGATGAATACCGTACGGAGGATCTCGTGTCTCTTGACGAGGTCATGGCAGGCACGAAGGAGACGTTCCCGGTCGATGGACTTCAGATGGAGCATTGTGTATTGGATCGAGGTCCGTGGCGGGGTGACAGTGGCGCGGATATCCAGGGCCTGCGAGTCGGTGACCGGGAGAACGTCGGTGATTGTCCAGGCCGGATCAGCGAGTTGAGGACGCACGGTGTCCAGGAAGGTGGGTAGATCAACGGGGCCGAGAGTCGAGAATGTCTTGTAGGGCTGGATCGTCGGGACAGATCGCAGGGTCTTGAGTGCCGTGGCTGCGTCGCCGAGACGCATCCGCTGGAAGATGTCTGCTACCGAGAGGCTGTGCCCTTGGCTTCGTAGGCTGGAAACCAGTTTCATCGCGAGCACGGAGTCGCCGCCGAGGCGGAAGAAGTTGTCGTCGACGTCGATTTGCTCAGGCGTCAGGCGGAGGACCTTGGCCCATGCCATCTGGAGGATCTTCTCGTTGGGGGTTAGGGTTGTCTGTACGGAGCTGGCCGTGCAGGCTGACTTGAAGCCGTCGCGGAGCTGGGAGAGGATGGACATTGGGATGGCCGTGGCGAGCTGGGTGAGGAGCGCGTGGCTGAGCAGGCGGTCGATGATGACATAGGCCGACGGGGCCATGTACGATGGGAGGCTGTCGGTGATGAACTTGTCCAGCTTGCGTAGGGCCACGGCGAGGGTGACGGGGATGGTGGCGCAGATGGTGGCCTCGAAGGGTTGCGAGCCCGCGCAGAGGATCTCGTGTGGGGACGGGATCAGCGCGATGTCGTTTCCGTCAGAGACCGGCTGTTCGATGAAGACCAGCAGCTGGGGATCCTCCGTGTGGGACACGGCTGCAGACGCGCGGATGTTCGACGGCAGATGCTTCGCGAACTGGGCCTCGATGTCGGCGATGTTGACGGGGTGGCCCTGCACAGACACGACGTTCTCCTTGCGGCCTACAAACACCAGACTGTTGTCCTCCGTCAGCTGCACCAGATCCCCCGTCGCCTGCACGCGGCCTGTCCGGCCAGCACAGGACGAACTGCCTGCCAGCAGCCACACAGGCGACTCCACCGTGTCGCCAGCCAGACCCCCCTCCAGCCAGAGCTCACCCACGCAGCCGATGGGCGACAGCAGTACCGGGTTGCGCGGGTCACACACCCACGGCACGACCACGGGGGGGTAGGACTGGCCCTGCTTGATGCCCTCGTCGGCGCGGAGTCGGTTCTGATGCACCGACAGCGGGGGGGTGGAGTTCCACCGCCAGATCTGGTTCAGCTCGGCCTCCGGAAGACAGGAGATCTCGTCGATGCGGCGAGAAAGACCGCCGCTCAGCTGCCTGACAGCCATCTCCAGCTGCACCAGGATGCGCTCCATCTGCGGCACGGCCACCAAGCTGCTGTCGAAACTGGCGCAGACGCGGAACCCGCCCTTGCGGATGCCGCAGGCCAGCATCAGAGGGTACGGGTTGAAGTGCAGCGCCTCGCGCACGACGTCGCCGAGCTGGAAGCCCAGCTCGCTGCCCACGTACTCGGGGTCGGGCTGGACCACGAGTCCGGTCGGCGCCTCGCAGGCGTGCTGCGCGTCGTGGCTGACCTTGCGGATATGCTGCATGCCCATGTGCTGGTACGGGGTGCGGGCCAGGATGCCCTGCTGCACGGCCTGCAGGAAGGACTCGACGGAGCCGGCACGGTGGATGTGGATGCGCACGGGGACGGTGGCGATCAGGGGGCCGACGATGCTGTCGACGCCCGCCAGCGAGATGTCGCGGCCGGTCAGCGTCTCCCCGAACACGACGTCGTCGTTGCCGGTGTACTGCGACGAGACCAGAGCCCAGGCACCGCGGATCAGCGTCGCTAGGGTGAACGGCGACCCGGACACCGTGTCGAGCGGGATCTGGTGCTCAATCAGGGCATCCGGGATGGGGAGATAGTCTCGCGAAGGCAGGCCAGGGAATTGCGGCCCGACGGCGCCCTTCAGTTCGCGACGCCAGAACTCCTCCATGGCCGTCTCGTCGGTGGCCCGCACGTACTGGACGAAGTCGCGCATCTGGGCCTGAATCTCGGGCTGCTGGCCCTGCAGGGCGTCGCTGACCTTCTTGAGAATCAGGGGTTCGGACCAGCCGTCGTACAGGACATGGTGGACGGTCCACACCATGCACCGCGTGCCGTCGGGCTGGGAGACGATGGCATATCGCGCCAGGCGATCGCCCAGGTTCATCTTCTCCGCGCGGTCCGCTTCGAGGTACTGCGCCAGATCGGTGGCCGACTTCCACGAGACGCCTTCCTTCAGGACGATCTGCTGGAGCCCGGGCTCTTGGAGCTGCGCGACGCGCGTGCGCAGGATCGGGATGGCGGCGGCGACGGCCTCCCAGGCCTTCTTCCAGTCGTCCAGGTCGACGTCGGACGGGATGGTCGACACGCGCTGCGCGACGTAGGCCTTGACCGACTTCAGCGAGAAGGTGAAGAGGGACTCCTGGGTGGGGGTGCAGGGGTAGATATCCTCGATGGCCTGTTGATCGAAGCCATACAGCTCGGCGGCCTCGCGGCACGCGCTGTCCTCCCCCTGGGCGATCAGCGAAAAGGCCGGCGTGACGGTCTCCTCGTCGACATCGCAGATGCGGACACAGCCGGCCATGGCCGACAGGGTGGGATGGCCAAAGGTGTTGGCGACGGACAGGTCGAGCCCCTGGGCGCGACACACCGAGGCCAGCCTCATGGCGGCCAGCGAGTCACCGCCGAGCGCGAAGAAGTTGTCGTGTGGCCGAATGGCGTCGGGCTGCAGCTTCAGGGTCTCACTCCAGGCCTGCCGCAGCCTGGTCTCCAACTCACTCAGGGCGCGGTCGGCGGTGGTGGCGGCGGCGTCCTGGTCCAGCAGCCTCAAGTCGACGGTGGCGCCAAACTGCCTCAGGCGCCTGCGATCGGTCTTGCCGGAAATCAGGACGGGGATGTGGCTGACGGGGATGTAGGCCGTGGGCACCATGTAGCGCGGCAACACCGTCTTGACCTCGGCGTCGGCGTCGGCCAGCGTCCTGCGCAGCGCCTCGGGGAACTCGACGGCGGTGATGTCGCCAGCCTTCACCGACTGCGATGCGACGAAGGCAATCAGCGTCGCCTGGCCGCCAGTCCCCTGCGGCACAATCACCTCGGCGATGACGGTCACGTCGGCCGGCAATCGCCCCTTCAACTGACTCTCGATCTCGCCCAGCTCGACGCGCTGCCCGCGCAACTTCACCTGCGTATCCTTCCGGCCCGCAAAGACAATCCCCGCCGAGCCATCGGGGTCGTACTTGCCCAGATCGCCCGTCTTGTATAGCCTCCCCTTGCGGCCCGCGAACCCCGCCGCCCCGCGCCTCAACCACGCCGGATCCTCGATGAAGGCCGCCGCCGTCTTGTCCGCATCGCCCAGATAGCCCTGCCCAACAATCGGCCCCTCGACCAGCAACTCCCCGACCGCCCCGACCGGCATGAGTTTCTCGTGGTCACTCGGGTCCACAATCCAGATCACCGCCCCATTCCCCGTGCCAATCGAGATGTAATCCCGCCCTGTCGCCGTATCCCCGTTCACCGTGCATCCAATGGTGCATTCGCATGGGCCATACCCGATGATGATCCTCGTGTCCTTCCCCCAGAGGGTGACATCCCTCGCGGACGCAGCCTCCCCGCCCAGTCCCAGCCCGGCCAGCGACGCGATCACGTCGGGCTCCAGGATCCGGGCCACGGACGGCGTGATGCCCGCGTAGTTGACGCGCATGTTCCGAATCACCCCGTTGATATCGTTCAGCCGATCCTCGTCGGACGGGATGCACAGACAGCCGCCGTTGGACAGGGTCAGTAGCATGCTGTCGATACTGACGTCGAACGCGTACGACGCAAAGTCCAGGACGCGGGAGTCCTCGGTATACCCGACCGCCTTGGCGCGGGGGATCGCGCTGCTGGTGTAGGTTTTGTGCGAGATCTGCACGCCCTTGGGCGTGCCCGTGCTGCCGGACGTGAAGATGAGGTACATCAGCGTATCCGCGGGCACCGGCGGCAGCTGCGGCGTCTCTTCCAGCCGGGGGACAGCCCCCTCCGGGAAGGCTTCCTCCTCCACGACGAAGAACTTCCCCTCCGGAAGAATATCCCGCGAGAGCTCCGCCTGGCCCCGCGACGAGATCATCACCTGCGCAGAAACCTGCACGGCCATGTTCTGCAATCTCGCTAGCGGCAGCGTCGGATCCATCAGCGCGAACGTGCCGCCCGCTTTCATCACAGCGAGCACCGCGACGATCGTCCATCGGGACTTCTCGAAGCAGATCGGCACGAAGTCGCCTTGTTGCAGCCCCAGGTCCTTCAGGGCGAGGGCCACGTGCGTGGAGTACCGTTCGATCTGGGAATAGGTAAGGGTCCCGTCCCAGGAGTCGATGGCGGGCTTGTCGCGCAGGCTGTGCGCGCGTTCGGTGATGAGGGTGTTTGTGCAGAAGTCGTAGGTGGGTGGGAGGACGTGGTTCCAGGTCCAGAGGTCGGAGAGGTCGGTGGGCGTGGGACGGAGGGTGGATTGGATGGTGGTGGTGGTGGTGTTGATGTCCGGGGAGAGGAGGAGAGTGAGTGTGTCGTGGAGCCGGGTGATATGGCGGGTGATGGTGTAGGGGAGGGTGTTGGGGGTGGTCCAGGTCGGGTGGATGGTGAGGGTGTTGGTGATCGGGGTGTAGGTGAGGGTGAGGTGGATGGTGCCCTGTGGATAAGTGGGTGGTCAGTAGGCAAACACGACGACTTTTGGTAGTGTTCGATGGGTTAAGGAGGAGCGCACCTCATCTTGACCCTCACCAGGCGATTGCGACAACGACCCGGTGCTGAGCACGATGGACGAGGCAGAGACAGGCCGGCTCGCAGCGGCGGCGACATGCCGCGCGATAGCATCCGCCGCCTCCCCCACGCTGCTCTGCAAGCCAGCCAACACCTCGGTCGACACGCACTTGGTCGGCTGCTGGTCGTCATACGCCCACTCGAACTCGACCTGCCCGTCTTCTCTCGTGCGCAGCAGCACAATCAACCAGGCCAGCAGGACAATCTCCTCCTTCATCCGGGTGGGAGTCTGGTCGGACGCCAGACCAGCCATCTCGATTAACCCGGGGTTGGAATTGGTAGCCATGGCCCCAACAGCCTCTGGCTCCGGCTCCTGCGTGTTTTGCGCGTGTGTGTTGCCCATTATTCTGGAGGCAGCCCGGCTGGATTTGGTGTAGGGGTGAATAGAGGGGGGAGGGGAAAAGAGGGGGAAAGAGGGTTAGTTGGATTAAATTCACCGACTAGAGAGAGGGAGAGAGAGACTCTGCAGACTGCAGTGACGGAGTGGTCCACATGGCCTTATTATTCGTATCGAACTGTCTGTCTGTTTATCTACCCAACCAGCAGTTGAGTCAGCCGTCGACTGTTGCCGAACGAGCCGTGAAGCATCATTCCAATTCTACCGAGATCGGCTGGGTGGTTAGTTAGTCTTCGGAGCTCCATCAGCTCCAATCCCCCCCTCTCTTGGTACTCCGCCGTACTTCGTTCGGTACTAGATACATACTGTCAGTACAGTGCAACAACAACAACACAAAAAAAAAAAGGAGGGGCATGCAGAAATTACCAACCACTGCAGCACAGACCGACCCCGCCGAGCCACGCTAAACAAGGAAAAGCGACCAAAGTGAGACAGACCGCGCCGTAATAATTTCACGCGCAAAAAAAGTTATCTGATCCGCGTAGCGCCTTGGCGGGGCTCTAGATTAAACGGCTTGCAAAAATGCAATTAGGTAAGACTTACTCCCTGAGACAATCCATCATCGAGCACCACTTCCTTTATTCTATCTATTTATCATGGTGGGATAAATAATCAGATCCGGAGGCTTGGTGGGGTCGACCGGATCAAATCAAACCAGGGCAGCCGAAGTCTGTGATTCTCTTGGTGTAGGTAGATAGATAGAGAGGAGAGAGGTTGTGAGTGTGAGGTGCAGGGTGCGCCTATTTCCTGTGACAGTGCGGTGTACCCCACTGTACCCGACCGCGCTAGGAATACCAGGTATTTCGCTGTGGGAAATAATGGGAATGGATACCTGATACACTGACTGTGTATGATACGCTATCAATCTATTGTGGGCCGGCCAGCACGCGAAACCGATCCACCACCGTTGACGGGAAAGTAGGAAAGGAAAGGAAAGGAAAACGAAAACGAAAAACGCACAACTTGCAGGTGCAGGCGGTTGGAACCGCTGGTTTGGGCTGGTATCCGGGGGGGGGGGGGTGAGATTTGCTCTAGAAAAGTTAAGTTTCAATTGCATTCTCAATGACAGGAATAAGGAAGAACCTCTGGATCATGCTCACTACAGAGACATTATTGTCCAAGAGAAACTATCCAAGCATGTAGGACACAGAATAATGATCATAGAATGGGATAATCTTCAATGGTATGCAGGAAAGCTGCACGATGCCAAAGCCAGCCGAGGGAACCCGCGGACCGGCGGAATTAATTTTTTACTGGTGCGAACTACGCCGTACAAACCTTGGTATTCCCACGCCCTGACCCAGTACCCCAAGACAAACAGACGGGTTGATACTTACGGTGTAATATTCAATCTACGATTATCTTTGGAGAATTCGGGCTCAGGCCGGATCTGATTAGATTGGCTCACTCCGTTGGTCGGCGGGTCGACCACATTTGAATGATGGTAATAAAAATCAAGGGAAAAAAATAATAACAAGAAGAACAATGTCGGGGAATGGAGGGCACCCAAGGGAAGATGGATTGAAACCTATGTCTCTTTGCGGCTTCCTTTCTACAGCAGCTAAGCGAGAGATCCATTAAATCATGTTCGGGCATCAGCGGCCTGATGGGATCGGGAGCCTGACATCGCAGGCAGCAGGACTAATGTCACGTGTAATGGCGGTAAGTAACTGAGAATCTGCCGGATGATTCGAATGCGGTGAGGGCTGCCCCCCCCCACCCCCCCCGGTAATACCGCACGCCTTTTCTTCCCTCTTGGTTAAATTGACATTTCAACTGATATCCTCTTAACTATAACTATCATTTTCTTATTCTCGCCAATTAGAACAAGTATTACCACATAACTGCTCATATCCTGCGCCCGTATTCTCTTTAGTTAAGGTAGTAGAGCAGAAAGTTGTTTTTATCGTTTGCCGCAACCTAGACCACGAACAGGAAGTAATCCAGGCCTGACCGCCGAGGCAACCATCTCCAGGCCGCTCTATACAGGGAATCGAACCGAGTGCTGGGATCAACACGCCGACAGGCCGCCCATCTGTACCTTCAGGAGTCACGGACGAGCAGTAGGCGTTGCTTGTCAATCACCCGCAGCATGTTCATGTTCGGTATGACTCGTGTGAGGGAAATCCAAATAAGGAGCTGAGAACGTACCCATAGATCGGTAACTCAATAATTGTTATCACCTTGTGAGCAAGAGGCCTCGCCTCGCCCCCTCTAGTCTAGCAGTCTCGCTCGGACTGACGAAGGCTTTTTTTTTAAAAGAGGATTATGATCCCAAGAGATGAAGTTCGCGACGGTCACCTGGGGTTGGTGGCGCACCATCCCGGCCAGTATTAGTACTCCGTCCGTACTACTTATCCGCAGGCTTCGGGCTCATGTGGGAAAAGGTACGTTCGCGATAGACATATATACTATATCTATGTATGACCCGACACTTCCTGTAGGGTTTAAGACCAACCAATCACTCAAACACTTGCACATAGTATTTTCGAATAAATGGCACCCCCCCCCCCCCCCCCCCTCCTCAGTGGGCGTATCTTGGGATGCCGAGAAAGACACATGCGATGGTATAGGTCTTACATATAATTGTTCATTTATTCCCATCCATTTCAAGGCAGCTGGTTGCCTTAATAAAGAACATGCGTTTACTGTACTTTTTGGATGAAATTTGATGGGGTAAAACGGCAGCACTACTGTACTACCCGCAGGTCTGTACACCTCAGGCAGACACGCGGCAGTCACGGTAGCAAGGCGGTCAGGAATCCTCAGGCAAGAAGCATATCGCTCGAGCTAAAGGCGGGAACAAGCGAGGCCACATGACTATCAGTGAACAAGTTAGTTAACTAGTTAATGGCCACGCTGGCCTTCGGAATCCTCAGGCCAGCTGCTGCCTGACCGCCCGCCGCGCGACAGTCACATTACGGAGTATTCAATCATGGGATCTCAACTTTTTGGATCATTTCGATTTTGTGTCTTTATTGTATTCCTTAACAGCCAGTCCAAGCAATACCCGAATTCCCAGATTCCCCTCCGTAAGACCTTTCCCTTGACAATACACCAAAACCAAATCTGTCAAACCCCCCCAGAACGAACAAAGAACAGAAAGAGATAGAAGTAATAAATGAGGGCAACCAACAGAGACCAGGACCAAGGGCAGCAAATAAAAGTATATAGTCACAAGATCATCGACAAAGGAAAAACATTGGTGTCTACATGGAGTGTCCAGAGCCCTGAAACACTAGCAAAAGGAGAAGTAGCAAACGAAGAACCAGCTTGACATTATAGAATAGGCTCAATTGCGCAATATAGGGAATCATAAAAGATGAGCAGTCATCATGGAAACACGTTCAAACGCAGCTTCCATGCTGTGGCAGAGATGAGCAAAGCGCTTGCTGCTATCCCGGACTTCGCCAGCGACCACGAGCTCAAAAGCAGGAGTGGTCTTGCCAGCGGGAACACCAGAGAAGAGAGTCGTGGACTCGGAGATGGAGGCGGCGGGGTTGTCCGTAAAGAGAGCGAAGGCAGGGTCGGACTCGTCAATCACAATATCCGGGTTCTCAACGCCGATCGTAGACTGTCCCTCTGCCTTGACAAGAGTCGGCATAGACTCCAGGACAGGGGCCTCGTCCTTCGAGCTGGGGATGCTGGGAAGGCAATATTCCCCAAGGCTAGGCGACTTTCTCGAGAGGGCTTCGGTGTCGATGACTGGCTCCGGGACTTCCAGAACGGCAAAGACATTAGCATTGCCGTAGTTCATGTCGATTCCCGAGTTCCAGCCACCGTTGTTCAGTCCCATCGCAGAAACATCAAGTCCTTGGTTGGGGACCATAACCATGCCAACTTGGGGCTGCTGCATGGGCGGCTGCGACAGAGGCGCCTGTTGTTGTGACGGCTGCTGCTGGGGCTGTGGCTGTTGAGGATGCTGGTGGTGCTGCGAGTGCGGGTGCGGTTGCACATGGCTGGGGATGGAAACACCATTGGGGCCCATCTCATCAAGGAACTGAGAAAAGTTCGGGGATGACAGGAGCATTCGGGCGAGGTCAGTGAGGCGAGCGTTCTCCTCAAAAAGGGCACGGTTTTGAAGACGAAGGTCGTGGGCTTCGTTGGTCTTGGCAGCAACTTCACTTTCGAGCTGGCCGATGTATTCTAGAAAAGGTCAGTTGACCGAGCAAGTACATAGTATCGAAAACAAAGGACTACATACCCTTTCTGCGGGATCGGAAGGCACGAGCCGAGACCTTGTTCCGAAGTTGACGACGCTCCTTGCTGCTAAGCTTCTTGCCTTCTTCACTGGCCAAGAGCCTCTCGTCTTCATCCATATCCTGCTCATCCTTCTTGGCCTTGGCCATCTGGGGCAACATAGAAGGAGAAGGCGAGCCGTCAGGAGAGCTCATAGCCGATTGCCGCATTTGCTGTAGAAGGCGCGAGATGCGTTCATCCACGCCAGCATTGGGGGGGCGAGGGGTTTGACTGTGGGGTGCCCCATTCTGCTGCATGTGCTCCTCGACACGGCGCTGTTGCTGGATATGCTGCTGACGGAGGAGTTCGTGATGCTTCTGCTGCTGGGCGGCCTTGGCCATCGCAGCTTGCTGCTGGTGCATACCCGGATACATACGGCCAACCTGGGTGGATGGACCCGCGGGGACAACCTCCTGGCCTCCCAAGGCGTTGGGGTCGATAAACTGACTCTTGTTGCTGGGGTTTGGGGAAATAAAGTAAGCCGGAACAGTTCCCATACTGTCGGACTCCAGGTCCATCTCCGAGTGGGGACGGCTAGGGGGACTGTTGAAATCCAACGGAGCCTCCTCGCGCTTCAGTTGGTTGGCGGCATACATGTCTCCTCCGTTCATAGCGTATCCAGGGCTCGGAGCACCGTAGCCCATTCCGTTCATATGGTTGTTGAAAGTCATGGCGTGAGCTAGCGCTCCCGGGGGGAGCCCGGTTTGCTGCTTGTGCTCATCATACTGATGACTGGGGCCTTGGTATGCGACTGGTAGTGGGTTGGTCTGAGCGAAACCAGCACTTCGTACTTCGCCTGCGTTGAACTCGGTGCTTGGAAGGGTCGGTTGACTGACCAGGGCAGTCTTCGAGCGGACTGGCTCGGCGGTGGTGTAGGCAAGTTGATCAAGGTTGAGGAAGGATTCGATGTCCTGGTCGAACGATGACGGCGCGACAGCCGGGTGTTCCGCTAACGTAGCCATGGTGACTAGACTGAGGGGAAATATGCGTGTGTTGAGAGTAGCGCTGCCAGGTTAACGAGGGCGCAGGGCAACGCGTTCCGACGAAGATCGAGCACGGTCGGGAGGAGAGTGGATAAAGGGGGAGAGGTAGCGAGAGACGGATGACGAGGCCGAAAGGGAGGAGACGGTCGGAGAGGTTGCTAAGTAGGCACGAAAACACGCGGTCTATGAGAAAGAAAGAAGGAAACGATAGGCGGAACTGTGTGGGAAATCAAATGTGAAGGCAGATGAATAGTAGGGGTAAGTCGGTGGTGGTGAGTAGGTGGTTGTATGGGTGATGGCAGTAGAGGGAGGAAAGGGAGGTGGAAAATTGGGAGGATCGACCAAGGTTGGGGGGGAGAGGGGGGGGGGGGGGTGGGAGTGGACGGGATGGGGTTAATAATGAGGGAGGGATAAATGCCGGGTTGGAAGTTGGAACTGGGAGGGAGAGGAAGTGGATTATTGGGACTGGAACGAAGTGGACACAATCGCCAGGGGAAGCGAAGAGACCAGGTGGGCAACTTCTCCACGCCAGGAATAGAAATCAGGTAAGAGCTTGCGCGTCCTTTGGCTAAGTCAGCGGCTGGTGGCCCTGACCCCGCCCTGCCTGGCCAGCGGATTGGTCAACCCCTTGGACCAGGGCTACTGTACTTTGTACTAATAGTAGGGGAAAACCCACCTCTCCCTATGGAGCACGGAGTAGATAGTCTACTTTAAGCATTACTCTAACCGGTTCTCACCCGTCCTCCCCTCCCCTTGGTGAACAAAAAGCAGGAAGCAGAGTACTCCGTATCAGGAGATCATCGATAAGATCGGGTGTTTATTTACTTTTTACACTTGACACTATTTACCTACCTACCTACCTACCTACCTGTGTGCTCAGTACTCCGTATACCCCGTACCAACCAACCTAACGAGCCCCTTGGGCGACAGACAAGAAGGGGGATGCAAACTCTGTCGGATGACTTGTACGAAAAGGGGAGTTCCAGGCATGCGAGAGAGTTTCTTAACGAGCCGCCCCCCCTAGATAGATCGCCGCCTCGGGCCCCGAGGTCGCAATGGTACGGAGTACTGCGGCACTGCCTGCTTACCACCCTTCTGACACCTTGCCGTTTCAAGCCAGTTTCTCCGAACAAGTGAAACGGCGGCGGAGGTGAGCACAATTCCGACTCCTCCGTGCATTATTAATATACGGAGGACTATGTAACTAGATATCTACATAGTACGGAGGGTAGATACCACATGAAGCTATGACGTTGGTGGCTCTCCCAGGGCCAGTGATGAGCGCGATACAAACAACGTCTGCGATTTTGTCACAGCAATTGTGGTGCCGTCCACCAATCATGTATGTCGATGGAGTTGATACTGGCCAGTCTAGAATATCCTCAGACTCCTCAGAAGCAACACTATCCACTACTATGTATGGGACGTTCCTAGTATCTGGGGGGAGAAGCCCCTCACAGTCTCAAATAATCTACTCTGTAATAGCTTTGATAATCAAAGCACCCGTTGAATCGTGCCCCGGTTAGGGCATGGAATCCACTACGGTGTCGCCCCCGTTCCACATCCGATGCAACCAGGTGTTCTAGAATGGCCAGCTGTGGTGTATCTCGATAGTATTTTCAATAATCTCGACTCTTCAAGTTCAATCGCCCCTGGGGCCTGGTGGATTGCCAGTGGATAGCGGCCCCTTTCCCAACGTGGTCCAGCATCGGCAACGGAGCTTGGCTCCGGGTACCACAGCCCCTCAGGAGCAGGCATGGGCGCTTCTTCCTATTCTGTCCCGTGGTAACTCGCCTCGCCGATTTTTGGCTGGCCCATTGGCTTTCTGAGAGTATCGGCCGGCTTGGTTCCTGGCCTACCTCTTGCCCGCACTGTGGGCGTCGTAGTACGGAGTACTTACATAGTGTATCTACATCATTGTAGTAGTCTCGTGGTCGTAGGACGTATCTAGATAGATAGCCCCGAAGGATGCTCCTCCAGTTTTTAAAGTTTCAAGGGTCGGTTTCAGCTTCTCATCGTACTCTTGGAGCCGTGGGCGTATCGCCGGTGTCCGAATAGTGACAGACACCCTTAGGTATCTATCTAGGTGGTGCGGGCGAATCATCAGATAATATCAGGGGACTTCTGCCGCCAATTTTCTGAAGTTCCCGTGTTCCACTGTTCTGCAAGCAGTACCCAGCGCTAACTAGTATAATAGGAAGGATGCAGGCTATGCTGCATTTAGTATAGTAAGGTTCCTATAACTAGGCCTGCTGTGGTCTGGTGTCGGGATATTAGCCACTAATATACGCGAACAAGTTGTAAGTGGCACCATGTGGGGTTTATCGGGTCGATAATATCGGATGACTTAATCAAGCGACCGTCTTCCCAAGGCACCTGCGCTAAACCTAGTGCGTAAACGGGAACTTCAGAAAGTTGGTGGCAGAAGTGTACTTTCTACTAAGGAGACCATGGCCTTACAGGGTGGACACTGCGATGCCGATCTGGAGTAATTCTCAACCGACGACCCGATTTTCCATCCAGACTAGACCACACAGTACTGCGTCAGATGCCATGCGACATCTGAATCAAGGGATGAAACTCGTCCCAGGGATCCGTTCCAACGGTCGCAAGTGGGATGCTGAAGTCTGAACATCCAAAATTGAAGTCCAGACCCGGCTCTACGGCCGAAGGCTTCACAGGGCCTATCGCCTTCGGAGATGCTCCGAAGCCGTCGAGAAAACTTTTCTCGAACTTCCAAAAAACCCTGATGGGCGCAGCCGGTCGCGATAACCTTGATAGGAAAGAGAGACGATGAACTATGCCGCTGACTTACCTAGCGCTAAATTCTGGCCAGGTCCTGCAAATAGGCTCGTATACAGAGTTTGCCAGTTGAACTATTTGCAGATCGGGGCAGTGTCAAGCGTCAACGGGTTTTTCCGATGGAGCCGCTGAAGAACACAGCACGAATATTTTCTACTGGGGCGAGTGCTTGCCTAGATAAATTTGCAAGTCTCGACCTCGAGGGCAGGACTCAAGAGTAGTTTATTGTTTGATCTCCTCCAGAGCCCTACAAGGCCAACCCAAGCTCCATGGCTACTATCTATCCAGTGATCTAGTACCCCGCATCACTGCAGAGATAGTCGTAAATCAACCTGGATTTTGACATCGAATCTTAGGGAAGTTTACATATTTTTCTGTGTATTTATGGTAAACATTAGGGATATATCGGGGAGTGTCTTTTGCATAATTTCTTCGGATAGGGGGACTGTTGCCAATCTCGTGTTTCTGTAAGCTATTAGTCAGCAGAAGCACGCCAAGGAATCAACTTACTGCCTACCTTGAAGTTGGTGCCTTAGAGGTCTGGGAAAGACTTAACCTCCCCCCAACCACATCCACAATGGCCCAGGAACGTGCTCCGGAAGTATCATGCCCCTCATGCTCAACGCTTGGGAGACTCATTCCATTCTAACACTTGGCTTCCTTGCAGTCTCCGCCTCGGCTGCGTTGCCCCGACTTCCAGACTGACACCTCCAACGAACCAACCCATCTCTTTCCACGAATAATGCGAATACATTAGCAACAGCTGGGCCATCCTCTTCTCTCAACATATAAGCCCACCGAGAAGTCTCCACTGCGCAAAGCAAACAGGACAAGATTTATATGACTGATTATAGGATAGCTTCACCCCTAACTCCACCACCGAAGCTCGGTGCTTTCGCCAAGCTCGAGCCCGAGTTCACTGCTCGCGGCGTCAAGCTTATCAGCCCAAGTACTAACAGTATCAAGTCCCACCAAGCCTGGACCAAGAATATTAATAGGATTCATAGCTCTAGTCTGAAATTATTCATTGTCTCTGACCTCGAGTGCAAGATTAGCTATATCTACAATACAGTTGACCAACAGGACACTGCCAACATCTATATCAAGAATATATCCAGGATATCCTATCGAGAAATCCTGTAGTTATCGTTCTAGCTGATATAATCTAGAACTCGCTCTTATCATCAGCCCTAGCAAGAAGATTTATCTAATTATATTCTACCCCGCCTCCACTTCTAGTTATAACACCGCCGAAATCCTCTATATTATGAATGCTCAGCCCAGGAGAACTTCGGCGATGATTCCAGACGAGATGTGTTAGTTACCTGCGCTTCACCAGCCTCGAGAAGGGGTAAATTACGACGACACCGTCCCGCCCACCAGCCTTGACTAGATACCTATTATTCAGGAGGCGCAGTAAATGTAGCCACGGAGTGAAGCTAGACCGGTGTTTTTTGATAGAGAGAACATGGTATGAATGAAAGTTTTGGCTTTGACATGAAATAACTCGATATCTGATGACAAATAGAATGAATACTTACTGAATCCGTGCTGTAAACGTCCGCTGTCACCTGGGAGAAGGCGGATACCGCTGCTGCAAGCCGATGATCCCAATGCAGGAACCGCCCTGGGGTAACTTGTTCCTGCATGGCGTAGTACTTACCGTCGAGCCGCTGCACGCATACGTAGTAGGAACTGGAGATATGATCCCAAGACAGTGACTAATATAGCGGTCTGCATGAGAGAGCACGCAAAACCCCTGGTGGTGAGGGAGTATAGGCCGACCCTATCTCAAATACGAGCCTGTATCCAGGACTGCCCAGGGCAGAGATGCGCGTCTCACTTGCCTGCCCGCTCGCTGATGGGCATTGTAGACCGACCTGCAGGGGCTACATGAAAAAAGGGACTCGCTGATTTCTCGGGCACTGGTGCATCTACAGACGTCAGCCCCTGGCATGCACAATAGTCTGGACCAGCTTGACCAGATCAGCTCAGCTGAGGGTTCCAAAAAGGACGGTGTCTTATGGCGGTGTTACCAGGACCCTGTGCGGGTGCTATAAATAACGGCGCGGAAAGGGCCCATGACGGGGCATCATGACCCTTTGGGCCCGGTTTGAGTTGGATGGGTCCGCACAATTGGGGCATCGAGGATTGCCAGTAGAATGAGATAGTAGTCGGAAGCTGGAAGCATCAGCATTCAGCAGGCGGATGATTCCTCCACCGTGCCTGGACCGTTGGAGTCAACGGGGAAGAAGAACCCACGGACTGGCTGACGAGTGAGTACCTAGCGAGTAGCGAGACCGACCGCTCGACCGCCCGACCGCCTTGAACCCGCACCTTAATCCATCCATCCATCTATCCATCTTTTCCCCTCCTCGTCCTCCCTTCCGATCGTGTCTTCTCAACCGGGCTACCGTGACGTGGTTGGTGGTCTTACACTGCAGCAATCTTTTCAATCGGCCATCCCACCCTTCAGACCACCTCCTTGCCCCTTCCCCCTCCTCCATCCAGGTTGCGGTAGCGGCGGGGAAAGCCACCGAGTGCCCTGGCTGATTTCGCCTTTTCCGCCCGGCCCCTGATTCTCGTCGACCGCACTGCCCTCCCTTCCCCCCCTCTCCCTCTGATTTAGACGCTGAACATCGCCCCCCGACGCCATTGCCCTCGCCTGTCCGTCGCGCCCGCGCCATCTTGGGACACAGAGCCCTTCCTTATCGTGCCTCCCCTCCTCCCCCCCCGGCGTGTGATGACACCCTGCCGATTCGGGAGTCCACTAGCGCCATACTTGGAGATAAGCTGCTGAGGGTTGGAGAGATACACACGTGTTAGGGAAAGGGTCTTGCGAGCATTCCGAGGCACGCGGGTACAGTCCGCTTCACGACAACTCATACTCCCGGCCAAGGTAGACATACTTGGGTTCAGTGGACTGTCCCGGTGAAAGAATTCAAACATCTCCAGAATGATGTCCAGAAGCCAGTCGAGTCTGGGCTTTATGGACTCCGGGAGGGAAGACCTCTCGGGGTCAGGGGTCCTGCCTGGGCAGCAGCAGCCGCCTGCGAACTCGGGCCCCATCAACCTATCGGGTCTGGTGTGCAATGTCCGCCGCACGACAGGCAGAGAGCCGCACCCCCTAGTCGGGGCCACCACGACGATATTGGGCGACAAACTCTACGTGTTCGGTGGCCGTGTCCTGTCCAAAAGCCGCCCGCAACTGACGTCGGACATATACGAGCTGGACTTGATCCGGCGTCACTGGACGAAGATCGAAACCACCGGCGATGTTCCTCGCCCGCGCTACTTCCACAGCGTCTGCGCGCTGGGCGATCAGAAGCTGGTGTGCTATGGCGGCATGTCGCCTGCGCTGAATGAACCGGCCCCGAACGGCTCAAACGGACAGGAGGCCCAGCCTGAGGTTGTGGTCATGTCCGACATACACATATTCGACGTGCCTTCACGGACATGGACCCGTGTTACCGCCATCGACTCCCCCCAGGGCCGCTATGCCCACTGCGCCACGATCCTGCCGTCCAGTGCCCATTTCACCTCCGCCAGTGCCCCCTTATCTGCGATCCACCACAACCCCGCGTCGTCAAATCCACACCAGGGGTCAATCGGAGTGGATATCGATGGGACTGGAGGCGCCGAAATGGTAGTCGTCGGAGGTCAGGACAGTTCAAACCACTACATTGAGCAAATCAGTGTATTCAATCTGCGGAGCCTGAAATGGACCAGCACCAGCCACCTAGGGAGAAGCTGTGGCGCTTATCGCAGCGTGGTGGCTCCATTAGTTGGCATGAATGTTTCCGACATCGGGTCGGCTGCGGAGGAGCCGGAAGTACAGGAACCGCTGGAGGATTCGCAGGTCGACGGATGTCCGATGTTGGTCTACTCAAACTACAACTTCCTGGACGTGAAACTGGAGCTCCAGGTGCGCCTAGCAGATGGCCGACTGGTCGAGAAGCCTATGCCCAGCCAGGCCTCGCCTCCGGGGTTGCGGTTCCCCAACGGAGGAGTCATCAACGGGCATTTCGTCGTGAGCGGAACCTACCTGACCTCCTCCAAGCAGGAATACGCCCTCTGGGCCCTCGACCTCCGGACCCTTACCTGGGGCCGCATTGATGCCGGCGGGTCTGTGTTCGGCCACGGCAGCTGGAACCGCGGCGTCCTGTGGTCGCGAAGAAACACCTTCGTCATCCTAGGCCACCGCAAGCGCAGCCTGGTTGAAGACTACAACCATCGCCGCATCAACTTCTCCCACGTCTGCATGGTGGAACTCGAGGCCTTCGGGCTCTACAACAACGCGTGCCGCGCGGCGCCCACATCAGGTTACATGTCATACAGCGCGCCATCCATTCCCGCGTCCATGCAGCACAAACTGACCAAACTCACCTCCGGCGGCCGACCCTTCACCTCCGCGTCCGACGAACTCGGGCGCTTCGTCCAGTCCCTGCCCGAGATGGCCGACATGGAGCTCCAAGCCGTCGGCGGCGAGCGCATCCCCGTGAACTCGCGCATCCTGACCCGCCGCTGGGGCCCGTACTTCATCCAGCTCCTCCGCGAATCCTGCGACGGCAGCGGCGTCTCCGAAACCGCTACCCTCCGTCCCTCAGTCGCCGCCACGCACCGCAACTCCAGCATCACCATCACGCCCTCCATCGGCCATAACAGCACCTACTCCACGGCCAGCACCCTAGTCAGCAACCGCTCCGTCACCTCCAAATCTCTCCTCGCCAACCTCGAGATCCCCTCCGCCCATAGCCTCTCGCCGACTTCCCGCCCCCGCGTCCTCTACCTCCCCCACACCGTCCTGACCCTCCAAGTCCTCGTCCACTACTTCTACACCTCCTCCCTCCCCCCCGCCAACTCCCCCTCGCGACGCCCCAAATCCTCTGCTCGCTCCTCCAACTCGCCCGCCCCTATCAAGTCGACGGCCTCCTCGAAGCCACCGTCGAACGCCTCCACCAAGTCCTGGACGGCCGCAACGCCGCCGCCGTCTTCAATGCCGCCGCCATGGCCGCCGGCGGCGGCCGCGGCACCGGCTTCACTAGCGGCCTCGGCGGCACCCTCGAAGCCCTGAACGGCGCCCACCTCGCCACCCTCGAATCCGTCGCCACCAGCACCACCACAACTGGCACGACCACCGGCACGACCCCCTCCCATCAAAGCCACCTCACCTCTGACTCCTCCGACACCGAACACGGCACGTCGACCATCTCCGCCACCAGCTCCGCCACCGGCAGCAACACCACCGGCTCCCGCGGCATCCCGCTGCGCATCAACACGAACATCTTCAGCCGGCGTCAGCGCAGCACCGCCGGCCTCGACCGGGAGACTGAACGCGAACGCAAACTCATGCTCGAGCGGGAACGGGAACGGGAACGTGAACGTGAACGTGAACGTGAGCGCGAGCGTGAGCGCGAAGACTCCATTAGTAATGCGAGTACATCCACCTCTGTCTCCAGTTTAAACGATCACTCCGATTCCGAGATGGTGGGGTCCTCGTCCAGGAGGAATACGGAGGCGGAGATGCGGCCCGAGAGGGAGATCTGGACGGGCGATTTGAGTTGTGTTATTGGACTGCAGAAGCGGGGGCTCAGGGGGTTGATGGAGGGGAGGAGGCTCAGGGAGAGGAATGTTAGGCCCTCGGCTAGTTCGGGTGGTTTGGATGTTGTGGCTGCGAATAATCAGGTGCATGTGCAGCCTTTGGCGGGTGGGGTTTAGGGGGCTGGGTGGTTGTAACGTGGAATCTCCATGTGAGTGGTTGGGGGATGGGGACGATGAACGGCGATGATGTAGTGCATTGATTGTGCATTCGTTACTCTGGATATTTAGGGTGCCTTTATCGAGTGGTACAGTGTCGTGAAGGGTTAGTTGTTAGTTTCTGTGTATGAGGATGAGGGGATGGGATTACATATAGATTTCCTTGTTGATCTTTTCCTCTCCCAGGCTGTCTGTATTTCTCTGATCGGGCAGAATCCTCGGACCCTCGGGTACTGCCAGGCGGTGAGGCCGAGGAACGGATCGGTTCCCACCGGCAAAGCCAGTGCTGCCCCTCCTTCCCTCCCACTTCCCCCCCCCCCACCCCGCGTCCAGATTGTGGCGATATCGGGGTAGCATTATCCCCCCAGCCTTCTTTAAAAGCAGATCACTTCACCCTGGGAATCTGCCACATATCTTTATCGCTTAAACTGATCCTCTCCCGACCAACCACATCATGTCCAAAGTCGCATCCACGTTCTCGCGTACGTGTCCATGTACCTCCTGCCCCGGCTGAATTGGTGCTAATGTCATGCAGGCCTTGTGCGCTTCATCCCGAAGTCGAACCCCTCCAAGGTTCTGATCGGCGAACCTGTTGACGCGTCTGTCGATGTGGGATTGGCAGTATACCAGGGCAAGGAGGTTTCTGTGCGGCCCTTCTCGGGGACCTCTGTCCTCAACCCTGGCCAGAAGACCGAATTAGTTGAGACCGTCGAGCGCATCCTGTCCCCCCTGGCGCAGAGCGAAGTTGGATCGATTCGATGCATTGGTCTGAACGTGAGTTTACCCTTATCCGCGATCTATCAGCTCAGGCAGTCCAGCGCCGGACTAACCAATTGCGCGCAGTATGTTTCGCATGCCGCCGAGATGAAGCTTGCCATCCCTGACGTCCCGACTCTATTTATGAAGCCGTCGACCGCCCTCTCAGACCCCTGGCCGGCCCCGACCATTCTGCCCAAGATCACGCAGGTCGACGATACGGGTGACTACGAGTCGGAGATGGTTATCGTGATTGGCCGTGACGCGAAAGATGTCAGCGAGGCGGACGCGTTGGACTATGTGCTCGGATACACGGCTGCCAACGATGTCTCTAGCCGGACCTACCAGATGAACCAGAGCCAGTGGTGCTTCTCTAAGGGATTCGATACCTCTTGCCCGATTGGTATAGACTCGCTCTTTATATCTCCCAGCCTGTCTGGTACTCTGTGCTGATGCAACCATCCTAGGTCCCGTTCTTGTCTCAGCTGCCCAGTTCCCCGATGCTAGCAAGTTCCATATCCGCGGAGCAAAGAATGGACGGGTCATGCAGGACTGCCCTCTGACGTATGCTTTTTAATAATCCTACCCATCTAATTTGGTAGAACCAGTGCTGACACACAATCCTAAATAGCGACCTTATATTTAGCGTGCCTCAGCTTGTCAGCTTCCTGTCTCAGGGAACTACCCTCCCTGCTGGAACTATTATCCTGACGGGTACTCCCCCGGGAGTTGGCGCTGCGAAGAATCCCAAGGAGTTCTTGAAGGCGGGCGATGAGTTCTCTGTCGAGTTGCAGCCCCACATCGGAACGCTTATCACGAAGGTGGAGAACCAGGCATAAACACCAGAGCGTTGGGATTGGAGTCTATAGTTGCGACCAGGTTACTGTACATGAGGCAAGAATAGTAGTATAGAGACAGACATATATACTATACAGGATACAAAAGAACAGGTTTATTAATCTTACCTAAGTGTATATAACATAGAAAGGCAACACATATCCCGGAAGCAAGTACGGAGTCCTCCGTACATAGCAGTAGTAATATCTAGCTAACAACGAAATGACGCAAGGGGAGACATCAATGATAACGATGCGCGCGGACCAACAAACAACATGAGGTAATTTAGTGTCCCCCACACCCCACGCTGACTAAGTCCCCACAAACCATCACCTGCAGATAGCCAGATGCCATACTGTAGTTAGTACCGCATTGAATCTCAACACCGCAATACACTGTAACAATAATGTCTCAACGCCCAAGGAGCCACGAATTGAATAGCAGTAAGTGAGCCACCGCCATGCTCTCTACTCTGATTGCCATTTCAACCTACATACGATACCAGGTACTGAGTCGTCCAGCCTGCAAGAGTCACCTCACCTGCGTCCGGACGCACGGGTAAGTAATTATCCTAGCGGAGTAAATCTACTCCGCCGACATGCCGAGAAGCAAACCATGCAATCATGGCCATGGTAATAGCTTTCCAAGATGCCGGATGCTGTGTTATCTAGTTATATAGCTACTCCGTAGTGCGATATAGCAATGGTGGATTGCAATATAAGTTGATGGCAGAATGGCTCCGAGTATATATGATATATATATTGCGTATCGCCGACGCAGTGGCGATCTGGATCTTTGAATGACAGCTCAACCCCAACAGAAATAATTATAGAGATGATTCTACGGCGTGGATGGATGGCAGTTTGTCTTTTCTACGGTGTTGCCCGTCAACTGTTGATAATGACGCACCCACTCACCCTGACTATCAAAATGCCTTCTTTCTGCTACCGTTTTATTATGCCATTACCATTACCACAGAGCTATGGAGTACGGAGTATGCATAGAGTAAGTACTACTTCACATCCTTGACCGATCCCTACCTACTGTTCCAGGTCGGGGTCGCGCTGTGAGTCAAGAGTATCTAGATAGATAGATAGGGTTTTGCTTGCAAAGCTGTCGCAAAAAATCCTAGATCTAGATCTAGATACTAGATAGGTGCGCTTCTATAGAGTAACTACTCCGTACAATCTAGATAGAACCCGGTCCGGCTTAGTCCGTTCCCTTCCCTTGATCCGATATCGATCCGTTGGCCCTATCTATCTATCTATCTATCTATCCATCTCGGCCACATCCCTGATCGCTTCACGTTTGCCTTATTTCTGCCTGATTCCACGGGTATACCTACCTACCTATACTCCTCCATACGCCGTACATTGTCTGCAATCCCTGCAATATTGTCAGTAGTTGGTTAATATAACAAGGATGGATGTACTTTCTGCTCTCTTACTGTTTGAAACCTATTTGATCCTCTGACCTACTTCTCGATAATGTTTAATGCTTTCTTCTCCAGAAATAGACACATCAGGAGACCAATCTATCAAATATCAAATCAAAATTAGAATATTATATCGTCGATTCCTAGTATAGCGCGATTTGGCCGGTGGGCTCTTCGTAACTCATTCCCGATCCAGTCTTACCCAGATAGGAGAGGCTCTTGTACGGAGTACGGAGTACATGATCAAAGAAAGTTCAGACAATAACAACCATACTGTCTAGCCAGGGAAGAAGAACACGAGTCTTGCGCGCTTGCGCGGTAATGATGAATTTACTATTAACTACGTGGAGCTTCTGGTTCAAGTATAAGTCATGCTTCCGAAAATGGATGGTTATCATTGATTGACATTCTGAACCACGGTTCAGAATGGAGGTTTGATAATGGTCTGAGATCTGCCGCCGAAACGGGGTTTTGGCCACGCTCCTCATGCTGACCCACCCCAATATGCAATTTACTTTCCGGCGGGCCCGAGAGGCATCTTCCCTCATCAAATGTCAATGGGCTACTTCTCCGTTGTCTGATCTCCACCTCATCTACGTAATAGGGTTTCTATGCCTGAGGGAACCTGTAAGGCAACTGGCGATTCAAGGAACTATGGTATTTACTACTCGACGCGCGATTGGTGCTGCACGCAACGATTGCCACCAGCACCGAAGACACGGAGTCATGCTCCTGCTACTCTGGTTGAATTGTAACATTGCTTACCGTATCTATGCACCTGGATTCACGGCATTCTGCGCTCTAGAAGCCCGAAGGAGAAAAGCCTGCTGCCTGTGAGAATTGTGAAAACAGCGTAGGTCCATTGTTGAACCTCAGCCAATACTCACCCTGTCACCCACCTTCGCGAATCAGGGCTTGCTGAAGGTTTCTCGCTTCAACTAACCCCCATCTTCGCGGCTCGCTGCGTTATACATTGCATGGATTATTCTCCACGTAGGCGTTACTGTCAAGTCCACCTTGGCTTCACGCCTGACCAAACCAACATCGAAATGTAGGGCGTGGCGGGGTTAAGTCAGTTTCAGCCTCTTCAATACCGATTGATTGTCACCAATCAATACGCGCTCTGCTCATGTGGAAGACGGCCGATGTTGAGGAAAATTAAGATATATAAACGACAACTCCAGTTGAGTACATCAAGAACTTCCCCATCATCATTCCATTTGCCTCATATTCATATACAACAGTCCATTACCCCATCACCATCACCGTTACTATCACGAATTCCCAGTATGTCGCGATCCTTCTCGACCACTGTGCGGGCAATGCTCGACATTTTTTGGAAAAACACCCAAGCGATACCAGAGTATGATACGATGATTACCCGCTCAATTAAGACACACCCAAAATTGAGTAAATGGGCTGAGAGGGTTGAAGTTGCGTAAGTAACAAAGATTGCTGTAAAACAATTATCTTGCTTATCATTTTGCTAGGGGCGACGAACATGACTCTGAAGCAGATCCTGACCTGCGCGTATCGGGGCAGATATTCAACAAGGAGGGAATGCGGGTTACGTCAGGGCATTGGTATAAAGACGGGCGAGTGGTGTATTCGAGGAGCAGCTTTAATAAATGATTGGACTGGACATGAAGAGGCGCCGGTAACTTATAGCGAAGTATTATTCTATCTAATTAGTTGGTTGGATGGATGGATACTTCAACAAGGCGAGTAAAAAAAATCACATGACAAGTTGCCTGTTGGCCCGTGCATGCTTCATAAGATGTGGGGATCTCAGGGGTGTAGGGGCTTCCGGACGCTTCACCTGTACACAGCCTAAGACGCAGGAGCAGGATGCTAGTAAATAATAGGTACGATACTTCTTGAAGTGATGACATTAATATTTGAGTGCTTGGGTGCTTAATCTCTTCTAGCTTGTGGCCACCTGGCAGATCCTTTTTCGGTGGTTACCAGTGTGTGCGCTTACTAGTTAAGCCGGAGATGGAATAACTATGTTCCATCCATGGCAACCAATTGGATTATATCTATTCACATTGCGCTTATAAACCCGCCTCCCCCTGCTTTCAACACGACCAGCAACAGTCAATGCCAAAGTGGGCAGCGATTCATTCATCTCTTCGTGGCCATGTATCTTAGAAGATACTTTAGAAGAATTATTCAGTCCGTTCCCTACAAACCCCCCCCCCTCCCAATAAAGTTACTCCCTACGGCAGATCTGGTTGAGGAAGAGCACACACCCCATTATAAGCCTCAGCACTTTTATCCTGTACGGCTTTATGAGATACTCAACAACCGATACCAAATTGTCACCAAAATAGGTTGGGGAACAAGTTCAACAGTATGGCTAGCACGCGATCTCCACCAGTATGTGAAGAATATCTGATCACATATTCAAGCCTTGTCTCACTGTGTAATAGATGGCGATGGCTTCCGCCCCAATATGTGGCCATCAAAGTTAACGCAAGCAATTATGCATCTCAAGAGTCTGCGGAGAAGGAGTTGCGCATTACTGAGCATATAACTAAAGCAAGTCCCCAGCATCCAGGCCGCAACTTTGTCGCCATTCTGTTAGACTCGTTTCGTGTTGCTAGTCCGGGCGGCACTCATATTTGCATGGTCTTTGATGCGCTTTGTGAACCCCTGTGGATGCTGAAACGTCGTTTCGAGGGAAACATCATTCCCCTCGATGTCTTGAAACCAGTATCTAAACTTATACTGGAAGGACTACGGTACCTCCACACCGAATGTCATGTTATTCACACAGGTAACTAGTCATTCAACCGGTTTACTTCTGAGATCGGTCACAGCTAACAGAAAAACAAGATCTAAAGTCTGATAATATCTTATTGTCCCTACGTAACCCATCTATCCTGAATTCGGTCGCGCAGGATGAGATGAACAACCCCTCTCCACGGAAACAACTAGACGGTCGGGACATATACTTATCCCGAAATTACTGGGGACTATCGCCCGATGAACTAGGTAGATCGGTAATAACTGACTTTGGGCTTGCTGTACACGGTGACGGCCCTCCGAATAGCCACCCCATCCAGCCAGAGGGATATCGGGCCCCAGAAGTTTGTCTTGGGGGTGATTGGAGCTATAGTGCTGACATTTGGAACTTGGGAGTTCTGGTAAAGTCCTCATTATCATAATTCTGATCACTACTAATGGTCTATTAGCTTTGGGACCTGTTCTATGGCCATGGGCCCTTCGATATACCACCGGACTCGTGCGGCTCAGGCTCTACAGACGAAGCCCATCTGGCCCAGATAATTTCTCTCCTGGGGCCTCCTCCACTTGATCTTCTCAGCCGGGGAGGAGAAACATATCGGTATTTTGACGCTGAAGGTATGCTACTTATGTCCTAGCTAGACGCAGCTAACTGAATTGAAGGACAATTCAAAACTCCCGAGCTTATTGGAAAAAAGGACCTGGTATCTATGGCTAAAGAAATTGATGGTGACGACGAAATGCCTCTGTTTGTAGACCTTATTTCTAGAACGCTACGCTGGAGGCCTGAGGACCGGACCACGGCGGAGGACCTGCTTTCACATCCGTGGCTTACATAAAAGAGACCTGCGAATGGGTGAGAAAGGGGATAGGCATTATCTGTACAGTGAATGTATATCTCTTCGCTTAAGAAACCTGACTGTTCAGGCTTTCCTTTTTGAACCACGACCCGATATATCAAACAGCCATACATGAGAGAGCCCCAGCTCGATTTACAACTTCCCATAGATGGACTTATTAGCACCTAGCGCAATCACTGCATGAACTATATTATTACCTCACATTCTCCATGGAATGCGAATGCACTAGCTTCCAATTCCCCGCGAAGCGAATGAAATGACGCCGAGATGTACCTGGATACAGAGCGTTCATCCTGTGGCCAATGATTCCGCGTATCTCGCATATGCTTCGGCTAGCCCTTAAACACCAACGCTACCGGAGATACGTAAGGATCAGCCATTACCAACGGCATCTTTCAGGACTTCGAGAACTAATAGCATGGGGCATTCCTGCCAGGCTCTCAGTAGAAGCACATCTTGGTCATGTTGAAAACATACTAGCGGGAATTAAAAGGTATATCACGCGAGCAGGGGCGCTGGAATGTACCTCTTGCTGAGGAAGCGATTCTGGATGAATCCGAGTCAGTCAGATATGAAAGTATATTGCATGGCACAACCATAGAGGCATCTTTAATTCTTCGTGTTATACATAGGGGTCATATATCGATGCCCCTTATCATACTTCAACCGACAGGATCAGGCTCTGCTACGATGGAAACAAGGATTCCCGTTATGACAAAATGAAGGGGCCAGTATTTGTAAAGATAGATTTTTTTTGATATTGAGGTTTTCCAGCCGACCGACTCGTAGATTGATTGTATATACAAGCACCCCAGTCAAGCGTCATCTAGTCGTTTCGTGCCCTGAAAAAAGGTTGATGTACATATGATATGAGCACCCCGGCCATAATCAGTTAGGCCGCTCCATGTCTTGGAATAGAGATTGCTTCTCCAAAGTAACAAAATTAAACAGATGCTTCTCCCTTCTGGAAAAAAAGAATACCTGTAGTTCCCCATTAATGGATATCGTCAATTTCAGGCAGTATCTAGAAGCAAGAGGCCAGCAATGTGTTTGCTCTATCCCCAGCATGTTTACTAACACTGCGCAGTTTACAATTTTCGCGAACGCGGAACAGGGTGTCGACGACCTGATGATAATATTCTGCCGCAACCGATTCTACCACCGCTGCTCTTGAAGAAAGTAGAAATCAATTAGGCCAGAAGCAACAGCTGCATTAGTGAGGGCTGGATGGAGCTGTAGTAAATTAGGTCAGTGTAAGGGATGATATCCGCGGGATATGCATACTTACACAGGTGAAGCCCACCTCCTCCCGGGTGTACTTGAGTATATATATGGGATTCTAGGGGTCCGCAAGTAACTGCGGGTAATGTTAGCCTTTCATAGGGGCCTGGAGACATGCGTATAGAGACTAGAGAGTCACAGCATAGTTCAGTAAAAGTTAAAGATAATAACTTATTATTATTTATATATATCTAATAATTTATTATACTTATTAATTATTTTATAATAATTATTAAATTATTATCTATAATAATAGTTAGATTATATTATAGTATAATTAGATTATATTATAATTATAAAATAGTTATTTATTATTATTTATATATAATAATAATTACTAATAATATAATCTTATTTAAATTAAATAATTATATATAAGTATTATTAAGATTAAATATAATTTAGAAATTATTATTTAATTAAAATTTAATAAGAATAATTTTATAATAAAATTAGGCTTGTTATTACCCGCTTGTCAGCTCAGGATTCACTCAGCCCGGCTCGCCAAGAGAACCTGCTCAAGAAAGTAAATAGACTTAATAAATAGATTTAAATTTTTTAGATCTGGCTTAATTAAATTAATAAATTTATTTTAAATTAATTAAGTTAGATTTTATAAACTTAGATTTTATTTCTTAATTCAATATATTTATATTATATTAATAAATTATATATAATTATAAAAATTTTAAAATTAATAAATCTGTCTATTCTTTATATTTTATAAAAAAACTAATTTTAAATAAAAAATATAAATTATATAAAAAATATATATAATTAATTATAAATTAAATATATATAAAAATAAAATAATTTTTTTTTAATTAAAATAAAAGCCCGGATAAATAGATCTTTATTATAATTATTTAAATTAATATAAATATAATAATAAAGCTAAAGTTAAGTAAGATAATATTTTTAAAATTATTAATAATAAAAATTATAAAATAAAATAAATAGTCTTAATCTTCTGTTCTATTATATTATTATTTTAAATATTTAATATTTTTAAATCTTTTTTTTAAATTATTCTTATTAATATATTTAGTATATTTATTTAAAATCTTATTTTATTTATTTAAATTATTCTCTGATTCTAAATCAAGACTATTATTATTATTATTTTTAATATTATAAAAATCTTATTTTAAAATAAAATTCTTAATATATATCTAGATTATAATAATATAAATAATCTCTGATAATAAATAATCACAGTAATAATAATAAATATTATATAATAAATTAAATAATTATTTAATATTAATATTATTAATTAAAATAGAAAGAAAATTCTGAGCTATAATAATAAAAATTAAAAATTAAAAAATATTATTTTTTTATTATTTAAGAATATTAAATATCTTAATAAAATCTAAAAATTAATCTAAATTAAAATCTTATATTTAAATAAAGTTATAGATTATAAAAATAATATATATATATATTTTTTTATAAATATTTATTAATCTTATTAATTTAATAAATTAAGAAATATTTTAAATCTAAGAAAGAATATTTTCTTATATAAATAAATTAATTTAATAAATTTAATAATAGATTAATAATATAAATTATATAAAATAAAAATATTAAGCAGAATAAAACTTATATAATTTTTTAAAAATCTTTTAATATTTATATTTTTAATTCTTATTTTTATTAGTCTAGTTAGTAAAGCTGAAAATCTAAATCTTTAATTATAAAAAAAATAATAGCTATAATATAAATATATTTTTAATTAAAATAAATTTTAGAATAATAAATATAAAGCTTCTTTTATATTTTTTTTAAATATTTTTAAAAAAGATTATTTCTATAAAACTTTTTTATTTTAAAAAAGCTTACTAGTATCTTTTAAATATTAAAACAATATTATAAATATTAAATATTTTATTTATTATTAAATTTTAAAAGCTGGAAAGAGCTAAGATAAAATTATAAAAAAAATATAAAATTAAAAAAATATTTATATTATTTTAATTTAGTATAGATAAGAAATAATTATATAAGATTTTTTTATATTTATATTATAATAAATTAATTTATTAATATTTAAAAAATAATTATATATTAAAGTATAAGATATATCAAGTTTTATTAAATTTTATAATCTTAAAAAAGATTAAGATCTTAGATATTAATCTTATATTTTATAAAATATATTTTATAACAAAAACTAGTATTAATAAATTTTATAATTTTATAAATTTATATAAAAAGAATTTATTAATATAATTCTAATTTTAGATAAAATATATTTTTTTTTAATTATTTAAAAAATATTTATTATATATTTTAATAAACTATCTTTTTTTTATATTATTTTAATTTGATTATTTATTACTTTAATTTTAAGAAAAATAAAAAGCTTTTTTAAAATAAGTTATAGAATATAAATAAGATAAAAAATATAAATTTATAATTAAACTAGTTTAGCAAGAGCTGGATTAAGAATAGAGTGGCTAACAGCCAGGTCAGATCAGATTAATTAGAATTTTTATATCTAATTGCCAGATTATAATCAGATTAAGAAAACTTTTATATTTAATTATAGTATAGCTAAAAACTGAATAATTAATTATTTTAATTATTTTTAATATTAAGATCTATCTGCTATATTTTTTTAAGCTTTAATATAATTAAGATATATATAAGAGATATGTATGAGATAGTATAAAGAAAGTATATCTATCACAAGATCAAGATAATATCTGTATTACTTAAAATATTTAAGAACTTTTCTTAAGAAGACTTTATTGAACTTTCACTTTCTTATACAAATTTGGTGCAAAAGTAAGGTAAAAGTGAGAGAAAGATAAGAGAAGTAAAAAATAAGAAAAATCAAAGATTAGATAAATAAATAAGAACTTTTCTTTAATCTTTTAGAAAGACTTTACTGAACTCTCACTTTCTTATATAAATTAGATATAAAAGTGAGATAAAAGTAAGATAAAGATAAAAAAAAGATAAAAGAAAGATAAAAAAAGTAATAAAAAAAATTAAAAATTAGATAAATAAAAAAAAAATTAAAAGCTGATTTAACTTAATTAAAACTTGTTAAAAAAACTGATTAAAAACTAAGAGATCTTTTTATTTATATTTATAATTAATTGACTATCAAAAATATATAAAAATATATAAAAATTATATAAAAATTATATAAAAATTATATAAATAGAACAGGGCTGAGAATAATAGAATTAGTAATTAAATAAGAACTAAAATAATTAATAAAAATAAGATCTCTTGCTCCGCTGCGGGATAGGCAGAACTTGGAATTATTAAGCCACAAACTGGCGAGCCTTAGACAGCAAACTGGCGAGTCTTAGACAGCGAACTGGCGAGCCTTAGACAGCAAACTGGCCAGTCTGCTTATATTATTAATACACCCCCGCAGTTTTGATAAGATAAAATATCAGAAAAAACTGGAGTAAACAAATTACTAAAATAAGAAATAATAATAATAAAATTTAATAAATTATTATATTTAACTATTTAATAAATTAAATATATTTTTAATTAAGAAACTACTTAGTCAGGCTATTTGCTTATATTTTATTAATAAATATTTATTAAATATTAATTATTTTATTCAGGGCTTCTTGTCTTAGTTAATAATTAATAATATTAATATATTTCAGACTAGTTCAAAAAAGAAAATTCTTATTAGTAAGAATTTTAACTGTTTAATAATTATTATATAATATAAAAAAATATTAATTAGAGCTAAATTCTATTTATTTAAAAAATCTTCTTTATTAAAGAAGTTACTTAACTGCAGCAGTTAGGACTAATAATTCAGCTTTAATAATTAAAAAAGTTATATAATACTGTTTCTTGCTTAGTTAATTAATAGAACTATTAAATAAATAAATAATATATTTTATTAAACTAGTATAATCTTAATTATCAGCAAAATTAGTATTACTGACTATATAAAATAAAATAGAACTAAGACTAAATTTAATAGTCAAGTTCTTCATTTCTTCTAAATAGAAGATTAAATAATCTATAGTTTTTAGATATTTAGAGCTTAGATTAATCAGATATTCTAAAATTAACTAATATAATTTAATAATATCAGATCTAGTTTAAATTATAGAATATAAGACTGATTCTACTTTCTGCTGAAATTTATAAATTTAATTAATAATAGTCTAATAAAATAGATTCTTTATTAATTTCTTGCTTAGAAGTGGGAATTTAAAGCTTTTTTTTTATTTTAAATTAAACTTATTAATAATCTTATTAATATAGTTTAATTATTAAATTTATAACTTTCTATTTAGGCAATTATATAAGATTTAAATATTAAGAAATAAATTAATCTCTTCAAGATCTTTGAATTTGAATAATATTATTAATTCTTACTTAAATTTATTAAATTTTTAATAATTTAATTTATAAAATATATAAATTATATTATTCACAAAAATTATTAAAATTATAAATTTATTAATAAAAATATATTAATCTTTTTAAATAGACTTAAATCTTAAAACTATTAGTCTCTGTTTCAGGATATTTTATTAAAGATATAGTAAATATCTTAATCTATATAAAACTTTTTATAATAAAAAAACTATTTATTTATTTTCTAATTCAGAAATTAGATTTATATAGATTTTCTTCTTAATAAAATTATTAAGAAAGACAGTGATTATATTTAATTAATTAATTTCTAGATTAAATATAATAATTAGAGCTAAAAAATTTTATATAAATCTGGCTGCAAGAATATTAGCGTGTGTTTCTAATTAATTAAATATCTGTAAATTATCTTTAATATAAATTTAAACTTTAAAATTAGTCAGATAATCAGTTTTATTAAATTTATATAAAAATATTTATTTTAATAATAATACTTCAGCTTTATTAATTTTATAAATTAAATATATATTTTAAGTATTTAAGGCTTTTAATTAATTAATTTCAGTTTTGACAGTCTGAGTAAATTAGCTTGAAAATATATAATTTCTTATTTCTTATTAATTAATAGACAGAGATAAAAGTAATAAGAAATTAATATAGAGAATTTCACTCTTATTAATATAATTAATTATTGTTTAAATAACTTGAAGAATAAGTCTAGTTCTTTTAGAATTAGAATTAGATAATTCTAAGCGGGTCTGTTTCAGATCTCTAATTAATTTAATATCTAAGAATTTAGTTTTATTAATCAGCTTATTAATATTTAAATTATTAATAAAAATCTGAGACAGTGAAGAAAATAGATTAGATAATAAAAATAATAAATTCTCTATAATTATATTATTATCTTATCTAACTAAGATATTTAGCTAATTATTTAAGACTGCTAACTAATTTAATTCAGCAGTTAATTAATCTAAGATTATTAACTAATCTTATTTTAATTAATTATCTGATAAAGATTCAGATATTTATTTTAATATTTTTAAATTAGAAAGATTTTTATTTATATTAAATTCTTTAGATTCTTTAGGAATAGAGATATTTAATTATTCTAATTAAATAAAATCAATTAATTTAGTTATTTCTTGCTTTATTAATAGATTTTTAAATTCAGTATATTATTTATAATTAAAATTTTTATTAAAAATAATATCACAAGCTAAAATTATTCTTTTAAGAATAGATATCTAGATCTGTTAAATATTAGTTATTTAATATCTAATTAAATAACTAATTAGAACTCTAAGTCTTAGTTTATCTTCTTTAAGTAAATTACTGATTCGGGTATAGATATATAATTTATACTTTCTTAAACAGAAAATATCTGATTTCTCAGATAACTAAAAGAATTATAATTATAAAAGATTTTTTTAGATAGTTTTATATAATATTTTTTAATTTAGTTATTTATTTAATATTCTATTTAGAATAAAAATAGCCGAATTTATTATTTTAGATTATAAAAATATAAAGAGCCCTGAATTAATTAATAAACTTTTTATTTTAAAAATAATTAGAGCTCTAGATCTTTCTATATATAGATTTTGCTCTGGCTGATAAACTGATAAATAATTAATTAATAAATCTTTGATACTAGTCCAGATTAGAAAGATATTAAGATTCTAATTCTGATTAGAATAAAATTTCTTGAGTATTATCTTAAATTAATTAATAATTAATTAAATTATATTAATAATTAATTCTAAAATATCTGACTTAGAAGTTAGAACTTGCTCTAGATAAAATTTTAAATAAGAATAATAAAAATAACTAATATATCTCTGTTTATTAATTTTATTTATTATATAAATTAAGTTTTAATAAATTAATTTAAATATCTGACTTTTTTTTTAAATTTTTATCTTAAAATTTGTCTTTCTGATTAACTAATTTTATATATAAAATATTTTCTATTTTAACTTAGTTTATCTGAGCTAATCTATTTTAATAAATCAGTAATATTAATTCTCTGAACTAAATTACTTAGATAATTTAAAGTTTTTTTATTAAAATATTCTAATTTTTTATATTATTTTTTGGCTATTTTAGATATTATATATTAATATTCTGAGAGTTTAATTAGCTTAAAACCGCAAACTGACAAGTCTAAAATAATTAACTAGCTTGACTTAATAGCTAACTAGCTTAATTTAATAGTAATAATTATAATAAAACTAGATTTTTATTTTTATTAAATATAGTATATTTCTCTGATTTTCTTAATTTAATATAGTAAAGTTTTATTTACTTATTTAAGAAATTTATTTTTTTTATTTAGAAATAGTCTTTTTTTGTCAGCTTTTATAGCTGAGAGAATATTTATATAAAATCAAGAAATATAAATTATTTTCTTAAGTTTAAAATATAAATTTTTTTTATTTAAATAAATAAGATAAAAAATAATTATTCTATAATTTTAAATAACTAAGATAATATCTTTTATTTTTATTAATCTATTTTTATTTATAATAGAAGTATAATTAATAGAAAAATTTAAGAAATTATAGATATAGCTATCTGAAATAGTATTAAAAGTCTATTAAAATAAATAAAATATTAATAATTATTCTAAATAGACAGTTTATTAATTTATTACTAAGAAGATTTTTTCTGTCTTAATAATTACTTTGTTATTCTTATTAAATAAAGATAATATTTAATAAGCCTGACAGTATTATTTAAAGAAATATCTTAATTTAGAACTATTTCTGAAAATATTTCTAAAATAATTTAAGATTTTAATCTCAGACTTCTATTCAGAATCTCTTAATTTTTTATTAATATAAAAATAATTATTAAAATTATAAAATTTATTATTTTTATCTAATTTATATAGACAGAGCCGATTCTTAAATCTTTATTTTTTTATTAATATTTTACTATTTTAGAAAGTTTATTTTAATTTAGTTATTAAAACAATTATTAAAACAGTTGATTTAGAATTATCTGAAAGATCTTAAAAGAAGATATAATTAATTCTACTATTATTACTATTAACTAATTTAATAAATTATTTAATTTAGAAATTTAGACAAATCTAATTATATATTTTTTATATTATCTTAAGAAACTCAGATAATTCTTTCTGATTATTTTTATTATTAATTAATTTTAATTATTAAATTATTATAAAATTATTTATTATTTTCTGAACTAATTCAAGAAAATTATAGATTATTTAAATAAAATTAGTAATCTTATTTAATTTTAGCTTTATTATTTCTAAATAAACAAACTCTTATTAAGTTATATAATTCTTAATAGAACTCTTTGTTTCTGAGAATTATAGCTTATAATATTTATTAATAACTTTTTTTATATAAAACTGATTAATAAAGATAATTCTTTTTTTTAAAGCTTATAAAATTTAATAAAGTTTTTTTAAATTAAATATAATATACTGATTTTGCTTGCTTAATATAAAATTTATTAATAAATTTAAAAAAACTAATTCAGAGATAATTTTCTTCTATTTCTTAAATTAATAATTAAATTAATTTATAATTTTCTAATATAGAAGACAATCTGATTTACTAAAATTTATTATTAAAATAATATAATAATTAAAGCCTGAAATAGATATAATAACTAACTTGATAAAATAATTAGATTTCTTAGATAAATCTGAATTTATATATTTCTAGATATTCTTATTAATAGTAAATAATTAAATTTAATTAATTCAAAGAAATTAATTAGATTAATTATTAAAAATAATAGAAATTTTCTTAAATTACTGATTTTAAGATATAATAAAGAAATAATTAAAAAAATTTAAGAATTTAAATAAATCTTATTTTTTATTTAAAAGTTCTATAATTTTCTATATAAATTTTAAGTCAGAGATAAAATAAAAATAAAAAAAATAAAAAAATATAAAGAGTCTCAGAGATATTAATAAAAAATTAATATAAAAATATAATCAGACTTATAATTAAGAACTTTTCTTAAAAAGATTTTATTAAATTTTTATTTTCTTATATAAATTTAGTATAAAAGTAAGATAAAAATAAGAGAAAGATAAGAAAAATAAAAAATAAAAAAAATTAAAAATTAAATAAATAAATAAGAATTTTTTTTTAATATTTTAGAAAGACTTTACTGAACTCTTACTTTCTTATATAAATTAAATATAAAAATAAGATAAAAGTAAAATAAAAATAAAAGAAAAATAAGAAAAAAATAAAAGAAGTAATAAAAAGAATTAAAAATCAGATAAATAAAAAAAGACTAAAAGCTAATTTAATTTAATTAAAACTTATTAAAAAAACTAATTAAAAACTGAGAGATCTTTTTATTTATATTTATAATTAATTAGCTATTAAAAGTATATAAAAATATATAAAAATTATATAAAAATTATATAAAAATTATATAAATAGAACAGGGCCGAGAATAATAAAATCAGTAATTAAATAAGAACTAAAATAATTAATAAAAGTAAGATCTCTTGCTCCGCTGCGGGATAGGCAGAACTCAGAATTATTAGACTGCAAACTGGCGAGCCTTAGGCAGCGAACTGGCGAGCCTTAGGCAGCGAACTGGCGAGCCTTAGGCAGCGAACTGGCCAGTCTGCTCATATTGTTGACAATATTATTACTAGTCTTTTATCTAATCTTTCTTATAAATATATTTATCTATAAGAATTCTGTAAATTATATATTATATTAATATAACTACTTTATAAGAAACTATTTTTATAGTATAAGTATTTTTTATAATATATTATATTATAAGAATTATAAGAATTATTATTTTTATAATTATTCTTTCTTCTAGAATCTTAATTTTTAAGATTATTATTTATAAGAAATTAGATATTATTAAAATTTTTATTATAAAATCTTCTTCGCGAGAAAATTAATTAGAAAAAAAATAGTTTTTTTTTTTTTTTTTATAATATTTATTTTATACAAGCCTGCTGTAATAATTATTTATATAATTATAAATAAATTATTTTTTATTATATTTTAAATCTTAGTAATAAATTATTTTTTGCTGTACTTCAGATTTTAGTAATAATAATTAAATAATAAATATAATATAATATTTTTAATTTAGTTATAAATCAGAGCTCGGGGCTCAGGACTCAAGACTTTAAGAAAGAATATTTTTTTTAAATTTTTTTTGTTTTTTTTTTTTTAACTCTCTCTGTTCTGTAGTCTCTCTCTTTTTTTAATTATTATTATTATGAATTATTAGTAAGTACTTATCTAAAGAATTCTTATAATTATTTATAATTATAATTATTTATATTTTTATAATTATTTATATTTTTATAGCTATTTTTATATTTTTATAGCTGTTTTATACTCTCGCGGCTGTTTTTATATTTTTATAGCTATTTTATATTTTTATAACTGTTTTATATTTTTATAATTATTTTTATATTTTTTATAGCTATTTTATATTTTTATAGTTATTTTATATTTTCGCGGCTGTTTATATTAAATTATTAAATATAATATTTTATAATTTTATATTAATCTATAGATACTTATTACTTTGCGAGTTTAAAATATATGATAATCTAATCTAAATATTATAATTAATTATTTTAATATCTTTTTTATATTATATATCTATTAATTTCTTTTTTTATAATAAAATTACTATATTTATTATAAATCTTTTATTCTCTTTTTTTTTTTTATTCTTTTTTTTCTTTTCTTCTTTCTGCGGGATTCCGCGATAAATAATTTTTTAGAAAGATTTATTTTATATTTTATAATTAATTATAAAGTTAAATTAGTCTTTTTTTATAATTATTTTTTTTATTATTATTATTTTTATTATTATTATTATTACTGCTGCCGCCGCTGTTAATATTATTATTATTATTATTATAATCTCTTCTTCTTCTTCTTTTATAATAGATATCTATTCTTTTTTGCAGAGTATAAAAGCTAATTTATATATAGTTTATCTTATTAACTAGAATTCTTAGAATAATCTAATTTTTTATAGTTCTGTTCTCTCACATCTTTCTTATTATCTGCTATTATAATAATATTATTATACTTAATAATATTCTTATTATTTCTGTGATTTATAAATTATAAATAAATAAATTATTTTCTTCTTTAAAAAATATATTTAAAATAATCTAAGATTAATTTATTTTATAGAATATTAAGATCACAAACTAGATTTTAATTTAGTTTATAAATCTATTTATAATAAACTGATTTATTAATATCTTTATAAATATATTAATAATTTTATTAGATCTTTTTCTCTAAACAGAATTGCAGTCTCTATTTAATTAAAAAAAATATTAAATTATATAATTAATAATAAGATCTGTTTTTTTTATTAAATTTAATAATTATTATTAGCTAGAGATCCGGGCCTAGTTTTATAAAAGTTTTTTTATAACTAGAATTAATTAATATTTTTTCTCTGATTAAATATATAATATATATTATAATTTCTCAGGCTTGAGAATATTTATAATATATATTAATAATAATTATAATTAAAGATATAATAACTGTCTTTAGACTAATTATAAGATTTATTTTTTATAAATTAAGTAATTAATTAATTTATTTTTATTCTCGCAAGTATTTATTATATTTTATATTTTAAATTATAATTAAATAAAGATTATTATAAATAATTTTTTCTGTTATTTTATTATTTTATTTTTTTTTATTTTTAAATAAAAACTATATTTACAGATAAACTTTTTATAAAATTATAAATAATATAAACTTATAGCTAATTCTTAGATATTATTCTTATTAAAATAATTTTTTTATTTAATTAAGATTTTTAAGAATCTATTTTAACTCTATAAAATTAATAAGATCTTTAGATAATATTTATAATTATTTTTTTCTATAGAAAAGTACTTCTGTAAGTTTATTCTATCTATTTTATAATATTTATAAAATAATAATATATAAAATATATTATATATTTATAATTCCGCGAGTAACTTTAGTCTATAGACTTAAGAATTTATTTATTTAATAATATAATAGAATTTTCTGTTTTATAAATCTAGTTTCTTATTAGTTTATTTTTATAAAAGATATTTTATAAATAATTAAATTATTTTTTCTAATATAAAGCTTTTTATTTATTTTTTATAATTATAAAATTATTTCTGTTTTTTATAAATAGAAGTTAGATTTTTCTTTATTTTAATATAGATTTTCTAGATATATTTAATTTATTTAGAGACTTTAATCTCTGCTTTTTTTTTTATAAGAGTTTATTTTAATTACTTATAAATATTTTACTATAATAATATAAAAAATAATTTTTTATAGAGCTTTATAAGATATTATTATATATAAATTTTATAATAGATAAAAAATTTATTTAATTATTTTATTTAAAATTAATATAATTTTATAAATATTACTTAAGAATATTATTTAATTTTTTAATCTAATTATTAATTTATAAATAATAAACTATACTTAGCTCTTTCTTTATCGCGAGTATATAAATAAAGTCAGATTAGAAATTTTTTATAAAAATATTATTATAATCTATAATAACTTTTATAAATATATTATATAAATAAAAAATCTTCTTAATAAAGATTTTTATAAGATTCTTTTTATTAAAATTTTTTTATAAGAAAATAAAATAGACTATCTTATTATATTAGTCTATTATTATTAAAATATTATTAAAAATCTTTTATAAGTTTTTAATAATACTAGTACTTGTAGATAAATTAGTAATAAAATTTATTATTATTTTTTTTTAAAATTTTATAAATATAAATAAAGATTCTAGCAGTTTTTATTATTTTTTATAAATTATTTTATTATTTTAATATATTCTGCAGATCTGATAGTACTTATTTATAAAATTATTTATTTTTAATTATTAAAATTATTATAATATTAATATTAGTATTTTCTTATTTATAAAATAGCCTGTAATAGAATTATTATATAGTTTTATAAATATTTAAAGCTTAAAAATATATTTATCTAAAATATATAATTATCTTTTTTTTTATAAGAAATCTTTATAATTTTTTTATTATAAAATCTTATCTATTTTTTCTTTTTTTATAATTTAAAATTTTTAGAGTTTTTTAATTCTTTGCAGATTTTTATATTTATTAATTTTTTATTAATATTATAAACACTGCGGCTAGCAGCTCTGCAAAAGAATTTTTATAATATAATATTTTTATAATAATAATATTATCTATTATTTTTTTTTTATAATTTTCTATATATTTAAAATATACCCGCAAGTAAGAATCTATCTAATATTTATAAATAAGATTTTTATCTTTATATTTTCTGATTTCTATAGTCTAAATAAATTAGATAATTATTATAAAACTAGTTTATCTAGTTTTTTATAATTTTTAATTATTATTTTTTTTTTATAATTTAAATATTATAAAAATATATCTGCGGGATTCTATATATCTGAATAATAAATAAAATAAAATTAAAATATTATAAGTTATTATATTTATTATATTTATCTTTATAATAGCTCTGGACTTATTACAAAATATTTAAGATTTTTATAATTAATAAATATCTTTATTATAAGATCTGTTTTTTTTAATTAATAATACTATTTTTTAAATAACTCTATTATTATAAGTAATTTTTAATTATAAATTTTATAATTTCTTTTTACTATAATTATTTTTTATAAATAAAATATAATTAAAATTTATTAACTATTTATATTTCTTTATAATAATATATTATTAATTATAAAATTAGATATATTTATTTTAATATATATTTATTTTTTTTTTTAAAATAAATTATTATAATATTTTCTGTGAATATTATTTTCAGCTACTTGAAGTTTTTATAAATATTAATTATAAAAAATTTTATATCAGATTTTTTTTTCTTTTTTTTATAGAATTTCTTAATAAAATCTATAAATAGAATTATTATTTATAAGTATTCTTAAATAAATTATTAATATTAGTTTATAAATTTTATAAATTATAATATATTTTTTATATTTTATAGCTCTAATTACTTATAAATTATTATAATTTATTCTGATTTTATTTATATATTTTTATAGCTAATAATAAAATTAAGAAAATTAATCTTTATTTATATAAAATAATACTTACTTATTTTTATATATAGTTCTGCTTTAATTAAAATTTATATAATTTTATAAATTTATTTTTTATATATCTCTAGATCTTGTAAGTATATTATAATATTATTAAAATAAATAATTATAAAATTATTTAGATACTCCGCGAATAAAAAGTTTATAAATTCTTAAAATCCCGCGAATATATTAATTAATCTGAATAATATAATTAAATATTTAAATAAATTATATTTTATTTAAAAAATTATTTTTTATTTATAATCTACTATAATTTTTATTTTATAATAGACTTTATAAAAATTAAATTATATAAATTATTATATTCCCGCAAGCTGATTAATACAGTTATTAATTTATAATAATAAATATTTATTTTTAATAATTTATTTATTTAGCTCGCGGTAATTAATATATATTTATAAATTTTTATTTTTTTTTTTCGCGAAGAGAACTAATATTTTAATAAATAATTTTAAGTATTAAATCTATTTATATATAAAATATTCTTATAAATACTCTCAGAGTATTTTCTGTTTTATAGATAATATTTTATAAATTAATCTTATTTTTAATTTATAATCTTTTTTTAGATTAATCTTTAGATTAATATTTAATTATAAAAATAAATAACTTATTATTTTATTTTTTATAAATATTATTTTAAACTTATAAAATTATTTTAATAATATTTTCAGATTTATCTTTTTATAGACAGATTTAATTATTATTATTTATAATTATTTAATCTCTGATTTTTTTGCAAGAAACTCTATTATAATAATATATTATATCTTGATTTATTATCTTTTATAAAATCTTAAATAATATTAATTAAACTCTATAACAGAGATCTCTGTTCAGATTTATAATATATTTAATATAATTTTTTTTATATTAGATATTATAATAGTAATTTCTTTATAAATCTTATAATTATTTTTTATATTTATAAAATTTATTTTAAATATTATTGTGATAGGATCTACTTGTCAGGGTAGAAAGCCTGTTGACTAGGTAAGGAATCAATCATGAAACACTGTGTATTTGTTTAATAATAATAAAGATAGTCTATATCCATAAGATAGACTGATTCTTGAAGAATCAGTAGCTTCTTATAAAAAGATTAATATTTTATAAATATCGGAGAGATATAGAATTACTATTAATAATCTTATAACTCTTATAATTACTATAATATATTATCTTGATAATCTTTATCCCGATAGCTGGATTATTTTATTATAAATAGTACTTTTCTTTGCTGGGACAAGCCATCTGGCTCGGATATTAAAAATAGTCTTATATATTCCTGATTTGGAACAGTGAGGATCTGATAGTAAAAGATAGAGAACTCGCGGGATATATAGTATAAATAGAGTTATATACTATTTCTATATAGCTTTATAAGTATTTAGTTATTTTTATATAAGTGAATCTTCTGCGAAGAAGTATAAATAAAAGAATCTCTTATATTATATTTATATAGATAGATTCTCTGCAAAGAAGTATAAATAAAAGAATTTTTTATATTATTTCTTTTTTTTCTTCTCTTCTGCTTTATAATTATTATTTTTTTAGTAATTTATAATTATTCTCTTTATATTTCTTTGTTATTTTGTGTAATTTTTATTATTTTTATTTATATTATATTACTGTTATTTTCTTCTTTATCAGATATTAGTCTTGTTCTTAATTATTTCGCGATAATAAAGAGAATAGTATATTTTAAGCAGAATATTCTTATTAAAGCCTGCTATAATTTCTGCATGCACTGTCTGAGATATATAAATAATAATTTTGATTCTAAGAAGAATACTCTGTATAATATTAGTTATTTATTAAATATAAAAATATCTATTCTATATTATTTTTATTTCGCGAGAAAGAAGATTTATAATCCTGTGAGTTTTATATATTCTATATTATATATATATAATTTACTAATATTTCTTAAGTCTGCAACTGGTCTGCTAGAAAATATTTATAATCTTATAAAGATTATTAAATAGACTACTCTAATTCTAAAAAAAGAATATTAGAATAATAATATTAAGTAGACTATTTATAAAGAGATTTATATTCTTATAAAGATATTTGACAGTATAAAGAGTATTTATATTTATAAATTTTTATTAAAGAATATTAAGACTATCAAGTATATAAGTTTTTATTATAATTAAGAGATAAGATTTTTGTGATTTTATTATTAATATTTTATTAGAAGTTTACTATTAAGTATATTAAGTTTATTAAGATTTATTATATTTTTTTAATATAGTTAGTTTTTTATTCTGATCTCTGCACCTTGCTGAAGAATTATTATATTTATAAAATAAGAATACTATTATATTTACTATCCGATAATTTAGAATATATAGATTAGATTTCTACTCTATAGAACTTTCTTAATTTAGTAAGAGTTATAATATATATTTAATATCCGGATATTAATAATAATAAATTAACTTTGGATAATAAGAATAATATTATTAAATTAATTATAGATTTCTGTATTCTTCTTCTGAAGTCTACTTTTTTTATAAATATTTCTAAATTATAATAAAAGAGTCTGATTATTATTATTATTTATCTTATAAATAGATAATAAATATAACTAAATATATTTAAGTATCTTCTGCTATCTTATAGTAGAATAATTTTATATTTATTAATATATTTAATTTATAATAATATAATTAATAAGAAATATTAAGAGATTAATATTTCTATAGTTTATTTCTTAAGAATATAAAGAGATTTATTAGTGATTATCTTTTATTTTTTTAATATATAATATTTTTTATAGTATTTTTAGTATTATTTTATAGCTTCGGGTGTATTTTCTATATTTTTACTAAAAATTTATTAATTATATTTACTTAATTATTCTTTTTATTTAATTAGATAGTAATTCTGACTGTTATAATATTAATAATCTTTAATTTTTTTAACTTTCTATTTATCTTTGTTGTCTAGCTTAGATATTAGAAGCAGTTTTTTATAATCTTTTTCAGTATTCTATAATTTTAATAAGAAGATATAGAATATATTATAGATTTGTCTATATTTCTCAGATAAATATAATTAATATATCTGAGATTTAATATATTTAAGAATCTGAAAAAGATTTATAAATTTTAAAATCAGCTTTCTTAATTCTTTGAGTTGTAAGTTCTAAGTTAATAGCTTAATTAGATTTTTTTTTTTAAAGTAAAATAGCTTTCTGCGCTTATTATAATATTTTTTTTGTTTTTTTATAGCTATTTGCTATATTTTTTGTAGCTGTTTTCTTATTTCTCTAAGTTTCTTAATTTTATTCTGTATTACTGAGACTTCTCGCTGTTAAGAATTAATCTTAATTCTAATATAAAAATCCGGCGAAAAATTATAAAGAATATTATAAGATAATTGACCTGTGATTGTATTATCTGTGTTATTGTAGATAAATTAAGTATTTAAAAGAATTAATAGCTAATTAGTATTATACTGGCTGGAGTAATATTAGAGATAATATTTAAATATTTAATTTATCTATTTTGTTTAGCTATTGATTTGAGGATGAAACACAGTTAAAAGTCTTAAGATTATATAATTATTATAGACTAAATTTAATCAGAATTTACTAATAAAAATTAATTCTTAATTAGATATAATCTTATTTAAGAGTCTGAAGATTAATTTAATCTATTTATAAAATAATTTAGCAAGATTTAGAGCAGTTATTATAGACAGAATAATAAAGAAAAGATAGTATTTTAAGAATTAATTAATAATAACTAGAATAGTATTAATAATTTTTCTATATTAAATAATAGAAGGCAGCTCTGTAATAAAATCTATTATTAATTTAATAAAGAGATATAATAAAATTAGTAATAATTTAAAATTATTATATAATTAATACTTTGGAGCAGTAGTTTCTTGATATATTAAATAAATTTAAATATATTTGACTATATTATATTATAATTTATTTTAGTAGAACTTTCTGCGTAGCAGTGCTTCTATTTAAGTCTTTTTAAAATATTTTATTAATAGATTATTATAATATAGCTTAATAAGTATCTGATATAGTATCTCAGAAGAGAGAATATAGTATTAATTTTTAAAATAGATATAATTAATTATTTTAATAATTTAATACTTTTAATCTGATTACTTTTATTAAATAATAGTTTTTTGCTATTATATCTCTAGATTATTATTCTGTAAATATAAGATTATTTCTTGAAGTTTGGAATTATATATATCTAAGTATAAAACTTCTGCGGTATATACTTATAATATTATAAATTAGAAAATAAATCTTTCTTAAGATAAGTTCTCTTAAGCAGTCCAGTCAGCTGTCTTTATACTAGCTTAATTATTAGGATTTTTTAAGCTTAATATAATATAGATATTAAATTCAGAATAATCCTGTGTATTTTAAGATTTAAACTAGATTTTTTCTTTGATAAGATTTTTTATTATTAGAAATAATATATCTATAAATCGCGCTTGAATTAGAATTAATAGTTTTTCTTGAGAAGTAGATTCTGCTTAAGATTCAGAAGATATTCTAAAGAATTTATCTGCTAGATTTGATTTCTCTGTTCTATATTTAATAATAAAATTATAAAAAATTAGACTTATAAATTATTAAGCTTATCTTCTGTTAATCTGGGTTTAATATATAAAAAATTATAAGTTTGAATAGTCTAATAGAATCTTAATTATTTAAAGAGTATTTTCTAAATATTATTATTATTATTTAAAAAAGTAAATAATAATAAATAGCTCTTAATCTGGAGTATTATAATTTAGCTCAGCGCCGGAGAATTTATAAGATTAGAATATAACTAGATAAAATATATTCTTGATATTAGATTAAAATAGAATATTATTTATCTTTTTTTTTAATATATTAGTTTCTAAACAGCAGGGTTTTGTAGAATTAAAATATATTAATAAAAATACTTATTAAAAGATAATAATCAGGCGGCGGAAAGCAGTTTATTTAATTAAAATTAGATAAATCTTCTCTGACTTCTATTTATTAATTATTTTATAAAGTAAAGAAGTAAGAGACAAGATAATATAAGAATAGTCTTAAATAAATTATTAGTAAAAGTTACAGAATTCAAGAAAGATCTGGATATTATAATAACTTTTAAGAATTAATTATAAAATAATATTGTTTATTTATTAAGAATCTATAGATACTCTGTCAGAGTTGATAATATATTTTAAAAATTTAACTTAAGATTAATAAAATAAATATTTTAATAACTTTATATAGAGCTGTACTTCTTAAAGTCTCTTTAAAATTTAATAAATATATTTTATATAAGATTTTTTATTTAATAAAAAGATGAGAATATTATTCAGATATATTATATAAAAGTTATTGAGAAGTTCTTGAAATATAGTATATATATAATTTTAAAAAGTTGCTGAAGTATTAATTAATCTAAATAATATAATTATATATTTAAAATAGCTGTATTAGATATAAAATACTGTCTTTTATTTATTATTTTTCTTAATATAGATTTAATAGTATATATTCTTAATATTAATTTTTAAAAAGTAGATACTTCCCGAAATCTTGTTAAGAATCTTTAAAATAAAAGATAAGAAATAATAATTTTTAATAAAAATCTTATTAAGATCTCTATAGTCTATATAAAGATATAAATTATTATTTTTCTTAGATATAAAAAGAATAGGGGCTCCAGCAGAGCTTTTTAAAGATTAAATTTAATCTAGTTTTAGATTTTTTTTAATATATTCTTATAGAATCTTAAGTTTAGCTTTAAATAAGAGATATATTAAATTATAAGAGAGTATTTTATTAGATTTAATATTAATAGTATAATTCGCAGGGTTATAAGAGAGTAGTTATTAGAAGAAATTTATAGAGAATATATCTTAAAACTACTTAAGTTTAACAGAAATTATCTTAGAATTTATTAATAAATTGCGAGATTCTTTTTCTGATAGCTAGATATCTTTGAAGAGTTTAATAATAATATATATTTTTACTAAGTTTTAAATTACTTTAATAAATTAAGTAATAGAAAGTAGTAAAATAGATAATATACTAAATTATTACTGGCGATTTTATGCTGATAAAATAATATATAAATTATAAAATATAGTTATTAAAAGTAGTACAGAGCTGTCTTTTAATTAAGAATCCTAATTAATTCTTATATAATATTATTTAAAAATATAGATATCTTCTCGCGAATTAATAGTGATAATAGAGACTTTTTATATATTATAGATAGAAATAATAATTTAATTAATAACTTTAATCTTTGGCGCAGTAATTAGAATATATTAAAGATTATAGACTTTAATAAACTAATAATTAATAATATTTACTTCGGCGCAGCTATTCAGGTCCGCAAAGGTTTTAAGACTGTTTTAAATATAGATAGAAATATAAAAATAATATATAATCTTTACTATAGATAAAGAAGTTAAAATTATAGAATTTATTCTAACTTCTCTATTTTTTTCTCTGAATTTAATAAAAATTAATAGATTTTAATAAATTAAATTTTTTTATTTTTAATAGAATATTAATTCGCAAGATATTAAATACTTTTATATATAAAATATTATAATTAATTACTATTCTTTCTAATAGGATTTTTTCTGTAATTTGGGATATCTTTTTTAATAATTTTATTAGTAATTTCTTAAAAGCGCTTGTGTGGCTTATAATTACTAAATTAATTATTATTTTACTTATATTTTTCTTTATTTTCTTATAGTTTATAATAGTAAGTAGTAATAGTTATTATTTTATTTCACTTCTCTGATAGATAGAGAATATACTCTTAAATATAATAATTTAGATCTGATAATAGTTTAGTAAAGTAAGATAAGATTTTTTTTTTTTCTGCTTGGCGAGGAAAGTATTACTTTAAGATATTAAAATAAATATAAAACTCTTGCAGATTCTGGCTGTATTACTAATAAGCCTGTTTAAATTAAGTTATAATATTTAATTAAAAAATAACAGTATTTCAAATTAATATAAGAGTCTAATCTTTAAATTAAAATTATAATTTCTTAAGAAATTATCTCTTTTCTGAATTCTTATTATTTATAAAATAATATTATCTTTATTTATATACTAGATCTATATAGTTAATAGCAGCAAGAATCTTATATTTTTTTAATAAATATTTCTTGAATATATCTTTAAATATATATTTTAAATTAATAATCTATTCTTAATATTTTTAAAGATTGAAGTTTAGAATAAAGTAAGAGATATTTTTAAATTTAATTTTTTTCTTTTTTTTTTCTGATTTAGGGGAGGATTAATAATATCTTAAAAAGATTTTATTTAAAGAGCTATTTCTTTAAAGATAAGCTATTCTTCGCTGTAAGTTAATAGCTTATTTTAATTAATAAATATAATCTTCTAGCTGTTGAATCTCTTTAATAATAAGAATAATATTTAATAAGAATTCTAGATTAATTTAATTACTAAGTACTTTTATTTCTTTATTATTTTTAATAGATAATATCTTTCTTAGATAGTCAAAAAAAGAAGAATCAGAATATAATAAAATCTACTTATTAAAATAGAAAGTTTATTAACTAGATAAGAAATTAATTATAAAATATTATATATTTGTTTAATAATAATAAAGATAGTCTATATTTACAAAATAGACTGATTCTTGAAGAATTAGTAGCTTCTTATAGAGAGATTAATATCTTATAAATATCAGAGAAATATAGAACCACTATTAATAATCTTATGACTCTCACAACCACTATAATATATCATCCCGATGATCTTTATCCCGATAGCTGGGTTATTCTATCACAATTATAATCTCTTCTAATTAAATATTATTATTATTTAATAATCTTATAAAAATCTTCGCGGGTATTATTAATTATTCTATAATTTTTATTAATATTATAAATATTAGATTTGCTTCTATATCTATATTAATTAAGATATTAATTTTTTTAAATAAATTAATCTTATTCTGCGCGAGTGATTATTTTTATAATCTTAGAATAAAATATATTATAAAAAATATATTTACTAGCTTTTTATAATTTATTTAAATTATAAATTATTTCTCAGGATTTTTATTTTTATATTAATAATAATTCTTTATTATATAATTTTATTTATTATAATTAAAATATTTTATTATTTTTACAGATATTAATACAGAATCTTGTAAAATAAATATTTTTAATATATTTAATTATAAAATATTTCTTTATAAAAATCTTTTATAATAGTTCTGATTATTAAATTATTTTATTTAATTTATAAATAATAATAATTTTTTTTCTTATATATAACTAGTCTTTTTATTTTACTAGTTAATATTTAATCTTAATTTTATAAGTAATATAATCAGATTCTGTTTAATAATAGAGAAATCTGACTACTTATAGATTTTTTATTTTATATTTTATAAAAATAATTTAAAAAATAAATATAATTATATAATATTTAATTTTTATATTTTATAATTTAGCTTTATTTTTATTTTTTTTAATATTATAAATATACAAAGTTTTTTTTTTTCTTGTAAAAGATTATTTTTAGAATTTATAATTATATTTTTTATTTATAATTTTTTAAATTATCTAGCTGTATCTTAAGAAATTTATAAAGATTTATTTAATTATTTTTTTAAAAAAGCTTTATAATTTTATTTTTTTATAAATTATTAAGTATATAATTTAAATAGATTATTATAATTTATACTTACTAGTTTTTATCTTAGTTATTAATCTTCGTGATAAATTCTTACTAAATAATAAATAATTAAAAAATAATATAATTATAAATATTATAATATTTATTATTCTATAAAGAATATATATATATATTAGTCTTTTTTAATTTTATAAATAGAATATTAGAATTACTCAGAGATTTATAAGTTTTTTTATTATTTATAAAAATTTCAAGTCTCTGCTCTAATTCTATAATTTATTAAAATATATTTAATTATTTATAAAAATTCTTAAAAAATAGTAAAATTATATTTATTTTAATTATTTTCTTTATAATAATTTCATGATTAATCTTTAAAAAATCAGAAAAATTCTTGCAGATATAATATCTAATATTTTATATAAATATAGTTTTAACAGATTATTTTACAGATTTTAAGTAATAAGATTATAAAAGATATATATAAAATAATATAAAGAAAATATATCTATTATAAAATTAAGATAATATTTATATTATTTAAAATATTATTACTAGTCTTCTATCTAATTTTTTTTATAAATATATCTATTTATAAGAATTCTGCAAGTTATATATTATACTAATATAATCACTTTATAAGAGACTATCTTCACAGTATAAGTATTTCTTGTGATATATTATATCACAAGGATTATAAGGATTACTATCCTTACAATATATTTAGATTAAATAATTATTAATTTAATTATCTTTATTATTATCTAAAAATATATAAAAAGAAGCTTTTTAAATTAAAAAAATATAATTAAAAAAGAAATTAGTATTTTTTTTATTATTATTTATTAAAAATAATAAGAAAATTTTAGTTATATTAATAAAATTAAGCTTTTTATAAAATTATTATTCTTATAATAAAAAATATATATAAAAATATATAATTACTACTCTATTTTAGCTATATATTTTAATTATATTATAAAATATTAAAAAAATTATATATTAACTACTAAATAAAATACTAAGAATAAATATATTATTTTTATTTTATTATTTCTTTTAAATCAGATTATTTTTAGATTTATAAATAAAATATAGCTTAAAGAGCTATTAATAAAATTAGAAATAAATTATAAATTATATATAAAATAATTAGAAAAAATAATTAGATTATTAGAATAAAGACTAGAGCAGATTAAACAGATTAAATAGATTAAATAGATTAAATAGATTAAATAGATTAAATAGATTAAATAGATTAAATGGATTAAATAGATTAAATAGATTAAATAGATTAAATAGATTAAATAGATTAAATAGATTAAATAGATTAAATAGATTAAATAGATTAAATAGATTAAATAGATAGAATAGATAAACAGAATAAATAGAATATATTAAATCTATATTATAATATTATAGCTCTTATAAAAGATTCTATAAAAGTTCTTTATAGATTTTTTTTATAAAGATCTACTTTTTATCTAAGCAGCTCTATTTAAAAAAAGAGACTATTTTATAACTCTGGGCTTCAGATATAAATTTCTGTTTATTAAATCTATTAAAATAAATAAAATATAGCAGGCGTGTTAGCTGTATATTAAAATATAATAAATTGTAAGACATCAATCTAGGGGAGTTGTTGCCACTGAGCCAAAAGACTAACATTACCCGCAGTTACCTGCGGACCCCTAGAATCCCATATATATACTCAGGTACACCCGGGAGGAGGTGTCACCCTTGTAAGGATGCATCCCGCGGATATCATCCCTTACAGTAAAGTAAATATTTTTTAAATAACTTTATATCTGATTACTAGGGGCGGGCCGCTATACCCGATTTTAAATTGAAATATTAATAATAAATGACCATTGCAGAAGGTCTCTAGTAACAAGGGATAACTAGTTAGGGGAGGGGGGGTTGATTAGTCACTATCCAAGGGGGATAACTAACTACTAACTACTATCTACTACTCCTCTCTCCCTCTTCTCTTCTTCCTCTTCTCCTCTCCATTGTCATCGTCATCGTCATCGGCATTCCCAACTTCGGTGGGTCTGCTCTCACGATGATGAAAGCAGTGGCCCCTCGTCAGCCGTGAACACTACTGAACCGAAGTCCTGCTGGTTTCCCCCCCACCCCCCGGAGTGGAAGTGGGAGCAACACCCGCCCGTTGATCGCCGCAGCCGGTAACCGCGAGCGCTCCCGCCCATGGTTCGCTCCAACTTGTCTCACATCCCCCTCCGCCGACCCCGAATTCAGGATCTCGATCCAGGAGCAATGGTTGGCCGCGTTGGGGTTCCCCCCAGCCAATGGCCTCACCCTTAGCCCCTCGCCCCTATATTTCACTGATCATCCGGAACAACTTGGAGTTAACATGAGACACGTCTCTGACAGCAATAGCCAGCAGCCATGATCCGTTGGTTGATATTAGCGTGTTTGGCTTGGCCCGGCGCATTGGCTGCATACAACCAATCCACCGAGTTCCCCCAGGCCGATATCGACAGCGGGGCCGCCCTGAAGACACTGGCGGATCAGGCGCTTGGGAATATCAAGCAGGAGTCGCGTAACCTGAACACCAGTACATGCCGCTTCGAAACCGCCCAGGTGCGCAGAGAATGGTATGTCTTCTACGGACTTTACATTGAGGAGATGCTCTGTTAACTATTACCTTCCCCCAGGCGTGACCTATCGCTGGACTCGCGAAAAGAGTTCACCGATGCCGTTCAATGCTTGCAGAACCGGCCTACCAATATCTCTGCAGAGGCGAAGAAAACCTTCCCAGGCGTCCAAACTCGATATGATGAGTTTGTGGCAACCCACATCAACCTGACTGAGTATATTCATGTTAATGTAAAGCATGCGCCCCAATCCGACGTGGCTACATAACAGTTCTAACATAATAAGGCCGACTTCCTCGCCTGGCACCGTTACTTTATCTATACATTTGAAAAGGCGCTCAGGGAGGAATGCAACTACTCCAGCACCCTCCCATACTGGGAGTGGGGATATGATGCCGAAAAGCCCCAGGACTCAGTCCTCTTCAACGGGGATGCCTACAGTATGGGGTCCAACGGAGAGGCCTGGAACCGGACGACTATCTTCTGGGCAAGTCAGAACATGACCATCCCGGCCGGGACGGGGGGTGGCTGCGTATCTGCGGGCCCCTTCGCCAACCTTACTGTGAACATGGGTCCCATCAATGCACCTGGCGAGCAGCCAGTCGACTACAAATTGGAATACAATCCGCGCTGCTTGCAACGGGATGTGAACCCGACTGTGTCAGGGACGTCGGTAGCATTCCGCAACTCCACTGAACTGATCCTCTCATACGAGACAATCGACTGGTTTCAAGGCGTTATGCAGGCAGACAAGCGATTTACAGACCCTGATGCGCCTCGCTCATTCGGGGTGCATGGAGGAGGCCACCTCACGGTTGGAGGCGTCCTAGCAGATATCGACACCAGCCCTGCGGAGCCGATGTTCTGGATTCATCACGCGCAGATTGATCGCATCTGGACAATTTGGCAGGGCCTCGATCCGGCCAAGCGGCGGAATGCCATCTGGGGTACCCACACCCGAGCCGATATGCCCCCCTCGGCGAACATGACATTAGACGAAATGCTTGACTTTGGGTTCATCTCCACGCCTCGCGAATTTGCGACATTAATGAATCCCCTAGCCGGACCTTTCTGCTACTACTACGAATAGCCAGTTGTACCTTATATCAGTGTTACAATATGTTTCTTATTGTTAATTAAATACCTTCGGTTCTAAAATTTTACTCATACCATGGCCGTAATCCAGGGATATCATCAATCTATTCAACCTCATTATAGAAACTATTTCTTGGACCTTGGAGAGTCATGACGCACTTCATTTTGGAGGATCATTCTTGGCTGAATTAAGCTTTTGATCCCCATGCCACTCGAGTCCCTCTTGAACCCTCGTCAAGTTGGCATCATTCGATCATCGGCTCTCGGTAACCAATCCTCCATAGGGAGCCAGTATTCGTTTTCCGAGGTTACATTGACCTTTCGATCTGAGACCCGGCGGGCAAACCAGAATCGCAAGTACATCCGTCAAAATAACCGCCCGTGTCAATCGCCAGCCAGCCAGCCAGGAGGAAATAGAAGGCTTCTAATTGGCCAGTCACGACTCTCGACGTCTATCGCGTAATCTATTACTTCTGCACTACCTAACGCCTGAGGTAGTACTATCTCTGAGAGAGATCTTAAGTCCTCCCCACTTCTTCTTTCCATAGGTGGCTATGAATTCTGTCGCACTTTTTTTCAAGATCATGACGAAAGGACTCATAAATCAATTTTGAATCCGGATCTTGAAGGTCTCTTCGGTGGCCGCTACTTGGTCAGTTGTTTGACACAAACGCTTCTTGAGCACCAGTAATCCAGGCAGGCAGGAACTGTCAAGAATGGGAATAATGCCTCTCACGAGCGGTCAGAAGAAACTTGATATTTTAATCATGATATACCAACTAGCCTGGCTGTATATATATACTAGATAACATAATAACTGAATAAATATTTGATTTATATGTATAATTTATTTTATATATCTTTCAAGTATTAATCTTTATATTTATACTATTTTTATATAATTCTAGAAAATTTAGTTATTAGTATCTTTAATCTTATATTAAATATCTTTCTAATATAATAAACTATTTAAATAGTCTAATATATACAGTGATTCTGCCGGCAGAATAATAAGCTTTTGAAATTGAAAATCATTTTTACCCGATGGCGGCTATAGCTTGCCGTACCCCGTACATACCACGGAGTCCCTACTGCCTATACTCCTGCTGCTTGTATGCGCTGACCACGGCACTCCCGGATGCGACCTGTCGGATCCTGTGCTCTACCGTCACCCGCACCAGCACGTTTCCTGTTGAATCTTATCTATTGTGTTAGATATATATCACCAGCGCTATGCCCTCCCCATATGCCAAAGACCAGCCCTCCGGTTTCATCAACCGCATTGAGCGCATCGCAGTCGTCGGGGTAGGCTCAGTCCAAACGCAGAGAGGCCAATTTCGTTCTGGAACATCTCCCACTGACCGTTTCCCAGGCCGGAGGGTCCATAGGGCAGCACATTGCCTCCGAGCTGGTCAAAACCGGCAAGCACACGGTGACCGCGCTGACCCGACCGGACAGCAAGAACAAGCTGCCAGCAGGGGTGACCCCCGTGTATGTTGACTACAACGACGAATCCTCCCTCGTCGCAGCCCTGCGAGGCCAGCAGTTCCTCGTCATTACCATGGCCGTCACCGCGCCGCCCGACACCCAGTCCAAGCTGTTTCGCGCGGCCGCCAAAGCCGGCGTCCCCTATGTCATGCCCAACGGGTACGGGTCGGACTTCACGAACGACGCGCTCGCGAGAGAGACACTCAGGGGCGATGTGATTCGCAAGCTGGTCAAGGAGATCGAGGACACCCAGGTGTGTTCGTGGATCACGCTTGTGTGCGGGTTTTGGTACGAGTTCAGCATGGCCAGGGGGGAGGAGTGCTTCGGGTTGGACACGCAGAAGAAAAGGCTCACCTTCATGGATGGCGGAAACACCAAGATCAATATCAGTACCTGGGAGCAGTGTGGCCGTGCGATCGCGGGCCTGGTCAGTTTGAAGGAACTGCCCGAGGACGCGAACGACACGAGCCCGACCGTGAGTAGCTGGAAGAACAAACCGCTGTATACGGCCAGCTTCCTGATTAGCCAGCGGGACATCTTCGAGAGCTGGAAACGAGTCACGGGGGATCGGGACGAGGACTGGACGTTCCGCGACGAACCCAGTCACGAGCGGTATGCTCGGGGTCGGGAGCGCCTCCAGAGCGGTGATAAGATGGGCTACGTGCAGATGCTGTATTCCCGGCAGTTCTATCCCAATGGCGATGGGGACTTTGGGGCAAAACATGGCCTGGCGAATGACCTCCTGGGCCTGCCCCGGGAGGATCTCGATGAGGGTACGAGACGCGCCAAGGCGCTGATTGAAAGCGGATATGCCTATCACTGAGCCACCAGGGCTCCTCTCATAGTACGAATCATCATCGAGCTTTTTGTAGCCCGGGTCCCGGAGGGGGGCCAGAGAGGGTATCATCGTAGGCCGCCATTCCACGTAGAGTGAGTGCATCATCGACTTGGCCCGGGGGTGGTTGGTTCCCACCTCCGACGGGCCCGGGAGGTGCTGTGCAGACCCATGGTTCGGGGCGGATTGCACGCATGGCTTAAGAACCGGCCTGCCGCTTCTCCAAGTGCACCGGACCAACACTACTAGGACTCACTCGCCGGACAATATTTGTACTTCCACCATGAAATTTCTCCTGCTGACCGCGCTCCTCAGCGCTCTCATACACGGTTCGCAAGATGCTGCTGTTAAAATCTTCACCCGAGCCCGGCACTGACCCCAACAGCCCATCCAGGCCCTCACCCCCAGCCCGACCCCGTCCATTTATCTCGCCGAAGCGCGGTAGCCAAAAAATGCGCCAACTCGGTAGGGCTGATGAAGCGCAAACGCCACGCGATGCGGCGCCAGCTACTGGCCCCGGGGCAAGTCACCTACGGGGGCACCAACCACACGGCAGAGGCGAGTGTGCCGTCCTACGACTTCCTGAAGAACGACACCTGCATCCTGACCCCGGAGACTAGTCCCGGGCCCTACATCTACCCGCGCAGTGAGGTGCTGCGCCAGAACATCACCGAGGACCAGCCCGGGGTGCCCTTTGAGCTGGACATCGGTCTCATCGACATCCATACCTGCGAGCCGTTAACGAATGTGTTGATTGATATCTGGGTATTCCTCCCCTTTCCCTTTGAGCGGAAAGCATGCGTTTCCTAATAGATGACAGCACTGCAACTGGAAAGGCAAATACAGCTCCTTCACGGGCCTTAATCCTGATGTGACGTTCCCGGAACAATATCTCGAGCGAACCGGCAAAAAGCTCCAGGCGTCCAGTGGGCAGGGGGATACCTCAGTAAGGACCCTCCTCTTGCCATAGTAGAAGTATAACCGAGCCGCGCCACCAGAGAGCTGACAGGATCGAATGAAAAAAGTTTCTCGCAACAGACAACACCACTTGGCTCCGCGGGATGTGGCCGACCGATCGGAATGGAGTGAGCAAATTCAACACAGTCTACCCGGGCTTTTACGTACGGACCACCCCCCCCCGCAATATACTACTCTTCATCAAATGCTGACCTTGAAGACCGATCGTGCTGTGCACGTTCACTTGCAAGCCCACACCAACTGGACCCTAGCGAGCAACGGCACCATTGCGGGAGGGAAAACAGTCAGCACAGGCCAGATCTTCTTCCCGGAGGATGTATCGGCAGAGGTGATGTCGGTGCAGCCGTATGCCAACCATACTCAGACTACTCGGAAGCCGGTCAACCTGGATGGTGTCTACGTGACCGAGTCGGAGAGTAAGGATACTCCCATCCTGCGCGCCTGACATGTACGCTGACGTCGCCGTAGCGGGGGCCATGACCATTCTAGATACCGAGCCTCTCGACGGGAAAGACTATAAGAATGGAGTGCTGGGATACATTACCTTCGTATGTAAAAATCACTGCAAGGGCTTTTCTTTTCCTTTGCCCCCCCCCCCCCCCGGCGGAAATACTGACACCTGAATAGGGCGTCGATACGACGGCAATCCACGACGGCAGCACGAAGAACCCAAGTATATCCGTCCTACTTCTGTTAGTATCTGGGCTGAAGCTGACATACATGAACAGATCCTAAAATCAGTGCCGTGCCTTCCGCTGCTTAGAAGGAAAATTTTCATTCGGTTTGGTGGTTGTACAAAGCAGAACGGTTCATAGTATGTAGGGCAGGTGGATCAGGGCCGGAGCACCACATTTCATGATAGGGTTGAAAAGAACAGCCTAGATCCAGCTCTGTTTGTAGAGATGGATCTAGACGCAAACAGTGACAAAAATGAGAAGATCCTAGAATATCAGAATAGACAGCAGGGTAACGGGTTTCACCATAGAGATAGAAAAACAAGGAAGTGAAGAGGGTATAAATGTACCCCACTTACCAGAAATCTAGGAATGAAAGATATCTATCTGCTCTGTGAGCATCTATATGATCTTAGGGTTACCGTCATTGAGAGAGGTGACCGGAAGATTTGCTGTAGGATCTAGATATTTCTAATTCTCCATATTCTATAGATATTAGATCATAGTAGTCCTGACTCTTTACTATTACCGGTGCCGGTTGAATATAGATGGGAATTATATATGGGAATTGGTCTGTAATAAAGATAATAGACGCGGAGTCTGCTGTAGAATCTGGATTTGGTATTGATATGTATTAGAAGCTTAGAGTTAGTCTAGAGTCTTTAACCTGTGTGGCTTTGATCTATACAGCTTTAATGTAGATGACTTTAATCTGTGTAACTGTAATCTAGATAACTGTAATCTAGATAACTTTAATCCGTGTAACTTTAATCTGCATGGCTTTAACCCGCGTGCCTTCGATCTATATAGCCTAATATCATATAGCTTAGTATTATATCTTTGCCCTACACGTCTTCTAGTCGACCATGATCGTCTAGTCCCCTAGTAACCTTTGGCTACAGTCCACCCGACAGGCTCTTGGGAATGGAATGAGACGCTATATTCCCGCGGTCAGTGCAGATCCCAACTAGAGACAAAACTAAAACTGACTTTTCTCCCGTGCACGTGGGGCAGATACCGGATGCATCGAGCTTGTGGTCTTTGCTAATGATAAAAGACGGGTCATTGGCAGCTTACAAGAGCGAGGGATCAATCTGCATGTCCCCGAGATTAGTACTTGGCAGATACAGGTGCACTGGCCAGCGCTTGTGAAGCAAGCAAGGGTGCTGATTCTATTAGCAATACCAGTATCAAATATGCTATGAGGTTGGTATGGAACTGTGACAATAATGAGAACCATGTGCTTCATATCTCTCTACGGTAGAATCCAATTGCGGAAACTGCTCCCAGAAGGGACACTTTACGCAGAAGAGCTAACCACTAATGTCCAACCAAAGCTTGCTGCGCAGGTGCATATCTGGTCCCATGCGGCTTTGCAGCATCGATAATTCGCCGCATCTCTTGCTTTTCCTCCTCCGTCAGGTCAACGTCCCGGGAGGCCCAGTTCTCCTCTAAGCGATGTACTTTTGTTGTCCCGGGGATCGCAATCATGCCTTGCGCAGCAACCCAAGCAAGTGCGATCTGGCTGATTGTGCAACCCTTCCGTGTGGCGATCCTCTTGACCTCCTCCACAATTGCCTTGTTCTTGAAGAAGTTTTCGCCTTGGAATTTCGGAACTAGTGATCGATTCGACATCATTAACCCCTGCTGGCGCTGTGATGAAGGTGCCGGATGAGGACGATAGCTACTTACCTTTCCGACGGAAATCATCCGGCGCAAAGTCGTCAGGGCTGTTAAAGTCGAAGTTGTCGACCAACCAGCCATGGCCAAGAGGGCTGTAAGCGACATAGGTCACGCCCAGCTCCTTGGCGGTGGCAATTAGACCGTCGGTCTCGTGTAGGGTCTCGAAGGCCGAGTACTCTGCTTGAACAGCGTCGATCTTGGCAACTATTCATTCGTTGAGGTTAGGAGCCGCTTAGTGCAGATGAGGGGAGGAATAGGAGATGCCCACGTGAGCTAGCCTTGCGGAGAGTTGCAGCCGAACACTCAGAGAGGCCAATGTACTTTGTCTTTCCTGCCCTGCGAATTTCATCCAGAGCTGGAATGGACTCTTCGAGAGGAGTGTCTATTGCCGGTCAGTAGGTGAGGAGAAACTGTAACTGTGGCTTACGAACTAGGATCAATTCGATGTAGATAGTATAGATCAGGAGTAAAGCCCAGTCTTTCAATGCTGCCGTCGATGTATTCCTTGATGTGGGAAGCGGAGTTGGTAACAGAGCCGTCTCCAAAGACGTTGAGTCCGCATTTTGAGGCAACTATCAACACAGTTGTCAGTATCTGTGAATTTTGACCATGTTGACATGGTTACACACGGAAGATCTTGTCGCGGACGTCGTGTTTGCGGATGAAGTCTCCCAGTAGCTTCTCATTCACGCCGGCTCGGTACACGATCTAAGGAGTCTTCAGTCAGACCTGGTGTTCAATGCTGTAGAGAGTTGATGAGAGCCCACAGCAGTATCCCAGAAGGTGCATCCCAGTTCAATTGCTTTCAAAAGCACCGGTTCAGCTTCTTCAAGGGAGAGATTTGTGCCCAAGCCGTGACTAAGACCCATGGCACCGAAGCCAGGAGAGGGGACTTGGAGCTTTCCGAAGGAGAGAGTCTTGACCATAGTGGCAGGATTGTGTGTTGCACTGGAAGGAGAATTGATTTGGAGTAAAGTCGGAGAGCAAAAACAGTATTCTGGCGGGTGATGGGCAGGTATTTATATGTCCTTCATTGGAACTCAAGGACACTGCGAGAGACTGATCATACGAATTGTCTCCTTCACAGTGGAATTGGCTCCATTCTGATGGAGTTCAAGTGTGGGCCAAGTCGCCTGCATGAAAAAACGTTGTACTGGGTAACAGAACCCAATTGCCTGCACCCTGCTGACACCCTGTACGGAGTAGAGTCTCGTCTAGAGAGTAAACTCCTTTATATCCGGTAAATCCGGGCGGACCCGAGGAGGCCCTTTCAGGCCTAGCGCATCTGCGGGTGTCAGCAATTAGCGCCGGTTCCACCCGGTGATGTCAGGGCAGACACAATCCTCCGAAATACACTACTAGTCCGAAGATGAGGCCGGCCTGGAACATTGAATAAAGGATACCAATATGCCAATATTGCTTATCCGGGATCCAAGGTCGAGTGCGAATTGAACCAATGGATTGGGGGCTATAGGTCTGTCACAGCCCAAGAGGATGAGAATGGCGGCCAGAATGACAGCGAAGCCGTTCACCGATACCCAGCCACCGTCCAAATATCACCACTAGGCCAGGCTGATAAGCCCAAATCCACTGTCCCCCCAACTATGGCCAGCCGAATGTTTCATGTCAACAACCTGGAACGCTCGCTTGACTGCCATTAGGGCACGTCTCACACTACCCAGGTTTCGTGCCCTCTGCATTGTTTCAAGCCTCTCAAGGACAAACCGGCGATGATCTTCGGTGTCCAATCCCACATGCCCTAGAATGTAGAGAGGCCAGAGGAGCGTAGCCCGATCAGGGAGGACGGATATTATGTTTATGATGGCAGAGGTGAGGTGACGCTTGTCTAATCTGTCAGGAAGCTTGACTTCGGCGTCATTTCGAGGACTTCGGCGTCCACTAAGGTAGAGTAGCGCAGCTAAGCGCTTGGCTTCAGCAATCTGGGCGAGATCGGCTCTGTCCTCTGAGTATCGGGGGAGAGTCTGGCTGAGCGTTGATATGGAGGAGGCAATTTCTGTCACCTTATCCATGGGTGTATTAAAGAGACTGGATTTTGTTCTGGTTCGGTTGGGCTGATGTGTCTGTGTCAATGATTATGGGACAACTCAGATAAGAGGGAGTTCCAAGGAGTGATACCTTCAGTTTGCCAGGTTGTGGAAGGTCGGACACATCATCTATAAGACTCATGAGCCTGCGCGAGCAGCCCATCACTGTGTCGATCTGGGACACCGGTTAGACAGTATACGGTAAATGAGAGAGGTGGTAGAAACCTCATCAAGGTCGTCACTATCTGACCAGCTGTGCGTGATTCCATCACGCTTTATGGTCTGAAAAGCTGTCCGACTCATGATTTCATGAGCGACGAAGTACATCTCGAAGAACCTTCGTAGAGAGCAGCTTCCACTTTTGTTCGAGGGGACGCGGTATAAGAGATCGAGGCCTCCATGAAGATGTGTTACCCAAGATGGGTCGCAGTCATCGGATATCTGGCATATGGGATTTGTCAGTGGAATTTATGTCAAGCGAAACTGCATACTTCGTCTTACGTCATGAAAGCACAGCATTAGCACAGTTGCGATGACTCCATCGTCTATCTCACCAGTACAGATGGCTTGCTGTAATCCCTTCAGCGCCCTATCTTTGTAGACCAATGTCTCTTTTACGAATCGCGTATCGCCGAGGAGACTGAACTGATTCGATGCAACCGCCAATAGCGCATTTCGAAGCGTCGTATGGCAAAATGAGAGTGGAGTGATAAGCGTGATGTATGGGTTATTTATTGGACTCAGGGAACAGTTGGGCCCAATTCCGTGGATGAAGTATTCCAGGAGATAGCTTTCCACTTCAGAGTAAGCCGCGAGCGGGTGCCCAAGACACGACGTTGGCGAGGGTGGTTGAATGCGCTGCTCGAAGGTGGCGGGTGACAGTTCGCTTAAAGCACTTGTCCGCCGGTCCCATTCATCAGCGCCATTGGTGAAATCCGCACAGGTCGTGTTGAGAAAGATCCACCGCCCCATGAACTGGTTCAGGGGGATGCCATGGAACTCAGCTTGGGCGTCAAGCGACGATGACTCGCCGAGTCTTGGATTTCTTGACCACGTTCCTATGACGACGAGTGACCCGTGGTTAGTGGACAGCTACCCGAACCTCATCGTGGAACTCACCTTGCCGGCCGAAGCTGATTCCCCGTTGGAGAGCATCTTCCCGGAATATGAGCCGTAAGCTACGCTCACAGGGGAGATCTCGTCGCTCGCAGCGACGGCACCGGGGTTGCTCCTCGGTACACTGGACATGCTGGGCTGCATTTAGGCAGAAGTCAATCGTAGGCTCAAGTAGACCTTGGCAGATCGTACCTTTGCATTCTGCGCAGCCGGTCCTCCGACGATTTTCACGGCGGGTGCGCTGGTTCGATAGCATTGGGGTGGTTGAGATAGTGATGAGCAGGCGAAGTGACAGTGCAATAGAAGAAGTTGGCTGCAATAATAGGGGGGGATAGACATTGCTGTGGTGTGCGACCGTGGGAGGGAAGGGAAGGCAAACGACGATCCGCCGCCCGTGCGGGGAAACGGAGGAAAGGCCCGGCGCTTACCCGTTCCTATCATGGCCTGGACTCTCGGGCCGGGCCACCAATCTAGGCTCGCGGCCATGGAAGCTTGGCCCATCTTCGGCCCACTCCGGAGCGTTCTGGCGAGATCCGAGAAGAACAAAAGCGTTGGCAGTGTGCACTTGTTGGGAGATCAGTGGGGACCTCAATGTACAATTTACTCCCAGATACATCATATCTCAGAGAGTCCATTATGAGATGATATGAAATAAGTGAAATATAGCGTATGTAATGCTGATGACGGAAATGAATACTGCTGACAAAGTAAAAAAAAAAAAAAAAAGCCTCTCAACCATGACTTATGTTGTATATCTGAAGGTCTTTTGCTGCAAATCGGTCCTATCGGCAAACGCTCCATCCTTTTCATCTTCCTGAACTGCCCCCGCCTCCGAGTCCTCGGCGTGGAGTCGTCGGTTAAGACGGAGCACCAAAAGCCAATAGCCTGCCATTAATCCCACGCAGATACAGTAGCAGACCAACATTGCAACGAATCCGCCAGTATAAGCAGGGGCCTGGCTGGCCCGAAATGTCTGGGGGCCAATAAGATTGCCTTAGAGACATTTAGCGACTTTAGATCGAGAAGGAAATAGGAAAGCGAATGAAGCTGGATAGAGATCTGAAGGAGAGAGGGAGATATCTTGAAAGGGCAAAGCTTACCCACGCCATATCCAATGTAGAGGATGGAGTACTGTACAGTCTTTTTTGTATGGCCTGCCGTATTGGCCTGGGCCATTGAGATGCCTGTGCTATTGGTGAGAATGGTCATGTCGCAGGTTTTATAGGGCACTTACCGACTACATAAGGCCCAAAATAGGTATAGAGCTAATTCAACATGGTTAGCGAGTGCGAGGCTTAATGACAGATCACAGAATCATACCAAATATATTCCAACCATCTGGCCACCAATATTCGTTCGTAGGAGGGAGTAGACCAACGCCGAGCCAACTATAGGCAGACAGCATGCAATCATTGTGACAAGACATCGACGATTGGTCCATCTTGCGGCTAGCCAAGAAAACAAAAACGCTGCCAAAGTCGACATGATTCCGGTGGGCATGTTAAGGAGGGAGGTATTTACGGCAGAAAAGCCTAGATCGTCGATAATGATGCCGCTGAATGTGGTAAGGCCTAAAGAATCAGCAACCATTGCGCCTAGACGAAGAACGCATCCTACCTCCGTTTGGAATGTTGATTGCAATGTTGAAGAAGAAGAGGGTCCAGGTCTTCAAGTCAAGGATCGCTTCCAGTGCCTGGTCCAACTTCCATTCTCTGTTGATGATCCCTGTCTTATTCTCCGCTAGCCGTTGGATAGCATAGTACTTTTCTTGATCCGTCAGGAAGAAGGCATTCATGGGAGAATCTGGCAGCCACACAATCGCCATAATGGACCACGCAGCAGAAATAGAACCTGTTTCCATTAGTAGCGATCAACACACGCCGCTGTTGTACTTACCGACAATCAAATACAAATACTGCCATGTGGCTAAGGGGGCAGAGTCTGGAATATGCCCCACCACCCATGAGAGAAACCCATTAATGACGGAGCTAAACGCTGCAAAGACAATGGCATTTCGTGGGGGTTGTTCCGACTTTTTGTAGAATCCGGCGATAATCAAACTGATCGACGGAACGATAATTGCCTCAAGGCAACCTGCACTTGTCAGTAGCATATTTAGAGAGTGAGGGGGGGTGGGGGGGGGGGGGTTCGCGTGAGCCATACCCATGAAAAATCGCAGAGCCATAAGTCCACTCCAGTTCTTACATGCAGGGATCAAGAGAGCCATGCATGACCACCCAAGCGAGCACGAAGATAGGTATTTTGCCGATGGCAGACGTTGCACGAGGTATGAAGAGGGTAGCATTCCGACGATAGACTAGCATTAAATGGTTAGCGTAGTGCGTTGAAAAAGGAATAGACGCCATACTCCAATTGAAAGGATCGATCCCGCCCAAGAATATTGCTGTCCGTGAAGGTGTAGGTCTGGCCAAAGTTAGAATCATTCGAATGATTCGATCGCTACTATTACCTTCTTCCAATCCATAAATAGCCGCAGTGCTGATAGCCACTTTGTCCACTGCACCCAGGGTCGCTGTCAGAAGCAACTGCGCGTCGGTCTTTAGTATCCTGTTCCCCAGTTGATCAATTGCAGCCTACCATGGGAACCAAAATCCAGTCCAGCTTGCGGATCAGCCTTTTCTCATCTTCTGGCGACATGGGCGGGTACGTCGAGCTTTGCGCAAGATATTCCGCGGCCTGATCCATGGCCTTGGAGGGGCCCATCTCTGCGGGCGGGTAGGACGGTAAAACCTCCGTCGCTGCTTGTTTGAACTCCTCCATGGCGAGTGAGTGACGAAGAAATTCAAATTCCCTCGGATTGGCGAGCAGAGCGGTATCGGGCGCTTCGGGGGATGTGAGCAATATATATTCGGCCCGACAACTAGGGCTCAATGCTGGTGGCAAGGTCGAAGAATGTTTCTTGCGCCATAGTTTCTTGGCTATCAAAGATATGACAGGGATGTGGGCGAATGACAGAGGAGAGATCGAATTCTCTCGAGCTGCCAGCACCAACGTGTCTTCACTGATAAGCTAGCGAGGGTGATGAACACTGAAAAGAGCTGGTCGATACGGCGGAGAGACGAAGGGCGGGCGAGTCAGATGCGAGGATTTCTCGGCCCCGGGACGGTGTGCCTTAGGCCGGCATTAGCCCCGCCTTAGGCCCGCCTTATGTGGCCTTAGGCCTGGGTTACCGGCCAGGCGCCTGAGGTTGCATCCTTGGTTCGCGGCTGGGACGTGCCGACGCCGGACTACCACCCAGTAGATCGCCGCTACTGGGCTTGGCGCCGTGCCACCTTCGCCGCCAGAGCAGCTGGTCTCTCCGGATTAGGACTAGTGAGGGCACACATTCCCCGAAGCACTTCTTCTCCATGCACCCCGCCCATCTATCGTATCGACTTGCCTACTTCTTCAGCAGCAGGGGGCAGGCGATTCCAGAAACCCAAAGCGTGCACTTCTCCTATCCACCGTATCGACCTGCCTTCCTCCCAGTACAAGCAGCTACCCTGCCATGGAGTACACGATGCTCGATCAACAAACCCTGCTCTCCGCAAATCCATCGTATCGACCTGCCTTCCTCCCAGTACAACCAGCTGCCCTGCCATAAAGTACACGATGCTCGATCAGCGAACCCTGCCCTCCGCAAATTCATCGTATCGACCTGCCTCCTCGTGCGACTGCAGTTGAAAAGATGACTGGGAGGGACCAGGAGGAGGAAAAGGAGGAGGAGGAGAAGGGGGAGTGAGGGTGATTATAAAAAAGCCATCATCTCCAGCTCTGGAAACAGCCATGTTGTCCAGTTTCGAGAACTTTATCCGCGATGAATACAAGCGCTGGGAAGATCAAAATTGCAATCGGTGAGTTTCACAAGCCACAATGATGTGTCGAGTTGCAATCTCATACCCTTCTGTGCAACTTGCAGATAGAGGGGGGACCTTCACCGATGTTTGGGCAAGCCTCCCTGGGCTTCCCGATGTTGTTCTGAAGCTACTCTCGGTAGATCCATCCAATTATGATGATGCGCCCACAGAAGGCATCAGAAGGGTTTTGTCCATTTACTACGGCAAGGAAATTCCCCGCGGCAGACCTCTCCCGAAGGGAGATCTGGAGTTCATCCGGATGGGGACAACTGTGGCAACAAACGCCCTACTGGAGCGGAAGGGTACCAGGCATGCTTTCCTGGTCACAAAGGGGTTTCGGGACTTACTCAACATTGGCTACCAATCGCGACCACGGCTCTTTGACCTGGATATCGTCAAGCCAGCGGTGTTGTACGACGAAGTCCGCGAGGTCGATGCTAGAGTAACAATAGAGGGCTTTGACGAGGATGTCGATGGACTTTCAAAGTGTAATGAGGAGATTCCTGGAGTCCTGGTGCGTGGGAGCAGCGGCGACATGGTGCGAATCTTAAAACCTCTTGACGAGGAGCAAATTCGTCACACACTGAAGGATCTTCGTGCTAGTGGAATTGACACATTAGCGGTCTGCTTCGCCCACTCTCATGTCTTCCCAGACCACGAAATCCGATTATATCAGATGGCAATGGAAGAGGGGTTTGAACATGTGTCTCTGTCATCAGCGGTCGCTGCTAATATGATCAAAATGGTGCCACGCGGGAGTTCAGCATCAGCGGATGCTTATCTCACCCCCGAGATAAAGAAGTATCTGACAGGTTTTATTCAGGGGTTTGAAGGTGGAAACCTGGATGGTGTTCGATGCGATTTTATGCAGTCAGATGGGGGGCTTGTGAGCCACGATCACTTTAGTGGCCTGCGAGGAATTCTGAGTGGACCGGCAGGTGAGAGAGGTCGAATTGCATCAGTATGACGCTCATACTAATCTAACAGGTGGCGTGGTTGGCTATGCAAATACTACATTCGATGAACAATCCCCAACTCCCGTGGTAGGCTTCGACATGGGCGGCACCTCCACAGACGTGTCGCGGTACGGCGGACACCTCGAGCATATTTTCGAGAGCACCACTGCTGGCGTAACGATTCAAAGTCCACAGCTGGATATCAATACGGTGGCCGCAGGCGGTGGGTCGATTCTGACATTGAGAAATGGCCTCTTTGCAGTTGGACCGGAGAGTGCATCGTCACATCCTGGACCAGCATGCTACCGCAAAGGGGGTCCTCTCACAGTCACGGATGCCAATCTCTTTCTCGGACGACTGATCCCAGAGTATTTCCCAAGGATCTTTGGCGAGCGGGAAGACGAGCCTTTGGATATCCAGGTTGTGAAAGAAAAGTTCCTGTCGCTGACAGAAAAGATTAATGCAGAAACAGGTGGATCGATGAGTCCGAAGGCTGTTGCGTGTGGATTTCTCGATGTCGCAAATGAAGCCATGTGCCGACCTATCCGAGCATTGACAGAGGGGAAAGGATATGACATAGGTAAGTGATAATATGTTGATTAACGATATCAGACTGACAAAGTGACGTGTAGGGAGTCATAACCTGAGCGTCCTCGGGGGTGCTGGGGGGCAACACGCTTGTGATATCGCCCGAAAGCTAGGAATATCTACTGTGATCATACACAAGTACTCGAGTATTTTGTCTGCATATGGTAAGCGGCGGTTCTATTTTGCAGCGATGGCTGGCTAAACAAGGAACTAGGCATGGCCCTTGCGGATGTGGTGCAAGAAGCTCAGGCACCCGTGAACGAGACGTATGATGATGACGCACGAAAGAGGCTGATTCAACGTCTGCTAAACTTACAAGAGAAAGTTTGGCTTCAACTCAGGGAGCAGGGAGTCTGCGAAGACAATGTTCGATACGGTCGGTATCTCAACATGAGGTACCAAGGCACCGAAACAGCCATTATGGTCCTTGAGCCTAACGACGGCGACTTCAAGGCGGAATTCAAAAGAATGCATTTGCGAGAGTTTGCGTTTTTATTTCCAGATGATAGGGCAATTATGGTGGATGACGTGCGAGTCCGTGGTATTGGCTCAAGCGGAGACCTCGAAAGATCCGATGGGCGGAAGCTGGGCGAGGAGTTGCAAAGCTCCACATTCACTGCCGTGCCTCCCAACTTGGCAAAGCAGATGGTAAGGAATGTATACTTCCAAGGCTCTGGAACATGCGCAACGCCTGTCTTCCAACTCTACGATCTTGCACCCCTTACCCTCATCGCTGGACCGGCAATAATCATCGATCAAACGCAGACTCTCGTGATTACTCCAGGTGCAGAAGCCAGAGTCTTGAGCAAACATGTTGTTATCTATATCAAGAGGAAATCAGTCGGATTCATGCAGGACACAACGATGGTAGACAACATTCATCTTTCTGTGTTTGGACACCGTTTCATGAGTATCGCGGAACAGATGGGCCGTGCTCTGCAGAAAACGGCGGTATCCCTGAATATTAAAGAGCGACTGGACTTCTCCTGTGCTCTCTTTGGTCCAGATGGTATATTCCGTCTCTGACAATCAGATCATCCGACATGAAGCTAAATTCTCACAGGGGGCCTGGTGGCAAATGCGCCCCACGTGCCAGTGCATCTGGGTTCAATGAGTTACGCAGTCAAGTATCAACATGATCTCCACAAGGGAAAGCTCATCCCCGGTGATGTCCTAGTGACCAACCATCCCGAGGCAGGTGGCACGCATCTGCCGGATATTACGGTAATCACACCGGTCTTTGAAAAGACTGGACGAGAGGTTGCTTTCTACGTGGCTTCCCGCGGACATCATACGGACATCGGCGGCTTGGGCGGCACGTCCATGCCACCCAACTCGACAGAGCTGTGGCAAGAAGGGGCTGCCATCCGGTCATTCAAGCTAATTCACATGGAGCGGTTTGACGAGGAGGGCATCACGGAAATTCTACTTCGCCCCGGGCAGTACCCGGGATGCACAGGGAGCAGACACATATCGGACAATATCTCCGACTTGAAGGCTCAGGTGGCTGCAAACAACAAGGGAATGAGTTTGGTGCAGGGCCTCATCGAAGAATACACTCTCCCTGTAGTCCAGTTATATATGAAAGCTATTCAGTCCAATGCTGAATGGGCCGTCAGGAAATACATTCGTCGCGTCCTCTCACAAATGGGGCCACATCTCACAGCGCAAGACCAGATGGACAACGGATCAGTTATAAATCTGTCTATCAACCTCTGCCCGGATGGATCCGCCATCTTTGACTTTACCGGAACCGACTGCGAGCTGCAAAGCAACATCAATGCCCCGCCGGCTATCACGCACTCCGCCATTATCTACACACTCCGCCTTCTCATTGGTAACGACATCCCACTCAACCAGGGGTGTCTTACACCAATCGAAGTGATATTACCCAAGGGAAGCTTCCTCAACCCGTCCGCTGGACCCGCGGTTTGTGCCGGAAACACCCAGACCTCGCAGCGGCTTGTGGACGTGATCCTTCGGGCCTTCCGTGCTGCCGCCGCCTCGCACGGCTGTATGAACTGCTTGGGTTTCTTTGGCGAGGGTGGCACTGACGCAGATGGCAAGAAGCTCACTGGATATGCATACGCCTTTGGGGAGACGATCTGCGGGGGCTCAGGCGCCACATCCAACCGGCCTGGAGCATCAGGAGTGCACACGCATATGACGAACACTAGAATCACTGACCCGGAGAGTCTCGAAAAGCGCTATCCGGTCATTCTGCGCGAGTTTGCCATCCGACCTGGTACGGGAGGCGATGGGACACACCGGGGGGGCGATGGTGTGGTGCGAGATATCGAGTGTCGGGCTCCACTGAGCTTCAGCGTCATCACCGAACGGCGTAGCATCGCCCCGTACGGAATGAATGGGGGTGGACCAGGCGCGCGGGGGGCTAACTACTGGGTTCGACGTGTGAAGGGTGCTGCTGATGGAGAGGAGTGGCGGTGGGTCAACATGGGAGCAAAGAATATGGTACGGATGGCAGCGGGGGATCGCTGCGTGATTCACACCCCTGGCGGAGGGGGCTGGGGGGAGTCGTATATGAGTCTCCGTGAGAAATTGTATGACGAGATTCCTTGCTATCCCCGAGCCTCGGGCAGTGTTGCTGCCTATATGATGGCGCAGGAGAGTTCTGTTTAAGCATGGGGCGGTCGACGCGCCGTGGAACTCCGGGACACGGTACCTAATATACTTTCTTATAACGATTCAAATGAAAAGAGCTATCCAATTGAAGACGAATACATTTGACAAGCGTTACGTGATCACTGCTCAGCCGTCACGATATACTAGGTCTACACGTCCATCAACCAAGATACTTGATCTTCAGCACCCAACAAAACTGCTCCTCCTTCCACGCATCTTCTGGCACATTAAACACGACACCCTGGCCACCGTCCGCAATCTCCCAGCTCACCCCAACATCACCATCATCACCACCCCGCAAAACCACGACCTCATCGCCCTCCACCACGGGCAGAGGCGCATCCACCCACACGCGGCCCGTCCCGGGGTCCTGCAGGAACAAGACATAAAACGCGTCGTCCGTCTGCGTAAACCTCACCCCGGAGTCCTGGACCTCACTCATGACAAACCAATACGAGGTATTAAACACGGCCTCGGCGTGCGCATGAATCCAGGTCCCAGCCAGCCTCAACTCCCTCTCCTCCGCCTCCACAATCGTCCCATCCGCCCTCGGTCCCACGTCCAGCAGGAAGTTTCCGTTCTTACTCGCCATGTCGACCAGATCCGAGACAATCGTCGAGGCATTCATGTAGCTCCCCGCCGCCGTGGCACGGTTATACCCATAACTGTAGGGATCCATGCCCATGTTGGACTCCCACTTGCGCAGCTGCGCCGAGCTGAACGTCGCGTACTCGGGGGTGTCAAAGTCAGCGATCTCGGCCACGCCGCAGCGCGAATTGATCGTGACCTGGCGGTTCTGGGCGCGCGCAGCGTTGAACCATTCGGCGGCGAAGGGGGCAGTCCCGTTGGCGGCGCCACAGTCACACCACATGATGTCGGTCGAGTAGTTGTGGGCCAGGATGGACATCTGGGGGACCATCAGGTCCCAGATGAAATCCTGCACCGGGATGCGTCCGGTGTAGGGCTCGTCGAGCCCCGTGTAGGGGTTGCGGGCGATGATGCCGGGCCAGCTCGTGGAGGTGGGGCTGGAGGTTTGCGCGAAGCCGTAGGGGCCGAAGTCGGGGTTGAACCATTCCGGGAGGGAGAAGTACGTCCCTCGCTTGAGGGTGGGGTGGTAGGTGGCGGCGGCGGCGAAGAGCTCGCCCACCAGGTCGCGCTGCGGTCCGTAGTGCAGGGCGGACCGGTCGGTCGTGTTCTGCGTGTCGAAGAGGGCGAACCCGTCGTGGTGTTTGGTGGTCAACACGAAGTATTTCGCCCCCGACGCCTCGATCAGGTCCACCCATGCTTTGGGGTCGAAGTTGGAGGCCGTGAAGTTTGGGAATCCGTTGTCGTAGTTCCAATCCGGCCCGAAGGTGCGCAGCCGGTAGTCGTATGTGTCGGATTTGTCGGCGATGCGGTGCGTAGTGTACCACCTGGGTGGGTTAGGGGGGGGAGAGGAACAATGAAAGGAGGGAGGGGATGGGCGTACCAGAACCATTCGGCATAGCTTTCCCATGGGGTCGAGTTGCCCCAGCCTGGCACGGAGTATGGGCCCCAGTGGATCATGATCCCGAATTTGGCGTCGTCGAACCATTGCGGGCTCTCGTGTTGGGAGAGGCTGGCGAGGTCGGAGGTCCATTCGGTGAGTCCAAGGGAGAGGTGGTGCGCGTAGGGCTGGCGCTGGATGGACAGGCCGCCGTTGTTGCTGTTCAGCACGATGGTGGCGGTTCCGTTAGCCGTGCCGTTCACGCCGATATCGACCCGTTTCTGGTCCCCCGGGCAGAGGCGTTTGATGTGTCCAGGCTCGATGGTTCGAATGCCGGACATGGCGAGGGAGATGGTCAGGCCGGACCCTGCAATGCACTCGGACCCCTGGTTGTTGACGGTCACCTCGACCACTTGGTTGCCCCTCTCGGTCCATTTCTGTGTCGGGCGGACGAACTGGACCTGTGCGGAGGAGGCGGGCGATCTCCACAGGGAGACGGAGAACACATGCAGACGGCCGGTGGTGACATTGGTGGTGACGGGCAGCGTGATGGAGCGGAGCGTCTTGCTGGGGTCGAGGGCTGCAGTGTACTCGAAGATGTGGGAGGTGTTGAAGTTGGTGTCGTTGGAAGTGTAGCGGTACGGGAAGATGATCTCACCGCGGTTGATGGTCAGGAATGCCCACCAGGGCAAGCTGCGCAGCTCCGACGTCCATGTGGAATTGTCCGAGTACGTATAGGTCACGTTGCCGGACACAGTGGACAGTTCCAGGTCTGAGGTCACCAACATCGAGGCCGAGAAGTACTGCTCGGAGGGCACAGCGATCGTTTGGCCCGCGCAGATGATGTTATCGGGCAGCGAAGGGCGATACCCGGGAAAGTCGTACACGATCCCGGTCTGCGTGGATGTGTAGGTGCCATTGATGCCGATGATGCTGGGGTCCGGGTAGGACTCGTTTAGCGCGTCAAAGGAGGTCTCTCCGGGATAGGCACCGAATGCCTGGTTGTTGAAGTACGGCGCGAGGGGGACGAATGTCACCTGGGAACTATCAGCTTGGGTGAACATATTGGATCAGACAGCATTACATTTGTAGCAGCATGGACGCCTGCTGCCAGGTACCAACCATTGAGGACTGCCAGAGGGAGGGTAGTCAGCTTCATGATGTACACACTCACTCCACCAGGGATGACCGTGTCTGGCGCACGTTGGACTGGGAGATCAGCGGGGGGGATTAAGAAGCAAAGTGAGAGATAGACATGGCCGGGGTGGCTCCGACCTCATATCTCTCTATCATATCACCCCCTCCCACGCATCAATGGCACAGTGACATCGGCGACCCGAAACCCACTTGGTGGGCGACAGTCATTGGAGGTCGGAGCAGGACGAGACGATTAAACGGCCGGCGTGCGGGGAGGCCGACAAACATGCCTGATAAGCGTCGCATCCCTGCGCGGAACAGCCGATCCTCCCGCTAACGGCCGCCTGGCGTGAGGGGGAGAACCGCCCATGGTTACATCGGCTGACGCATGGCGCATGCATGGCGAGGTGATAAGAATTCGGCATCGCCCAGCATGCTATCCCTCGCACCCATCCATCCTGTGCGTCTCAATGTGGACAATTGCATTGACCATCGCCGCTTCTCTGGCCAGCCTGCCAGTGGGCCTGGCTTTCAACAATCCCCCAGGCGTGGACATCTGGTGCGGCAAAGCTTATCGATCCAGGTACTATAGTATACTACATACAACCGACCCGAGCCCTAATCCGTGGCCGTCTGTATACTAACACCGAGTCAAGCAATGCCTCCTTCAACCCCGGGGGCTGGTTCGAGGAACCCTCCTGGTCCTCCACTCCGCTGCTGAACCTCAAAGTCCGCCCTCGCATGAGCATCTACCTTGAGAGCGATGCCACCGGCAGTCTGCTCATCGACACGACCGTGTCGCATCTCACCGGCGACCCTCTGCCCTCCCTCCCAAGCAGCGCTGCATACTCGAAACAAACCCTGCACTTGAACATCCACATCCTCACTCCCGAGGGAAGCCCAATCGCATCCATCACCAACCACACGCTCACGCTCGACTCCACCAACAACGACATCGCCCTCCCCTTCTCCTCCCTCAACCTCAGCCCCCGGCGCACCCCCTACATCGTCACCACCATCGCCTCCCTCCCCAACACCACCTTCACCACCTCCACTGAGCTCTACTACCTTCCCCAACGTACCGACGGCGGCAGCGCCACCCGCATCGACCACCTCCACGGCGGGCTATCCTACATCCGCGGCGAGAACACAACCTGGACATCCATCTTCCCCTTCACCTACTACGGTACCCCCCTCCACCCCGTCCACACCCTCCTTCCAGCTCCCCCCACCCTACTAACCCCCCCACCCCTCCCAGTCCAATGGTCCCTATACTGGGACACGACCCCGACAACGCTCGAGACCTTCAGCACGATGGGCTACAACGTAATCCACATCGTACCGACAGGCACGCTCTCCACGACGCCATTCCCCTGGACAAGCTTCAGCCCGTACCTCAGCCTAGCGGACCGGCTAGATCTGCACTTCCAATACGACGTGCTCTGGGACGCGACGAACCTCACCCGCATGATCGACCAAGTCAACCACATCCACACCCACCCATCCCTCCTGCTCTACTACACGGGCGACGAGCCAGACGGCAAGTCCGACGCGCTCAACGCGACACAGATCGCCTACGCCAAGCTGAAAGAACTCGACCCCTACCACCCCGTGTCCCTGGCGCTGAACTGCAAGAACTTCTACTACACGGACTACGCCGCGGGGGCGGATATCATCCTGAGTGACGTGTACCCGGTCGCGACGAACACCTCCTGGAGCACGGTGTACGAGACCCCGTGCAATGCGACGTACGGGTGTTGCGGATGTGATGACTGCACGGGGAGGTTCGAGGATGTCAGCGAGAGGATTGATGGGTTCAGGGCGTTCGATGAGCTGGTGGGCTGGGAGAAGACCCATTGGGGGGCGCCGCAGGCGTTTGGGAATGAGACGTTTTGGACGCGATATCCCACCCCGGAGGAGGAGGTGGTGATGGTGATGCTTAGTGTGAATCATGGCGCGATGGGGATTGTCATGTGGGACTTTCCCACGAGTGAGGGCATCAAGGAGGTTACTGGGGAGCTGAGTCGTGTGGTGGCGGGGGATGGGGAGGTGGTGGGGCTTTTGCTGGATGGGGAGAGGGACGGGTGGACGTTGGGGCGCGGGTAGATGTGGCGGTTTGGGTGGCTGGGGGCGCGAGTGGGACGGCGTTGGTCAGTGTGGTTTGTTTGGAGTATGAGGGGGTGGCGGAAGGTGTGGTTGTGCAGGTGCCTGGGGGTAGGAAGGTCAAGGAGGTGGTGAGGTCCTTGTGGGGAAGTACTGGGTGGGAGGTGGTTGGGGGGGAGTTGGTGAAGCGGGGATTGAGCGGGTTGGAAGTGGACTTTTTTATCGTGGAGTTGGAGTAGTTATACTGTGGGGGTATGGGCCTGATGGGGGTGATCTCTGTATTATGTGTTATGGGGATGGAGAGTGGTCAATTTGTGCACAGGGTGTGTGTGTGTGTGTGTGTGTGTGAAACATGTCGTGACATTATTAGGTGCAGGTTATATAGTATATGTACTTCGAGGATACCAATGATAGGCCCCTACAAGGCAAGGAGAAGACCCGCGCCTGCCAGCCCGGACAGCAGATGAATCGGCTTGCTAGTCGGCGCGACCGCCATCCCTTTGGACGACGTGCTCGTGGCCTCGGCAGAGCTACCACGCGAGGCACTCGAGCCACCTGTGGACTCGGTCGAGCCAGAAGTGGCAGTGGCCGCTTCTGTGACAGTCCGCACTCCCCCAGTCGCTGTTGCGACACCGTTACCCGTGGCAGACGAGACTGCTGACGGCACGAGGGTGGCACCGGGCACCGAGTCAGTGCCAGTCCCGATTTCCAGGATCTCATCGTCTCCTGGGTTCAGGTTGGTGTTCGCAAGAGAGATCTCGTTATTGGCCAGATCGTACACCACGTAGGCGCTGCGGAGGAATGTATCTCCCAGGAGGTTGACACCCGGTTCACTAGGCACGAGGCCAAGGACACAGTCCCCCTTGGGGAAATCAGGCTCGGTGCCATCGAAGATCAGTTGGCTCATTCCAACGGTGACGGTCGCACCAGAGAAGCTATAAGTGACGTTATAGTCCTTCTCCCTTGTGTCACAATCAATGTACGGCATTCCGTCATTTTCATCATACGTTGCACCAAGTGCTTCGTAGATCTTGGTGACAAGCGCCTCCGGGAGCTCGGTGAAAGCGCTGCCTGTGTCGAGGGAGACGGACAATGGCAGGTTTTGGGTGTAGCTGTTCGAATCGGAGTCCGTCTCCACAGACACGCCGGTGAGGGCGATAGCCAGAGACATGTATTCGCCGTAGACGGGCACGATGGGCAGTGTCTGCAGCTCGCCCTGGTATTGAGCTTTATTCACACCGCCGAAGAGGACCGAGCCGCTGGTCGCTTCGAGTCCGTTTAGCCACACACTGTAGGCAGCCGAATTGATCGCGCCGCTGTCGACGAGGGCCTGGGGAAGATTCGCGTATTCTTTGTGATCATACTCGGACTGATAGGTCGAGACCTGGTAGCCGATACCAACAATACCCTCTGGAAAAGAAACAGTCAACATTAGCGCAGATACTCCTTCATTGCATGGGGGAACCCACGAGCTGCATTGGAAGACTCTGCAATCGCGAACTGCATCTTGTCGATTGTTGCATTTCCGACAGTGAGCTTGTCAGTCACATAGGGACCATAGGCGTTGGTACCGCCTGCATAAGTGATATTTATGGAGGTGCCCACAGTCTCATAGGTGGATGAAGCGCTGTAATTGTACAGGCCATATGCATTGCACGGAGCATCACTGCCCGAGCAGAGCGATGAGTTGGCCGTGTTCACCCAGATATCACTGCTGCCGGTATCCAATGCCAGTGAGAACTTTTGTGCCGGTGTTCCGAGGGTGAGGTTAAGTAGGTAATAACTGCTTTCCTGTCAGTATCATTAGCATTATTACTACCATCAGTCCTATTGTGAAAAGGAACAACAATACCGTGTTCAAAACTGACACATCCACAATGTCCCGCTTCCGCAGCGGATGAGCAGCTTGTATACGCTCGATGGGAAAGTCCAGGACGGCGGGTACATCGCGCTTGTGAAGAGAGAGAGCGCCGATGCAGGGGAAGTAAAGCCCCGCAATAAGGGGTAGGAGTGATGAACCTCTCATCCTGTAGCAGTCAGATGCACCTGCCTCCACGAATGTCCACAGCAGTTTCCACGATGAGGTTCAAAGGCCAATGGGAGAGTCGGCTGCCGTGAATGCGAGGATCAGATCCTGAGAACTTGAATCCCAATGGGCAAGGGAGCAGGTAGCCTTTATATCTTGCTTATTGTCTGTTGTCGAAGGAATGACCTTCACCCTAAGCGCAATAGTGTGCCCATTGTGCTGACTCTAGGCGAGAACCCACCAGTCAACATTGACGCCGCGACTCAGCCCCATACCGAGTCATAGGCTAATATCAGGGACCAGCATGGGACCACTCAGACGAAGGCGACATCGTGCCCTAGCACCGGCTAGTTCCGCCTAGCCCCGACCAAGTCTCCCAATACGGCCATGCGGCCGGATGCTCCGGGCATGAATCCTCTCGTCCCTGGATCCTGATTCGACCATCTCCACCCGGTGGGATTTTGGCGAGCTTTCGCTGCCGCTTAGACTAACTCTCCTAACGCTCAGACCCTGGGAAACGGCGCTTGCTGGTCGCTGCAGTCAGGAAAATTATGCACGCTCTTGGTGTCGCCCCGCCTTCCATCTGTTGGAAAATTCTTGATCCAACTGTGCCAGTGTGTCCAGATCACCAGAGCGTCTTGTCCGTCCGGAGATTTCCACACAATCCTGGACACACCTCATGGCCAAATGAAGGTTGTAGGAGCAATTCAAGGGCAACAAGTCGGCGTGGGCATTATTACATGTGATTTGCTCATTGTGGTGTCGCGCAACGTCCACCACAACAGTTGCGACCGTCTTCAGGACTGATTCGGAGTAATGTAACCACTGGACATCAATGGCACCAGACGGATTGCGCAGGATGTCCTGGTGGATGAGGAAGAGTGCTCTGTTATGCTCATTAGTCATCGGAGTTTTTCAGCTTGGTAGGTTTCTGCCTTCGGCTGTGTTGGTTCGGAGAAAACAGCCGACATACCTTACAGCAGGGGCAATGCCACTGCAGCCATGGCCAATTTTGACCGTATCGGTGCCCATCACCATCGTGAGGAACCCTTGGAGGCACTCGTCGAGTCGTCGAAACTCCGATATTCTAGATCGATCGTCTTGAGGAAGGCGTTGCACGGCCAGAACCTGGTCAAGCAGATATACGGCTTCTGCCTGGCGTCCAAAATTACTGGGGTTTGACACGTGGATATTGGGCATGCGCAGATTTGTGTTTTGAAGGGTTAATCTATTATAAGTGTCGTCTCCGTCATCGTATAGATCACTGGGTAAAAAGGCGCCCGGGGACGGATATTCTGTTGCAGGGCGTTGCTGGTTGCCCTCGACTTCGCATAGAACAAGCCTGTCTTCCGTTAACGTGGTGTTCTTGATCGGCAGTTTACAACGATATACCTTTCCAGAATAAGAATCCCCCACCACAGGTTATATCTCTCGATTTCCTCCATGTTGGACCATCGACTCCCCGCCAAGTCCGTTTGCAGTGGGCGGCTGTGTTGTAATCCGTCCACGTACCCAATTCTAGTGCAGGTTCCCATGGTTATATGTGCCGCCTCCGGTCGCCCATTGGCATATTCGTAAGCGGCAATCAACACGCTCGCCTGAAGCAAGCGGGTGGATGTGCACATCATCGATTGCGTTTCGGCAAAAACCACTTTCACAGTCCTGTGGAGGCCTGGAGGGGTAACTGAGGCCGTTGAGGAATCATTTGACGGCTGGAGCGTAACTAGGCACATGGCGAGCAACAGGACAGAAAGGTCCGCAGGCGGAGACTCTAAACGGTCATTGTATGCACTAATCGCGGTGCAGAATAGCCTGGGAGATATGATGGGAAGCCACTTATGAAAGTTTCTGAAATAACGGTCACTGATCTCTTGTGGGGACATCCCTGCGAGCTGTATAATGCGATGTACATGATGACAGATGCGGTCAGTGGGTCTGACGGGCAGATTCTCCGGGGACGGTCCGAAAAGGGAGACCATCTGCAGCAACATCGCATTTGCACTTATTTCAGGAAACCCGGTCGTGTCTCGGTCGGTCCCTGTCGGTGGAGATTCCTCATATTGACATCGGAGGTTTCGTTTGGCGCAATAGCCACAGCTCGGCAGACCTTTGTCACAACGCTTCTTTCGAATCTTGCAAGTGGAGCACACCTGCGGCGCTCGATCCTCTACGACCTTCATGGAATTTTCTGTCTCGGGGTAGCCGGTGGCAGCTTCTTTCTTCAGGCGTTGGGTGTCAGGTGGGGATACTAGTATCTGATGCGAAGAAGACGTCACTGAACAGAGACTTTGTGGCCCGATTCTGAAAGCACCAGAAATACCTGGTGGGAAGCGTCGGCCGCCGCTAGGCAGCTTGCAACGAATGTTGTGTGGATGTTTGTCGAAGCGATCGTGACAGCGGGGAATGGCGACGCCATCACAGGATGATTACCTGCCGGTGGGGCCGGCGGCCGCCACTAGTCCCCTTTGAGCACGCCCAGGTACTATACCCTGCGGTCTTGCGGAGTCTTCTTGGATAAATCCTATATAATGCTCGTCTTCTCTTGCGCTGGTCTAATTATTTTTGCGAAAGCAGTTCTTCATTCCTTCCCTCTTCCTTCTATGCGATTTGGCTTACTACAGCTATATATATACATATACTATATACCCACAATGACCCAAAAGACGAGCGTCAGCAACGACCGTGACCCTGCCTACATAGTCAGTTTCGACAAAGGTGACCCCGACGACCCGAAGAACTTCAGCAGCTGGTACAAGGCATGCCTCACGTTCCAGATGACCATGACTGCGTTGGTCGGAGCTTTGGGGTCTTCCATCCTTGCACCAGGGCAGTCCGCCATTGCAGAATACGTCAATGTTAGCGAGGAGGTCGCAGTACTAGCAACTTCATTATACATTCTAGGTTTGTGCCTCGCCGATCCCAAAGCGGCTTATGAGCTAACTGTGGCAGGCTGGGCGGTAGGCCCAGCTCTCTGGGGCCCCGTAAGTGAGGTCTATGGGCGCAGGCTGGGCATGCTCCCCGCAGTATTCTGTCTAGGTCTCTTTAGTGTCGGGACAGCGGCGAGTAAAAACGCTGCAAGCATATTTATCACCCGGTTCATTGGCGGGGTATTTGGGTCGGCCCCCATCAGCAATGTGGGTGCTGCGTTGAGCGACCTATATAATCCCAAGGAGCGAGGAACTGCGGTGACATTCCTGGCCATGTGCATTACCGGAGGACCAACCCTGGCACCGATTATTGGCTCTGCGATTGTGACAAACCCGATGCTGGATTGGCGGTGTGAGTCTGTTCCACGGGTCCTACATATATGTATGCTAACCTTTCTAGGGCTCATGTGGATTGAAGCCATTCTCGCATTCGCAATTGCCATCATCGCGACTTTTGCCCTACGGGAAACATATGCCCCGGTGCTGTTAAAACGCAAGGCCCAGGAGACACGCAAGAAAACCAGGAATGAGAGATACTGGCATCCCCACGAGGGAGCGAGTATCACAATCGAGAACGCCGCCACGAAGCATTTTGTGCGTCCGTTGCGGTACGTGTGCGTCCTTCCCCAACTATAGCCCCATTCCTGACAGGGTCCTAGTATGTTACTCACGGAGAGCATAATGGCCTGCATCTGCTTGTACGCCTCGTTCACATATAGCCTTATCTACCTCTGCCTCCAAGTCTACCCCATTGTCTTCGAAGACGAGCGCAAATACAGCCCTGTCATCTCCTCTTTGCCCTTCCTGGGAATTCTAATCGGCGTCATGTGCGCTCTAGCTATTAACTTCGCAAACCAGGCATGGTACGCCAAAGCGATGCGCAAGAACAGCGGCAAGCCCGTCCCGGAGGCACGTCTTCCTCCAACGATCATTGGGGGCGTATTCCTCCCGCTGGGATTCTTCTGGTTTGGCTGGACAGCGGCCCCGAGATATCCTTGGATACTGCCCACTATTGCGGGGGGTAAGTCTGACAACACCGCCCGCCCACCCAAACATGCTCCTGTCTAACAGCCTTCGCGGTCAGGTTTCATCGGAGCTGGATTCAACATCATCTTCCAACAATGCCTCAACTACCTCATCGACACTTACGGACCGTGCGCGGCGAGCGCAATCGCCGCAAATACCATGCTGAGATCTCTGCTGGCGGCAGGGATTCCGTTGGCTGCGAAACCCATGTTCAATAATTTGGGCGTCGGGCCAGCTGCCAGCTTACTGGGTGGGATTGCCTGTCTGGCTCTGCCGATCCCGCTCATCTTCATGAAGTATGGTCCTGCACTCCGGAGAAAGTCCGCGTTCGCACCCGTCGATCGGACTTGATTGGTTTTCTGTTGGAACATAGAAACTGCATCACTTGGTTGGGGTATGAATATCTTGGATCGAAGGTTAATCGTTCATTGTGGATGGATACCTGTTCCCCAATCCCTGAGAGAACCCATTTGACGATCGCTTGCATATAGCGGGCTCATTCGGTTTAATTAAACTTGATTTCATTCGAGTGATGGCTGCATAGCTTGCGGTGTTCTACGTTTGGTCGACAAGAGTGATTTCATCCCGTTCGCCTGGACACTTAGTGGAGCAGACATCGGAGGCGGACTATGGCTCTGTTCTTCGAACCTACACGGAGCATAGACTTGGTTATAACATTGAGATGTGCATACATCCCTCCTCCCACTTCCCCCCTCTTCATCTCAAGCACAATGGCCTCCCTCACCTTCCCAGCCAACCCTCACGCTTCGCGACATCGCCTACCGGATCCGAACCGGCCAAGCGACCCGCATCGTCGTTCTCACGGGCGCCGGCATCTCCACCGCAGCCGGGACCCCGGACTTCCCATCCCCGCGCACTGGCCTATACGACAAACTAGCCCCGCTGAATCTTGAATCTTCCCTCCCCAGAAGCCATCTTCCACATCAGCTAGATACTTCCGGCACACGCCGGAGCCATTCTACGCGATCTCCGCCCCACACACTCACCCACGTCTTCCTGGCCCTCCTCGCGCAGAAGGACCTGCTGTCTTTCCTCATCACGCAGAATATCGATGGGCTGGAACTCGACGCGGGCGTGCCGGAAGACAGAATCCTGCAGGCGCACGGGAGCTGGAACTCCCAGCGGTGCTATCCATGCAAGGTGCCGTATCCGGATGAGCTGATGCGGGGGAAGGTGCGGGGTGGGGAGGTGCCGTATTGTGCTGTGGAGGGGTGCGGGGCGTGGTGAAGCCCGACGTGGTGTTTTTCGGGGAGGCGTTGCCCGAGGCAGTTGAGAAGGAGGAGGGGAGGGCCGTGGTGCCGATTTGATGCTGGTTTTGGCGACAAGTCTGAGGGTTGCTCCGTGCTCGGGGTTGCCGCGGTTGGTGCGTGCGGAGGTGCCCGGGGTGTTGGTGAATGGAGAGATGGTCGGAGATTTTGGGACCAGGGGGGAGGATGTGTGTTTGCTGGGGAGTTGTGATGAGGGGGAGGAGTTGGAGATGGCGTGGGCTGATGCGATCGAGAAGAGGGAGGCGAGGGGGAGGGAGATTCAGGGAAATGGCGATGCAGATGAGACACCCAGTGTGGAGGAGTCGATTCGGAAGAAGGAGGGGATGATCTCTGGGGGGGCATAAGCGCATGTTGGAGGAGCATCCGGGAGAGAAGCTGGCGTGTTTGTTGTCTCGCGAGGTATGAGCGTACGAGATGCCCGGGAAATCTATGACGTGTGTGAATGCAGACCGGAGTCCGTTGGTGCGCGCTACTGCAGTGGTGCTTTTCCTGGCAGGGTTTATTAATGTATTCGACGCCGATGCACATGTCGTGTATTGTGGGGAAGCTTAGTTCGGTTAGGGCTGAGGTAGATTTGACTTCTGGGACCAGGGATGAAACAACCATATTTTATACAATCCCTTGTACAATCCATGTCTTCTCTACTTGAACAGGTCTTGGAGGGCTGATTATTTCACTGTTCCTGTGCTCGTCAGATTGAGCAACCTCCAAGGTCCCTTGTTCGACACCGCAACGAGCGGAGCCCGAGCCGTGTCTGAGGCTACACGTGTCCACCACAGTCCAATATTCGTCCGCCAGTGCTGCCTGTTCTCCTTGCATCCCGCAGATCCTTCGACATCCACAGTCCTTGATTCTGTCGGTCCGGATCCACATTGGCTACTGACGGTGAAAGTCACCGGCCCCGGATCCGTCAATTCCTCTTGGCTATACCCATTGGAACGCGGAAGATTGTTCTTCGATCCCAGCTGCACCTGCTCCATAATTGTATCTTTCATATTGCTCGCTATTCCCCCCCTCATGGAAAAATCCGGTGTGGAAACATCCGGGCCGCATTTCATTTGTCTGTTGTCGCTCGGACCGGATTCTGGCGGTCATCTGTCGGATCATGTCCAGTGGCATTCACCCTAAGTCTCTGCCCCACCTATGCGACCGGCCTCCATGCAGAGATGAGCTCTGCCTGGGAGGTATGGCATGCTATGGAGTGAACCGGGTGGTTGTGGATTTGGGATAGATATGAGGGACCTTGGAGAACGATGGTCGCCATGGTATGTTCTCAGACTTTGCCCTATAACTATACCACCGTTGAGGTGTTTTCCTTCCCCAGCCTCTAGCTAAACATCAAAATGCTTCCAGGCAACGTTCTTTTGGCCACCGCATTGGTCATTCTCACGGTATATGGGGAGCAGAGGCGGTCTAGCGATGCTGTCAGCAGTCTCGACGAGGATTGCCTCTGTCCTATCTACACATCTCTTTCACAATATCAGTTCCTCGGTGGTAGGCCTGTCGAAGCGTCTAACCGACGGAAGGATGGCACAAGTACGTTCTACAAAAGAAGGTATTCTGAAAGCGGGAAGCTCTTGATCGATATCTGTGATAGCAGGGTGAAAGTTGCTTCAATGTATGCCAGTGCCAAAGCACGCTGTGAGGGAGGAAACCCCGTAGCCAGCGCTTCCTATTGGCGAAAGCTCTGCGGGGACAGCCTTACCCGAGGGGACCTTTCCGAGGTCGAGGCCAATGTGACGGACACACACATTTTATCCATGCGTGTTGTCGATCCGGACACCAACAATACCATGTCGACGGGAACCATAGACTCCCCAGTCCTGCTGAGCGAGACATACTACGAGCGAGCCTACAAGACCTGTGTGTGTTCCAATTCCCTCGATGTCCTGGGTAAGCTAATTTGATATCAGGTGTTCCACGAGAAAAGCCTGGACCAAGCTATCCGCTTTGGCTGGGGACTCATGGGATACTGGGGAGTTGTCCTTCTCCTCGGTACCATAGCCAAGATATCGAGTGTCTGGTCGAGACAGCGGCAAGTAACAGCCAGATATTCGGGTACTGATGTTATCGAGGGAGGCTTGTGTCCGAAGCGAAGCTTGAGTATGGTCTCCTCCGCCCTGCATGCCCTACGAACATACATCGTCATGCCTGCAAGCTTTACTCCGCTTTTACCAAATCACCAACAACTACTGTACTGGTATACGATTCCAACCCGACTAGACCTTCTTATCATCTGCGGCTTCTGGACACTTTGCATTGTCCTAGCGTGTGTGGACTTTGATGGAGACACCAGGTATGAGCAATAAGGCCATTTCCGCGCACTGTTCCTGATCTAAGCGACAGCGCATCGAGTCTGCCCCAACAAAACTGGCACTACTCTTCCGATCGCACCGGGGTTCTGGCATATGCCTGCCTACCATTCCTGTGGCTCTTCAGCGGTCGAAACAACGTTTTTCTGTGGGCGACGAACTTTAGCCAGCAGTCCTTCAGCGTCTTCCACCGCAATATTGCGTGGGCGTGCGCGATTCTCTCCGTCGTCCACTCTGTCAACTACAGCATCATTGTTGCTTACTATGGTATGTTTACTGTCTCGTCAGGCGTCGGATGCTGATACGTACAGAGAACGCATATCAAATCGCATGGACCCACAAGCCATGGTATATGGGGGTAGTGGTGAGCTTGACAGTGTCCACCAACTGGATCGTTCTAACATTCTGCAGGCGACCATTGCCATATCTGCGATGATAGTCCAATCGACAACATGGCTCCGTCGCAAATGGTACGAGGCATTCCTAACCATCCACATCGCCCTTGGCATCGTCATACTCGTTGCCCTTTTCCAGTACGTATCGACCTACCATTTTCAGGCTGCACCATCAAGCTAATTAGGACAGACACACCAAGCCCGACGGGCTAAAATGGAACGCATATCTATGGACTGTTGTCGCCATCTGGGCGTCCGATCGCATGCTCCGTTTAAGCCGAATTGCCTACTGCAACCTTGACATCCACATCAGGAAGCACTCTATCACGACGCCCCACTCTACGGTAGAGTACTGCGAGGCCAGCAATCTCATCAAACTCGAACTGACAACAACCTCATCACGACCCACCCCCAAACCCGGCCAGCATTACTTCCTCTACCAACCAATATCCTTCCGAGGGTGGGAGAACCATCCCTTCGCCCTAGGCGCTTATCTCCCTGTCTCCAAGAAAGACGAGGAAAGAGATATCCTTCGCCCGAATGAGAAAATGAAACTACTCTTCTACATCCGGCCCTACGACGGATGGACTAAATCCCTCCGCAACCGCTGCCGCTCGTCCAAACAAGCCAATACCATCCACCCCAAACTCCTCCTGGAAGGTCCGTACGGCCATCCTGCCCCGCTCCACACCTTCAACTCCATCCTCCTGATTGCCGGTGGAACCGGCATCGCAGCTATTCTCCCATACATTCTAGACCACGTCTCCCGCACAGCCGAACAGCGCACAGGCCGCACGACCCGAACAACGAGAATCCATCTCATATGGTCTTGCCGTCAGGCGAGAATCTTTTCGGATGTCTTCGACGATGACAGGCTCGATCATGTCTGGCGCAGTGATGCTCTCGTGGCCGATTTCTTTTGGACTGGGTCTGCGTTGACCGGCGATACTGTTACTGTCGATCTCGAACGCGACAGTCTCTCCGGTGATGGTGATCTCGAGGTCGGCGTTGAGAACCAGACAGGTCTGTTTCGCTCGAATCGGCGCTTTCATTCCGGTCGACCTGACGTGGGGGAAATCATTGCATCGGAAGCCCGGGATGCGCGGACGAGCTGTACGAATCTGGCAGTGCTGGCTTCCGGGCCGGCACGGATGGCGGATGATTGTCGGTTTGCCGTGTATGAGGCGATGCGCCGCGGCGGTTGGAAGGATGTTGAGTATTTTGAGGAGGCGTTTTCTTGGTGACAAGCAGCTAAACAGCTTTGCATTTCTTCTCTCTTCAAGGGCATTTTCAGCAATCATATCTTTCTTGTGAATTGCGTTGTTGGTCAAGTTATACGACTAGTTAAACTCCGCAATAGATTGCTGATGTAAAGCAAGCCACACACGTTGTGGCAATCATGATATATACTAGTTAGGGGGTCTAGGGTGTCTCAACAACACCCCCTTTCCCAAAGTGGAAACATGATACACTCGTCATCTTTCAAGGTGTTGTTGAGAGGAGAATGGAACTATACTAAAACCTGCAAGGATACTACTAGGTGAGGAAGTAATAAGTACGAGGCTGACTTGGAATGGTGCATGCAGAAGATGTCGATGGACGGGAAGAGGGCGGAACACTTTGTGGGTGCGTGTTTCTCTTTCCGAAGGCACAGTGGTAAGGTACTTACTTATATTAGGAATGGCAAGAGCGATCCCACCGTGCATGCACAGCACACACAGGTAGTAGGTCTTCACAACTTTCCTGCATAGTAATCCATTCTACCCCAACCATCCCAAGGAGACACATCTCCTCTCTATCCTCCACCACCACCCCCACCCCCAATTCACTCCTTCCTGACTTCCCACTCCCGAATACTGATCTTCTACCTTGACCAGCTACTTTACACTAGCTCGACAATGATCCTTCTCCTATTCCCAACGGAAATACCGTCCGATCTGATACCCCCCCCCCCCCCACCCCATACCCCGCGGACAATCCCTCGACCCACCACCTCCGCCCATATGTCCATAGTCTCACCCAGAGACGCAACTGGACTTTTCGCTTACCTTGATGTCTGCGCTCTGCGAGCCAGACAAGTCCTCAAACGATGAGAGAAAAGAAATAGGGTTGGGTACTAATACGATACTTGCAGGACCGAATGATCGGTTTGATCGGGATATGGGTTGATCTAGTTGGCTCGATAAAGTAGCGGAAGATATCCTCCCAGCTGTCAAGCTTGACCTGCTTGGTGCGGGCGGCGGAAGACGAAGCTACTAGGGCCAATGAATGCTAAATGTCCAGACGGCATTGTGGGAAGATAGTGCGGCGAGACTTTTACATTCGTTCGAGCAAGTCTTTTCCAAGGTACGGGTGTGTATTATATAGCAGTTGTGGTCCACGTGCTGTCGGGGATAGTTAGGGAAAGAGGCAATGTGAAGTCCTGCAATCGGGGTTACTGCAATGATAAATCCATCCATCAATCAATCAATCAACCAATCAACCAATCAATCATAGCTCATTGAGACATCACTCGTAACTGCATCTATATAAACCTGAAATGAAACGTATCAACTGCACAACTCCCCGCATAACTATAACTACACACCCCCTCCCTCCGGAGTAAACGTCTCCGCGCGCTTTCTCTCCTCCGCCGGTACCGTCTTCCGCCACGGGTAATAATGCCAGCACGCCCACGCCAGCATCGTGGCGAGGGTCAACGGGATCGTGATGGCCCAGTAGATCCAAAAAGACGACGTCATGACCTCCTTCCCGTTGCTGTAGTCGAAGAAATTGGTTCCGAAGAGGCCCTGCATGGTCAGTACGGGAAAGCAGCAATGAACGTTAGGCACGAATCAACCATACCGATACAAACGTCCCCGGCAGATATACCATACTGACGATGGCGACGGTCTTCATCATCGCACTGTCGGATTTGGCGTCGCCGCCGAAGCGTTGCGAGACGAGGTTGAATCCCTGTGGATTTTGATTAGCTTGTGGGATGAGATGGACAGAGATGTGTGAGTTATCGCATAGCAGAACATGGGATGGGGATGGCAGAGGTAGAGGTGGAGAGAGGAAGTGAGAAGGAGGGAAAGAGGTGAAAAGCAAGTAAAGAACAAGGAACCAAATAAGAAAGGAAATAAAGACCAAATTAATCTCGTTGTGCAACCTCTCCGCTAACGACCGACTCCTCGTCTTTAGCGAATGCAGCTCCTTTGCACGGAACAGCAGCTGGCGCTCATTCTGTAGCCATGTGCCACGGTCGAGCGTGGGATAGAGATCGCGCGAGCGGGCCTGTTCGGTAACCAGACTCTGCAGGGTATGTTCGGCAATTTCGAGGGTCTCATTGGAGTGGAAGATGTGACGAGCGATGTCATGGAGGTGGGGGAAGAAGTCGGGGGTTAGATTGGTGGTGTTGACTCGGGCCTGGTGATTTTGTTTTGTTTCTTAGGTATCTGGTGGCAGGTAGATGAACAGAGGGAGGAATATCAGTTTACCTTTTCAGTTGTGCGGACCAGATCGCGCAGCCCCCAGATCGATCGATCGTAGAGTTCGATAATGGCGCCCGCGAAGGCTGTGTGCCAGACATAGGGGTTGCGGTTGCGTGATTTTGCCGGGGGGAGGAGTTGAAGGAATTCTTTGTCTTCAAGGGGGAGGTCGATGATGTAGATGACCTGTCTCTGGGTGTTGGGGTACCAGGTTACGAAGACGGTGGTCTGCACCCATTCGTACTGATGGGGCTCGCGAACGCGCTTGATTTTGAAGCACGACCAAGATACTGACTGCCTCGTTAGGATTGGAATTGACGGTGTTGGGTTTCGCTCTGGGGCAAGGACGGGGGGAGGGGGCGCGAGACGTACCGTGCTTGACAAGGTTGTACTCGTCGTCGAGGACATCGTCGCAGTAGAAGGACCCGTTCAGGTCCTTGCAGATGACGGGCCAGAAAGGCTCGGGAAAGAGGTGGTGCAGATGGTCCTTGAGGGCGTCGGCTTTGGAGAATCTGTGAGCCGTTAGTCAGGCTCTGCTGGGAGGGATGGTGGATGGGCGACGTACATGAGAGTGGAGTGAATTGGGTTCTGTGGGGGTCAACACCGTCAGAAGGAGTAGAGTAGGAGTAGAAGTAGAAGAAGTAGGAGGGAGATACCTGAAGAGGCAGCTCGGACACACCCGCTTGCCGCTCGAGCCACCGGTCGGTGCCTGAGTCTGTCAGCCGTCAGCCGTCATCTGGCCCTCGCCTCGCCCACGCACCGGCTTCCTCATAAACTGTCATGCCGTCGACCATCATTATTTCGCACGTCGAGCTAGTCGGCAGCTTCTCCATCCGCCCCATCGTCCGTCACGGGGAGGGGCTGCATCGGACACTTATCTATCTAGGCTGACAGCGGCCACCGCACAGATTTATAGCCCGACCCACCAGCAAACTCGCAAACTCGCGAGGCTGGATGTTGGCGCTCTTGCTAGCCGCCGGCCGGCGCTTAGTGTGTCGTCGGTCCACGATGCCCAATTGTGTCGTGTCGTGAGGCAATGCGATCCTGGTGGTCGCATATTCTCCGTGCCCTGTTCGACTCTCGGATCGTTATAGCCAATCGTCCCAGGTGTCCCGGGGCCAGCCCTCACAGCCACAGGCAGCACCTGCATCAATTCATTCGACTACGGAGTCCTTCCGCTGCAGTTCTGGGCAGTCTAGAAAGGGGGAGAAATCATCGCAAGGCGACGCGCATCACCGTCGTGTCATTCATTATGGTGTCTATGTAGTCCCGTTGCAGTGGTGGTCGCACGTACTCAGGAAGTGGCACCAGGCGGGCTACACCCTGGTCGCTCAGCCTCTGCTGCAGAGGGTACAACGTCTATCCTATCTCACGGAGGGGGGCAGTGCCCTCATGAATATTCGACAACTCCGACCACCCGCACCTGGCATGGTGCGTCCAAATCCTTCCATCGCAGTTGGACTAGACAAATGCCTCGTCGCTTTCATCTAGCAAATCTACGCTGTCCCGCGTTTCCACCGTCGGTGGGGGAACAAACAGGGACAGCGTGGTGAACAGCGAGTCCGTCTCACTCGGTAGCACAACCCCCCTCTGGCGGGCCGTCGTCCGCAAAGACTGCAACACCACCCGGCTCGACTCCCACCGCCGTGAAAAGGACTTGGCCGCGATGCTGAGCGTGATGAACGCCTCGCGATTGCGGGGCTCTTCCAGATCGTCCAGCAGCGTGAACAAACCCCCCGTGATGCACTGGATGTTGCTCACCGGCATCCGGTCCACCCCCCAGCACGAGCGGTGGATGCGCATCAGTTGGGCGATATTCCGCGCCGACGAGAAACACATCTCGCGGACCTGGTGGGGCGATGTGATTTGTTGACTTGAATGGGGGTTGGGCGATGGATGCTTGAGATGCTCGTACATCGTCATGATGATCGAGTGATAGTACATGCTGGTTTGGTTAGCGCAGTCCGGCAAGGGGCTGATGATAACCTACTGTAGACAGAGAATATGGGGTGCTTCAATGCTGTTCCCCTTCAAACATGTCGGCCAGCGATTGGAGCAGAGACGAAGACGCTCGTGGAGCTCCGCCACCCGGCTTTCTGTCTCCATCTGCGGTCGCTGCGGAGCTTCGTGGAATGTTATGGCCACATCGTAGGCAATCAGACTGAGAGCAGACAGCGCGTTGGCAAGACAGACCGTGTGCCCCTCGGTTCCCTCGGTCGCGTCTGGATACGGCCGCCAATCATCGTGGCCCGGTTCGTGGTTGACGGGCGGGAGACTATGTCGTTGTGGGGGTCGTATCAGCGGGCGATTCTTGTCGGTCAACGCGTGCATCCTGCCAGGGTTAGTTGTGCTCCGTGAGGGGACTCGTGAGATCCTACGTGGAGACGTTGAAGAGGCCCCAGACAGTACGGTTGGTGGCTCGAACCATGCGGAGCGTGTCCTCATCGGCGGCGGATGCAAGGACTGAATTCTTCTGCGAAAGTTCCTGGATCGTGTACGCCAGCTGAGCTCGATGGATCCAGCCTTGTCGGTCGCGACCGGTCATGGAGGCACTGGACAGTCAGTCAAGACCTCTGCATCTTGGAGAACACGCATACCATGCCCACAAAACGCCTAACCCCTGGACGGTCGGAAGCGTAATCCGCCCTTCCTCCTTGTGCAGGAGCTCTTTGGCCTCGTCGTAGAAGCGGACTCCTTTCGAGGCCAGATCCCCGGCGATCGCGTACGCCTCGGGATAATCGGAGTATGCCTGATGCCGTCAGCCAAGCCCAGCCACGCGGCGGGAATAAACCTACACAAGCATCCGCCAGGATAATGTTCACCAGGAATGGGGAGCAGAACTGCCCGTCCAACGATCCCGCCCGCATGTCCCGCACAAACAGATCCTTATCTATCCAGTTTCGGAAGGGGTGCGACCAGGTGAACCACAGCGATATCAGATGCGAGACGAAATCGTTATCGGAGACGACGTTAGTCCAAGGGCGGGCGGGGACCTGGAACGGGGGCATGTCGGAGAGCCGCTTGGCATCGAGGATCCGACGCATCAGGCGCGACTCGGACGGCTGGAGCTGTTGCACCTCCTGGCATACTTCCACCAGTTCCGGCGTCTGGGCCAGCTCCAGCCGGGGCAGCTGGTGGTTGATGTAGTAGCGGATCTCGTCGAGGGAGGCTTCGCTGCGGATGAGGCTGATGAGGGGAGCAGCGCGACGGTTGCCACTCTCGCGGAGGACCCCGACCAGGCGGACGAGGAGGTCCTCCTGGTCCGCGAGCTGATCGATTTTGCGTTTCAGGGCGCCGCGGCGGCGTTTGTCGGCGCTGCGGTCGAGGGTGCATTCGACTTTGCTCTTGACACAGTTGGCGCAGGGGACGGAACCTGTGCACTATTGGAGGTCAGTCTCTCTCTCAGCCTCCAGGTCTGCAACCGGGCAGTACTTAGATACCTTGAGCTTTCGCGCCTTGCAAGTGGCACAGGCGGTACCGACGTTCTTCCTGCGCTGTTGGGCATCGAGGGCGGCGTTGGCACCCGGCGGGGCGGGGGCCAGAGGGCGCGACTTAGTTTCGGACATGGCGTTCGTCCATGGTGGAGGGACCGAGGGAGGGAGGGGCGGGTCGGGGCGAGAAGAGAAGAGGGAGAGAGGAGAGAGGAGCGAAGACAGGGGGTGGAAAAACTAGCAGGTGAAGCATCGGGCCTAGGACGGCGGACAGGGAAGGTGGGAAGTGGGAGGGAGGAGGGAAGTGGTCTCGGTCGGGTCGGTAGATACTTACTAGTATCTGGCGGGCAGAACTACTTACTTGGGTAGGCGGGCGTACTTTGGAGACTTTGGAGTTCGGGCGAGGAGAAAGGAGGAAGATGGCGCATGGTGAGTGGATGGAAGCCACTTCCTGACCTCGATCGCCAGCCCGTGACTGCCTGCCCCACCGCCTGCCCCTTGGCCATGCCGCCATTGGCTGCCGGGACTGCAGGCGGCTTCCCCGCCCGGGATTGCCACACGCCGCCCTGATTGGCCGCCGCCTCAGGCACTGCGCAGTGATGGTCGGCCGATGTCCCATGGCGAGTCATGCCTGAGGTTATCTTAGTCGGACACTTTCCGAGTCCCTCGCCTCTCTTCTCTACGGAGTCTACTCCGTACAGAGTATCTAGTCCACTCCTCCTTTCCGCAGCGTGGATCTGGATGAGGAACCCAGACTCCAGCACAGACACCCGGATCGCTTTCATCAGTCTGTGTGACCGGAATTCACTTCCTGCGGGTAAGCCGTGCACCCGGCCTTAGTACCCCCCCCCCCGTTAAGGACATGGATCATAGCTGGTTTTCAGCCATGGCGCAACTGTGACATCGCCTGATCCCGGCCACCCTAGCTACTATTGGTGTAGAAATGCCTATCGGGCTGCAAGTCTGCGTGGGCTGGCCTACGGGGTATGTACAAAAAGTACAACTATGGAGGATTGATCAGCATCCCCCGATAGTTACGCCCATCCACTCACACTAACTGCAGTCTATTCATTCTATATACGCTGTACTCCCTACAGATGGCCGGATTCATACCTCCTTTCCAGCCACGTCTACGCCCACGTCGCCTGTTCTGGTCTGTCCCTGCGACTCGTCCGATCGCCTGCCATTCTCCTCGTCCTCGCGCCAGAAGCTCCTGTTCCCCTGAGCGGCTCGCCGCAGCCACGGAGGGAAGAACCCCCCAGGGATCTTCCACGTCCACGGCTCCTTCTCATCCTTGTTCGGGGAACGACCCGTCCCATCGTCGCGGTCTCGATCAGCCAGACCATGCCGTTGAGCGTGATGTAGCTCAGAATCCCGGCGATCAGGCCGTACGCGATACTGTACGTGAAAGGCATGATGGCGATCGTCAGGAACGCAGGGATGGCGTCCCCAAAGTACCGCCAGTTGATCTCCGCAGCCGCTTTGGCCATCAGCGCCCCCACAATGACCAGAGTGCACCCCGTCGCCCAGGGGGGGATGGACGCGAAGATTGGCGCGAAGAACACGGCGACGAAGAAGCAGATTCCCGTCGTGCAGGAGGTCAGGCCGGTCTTGCCGCCCTCGGAGATCCCCGCGCCGCTCTCCACAAAGGCTGTCACGGGGGAGGTACCGAACAGCGACCCTATCGAGATAGAGATCGCGTCGACCATCTGTTGGTCAGCGAGGATCCACACAATGGAATAGGGGTTGAACTTACGTAGGCTAGAGCGCTACCCTCGAAATCCTGCGTCTGCGGGTCGATCGTTCCCGCGAACCGGGCCATGGAGTATAGGGTGCCGGTGGTGTCGAGGATGTCCACGTACTGCGTCAGTCAGCGACCATTCCTTGCACCGGTACTGAAGTCGCCACGAACCAGGAAGGTAATGAAGGCCAGCCCAAACTGGGACCCGTGCTCAGAAATATCCCAGTCCTGCGCTACAAGGGTGCGCGTGATCGGATGGAATGTGACTACCTTCTTGAAGAAATTAAACATGCTGTCCCCGAGCTCGGTATGAGGAAAATACGTCACGGGCGTCGGACGCGGCCATGAGATGATGGACACCAGCAGGATTCCGATGATGACGGCGCCCTTCACCCGGTAAAGCATGAGCATGGCCGTGAGAACCCCGCCGCAGAAAATCCCGATCCACATCGTCGGACTGCGCATCTTCGCGGAATCCGGACAGACACCGGCCGTCGCGTCACGGAGGCTCTCGCTACACCCCGCCAGTTCAATCGGTGAGTCCGTGGCTCCCGTCACCAGCCCAATCCCTGCGCTCTAAGTCAGTCCGATCAAGGTAAGATACAGGCCAATGCCTGTTCCCGTTGCCAGTTTGATCGACGCCGGTAGCGCGCGGGCCAGCCACTGGCGGATACCCAGCAGGGTCAAAGCCAAGAAGACGAACCCCTCCACAAAGACGGCCGTAAGGGCTACGCGGTACGGGATCATACCGAACCCATGATGTCCGACCACCGTGTACGCGAAGTACGCGTTCAATCCCATACCGGGAGCCAATGCGACCGGCAGATTCGAGAAGATGCCCATGCAGAAGGTAGATAGTGCCGAGATGGCCGCGGTTGCGGTGACGATGTCGCGCTTGACTTCCTGCACACACAGCAAGTACTCAGTGTTGCTGTCGCACTGATCAGCGTAGCTGTCCGGCGGACAGACGCAGGTTCCCCCCGTGTCAGAAGTGATGGTCGCGTTGACACTGATGATATAAGCCATGGCGAAGAAGGTGGCCAGCCCGGCGCGGAGCTCTGTGAAGAAGAAGCTGCCTGCTCGTTCTTTGGGCTGCCCCCCGGTCAGCACACTCCTCCATGGTTCACCGAAATACTAACATGACCCGAGTTCTCCAGGCGGAACCATCGGCCGACGGGGCTTCGAGCCACTGCTCGGTTGACTCGATGCACCCAATCTGTGTAACGCATGGTGGCAACAATCCCGTGGTGGTTGACAGCAAACGACTCACTCTCGCGGGACCCCGAGCTTTATGATGCAGGGACCACGGTGGCGCGGACGAACAAGGCCAAGAATTTGTCTCAGATAAGACAGCTCAGGCCTATGACTGCCAATCCTGTCCTTCGCGAAGAATCCTGTCGCGGACATCTTGGCAGCTTGGCAAACCCAGTCCCGGAGGTCACCCCGTGGATGGCGCCCTTGGCAGCAGCACAACCAGCAATCAGAGCGGAATCCAGTCCGGAACTCCTTATCAGCGGGGATATTATCTGGCAGGTGGGTTGTCACGGGTCATCTTTGGGAGAATGCAAAGGAGATGAAAACTCTGAACCGTGGACAAGTATTGTTATATCTTCATGAAGACGGAAAGCCTACAGCAGCACATAAACAACACCGTCGGATTATTAGATTAATGTAGGTGACCGGCTAGCTAGCGAAGGAAAAGGGAGGAAGAGGTGGCTGCGGAGGCAGTCACTGGCACCGCTAACCTCAGGCAGCACCGCGCTGACAATATATATATATATATATATCATTCAAGCCGCTTTATCCTGGAACACAGCGGGCGCTGGCGCGAAGTTACTCTTTCGTCGCAACGCTGGCCCATAGAGGATAAACCCCAGGGGGATCGGAATCATGATCAGGGCCAAACATCCTAGCAATGTGCCCGCCCATTGCACCCCCAGGTTGACGAACATCTGCCTCGCGAAGAGCGGGAAACAGGCTCCGACGGCAGATCGAAGGATCGTGTTGGCGGCGAAAACCGAGGCAGCGCTGTCCGGTCGGTCAGTCCGCGTCAGACAAGGGATGCGATACTTACAATTGCAGATACGAGTCGATGAGATAGTTGAAGCACTGCAGGAAGATGCAATAGATTCCAAACCCCGTGAACAGTCCGGACGCGGTGGGGGCCATCCAGTGGATCGATCGTGTCCATCCGGTCCAGCCATACCAGAAGAGCCCGATGGTGAAGGTGATGCCGCCCACAATCGCCGGGGCAAGCCTCCACTCGGGGATCGGCACATCATTATTGGCTCTCAGTTTCTTGGTATATGAGTTTTGGCTCATCAACACAAATACTCCCCCCAGGAACTCTCCGATGATCAAGCCGATGAAGGGCAGGCTACCCACCCCGAGATTCATCCCGTGGATCTCCTGGAAGACGACCGGATATGCCGCCAACAGGGCGTACATCAGCCCGTAGATGAAGGACATGTACAGCGTCACCAGAAAGACAATCGGCTCGGTGAACAGCATACGGAAAGGTCGGCTGAAGTTAACCGTAACGAGCTCCTTGAAGTCGATCTCCACCTCATCTTGCTTGGCATGGATTCCCCAATTCCGTGTCTGGCGACGTACGGTGGCAGCTTTCTCCATCAGCAACGCGGGGGCGTATGTCTCCTTGTAGAATAGCAGCAACAAGGCAGACCCGAAGAAACCCATGATGGCCACGATGTACATGGTCCATCGCCAGCCAAGGTAGCTCATGGTTATGAAGCCGCCAGTAAAGGGAGAGGCAAAAGGCCCGACAAAGACCGCCATGGCGAACATGGCGATCGCAACCCCGCGTGTGCGGTTGTTAAAGACATCAGCCAACGCCGCAGGGACAATGGACAACGGACTGGCGGCAAACAGCCCGGCGAAAAACCGCGTCAGCATGATTGTCTGGACATCCTTTGCTGTCGCGGTCCCGATGGTGAAGATACTGTATCCCAAGACTCCCGCGGTGATGGGCCACCGTCGACCCGAGAGTTCCGACGCCGGGGCCCAGAAGGTCGGCCCGGCCGCGAATCCCAGAACATACAGCGTGACGCCGAGAGTTGCGACCTCGGTGCTGATGCCGTAATGGAGACCGACGGCAGCGACGGTGGAAGAGAAGATGGCGCTGGCGAAAGAGGCCACAAAGGTCACATACGCCAGGATGACCGACAGCAGGATTCTGGTCTTGTCAGCTTCATGACCCCATCCGCAGCTGGTGTCCACCGGAGCGCAGCGTACTTTGTCCGCGTCGGCCAATTGTGCGGATGCATTGGATCGTGGTCATCGATGAACTCGACCACATAGCGATCTGGATCCGGCAACGAGGGAGGGAAGTCCTTCCCCCCGCCCATGGCGAGCCATTGCTCCCGGGGCGTCTGGGGAGCCCTGGACCCGACCGTCGACTCGTGCGTCAGACGCAGGGTCTCGATGCGGGAGACCTCCAGGTTGGTCTGCGGCCGGCTGAGCGTCGCGCTGCTCCGCACCGGCTGGAAGCTGCCATGGGTAGTGGGGATCTCCGACAACGAGCTACTCGATCCTGATGAAGGCATTCTGGCGTGTGCTATAGCTGCTATCATCCCGGGGGGATCGGATGGTTTTATTCTGAGATTCCAGGTCCGGGCGAGTGATGGTGTCATGGAGGGTACGATCCATGGTACCCCCCCCTTCGCACTCGGCAGTCAGCGGAAGTTACGGATTACTGATATAACAAAGAGCCAGTGTCGGACTTTCAAGTACCTTCTCTCGTTTTGAGCTGGAAAGTGATGAATGGGAACAAAAAGAAAAAAACCAAACTCTGTCTATGTATATGTTGTGATACTTTCTAGGCCGCCATACGCTCAACTCGAAGCTGCAGTTCCTTGACCAGATCCATCCCAACCTTGGTAGCTTCATCCAGGCTCTCATCCTGCAATTCGAGCAGCTCATTCTGCGCCTTGGCCGAGAGATCACTGGATTCATCCGGGTAAAACGCCCTTGCGTACAGCAACTTGCTAAAACCCGCCATATTCCCCACTTTCACTTGCGCCAGGCCATCCGCATATCTCTTCCTGGTGTCCTCGTGGGTGATGGCCCAGTCGGCGTCGGCAGTGCCGGTGACACGCTTGACGCTCTCAAACATATCGTTTTGGCTGACGACAAAGCTCTTAACGTACACGCCCTTATTGAGAAACGCCGACAGAGTAAGACTCTCATCGTCTTCGTCCTCGGGAAGCTCCTTCAGGCTCAGGACCTTGGCCACGGCGCGCCCGACCTGCGATAACGTCGACGTCGAGATCTTGGTGTTCCCATCGTCGTAGATGGTCAAGGAGCGCTTTTCAAAGTCGAACCCAAAGCGAGCGGCCCCACCTGCCAAGCTGTAATCATACCAGAACCCACAGCACATGGTGATCCACTGCATGCCGAGCCTCTCAATCTCATCCCTGTGGGCCTTGGCCACGGGCCCCAGCATCGTGTCTTCGCCGAGTTGGATGTTGTCAATGTCCGCGCCATACCCGTTCGGCATGATGTAGGGAACACCGGCCTTGGCGGCTGCCTGGACAAGCTTGCTGTGGGTGTCCCGGGGCGCGGTCGGGGCCATGGTGATGATGAAAAACTGCTGGCCCTTGAGGGCGGCAACAATGCTCGCCTCGTCGTCGTAGTCGACCGACGCGACGAGAACGCCCGCGGGGAGTCTGTTGCCGCTGTCTTTCCGGGACAGCGCCGTCACGGTGTGTGTTCCCGTCTTAAGAAGCGCGTTCGCAATATGCGACCCAATCGTCCCTCCTGCCTAAGTGTGTGTAATTTTTTTTTTCTTGTCAGTTTTGTTGCATACGTCGTGTTGTTGATGGGTTGGCGGGGTACTTACGCCGACAATGGCGACTCTTTCGATGGCATTTTTGAAGTCGACGGGCTGGCTTTTGGCGTACTTGGGCATGATGGTTGGGTTCGTTGTTGGGAATGTATGGGATGATGTTCGAGGTGTGGAAGCTTGGGAGAGTGTGGTATCGTTTTGAATTGAAGTGTCTGGTCTGGCTGTCCCTCTCTGGCTCTGGTGCAGGGAATGCCCGGGGCTATTTATACATTTGTCAGACCCCGTCTCTCTCCATCTCAGCCGTGTCATATCTGATCGTACTGGAACCTCTCGGGCAAAGGTTCTCCACATGCTCGAGGGTCTCCAACTTAATTAGATCGCGGAAGTTCACTCTTGATTCGCCCGGAGATAGGGGTAGCAGTGGGCGAAGCCAGTCAAACTAAGTCGTGATGCGTTTCTCCGCAGCAGCCGCACGCAGGGGTCCCGCTCCCGCTGCCTGATAGGCTGGTGCGGGGCGAGGGGTAATATGAAGTCCGCAATAGCCGCACATAAAGCCGCACAAGGCGGCGCATCGGGCGCATTGATGATCGAAATGCGGACCGACGGACTCATAGAGCTGCGAGCATGTAGTTATGAGTACAAGCTGACATACACTCTATTGCGCATCGCGGGTGAGATGTCATAGATCAACACGCCCTCTATCCAAGACTGGGCGTGGCGTCCAAGAACACGGTGCAAGAATTAAGTCAATTGCAGTGAGATTGCTTGTTCTATGATCATCTCTATGTTACATCATTATATTATTAGAGATACAACGACACCCGCGTCACTATAGCTGGAAGTCAGGATCGAGCATGGATAGATATGGCTCGATGAAGAATTGATCCCAGTCCATCTCCCAGTTCATGTCCGGCACGGTGGTGGTGGCCTCGGATACCGGCGGTGCCGGAAAGAACTCATAGCCCGCCTCGACGGCTTTCAGCTGCGCAAGTTCTTTTCGCTTCTTTGCCATATTAAGGCTGAGTAGGTGGCGCGCCATTGACAACGCCTCGCGCGTCAGTCCGGTGTCGGCAGCCTTGACAAGGTTCTCCAAGCCCTTGAATGCGCCGCCGATGTGGGCGGAGGCTGCCGGCGTGTCCATGGCTAACAGGATGCAGGTATATTGGAAAACGCTGCCGATGACGTTCCAGAACAGACGACCTTGGATAGCTTGTTGCTCGGCCGCGTCCACAGCGGCGTTGCCGCTATCAATGATATGATTTATTGTATCGTCCGGTATTCGGATTTTGAGCTGGTAAAGGCGTCGATAGAAGCAAAACGCAATGTCCGCCTTGGTCACCACAAGAAACGGATGGGTAAATTGGAGCTCATCCAACGCCTTGAGACGCTTCAGTAGCTCCTCACTCGGAGTTGGAAGCTGCAAGTCGATCTGGAACGGAGAATTGGGCGAGGGAATGATCTGGATCAGTCGGACGAACTGATCCGCGACGGACCCCGGTATCGAGATGATAGGCTGGCAAGTCACGGAGCGGAATACTACAGGCGACCGATCGTACTCATAAGACAGTATAGTATGCCCAGCCCACGAGATCCAGAAGATTCTCCTCAGCCGGTCAGCGTCATGACCAGCGACGGACGCTATCTTCCGGATGTTCTCTTCCTCATGGAGCCCGATCGCTTCACAGAGGTGCATTTGCGTGCACGAAGCGATCCAAGCATTGCTGGGCCGGGTCGTTGCCCGTAGGTAAAACACTCGCATGCCCCATGCGACGACGTGGTCGATGCCATGCAAACGCATGGAGGCCGGATCATCGAGGATGGCTTTGGCGTACTGCACCAGGTCAGACTCTCGCGGGTGCCGGTTGGGAGATAGAAACGACCCGAGAGCAGCGACGCCGGCAGCCACGGCGGCAAAGGCGACCGCGTTGCTGCCCACGCCGTGGTAATAATCTCGACATCGCTGGGCGTGGATTCTTGGGTCCAGCACGTCGCCGACCGGGCCCAATCCCGAGAAGAACACACCCGAGAAAAAGCCCAGGTCTTCCTCCGAGATGAGATTTCCCAGAAGGCCGTGGGCATTGGATGCCTCCTCGGGGCGAATGCCAAAGTTGTAAGCGAACGACCGCATCTTGGGGGGGCTGTCGGAACCGAGAGCCACACCCAGGATGTGCGGGAATGCCATGGCTGCCGATGCTCCGGCGTATCTGAGCTTCTGCTCGTCGAAGATTCCTGGGGACGCGCCGGCCACGACGGTCGACGAGCCGTCGCCCTCGCGGCGGTCTCGACAGGTTTCACCGTCGAGACTGACGCGCTGGGCTGGAGGCGGCATAGTTCCGCCGCCTATAGAACCAGCGGGGTTGTCGTCGGTGTACCTGCAGTTGTATCCGTAAGTGGCGCACATGCCACAAGGATACACGGTGTCGCATTTTCGCTTGCGCTCATGGCAGGGGATGCATGCCTTCCTCGCACGCTTGCGCTTGACGGCTGTCGTCGACATGACTGGCAAGAGGGTTTGAGCTTCAAAGCCCGCAGCTGTGGTAATCGAACAGGAGTGTAGTGGATCTTCTGGCCAGCATTGCGGGGCGGGGTTGACGCGACCGTGGCATAGATTATTATGAAAGCGGCTAGCGCAACTCCATGCTCAGAGTCAACATGGATCGACCGACTGTTCGTCTACTAAGTATAACATCCCCTCGGGACGGCTGATTGCGGGGATACGAGGAATCTCGGCGGGGATGTGGTGGAGTTTCTCAAAAAGGGACACCCTTGGCTTCATCGGCCGGCACATCCGCTCTTACATCAGACACGAACATGTGAAGCTGAAATAATCGCCAATCGCCAATCGCCAATCGCCGGAACCTCGGTTGGTGCCGATCGTATCCAGACCGTTAACGATCCCGAGCCATAACTTCTACATAAACTGCCACAACGACCTCTTTGTCTCCTCCGTCTTCTCAGTCTCAACATCGCCAACGCCATGCCCGCCAAACTAATTCTCCCGTCCCTCAGCGCCTTTACTCTCTATGCCATCTGGTACTACGCCGAGGCCAACGGTCTGCTCGGCCTAGCCAAAGCGAGTATCGCCCGCCACACTGTCCCGGGCAGCAATGCGCCGCTCCGCACCGTCTACACGGGGCTGCCCCAGCTCGACGAGCTTCTGACCACCCTGACGACCTTCTTCTGGCCCACCACCGATGGAAGCCATCCAGCTCTTACCCTGCACACGCTGGGCTTCGCCGGTACCTTCGGGTCCGCCTGGATCCTGATTACCCTCGAATCCTGGCGACATGGAAACGCCTGGACCGTCGCAGCCTTGTAACTCCTCATTCCCCCCCATTATTCCCTCCCAACATCTCGCCCACCCAAACTGACCTGACACACTCCAGTCCGCTCATCTTCGGTCTCTCCGCCCAAACGCTCACTTTCGCCTTCGCCGCCCCCCTCTACTGCGCCCTGCAGCTCTCCGTCTCCCCCACCGCCAAATCCCCCACGCCCGACACCATCCGCATTCCCCGGCCCGTCCTGCGCGCTTTCCCCTGGGTGTTCGCCATCTCGTTCATCGTCCCCAGCGGTCTGATGATCCTGCCCGTTTCAGATACCATCACCACGGACCTGAAGCAGATCTTCATCGCTCTATGGCAGCCCTTTCCCGCGTATATTTCCCTCCTCCTCACTCTTGTCCACGTCGGGGGTCCCCCGCTCAACCGCCCCGACGGCACCGGGCGCAAAGACCTTCGCGCCCTCCGTTTCGTCTACGCGTTCGCGTTCGCGCACACGGCCATCAACCACCTCGTCTCCTGGACCATATCCCTCACCACGGTCTTCGCCCCCACTGTCATCGCCGTGCCGTTCCGGGAGCAGTTACACCCCAGCCTTGTGTTTGGAATCCCGACGCCGTGGACCTCGCCCGTCCTGCAGGTGACGAGCGTCGCGGAGGGCGTGCATGCGTTTCTCCGCTGGGATTGCCTGATCGGGTCCGCGGGAATGGTGGTTTGGGCGAGCGCTTTGTACGTCGCTGCGCACAGGGCGGTGTTGGGATGTGTGGGCTGGGGACGGTTGTTGGTTAAGGTGGTGTTGCTGGGGCTCGTGGCTGGGCCGGTCGGCGCGGCGGTGGAGTTGGTTTGGGAGAGGGACGAGCTGGTGTTGAGTGAGATGGGGGGTGTGAGGAGGGTGGCGGGGGAGAAGAAATAATTTTTTTGTCCGGTACACTGCCGATGGCACCATCGTGGAGGGGTGTGTCTTTTTGGATCAACAAACAACCATTTACCCCCCTGAAGGGAGAAAATAGTACCACCCCGTTGCTCGAATCCGATTGAACTTCCCTCATGCACGGTGGGATTGCAACCGAGGCATGTGGTCGCAGAATGCTGCAGATCTGATCGGACTCCAGTTGTATTCATCGACGATCAAAATCCCACATGACATCACCAATATATTTGACCTTCCCCTGTCATACCCCGGACGGGACGCCATGAGGCGAGACATGAGCTTGTTTCGTCTGACTCGAGTCAGTTGGCACCAGAGTAGCGACGATGAAATCTCCAGCCCCTCTTTGCTCGTTCCTTGCTCGTTCCTCGCTTGTCTATTTAGGCAGCATCACAAATAATAATGATCTGCCCCTTAATTTCATTTTCGAGAGCTCTGCGGCGGGAAAACTCTTCGAAAGCAACGGTCTAGTGGAGCGGCGGGAGGGCCGATGCCGCCAATGGCCGCCCCTTATCGACGGGCCTGCTGCTATCCCCGATGCATATCCACTCGCATCCACCGCATGTGTTCATTCTCGTCGGCTATCGGGCGATATCTCGGGGTCCCCTTTCGGGGTTGCTTTCCTTCATATTCAATGCTTTCCCATGCTGGATTTTCATACGGCTCAGCCCTACGCTCTTTGCTCCGATCCTTTTTCCGATGGTTTGATGCCTCACTGGTTCCCCCCCATCGCTGAAGCCTACCACAGGCGATAATACCGACCTCTAATTTCTCCTTTTTTCATCCCCCGCCCCTGGCATTCGCAACCATGTCTAGAAATGAGCGTGACTCGACAGAGCACATCTACCGCCAAACCGATGCCAGCCCTAACCCGGCCCCGCCCTGTGAAGATGTCGAGGATATCGACACTTCTCAGGCCAGCCAACAGAGCAAACCACGAATCACCGTCGTCATGATCGCTCTCAGCGTAAGTATCATAACTCAAAACGCCCATATCCATACTCACCCGCGCAGTTGGCCGTGTTTCTCGCCGCTCTCGACATCGTACGTGCCTCTTCCCCAGCTTGACCCTCACCCACTCACCAAACAGACCATCGTATCGACCGCCCTCCCTAAAATGGTCGCTCACTTCAAAGCCTCCGATAGCGCCTACTCGTGGATCGCATCCTCCTACCTGCTCGCCAATGCCTCCCTCGTCCCCCTCTGGGGCCGCATCAGCGACATCACCGGTCGAAAGCCCATTCTGGTGATCTCCGTCTTCCTCTTTCTAGTCGGCAGTCTGATCTGTGGTCTTGCCCAGAACGTATCGATGGTTATCGCCGGTCGCGCCATCCAAGGCGTCGGCAGCGGCGGCATCACCGTCCTAGCCAACATCTGCGTCTCCGACCTGTTCAACGTGCGCCGCCGCTCCGCCTACCTGGGCATCTTCGGCGCCACCTGGGCTATCGCAGGAGCCATCGGGCCCATCATCGGCGGCGCATTCACCACCTACTCCACCTGGCGCTGGTGCTTCTTCATCAACCGTACCCCCCCCTCCAAATCCTCCCTCTCTCCCTTACTAACCATATCAGTTCCCATCGGCGTCCTCTCCTTCTTCACTCTTCTCTTCTTCCTACGAATATCCACCCCTAAAACCCCCTTCCGGGACGCGCTCCACCAAATCGACTATATCGGCCTCGTCCTAATCGTCAGCGGCACCCTTATGCTGCTCTTTGGTCTCGAATTCGGCGGCTCCACTTACCCATGGTCCTCCGCGACAACCATCTGCCTCCTCATCTTCGGCGTGATCGCCATCCTCCTCTTCATCCTCCACGAGCACCGCACCCCCTACCCCATCATCCCCGCGACCCTCTTCACGGTACCCCAGAACCTCCTCATCCTCACCATCAACTTCTGCCACGGCGCCGTCTTCATCGGCGCCTGCTTCTACCTCCCAGTATATTTCCAAAACGTCCTCGGCGCATCCTCCCTCCTCAGCGGCGTATACCTGCTGCCACTGGTTGTCGCGCTCGCCGTCTCCTCCGGCTTCGCCGGCTTCATCATGCGCACAACCGGCCGGTGTCGCGAAGCCATCGTCTTCGGAATGGCATTCACCACCCTCGGCTACGGCCTATACATCGACCTGAAAGCCTACGCGTCCTGGCCGCGCATCATCCTCTTCCAGATCGTGGCTGGGTTGGGCATCGGGCCCAATTTCCAGGCCACGCTGATCGCGCTCCAGCGGAACGTCGCCGCGGAGGAGATGGGCCGGTGCACGGCGGCGTTTTCCTTTGTGAGGCAGTTGGCTGCGTCTGTGGCTGTCGTGGTTGGCGAGGTCGTGTATGGGGCGGTGGTTGGTGGGAAGGAGGGTGTTCTGAGTAATGCGTTGGGAAACGAGGTCGCCGCTGAGGTCGTCGAGGCTGCTACGGCCGTCGAGGGGATCCTGGATGAGTTGACTGAGGAGCAGAAACGCGTTGTTTTGGCTGTTTTGGTTGACGCGTTGAGGTGGGTTTGGGTGCTTTTTACTGCCGTTGCTGGGGTTGGGTTGTTGGTTAGCTTGGGGTTGAGGGATGTGAGGTTGGGGGGGCGAGGGAGGGGATGGCCATGATTCGGGAGGAGGGGGAGGAGTTGGAGGGGAAGAGGTAAGGAGGCAAAGGAAGGGGGGGGGGTTTATACTCGCGCGAAGGACAGGCGTCAGTCAGGCCAGTCCCGACCGCGGCCACATGATCACAATGCGACCGAATTCTCGAATAGGTAGCTACTCTGGCTCCCCCTTCCCCCATTTATGGTCCCCACCCACAGCGTTGCCCAGAATTGGAAGGTCGAGGTAATTTCTATGGAGTTGAGGTTTTGGTTGATTTTTTTTAATCAAAGGCTACATCACGTCTAAATGTCTGTTTTGCCGCATCACCCACAAAATAATGAAGAAACATTGTGAATGCCCTATATAGAGGATAAATAGATCTGTGTAGCTTCATACCTCGTGGGAGGCACAATCCTGTCCGGATAGACCTTCGCGGGGTGGGAAGAAAGGGACCGACCGCCGAGTGCGGGGTCAAAGCAAGGAGTGAGCATTGACATTGCATAACTAATGAATACTGACTGATCAATGCAGTCAGCACCCCGCGCCAACGCACATGCTATTCACCGCCTGCCGCTTCGCCCGGCTTATCGTGCCCGACGGGATTTTTTCCTGGCAGTAAGCGACAGCTTGACTGACCACAAAAAGCAAACTAGTTCCCAACTACTTCGTAGTGCGGCGCCTGTTTCTTCACTATCACTATCACCACTGTCGTCTCGCCTACGGCTTCACCTGATCTGTCCATCTCCAGCCAGCCCCCGCCACCCGTTTCATCGATATCGCCGTTCCCATTCACTTGAATGCCCGTCCGTCATCACATCCTTACAAGCAGGGAAGGCGGCCCACCCCATGGTGGCCTTAGCATATCCTTCCGACCCTCAGATCCTTCCAGACGCCTGCCTCGCTCTAGCCCCGATCTAACCCCCCGCCGCTGCCTGCAATCATGTTAGCCGATGCCGACATTCATGCCCTGGATACCGACCTAGGGGCCGTCGTGCTCCAGAACCAGCAGCACCATGACAACCTGCAGGCCCTCCTCGGGAAGTTCCGCCAGCTGCTGGACAACTACAACAACCTCAAAAGCGACTACGAGGAAGAGAAGGAGGCCCGGGAGAAATACAAGCGTCTGGCAAGGGGGCAGGTACGAGATTACACAGCTGCCGCTCCCCGTGGGCAGGTCTGACGGCTGCAGGATCGTAATCCATTCGTGCTGGTGCTGGTCGATGGGGATGGCTATCTGGTTCGTTGCTCCGGCTTCCATCCCGCTGGTTGAACACCCGTTAACCTCGATCCAGTTCAAAGAATATCTAGTCAAGGCCGGGAGTGAGGGTGGTATAACGGCTGCCCGGCTCCTCCACGATTCCATCCGAGAACTCCTCCATGACCGGCTGGGCAGCCAGGCCGACCAGTGTCGGGTTATGGTGCGCATATACGCCAACGTGCTGGGGCTGTCCAAGTCGCTAGCTCGCTCCGGATACGTGGGGCACGAGGCCCGCTCTTTGTCGCCGTTTGTGGCCAGCTTCACCCGGGCGCAGGATCTATTCGACTTTGTAGATGCTGGTGATAAAAAGGAGGGGGCGGACTATAAGATTAGAGGTATGGGGGGGGGGTGTTCGATCTGGCAGAAAGACAGGCTAACATCCGCAGAAATGTTCCGTTTATTCGCCGATAATAACCAGTGCAAGCATATCTTCTTCGCTGGCTGCCACGACTCCGGATATTCAAGCCTTCTCACGCCCTACCGCGGCCGAACTGACCGCATCACCCTCCTAAAGGGGGCCAGCTTCCACAGCGAATACGAACGACTAGATCTGCCGGTGAGGGAGCTCCCGTCAGTCTTCATGTCCACGCCATTTAGCGGAAACGGACACCACACGACAACCTTGCCGCCAAGCCAGCCGCCTACTGCGGCGCCCTCCCGGCAGATCTGCAAACATTATCAGAAGGTAGGTTCACACCATCGGACACTGGATCTTGTGGCTAACGGAGCCAGGGTATTTGCCGGTACGGCAATGCTTGCATCAAAGTCCACATCCCGCAAGGACAACAACTTTCTAAATCTGATGATCCTCTCCCCTCGGGGAGAGAGGCTATTATCTCTACTAGAAACCAAGACTACTATGCCTCGAACCTTGTCCGTAATATTAGCCCGACATGGCAAGGTAGTATACCGACTAACACGGCCGGCGATCGCATCGACACTTACTGTCCCATCCCGTCCTCTGAAGCCTGGGAGGCGTATACTCATCGAGCCAAGATTCATAAGCCCTGTAACAACTACCATCTTGGCGGCGATTGTGGTAATAAAAACTGTGACTATGATCACACCCCGATTGATTCGACCTCACTCGACGTCATGAAACACATTCTCCGGCAACATCCGTGCCCGACGGGTCCATCGTGCCGGTCTTTGAAGTGCTATCTCGGACATATCTGCCAGAAGGATGGATGCCGGGCTACCAAGCCGTGCAAATTCCCCCGTTACGCGCATATACTTGACCTACATATCGCCACCTGGGTCACCCCTCTCGACCGGAGGGAATTTGAAAAGAGAGACTTCGGCCACTTCCGCTCTCACTCCCACTCCCAATCTCACTCCCACTCTCCCTCCCCAGTGAGCGAAAGCTCCGGGGACGCTCATTCGGCCGGCTCCATCGACAGCTTGATACACGAAGTCGGATTCTGAACTGCTTATACGGTCCAGTAGGGCCCTCATGATGAGAAAAATACACGCAATTTCCTTTTCTTAAGCCGTCTTTACTGAGACAACGCGGTGGGCTTGGTATAGGTGATAAAAATAACCGCCACCACCACCACTGCCGCAAGGAACGGAGGAAACCATCAACATCATCCATGCTCTTTGGTGTTGGTTATGGGTTATGACGGTCATATGGATCATCGGTTAAGGTTACTTATACTTAACCTGTTGGAGCGGAGTAATCTCGCGCTAAGCTATGACGAGAATGATACCGTGGAAATCCATCCTTAACCTGTTCTGTCGATCTTTTCCTTTCGTTCTTTCTTCCTCTCTTTCGTCTTGAGGTTTTACAATCCCCATTTATTGCCGGTTGGTTTCCTTAGGCAGAGCCTGTTATTTTTCCTCTTATTTAGCTATCTATTTATTTGGGTTTTATCTTTCGACTTCGTATCGCATTCATAGCCTTGTAGGTATAGGTATCATGGGTGGTTGATATATGCTATGCTATTCCTTTGTTTCTTCGTTCGGCCCGTTCTTTCCAGTTTCTGTCTGGGGAATTTTCCAAATGAAACGAAACTATATCCCATTGGCCTATTCTCCTCATACTTGTTGTTAATCCTGCCGACTCAAGTACATCATCACGTAGACAGTGCGTCCCCCCCTCCCTCACCTACAGAGACAAATTCTAGCCTTGTTAGTGATCAGGGGACAAGTAGGGACATCTAGTCAACGAAAATTACGGAACTGACTGTGGTAGGGTAGGGCTCACCAAGAATGTAACCAGTAACAAGGCCCACCCACCAGAAACACGCAAGTAAATCCAAGGTACGGGGTAGTACTATCGAGAAACAAGAAAGAACGGCGATTCCGACTACAGAAGGCGATATATAAGATGATAAGTACAAGATGATACACAAGGCAATACATAAGGTGACACAAAAGCTTACACAACTTAACAACACACAGCACACCTTTCCCTCCCACCTCTCTCCTCTCCCCCATCATCTTACTGCGTACTCCGTACGCACTAGGCTTTCCCCTCCTTTATTTCTCTATCCACAAATGAACTGAAGGCGTTCCAATCAACTCAAATCTTCTAGTTCTTTCTCCTTACCCTCTTCTCCTCGATCGCTCGATCGCTCGATCACCAGGGTCTCGGTACCGGGACTATTACCACACATATATATCATATATCACCCATACCACCTACCGTACTACCTGATACGTATCTTATGCATCCCGATTGACTACTATCCAGGTCGTGACGCGCTGTCGTGGCATTTCGATCTTTTTCGCTTGTAGCGGATGATGTTTCATGGGGGCGAGGCGAGGCGAGGGGTGCGGGGTTACGCCCACGCCCGAGAAAGAAATTCCATGCTATGCATGTATTGTTTGAAGTCGTGGTGGTGGTTGTTGTGGACCAACTTGAAGTTGTGAAATGCATGCATAAATCAGATAATGTTTCCATTTTAGCTAACGGGGCGCTTCCCCAGTAAGGAAGGAACTTGGTCTTGTAACGCCATAGCCGTAATATTGCTGCATTCCAAAGACTTGACTGAATAACACATGATAAAGGGGTTTGAATTGTTAGTCTGAGAGCTAAAACCGCTGAAAAGGCAGTATAGGGCATAACACTGGCTGTTTTGGCCGGTTGAGTTACCTAATGCAGCCTTCAGGTTTAAGGGGGGGGTTTAATCTTTAGAACGCTGGGGCTGTCGAAGTTGGTAGGGGGTGGATTTACTCAGGCTGTGGTGCTGGTGTGGTAGGCCAATGAATAAAGGCATGGATGATCTGAATTTATAGATCATGGATATACAATGCATATGAGCAAATGCAAAAAGAAATCACTTTTAATTATCCTTCCCATCGCCTTGCTATGCTTCGCTTCCGGTTCGCATATAGTATATACAACTCAACTCTAATTCTAATCCTACTCCTGGTTCTCATCCACCGCGCGTTCGAGATCGCCGATCTTCCGTCGGCCAAGGCGAAACTTGCTCCGGAGGTTCTTCTCCTTGATGAGAAAGGCACGCTTCCGCCGTCGCGGTGGGTAGTTGATCGGGCTCTCGCCACCCGTGAATATGGTTAGATCGTAGATGAAGGCACCGCATAAGCCGCCGGAGATATCAGCGACCCAGGGTCCCCAGACCCACCATGCATGGTACTCTTTGAATAGGTGGCCGCCCCAGCCGGCCATCACGCAGACGAGTCGGGGGCCGAAGTCGCGGGGACCGTTGAAGGCCCTGTATGGGTTAGTTACAGGGTAAATGGTGGTGAGGGCGATGACGAATCACATACCCTCCGCTGTTGTATCCTAGTGCAAGAATCAAGATGCTGATGATTATTCCAATGATGAAGGATTGCATGCCTGCTCCTGGAGGTGCGTTCGAGTCATCTCCCAGAGCCATGATGGCCCCGACTAGAATTGCACTGCCGAGAAACTCGTTGAAGAACGCCGTAGCTGGACTGACAAACTGTTTCGGTAGCGTGATCAGTGCTTCACTGGCTGCGGATTCATTTTGCGGCAAGTTGGTCTCCGTGGACAAGTTCATGATGGCATCGTGGTAGATAGCATAGGCGAACCCGCCGGCGGTGATGCCGCCGATGATCTGGGCGAGGATATAGACGGCACATCGTCGAGCGGGGAAACCACGCCAGACAGAAAGGGAGATCGTAATGGCGGGATTTAGATGGGCACCGGAAATTCCACCAGCCACGTAGATTGCTGTCATGAAACTGAAGCCCCAGGCCGCGCTCACGGACATCCATGAGCCAGCCTGGCCTTGGGAGGTGTAGAGAGACAAAGTAGCGCAAAGACCGAGGGTTATGGCAACGGTTGTCTGTAAGCATGAATAAAATCAGCATCTCTTCACCACTTTGGCCAGGCAATCACTCACCCCCAGCCACTCTGCCAGTGGCTCCCGGAGATAGTGCCGGACTTTGCACCACTGATTGAAGAAACCCCTTGTTTCTGCGGGTTGTGGCATGTCTGTCGGTGGCTCTCCCGATGCAGGAGGTGGTCTTTCCCGTCCTTGCTCTGCTTGTTCTTCTTTCCTATCCTCCGGTAGTGCCCCAAACCGCATGCCGTCTCGGACAACATGGGGAAGGGGTTGGGCCAAGCTCCAGACAGGCCCCTCATCTTGCTCTTGTCCATATTGGGGGTTTAGCGACTCATAATCGGGGGAGATATAGGCTCCATGCTGCGGTGTCGGGGCGTAGTATGGGTTATTCCCAGCGAGAGAAAATGGAGGCTGGCTTCCGTGGCTTTGGTTTCGCAAGGATGCTGGGGGTTGACTCCTGTAGCTTTTACTTCGGGAGGCCCCAGTACCTTGGGTAAGGTGGCTCTTGTTTCGGGGCATGTCTCTCCTAGATTCTCCATTCCTTTTTTCTCCCCGGGTGTCATCCCCTTTGTTAGAACCCCCCTCGGTCGTCTCAGAGGAATGGTAACCATTTGGATCGGTATCAACTTCTGCATTGAATTAGCGGTACATTCCGATCGTGGGATACATACTTACTGTCGAGTTCGCGATTATGTGACTCGATCGGGTTCTCCATTGTCGCAAAATAACAAATAAAGCAGCTGAACGACAAGGAAATCGGAGTGAGAGCGCGAGAAAGCCAAAGACTAAGTGATAAGGCAATTGCCAGTGCTTGAAGCCAGAATTTTCAAAGGTTCACACCGGCGGGGCGCCCATTCCAAAGACTTGTCTTTATACTTGGCTAACATTGCGTCACAGATAGACGTCAGGAAAAGCTACCCGCAACCAAGGATCACACCCAGTGCATGGAGTCCGACTTGCGATGATGGAACAGAGCCGTCATTGGCCCGGACGATAGCTTTCGCGGGAGCTTTCCCATCCAGTCAGACGTACCATGGCAAAACTCAGAGCTACCTTGGTAGCCGGGGATTCTACTTTGATGTTCGGGTGGGTAACGGTTGCAGGATCTGCGGACAGCCACAAGAATGCCCGCTGGCTATCTGATTGGCGGGTCGTTCCAGCAAGGTCCAGGCCCGGGAGGCAAAGATCAAATCCCACGGATCCTTTCCCAGCCATTATGCACGTCAAAATGGTGATCGGCTTGGAAGGTTAGGTAGGGACCTCTCATGTCCTCCACCATACCATCGCGCAAAAGGGACCTTATCAAGAATCGGCTTGTTGTTCTGACAAGTCGGGTTGAAGACCGGTGCCAGAGATGATTATTTGTTGAAGCTTCGAGGTTTTGTAAGACTAGGCACGTGCCAAGGACGGAGTCGAAGGTCAGTCAGTGCCTTGGTTGGGAGTTGCGGCGAGGACTGCTGGCCTGCAGACGTCATCGGCTCCCCACCGTCACTTACTGATCGCATTGCGGAGTCTATCAGGGTGGCTGTCACTTAGAAACACTTATCTGGGGCGAGATCTCCCCGATCATCATTGAGGCTTTATTTCACCTCCGGTCGAGACTTCTGGCAGGGGAAGCAGGGGAAGCAGGGGAAGCAGGACAGTTGGACGCGCGGCAAAGATCGAGGCGTCGCGACGCCTCCCGATCGGGAAGGAAAAGTCTCGTGACGTCATCAGGGGTCCTTCCGGATCGGGCGACGGCGCGTTTCTTTCTGGAAGATGCCACAGTTTGCCATCCACACACTCAGTACTGAGTATTTTCCCAGATAACAGATATTATCGCGCTTTGTCCATGGTGGAATGCTTCATTGCTAAATCACATCATATACTCTCCACTCCCGTGATCCTCTTGAACTGACTCTCCGTGTACCTCCAAACGACTTCCCCGATTCCATGCGCCCTCAATCCAGCCAGGGCTTGGACCGCATTGTCGGGACTCTCACCAGTCCAAAGCATGGAATACACTCCACTGCCTCGACTTCCATCAGCTCCCCGGGCAACCGACATGCCCTCCGGTACCGACACCTCAGCATCTTCGCCGTGGCTCGCGGGATACATCGCACTGGTCAGGAGAAACAGATGTCTCTCCGCGCTCTCAGCCTCGGGGACATAAACCCATCGCCCAAGTAGCAACAAAACAATCCACACGACCCACATGCGGAGGTTGTCCGTCTCTCTCAGGACCCCAGATTTGACGATACCGGGATGCACATTGATGAAAGAGACGGTTGGGGCCTGCTCAGCCAGGTGTTCCAAGGCCAACGTGGTCATGGATGTGATATGCCCGCGATAGAACGGGATGGATGCTTTCCGAGCCTCGAGATCGGTCGTGTCGATTTGGCCTTCATGTCCCCCTGCCCCGCGGGAAACCTCATCCACGACCCTTATCAGACTTGCATCTGCCGGGATAAAGATATACTCTCCCTCTGGGTTCATGGTCTTGCATTCTGTGGCGATGCGCGTACCCGCTTCTTGACTGCGGCCAACGAAATAGATGCGGGGGCGTTTGGTATGACTGGCGAACTGCTTCAGGGTGATCTCGCCGACGCCACTGGTACCTCCCACAAAAAGGGCCACCGAACCCTCGGAAAGGGAAGTAGTGATTCTGGCGTTCGAGGATTGGATGTCAGGTAGGGCTATCATCTTGCCGTGTTTTATTAAGCTTGTAGTGTGTAGAGAGATGTCGGAGCACCAGATATATAGCAATGGAGCGGTGGAAGTGCAGCCCAGAAAAAACGCTTACATGGCTGTTCAAGTACCCTGAGAACATATACCTTGTTGCAAAAGCACACCATCTTAATAATTGCGTCCGACATTGGTAATCAAGTAGATAAAGGACATGGAGATTCGGGACTATTGACTCTCGGCTTCTTCCGCTTCCGGACGGGTCTGTCTTTCCGGGGACCCGAGGAACCCCGTGGAGGACCCTCCACGGATGCATGGTTAACCGCTCGGAACTTTTGATAAGGCTGATTTTATGCCACTATGCGGTTAGCAGACCTGTTCCTGACTCCTTTGTGGCATTATCAGTGCCGAATAGAGTGTTTAGCTGCTCTGTACCGGCCTGCCTGGAATGCAAACCGACCAAACCTCAGTCCTCACCTCGGCGGGATTGGGTATTCCGCGCCCCGCCTGCCCGTTTGAGTAGCGAACCCCGAGTTTCCGTCGCACCACGTGGTGCCTGGCCTTTCAGGCTGCTATCACCGACCCAGAGCCACATCAGATTAGATCGCTGTTCCTGCCTCAGGCTTTGGAGAAGGCTGAGACTTTCCACCCCTTGTTTGGTTGATTTTTCTGGATTCCCCCCCCCCCCCCCCCCCTCCTCCTCGAGCTGTCAGTCACACATCCCGTCCCATCACACCACACCGTGGCTTGCAGGTTGCACATGCTATCCGCCACACCAACACCAAAACCAACACCAACACGCACCCGAGCTAGATAAGCCCAGGCCGGTTGTCGCAGACTCGCAAAATGGCTACAAATCAGACCCCAACCCCCGAGCCCAGGCTTTCTGGGCCTCGACCAACCAGATGGCAGCGCGAGGGCCAAGTGGGGGGATTTGGTCGAGGTGTACGTCAGCCCGGGGAGTTCGCTTCACGTCCGACCTCCGACTCGCGATCCACTCGCGCCCTCCAAGCCCATATTAATCCTGCAGCCTGCCTCCATCCAACATGCCTTCGCCCTCGAGCTCGTATCGTCCAAGAATGCTCGGACGAGTCACTGCTGCCGAGTTATTCTCGGTAGTCTCTCACCACGAACATGTCTTTCTCCCAGACCACGATTGAGGGGCTAATCATCACCATCAACGTTACCGCGTTCGGCCTAATCGCTGCGATAGGGGGGGAAGCGTCCTTCGCCGTCTCGAAACATCTGCGACGCCAGCACATATACTTGGAAACGGACGGTCAATCGGAGGGATATGAGGATCAGGATGGTGTCGCCACGGAGGAGTCCCTCACCGCGTTTTCCGACAAGCTGCCGCGCGACGCGCTCTACGTCGCCGTCGGGATCGGTGCCTGGTTATCTTTGGCCGAAGTTATTGTTCTCGCCTTCATCCCGAATACGATGTATGGCTTGACACGATGGATGCGACTCGGGGCGTGGGCCCTGTTGGCGACTAGTGCCTTCGCGTTGAAGGAGCGCAAGTACACGGCCAGATTTGCGCAGGGTCTACAAACAAGCATCGGGTGTCTTTCCATGGTCGGTATCCTGGCGACGGAACAATATGGCTGCTACCAAGCGATGGAGTCCTCCTTCATGGCTTGGTTTTTCCTTGCCGGCCAGTCCAGCGCTGCTCTAGGTGCTTGCATCGCCGGCACCTCGTTTCCTCGTCGACCGGATGTATTTCACAAAGGGGTGCTGGTAGATCGCAAATCGTCGACGACCTTTCTCAACCGCCTGTTCTTTGGGTGGGCGAGTCCTCTTCTCTCTGCGCGTCAGACGGGGAAACTGAAGGTCTGCCATCTACCCGAGCTGGAGTACGCCAGTCGTTCGGAGAATTTGTTTCACGCCTACCAGCAAACACGCCTGGCATTTCCGAGTTCCAGCCTTTGGAAGATCCTTGTTCTTTGCCACCGGAGGGCTCTTCTGATTCAGCTGTGTCTCACCATTCTCAACGCGACCATGGCCTTTGTACCTCAATTTTGCGTCCTCGGAATCTTGCGGTGCCTCGAAAACGACTCGAGTAGACCGTCATTGTGTTTGTTTGTCTTTGGATTGGGCATGTCGACCATACTCTCTGCCCTTCTTGAGAATTGGAATATGTACATCTCTTCCAACCAGATTGCAGTCAGACTGCAAGAGCAACTCTCCACAGTCATCTACAACAAAGCACTGCGGAGTAAACCAGTGTCAAGCGCTGAAATTGAGCTCAATAGTGCCAGCAATGGGAAGTCGTCCAGCCAGAGCGCTATGAACCTCGTGGCGGTGGATGCGAAGAAAGTGGCGGATTTTTCCGCTCTCGGATTACACCTCTACGAAGCGCCGCTAAAATTGTGCCTCGCAGCCATCTCAATCGGACGGTTGATGGGAGGCCGGTGCCTTTTCGCGGGGGGTGTTGTGCTTCTGCTGGTCACAGGTGGGAATATCTACGCGGTGCGCCAGTATGCCACGAAGCAGAAAGGCCTTCTGAGATCTCGCGACAATAAGATCGGAATCATCAACGAAGTCATTCAGGGTATCCGCCAGGTCAAACTATCTGCTCTCGAAGACAAATGGGAAGGTCGCATCAACGATTCGCGGAGGATTGAATTACAGAATCAATGGATGGTTTACCAGTGGGAGCTCCTGATGTTTGTTGCATACAACCTTGCCCCGGTTCTAGTCTCAACTGCCTGCTTGGGCACATATGCACTTCTTCACGAGGACATGCCTGCTTCTACAGTGTTTACATCCATGTCGCTTCTCGGGGCATTGGAAACTCCCCTCGCTGTTCTTCCTCAGATTCTCTTGAGTGCGACCGGGGCACAGATCAGCCTGCGACGGATCGAACGATTCCTTCGCTCTCCCGATAGAGATGTCGAGCCTTCACTGGCGGAGGGTGTGATACTGGAGCAGGCAACGATTTCCTGGAACGGAAACCTCTTCAGTAAAAGCTTCACCTTGAAGGACCTCACCCTCACATTTCCGTCTGGGGCTCTCAGCATAATCACAGGACCTTCCGGCTCGGGAAAAAGTCTTGTTCTCGCCGCCATACTCGGTGAGTGTGAGTTTCTTCAAGGCCGCGCGCAACGCCCCTCAGCCGACGCCATCGCCTATGTTGCCCAGGAGCCGTGTATGAAGGACGGCACTATCAGAGAAAATATAATCTACGGTCTTCAGTTCGAGCAGGAGCGGTACGCGAGCGTTCTTTTTGCTTGTTCGCTGGACAGAGACCTCAAATCCCTTCCGTTGAAAGACGAGACTCAAATGGACACACAGGGAACCACCTTCAGTGGTGGTCAGAAGTGGCGGATATCATTAGCCCGTGCGCTATATTCCAATGCCAAGGTTCTCGTCATGGATGATATTTTCAGCTCCATCGATCCTCACACAGCACAGCACCTATACGAGCATGCGTTGACGGGAACGCTCGTCGAAGGTCGGACTCGGATTTTGGCCACTTATCATCTGGAGCTGTGCCTTCCAAGAGCGGAATACGTGGTCGCTCTTGACGCGAGTGGATTGCATTATGCTGGCCCACGAAAGAACCTGAGAGAGATCGGCATATTCCAGGATATGCCTCATGCAGCTGCCGGAGTAGACAGGCGGTCTCCCTTGAAGACAGACACCCTGGCAGCTAATAACGCTCATATACTGGAGAGCTGGACCGATAGACCCATGCCTTTCCAGCAAGAGCAGTTCAGCAGCACACCGCAAGAGGCGGGTCCAGACCTGGATACTGCACGAGATGGAAAATGGCGAAACCGACGGCGGATCTTTCGCCTCACTGGTGCGAAGTATCACTGCTTGCTACTTCTAGCGCTGTACTTGAGCTATAGTGGACTCGCAGTTGGTCGAGTATGTCATCTCGTTCATCTTTTGTTCGTCGAAGCTAATTCATTTGCAGGGTCTGTGGATGATGGTCTGGAGTAGCAGAACAAGTAACAGCGGATCCTCTGAAGACACTCAGTCGACTGGCGGCAGTGTGAAATGGTTCCTCTTCATCTATCTGACACTGTCAATCGGGTCATGCGTTGTCGCAGTCAGCCGGAGCTTTCTGGCCGTTCGCCTAACATTGCAGATGTCTCGTAGGCTTTTCGAAGGGTTTCTGTCTTCGATACTGCGTGCCCCTCTTCAGTGGCTTGACAAGATCCCCCCAGGAAACATTCTGAACAATTTCTCTGCTGACTTCAGCCTCATCGACTCACGCTTGGGCTACGACCTCAACTACGCACTTGGTGTTGCTGTCGAACTTTTTGCAATTGTCCTGGCCGCATCCCTGGTAAATGCCTGGTTGAACCTCCTCTCTGCCTGCGCCCTTCTTCTAGCTCTCTATTACGGCAGACTGTTTGTCAAGAAAATTCGGACGATCAAAGAGCTTGAGAGTGCCATGCGAGGTCCGGTGCTGCACCATCTCTGCTCCACCATGGACGGCATCATGACTGTCCGTGCGTACCAGCAAGAGGAAGTTTACCGAGGTGAGATGTATTCAAAGGTCGACCGTCACTGCCGTGCCTCTTGGACCCTCTGGCTTCTCACTCGCTGGATCGCCATTCGAGCGAGCACCATCGGCGCCGTGTTCACCACCGCCGCGTCAATACTAGTTCTCTCTTCCAACAACATCACCGCCGCGACAGCTGGCTTTGCCATTACATTTATAATGCGGTACAGCTCCGTGATGTCCCAGGTGATTCGGCAGTACGCCAACCTGGAAATATCCCTCAATAGCGTGGAGCGAGTCGCATGGTCCCTGGACATCCCCCGTGAGAAGTATGAAGCCGATTGCGACACACCAGTGCCGGACTCCTGGCCCACAGAAGGCCAACTGGATGTATCCGACCTGGTCGTGTGCTACTCACCCGATCTCCCTCCCGTCCTCTCACACCTCACCTTCTCCGTCCCCCCCAATAGCCGAGTCGGCGTAGTCGGACGCACAGGCGCAGGAAAGTCGTCCCTCGCCATGGCGTTATTCCGCTTCCTCGAAGCCCAGCAAGGAAACATCCACGTCGCCGGAGTCAACATCTCAAGCGTCTCGCTACAGCAACTTCGAACCCGCCTCGCCATCGTGCCTCAGGATCCAATCCTCTTCTCCGGCACAGTCAGATCTAACCTAGATCCATTCGACGAATACTCCGACCAGGAATTGCTCGCAGCTTTGAGACGCGTCCATTGGACCACCCCCGCCCAAGACTACGACTTGAAATATTCAGACGACCCAGTAGTCAACCTCCTCGAACCCGACCTCTACACCCTAGAACTCTCACCCCACCACCCCCTCAACCCCCTCACCGCACCTGTCTCCTCCCGCGGTTCCAATTTCTCCCAGGGCCAACGCCAATGTCTCTGCCTCGCTCGCGCAATCCTGCGACGCCCGAAAATCCTCGTCCTGGACGAGGCCACCTCCGCCATCGACAAGACCACCGACGCGGTGATCCAGAGCTCAATCCGGACCGAGTTCGGCCGGAATGACTCGTCTTTACTGGTCATCGCGCACCGTATCAGCACGATTGCGGATTTTGATCGTGTCCTGGTGTTGGATGCGGGTCGCGTGGCCGAGTATGGCACCCCTAAGGAGTTGGCGGTTAACCCGGCGGGCATATTCCGAGGTTTGGTTGACAGCAGTGTGGAAAGGGAGGAGTTGTTGCGGACCATTGGGGTTGGTCGTGCATGAGGCTTAAGGTGAACTGCCTATCACCTGGCAGTACCAGAGCTAGTCCGTCTCAAGGTGAGTTGCAATTCCGTCTCATATGTATAACATCTCAGCTTCGTGTGGTAACCAAGAACGCCGTTTAGACGTCTACGTACGCTTTCTGCCATTCCAACCCACCATATAGATGCATCAAACGCGTCATCCAGGCTGCGACTCCTGATGGAAAAAGTCTAGCTGTTTTCTTGGGTCGCGGAACGGCATCGACTCCCGCCATGGTCCCCATCAGTCCCTCCCCCCCGATCGGCAAATTTCAGACACACGCACCAACACCCAGGCACTGCTAGACAATACAGCCTCCGCCTCAACAACTATCCTCCACACGCTACACTCTTCTCTTCTCTTACCCGTTATTCTGGAACATACTGCGGAGAGTTGCCACGACGCTCGGATAATGTTTTAACCATGTATACCCACTGGATTACATACTATCTACGTACCCCAACAACAATTTATGCCTTCAGTCCAGCACAATGACGACGGGAGCGTTCCTGCCTGTGGGCGTGGACTTCAGCGTGGCGCATGCTGCCAGGATTCAGAAGCCGGCATCTCCGAGCGTTCCGTCGGTGCCCCTCCGGTCAGTGTCACATCCATCACATCACATCACACGGTCGGTCGGCGGGACCAAACATAGTACCACTATCACCACCACGACGGTCCACCAACCAGACTGGCGTGGTTAGCTTCCCTCTTCTACTGGCCACGAACCGCATCAAATCACCTCTGTTATCGTCATATCAAGAGAACAAATCGAGGATCGGAGTCCACCGGTCGTGCCTGGCAGGGGGAGTCAATAATGGAATGACATGATGATGACCCTGAACTGAAGACCCGCTTCTTGTCTAGGATTTATCCCTATCGCTCCTGAATGTCAGTCTGGTTTCATCAACCTACCTACCTACCTACCTACCTACCACCTAATCCCCGTCCTGGCCCCCCTGTACTGGTACATATATACCGCGCACATATATACTAGACATATAGACGCGCATAATAGCACGACGCAATATTTATCCCCCCCCCCAAAAAAACCCATGTAAACCCTTTTCATCCATCTGTCTATCAAATGGGGCCTAAAAAAATGAATGAATGAATGAATGAATGAATGAATGAAATAACGAAAAAACAAGAACCCGACCCTGAACCCTTCCCCCCCATTCTCAATCGGGCCTAGTCTCCGCGTCCTCATAGCTCGCCAAGAGTGGGGTCAGATTGGGCTTAGTCTCCGCGCCTGGGGAATTACGTTATTGTCATTTTCCCGGTGGGCACCCGGGAGGGGGGGGGGAAAGCACAAGAAAGATAAATATCCTGTTTCCATGCCCTTTTTTCTATGAGAGGGGGATTTGGGTGGTAGCTTGATTTTTTTTCTCTCTTCTTTTACACACACAGACACACATATATACACACACACTCTCTCTCTCTCAAATTATTTTGATAATCTGTTCGTTGGAATTTATACAATAAGTATCCTATCTACACGGGTTTATAATATACAAGCACACGCACACGCACACGCACACGCACACGCACACGCACACGGCGCGGTCATGTCGTTCCCGTACCAGAAAGTGCTCGTCATTGGCGCCACCTCGGGGATTGGGAAAGCGCTCGCCACCAGACTGGTTGAGAAAGGGACGAAGGTTGTGGTTGCGGGGAGACGAAAGGAGAATCTGGATGAGTTTGTGCGGGTACATGGTGGTGAGGGGGAGAAGGTGTCCTCGGCGGTGATTGATGTGATGCAGTTGGATCAGGTATGTGTTGTCCTCTCCCTCTGTTATTTTCCTGTTACCCTTTTTTTTTTTTTTTTTTTTTTTTTTTTTTTGTAGTTGCGAGTGTGGGTGTGTTGTGTTGCACTTATCGGCAACGGGCTAAGCTAACCAGCGGCGATGACGATGATGATGATGATGATGATGATGTAGATCCCCGAATTCGCAACCTCCGTAACAACTAGCCACCCGGACCTGGACTGCGTATTCGTGAACTCGGGCATCCAGCGGCCCTTCGACTTTACGGACCCCTCGTCCGTGGACCTGGATGTCTTTGACCAGGAACTCATAACCAACTACACCTCGGCGGTGCGGCTTACCAAGGCCTTCCTCCCGCACCTGCAGAAACAGCGCACGCAGACGGCGATCGCATTCACGTCGTCACAAATGGGCCTCGTCCCCATGCTCCGGTGTCCCGGGTACGGGGCGTCCAAGGCGGCGCTGCACCATTTCGTGCTTGCGCTGCGCACGCAGTTGGAGGAGGGGGCTGGGGATGTCAAGGTGATTGAGATCTATCCGCCCGCGGTGCAGACGGAGTTGCATGATGCGAAGCATCAGCCGGATTTAAAGGATGGGCATTTGATTGGGATGCCGTTGCAGGAGTTTGTGGATGAGGTGTGGGAGAGGTTGCAGGGCGGGGAGGATCAGATCCCTGTGGGTTCGGCGAAGGACTTCTTCAATGGATTTGAGGTGAAGAGGCAGGAGATGTATAAGAGCATGACGGAGATGCTGTCGGGGTTGTTGGAGCAGTTTTTGCGGTAAATGGGGGAACTGCTGCTGGAACAGGGGTTTGCTAAAGGGCAGTGGGGATGGGGCGTGTCTAGATAAATCGGTTAGAACTGTCTTCATGTACTGAATATTAGCGTGGTGGGGTTGGGTTTACTTACTTGTTCCGGCGTTCTGTAACGAGCCGGGTAAGAACTGATGGGTCTAGTACCTATAGCCATTTGCCGGGGGGTATGGCACGCCATCTATAGCTCTACCCTTACAAGCGGCGAGGATCAGGCCACCGAAATCGGAGATGCCATGCACCATCCCCCGCTCCATCATACTGGAGTACTGATGCAACGAGACCATGGAGTCCAGAGGCTCAGCGCCACCAACACTCCAACCATCAGTATCCCCATCCTCGTCCCACAGCGCCGTCCGCACATCAAACGGCAGAGAATCCACGAACGGGGTGCGGACCGAGTAGTTCCTCTTCTTGAGGGAGTACACGCTGCGTAGAATGAACCCGACGATGATGGTCCGTCTTACGCTCTCAGCAAACAACCAGGCTTTCCGTGGACTCAGACTCCTGGGTAACTGTGTGGGAGCTTGTTGCCACAGCTTTTGGCCGAGGTTGAAGAGCATGGTGCTGATGGCTTCGGAGTAGGAGGGGGCGGACGGGTCCTCTGCGAGGATGAGCATGCATTGGGCCAGGAGCAGGGCCTGGGCGATGGCGAGCATCTCCTCGAAGGAGATGGAGTGGTTGATCTGGCGGAGGAAAGAGGAGGATTTCTGCCTGAGAAGGGGGAGGAGAGTGCTGCTGGTTCTGGTGGGTTGAGCGTGCAGCTTACAGAGAGTGTGAATCTCTCGGATCGGGGAAGGGGGGGTGGAACGGCTCGGCCAGAGGTCCGGGTGGATGAAGTGCGTTTTCAGGTTCTGTGCAAACGCACAGGGGTAGGACTGCATGCCTGTCACCAGGAAGGCGATGATGGTTGGGGGGTAGCCTTTGGCAATTTCTAATGGGAGAGCAGGACGGATGGATGGTGGACGAGTGGATGGGGCCTTGCGAGTCGGCTGGAAAGTCTGACCGGCCTTGGAGACACCCGAGTCGGAGCTAGAGGTGACCATCAAGGGCATGTTGACATACTCGCAGTCAATTCTCCGCGTCAAGCACCGGCTACAGCGTGGCAACCGTTGGTCACAGCGACGTTTGCCACGAGCACAGGCTTGGCATGACCTGCGCAGAGTGGGCGGTTTGGGGGCGTCGACGGCCATTGGGGGTGATAAGAGAGGGGAGTAAGGGATTAATGAGATGCGAGAGATGATTCGAGATGCATCATTATTCGGGGGAGGGTGGAAGGAGAAAGTCGGAAGCCTGGGGGGGTCGAAACCCGGGTCGGTCACGTGCGTGATGTCTTACTGTCCCCTCGGACATAATTACTACATCTAGTTCGTTCAGGGTCTTCATCTCCGAGAATTATGGGTTTCCCGTGGGTTAGACACGCACTTGGCTGCGAATCAATGAAGCTTGTTTGAAATTAGCTCGCTTACAGCTACCTTTATGTTTGACATTCCCCGAGAGCCTGCCTGCAAGCCCTCCTGCAGCTTCCTCCAGGACTCTCTTGCCCGCTTGCCCGCCTCCTCCGGCCGAAACTCTTCGCTACGCATGCGACGGTCGAACACCTCCATCGAGACCCACCCTGGAAATCGTTTGTCGAGCACCCAGGCCCGGACAATGTCCAGCACAGGCAGATATCCTCCAAGTTCTGTCTCAAAGGGAAAGGGTCTTGCATGCTTTGACCAGGTGAACTGCGGTGCCTCTCCCTCTTGATACCAAGGATGCGTACTCGAGAAGGGGGGGTCGAACCGTTCTCCATCCGATAGCTGCACATAGAAGATCTTTTCCACGGGGCACCGTTCGACAAACCGGCGCAGCGAGTCCTTCAAGTCCCGGTCGCCGGTGGGATACTTGCCGGTTCGCTCGAACGGACTTCCCCACAACTTTGTGGCTTCGTGGAAGTTATCGAGGCAGAGACCAAAATTGGTCCGGTCAACAGAAGTGACGAGGTGCAAGGCCATCTCCCAGGTTGAGCAGTATGTTCCCCAGGAGAGCGGCTCATAGGCAACGGAAATGACTGGTTCTTCGGCCCTGGCTAGATCCGCCAGTTGCTGCAACTCGAACACGATCACTTTCTCGTCGGTGCTGGCGTCAAGACCGTACTGGGACGGGATCTGTAGGTATGTTGCAGTCAGCGTGCGGGCGACATCGATCCAGTGTTTGGCCACGGAGAGTCGATCGTTCAGGGGCGAGCGGCTCCCCTCAAAATTCTCGAAGGCAGCCAAGGCAAGAACTTCCATTTGCAGGTCGGCGCAGAGCTTCTTAATGTGCCCGGTTGCTTCCAGCATCGACACGCCCAGGAGCGTCGAGTATCTCTCCAGGTCGGCGTAAACCACTTCGATGGCAGAAAAGCCGTGTCGGGAGGCGACACGAATCTTGTGGTCCAGGGCATGGGAGGGGTGCTGCCCCAGGGATAGGGAGCCGATGGCTTGTTTGTTGGATAACATCGTGAGAACTGAGGGGGGAATACTTCTGTGTCGCAAAGATGGTCGATTCTAAGGTCCCTTTATACCCCACTTCCCCGGGATCTGGTTTCCGGTCGGAATCAGGAGCGCCCCAACCCCATCTCGTTATGCACTATAAAACATTATACTGGGGGCAACAGCTGGCGGACGGCAAGGAGTGACATGGCTTAATTGGAGATATTCGATTTAGTCCCGTTGACGGATGGGAGTAAGTATGTTGGAGGCCCGGATTCTTTTGGGGATGATGTGGCCCGTGAATATCAGGCAGGTGCTCGCCAGTTTGCTAGCCTAACTTGATACAAATATAATTGTTCTTTCTCCCTCTTGCTCCATTGAGATGTCTCCAGCACTGGTCCTTCGAGGCCAGAAAGCCCCTCGGAGATGGAGGAGGTGGTTGCCGCTGGTATGAGCCAACATCAGGCACGAGTAACATAAGAGGAGATCATCACCTGCCTACCTTCCCAATGAGAATATGGGACTCCAGAGCATACTTACTCGCATCCGTCAACAAAACTCAATCGAATCTCTCCAACAGCCATCCTACACCTCGCTGTCCTAGCCACCACTCACAATGTAAGCCTCATTGTGTGAAACTGAGCGAAAGCGCTGATTGCAGAATACTGATATTGATATCGTGCCCCCCCCCCCCCCCCCCCCCTCTTCCCCTTCCGCACATGCGGCAAGCGGCAGTAAGGGAAGATCGGCCAGTAGTACGCGCCAGCCATGCGGCTTGCCACATTCGCGGCACGGGGGAGTGCTACCACTATTCGTAGTGTCTGATGCCATGTGTGAGCAAGGGGGAAGCTTACAGGCAGGACAATTCCCAGTGGGGAATGCAGTTGCAGCAAATGGTGAGTTTGGGGTTGCTAGATTCCATTTTGACTGGTGTGGAGGGGGTCAAAAAAGCAGTAACCACAGGAGGTCGGAAATCCTCGGAAAACCCCGAGCTAGGAGGAATCGACAATAAGGCGGGAGGAGAGGAGCGACAATGATAAGATCCTGGCAGGAGATGAGTCCCATTTCCGGTCCAGGGGTGTGCTACCGTAGACAATGCAACGTGTGAGGAGACCTCCGGAAGTGCAGACGCAGGAGATTTGCGGGGGACTTCGATGGGCATCAGTACATGTCCAATGCTAGTCTCTTGGTTCGGGCACGACACTCACTCCCGCTTCAGGGGCCCGGTGGCAGCCTGAATAACTCGTGGCACCAAGTACAATGATGGAACTCTTTTCAATAGCAACGCTCCGTATGTCTGTTTGGGCTAATTATGGCGAGTCCCATTGGTAGCGGGCTCAGAAGGGAGATTCCTTTTCGCTCCAGCGGATATTCACATCGTGAACCTGTGCGAGATGAGACGGGTCAGCGAGAGCTGCAGCAGGGGATTGAACAGGGAGGAGAGTGTCAGACAAGCTCACTGGATTGGAAAGTGCTTGATGGGTGGTATGGACACCGTCGTGGTATAGATTTGGCCGAGTGCAGAGTTTGGGGTGGGGAGATGCAGATGCAGAGTTGTGTCGAGTGGAGTAGTAGCAGGTATGTTCGCCTGGGGAAGGTTTCACGCCGGCCCTGGAAATCAGGCACGCAACCCCGGCACCCGGGCCTCTACTACTGTCTGGAATTGTTCTCAACTGCCGCTGCAATTGTTTGTAGTGGGGCACTCGCCCCTTGTGTTATTCTATATACAAACTAGGGATGGTATTATAGGAAGATGGAGCTACATAGAGCCCACGTTGGCTGGTTGAAGTATTCCAATTAGTTTACCAACAACACATAAGGGGGGGGGAGCTGAGATTTGGCCAATAGCTGTCACCTGAACAATGCGCAGGCTGCTTGAACACAGCCCGTAAATCCACGGCAGTCACCGAGATAGAAAAGAACGAGACCGAAATCCTCTACATCACGCTACGCTCGCAAGAGAAGACGGCAACTATTACGCCACCACATTAAATCACATTATATTGGCATGAGATCAATCGGACTGACGTGGAAGGAATCAAGACCCAACGGAAGAAACAGTTCCTTTCAACGCTCATTTCTCTACATTGAGCACCTGCTTTCTCACTCTGATATCTCTCCCCTAGACGAACTCTAAAATTCAAGTCGGCGAATATCAGCGCTCTGATAAATTATCCGACGAATCCAGACCGATGACTCATTTACGCCGTCTGCAGCATCATTTGCTCAGAAGTAGAGCGTCATGTGCCGAAGACTCCCTTCCATGGCTTATTCTTCATCAGGACTGTATATATATAGCCGGGCGCCCCACACATCTCCCCGGGGGTTCGAGCGGCTGCCACAACACTAACAGAAATGAGTTGCATATCGTGACCCGAGGCCAATATAATATCGATACGGCCGGAATTTGTCAAAGCGGGGTATCTGCAGATATGTCTGACATCCGTGCTTACAGCCTTACTACCTACCGATGTCTCACTCAACCCTGCCTCTGTACATTCCCGCGCAGTGCTTAGCTGAACCGGTGCAAGGGTGATGCTCTCACCGCCTACCGTAAATGTACTAATCCAGCGCGTGCGCAGATAAGACGCCAGAATCCAAGAACGCCACCGGAGAGGGCAGGCAGCGTTTTCACTCGCCAGAACGGAGTACTCCGTACACTGTAGAGCATTGAATAATAATACTGGTCAATACATGGTTCAAAGTCCAAAATCAATACATGCCTGGCGCCGCTGCCGAGAAGCCAGCCCATTGACAGACTGTCAGTTTTGAGTGCCGGAAATCCGGGACCGCTCCGATAACCGGAAGGATGAAGGATCAGGCCCGGCTGGGCCTCGGGGTGGCAAGGTCGAGGTCACGGGGCCGTTCCCAGCCCAGGGCTGGTTCCTGAACCAATTGAGCGAGTCGCCTCAGGCGAAAACTCTGTCCCGTGTTCCTGGATGCGCCCGATCAGGTCATCCCGACAATGCGGTTGTGCTTGTCGCTGGTGGCTGCCTGCCACCTCAGCACCAGCAGTCAGCCCACACTCTGGAGCTTGACATGTCCATGCGTACGGTGCGCGCTGCGGAGTGCGTGGTGCTGTGGAATGCGGAGGTACCGTGGGAAAACCCTGGAAGCGCCTCTTGGCCCGACAATCATCCAGACTTCTCGAACACCGCTTTTCCGGCGACCAGCCATTAAGGTTAGCTTTCTCCAGTAGGGTCGGTTAGCGCAGTGAGTGGCAGTGGCAGTGGCGAGCACGACTTTAGGCAGAGAGCAAGCTAAGAGAGCTGGCTGCACGATGGAGATCCTTATCCGTATCGACGCTCGCGACCGGAGCACGCAAACGGCCCTGCTGTCTATCAATTCCCCACCCTGGGAAGTCCTGTAGCAAGGGAACAAAAGAACCACAGACCTCAGGAGATCATCCTTGCCAGCTCAGCAAGAACCGTGACATGGCATGGCTTTGATCTGGCCGGCGCTGAAATGTCGGTGACATGTCTGTATTTTTAGGTCGCCTGATCGTCGCGAAGAGTTTTCCCCATCCGTGGCGTTGAAGGTACGCGATGGCCGGCCCCTGAATGGATCGTTTCCGCCCCCATCGAGCCCGCTGTGGGCCCCCCGTCGTTTTCGGTATTTATTCTGGCGTTTCTTGGGTCCGTGGGCTGTCTCCCAACTCCATCGGCCACGCATTCTCCGCATTTTCCTCCTTCTCCTCATCCCGAGTTCAATTTGGAACTCACCATTATCGCAATGGCGTTCGACTGCTACTGCGCGTTGTGCGGTGTTGGGTTCTGTGGCATGCATATCGAGGCACCGTCTGAGACCGCGACCGAGCGGCGCAGACGCTGGATCGAGAAGCGATGCCGCGCGCTGCAGGCCGGGAGGGACATCGGCCAGGTGTCAGAGGGAGAGGAGACTGAGGACCCCGTCCGCAGCTATGATCCCCGGATTGTCGGCTGGGACAACATCTCCTGGCTGTATAAGGCTCATTGCCTGGGGTGGAACGAAAGCGCTCCTGCTGGCACGAGCAAGTAGGTGCTCCAGATCCTGCGGTCGGACGGGTCCGATTAACAATCTTCCAGAGCGTTCATTTCCGACGAAGGATATTACGCCGATTCAGTAAGCTCTCCCCAAGACACGGGTCGTACGATCGGAGCTAACCGTTGACAGGGAGAGTTAGTTGTCAAGGCCAGATCTGGTAAATCTCCACGAGACGATGCATCCGGGTGGATACTGACCTGTTCAGATCGTGATCGACCCCGATCTCAACGTGTTTTTTCATGGTATGACAGTCCCGATTCTCAGACCTATTGGAGGTGGTGCTGACCGTTCAAGCTATGGCCATGGCTCCGAGGAGGCACCCGGACCGGTCCTGCCGTTCCACTGGTGCTGTTTTGAGATTCTGACCCGCACCCTGACGGGCGCGAGTGACACCGAGAATGTCAATATGGATGTGTTGTACAATGTCATGACGCCCCTGTGCAACATGTCGAGCTCCGCACTGCAGTTGAGCTACGGAAATGACGTCGAGCGAGCCCAGGGTCGCTACTGGGAATGCATCCCGGGCGCAGAGGTAAGCAAATCATCCATTCCTGATAGCAAAGACTGTATTAACCCATGAACAGTATTGCGCCACACACCCGACTAACACTCCGGGTATCGACGAGTACATCCAGACCGCCCTGGAAACGAATTCCGGCCTGAAGACCTCGTCTGCCGAGCTGAATCTGAGAGGACGCGATCCCACCAGCCCGTTCGGCCGATTGCCCCTCGAAATTGTGTATCAGATCTGCATGTTCCTCCCCGGCGATGCGGTCAAAGCCCTGGGGCAGGCGTCCTTGAGCATCCACCTCGTGACCCAGGATAACTTGTTCTGGAAGAAGTTCATGCAGCGTGACATGCCGTGGCTCTGGGAGCTCCAGGGAGCGAAGAGTCGCAAGATTCCGCAGGACGTCAACTTCAAGCGGCTTTATATGTGGTTGAATCGGATCACGGCTCCGCGGTACGGCATGGACGATGTGAAGCTGATCGGCGTTGCGAATCGGAGGCGCATCTGGGGGGTTTGCGAGGAGCTCGCCGATCGTTATCACGAAAGCTTGCCTCAGCCCACCGTTAGTGGCTGATCAGGTCGCCGTTTAGAAAACCTATCTATCGACAGACGTCACGAAGTAAGCAGGCTTGGACACGGCGATCAACCCAGGGAGAAACATGGCAGCGACTGCCGCTGCTGATGCCGCGTCCGAAGACGTGTGGGTTTTCGAAAATTTGGAAATCAGAAGCTTCAAGGAATGAACGACGGAAAGCTCGCTCGCTGATGGGTGGTCGAGTGAAATCTACGTCTACATATACAAGGACCCAATCTGTGGATCACATGATCGGGGACCTGGCCGTGATGGCCTCAGGCCTTAACACGCCTCAGGCCGCCATGGGGCAATATAGCAGCAGTACACATCTCACAGCCTTAGACTATACACGCTATAACAATAATGAAATAATGATACGGACTTTAGGAACTACAATTATTGATTTAGCCCGATTCACTACTTCTTCCTGCTTTACTTGTCATCCTTCCCATCCACCTTTTATGCCTTATCCTATATTCCACGATGCTGGGAGTGAGCTCGTCATGTACAAACCTGGAAGACACCAAGGCAATAATCCGTAAATGTGTTACATTCCTGACTATCTACTAGTAGTTGACCAAAGGAAGGTCGTGCAGCCCCTGCCTTGTTCAGGTCAGTAGTAGTAAGTAGCTGGAATTGCTAAAGTGTGGAAAGAACTGCATTCATGCCTGCCTTCCCAAGCGAATCTCAAGCAGATGATGCCACTCTTATTTAAGGACTACCACTGCCGCTACTGCTGCTGCTACAGTGACTATGTCATACAGATACATGCACTCACCCACTTACCAAGACATCAAAAAATATAAAGCAACGATCACTCCGCCTGCTCCCACCGCCTCATCGGCCCGCTCGACGCGCTACCTCCAGCGCTCCCGCCAGCAGTAAGTTCTCATGCGTTTGCACAGAGGGTGGCTTTAACAGCTGCAGATGCGCGCTCCTTCCTTTCCACATCCACCGACCGTGGGAGTTGTACCACCGTCGGCCTCCCCCTCCACGTATTCTACCTTACTCCCCTGTCTCTCCCGAGCGTTTTCTGCTGATCATCCTATCTCATTATGATGGCGAGGAGGTGGGTATACAGCATTCGCCTTTGATGAGCTTTCAGCATAAGGCTGCAGCTCCTACGGAGCTCTTTGTTCGGGATGGCAGACCTATCCAGCATTGTTCGACTACTCTGTAGCTGGGGGTTTGTGTGATGCCACACTGGAGGGTGTATCGGGTATAGCACTCCTGCTTATTTTGATGTCTGGAGATGTTCCTGTTCGAGGGTTTTAATACTTGGGTTCGCCCAGAATGTGGGGGGTTGGACGGAGTCGCGGCGTGTGATGGGCTGCGATGCCTGGGAAGTCAGTTCGGGGGCATGAGATGGGGTGGGTAGGGATAATGGGGATAGGGAATGAGTGGCACCCTAGTCAAAGCTGTGGTTCCTAAAGAGAAACGACACGGTGATTCTGCCTCTGAGGTATTCGGGCTGATTCAGCCTATGTCACAAGATGAGTGTTTGGGAAACGGTGGGCGTTTTGTGGTGGTCCAGACAGCGTCTGCTATGGTTTGATAGGATCAGACACAATGCCTCCATTGAATCGATGGGAATTTCCTTTATATCCACATCAGAACTAGCTTTATCCTGTCGCATCCAAGCCCCCCGAGAGAGGTCAGATATCGTTCAAGACTATAACTGTCCGCGTCTGCAACTAGTAATCACATGGGACGTACCTTCCACACCGGGGAAACGGATGGGTGGGAGGCTTTGGGGTGCTCGGATGCAATAACTCAGACGAAGAGCAGTATACTCTGCTTCAGACCAGCTGCTGCCAGCTCCAAGGTGATTTTGAATGGTGTGTACATACCACCCGGCGCGGGGTGGCGGTACCGAGTGCAAGTTATCTCCTTATTTTTTTTGAACACTTTTGAGACATATTTTGAGAGGGTGTTCATGCCGGGTTCGATTCACCGCAGCACCCAGCGGCTGGCCTTTTTGTTTCCTTTTTCTTTCCTCGCTTTTCTTTTCCCTTCTCTTTTGCCTTCTCTTTTGCCTTCTCTTTTGCCTTCTCTTTTGCCTTCTTTTTTGCCTTCTTTTTTGCCTTCTTTTTTGCCTTCTTTCCCCCTTCTTTGCTTTCTGTATCAAACTACTACTACTCATAACTAGTGTCTATTGTCTCTTGTCTTCAAGATTTCTATATTTTTTGATTCTATTGAATATTCTCCTTCCTCATATGCTCTAGTAAATGGTATTTGGGAGGGGGACTCCTGCCCCAGTGAATATCAAGTCCTCCACCAAAAATTGCATCGACAAGAATGCAATTCGTTAACCAGGATGAGTGTAATGTTCCCCTCATTCTTGCCAAAAGGAATCGCACAAGTGGAAAGTCGAGGTGAGGAGGAGGAGACCGGTCGAATTGAACGGCATCGATAGTACGGCTCCAGATCGACCCAATCTGCGACAGTACATACAGAGTTAACGGGCTTGTTTTGTCGCAAGTCAGATTCACATATGGCCTGCCCGAACAAAGGGAATCCACAACAAAAGAAGAAAGAGCCAGAGAAAAAACCTGGAATCTCTGGTTGAATTCCCTGTTGGCACCCAGCTTCCCGGTTAATTCTTCCATGACCCGTGGAACTGGACAGCTTAAGCGCGGGAGAGTTTGGATGACACGCACCAGCTTCTCTCTGTGTAGGACCGTGCTATATAGTAAGTAGCCCCCCCACACGATCCATACACAAGCGATCAGCACATCAAACTAACACTCCACACACCATGCAGCCAACTCCAACCAGCCAGGACAGCAACAATCATATCAAATCGCACCTTCCCCTCCCTTCGGGTGTAACCCTCTATTACGAAATCCGGGGCACTGGTCCACCGCTGCTCCTGATCCCAGGCGCCCATGCCACTGGCCTCATCTACGAGTCGCTAGCGGAGGCTCTCTCCCCGCGGTTTCGAGTGACACTCTACGACCTGCGCGGGTTCGTGCGCAGCGACCCGAACCCCAACTCCAACCCAAGCCAAAACCCCAGATCCAACCCCCAAACCATCGAAACCCACACCGGCGACGCCCTGGCCCTGATCCGACACCTCTCACCCACCACCCCCATCACCGTCTTCAGCAGCAGTAGCACCGCCCCAATCGCCCTATCCCTCCTGCACAAGTGCCCTCAGCACATCCACAAAGTCATCCTCCATGAGCCCCTCCTCTTCTCCCTCCTGCCCCCGGCCATCTTCACCGCCATCAACCGCCTCTTCACGTCCTGCATCCGCAACCCCAAACACCCGAGCATCCACGCCATCAACCGTACCATCCTACCGCTGGTGCAGCGCCCACATGGCTGGGCGCGGTTCACGCGCACACGCGAGCACGCCCGCTTCAGAGAGCTGAGGCTCCCGTCAGACTTTAATCTGCGATGGGATGTGAATGAGTTTTTGGAAGTGGTGGAGTGGGGGGTGGACGTGGAGGGGTTGATGAAGGTGGGCGGTAGGGAGAAGTTAGTGCTGCTACGGGGGAAGATATTGGCGCCGGTGTTAGGGAGTTGGCCAGTGGAGAGGTTGGGGGGGCTGTTAGGGGTTGAGGTTATCGGGGTGCCTGGGGATCATTTGGGGTTTGTGACGTGCGCAAAGGAGGTGGCGAGCGTTCTTGAGGGGTTGTTATTGGGGGAGGGGGAGAAAAGGGCGGGGGAGAGGGAGAGAACAAGGTGGAGGGACAAGGGCAAAAAGAGAATGGGAAGAAAAGGGAGGCGAGTTTGTAGATGTGGTTTTGTGTATAGAACGATAGCGACACCAGACTGAATTGGGATGTTGGTTTGGCACAGCTTATCGGGATATGGGGAAGACGGGGTCCGGAGTCCGGAGTACTCCGGATCGGATATGAGGATAGTAGATGGATGGGGGATTGTTGTTCCGTGTTGGACCGAGGCATTGCCTTTGCAGAAGACACTATCTATCTACTTAGTCCTTTGCTACTATGCTACTAGTAAGTAGCGAAGAGGTGCAGCAAACCGTCACCAGGCACGGTTGCATCGGTGACTGGAGCAGCAACGATCGCCACACCGGATTCGTCAGGCCCACCGCGAAGGAGCTTATCGCTGCAGCATGTCTCGGAGGTTGGGCCAATCCAGGCTGACTTCCAGCCCGGGCGGGTCGTTCCGTGAAGCTTCCATTCTTCGGAATGACGAAGAAACTTATCGTGGCGGAAGACAGGGGCACTCTATCTGAGGGGAGATTATCTGGAGTATCAGCAGACTATCTAGATAGCAAACTAACGAGCTGGGCAATCCTGGGCAATCATGGACAATCAGTGTAATCAGAGGCCGGTGATACACGCATGGACTTGCCCGATGGGGCGCGTGTTATCGGAGCTGCGGTGGAGTCGAGCGCGGTGGAGTCCGAATCCGGAGCGGGCTGAGCTGAGCTGAGCTGAGCTGGGCTGCTGCAGTGCTGCAGGCTTGCAGCTTACTTATATTCCGTCTCCCCCGCTCGTCTCTGCTCCAGTCCAGTCCAGTCTCAGTCGCAGTCTCGGTCAAAATGCGTCTTCCTCTGTTGGCTCTAGGCGCGTTGGCCGCTCCCAGCGTCGCCCACGTCGTCCACCCCCGCGATGACGGGCAGTGCAAGCAGACCACGGTCGCCATCCTGTGGGTCGCTTCGTCTGCGGTTGTGAAGACGAATGAAGGCTAATATGCTCTGACAGTGGTGCCGGAATGGCGGGTGTTGCAGCTGCGGTAGGTCGATCCGGAGGAGGGGGGGGGAGGAGGCACGCACAGCGCTGACCGTCCTGTCCTAGCAAACCCTGCACAACGCCTCCATGGACGATTTTATGATCCTCGAGTACCGCGACCAGATCGGCGGGCGCGCCTGGCATGTGCCGTTTGGCGAGGACGAGGAGGGCAAGCCGTACATCATTGAAATGGGATGCAACTGGGTGCGCACAATCCCCCACTGTCGCAAAGGACCAGATACTGACAGCAACAGGTCCAAGGACTCGGTGTTCCGGGGGGTCCGCAGAACCCCGTCTGGACACTGGTAGGTCGCCTCGCCGGGTGGTCATGATCGCGCTGACAGCCACAGGCCCAAGTCTACAACCTGTCCACCGTCTACTCCAACTACAGCAACGTCTCCACGTACAACCAGGACGGCTATAAGGACTACTCCTACCTGATGGATCTCTACGACGACATCTACGACACCGCCGCCGCGCAGGCGGGCGTCATGCTGTCCGACAACCTGCAGGACCAGACGGCCAAGACCGGACTTGCCATGGCCGGCTGGCGGCCCAAGGAGCACGACATGGAGGCACAGGCAGTCGATTGGTGGGAGTGGGGTGCGTTTTCCCATCCCTGTCCATCTACCCTTCATCTCGCTCACAATCCGCAGACTTCGAGGACGCCTACACCCCGCTTGAAAGCTCCTTCATCTTCGGCATCGCGGGCAACAACCTGACGGAGAACGGCTTCAGCGACGAAGACAACTTCGTGATCGACCAGCGCGGATTCAACACGCTCATCCACGGCATGGCGTCGACCTTCCTGAAGCCCAACGACACACGTCTGCGCCTGAACTCTCAGGTCACCAACATCAGCTACAGCGACTCGGGAGTGACGGTGCACAGCTCCGACGGATCCTGCGTGCAGGCCGAGTATGCCATCACGACGTTCTCGCTGGGCGTGCTGCAGAACGCCGCGATCGACTTCAGCCCAGCGCTGCCGCAGTGGAAACAGGAGTCCATCCAGGGCTTCACGATGGCGACCTACACGAAGATCTTCCTGCAATTCAACGAGACGTTCTGGCCGTCCGAGACACAGTTCCTGCTGTACGCGGACCCCTACGCCCGCGGCTACTACCCGCTCTTCCAGTCCCTCAGCACGGAGGGCTTCTTCCCGGGCTCGAACATGATCTTCGTCACCGTCACCGAGCAGTACGCGTGGCGCGCGGAGCGCCAGTCCGACGAGCAGACCCAGGCCGAGATCATGGCCGTGCTGCGCAAGATGTTCCCGGACGTGGACGTGCCCGATCCCATCCACTTCCTGTACCCGCGCTGGACCACCGAGCCCTGGGCGTACGGCACGTACTCCAACTGGCCGCCGAGCACGTCGCTTGAGATGCACGAGAACCTCCGTGCCAACACCGGACGCCTCTGGTTCGCCGGTGAGGCCACCAGCCCGACCTACTTCGGTTTCTTGCATGGCGCGTGGTTTGAGGGTCGTGCGGCCGGCAGAGAGATCGGCGCGTTGCTGAACGGCACCTGCCATGCGAATACCACCTGCCATGGACGCAAGCACTACGAGCGCCTGCATGGCACCACCCCATTGGCGGATTACAGTGCCGTGGATGGGTGGACGGCGAACAGCTTCTATGATTTTAACGATGATTAGATTGGGTATAGGGTGCGGATGTAGACGTATTGTATTGTATTGTATGTATGTATGGTGACCGAATGAGATAATAATACATTTATAGAATGAATGGAGATCCAACCCGTGTTCCATAAATGCCAATGCCTTGTCATGAAGGGCGGGGTAGTTGTGTCTTCGCAGTTGAAAGTCGAAAACTTCAGCATCTAACCACTGCTTTGTTACGCCCATGAATAGAAAAAGAAGCCGCGGCATTAAATAACTTGATCATTCACCATCCAAGCCTGTCAAGTCTGAGTGGAGTAGGATTTAAAAATCCATCAGCTACTCATCTAACCAATTATTTCTTCCCATGCCACTACAACTTCGCATTCATCTCACATACTCATAACACATCTCACTCATCGCATCACACCACCAAAGCACGAACCCAGAAGCTGGCCAGACAAGAATGTGAGAGAGAGAGAGGAATCCCCAACCTCACTCTCCCTCTCCTCTCCCTCTCCTTCAAAACAAAACAAAACAAACCCACCCTCTCATCCCAAACAAAGCCAACCCAAACCAAAATCACCAATCACAAAAATGCATATTCAAACTAACATCCCCCATCCCCATCCCCATTCCCTCCCCATCATCCCCCGCACCCCCATCCCGCAACATGACATACCCCCCCACGCCCACCCCCCAACACCCCTCCACGAGATCCCGAAACCCATCCAAGCAATCCTCCACACTCGCAAACACGCCGATCTTGCCGACGCTGGCCCTGATCACCGAGTTCTCGTCGTCCGAGGCGAAATGGTCCCAGTCGCCGTACGACACGTTCCAGCGGAAATCGCAGTACTGCACGCTGTAGACGTCTTTGATGCTGGCTTTGCTGGCGCAGTTTTTGCCCGCGGTGGCGGTGGGGGGGTAGCATGCTACGGAGGGGGATGCGGTGGTGTTGGTGTTGGTGTTGGTGTTGGTGTTTCGGGGGTGGTTTGGGCGAGGGTTGGGTGGGGGGTGAGGAGGGTGAGGGTGAGGGTCGTGAGGGTTGTGAGGAGGGTGGGGAGGGTGGGGAGGTGCATTTTGGATTGTTTTCCGGGCTGGATGGGTTGGGTTTGGTTAGATGGAGATGGAGATGGAGATGGAGGTGGAGATTGAGATGGAGATGGTGGGGTTGCTGGATAGGATAGGATAGGATAGGATATGTGGGCTAGGAAGAAGTCCCCCCGGGGATGGAGAGGGGGATGGAAGCATACCTGATGTGGCTGTATTTGTAGCTAAAGCCGTAGCGTAAAGAATTAACCTTTGCGTTGAGCCGGAACAGTAGATTAAAAATTGGATTGTATGTAGATGTGAGCAGCACTCCGTATGACAGTAGAAGATGAGAGTAAAATACCAGAAGTGCCCGGCCAGAGGAAACACAGACGAAATTTATACGGAGTCCTACAGCACCATGAGCCACTCTCACTAACTACCCCAAGTCTTTGGTCTGGTCTAGTCTAGATGTCCTCCCCCCACCCCCAGCTGATCTGCAAGGGCCTGTCGTATCTGCTAACCTGCTATCTGCATGTCTGGCATCTATGTCAGGGGTGGGTTACCTGCAATCAGGTCTAGAGGATGATCGACCGGTCAGTCGGTGTTTACCATGGATTATCGAGGTAGCGGATAAGAACAATCATGCATGAATGAAATAAATGTCATGTTGTCTGGGGTTTGTTCGGGTCTGGTCGCAGTAGTAATAGATTAAATGGAATATTCATCAAGTCTAGTCTGTTCTATATATATATACAAGCAAATCCAGTCTAAGTACGCAGGTCTAGTCCCAACCAAGCAAATCTAGTCCCCAAGCAGTAAATCCGCATCCGCAAGTAAAACACCACACCACCCCTTACCCATGCAAGGAATCGCAATCAAATCAAACCAAATCAACCCAGCTCCAATCAACCCAACCAGACAATCACTCAATCAGAACCCCCACTGCACCAGCCAATTCCTCATCAACTCCACCGTAACGCCCCCCAACCCCTCCATCGTGCGACTGGCGCGTCGGGTCTCCTCCGTCCCCACCTCCGCGGAGAGGACCTCGCCCGCCAACCCGCGATAAAAGTCCAGCAGCTTGAGCGCGGGCATCTCGCGCACCTGACTCTCGGTCGGCGACCGGATGGCCTCGAGCTCGCGCAGCCAGTCGTCCATGGGCACCGTCGAGACGCCATATTGGGATTCGATGGCGGGGATGAGCGTCGCCCAGGGGACTTTGGTGGGGTTCACGAGGTGGTAGACTGCGTTGGGGGTGGAGAGCTGGGTTGTGCGGCGGGTTTGGGTGAGTTCGGTGGTTATGGTTGCGAGGGTGTCCTATATATGTCCTTCTTATTAGGTATTGTGGGCGGAATATGGGATGGAGGAAGAGGGACGGGGTTAGGTAGTAGGTAGGAGGTATCGGGTTGGTTTGGCAGGGAACAAACATACCACAGGCACCCAATCGATGTTATAATTCCCCAAATCGGCCGGCACCTTGCCCAGCGACTTGGACGTCTTCACCAGGGTGGGCACCCACTCATCCAGATTCCACACGCCCTCCTTCGTCGTCGGGCCCGAGATCTGGCCCACGCGGAAGACCGTCGTGGGGACGCCCGCGATCCGCGACGCCGCCAGACACATCCTCTCCGCGACGTGCTTGCTCTCGCCGTAGCCCTGCTCCAGCACGGCGTCCACAGTCTCCAGCGGTTCCTCGGGCACCACGGGTCCCATGGCCGGGTTCCACGCGCCGATCGTGCTCACCGACGACACGAACGACAGGTGCGCGTTGTAGGTGCTCTGCGTGCTGAAGCGGATGAACTCGAGCATGCCCCTCAGGTGCGGGTCCTCGAAGGACTCGAGCGGGTGGTTGAAGTTGACCGTCCAGGCATTGTGGAGGATGAAGTCGACGCTGTGCAGCAGCTCGGTGTATTTCTCGTCCGGCAGACCGAAGTGTTCCGCGCCGAAGGCCACGGTCAGGAATTCGACCCGCGAGTCGAGCAGCCTCACGTCCAGGCCTTTGTCGCTGAAGCTGCGCTTTTGGCGCGCCGCGGCGTCGGAGCGGTTGAAGCAGTAGACCTTGGCGGTGCGGGGGTCGGACAGGAGACGGTGCAGCAGGTAGGTCCCCAGGGAGCCGGTGGAGCCGGTGAGGATGAGGGTCGATTTCTCGGACGGCGCGACGGCGGGGGTGCTGCGGTGGGGGATCTGGCGGGTGTATTTCTCGACCATGGCGGTGACTCGGTCGGCGCGTGAGACTGTCGTGCCGGTCTGCCCGTGGACCAGATCCAGCAGGTACTGGGCGAGCTGGGCGATGGACGGGTGGGAGTAGATCTGCTGCTGGGAGATGGAGTGGCCGTCGTAGCGGGTGGCAACGGCCTTGTTGAGCGTCTTCGCCAGCTGGATCGTCTGCAGCGAGTCCAAGCCCGCCGCATACAGATCGTCTGCATCCTGCACATCTTCTCGCTCCAGCAACGCGGTCACCAATCCCCTCACAAACCGCACCAGGCTCTCCCGGTCCAGCGTCTCGGGCATCTGGGCGGCTGTCTCCTCCTCCGCCGCCGCCGCGTAGATGGCATCGATCTCCTCCTTGTACTCCTGGTTCACTGCATGGCGCTGCGTGGTCCCCTTGGGGGTAACCTTGAATGGCTTCGCCCGTTTCGCGAGGCGAATCTTGCTCTTCGCAATGCGCCCGTACTTCGGCACGGCCTCGTTGGCGCGCTCCACCGTATCCCAGATACTCTCGACGAACTGTTTCTCGTCCACCGAGCCCAGCGTACCCCAGTCCGGCTCGACCAACAACGCGGTCTCGAACCGCGCCTGACCGATCAACAACGCCCTGCGCACACTGGCATGTCCCTCGACGATCTTCTCCAGCGTCACCGGATTGAGCTTCTCTCCGTTGCTCAAGACAATCACGTCGTCCAAGCGACCGTGATACTTCCACAGCTCGGGACGCTGCGGATGGCGCACATAGAGATCGTTGGAGCGGTATTCCGTGAGGTGGGGAAAGGTGTGGAAGATGCCGTGCACGCGGCGACTGTCGTGCTGACGGGGAATCACCAGTTCGTACAGATCGTCGCTGACGTGCTGCATGTCGACTCCGTACGCGGGGTTCCACTCAAAGTAGCCCCAGACGCGCTCACCCTGCGGCACGAACGAGGAGATGAGCCCCATCTCACTGGACCCCATCACGGTGATGATCTTGGTGTATTGGGATAGCTGGTCGCCGACTTCCGGGGAGAGGGGGGCGCCCGCGAAGTAGACCTGTTGGAGGGAACGGAGGGCGGCGCAGGCGTCGGGAGAGTGGGAGATGTCTTCGAGGATGGATGGCGGGAAGAACGCGGCGGTGGGGTGGGTGGCGTTGAGGATCGAGACGATCAGGTCCACGGAGAGCGGCTTATCGGGGCAGATGACAAAGGGGGTCGCGTGGAAGAGCGAGGTGATGAAGGCCAGCAGCCCCATGAGGTGGAAGAAGGGCGTTGTGGCGAGGACGGCATTGTCGGGTGGCAGGTCGTTGCACATGGTCGACTGGCGGGTTTCTGGCCGGGTGAGGTACGCGCCATTGTCGATGGTCGCGAGGTAGCCGTGGGTGAGAGGGATGGGTTTGGGCATGCCTGGTTGGTTTTAGCGAGTGGAGGTTGTAGTCTTAGTGAAGGGGATGGGAAAGTACCTGTTGTGCCAGAGCTGTGGATAATGATAGCCACATCGTCTTCAGCCTCGGTGAAGGTCTTGTTGTACGGGTAGGGCTGTGCGGGCGTCGAGAGCAGGTCCTCGAGAGAGGGCACCTCATAGAAGGCGGTGTTTCTGCGGAAGGTCTGGATCTCAGCCACGCGACGCTGCTTCTCGGGGGTGTACAGGAAGGTGTGGCAGTCGGTGGAGGTCAGGATGTGCTGGTAGGCGTCGTCGGAGAGTCGGGTTGAGGGGAGGAGGGGCTGGAGAGTCAGTCTCGTTCCATCAAACTAGGGTTATTCCCAGTGAAGGTGGACGACTCACCTTGTATCCGGTCTTGTGTGCGGCCAGCAGGACGATCAGGTACCGCACATCGTTCTTCGCCATGTAGGCGATGGTGGTTGGCTGCTGCGCCCGTCCGATGGTCTTCTCGATCCACCAGGCAAAGGCGTCCACGGCGCGCGCCAGACGGTCGAAGGTGACGGTCTCGTAGCCATCCGACCCGTCGGCATTGGGGATGATGCCGACGCGCTGGGTGGGCTTGGTCTGGGCGAGGTGGTCGACGACCAAGGGGAAGAGTCGCTGTCCGGGAGTGTTGGCCATATCGGTAGTATTGATAGTATCGCTGTTGATAGTAATAACAGTGGTGGGATTCAGCGAGATGTTTAGCGATGTATCGAGTGGTGTATCAGCAGACACAGTATTACTAGAAGTAAACAATTGTCTCAATAAAAATCTATAATGATGTGGACGTAAAGCGGGAAGATGCGATATTATAAGTAAATAGCAGAAGATTAAGCTGAAGCGATGGAATAAAACAGCACCAACCCTCGAGCGATCCGATCCATCCTATTTATCATCTTTGTCCCCAGGATATTCTGGACGGACGCGATCCGATTATCCAGGGTGACACCGACTTGCACTCCAAGTCGGCACCGGCACGGCTTAAGCAGCCGGCCCTGGCGGGTGGAGCGTCACTATGCATGTCTCCCTGCCTAAGTGAGCACCAGTCTGACAAATTCCATCCATCCCATCACATCAACACCACCCCCTCTTCTCACCACTCAAACATCCAAGTTCCAAATAAACCGTCTCCTCTCAACCTCCCCAAAACTAACCCCCCAAAAAACAGAAAGTTATCTTTAAACAAGCAACACACTTGGCACCCCCATCCACGGCTCCTCCCAGGAACCCGAAACTTAGCGCTGGACCCCGACCGCTTGTGGCGGCCGGATATCCATTGATGTCATGGATTTAGTGTATAATCTTAATCTTAATGCTCTGATCCCGCGTCACTAGAACCCATCTGGATACTACATAGTCCTAAGTAGTAGTCTAGCCAGAATTATCCACGCATGATCCCGGGCGGGCTATTCCCCATTCTGTCTGCGTGAAACAGACAAATCCAGCCGGTGCCGATTCTGCCGTGAGGTATTGCCGTGAGGAATTACCGTCTCGGGTAAGATGCCGTGGGCGCGGACTGCTGATGTCATGGGGATGACGGTCACAGTGTCGCAGTGTCAGACGCATGGGTTCAGTTGGGTGGCAGAATCCGAGACTTTCCCGACTCTCCGAGAGGACGCCGCCGGTGGGGCACGCTTTATGCTTATTCTTGGTTTCGCAGGGATAAACGGATGGATGGAGGGATTTGCCGGGTATCGGCAGGCTGGATGCGGGATTATGCTCCGACCTGACGGGGAATGGGGCCATATCCGGTAATAATACTATCTATTAGATACTATGGATGTACAGTAGGGATTTGGGTGGGGCGGGATGGACCGTTACTCCGTACGGAGTATAGATAGCAGGCAGGATTCAATGCAGGGAGAAGCAGGGATAGGTGGTTGTGCATTGACCTTGTATTATTAGCGGAGTAGTGGTTCAGATCATTCAAGATAATGTCGATGATTTATGGTATTAGGGTTTTAGAGTTCGAATAATGATGGGGTCTGGGCGGGCGGGCCCTGGTCGCGTCGGGCTCGGGGGTCCGGACTGGATGAGGGTTTTTTTTTTTTTTTTTTTTTTTTTTTTTTACTTTTTACTTTTTACCGTGTACTATGTGCCCATATTTTGTGGTTTAATATCTGCGGATGAATTGAGTTTACTGCATAGTACTACTCCGTAGACTTTTGTGCATTTGGAAGCCGAGAGCTAATATTTAGTACCGTGGATGCCTTCTCGGCTAGAATGTCAGGTACGTATGTATATTTTGGTTTGGAGCGGGAAGGCTGATGAATCGATAATTAAGTGAAATCCGAAATGTCCTGTCTATTACAGCTGTCTATAAAATAAAATCTGTTTGACTATTCGGGACGCGTGGCAGGCAGAAGAAGTGTAAGTGACCGCATGGTCAGGTTGGCTATTCACATTTATGCTGTTCTCCGATTATTCTACTGAGGACTAGCCGGGATGTATTCTTTATTTGTAGTAAGGATATCTCTGTCATAGGCTAGGGGTTAGTCTAATCGCGACCGTAGCAGCAAAAGTTAATCTTTGCAAACCTCTGCAAAGGATTCCGCAGCCACATGTCATCATCAGACACTGCGATTGGACTACGGAACACTAGTCAGGGCCATCACACCACGGCATGTTAGACCAAGTGTTTCCATTTCCTGTATCCCAGAACATTACATCACTGTCACAAAACTAATAATGTCAACCCCCCTCCTCCTCCCTCTCAGGGACATACTGACAAACTCTTACATCTCGCAAATTCAACCCCAAATTCAACCCCTCTCACTGGTTCAACCCCTCAGCCATCTCCAACAGATTCTCCCCATCCGGGCCGTTCTGCGTATACCGCGAATTGAACCTGAGCACCTTCTTCACCCGGAGGAGATGATGTGGTGGGACTGTGGGGATGATGCATACCATTGTCGGAGAAGACGAAGTGCGTCTCTAAGGGGTAGTACTCCTCGTCCAGCCGGTGCTCGGACGGGGTATGGAAGTGGAACTGCGCCAGGGTATATATAGTGAACATTCTTTGCAAGAGGTTAATTTCACCGATTGTACGAGGCAATGCTGGGACCCTCGGATCTGGTGGTAGGCCCCGTTGCACAGAGAAATCTACCGGTAGGTAACCGGTGTGGGGCGTTTTCAATCAGAAGGGGGTGTGAGCTAGGGGTTTCTTGACATGAACATTCACAAGGTCTACGGAGATGGAATCGGGGCTCGAAGGTCAATCGCGAAGTAGCCGACATTGCCCAATGCGGACTCGGAAAGCTTGCCAGTCGCTTCGGAAGAAGGTCGACTGTTGTCCACATCGCACACAGCGATCTGGCTTGGCTCCCATTCTCCATTGGTGACATCCTCCATTCACTGTAGACCCGCATGTCATATTTCTTGCGATCTCTAGTGAACCTCTGCTTCTTCCCACTTTTTTTTTTTTCATTTTTTTCGATTCGGAGCTACACAGGCTACCTCCTAGTCGAACCAAAAAGCCCAGCACTAATGCAAAATAGAGTGACTGTTCTCGGCTCGGGGGATCTCGACGCTTCGGGTGTTGTCATAACTCCGCCCAGAATATAGAAGCAGCGGCCTTTCTACCACCGTTCGAAATCAACGGCGGACACGAGTGGAGGAATCTACCATTCACTTTCTTAACATGTGCCCCGGCGGACATTTCTCCAACAGCTCACCATATTGCCAAATGAAGCCCACAGACCATTATGAATCGCTAACTTGCACAACCATCCTCGACCTTCCCGCAGTTCACTTCCGCGGACTTGAACATATTGGATGCGTCTATATCGTCAGATCTGCAGCATGGAGCTTTATGAGATGGCTCGAGCATGTGAAAGTTAATGATGGAGCGGATCTCTTCATCTAATCGCCGAATAGACAGTTGACTTTGGCGCTCCAAGACGCGCTCCTCATCTCCGCCCTGTTCTGTGCGTCAGGAATCCAGCGAACATGTGCAAATATTGTCATGGCTATATTAATTTTCAGTGACATCGTCGTACCTCGAAGGGTCATCCCAGGGCTTTGTGTTTGATGTATCCCGCCCCCCCCCCCCCATGAATTACTTTCCCTTGACGTACATCATGGACACTATAATAGGGATCCAGTATTATTGGTCAACCCTGTACCGTTCGAAGAAGAAGTTAAGTATTTTCGATATGCCTCCGCTTACACCTGTGGCCAGTACATTCATAAATAACCCACCTCTACGACAAACGCAGCCGGTAAACCTGTCAATTCTGAGTACTTAATCTTCCAGGTAATGCTTTCTTCAGCGCACGTCAACACTCTTAAGTCAGAACCGTTGGAAAAGCCAGCGCTGGCGCGACTTTGGACTTCTGGAGGGTATGTTGCTTTCAATATGCTCAGGCTATTTCTTCCGTGCTCGATTACAGAGATACAATCGTGGATCGTTGATCTGCCGTCTGCCGTCTGTCGTCTGCCGCACAGCGCTAACATACATTCATCACTAGAATATATTCCGCATATTCGTCAACTTTCTATCATCGGCGTTCCAGCATCGCGGTGGAGTTACTGGCAGAAGGAATAACAGTCCGTGCTGACCGACGCCTTCGTCTTAACTAACTAGCGGATGAGTAACTCAGACTCCGTCGGAATAACTCGGGCGTCTCGTCTCACTCATTTGCGCTGCAGACCCCAACACAACGTCATTTTTTCTGCTACATGCTAGTGCTGATGCTCAGCAACAGACACGGCCAATCAGATACCCCAGGGATAGCTAAATTCTAAATACAGGCCACATGGCAGGAATCTGACCGGGATGCTCTTTCACCCGTAGCGCATCAGCTGACATCCAGCCGCCTGGCGGTTTCGAATCCCTCCGGCCTTCCCCGCCAAGTTATCGTCAGCCAGATCGCGGCATCGCGGCATATAAAACACGCACAATCCCAGCCCCAGCCCCAACCCCAGCCCATTGTCTAATAACCATATCCCCGTCCAACATCCCAGCAATAAACATCATCATCATCATCATGAAAGCCAACCGCGGCGCTAAGATCGTCCTCCACTGGTACTATCTACTCCACCCACCCTTCCCTTCCATCTGGCATCTATCTAACACCCACCCAGGCTCGAGCGCTCCCGCGCCCAGCGCATAATGTGGCTCATGGAGGAGCTCAACCTCGAATACACGGTGCAGACATTCAAACGTCAACCCAACGGCACGGCACCGCCGGAGCTGAAACAGATCCACCCGCTCGGCAAATCGCCCCTCGTGTCCGTCACCCCGCCCGAGGCCACCGAGCCCATGGTTCTGGCCGAGTCCGGGCCGATCCTGGAGTACTTCCTCGACCACTTCGGGGGCGCCGACACGAGCCTCATCCCGGCGCGCTACACGCCAGGCAAAGAGGGCAAGCTGGGCGGCGAGACGGCGTCGTGGATGCGCTATCGCTATTTCATGCACTACGCCGAGGGCAGTCTCATGTCGCCGATCCAGGTGCAGTTGATTATGAATGGTGAGTTTCCCGAGTCTCCCTCCCCTGCCCCCGTCCCATCTTCCCATCTTCCCACCCCCCCCCCCCCCATCCCCTACACACTAACACCCCCACCCAGCCATCAAAAACGCCCCCGTCCCCTTCTTCCTCAAACCAATCACGGGCCTCGTCCCCGGAAAAGTCAGCAAGGAGTTCCTCGACCAGGAGCTGCGCACGCACTTCACCTTCCTGGAGACCCAGCTGGCGTCGGCGCCCGACGGCGGCCCGTTCCTGTGCGGCGCGCACCTCACCGCCGCCGATATCCAGATGAGTATCCCCGTCATCGCGGCGCTCAATGTCGGGATGATTGCCCGCGCCGAGTATCCCCGTTTGGACGGGTATTCGGAGAGGTTGCAGGCGCAGGGGGCGTATAGGCGGGCCGTGGAGAAGATTGAGGCGTTGGAGGGGAGGCCGTTTGTTGCTATTTGAAGGGGGGTTGGGTTGGTTTTGTGGGTGGGTTTGGGGTTGATGTGCTGTTTTGGTGTTGTGGTGTTGGTGTATTAGGGTTTTAATATTGTGGTGATGGAACTCTTAATGGGTATAATGAAGTTGGGAGTTTCTGAGAGGGTTTGGAGTGTATAGTATTTACTGATAGGCGGGTCGGGTGCCTGTTGGATTGGGATGGGATGTAAGATATTGGATGAACCTGTCCGTCCTAAACAACTGTAGCTTAGCAACGAATCACAACGAATGGATAGCGACGTTCGAAGGAACTCGAGCCGTCTCGTGTGACTGTAATTTCTGGTTTCATCTGCTGCTGTACTTCGTTTCACTCGTGAGATAACACATATAACCGCACATACCCGTACTCCGCTCCATCAGGCAAATCGACCGTGACCGTGACCGAAAACAGAAACAAAAGCAAAAATGAACGAAACCACCCAATGATAATCCAAGCCCAGAAGAGTAAAGGGGTTGGGACCTATCGACCAGAAGAGTACATATCCTCCACCTGGACTGTAATATCAACCGTTTTCAAGACCCCATCGCGGTTTAACTCCCGAGTCAACTGCCGCGTGCTCTCCGTACTTTCACTGACGCTCGTTTTCCGAACCACCTCGCCCTTGGTGCCGTTGGTGCCAGAGCCGAAGATCCCTGATCCAGTCGCATACAAGTATCTCGCTCCGCCCCTGCGACCGCTATTCGTGAGCTGGCTTCGATAGGCACTCCCGTTCGCGTGCTTAAGCTCGAGCTCCTCCGGCAGCTGGGTCGTGATTAGCCCGGAGTGCAGGCCCGCGAATATGTGATACAGGGTTGGCATGCAGGCGGTTATGACCGAGGTGCAGACCATGGCTTGTCCGAAAGATAGAAAGCTGACGATATCCCCTGCTCGCGACTCGCGAGCCATGTTAGAGCTGAGCTGGAGTAGGTGTGGCAGAAGGAGGGCAGGCGACATACATGAAGGATCCGTTGAGTGTAAGACAGATGGGAGGAGGGCTAGTTGGCAAGCTCCCATGATAACCACGCTGGTTACAATCAAGCTGTCACTGGCAATTCCGGGGGACGTGGGAAGGGGGCAAGATGCGGGAGCAAAATGACGTACAGGCCCCGTGCCGAAAACGAGCAGAGAATCTTTACTTTGGCCGTCCATTTTAATTGTACCTCATGCAGCATGAAGAACGGGATTGCAATAATAAGTATCTCGATGAGGATGTGGGTGACGATGATCGGATACAGGATAGCGCCCTGGAATGAGATCAGATGCTGGTAAGCAGAGAGATTGGTATGTGATGCGTACTTGGCCAGTACAACGAGACGGGCTGTAAATCCACGGCTCGGGGATTTCGCATTGGAAGGCAACTCCAAACAGAGCGAAAACGGCCCAGGCTGCTGTCAGGCTGATGGTGATGGTGCACGCGCGACGGATGCCGTGATGGGGGGTCAGTTTCCACACCAGAAGAGCGGTCGATATTTTGGAAAGCGAGAGTACGACGACCTCGATAAGTTGTGCGGTATAGGTGTACTAGATCGTACGAGACGAGTGAGCTTAGCGAGCTTTAAGAAAGAGGAACGTTGTACGTTCTGACTCACCTCGCTTGATATCCGAATCGCTGTGTCCGTGAGGGCATTCAAATGCCGGCCTAGTCCGTTATCGACAGCCTTTTGCATAACCACAACCTCCGCAATGAGCAAAGGCTGTATAGTCCGGGTCAGCTTTGCGGATCACATCCCCTGAGCTTGCAGGCCACTCACCAGAGCCACCCAGATGGGTATGCTGACCGATGTTCGGCGATGTTTGAAATATACCACGGACGCTATTTTGGCGGCCACAAAGATGATCGCCGTGATTAGAAAGGCCGCTGACACGAGAGTGACCAGCGGCCCCCGATTGTCTTCCGACAGAATCTCGAAGGGGGCTTGTGAACCCGCCATTGTCAGTCACACTGGTAGAAGGGCAGAGGACGTGGGAATGGGGAAAAGAAAACGCACCGAGATGAGATATTTAAGAGACAGGGGATGCCTCCCAGTCATTTTACGCCAGACCAGGGTCGCTTGATCCTGGTCGCGCTTCCCGTAGATGATCAGAAAACTATGGATGTTCGTTGCCTGCCTGTCCGTGGTGAAAGTCACATCACGACAATAACCGCGAGGAGAAACCAGCGGTCCACAGTGCTTTTTTTTTTTTTTTTTTTTTTTTTTTTCCTCCCAGAGATTTTCAAACCTCACTCAGCTCATCTCCCTATCTCCTTCGAGCCTTTGGAGGCTCTCTTGGTTCCAGCAAGGGCATGGTTGGCAGCCTACGCGCAATATCCTTCCCCTCTCCTGTTAGGCGCGCAGGGATGTTTCGGTCGCGGAAGACTTGCCTTGTTGAGAAACAGACAAAGAACCCCGGGACGCACTATCTACGGGGAGATTGCTGTTGGTGGGGTGAGTAGGCTCATGATCCTTGCCGGTTGCTTGCGTGTCCAGCGGCCGGACATGATGCTACTGTGTAGCTAGAGCCAGCTAGGGTCAGCTAGGGCCAGCTAAACCCAGCTAAACCCAGCTAGGGCCAGCCAAGGCCCGCCAGCGCCCGCAGCCGTAGCGGAGACTCCCGCCGGGAAAGATCCCGGAGAGTTAATCTCGAGCCCACTCCATACTATAGCTCCCCCATCGTCGTATGCACCGTTGCAGCGCCGGGCATGCGAGTCTAGCCGCCCGCCTACGGACGAAAGGCCGGAAGAATTATTTGACACCCATGGAAGCCCCTTCATTGCCTGTTTTGCCACTTCGTCGAGCCTCTCTCCTTTTCCTGCCAGCTAATTTCTTCCCTCTGCAACCCCTGCTTTTTCACTCCACCCACTGGACACGTTGGTGCGTCCTCCCTCCTTTTGGATCCAACTCCCCATCACTGAGCCGAGCTTCTCAGCAAGACCAGGACTTGAATGCTTCACAATGGCCGACGTCCAGATCGAGCTGAAGAGCGGAGGGGCTGTTCACTCAGCAGCTGCAGGAGGGGATCTGCGTGGCCCCGAGAACAGCAGTGTGGAATACCGGCAACGGCAGAAGCTGGATGTATGATAGAATCTGCTGCCTCCCATCGTCGTCCATTTCATTCGCTGACTTCAAGCTCGATAGAGGTATCTGAACTTCTTCTCAACGTTAGCGTTCTCGGTCACGCTCCTTGCGTCTTGGGAGACTGCTGGTGGGAGTCTTGCGGCCGGTCTGTACAATGGAGGTCCAGCGGTAATTGTGTATGGCATTATTGTCAGTGCACTGGGCAATTTGGCGATCGCAGCGTCACTGGCGGAGCTTGCCTCGATGTGAGGACTCTTTCATTCACCATCTTTTCTCCTCGTTGACCGGTACAACTCTATCCAGACATCCCACCGCTGGGGCACAATACCACTGGACCTACATGCTTGCCCCGCGGTACCGTCGATTCCTCAGCTTTTTTCAAGGTAAGGGTGGTGTTCAAGTGAAACGAATTTCCATTTGCTATTGCTAACCAGTCAGTGCAGGATGGGTGACCGTATGAAGTTCTTTCTCTGCCGGGATTTCCATCTGCTAACAGACATAGGTCTTCTCCTGGGCGGCGCTTGCCTGTATAGCGCCTTACTTCATCGGTACCGAGATAGAAGGCATGGCCGTCCTGAGCCACCCTGAATACGAGGCCAAGCGGTGGCAAGGCACACTGCTCATGTGGGCTGTGCTAATCCTCCCAATTATCATCAACATCTTCGCGCGCCGTGTCCTTGCCGTCATCGAAGTCGCCGCGGGTGTCATGCACGTCATCTTCTTGCCTGTGACCATCGCAACGTTTGTCATTCTCGCCCCTCGCAATTCCAACGCCTTCGTCTGGGATACTTTTGTCAGCGGCCTCAGCGGGTGGCAGAACCCTGGAGTCGTCTATTCCGTCGGGCTACTGGGCGTCATCACCCCTTTCAGCGGTAGGTGCTCAAAGCTCCTCGAACCCCCGACCCCCCCCCCCATACCAAACAGCCATATTAACCCTGGTCATACTAGGAGTCGATGGGGTCATCCACATGTCCGAGGAAGTCAACAATCCCAAAGTCACGGTCCCCCGCTCCATGGTATGGGGCACGCTGATGAACTTCCTCATGGCCTTCGGGTACGTCATCGCCATCCTCTATTGCATGGGGAACTACGCCGAAGCCCTAGAAAGCCCCACGGGATACCCGATCATCGAAATCGCCTACCAAGCCACCGGCTCCAAAGCAGCCACCTACGTGCTCATGACCATGGGAATCCTCCCGGCCTGGATCGCCTTCTTCAACTGCCTTGCCTCCGTCACCCGTCTGACTTGGGCCTTCGCCCGCGACAACGGCCTGCCCTTCTCCGATTTCTTCGTCAAGGTCGACCCGTACTACAAGATCCCCATCCGCGCCCTTTTCCTGGTCACCACCCTGGTCATCGCCCTCTCCTTCATCCAGATCGGATCCAGCGACGCCTTCAACGCCATCCTCTCCCTCAGCACCCTGGGCTTGTACATCTCTTACCTGATCCCCCTGGTTCTCCTCGTGCTGAAGCGCTTCACCGCCCCCGCCGATATCCCCCAGGGATCGTATTCCCTCGGTCAGTGGGGACTGCCCATCAACCTGACTGCCATTCTCTTTGCCACGTACTTTTCCATCTTCTTGCCGTTTCCGTCCGCGCTGCCCGTCACCGGCGAGAATATGAACTATGCCGGCCCCGTGTTGGGGTTCGTCATGCTTTTTGCCTGTGGCGATTGGGTCGTTAGGGGAAGACATAAGTGGAATGGACCCAGTATGGGGTATTTGAGGGAGTGAGGGGGTATTTGGGGGTGTTGCGTATGTAAAACTGTTCCTACGGGGTTCTTTGGTTTATGGTTGTCTGGGTGGGTGAGTTTTAGTGCATCGTGTTTGGGGTGCTTTGTGGCACCGTGCAAAAGTCTAGCATTTTTATTTTACCAGGATAGAGAGATTATCATGTTGTAGTTTGATTCTTCACTTCTGTTAAGCTATCATCTTACGTACTTTATAGATTCAGTGGGCCATTATGTAACTCTTGAAAATTAGGAGTTGCCTTATCCATACATTATCGAATACCAAACTGACAACAACGCTATCCTATTATAGATGATTCGACCTCGCTGCAAACCACCGAAAAACCGGCCCCAAGCAAGACCCCATCCAACTCCATCCAACCCCTCGCTAACCCCCATACCACCCCACCCCTCCATCGCCCACACCAAAAAGAAACTCTCGATCCATCTAACTCCCCCACCTACGCAGAAGCCGGCAAAACCCACGTCGTCACCGACTCCTCGGGGACACTGCCACTCCAGACCTCCCCACTCCCCATCTCAACCTGAACGTAGACCTCATTCCCAAACAAATTCTCAATGACGACCGTGCGCGTGCCATCCGGATTCACCGACGCAACAGACTGCAGCCCCCCGCCCCCGGAATACGTATAGCTGCCTGTTCCGTTCAACACGATCGCGCCGGGGGGCATGAACTTGCTGAACTGCGCCATCATGTAGTATGCTGTGTTGAGGGTGTATCCCTCGTCGGTGTCGGTGACGGTGACTAGACCTTGGCAGGTATCGCAGCCCCCGCTGGATAGGTGTGGCCCGTCCGAGGTGTCGGTGCCTAGGGTCCATGCGATTGCCCCTGACGCGTAGTTTTGTAGTGGCCCCATGGTGAAGTCGGCTGCTTGGTGCCATGTCCCTGATGCGGGCGTCCAGCATTCTGTCATGTATTGCGTTGCGGATGGGTTGGCGCTCTGGAAGTCGCTGAGGACTCTCCAGTCGACGTCGGTGGCGTAGCAGTGCCAGGCTACTGTGGAGACGTATTCGCTTGCGGTGCTTAGGACCGTTTGGGGGTAGCTGGGGACGTCTGGGGTGGAGGGTTAGTCGCCGGTTGCTGGTTGTGGGGTGAAGGGTAAGGTCTGATGGGTTGGGTTGGGTTGATTTGGGGTTGGGTACCTGTGTTATGGTCGTAGGCCCAGATCTTTGTAGACAGGCCTGCGTCCGCGAGAGCAGGGCCGACGTAGTCCTGAATCAACTGTGCGGATTCGTAGTCGAAGACGTACATAGTCGGGTACCCGGACTGGCTGTTCAGCGGCTCGTTCTGGATGGTGATTGCGTCGACGGTCGCGCCGAGGGCCTCATACGCCTGGATGTACTTGACAAAGTACTGGGCGAATGCGCTGGAGTAGCCCGTGCTTCCCGTGCCGCCGCTGGTGAGGTAGCCGTCGTTGAGGTTGTTGTCGGTGGTGTTTCCGTCGATCACACCGTTGAGCTTCATCCAGCCGGGGGGGCTCCATGAGGATCCGAGCACGGTGAGGTCTGGCTGTAGTGACTTCATCGTGGCGAGCATCTCGGCCATTGCGGTGCCGCGATCCCCGAGGTTGAACCCAGAGAGGGTCGGGTCGGCCTCGTTCCCGTTGTCGTCGTAGGTGTAGACTGGGTCACCTGACAGATCGGAGGCGCCGATTGTGTGGCGCATGAGGGAAAATTGGGCGCCATCGCTGGTCATCAGTTCGTTGAGGAGCTGCTGAAGCGTCGCGTCTGAGAGCGTGTTGAAAGATGTGACGGTCGCGTCGGTGACGGCAGCTCCGAAGCCGGTGATTGTCTGCTTATGGCCCGACGAGGTATCGTCAATGGTGAGCTTCCAGGTCGACTCAGACCCAGGGCTGCCACTTCCTTGAACCGGGGCTGTGATGGAGGTGAGTTTGTAGGTGCCGGCCGAGTTGGAGGCATACGCCGAAGCGTCTGTCGCGCGTTTCTGGGGCGTGGCATGGCCGATAGCCGCCAGGCTGGCAATCGTAGTGAGAAGGGTGACAATCATTCTCGATTGAACTGAAGCTTTGTGTTGCTGCGGCTTAGCGATTAGGGGTGGGTTGATGCCTCGATTTATTCAGTGCTGTTTGGCCCCCCGGGATTGTTTTAGGGACCGCCCCACGCGACACTGCGCAATCAAGAAAGTCCAATCATCGCCGAGGCTAGTCCCAGTTGGTGTGGCTGACAGGATCACACTTGATTCACGATGTAGATGAATTCCCTGTTTGGGAAAAAGGTAGGGCGGAGGAGACCGAAACCGGCTGTTTGTGAGATCGATTGCCGTGGGGGCCCCGCAAGCTTATTCGTGCCCTGGATAAGAATAGCTTCGGGCCCGCCTGGTAGTTATGCTGCTTGCGGGATGTACGCGACACCACAGGCTGCTTGTTAACACGCGTGGCATGTCTCCCGGGTTTCGGGGTTTGAAAACTGCCACCGTGTGGTGTTTGTCCGTCGTCGCCCTCCCTTGACAGACTGCCTCAGTGCCTAGAACATTCCGGTGATCGGGGATTTCCTCGGCATTCCTCGGAGATACGGTCTCCTCGGGACGGGATTTGCTGGATATCTCGATGTCTTGGCCGACAGCTGTCTGGTTTTCGAAGTGGAGGGGCAAGCTGATGAAAATCATCCTGGTTCAACTGGAATTCGTGAGAAAACCTGTCAGCTTCTAGTGACGATGGGAATGTGTTTTGAATAACAAGCATCATGGGACAAGACTCAGGCGGGTGTTGGTTCCTGGCATCAAAGAAACCGGCTGCAAGTGGCTTGATATCTCTGTGGAAAGGTTCGTCAAGGACGAGAGAAGACAGAGGAGGGAGTCGAGGGGTGGGGAGGGAATGCACTGAAGCACGCGTTGCAGCACGTGATACCGGGGGGTCTCGTCAGGAGCGCCACCTCTTCGCCTCGACAAGCACTGCCTCCTTTCCCTTGCTGCTGTACTTAACAAATTCTTGAGCATTATCAATGCTCATCGAGCCTATGACTTGTTTGTCTTGTGAAGCGGTAGCGAGATCTACGTGTACTCCTTTCTTTCCTCCATCTGCATGCTAGAAACTGACCTCCTTTCCATCTAGCTAGGATAGCAAGTCGCCCACACGAAACAAATGACAAGACCAATCACGCAAAGAGCATCTATATGAGTAACGGATGTCAGACAATTGAGAGGTAATATCGAGGGCAGTGTCCAGTCCTACACGCGCATCCGATTTGAACAGTCCAGCTCGAATCGGGGACCTAGAGCCGATGTTTGTGCGTCGACAACATGAAGCAGGTTTTGGTGAGGGAAAGCTAGATACTAGACATGGGGGGTTGAAACAGGGCTCTACGCAAGTGGCTTGTGGTGCATACGTATTCCGGTACATACAGAATCTAAGTAAGATCTTAATCAGTCTTGCTGCTACGAGATATGCTAATAACACAAGGTGTGCCTGACGGGTAGAAGTAGTATTTAACGAACTACTATTATAACATGCTGTCTGACGTCGAAGATAATATGCATGCGCAGAACTCCATCACCCTGTACGTGGCAGATGTGGAGGGAAAACTGAGCGGAAGTCCCTCAACGGCTGTATCATGGAATAAAAAGTCACCTTCCCTGATGCCTAATGACTACCTCTACTAGTGAGCGCGAAGACGACGGAAACGCAGGCCTTTAAAGTTATCGCCCAGGAGCAGAAATGTACTAGAGGCTCCATCATTTCATGGTGCTACGGTCATATCCCCAAATGGAATGATGCTGCCTTGGCCTCTACGGCCGATGGCTACAGGGGACACATCTGGGTGGTGAACATACGAGCAGATGGGATCCGTATACTGGTCAGCACGGTCGATTGCCGCCAATCTTGCGCAGATGAATGCCTATTCGGGCGCGAGGCCCGCTTTGAATCGTGTGCCAGGACACAGGTCTACCAATGGCTCTTCAACAAACTTTCCATCGACGGAGACTGCTACCCATAGGCGTGTGCATTCCTGCGAAGTACTTTCGATAGTTTCGGTCCAGGATTTATATCAGCGCTGAGTCTGCGAACAAGGGTGAATCAGAGGGTCATCTTGTCAGGGGGCTACACGTTTTCTGCGAGGTCAGTCATAACAGCTCTTCTTTCGTCCCACTGCACACAAAACATGCCGAGTCACCAGCTGAAAGCGGACAGTCGATCGTCGGAATTCATCAACACTTTCCTGGTCAACTGGGAGAATTGTTTAATCTCATAATCATTTTCGTCAGGCACAAAAAAGGCGACTATTCCACGGCTCCACAGACAGAGCTCCCGCGGGACCGACCCGATCAAAAATATGATAGATCAAAAATGAAATCTCCCTGACTGGGAGTCGAACCCAGGTCTCCCGCGCTTGTTCCTGTTCAGGATTGACAAGCGGAAATCATGACCGTTAGACCATCAAGGACTTCTTGTTGATGATGCCCAAAATATGGCTATTTATTCTTTGGATAAAGTTTGCGGGAGTCTTAAAGAAACAATCGAAATTCCGATTCAGGTCTTGGCAATTGAAGGCAAATTGCTTCGCAAGATGAAAAGCCCTTGCTGGGTCTTTTACATCCAGCTTCTATTATGAATAGACTGCTTTCAAGAAAGTTGGCGCGAATTTGCATGAAAGTCCTTTCTCGTACAGAACTGGCGGAATCATGTCAACAATTCGTGGACGGTATGGTTGTTCCAGACTTGTCCGATTTCTTGCCACCGAGGTAAGATCAATATAACCATGTAGAAAACTATCCAACCTTGCATTGGGTAACTTCCTGTCTTAACAACTATAAATAGTCCAGTGGAATTAGCACTTAGGTGGCCACTCACGTTCATCGGTCACCATCTTCCCTTTTTTTTATACATTCTTCATCCTAAAAAGCAGGCAGGAAAAGACAGGGAGATCTCTCAACGAAGCAGAAAAATACCAAGGCATTTCTATATTGTCCTTCAGCAATGACCAACTTATCTTTATACTTCGGCTACATGCGGTGTGAGCAAAGTGAGTCACAGGATTATTAAAGGATTGAAGGATCCGAACTACTTCAACTTCTCATCAATAATGACTAGTATCCAGAGTACTAGGATTTAGTTAGTTAAGTTCTCAGGGTTCCGCCATCAACCCTGATAAGCACGACCAGATAGTATGTAACCCCTCATCGACCCCTTCACTCCGCTCTGATACTCATCCACCCATCACACCACACCACAACAATGGCGACCGGACCACACACTCACATTTACAAATCCCATCCCGACCTCAACCTCAACCTCCATCTAGACGTCTACACGCCCAATGTCACCCCCCAGACCCCCAAGCCTGTCATTCTCTGGTTCCACGGCGGCTACCTCGTTCGTCCCCCGCTCCCATTCCCCTCTTCCCAAACACCAACCACTAACACCAACACCCGACTAGATAACAGGCAGCCGCAAAGCCATCCCCAGCTGGCTCCTCGCCTTCGCCAACACCCAACAATGGTCCCTCGTCTCAGCCGACTACCGCGTCCTACCCGAATCCACCGGTCTCGCGACCCTCGAAGACACCACATCCGCCTACGAATGGGTCGCGCACTCCCTGAAGGAACTACACCCGGAGAGCTGCACCGACACAAACCGCATTATTATTGGAGGCGCGAGCGCAGGGGGATGGTGTACGCTGACCACCGCGCTGCATTTCTGCGCCGCATCTTACAGCCACAGCCACAATCAGAGTGATAGTGACGGTGGCAGTCACAATCCCAGCACGATCGCAAAGCCAGCTGCTCTCTTCCTCCTTTATCCCATGGTCGACCCTGGGACAGAGACATGGGCGCGCGGCTTCGCATTACCCGGCTCCAGCCTCGACGCAGACGCTGAAGAGCGAGTCATGGGCGAGATCGCGACCAGTCTCGCGAGCGAGACGATCAGCGACGGGGAGGATTTCCCCAAGTCGGAGGCGGAGGTACTTACGCGGAAGCGGGTCGCCTGGGTGTGGGCTGTGTTGCAGAAGGGGCTGTTTTTGGAATATTTGACGGGCGTGCCTGGGTTTGCGGGGAAGTTGCTGGATGGGGGGGTGGAGGGGGCGGCGGAGGGACAGGTAAGAAAGCTGTTTCCGTTGGACTTTGGGACGTTTGAGCAGCAGGCTTTCCCAAGGACGGTGGTGGTGCATGGGGTGGATGATCAGGAGGTGAGCTGTCAGGAGAGTGAGAGGTTGGTGAGCTTGTTGGCGAAGGCAGATGTCCAGGTGGATTATTTCCCCGTGACTGGGGCGGATCATGCGTTTGATCTGGAGATTGGGGAGTGTGTGTTTGATGTGCCGGAGTCGGGGGAGCCAAGTGCTGTTCTTGGGCGGGCGTTGCGGGCGTTGCAGGGGTTTGTTGAGATATGACATCTACCAGAAAAAAGTGTTTGTGTGGATTATATGATTTAAATGTGCGTATATCGTCATATGTGGATGATACTATGAGAGATGCCTTCCCTTTGCAGGTCTCCTCCAAGACCGTAATGTATATTTGGAGTTGTGTGGACATTAATACTTGATTTCTGTTCTAGTCGGTTTGACTAGAACTTGACAGTATATTGGACAGCAAGTAGTATCAAAACTGCAAGCCCTATCCCATTTCTCTACCATCATGGTCTTCTCCAAAACTAGCGGGTGGTTAGAATTACTTACCTCTATCTATCTACAATCTACCCTTTACACATCTTCATCCTCAACTATGAATTACCCAATCCCAAAGTAAACCATTCTACGCTACATATACATCTACCCAGAAGAACAGAGTATGTAAACACAACACACCGCACACCAACCCCGAGTCTCCCGATTTTCATGCCATATGTATGCCGCCATCTATCAGGCTTATCAGAAACCAACACCTATTACTTAACGCTTCAAGGTCCCACAGGTGGGTAAGACAGACCGGCCCGCACGATGCACTCTTGCGGGGTAATGCGGAAGAAAGTTTACAAACAGCTGCTGCCTGCCTGCCTGCCTGCCTGTCTGCCAACCTGGTCCAACCCCAACACTAATGTGTGTCGAGGAGTAAAGTGCTGACTGGGTGGCTCCCTCTCGTACACTATAGCTCCTGTCTTAATTCTGCAGTGGGTACGCAGGTGAGCTTGGTGAGCTTGTGGTTTCTAGTCTCGGATGCAGATATCTGATTTAAAGATATATATATGTTACCCGTGTGTGTACAAGCAGTTTCTTAAGCTGACATGTTAAGTACACACTCTACACAGTATACAATGAATATGAACACTACTAGTTCACTCAACATTCCAAGCTCTACAAAGTACAGACCACTCACCTCCAGACCCATGATATCACTATCTAATCCTTCACCTTTGAAATCGGAGATCATCACCACCCATGACCTTCTGGTGGAGCCAAGCCGGGGAAGTTCATTTCCCCCGCGCCTCAAGGGTGGCGGACTAGTGGGATGATGAAGATAGTATTATTAATAATAGAACACACCGTACTTTGTAGATACTGGCCGTAAACAGCCTCGATGTCGAAAGAATTCGCCTTCAGCTATCTGTCACACAGTCACAATGACGCTGTGTACCCACCCCACTGTGCCACACCAGTCTTGTGATACACTTTGTCCAAAGTACCTTACTTCATGATGTGTTTTTGTTGGGCAGGTGCGTCATACCAGTTCCAGAGACGATGAAAGAAGATATTAGCCACCGTGAAACATGATACGGGGATGACGGAAACGTGATGTCTGATCTGTGAGCTGTTGAGTTGGCTTTGAGTTGCACCAGAATGGGTACTGTGTAATTTCAGTTGTGGGGGATAGTTTAGGATCCACTCACTACCTTAGCAGTAGTAGTACTAGACTACTCCGTACTGTTGCCGTTTAGATTACAGCCCGCCCCATCCAGAAAATACAAAGTACGCGGTCCAGGTCCAGACTGAAGTGCCCAGGCGGGATCTGCCGACTGCCGACAACACCCACAGAACAAGGAACAAAGAACAAAGAACAAAAAGAACAACCAGACCACCACCACGGAACGTGGGAGGGGTGGTTCTCAGCCTCCCACATGTCTTTCTGGAAGGTACGGAGTAACCACGGGGTACTATGGTAAGCATACTGACTACTCCGTACACTGTTGTATGTCCTGAGAGCATGTTCTAGATACCCTCCTGTTTCTGGATGATCTGAGTTCCGCCACTCGAAATGAAGCGAATGGAGATGGGGAAGGATTCGACTCGACGCGACAAACCGGGTTAGTTAAGTTAGTTAGTGTGATCCAGATTAGTCACCCGCATCCGAGGACGAGTTTTTTCCAACCCCAGATTGCCGATTTCTGGCGACCACATTTTTCACCTCTTATGGATAGCAAATACAGAGGACCGAGTAGAGAGATCGGGTTGCCTAGAGGGGAAACATTGAGGCTATCAGAGTACCAAAGCAAGATCATATGTCTTCCGCGTGAGATGCTGGAGAGGGAGAGGGGACCTGAACCTCTGTAAGTACTTTAGTGAATCATCCGACCGCGTTGATAATAGGCGGCTAACCGCTTCGGTCGCCCACCCCAAGGTCCAAGCACTAGATAGTTCTTGTCAGCTCAGCTCGATCCTGTGCGGAAGGAAGGAGGGAAGGAAGGAAGGAAGGCATGCAGCCATGGTGGTATCCATCCATTAGGAAAGGAAATTAGCCCAGGCAATGCGACGGGCGTATCGGAGGACGGAGACGGACATCCTGATCCTTGTCGGCCACGGCCGAAGTGAATCAAGAGCAATCAAAACGACCCGCTCCTCCGCCGGGCTTGCCTGACCGGTCGGGCTGGACGGCGCGGCGTGATAGGCTGCTGCCCTTGCGGGATGGTCTCGCTTCCTAGACACGGAATAGCACTGCTAGATAGATATCTAGTATCTATGCCGACTGTAGGTTCTGCTAAAGCCATTAATTATTCTTTCCTCCCATCCTCAGTATCTATCTAGATAGATACACAAGGAATATAAAGTCGTACTAAATCATACAAATTCTCCGGACCCCGGACTCCCCCCTCTGCACACGCCGTGTACCAGCCACCCGCCGTCAGGGCCAATCGGCTGTCGCACCTTCTCCGTCACCTCACATGCTCTAGGCCGAAGTTTGATCCCCACGATGGATAACTACTTACTACTACTATTGCAAGGAGAGAGGCATGTTGTTCGGTCTGTCTGTCTGTCTGTCTGTCTGCCTGCCTGGCTGGGATGTTGCCACCGTGCCTTCCGGAGTGGCCGACCGTGAACTGTGCTAACGCCTGACGGTCGACTCCGGACTGAACAGACCCTAGATTTTTCGACGAGGCCAAGCTTCGTGCTTGGGAAACAAGCAATGGGCCAAGCCTGGAGCGAACGGGGCTCGGGGCCACGGCCTGCCCACTTGGCTGCCAATTTGCCAATTCCCATGCCCTCAAGCGAGCCCTAGCGCGAATCCCGACCGGAGCACGAGTGCTCATGTCTCAAGGTACGGCGTAGACACTAACCAAGACAGTCTCTATCTAGATTCTATCTATCTACGAGCGACTACTAAGCGATCCTGCTTGAAGTGGACACCCCAATCAGCAAGCCCCCGGGCTCACTGGTTGGGTAAGGGAAATTGGTCCGGGAAATGCCAGCGGCGGCACAGTTGGGAACGGCCCTCCCATGTCTCGGTTCTCCGCCGGAAATATACTCGTGCGGTTCCACTGGTCCCCTATCGCCCTCGTCTGCTTCTTCAAATCTTGTCGCCTGGCTGCTGGATGTGCCCGAGTCGAACCCGTGGATCGAATGACCGGGCAGATATTTGTTACGTGACTCATGATAACGTGCTGCAGGTAATCACCCCTTCCTGCAGTCAGCATTATACAGACAGACAGACAGACAGACAGACAGATAGACAGATAGACAGACACACGACATAGATAATGTCAGCGCCGCATCACCCGAGTCCAGCCGCAGACAGTGTAGATATCTAGTAGATACTTGGACAGTAAGTACCAGACAGACAGCCGACGGTGGAGTCCAGCGTGGCGAGCCGTTGGCCCTGGTCGGTGTTATCGTGCGGCAAAAGTTTGGGCGGCGCAACTAGTGGGAGTGCCACCATCCATCCATCCATCCATCCTCATCCTGCTCGGACTTGCAGGCTTCTCTGACTACTGACTAGCTCCTCCAGCTAACCCAACGCCACCCCTTTCTGGCTTCGATAGATGCTCCAGAAACCTGTCCTCGCACCAATCACCGCCTCAGGTACCGGGCTACGCTCCCCCGGTGGAGTGACGGCACCGTTGGCCCTTCGAATCGGACCTGTTCTCGTGATTATTGCGCCCATGGCACTTCTGGACGCGCCGCGGCAATTGGAACTGGATCAGTTCATCCTTCATCCGGTGATAACATCGCGCACGGAGCTGTCCCAACCAATCTCGCCCCGTTCGTTACCATTGCTCCATCGCGACGTTATCTCCAGCCAGTCTGGTGTGTTCACTGTGCGTAGCCAGCTGCCCCCTCCCCCCCCCCCGTCGCGTGCTGCTGGGCCTTAGGGCCGCTCTTTTAAACTACGCCGATCCCATAATCCCCCCCCCGGTTCGAGATCGTTGCATTCTCAGCCATCTTTCTCCCTCTCATCCCCGTGTTACTTTCACCATGGCCGAGATCGAGCCCGCCGAGACCCCTCGGGTCATGACGGACCTGCCTCCCTACGATGAGAAGCCCGAGCCCGAGTTGCGCATGATCCCGCGCCGCGATGGCGTCGACGCCCGTCTCGACCCCAGCGTCACTTTCGAAGAATACGTCTACTGGGCCAAGATCGAGCGTGCGCTGGAGGACGAGGAGAACCGCCAGTACGTCGAGGAGCGTGGCCCCTTGACCATAAGCAAAGTCGTCAAGGGCCGCTTCTCCAAGGGTGTGCACGTCGAGAACCAGCAGAAGCGCGAGCGTGAGGAGGCCGAGAAGGCCGCCCAGGGCCTCCCCATCGATGAGAAGTCCGCCGACAACAAGAATGGCCTCGTCAGCTCCTCCGCCTCGAACTCCTCCGTCGCCGTCTCCGATGAGGAATGGCGAACTGCCTCCCGTGCCCTGCGTACTGCCAGTTGGGGTACTATCTTCTACCTGATCACTACCGATGTGCTGGGTTGGGCCAGTGCACCGTAAGTCTCCCCCCTCCCCCGGGCCGTACTACTGCAGATCGATGCTGATGATCGTTTAGTTTCGTCTTTGCCAGTGTCGGCTACGGCCCCGGTGTGGCGCTCTTCATCGTCTTCGGTGCATTTGCGGGCTTCAGTGGCTGGATCCTGTGGCAGGTGTTCCTGGCGCTGGACTCGACGCGTTACCCCCTGGTCAACTTTGGTGACACCTACTTCCGCATCTACGGCCCCTGGGCCCGCCACTTCGTCAACGTCGGGCAGTCGCTGCAGCTGCTGTTGTCCGTCTCCGTGCTGATTCTTGGTAACGGCCAGACGCTGTCGCAGCTGGCCGACAACAAGATTTGCTTCGTGGTGTGCATGGTCATCATGATGGTCATCGGCATGGTCATGGGCAGTATCCGCTCCCTGCAGCGTCTCGGATGGCTGACCAACGCGGCCGTCTGGCTGAACATTGTGGACTTCATCATGATGTGAGTGCCCTCTCCCCTTTGTCCCTGATACCGAGGTTAACGCGACACAGCATGGTGGCCGCGGGCGCACACTACGGCATCGACTACGAAGCCGTCATCTCGTCGACCCTGATCCAAGTCAAGGAGCCGGTGAAGACCTTCGCCGGCATCCCCCCCAACCAGTACCAGATGCAGGCCACCGGCTTCGCGGGACGGTTCACCGGTGTGGACCAGATGGTTTGTGAGTGATCCGTCATCCGAATTGTGAGAGCGCCGGCTAATTGAGTAGACTCGTACGGTGGTGCCATTCTGTTCATCTCCTTCCTGGCGGAGATGCGTCGCCCCTGGGATTTCTGGAAGGGTCTGCTGTGCGCCCAGCTGTTCATCTGCCTGGTGTACATCTTCTTCGGTGCCTTTGTAAGTTGGCCGGCTTGCTATCCCGCGCGTGGCCCCGCTAACATTCCCCTAGGTCTACAGCTTCTACGGCCAATACTCCATCTCGAACATCTACAACGTCGTTGAGCCTAAAGGGCTGCAGACCGCGGTGAATATCGTGTACTTTTTAACGTGCATTATCGCCTCGAGTGAGTGGCCTTCCCAAAAAAAAAAAAAAAAAGATCGTACCTTGTCCGCTAATCTCGCCCAGTTCTCTACTTCAACATCGGCATGAAATCGGTCTACCAGCAGGTCTTCATGGAGATCTTCCACTTCCCCGACATCTCGACCTTCCGCGGGCGCATGCTGTGGTACGCCCTGGGGCCGATCTACTGGGTGATCGCGTTCGTGATCGCGGGCGCAGTGCCCAACCTGAACGGTATCTCCAGCATGGTGGGCGCGCTGCTGATCCTGAACTTCACCTACACGCTTCCGGGCGTGCTGTACGTGGGCTTCCGGTGCCAGCTGGACTCTGCGCTTCCGGGCGAGGGCTACGACCCGACGACGGGCGTGACGGTGCGCCACGACGGCGGGTGGCGGCGCTGGTCGCGCGGGTTCAAGAAGCACTGGGCGCTGAACACCTTCTGCACGCTGTACTTCCTGGGCGGACTGGCGTGCTCGGGCATGGGCTCGTGGGCGGCCGTCGAGAGTCTGATTGAGGTGTTTGGGCCCGGCGGCACGGTCGCCACCTCGTTCGGGTGCGCCGCCCCGGTCTAGTGTGTTTTGTTGGTGGGGCGAGGCGAGGCGATACCCGTTGGTTTCTGTCTGTCTGTTTGTCTGTCTGTCTGTTTGTTTGTTTGTTTGTTTGTTGGTCGGTCGGTCTGCTTGCTTGCGTGCTTGCTTGCTTGGCTGGCTGGCTGTTTTATGAGTCGCGCGAAAGAGTGCGCTGACGAGTCCATGTTATGACTCCCTACTCTGTATATGTGTGGATGCGGTTATGTATTACTCTCAACTTGATCGTGGAGGATGGTCGGTCTAATAATTCTATAATGTTTGTTCTGCCGTGTGTCTGGACGGGGCGGGCTGGATTGGATTTAGACGAGGGGCCGAATGACATGGGCTCTTTCTGGCCCCCAACCCAACCCGCCCGATCCTGAGTTCGCCCGCTTCATCTCCCATCGACGGAGTCCGCCAAGTCGACCGTCTCGCAGGCTGGTTGCAATTCATCCCCATTTGGCCCCACTGTCTGAGTAATTCTCAACAATCCGCATCCCACCCCCAGTCCGCAGTATGGACGGACTATCTAGATTCTATCTAGATAGATACTCCGTAGGTGGTCAGACTTTAGGCGTCCAACCGGATCCACCGCGAGGCTCCATATCTGCCGTGCCGAAGGTTGTTGTGCATCTCACTGGAGGGACGAGGGCTGAGCTGCTGCTGCTATCAGCTGCACGCCCCCCCGCCATTGGCTGCCGGTCCCTCGATCGGCCCCAGGCCTCCTCCATCCGGCAAGGGCGCATAAACCATCCCCTCCTCCTAGTAGTCTCCTAGCTTCACGATGCATGTCAGCACATTCTGTTCCCTCCCTGACAGGGAGCGAGGTGCTGACCGTCAGCCTCTGCTCGCTCGCCCTTTCTCTCCTTCTCTCTCTTCCCTTCTCTTCTCCGCAACACACCACCACACCACCACCACATCATCCCCCCCTCCCCCTCGTTGATCGGCCGGCGCATCCGTCGATGTGATCCAAGATGCCGCGCCCGCTTCTCTTCCTGCTGTCGCTCTTTCTGCGCGCCAGCCATGCCTCCAGCCCGCTGGCCATGAACTGGTCCTCGCAGGCCTACGGCCCTGACGGTCCCTGGCAGGCCGTCGACATCGCCGTGGGCAGCAATGGACAGCACGTCGCGCTGTACCCGGGCGCGACCGGCTACACCAGCACGATCCTGATGGCGTCGCTGTGCACCAACACCTCGCTGTCGGCCACCTGCTACGCCGCCCAGGCCGGCGTCTACAACGCCTCGGAATCCACCACCGCCTTCGTCCTCGACGTCAGCGGCTGGGAGACCACCTACTGGGCCGTCGAGGGCGGCAGCGTCGAGGGCGTCCTGGGCGACGAGGTCTCCGTCGGCAACGACCAGTTCGTCCCCAACGTCAGCTTCACGGCCATCTACCAGACCTACGAGACCTACCCCAACGGCAAGTCCTACCCCGTCTCCGTCGGCAACCTCGCCCTGGGCGCGCCCTACACCTCCGACGAGATCTCCTCCAACACCACCCTCAACCTGCTCGCCTCCTACCTCTACTCCTCCGGCGGCGAATCCGGCATCCCCTCCTACTCCTACGGCATGCACATCGGCTCCGCCACGCCCTCCATCCCGGGCTCCCTCATCCTCGGCGGGTACGATCGCTCGCGCGCCCTGTCCCCGATCAGCGCGCAATCCGTCAGCCTGGCGTCCGCAACGGGCGGCGAACTGCCCATCACGCTGAAGGACATCGCGCTCGGCGTCGCGGAAGGCGAGTCGCCCTTCCCCTTCACCTCCAAAAGCGGCCTCTTCACGGGCTACTCCACGCAATCCGTCACCGTCGACCCCACCAAACCCTACCTATACCTCCCCGAAGACACCTGCGACGCCATCACCTCGTCCCTGCCGGTGAGCTTCAACTCCAGCTTCGGCCTGTACCTCTGGGACACCACCGCATCCGACTACGAGAACATCACCACCTCCCCGTCCTACCTCTCCTTCACCTTCACCAAAGACGACGTTGACAACCAGAACATCACCATCAAGATCCCCTTCTCGCTGCTCACCCTCACCCTCGAAGCGCCCCTCGTCGACGCCAACACCACCTACTTCCCGTGCTTCTACGACGACACGCCCGTCCTCGGCCGGGCCTTCCTCCAGGCCGCCTTCGTCGCCGTCAACTACCACGACGGCGACAACACCGGCACCTGGTTCCTCGCGCAGGCCCCGGGCCCGGGCATCTCCACCTCCACCGACGTCACCGCCATGTCCGTCTCCCAGACCAGCCTCACGGGCTCCAACTCCTCCTGGGAAGACTCCTGGGCCAGCACATGGCACGTCCTCGGCGCCACGACCACCGGCTCCTCAAACAGCACCACCAACAGCACCACGCCCGCCACCTCCAAGAAAGACAGCGGGCTCTCCTCCGGCGCGAAAATCGGTCTGGGCGTCGGCCTCGGCGTCGGCGGCGCCATCCTCATCGCCGCCGCCGTCTTCCTCGCCCTGCTCATCCGCAAACGCAAACAGGGCATCCTCCTCGGAAGTCGTCAGACCTCCCCCACCCACGACCGCAAGCAGCCGTTCCGCGGCATCGTCGAGATCGCGGGCGGAGAGGCCGCCACCGAACTGGAGAGTAAAACCCAAGCCGGGTACGAGGGACTGGGTATGGGACAGGGTGGACAGGCTGGGCAGGCTGGGCAGGGAGCGGGTGTGTACGCGGGCAACATGCAGGGCGGGTACGGCGCGAGTGTGCAGGGGGGAGATATGGAGGGTCAGAATCTGGCTGCGATGGGCGTGACAGGCGGTGTGATGCACGGGTTACATGCGCATCCGAATCTGAGCCAGAGCACCAACGTGGGTCAGAGTGCGAACGCGAATGCGAACGGTAGTGCAAGTGGGAATATGCATTCCACGCTCAACTCGCACGGCAATCTGACGGATCCGGGCATGGGCGTGGGTGTCGGCATGCCCCATGAGATGATGGGATCTGAGGTCCATGAGCCGCCGAGGTATGAATTGGATTAATTCGATAGATGATGAGGGTAGTTGGGTATATAGTTTTTTTTTTTTTTCCTTCACTTTTATTTGTTCTTTCTTTTTCCCTTCTACTAGGAGGGAGAGATATATATATGATCCTTGGATAGTCGGTTTATCTTCTTGCGACGGATGTAATTATTCAGTATATTTTTGGTGGCTTGGATGGGCACGAACAAGTACTTAATTCTCTCGAGATGGATAGAGATAGATAACAAACAGATGTATATTTCATCCCATATTGGTTTTCTAGATATGGTTTCTACCTACTACTATACTCAAGTTGATTCAAATTGGGAGGACGTGAGCATGAAAGATGTCTTGATATCCGAACCATTAACTGATAGACTCACAGGAAATCGCAGAAACTGCCAGAATAAAGGGTTGGTTAGTTAACTAAAGAAAAGAAAAGGAAAGGGCTCAAAAGCACAGCGGGGGACTACGGCCGAATTCATCCGTCCGACACACGCAGACAGATATGAGATAGTATATTGTATAAATCGAATGCGGAGGAAAGACGGCGGAATAATACTATACTACTATATAAACAGTTTGTTTTTAGGGCTCTGGTTGTTTTTTTTTTTTTTTTTTTTAATTCTTGTAAGTACTATACTATACTTATCTACCGGACTCGAACCCGGAGCAGAATCTGAGTTCTTTGTTGTTATAGTCGGTCAGATGGATAGATTCTTTGGACTGTCCTGTCAGATAGATAGATGGTCGGTCAGATGGATAGATTCTTTGGAATATCGTGTGTAGTTGATATAGCTCATTCAGCGCAGTATATTACACCACACTATAGTATACTACAAGACCCCAACCCCAACCCCAACCCCAACCCCAACCCCCTATTCACTATCCACTATCCACCAACCCAACCCAACCCATTTCTCTTCACCAACCCAGCCATACCAGAATCAACCCCCCCACCACCACCACACAAGCAGCTAGTCACCACCCCCCGGAGCCGCCGCCTTGGGCGGATACTCCTTCCCGTCGCGCTCCACCTTGGGCTCGCACGTGCAGCGCTCTGCGTCCGGGATGCGGTCCATCACGGAGGGAATGTGGAGGCCGCAGCCATACCAGGAGGTTTTTTCTGTTTTTTTTTTTTTTTGTTAGGGTGTTTTTCGGGGGGGGGGGGGGATAAAACGGAGAAGGCAGGGGAATGGGATGGAGGATGGAAGATAGATAAATAGAAAGTCAAGGATACAAAGATACATAAAGGGAAAACTCACTACAAGTCGAGCAAATAGCCTTCATGCACATCTTGACTGTAGGATTGACAAAAAATGCAGTTGAATTCGATTGTCCTCAGATGCACTTAGACTTGGGATGTAAATGTAGATGTAGATGTCGATGCGTCACAGTAGACCAACCGATTTAGAGTCCGTGGGCGTTGCTGATAGTAATATTCCGTAGCAAGTCTGACTGAACCTGCAGATGTTGAGGAAAGTGCGTGGAGAAGACAGACGGCCGGAAAAGCGGGAGATGAAAAGTGGATTTTATGAACCCCCGCTTAGTCAGGCTGTTCGGCGATTCGGGGTTCTGCAGGCGGGGAGCAGAGCAGAGGAGGTCGCCGTGGAAGAGAATGGTAGATAATCGCCGTTGATTGATCCCCCGATGTCCCGATTGCTGGTTGGATTACTGGACTGATGTGCAGAATGGCGGGGTACTTGACCCCTGGTCGGACTACCGGACTACTGCAGGGGCTGGCTACTGTCACTAAAGTAAATATCCGATTCAATGCAGGTACCGATGCAGCCTGCATATCATAAGTCTTAAAAATACTGCATTCCAGCAGATCTATCGTAATCATGTCTACATTATCGGTCTATCGTCATCACAGCTTCCCCCGTCCCACCGGACAACACGGCTGCTCCGGATGCAGCGTCGACTTGTTAAACGCCTGCGTCGACGGCGGCACATCCAGTGCCGGGTTCTTCGTGAAGAAGCCATCCGGCTTCAACATCACGCTGACGCGCTCGACCGGCATGACGGGGAAGTCTTCAATGCGGGGGTTATGCGTCAGGCCGAAGGCTGTTCATCCCGTCAGCGGAATTCTGCAATCAACAAGGATAACTTACTATGCCACAGCACCAGATCCTCATTCTCGACTGCATCGTTCCGCAGCACCCACTTGTCCAGCCCCTCGCTCTGCTTGCTCTGGTTGGTGAACTCGCCTCCGGCGTATAACTCATCGTCTTGGTACTTAGTCACCCAGATGGGCTTGGTCGCGAAGCCGGCGCGCTTCGCCCCGTACGATTTCGGACTGGCGAGGAGCATCTGGCTCGGCGAGGTCTGCAACTTGTACGCGACGGGCTTGTACGTGATGGGATTGATGCAGGCGTCGTTGCGGATCTTGAACACGCGGTGGCGCGGGATGCTGGTGTCTGCGGAGCCGCTGGTACGGAGGACGGTCTGTTCGGTCGTGTAGCCGACCAGGTAGGGGTTGTTGTCGTCGTCGGGCAGGGGCACGCTGTCTTCGTAGTAGACGGTGTTTTTGTGGCCGTCCACCGCGGGGTCCATCCGGAACGAGAACATGTGTTGGTGGTAGGGCGCCATCACGCCCGGTCCGACGTTCGTGCCCCATGGCACCGTGGTGCCGGGCTTCTCGTTGTCGAAGGGCACCGTCGAGAGGATGCCGGTGGCGCGGACCTCTAGCTCGATGTTGGCGGCTTGGTCGAAGATGAACGCGAAGATGTATTCGTAGTTGGCCACGGTGCAGATCATCTGGATCACGAGCTGGCGGTTGCGCACGACCGTCGCGGCTCCGCTGCGGTAGTTGGTGTGTTTGTGCTGCAGGCCGTTGTCTTGCTCGTGCAGGCAGATGATGTTTTTGAGGAGCACCGGCGTGCCCTTTGAGTCGGTTCGGTAGCCGTCGAAGTACTTGATGTGTCCGAGACAGTCGCAGCCCAGCGCCAGTTGGTTGGCGGTGATCCCGAAGCCGACGTCTCCCACGTCGAAGGCTTGTTTGCGGTGGAAGGGCGCGCGGGGGTCTGCTGGTCAGTATGGACAGAATGAAATAGATGGTAGATATGGACAGGATGAGACGAAGATTGTGAAGAGTAGAGGGGTGGGAGGAGTGGATGGACAGTGTCGGGCATGAAGATCAAACAGGAACACGACATACCACCATACGGCACCGTCATCTCCGACACCGACAGTCGGTAGAACACATTCCGTCCATCATAAGTCAGGTTATAGATAACCAGACCCTCACGGCTATTCGAACCAACATGGAAGCGCCACTTCTGCCAAGTAACGACATTATCCTGGACCCTGAACGACGGCCCCTCGGGCTGCTGAACGATATACGGCTTGAGATCAGTGCGGAGCGGCTCATCCAGCAGATCGTGCGCGTATTGGATAGTTTTGACCGGCTTCCACGGCTGCGTGTCAGTCGTCGTGGCATCAACCCCACTAGGCAGGTAGTCCATACGGACCAGCTCGCGGGTGATAGCATTGAACACGGGCGAAAACTTGCACGGGACGGAATAGTGGTTGTTCTGGGGATGATCCGTCGCGACAATGTACATGTAACACTGGAACAACCGGCGGGTTTCCTCGGGGTCATCCGTGCCGTAGATCCACGGGTCGTTGCAGACGGTCACCCCCGCGGGGAGCTGCAGCTTGGCCACCTCCGCCTGCACGGCCGGGTGACTGAGACACAGCTGCTCGATCTCGATCAATTCGTCCGAGTCGACGGGGCCCTGCAGGATCAGCGTCAGCCCGGTGCACCTGCCACTGCGCCACACGTGATCCGTCGTCCTACCTGGATCTCCTTGGGCAGCTCCTTGGCGGAGATGACGGATTTCGTCCCCGCATTGAGCAGCGCCTTGAAGAAGGCCCCCGTGTCCTGGCGATGGAACAGCACCTGGAGCAGACGGGAGGGTCGCGCGGGCAGGGGCTGGCCCAGTCGCTCGGCCTCGATGTAGGGCACGACCTCGCGCTTCAGGGGCTCCTGCACGTCGATCTTCTTGTAGCGCAGGGGCACGCGGGGGAAGGCGGCCTCCAGGATCTTGGTGGCCAGGACAATTTCGGGGGGGGAGATGGGGTCAAAGGGGTGGGGGGGGTGGGAGGCCATGATGAGGGTAATGATTGAGTGAGTGAACGACTGGCTGAATGCCGGGCGGGTTATAGACTTATAAGCAGACCAGACCAGACCGTCTTTCGGCTGCTGGCAGATAATACCATCCGCATCGGGCCTGAGGCTGCTGGGCCCCCCATTGGTGTCGGCATCTTGGCGGGGCTTGATTGGCCCGCGATACCGACCCAGCGTATCTCCTGCCGGGTTGGGACTAGCGGGGGGTCTCTTATCTGGCGGACAGCCAAACAAGACAAACACTACTATAACTCTGGGTGAACGTTCCTGGGTGCCTGAGGCACGAAGCTCAGAAGCTCAACTGGGACAAACAAGCAAAAGTCCTGATTCATGATTCATCAACTCATCCCTCATCAGATAACCAGCACAACTACCACACCATAAATACCGACACCCCCAGAATCCCACACGTCGCCACCACCGTCGCCACCACCGCGCCCACCCGATCCTTCGTCGTGATGGGCCGCAGATCTCGCGGGTCCCGCGACGAGTCCGATGTCTCAGTGCCGGCTGCCCCATCGCCCGGGCTGGAGCCGCCGGTGTTGAATGTCAGAGGCCCGGCCACCGCCTCGACCAGGTTCGCCTGCACCGCTTCCAGCGCCGCCATCTGCTGGCCCACCCCCGTCGTGCCGTCATACCTCCCCGTCGTCCATTGCATCCCGCAGTAGGTCCCTGTACTTCCCCCCACGCACTGCGCCGCTGCTGCCTTGGCCGTCGCCCGCAGCCGGGTCATGATCGTATCGCGGGTGAACGGCGCCAGCTTGACCGTGTCCGCCATCCAGCGCACCAGGTAGGCCTTGAACGAGAACTGGTCGGTCTGGCAGGAGGCGATGGGCTCGCAGGCCGCCTCGTACAGCACGTCCTTATATGCCTCCTGGGTCGACAGAAAGGTGCTCTGCGACCGGAGCAAACCGTTGACGCGCTCGCTCCAATGGTTCTCCCCGTTTGTCTGCCACGCCAGTCAGTCCAACATCCCGCATGGATACCCCCCGGAGGGACCCTACATAGTTCCACATATGCGCCGCCCCCAGCAGAAACACCCCATTATTATACGTCCACTCGATGTGATTGAGGTCGGTACAGTTATTCTCCTCGCTCGTCCCATCGAACACATGGTACTCGGGTCCGATGAGTCCCACCGCCGACGCCCAGTCCCACACCTTGTCCGCCCACTCCGCGTACGTATCGTTGCCAGTATACCGAGCCAGACGGGCGGCGATGTTGAAGAAGCAGCCGTTGGAGATGGCGTTGCGGTAGGTATAGCCGCTGTTGAACGTGTAGATCTGCCACTTCAGCCCGCCGCCGCATTTCTGGGTGTCCCATCGCGCCGCCTGCTCGTTGAAGACCGCCTGCACCAGCGCCAGCCACGACGGCTGTTCGGAGGGCGGGTTGGGGAAGTTATTCTCGGCCGCACGCATCGCAGTAAAGGCCCAGAATGCCTGGTCGTCGTTGCCCTCGGTGCGCGTCTGGTTCGCCGGCATGAAGTCGCGGTTGGGGCCGGCTTGGTGCAGGATCGCTTGCGAGGTCAGATCGTTGTAGGTGCTGTCGCCGGTGTAGGCCCAGTAGTTGACCAGCGTGCCGAAGAACGCGCCCGCCTCCCACCAGTAGTACGGGTCGGGCAGGTTGCCGGGCACATCGCCGGTGCGGTTGCCGGTGTAGAAGCTGACCAGGTCCCAGGCGAGATCGCTCGCGACGGTTTTGATGTTCTCTGTGGTTGGTTAGTAAGTAGGGGCCGGTAAACAAGCCCATTGCGACACGCTCAAGTGCAAACGCGCCAGGACAACTCACGCGAATCCTGGAGATCGAGCTCGATCGCGGCGGCCTGGAAGCAAGGGAGCGACCAGACCATGCAGGCCAGGAGGAGTCGCCACAGGCGCGGCTGTTGTGGGGTTGACATCTTAAGATCTTGCCATGGGTTGTGCGAGTGGAAGTGGAACAGTAGACAGAATGATGGAGGAGGAAGAGAGAACCGGGGGAGGCGAAATAAAATAGGCCTTCATGCTGGCAGTGAATGGCTGCACTGCCGGGTTGTAAATAACCACCCTGCTGCTGGGACCCAAAACAGCATCTGCAAGGGTCGGCGGATATTGTAAGGATCGGATTATTGGTTCTTGAGGCTGTGCTTGAGATTTCAGGATGGTTGCAGGGTGTGGTGAAATAAGGTCTGGTATTTAGAGTCGCTATGTAGTGGTTGGTATTCCTGGCTTCGGAATCACCCATCTATATACTATAGATATAGATATTCTAGTCAAGGTAGAGAATAGTACCATGTTCTGCTCTCCTGGAAGTTAATATACTATAAATAACTTAATAAACATTCTTTGTTCCCATAAAATTCCCCAGAAGGAACCTACTTTCTGCACTTGAAAGAAAGTCAGCAGCAATTTTTTTTTTTTTTTTTTGTTTTTCAAAAAGAAAAGAAAACATTTCGCTAAACTGTAGTAGTGACATATTTCTACCACTTTTTAGAAAGACCCTGATGGAAGTTCTTCTTCTGCGGCAATAGTATTTTTCTTCCAGCACTTCTCCTTTCTTCAACTTCCAGCACTCCTGCAGCCTAGACTGACCACATTGAACCCTCCCCCCCCCCCAAAAACAGTCCTCTAGATATTATACATTCCATTATGCATCCATCCTCAGCTCCACCGATGTTATCTGGTTTATCTCCCTCTAACTATCTGCGGGGTCGATGACTCAGCGCCCATTGCGGGGTTTGTTGTATCTCCTCTATTTACCCATTGACCCATTGAACCCCTCTTCTCTCCAACTCCCTCTTGTTGCAGCATCCGATCGAAAGGCGGACGCGGACTATGGCGTGGCTCTTCTGGTCATCGTCATCATGGAAAGCTCCCACCGCCCCAAGCGAACCAGCAATGCGTACGTCTCCCTCTCTCCGCCGCATCATCACTGACACCCCCGCAGCTGCCAACGCTGTCGCTCCCGTAAGGTCAAGTGCTCCGGTTCCCAGCCCTGCGACAAATGCTGCCAGCGTCGCGAGGACTGCGTCTTCGAGGAGGACCGCAAGATTGTCGTTTCCGAAGAGTACGTATGGCCCACCAGCATGCATCGGACACTTCTAACTGGACAGACTCTTCTTATCCCTGAAGCGCAAGGTTGAGGCTTTGGAGAGCCAGAGCTCGTCCTCGGCGGTCAAACGACGCCGCACCTTGACCATCCCCAGTATCAATGACTCCAGCTTCGGTAAGACATCGCCCGTGTCGTCCATTCATCTCTGATCGCAAAGAACACCCACCCGAACCACAAGAAGCGACCCCCGATCCCACCGAGAGCACGCGATACGACGATCGGTTTGCCTCCAACCCTCTCGTCTCCCCAGCCGGATACGTCAAGCACACAGGACCGCAACCGCGAACATGGTGTATGTGAAATCCTCGGGGGCTGAGCACCGACTGATGCCGATTGTGGACAGTGTTTCTCGGTCCCACGTCGACGTGGTCCTTCAGCCGGCGCGTCCTCAACATCGTCCAGGCCCAGATCTCCCCAGACAGCTCGCAACCCATCCCTCTCGCGGTCGACGGCGACGCTTACCAAGTCCAGTGGCGCCATGCCAGCTCCGACGAACACCCCGATATCAGCGGACTGCCATCCCTGGAGCACGCGCTGTACATGGTCAGCACCGTGCAGTTCCACTTCAGCCACCTGTACCGGCTGTTCGACGAGGAGGATTTCCTCCATCATCTTTATGAATTCTACGATGACGCCGCGACAAAGGTGCAGGAGTCGCGTCTGTGGTACGTGCAGTTCCTTGTGATACTCGCGTTCGGGGAGGCGTTCCTCGACCCGCTGCGCAAGGCACCCAACACAGCCAGCTGGACCAGATACTTCTCGAGAGCGATGTCGCTGCTTCCGGATATCACAGGGCTGTGGCAGAATCCCACCCTGGCTATCGAGGTGCTTGCGCTAATTGCGCTGTACTTTCACTCGGTGGACATGAGAGACACCGCATACTGCTATGTGAGATCTGCCGTGGCATAGCAATTTATCTCGGATCGCTAACGAAATAGATCGGGCACTCAATGAGGATGGCCCTGGTCGAGGGCTTTCATCGCGCCCAGCCCGTGGAGCAGCTAGGACAGAAGTTAGTAAACAGGTGGAGCAACATCTGGTGGACGGTATATATTCTCGACCGGCAGTTCTCGTCGCTGATCGGGTCGCCAAACTCGGTAAGAGACGACGAGATCACATCCTTCCTATGGGACCCTCAAACCTGCTCTCAGAACGAGGCTGCTTTAGGCCTCCACGTCAAGATCACGCAGGTTATCTCCCGCGTCCTAAACAGTAAGTCCCTCCCCCACCACTCGACCTCACTAACAGCCCGAAGCGGTATACAGCGCCGACGGCACACTCGGGGGGGCCTTCCTGCGCAAAGTCCGGTCGGTCCTGCACGAAGTGACCACTCTGTCGCGGGAACTGGACGAGGTGTTCTCGCACCGCTTCGCCAGTTCAGTAGACGCCCTCTCAGGGGTCACCACTCGTCTGATCCTCTCATGCCATTTGGTATGTTCGCCCCCTATCATCAATGACGATACTCATAAGCGCTAGTGTATCATCGTCACCACGCGACCGCTCGTGCTGAGCCTCCTCTGGGAGCGTCTGAGCTGTTTCGAAGCCGGCACTGAGTTCCGCACGCTTTCTCCCCCAGTCCAGGCGCTGCTTCAGGCCTGCACCGATTCCGCCCTCAAATCCTTGAAAATCCTGACTGCGCTCCGCGACCAAAGGCTCCTAGGTCCGCCCCCTTTGGAATATATAGCAAAATCCATTGAAAGAAAGAAAAAGTAAAAATCGCCCCCCTAACATGACGCATAGAAACCTTCCTCCCATTTGACCTTGAAACTCTCTTCTCCTCCGGCTTCATCCTCTCCCTAGTGTCTGCCATCCTCCCGGACACCGTCCCCGACCCCAGCCACCGCGACACAAGCTACAGCCTCCTCAACGCGATGATCGACCGCGGCAACCGCGTCGCGCAGCTCCGCAAATCCGAGATCGAGCTGCTCGAGGACCTGATCCAGCCGCTAGTCCAGCGACAGACAGGGCCCCGGTATCATCGCCTGACGCCGGCGCGCGTCTCCGATCTGCCCGAAACAGGGGGCGCGGGGGCCGGGCTTCCGCCCCCACCGGTTCTCTCGGAGGAGGATGACCTGCCGCTTGATTGGCGGGGGTTTGGGCTGTCGCTGGACTGCATGATCAGTGCGACGGATTTGTTGAGTACGGAGCATTTGGTGTTGGATGCGGAGAGGGGAGGGGAGGATTTGTGGTTGTGGGATAGCTAGGTTGGCATTGCATGGAGTATGTTGGTTTGGTATGTGGATGCCTTTATTGGGGTTGCTTGCTGTTACTGTTGGTAGGGCTGGGAAGGAGGAGCTGGGAGTTACAACCGGGTTGTTGATGAGAGATCAAGTCAGAGGATAGATAGTATTGCATAACATCGCATCACCCATGGCCCCTTCACTGTAGAAAACTGAACTAGAGTGCAAACCCATCCACCACTACTATAAATAGACCCCAGCGCCACGATCGGAATCTCACGTCCAGTCCTGGCCAGTCCCATCTTCCCCGTCTCAAACTGCGACTCCACCATCATCCCGATCTAATATCCCTCAAGTGTCACCATCAACCTCAAGATATCATAGAGACCGAAGAGCCAACACCCCCGCCCCGCCTCGCCCTGGCCTATTTATATCCCGCGATCCAGCGCTTAATTAAGTATACCTCTCCGCAACCATGACACAATCCTGTAGCCCTGTTCAAGAACAATCTCCCTCCCCTCCTACTGATACAAGCTGTGATTAGGTAGGTATCTTCAGCATTAACGGAAAGTTTTCTTTCTTTTGCTGCGCTCTATCTATTAAATCAAGTACCAGTATCTTGTTATGGAGATAGGATATAATCCTGGTGACCCGGTGGGGTATCGGTAATCCTGCCACTTTCTATCTATAATGGGGATGGATTGGTGGTGATAGTATGGCATAGCGTAGCACTATAAATACATACATACACACAAACCTACTTAGGTAGGTAGGGTAGGTAGGTAACTACTACGAGTTACTCCGTAGATACCTTAGGTAGGGAGATACAATACCTTACCTTACTACATACATACATACATACTAGTCTCCATCCCACAGCCCAGCCCAGCCCAGCCCAGCCCAGCGCAAATATGAAATACCATTTGAACCAACTGTCTTTCTTTCTTATGTGGTATCTATCTATCTATCTATCTATCTATCTATCTATCTATCCATCCCTCCTTCCGTCCGTCCATCCATCTAGATAGATATATGGATAGATAGCAGTAAGACTACAGTGTAATAGGAAGAACTGAACAGCGCAGAGCGGGGGATATATAGATTCCCCATGTGTACTTAAATATATGTGTACGATGTATTGTGTAGTGTGGCGCTAACAGGCGCCATGTGAAACATCTGGTTGTCTAGGATTTATGTACCGTGGAATAATTAAAACTTGCTTGCATTGCTATTTGTGTGGGGTGTGTATGTGGATGTGTGTGGGGATTGATGGTGAGGTATCTATCTACCTACCTGCTTACCTAGGTGTGAGTGAGGTGTTGATGGGTGGATGGATAGATGGTGGGAGGTTTATTCCGGTGCGCTGTACAGAGTACTACTCCAGAGCATCTAGGTAGTTGTTTGCAGTGGGGATAGGATGAGAGTGGGATAGGTGATAGGTGGGGATTGGATTGGGTAGGGCTACAGGTAAATTATAAGTAACAGTGCAGACTGCAGAGAGCCTGAGAGGGGGGGGGGGGTGAATATGATTGATTGTGTTGGTTGGAGGGTTGGTTGATGTGTCAGGGTTAGTGTCGCTGTCGGTGTCACAGTTGCAGATGGATGTAGAGAGTGAGACTGAGAGGGATGAAGTGAGATGAGATCATTAGGTTTATTACTCTCTACGGTGTAGTTTTTATCCCTTTTTCTTTTCTTTTCTTTTCTTTTCTTTTTTAATTCTCTCTCTCTTCTTTCTTTCCTTTTTTTGGAGTTTTGTTTCATTTTTTCGAAGCTATCATGTCCTAACCCAGGCTGAAGGAATTTTTTTACAAGGATGTCCAGTGTTCACACATGCATGTTTGACAACTGGAGTGGCTTCTTAATTTTATTTTATTTTATTTTTTCGTTTTCTTTTTTTCTTTTTTTTTTTCCCAGGCAAACCAAACACCTCGGAAAACCCCAACCCGAGTCCTCCCCTCCGCGGCAGTCCTCCGTACCTGCATCCGGGTCTCGGCCAGGAACCGCCAGGCTGGGCAGCCCGCTGAGCCCAGGGCATACGCACCACCCAGGCTGGGCGCGTTGACTTTTCTCCCCTTCCGTACGGTACCTACCTGAGCGAAGCCATGGGAGGGGGCGGCGGCAAGAAATAAGGTGATCTCGCGAACCTTGGATTCGTAAGCGGCAAACCTGGGAACAGCCACTAGCTAGCTGGCCTTGGGTTAGCCGTTAGATAGATCCTGGTGACTGGTTGTGGTGGTGGTGTGGCATACGTAAGTGAGGCCCCACTGCAGGCGCCCGTCGGGTTGGCGGCCCTAATCCGGGGGCTTTGGCCGGGAGGAGAAAGGAAGGTTCCGAATGATGACGGGGAGAGTGACGGTGTGTCTGAGGGCGATGAAGATACGACACTTCTGCAGACAGTGCTGAGGGCAGTCTGCCGATCGAGCACAGGATTATTGCCCATCCACACGTGGTGTTGTTGATCGATCTGGACGACGACCAGCAAAGAAAGGAGTTGCACGGCTAACCCGCGCTAGCCGATGCTTAACTCCGCCCGTCCCACCGGCCGGCTTTGGTTTCTGCCTGGACACTACACCGATCGAGTCTAGATAGATAGACTAGATGCCTCAAAATGGCCGAATTGGACCATCGGGCTAGTAACTACTAACTAGATAACTAACTGACTGGCTGTTAAGACAGACTTTGCTTGCCCCGCCCCACCAACACCACTCCAACCATCCAACCATTCCCATTCAACCAACATCTCGCCGCCGTGGCGTCCCGGAGTCAGGAACAGGAATGCTGCCATTCGTCCGAGCAACCTGGCTGGCCAGTGGCCAGTGGCCATGGCCAGAACACATGGCGCAAAAGATCCGTGCCGCTGCAACACGATAGGCGGGCGACAGTGCGCCTTTCCCCTGCTCGCCATCCAGCGCCGGCGTGACGACGCAAGGGGCGGGCTTACGTAGGAGCGCTGGCATGCCAGACTCGTCTGGTGCGTGCCTGGTGGGTGGAGCACGTCAACAAACAACATTGGCTGCGAGGCGAGGAGAGGAGGAGTAGTAGAGGAGTATAACCTGCCCCTCCTGCAGGCGAGGGAGGCGGGAGGCAGACTGTCAGAGGGATCGCGTCGTGGTCTGCGTTTCAGCCTGCCTGCCCTAACCGGGGCTATCGATTCGGCCTCCCTCGACTAGTCGTCGACCCGGACCATGGCCACGCTGTCGCTGTCGCTGCTCCTGCTCCAAGCCTCCAATGCTGACGATTGCTGAGTCTGTTTGCTCCACAGGCTAGACGACCAGACTGGACCCAGCCCAACAGGGGCCGTCGACTAGTCGCCGGACTAATCGTCGTATATCCTATATACAGTCCAGCCCGGCCACCGTCGCCCGCCCCTCTCCTGCCACCATCTCCCTCCTTACCTGCATCTCCAGTCATTCCTTTGGACCCTGCGATCCCGAGCCGCAGAGCGCTGCTCGTCCCTCCTTTCGACCGCCGTCCAGTCCGCGGATGCAGATTGACTTGACATCTGATTGATTTGTAACTTCACCCACCACCATGCAGTGGAAATCCCTCCTTCTGTGCATCGCCGTGGCCGAGTCGGCCCTGGCTCGCACCCACGGCCACCAGCGCCGCGAGCACTCGCACGGCCATGACAACGCCCACCTGGCCGCCCGCGGGGTTGTCACCGTCGTCACCGTCGAGCACGTCACCCTGACCACCACCGTCTACGGCGCCCCTCCCACCACCACCACCACCACCACCGCGGCCCCCACCACCACCGAGGACTCCTCCGCCGCCTTCGTGGAAATCGACGCCAACGAGGACATCCAGATCAGCGCCAGCCTCAGCCTGTCCCTTGGCCTGGGACTGGGCGAGACCACCACCCACACGAGCACCCACACGCACGTCGAGACAAGCACCCACACCCAAACCCACCACTCCACCTCCACCTCCACCAGCACATCCACTAGCACGCACCACACCAGCACGGCCACCGTCGCGTCCAGCAGCGCGTCCGCGACCGCCTCCTCCTCCTCCAGCAGCAGCGACTGGGCCTCCACTCTGTCCAGCGGCGACTACAGCACGGCGGGCTTCGGCGCGGTAACGACCTCCAGCGGAAGCGGGATCGAATACAGCGGCAACGTCGGCAGCCCATGGGGCAGCAACATCATTGAGGTGTCGGCCTCGTCCGCGTCATCCTACAAATACGTCATCCAGATCAAGGGCAGCAACACGGAGGACTGGTTCGTCAGCTTCTGGAACAAGATCGGCCCCGATGGCGGCATGAACGGCTGGTACGGCTACTCGGCGCTGAACTTCTCGCTCGCGGCCGGCGAGACCCGCTACGTTGCCTTCGACGAGGACTCGCAGGGTGGATGGGGCGCCGCCAAGGGCGACTCCCTCCCCACCGACGACTACGGCGGTTATTCGTGCACCTGGGGTGAGTTCGACTTCGGCGACACCGAGAATGAGTCCTGGTCGGGTTGGGATGTTAGTGCCATTCAGGCGCAGGAGGCCGATCAGACCGTTCAGGGTATGCGTATTTGCGAGTACGAGGATAAGCAGTGCTCGTATATCACTTCGGGGGCTGGGGAGGTGGTTAATGCGTATACTTCTTCCGAGGCCTCGGTTGATGGTATTGGGGGGACGTTGTCGGCTGGTCCCGTGAGGTTGACGGTGGAGGTGGATTATAGTTAGTTAGTTGGTTGGTTGGGCTAGATGGCTAGGTTCGGTTGGAGGGGGTGTATATTTTGTTTATTTGTGGGGGTGACAGGCTCTGAGGGGCCCTGTTTTTTTTTTTTTTTCTTTTCTTCTTCTTGTTCTCTTCTCTTCTCCTCTTTCTTTCTCGCTGTATATATATAGGATTGGCTGGGTGAATGAATGGGGTCGGTGTACATAGTACATAGTACTATATATATGCGTCGCGAGTGAATTAAAGACTGCGAGATAGAAGATCTTGTTGATTGGATCCTGATCGGTTGGGGGTTTATCTATCCATATCTTTCTATATCGATCAGTGTCGGTGTCTGTCAGTGCCAGAGTGGGGAGGTTCTTGTGGCTGATCATCAGAGCAGAGGCACGGTAGCCTATTTCATACTTATTATTACTTTACTTCACCTTACTCAATACGATATGATATCATCTTTCATTTTCTCACCACCTCGGGATTCAATCCTTAACAGTCTAGTCAGTGGCCAGTAGTCAGTGCCCCCCCCATCCCTCGCTCCATCCGATCTCATCTTATCTTCACGGCTCACGCGTGTCTGTCTGTCTGTCTGTCTTACTTTGAAACCGGCCCGGGCGGCGGGCGCTGATCAACCGCTCTGCTCCACCATTCAATTTGCAATTTAGGTAGGATATGCTATCTATCTAGTATCTGCTGCTGGCACCTGCTGGGACGATCCGGATCGACACCGTGGTGGATTCAATTCGATGCCAATATTATGTATCTGTATCTGTACTGTATGATACCGGGTCGTGACTTGCAATATGGTATGGTATGGTATGGTATGGTATCTATCTGACATTTCGGCCAGAAGATTTTTTTTATCTACCTAGATGCTAGATGGGATGATGAATAGGGATGTTTGTTTCTGTCTGATGTTTGTGTCTGTGTGTGTGGTGTGGTTAGGTAGGTTACTTACCTACTTACTATACCTACTTACCTTGTACGGCATAAGGTAGGTAATCAATACAACCACACATATCTAGGTCCTGATCCAAGCCGCGTTTTCCATCTTCAGGTTCATGGTTCACGAAGCGCAGTGTGGAATTATCCGGGGTGGTTTTGCTTGCGCGTTATGGTATACCTTACAATTATAATGCTGGAGTGGGTGACTGTTACTCCTTTTTGGGACTCCTGGAATGTATCCGGACGGAGTCTTATAGTAATTTAGTATAACTAGCAAATTTTACCTACGTACAAGTTTGCTGCGCAATGCGGGGCTTCCCGTATCTACCTTACTATAGTACTCCGTACTGTACTCTGTAATGTCTGTCATAAAACCACGTCACAGGCTGCATGGTGCGTTATGCTGTGCTCATCCTGAGTCATCACTATGCAACGCACCCTCCCCTCGCTTTCTGTCTGTTCATCCTGTTCTTGCCATCTCTTCAACCTCCGATCGGACACCCAATGCCGCCAGGATGGATCAGGCTCCAGGGGCCCCGGTTGTCCCAAGGTCACCCCTTTCAATGCACCCCTGCCAGACTGGCCTGTCCCAGGACAGCCGCGCGAGCACACGGCTACCTTGCATCCAACCCAACTCCCCGCAGACCAGTCGGTCGCGATGATCGTCCGAGGGCCTCCCCGCCACTACGCACTCTCTTCACACACGCCTTACCCCCCATTCTCGTACCCCCAACCATCTTCCTCGGCCTGCTCTTCGCCCTGTGGACATGGAAATGCTTCTGGATCGTCGCCATGCAGGAGAAACTTCTGTACCTGACGTGGCTGCCGCCCTTTGCACGTTCCGAGAAAATTGCCGACTACAAGGCCGAATGCGGGCCCGTGCAGTGGCAGGAAATGCGAATACGGAGCCTCGATGGCACCCCGTTGGCGTTATGCGAAGGCCGGATCACCGGTGACACGGCACCCATGCCTCGCACGGGGAAGAAGTCGTCCGTGGTCATTTGCTATTTTCAAGGCAACGGCGGGTCGACCCCCATGCGCTTGCCGCTGCTCTCGCAAACTCTCCGCGCGATTGATGCGTCCGCAACTCTTGCCTCTTCGTCGCACCCCCCCAGAGAGGTCTGCTACACCGTGGTCGCTTTATCCTATCGCGGATACTGGTCATCCTCGGGTCACCCCACACAGTCCGGCATCGAGCGCGACGTTCAAGCTTTCTTGGACTGGGTCGTGGAAACCTATGCAGCACCCGAAACCGATCTCCGGATAATTCTCTGGGGTCACAGTCTCGGCTCTGCAATTGCCAGCACCGGTCTCGCGTCGTATCTTTCTCGCTCCGGAGATGGGCCGATTGCGGGGTTGGTCCTCGAGGCGCCGACGTCCAGTGTCAAGGATATGCTGATCAATCTGTATCCCCAGAAATGGTTGCCATATCGGTACCTGTGGCCATTCTTGCGCAGCCACTGGGACAGTACGATGGCCATGGAACGGATGGCTTATTGGGGGCATCGGAGCGATGCGAAGCATGGCCGAGAGAGGAGCAATGGTGACGGTTTGGTGGTGCGCCCCACGTCCGGAGCTCAGCTCCCAAGCCCCGTCACGCCTAGATTCATCCCCCCGATTCTTATCTTGTCGGCAGAGAAGGATGAAGTGATCCCACCGCATGCAGCGAATGACCTGGAGACCGCAGGGCGGAGTTTGGGGTTGGATATCACTAGGAAGCAGGTGCTCGGCGCGATGCACACGGAGGCATCAGTCAAAGCGGAGGGTAAAAGGGCGCTCGTGGATTTTATTCTTCGGTGTTCGTTCGCGCAATCTGCTGTGTCGCCAAAAAAAGGAGGTCTTGAAGATCCTGCAAGCCATGCGTGATTTTAGTACAGAACATTCCAGATTTATTCTTTATGCAGGAAAAGGGTTGTGAGAGTGTCTTCTGCCGCGACAAGGAAAAGCTCTACCCATTGATTGGACTGCTGTTGACGAACATGCAACTCATTAGTTATCTTGTTGATGAGCTCTCGAAACCTGTGCCGCAACTTATGAGCACTTCAGCTCGATGATTGCTTGTCCCGAAAGCCCACCCTTTCCCAGAGTGGATGCAGGTGTCGTGGTTCTCGGATGAGGGGGTCATCGTCTGCATCTTACTTCTTGTGTCCTTGCGATGTTTGGTGTGGCTGACGGGCTGTGTTACATACTGGGTCGCTTCGTTTGCATCTCTCAGATCCACACCCTCAACCTCTCCTCACCCTTCTTTTCCAAGTCTTCCATCTCCCGCAAGCTCCTCATCCTCAAGTACAGTGTTTGAGATTCATAAATCATACAGTCGACGCTAAGGACATTATCATCATGAAATGTGGAAATGGCTCAAAGCTGAGGTTTGTCGCCGTCGACCTAGGTGTCCAGAAACTGGCACAGAGTTAGGCCACGCAGAGCCACAGGGTGCTGCCCATGTCCATGCAAGGCCTGGTCTCAACCAGTGCTGCTTCGCACGACAGCCCCGATGATCCCGACCCCGACGTCGATGAAGGAACGGATCCCTCACTCTCCACCCATCGAGCGACGTCCGATCATGAGGAAAGCCTGGATGGGATTGTCACGCGAAAGCTGTCAGCTGCAGCTCTGAAAGATGTCATCTACAACAAACTCCTCAGTGGCTGTCAAAACATGTAAGACCTTTGACACTGTTCCCATCCATCGCACCCTAACAAACGCAACAGGTTCCAGTGGGTAGTCCTCCAGATCGCTGAAATTTAACGATGTGAAACGGAAGATGCTGTACATTCCGTTCTAGCCCAACTTTCCCGTGGGCTGGAAAGTCCGTATACAAAGATTATATACAGCGAAATTCAGTCTTGGACAGCTGTGCGCTTGAGCATTAAGGGGGATACGATAAATCTGGGTAACGGTGTTAGCGAAGAATCGATACTGGTATTATGTCAGAACCTTATTCTCCTTGACCCTCGCGAACATGTGTGGAAATTATCACATCGCTCGGTGGGGGACTTCTTTGAGAAAAAGGTGTGGAGCACGGGGGGAGAGGGAGCGCTACTGCGGGGAACTAAGCAACGATAATAGTAAGGCCTACACTCTGTACGTACGCTCTCTGCCATGCTGCATAACTGATTCGATTTTTATTAGGATACACACATACACCGCTCAGAAGCAACGACAACCCTTCCCAAACAACCGAAGACAATCAACGCAAACTCATCCCCCGTCTCCCCGTCTTGTCTCATCGCGAAGCCCTTCTATCCACTCACGCCCTTGACAATTCCGCACATCCCATTGGACATCTGGATCGTCGACGCGCTCGAATGCACTGAGGCGGACGCATAGGTGCTCGCGGAGCAGGAGGTGGTCCCAATCAGGTAGCAGTACTTGACGGAGGAGGTGACGGCATTATAGTAGGACATGGCGCAGGTATCGGACTGCATGCAGCTGACGCAGCAGTCGTAGGCCGACGCCGTGTTCCCCACCGTCAGTTTCTCGCCCGGCACGCTGCTGAAGGTGATGTAGTAGATGTATTCGCCGGCGAAGCTGCCGAAGTCGGACGAGAGGGGCGCGGAGGCGATGTTGTTGGTCGCGCATGCGGCGTACATGGAGGTTGAGCTGGTGGCGGAGATGGTCGAGGTTGAGGTCACGGTTGTGGTGAGGGGGGCGGCGGTCGTGGTGGAGGTGAGGGTGGAGGTCGTGGTGGTGGTGACGACGGAGGAGATGGTCGTTGGGACCGCCGTGCTGGTTGTCGTCAGCGTGCTGGTCGTCGTCAGGGTTGTGGTGGCCCCGGCCGCTGTCTGCGTGAGAGCGCTGGCCGTCACGGTCGCGATGATCGTGCTCTGCACCATCGTTGTTTCCGTGCATTCCACGGCTTGCGGGTATTGGTAGTCGTCTAGCAGGGGCGCGCAGTCGGTGTCGGTGTCTGCTGCGCGGGAGCGTTTGGCGTGTACGGCCGTGGGGAGCGTGTCCATGATGGGGGTGAAGCCGGCGGGCGCGGCGATGGTGGAGGTCGAGGTGATGGTCGTGGACAGGGTAACGACGGCGGTGCTGGTGATGAGGTCCGGGGCCAGAGTCACGGTCTGGGTGTCGATCTCGGTCGACGTGGTGGTGAGGATGTCGGTGATGGCGTCCGCCGTCGTGGTCAGCGTGATGGTCTCATATGCCGTGGTCCAGGCGGTCGACACGGCGGGTGTGACGGTGACCGTGGGCTGGGTGGTGGAGGTGATCCGGACGGCTTCCTCCTCGACGGTCTGGGTGACGGTGGTGGTCGGCACCGGACCGGCCAGAGAGCTGGTGCCAACCTGCGTCGAGCAGCTGGTCGACGTCAGAGTCACAGTGTCCGCGCATGCCTGGCCCAGGAGCAGGCCGGCCAGGAGGGTGAGGACGCCAATGGAGGAGGAGGAGGGCATGGTGTCTGCGTCTGCGAAGAGGACAGAGGGCAGGTCAGTGGCTGGAGAAGAGAAACGGAGGGGGATCGAATGCCCCCTGGGGGATTTAAATATGGCGAGACCCCTCCAGAGTACCAGGTCGGCTATTGTATCCCCAGGAATTAGGGTTGCGAGTGGGAGCGGGCCAATCTCCCGTTCGGGTTAACCACCGCAACCACAGCACCCCATGCAGCGATCGTACCTGAGTCGCGCGTGGCACTATTGATTGTTTCTCAGCTGCGCTTCGTATTTCCCCGCCATGGGGTGAAAATAGCCGACATGACATCCCTTAAAAGCCCTACCCTGATTCTCCCCCTCCTCCCCGGGGAAAACTTCTTCGCTCCTTTCTCTGCACCGCATCGCATGTCTCTCGTTTGATCACACTCGTTTCACTGCAGCCTCCCTCTGCAGCCATGATGGGTCTATCGTGGGCTCGGGGTTGGATCCTCGCAGTCCTCCTGCTGCAATGGAGCATTGTGCTGGCCGTCCGGGCGCCCAGCGAGTCGTCCACGTCGGGACATCACCACTGGACGCATGTCCCTCGATCGCTGCCCGTTCGCACCGCGTGCACTTCATCGGTGGCTGTACCATCCAGCTCCAGCTCAGCCCTGATTCACTCCGCGACCAACTCCCGTGGGACTGTGCCACTCCCTTCGCAGTCCCTTATCCGCGCCAGCTCGTCGCTGCCTTCGTCCAGCGCGAGGGTATCGCACCCCTGGACTTACACCTCGAGGCCGCTCCCTCATCGCCACAACTGCACGGCGCATTACTCGACGCCCGTCCCCAGCTCTTCCCGGGTCGCGTCCGCGTCCGCGTCCAGTTCCATTCCTTACATCCGGCCCACCCGCAGCTCGTCCGTCGTGACCGTTCCGTCTGGCAGACCCTCTCCGATCCCGTCCTCTGTGCCTTATAGCCGGCCCGCACCTAGCTCGTCCGCGGTGGCTTCATCGGCGCCGGCTATCTCGTCGGTCCCGATCGCTTCCTCCCATCTGTCTTCGTCCAGGCCTACGAGGAGCTCTTCTCTGGTCTCTGTGCCCAGCTCAATTCGTGCCCCACCCAGTGGTGTACCGGTGTCTCGTAATGCAACCCGGCCTTACTCGTCGACCTCGGGGAAGCCTTCTGTGGTGGTGGCGACCTTCACCTCCCCGTCTTCTGAAGCAACGTTTCCTTCGGAACATTCGAGCTCTGCTTCTCAGTCCGCGGCAACGTTGCCCTCAGGACACTCGGTTTCCCTGTCTCAGTCCGCGCCCAGGACCACCAATCCGGCATCTCTCGCAACGTCAACGCAGGCCATCACGATTGGAGGATCGTCTGCACCTCAGTTGACGACTTCCACGATCCTGACCACTCGCACCGCAACAATCACCGCCTGTCCCTCCAGTGTGACCAACTGCCCTGCCCGGTCCAAGACAACGTATCTCACCACCGAGACAATCGTCGTGTCCACGACTATCTGCCCTGTCACGGCAACCGAAACGTCTGGTCCTACGTCCGTGACATCTGCTGCGGAGACCGGTATTGCTTCAGACAGCAGCCCCAGGCTCACGACTTCCACGATCCTGACCACCCGCACCGCAACCATCACTGCCTGCCCGTCCAGCGTGACCAACTGCCCTGCACGGTCCAAGACCACCTACCTCACCACCGAAACCATCGTCGTCTCCACGACCGTATGCCCGATCACCGAAGCCGACACAAATCCCGCGACGACAACTGCAGCACCAGTGCAGACAGCCGCCGACGCAGCCGGCAACGGAAGTCCCAGCCTGACCACCTCCACCATCCTGACCACCCGCACCGCAACCATCACCGCCTGTCCCTCCAGCGTGACCAACTGCCCTGCGCGGTCCAAGACCACCTACCTCACCACCGAAACCATCGTCGTCTCCACGACCATCTGCCCCGTCACCGAGACCCAGTCCTCCGGCGCCCAGACAACCCCATCCGCACAGCAGCCCACCGACAGCGCCAACCCCCGTCTCACCACTTCAACCATCTTCACCACCCGGATCTCCACAACCACCGCATGCCCTTCTTCCCAATCCACCTGTCTCCCACAGTCCAAGACCACTTTCCTCACCACCGAAACCCTCGTCGCCTCCACCACCGTCTACCCACTTCCAGTCTCTGAACCTTCAGGCTCAGACACACCCTCCACCCTGGCTTCATCTCCATCTCCATCTCTCCCTCTCCCTCTCACCACCGCCCCCGGTGCATCCAACAACGTTTACTCCCTCTCCACTGCGTCTGTCCTGACCACCCGCATCGCTACCGTTACGGCTTGTCCCCGGGATTCTCCTGGCTGTGGCCCCTCCGACATGTCCACTTTCGTTTCCACCGAGACGTGGCTCGTCCCGACTACTGTTACGGTCACTGTGGCTGGTTCGGGGATTACGCCCTCGGCTGTGGTGGGCGGCGGCGTGGCGTCTACGGCGACTGCTGCCTCTGGGGAGGTTTCTGCGTCCAAGGGATCGGGGGATAGCGGAGATGACTCTGGTTCTGGGGCTGAGGGATCGGGTGGATCTGAAGGTGCCTCAGGTGCCTCAGGTTCCTCAGGCTCGTTAGGTTCCTCAGGCTCGTCAGGTTCCTCAGGCTCGTCTGGCTCCTCAGGCTCGTCTGGCTCCTCAGGCTCGTCTGGCTCCTCAGGCTCGTCTGGCTCCTCAGGCTCGTCTGGCTCCTCAGGCTCGTTAGGTTCCTCAGGCTCGTCGGCGCCCTCAGGCTCGTCGGCGTCCTCAGGCTCGTCGGCGTCCTCAGGTTTCTCAGGTTCCTCAGGCTCGTCGGCGTCCTCAGGCTCCTCAGGTTCCTCAGGCTCGTCGGCGTCCTCAGGCTCCTCAGGTTCCTCAGGCTCGTCGGCGTCCTCAGGCTCATCGGCGTCCTCAGGCTCGTCCGGGTCATCAGACTCCTCCAGCACCACGGAAATCACAGGATCCGAATCAGCCGCCCAAAACCCCTCCGGCGCCAGCGCAGTCGACTCCAACCCTGAAGGAACCTCATCGGAAACCACCATCATAGCAGCCACCACTGCAACAGTCACTGCCTGCACCAACGGCCAAACATCCTGTCCCGCATCTCTCCGTCATACGTACACGACCATTGTCGCAATGCAGACGGGCTCTGGCTCTAGCTCGAGTTCAGGTTTGGGCTCTGGCTCTGGCTCGGGCTCTGGCTTGAGTAACTCCGCGACCGAGAATATGGGCTCCCAGCCTTTCGGATCCGGGTCTTATAGAATCGGCGGTGGATACTCGAATTCGACAGCGACGTCCAGCTCGATGCGCTTCCAGGCTAGTCCTCAGTCGCTCAAGAGCAGCAGCAGTGTCTCGGCGTCGTCGGCGTCGTCGTCATCAACAGGGTCTGTGGCTTTTACGTCGACGGCACAGATGCCAGTGTTTACAGGCGGGGCGGCAGGGATGTCCATGATGATGGGCATGAAGGGGTTGGGTTTGGGGATGGCGGTTTTGCTGGGGTTGGTTTTGGTGTGATTGATATGTAGTTTTGTTTTGTGGGGAGGGGGGTGCTGTGATTTTGTGATAGTGTAGGTAATATTTTCTTTGATATTATATATTATATTTCTTTTTGTTGGTGTGTTTGTTGGTGGTTGTTTTGTTGTGCGGGAGGCTGTATTATATATACTTAAGCGTAGACTAGTTATCTGATGTTAGAGATACAGTATCATATCCACAGACCTATTTACTATCACTCTGAAGTATCTCTCATGTTTTGTAAATCAACAGTAAGTTATATTTTGGATTCCACTAAGATATAATTCTATAGCAAACCACCGCCTCAAAGCTTAGCCCGATATAGCTGTACCACATCCACCTCCAATCCCTGTCCTACTAACTTCTTCATTCCAGACCAAGCCAGAAGAAAAGAGAATCCTTATCTTGTGTTTCTGATTGGTAGACGCGCATCTATATATATTTCTGGGGTACCCTTCTTCGATCTGAGAACAACAATCTGGTATTCTGTGTGATGTCTTGAGTACCCCATAAACATACTTCCTATGTACCAGAGCGGTAGATCAGATCGCACACCAATCTGAGTCTGACTGACACTGACAGGCAATCCCAATCCCAACTCCCAGCCTAAGTGGGCTGTGGTTGTGGTTGTGGTTGTGGTTGTGGTCAGTCCCGCTCCGACCGCCGGCCGCGTTCCCAATGCGGCCCGGCCAGCCATCGCCATCGGCGCTATTCGGTGCTTATCGCCGCTATTCCCGCCACGCTGCAGCAGATCAGATGGATGGCAGTTGGGAATAGGGGGTTCTGTGGTGCTGTGGTGCATGTTCTGGCAAGCAGTGGGTGCTGATGAGATTTCTCTCGGCACGGTAAAGCCTTGCAGTAACTTTTTTTTTTTTTTTTAACATCCTTCAACATCCTACCTATTATTATTATCTATTTATCTACCTACCTACCAACAAGCCTGCTGTTAAAATTCAACACTCCCACCCACCCAGCAACAACTTACTACTTATCAAACCAACCCACACCCACAATTAATTTCCAAAAAAGAAGAAAAGAAAAAAAAAAATGAACCACCTCCCCCCACCCCTGGAATCCCTCCTCGGCCGACTCCTCCGCTCCCAACGCGCCCACGACCCCAAACTCCTCACACGCCTCAGCCCAACCATCCACTCCCTCCCGCCCACGCTCACCGTGACCTCGCCCATCGGGCCCTCCCCTCCCCGCTGCCGACCGAATACACGCCCCTCGGCGCGAACCGCTTCCCGCCCATCGCCTGGTCCCTCCCCGCCACGGTCGCCCCGGAGCAGGTGCACAGTTATTTGCTGATCGTGGAGGATCCCGACGCGCCGGTCCCGAAGCCCATTGTGCATGGGCTGTTTTATGGCATTCCGGCGGGGAGAGGCGGGGTGCCGGTGGCGGTGGAGGGGGGGGATTTTGAGTTGGATGGAAATGGGGAGGGGGTGGCAGGGAGGTTGTTGAAGGGTGGGTTTCGTGTCGGTGTGAATTGGCATCGGAATGTGTGGAGTGGGCCGAGGCCTGTGTTGGGGCATGGGGTGCATCGGTATTTCTTTCAGGTTGTGGCGTTGGGGGGGGAGATTGCTGGTGCTGGTGGGGATGGGGATGGGGATGGGGTTGCAGGAGGGGGAAAGGCGCTGGGGAAGGAAGAGATCTTGGAGAGGTTGGCGGGTTGTGGGGTTGTTGCTTGGGGGGAGTGGGTGGGGACGTTTGAGAGGAAGTGATGCTTTAGATGGGGTGGGGGGGGGGGGTTATGGTAATGGATGGAGCGGCGGTTTTGGAGGGTGGGAATGGCTATAGAGGGCATACTAATTGTTTTTTATTTTTTTGAAGGATAGATAGTAAGGGTTAGTTAATTTCTATATAGAGCTGGTATTTCTGGAATAGCACACTATATAATCGCATAGATTCATCAAATATGTGCAGTCAATATGTACATGATCTAAAATATCCCATGTAAGCCATCCAAACCATAACTAGATCTGCTCTATCTCTACACCCTCTTCACCACCAACACCACCCCCTGCATCGCCCCCTTAATCTTCTCCTCCCCCTTCTTGACCCCCGCCTCCTGCAACAACCGCTCAATCGCCCGCCGACATCTCCGCACATAATCCTCCTCCGTCCCCACCGTCTCGGGATGCGCCTCCCGCCACCTCGTCACCGGACTAATCGTGCTCACGATACTCTCATACCGATCCATCCCCACCTGAGGCAACTCATCGTGGAAACTCTCCCCGACATCCCACTCCCTGCGCACAAACCCCCGCTCGGGAAACTCCTCGACCGGCTTCTCCAACTGCCACGGCAACACCAACCCCTCATACCTCGACCGCACGAGCACATTGCCAGGAACAAAGTACGGCTTCAGCTCGGTATCCTGCATCTCATCCAGGGTGGTCTGAATCTTCGCTGCATTCGGCATGGACGGATGAAACCGCAGCTCGCCCGTCGTCCACACAATCACACTACCCCCAGGCTTGAGCACCCGCGCCGCGCTGGCCCAGAACTGGTCCATGTCGAACCAGTGCGCCGCGTTCGCCGCCGTGATCAGGTCCACGCTGTGCGCGCCCACCGCGGGCGACAGAGACGCCCCCAGGTCTTCGGCGCTGCAGACCTCGTATCGGATCCCTTCGGAGGTCCCGGTCACCCCACCTTGCGCCCGCGCTGCTTCCACCATCCCCGGGGACGGGTCCAGTCCGATCGCGTGTCGGAAATGTGGCGCGAGAGCCCGCGCCACGTTGCCTGGTCCGCATCCCAGGTCGATTATCGTGTCTAGCTGTCCGCCTGTCGAGGTGTGGTGCTCGAGCACCGCGGCGTAGAGGTTCGCGTGGTAGTCTGGGCGGCCGTGCGCGTAGGCTTGCGCTTGCGCTTGGTTGTAGGCTAGGAAGGTCTGTTCGGCTTTGAATGCCGTGGGAGGGGTGGTTTGGGCCATGGTGGGGGTGGTGGTTGAGAGAGGGTAGAATGGGAGGGAGACAGAGAGGGAGGAAGAGGGCAAGGGAAGGGGGAGGGGGAGATGCCCCGCGGGGTGGCGAGGTATTTATGGGGCCGTCTTGCCGTGTCCGTGTCCGTGTTCCTGTGCACACTGCAATAACTAGAGTCCCCTACCGCCCAACAGACCATCGCCCCCTTCGGGCACCACCCGAAAACTTCAAAATTGTGCATATTTATAAAATTATAATTTTATTATATTTTTTTGTTATTTTTTAATAAAATAATCAAAAATTTAATTAGGCCAATCTGTTTAATAATTATATATAATTAATAAGATAAAATAAATATAAATATTCTAATAATACTGCAAGTTAGAATTCTTAATAATATTCTATAAGAAATTATTAATTTATAATAATTCTGAAGATAGAAATACAGTTTTATATTATTTAATTAAGCTATTAAACTATAAAATACTTACTATAGAAATTAAAGACTTGTAGATATTCTAGTTTAATAATAAGAAAAAATTATATAGTCTTTTAACAGTCTTATTCTTTTATTATATTATATTAATTATAATCTATTAAAACAGCCACCGCGCAGATGTTATAGATAATTAAAATAATATTATTATTATAAATATTACAGATATTATAGATAATTAAAATAATATTATTATTATAAATATTATAAATAATTAAAATAGTATTATTACCTGCGCAGATATAGATATATATAAATTAAAATATAATATAAAAAACAGAGATATTGAAATAATTAAAAAAGATTTTTTAATTTTAAATTAAGATATTTAAGCTATTATTTTATCTCTAAATATCTAAATCTTAAAAAAAGACTTTAACTATAATTTCTAATTTTTTTTATTTTATTTTTTTTTATATATAATTAAGAACTTTTCTTAAGAAGACTTTATTGAACTTTCACTTTCTTATACAAATTTGATACAAAAGTGAGATAAAAATAAGAGAAAGATAAGAGAAATAAAAAATAAGAAGAATAGAGTGGCTAACAGCCAGGTCAGATTAGGTTAATTAGAATTTTTATATCTAACCGCCAGATTATAATCAGATTAAGAAAATTTTTATATCTGACTATAATATAGCTAAAAATTAGATAATTAATTATTTTAATTATTCTTAGTATTAAAATCTATTTACTATATTTTTTTAAGCTCTAGTATAATTAAAATATATTTAAATTAAATAATTATTAATCTAATTATTTTATTATTATCTAAAAATATATAAAAAGAAGCTTTTTAAATTAAAAAAATATAATTAAGAAAGAAATTAGTATTTTTTTTATTATTATTTATTAAAAATAATAAGAAAATCTTAGTTATATTAATAAAATTTAGCTTTTTATAAAATTATTATTCTTATAATAAAAAATATATATAAAAATATATAATTACTGCTCTGTTTTAGTTATATATTTTAATTATATTATAAAATACTAGAAAAACTATATATTAATTATTAATTAAAATATTAAGAATAAATAGATTATTTTTATTTTACTATTTCTTCTAGATTAAACTATTTTTAGATTTATAAATAAAATATAGCTTAAAGAGCTATTAATAAAATTAAAAATTAATAAATAATTAAAAAAATTATAAATAATTAGATTATTAGAATAGAGTAGATTAAATAAATTAAATAAATTAAATAAATTAAATAAATTAAATAAGTAGAATAAATAAATAAAATATATTAGATTTATATTATAATATTATAGCTCTTATAAAAGATTCTGTAAAAATCTTTTATAAATCTTTTTTATAAATATTTATTTTTTATTCTAGTCTATTATATTTTAAGCAGCTCTATTTAAAAAAAGAGATTATTTTATAATTTTAGACTCTAAATATAAATTTCTATTTATTAAATTTATTAAAATAAATAAAATATAGCAGGCATCTCAGCTATATATTAAAATATAATAAATTATATTTATATAAAATTATATTTTAAAATAAAATAAATTATCTTTATAGAGTTTTCTGTTTTTATTTTTTTATATTTATTATTTATAAAATAATTTTAGAATTATAAATTAATTATAATTATTTAATTTATTTTTAGAGAATATTATTAAGTCTTTTTTTTTATTTCTTAAATTTTTATAAATTATAATAATATCTAAACTAAGATAAGCTTCTTAAATCAGATCTTTTCTTTTTTTTTAAATCTTAAGATTATATATATTATAAGAAATTAGAAAATTATTTTATATTTAGTTTTTTAAAAAAAGCTCTCTATTTTTTAGAATTAATAACAGAAGATAATCTTTTCTAAAGATTATATATAAACTAAAAAATTATTATTTTATTTTAATTAAAAAAAATTATTAATAATATAAAACAGCTTTTAAAAAAATATATTATTTTTTAATAAAATTTTTTATATCTATTATATTATATATTTTTATATCTTATAATATCTAAAAATTAAAAATTTAAGAACTAGTTCTATAAGTTATTATCTCTATAAGAATTATAAAAAAAAATTATTATTAATTATATCTAAATAAATAATTAGTCAGATACTGAGTAAAGAGTTGTTATAGATAATTATTTATTTTTTTAAGATAAATCTTTTTTAATTATTATTTTTCTCTAGATTTCTATAGTTTATAATAAATAGAATTTTTAAAATTAAATTTTATATTTTATAATTATTTATTATCTACTGTTCTGAATTATTAAATATATTTAATTTAAATAAATAATTAATCTTGCTGTTTTATCTCTCTATTAAAAATTAAGTTTTTTTAATTAAATATAAATTAAAGAATATTTTATAAAATTATTTAAAAAAATATATATATAGCTGCTATTAAAGTTTTTAAATATTAAATAAATATTAATTATAATAGACTACTGAATCAGCCCTGATCAGAAAATATTTTTTAATTTAATTAAATATTTTTTAATAAAAGATATAAACTATTATAAAATTTTACTAGATTTCTAATTAATATCTAAATCTTATATTAATAAGAATCTAGCTATAATTATTTTATTAGTTTTATATAAATATAATCTTATCTATTAATTATTAGATATAATAATTAATAATATTAATAATAATAATATAATATTTAGTATAATCTCAGCTGAATTTTAAACTTAATTTAGTTAGAATATTTAGCTTTATAATATTCTAGTTAACTCTAATTTTTTAAAAATTATTTAAAGCTAGTATTATATTTTCTGTCTTATTTATATAATTTAATTTATAATTAATATTCTTCTGCAAAAATTTTAGATTAAGATCTTAAATAATATTATTAAATATATATAAAAAAATAATAATAAAAGTCTTAAAGTCTTTTTTAATATTTTAAAAATTTTTAAAAAAATATATTCTAGAAATTATTTATAAAAAATTAATATAAAATTTTTTTTATAAAAAGTTTTTAAAAATCTTTTATTAACTAGTTTATTATATTAATTCTTAATTATAAATTCAGAAGATTATATAATTTATAAATATAAATTTTTAATATTATAAAAAATTCTTATTTATTTAATAACTTAAATCTAGCTTAGTCTATTATCTTTTTTTTAACTATAAAACTTACTGGAACTTAATCTATCTTATAATTTATTAAATACTTAAATTTTATTAAATAATTAAAAGTTTTATTTAGTACTGTAAGTATATTAATATTAATTATTTTTATTTTATTATAATAAAGTAAAAATAAATAGAATATTTTTTTAAATTTTTATATTTTTTTTTTATTTTCTATCTCTCTAAGAATAATAAGCCTATTATTTATAAAATTTATAATATTTATAATAATTTTTTTAATTATCTGGATTATTTAATTAACAGATTAAAAAAAAAATAAATATTTTAAAAAAAGAAGATTCTTAAGAACTTATATAATATATATTAAAAGCTCTGAAAATATTATTATTATATTTATTAAATAAAAGATTATATTTATATAATTATAATTATTCTAAATCTAATATTAAAACTTAAGAAGTTTAAGAAAGATATATAGCTAAATAAAAATATTAACTAATATTATAAATATTAAATTATTTTTAAAAAAATATTCTCTTTTTATTTTAATTAAAATTTAATAATTAATATATTATTAATAGTCTCTAGATTATTATTAGATTTAAATAAGATTTTTTATAATATTTCTAAATATCAGAGATCCTTATCTGTAGTTAAGATATATAAAAAACTTAAGATATATCTAGATATTAAAAATATATAGCTTCTTAAAATATTTTTAATTAAATTAATATAATTTCAAATATTATAAAATATATTAATATTCTTATTTATTAAAAATTTTATTATAATTAATTTTTTATTCTCTATTAGATAGCTAGAGATTTTCTTTTAATTATAATTAATAATATTAATATTAAATATCTTTTTAATAATTCTTAAGATATCTGCTACTATCGCTGAAGCTGTCTTAATCTTAATATAATTAAAATAATTATACTTTAAATATATACTGATTATTTTATTATAAATAAGAAATATTAGAATATATTTAATAATCTTAATTTAGATTTAATTATTTTTATACTTAAAAAATAAAAAAAGAATAAAATAATTATTATTTTTTATATTAGTAAGAATAAAAATATAAATAATTTTAAAAATAATCTAGAAAATAAATTATTATTAGAATTAAAAAAATTAATCTTATTTAAGTCTTTAATTATTATATATATTTAAATAGAGATAGAGATTTAATTTTTATAATTTTTATATTATTATAATTATTATCCTGAATAATATAAAAAATAAATATTTTATATTTTTTTTTATTTTTTTTATACTAGATTCTATAAAAGTTTTTTTTAAAATATAATATATTTCTTAAAATAATTAATTAAGCAGATTAAGTAGTAGACTATATCTAAAAAATATTATTATATCTATATTATAATTAAATATATATTATATTTTATATATTATCTATATAAGAAAAATATATATATTATAAATTAATCTATAGTTATTAATTTATTTATTATATCTAATCTTTCTAACTGGCAGGTATAAATAATTATAATAATAATTATATTTTAATCTAATCTTAACTATATAATTAAAAATTTTTTATATCTTAATCTAACTGTCAGATTATAGCCAGATTAAGATTAAGATATAATAATCAGGTTAAGCCACTCTAGACTATTTTTTTAAATTTAAAATATAAATCTTTTCTATTTAAATAAGTAGAGTAAAAAATAACTATTTTATAGTTTTAAATAATTAAGATAGTATTTTCTATTCTTATTAATCTACTTCTATTTATAATAGAAGTATAATTAATAAAAAAATTTAAGAAATTACAGATATAATTATCTGAAGTAGTATTAAAAGTCTATTAAGATAAATAAAATATTAATAATTATTTTAAATAGATAGTTTATTAATTTATTACTAAGAAGATCTTTTCTGTCTTAACAGTTATTTTATTATTCTTATTAAATAAAAACAGTATTTAATAAGTCTGGCAGTATTATTTAAAAAAATATCTTAGTTTAAAACTATTTCTAGAGTGGCTTAATCTGATTATTATATCTTAATCTTAACCTGGCCATAATCTGACAGTTAGATTAAGATATAAAAATTTTTTAACTATATAATTAAGATTAGATTAAGATATAATTATTACTATAACTATTTATATCTGCTAATCAGAAAGATTAGATATAGCAGATAGATTAATAACCGCAGATTAATTTATAATATATATATACTTCTTATATAGATAATATATAAAGTATAATATATATAATATATTTAATTACAGTATGGATATAATAATATTCTTATTTCTTTAGATATAGTCTACTGCTTGATCTGCTTAACCGGTTGTCTCAGGCTTTCAAGAGATATATTATACTCTAAAAAAGGCTTTTACAGAATCTAGTATAGAAGAAATAAGAAAAGATATAGAATATTTATTCTTTATACTGTCCGGAACAGTAATTATAATAATATAGAAATTATAAAAACTGGATCTCTATCTCTATCTAAATATATATAATAATTAAAGACTCAGATAAGACTAGTTCTTCTAATTCTAAATTCTAATAATAATCTATTCTCTGGATTATCTTTAAGATTATCTATATTTTTATTCTTACTAATATAGAAAATAGTAATTATCTTATTCTTCTCTTATTTTTTAGATATAAAAATAATTAAATCTAAATTAAGATTATTAAGTATTTTCTAATATTTCTTACTTATAGTAAAGTAATTAATATATATTTAAAATATAACTATTTTAATTATATTAGAATTAAGACAATTTCAGTAATAATAACAGATATCTTAAGAACTATTAAAAAAATATTTAATACTAATATTATTAATTATAATTAAGAGAAAATCTCTAGCTATCTAATAAAAAATAGAAAACTAATTATAGCAAGACTTTTAATAAATAAGAATATTAGTATATTTTATAATATCTGGAATTATATTAGTTTAATTAAAAATATCTAGAGTGGCTTAATCTGACTATTATATCTTAATCTTAATCTGGCTATAATCTGATAATTAAATTAAGATATAAAAAATTTTTAACTATATAATTAAGATTAGATTAAGATATAATTATTATTATAACTATTTATATCTACTAATTAGAAAGATTAGATATAGCAGATAGATTAATAATTATAGATTAATTTATAATATATATATTCTTCTTATATAGATAATATATAAAATATAATATATATTTAATTATAATATAAATATAATAATATTCTTTAAATATAGTCTACTGCTTAATCTATTTAATTAGTTATTTTAAGAAATATATTATATTCTAAAAAAGACTTTTATAAAATCTAGTATAAAAAAATAAAAAAAGATATAAAATATTTATTTTTTATATTATTTAAAATAATAATTATAATAATATAAAAATTATAAAGATCAGGTCTTTATTTTTATCTAAGTATATATAATAATTAAAGATTTAGATAAGACTAGTTTTTTTAATTCTAATAATAATCTATTTTCTAGATTATTTTTAAGATTATCTATATTTTTATTTTTATTAATATAGAAGATAATAATTATCTTATTTTTTTTTTATTTCTTAAATATAAAAATAATTAAATCTGAATTAAGATTATTAAATATATTCTGATATTTTTTACTTATAGTAAAATAATTAATATATATTTAAAGTATAACTGCTTTAATTATATCAGAATTAAGATAGCTTTAATAATAATAATAAATATCTTAAGAATTATTAAAAAAATATTTAATACTAATATTATTAATTATAATTAAAAAAAATCTCTAATTATTTAATAAAAAATAAAAAATTAATTATAGCAGGATTTTTAATAAGCAAGAATATTAATATATTTTATAATATCTAAAATTATATTAATTTAATTAAAAATATCTTAAGAAGCTATATATTTTTAATATCTAGATATATCTTAAGTTTTTTATATATCTTAATTATAAATAAGAATCTCTGATATTTAGAAATATTATAAAAGATTTTATTTAGATTTAATAATAATCCGGAGATTATTAATAATATATTAATTATTAAATTTTAACTAGAATAAAAAAAGAATATTTTTTTAAAAATAGTTTAGTATTTATAATACTAGTTAATATTTTTATTTAATTATATATCTTTCTTAAACTTCTTGAGTTTTAATATTAGATTTAGAATAATTATAATTATATAGATATAATCTTCTGTTTAATAAATATAATAATAATATTTTTAAAGTTTTTAATATATATTATATAAGCTCTTAAGAATCTTTTTTTTTTAGAATATCTATTTTTTTTTAGTCTGTTAATTAAATAATCTAGATAATTAAAAAAATTATTATAAATATTATAAATTTTATAAATAGTAGACTTACTATTCTTAGAAAGATAGAAAATAAAAAAAAAAAAAAATATAAAAGCTTAAAAAGATATTTTATTTATTTTTATTTTATTATAATAGAATAAAGATAATTAATATTATTATATTTATAATATTAAATAAAATTTCTAATTATTTAACAGAGTTTAAGTGCCTGATAAATTATAAGATAGATTAAGTTTTAATAAATTTTATAATTAAAAAAAAGATAATAGATTAAGCTAGATTTAAGTTATTAAATAAATAAGAATTTTTTATAATATTAAAAGCTTATATTTATAAATTATATAATCTTCTAAATTTATAATTAAGAATTAATATAATAAACTAGCTGATAGAAGATTTTTAAAAATTTTTTATAAAAAAAAATTTTATATTAATCTTTTATAAACAGCTTCTAGAATATATTTTCTTAAAAATTCTTAAAATATTAAAAAAATTTTAAGATTTTTATTATTATTTTTTTATATATATTTAATAATATTATTTAAGATCTTAATCTGAAGTTTCTGTAAAAAAATATTAATTATAAATTAAATTATATAAGTAAGACAGAGAATATAATACTGGCTTTAAATAATCTTTAAAAGATTAGAATTAATTAAAATATTATAAAATTAAATATTCTAATTAAATTAAGTTTAAAGTTCAGCTGAGATTATATTAAATATTATATTATTATTATTAGTATTATTAATTATTATATTTAATAATTAATAAACAAGATTATATTTATACAAGACTGATAGAATAATTATAATTAGATTTTTATTAATATAAGATTTAAATATTAATCAGAAATCTAGCAAAATTTTATAATAATTTATATTTTTTATTAAAAAATATCTAGTTAAATTAAGAAATATTTTCTGATTAGAGCTAATCTAATAGTTTATTATAATTAATATTTATCTAATATTTAGAAACTTTAATAATAGCTATATATATATCTTTTTAAATAGTTCTATAAAATATTCTTTAATTTATATTTAATTAGAAGAACTTGATTTTTGGTAAAAAAATAAAATAATAAAATTAATTATCTATTTAAATTAAATATACTTAATAATTTAAAATAATAAATAATAAATAATTATAAAATATAGGACTTAATTCTAAAAATTCTATTTATTATAAATTATAGAAATCTAGAGAAAGATAATAATTAAAAAAAATTTATTTTAAAAAAATAAATAAATATTTATAATAATTCTTTACTTAGTATCTGACTAATTATTTACTTAGATATAATTAATAATAATTTTTTTTTATAATTTTTATAGAGATAATAATTTATAGAACTAATTTCTGAGTTTTTAATTTCTAAATATTATAAAATATAAAAATATATAATATAATAGATATAAAAAGTTCTATTAAAAAATAATATATTTTTCTAAAAATTATCTTATATTATTAATAACTTTTTCTAATTAAAATAAAATAGTAATTTTTTAGTTTATATATAGTTTTTAGAAAAAATTATTTTCTATTATTAATTTTAAAAAATAAAGAATTTTTTTTAAAAAGCTGAATATAGAATAATCTTCTGATTTTTTATAATATATATAATCTTAAGATTTAGAGAAGAAGAAAAGATCTGATTTAAAAAGCTTATCTTAGTTTAGATATTATTATAATTTATAAAGATCTGAGAAATAGAAGAAGAAAATTTAATAATATTTTTTAAAAATAAATTAAATAATTATAATTAATTTATAATTCTAAAGCTATTTTATAAATAATAGATATAAAAAATAAAAATAAAAACTCTATAAAAATAGTTTATTTTATTTTAAGATATAATTTTATATAAATATAATTTATTATATTTTAATATACAGCTGAGGCGCCTGCTATATTTTATTTATTTTAATAGATTTAATAAATAAAAATTTATATTTAAAATCTAAAATTATAAAATAGTCTTTTCTCTTAAACAGAGCTGCTTAAAATATAATAAACTAAAATAAAAAATAAATATTTATAAACAAAATTTATAAAAGATTTTTACAGAATCTTTTATAAGAATTGTAGTATTATAATATAGATTTAGTATATTTTATTTATTTATTCTATTTATTTAATTTATTTAATTTATTTAATCTATTTAATCTATTTAATCTATTTTATTTTAATAATCTAATTATTTATAATCTTCTTAATTATTTATTAGTTTCTAATTTTATTAATAGCTCTTTAAGCTATATTTTATTTATAAATCTAAAAATAATCTAATCCAGAAAAAATAATAAAATAGAAATAATATATTTATTTCTAGTATTTTAATTAATAATTAATATATAATTTTTCTAGTATTTTATAATATAATTAAGATATATAACTAAAACAGAGTAGTAATTATATATTTTTATATATATTTTTTATTATAAGAATAATAATTTTATAAAAAGCTAAATTTTATTAATATAACTAGAATTTTCTTATTATTTCTAATAAATAATAATAAAAAAATACTAATTTTTTTTTTAATTATATTTTTTTAATCTAAAAAGCTTCTTTTTATATATTTTTAAATAATAATAAAGATAGCTAGATTAATAATTATTTAATCTGAGTATATTTTAATTATATTAGAGCTTAAAAAAATATAACAGATAGATCTTAATACTAAAAATAATTAAGATAATTAATTACCTGATTTTTAGCTATATTATAATCAGATATAAAAATTTTCTTAATCTAATTATAATCTGGCAGTTAGATATAAAAATTTCAATTAATCTGATCTGACCTGGCTGTTAGCCACTCTAAAAATATCTTAAAAAATTATATATTTTTAATATCTAGATATATCTTAAGTTCTTTATATATTTTAACTGCGGATAAGAGTCTTTGATATTTAAAGATATTATAAAAGATCTTATCTAGATCTAATAATAATCCGGAGACCGTCGACAGTATATTAATTATTAAATTTTAATTAGAATAAAAAAAGAATATCTTTTTAAAGATAGTTTAATATTTATAATATTAGTTAATATTTTTATTTAGCTATATATTTTTTTTAAACTTCTTAAGCTTTAATATTAGATTTAGAATAATTATAATTATATAAATATAGTCTTCTATCTAATAAATATAATAATAATACTTTCAAAGCTTCTAATATATATTATATAAGCTTTTAAAAATCTTCTTCTTTCAGAGTACCTGCTTTTTTTCTAGTCTATTAATTAAATAATTTAAATAATTAAAGAGATTATTATAGATATTATAGATCTTATAAATAATAAGTCTATTATTCTTAAAAAAACAGAAAATAAAAAAAAAAGAGATATAAAAGCTTAAGAAGATATTTTATTTATTTTTATTTTATTATAATAAAATAAAGATAATTAATATTATTATACTTATAGTGCTGAATAAAACTTTTAATTATTTAATAAAATTTAAGTATTTAATAAATTATAAAATAGATTAAGTTCCAGCAGGTTTTATAATTAAAAAAAAGATAATAGACTAAGCTAGATTTAAATTATTAAATAAATAAGAATTTCTTATAGTATTAAGAATTTATATTTATAAATTATATAATTTTTTAAATTTATAATTAAAAATTAATATAATAAACTAGCTGATAAAAGACTTTTAGAAGCTTTTTATAAAAAAAGATTCTGTATTAATTTTTTATAGATAGCTTTTAAAATATATCTTTTTAAAAATTCTTAAAATATTAAAAAAGATTTTAAGATTTTTATTATTATTTTTTTATATATATTTAATAGTATTATTTAAAATCTTAATTCAAAGTTTCCGCAGAAGAGTATTAATTATAAGCTAAATTATATAAATAAAATAAAGAATATAATACTAGCTTTAAATAATTTTTAAAAAATCAGAGTTAACTAGAGTATTATAAAACTAAGTACTCTAATTAAATTAAGTTTAAAGTTTAGTTAAGATTATATTAAATATTATATTATTATTACTAGTATTATTAGTTATTATATTTAATAATTAATAAATAAAATTATATTTATATAAGACTGATAGAATAATTACAGCTAGATTCTTATTAATATAAGATTTAGATATTAGTTAGAAATCTAGTAAAATCTTATAATAATTTATATTTTTTATTAAAAAATATCTAATTAAATTAAAAAATATTTTTTAATCAGAGCTGGTCCAGCAGTCTATTATAATTAATATTTATTTAATATCTAGAAATTTTAATAATAGCTGTATATATATCTCTTTAGATAGTTTTATAAAATATTTTTTAATTTATATTTAATTAAAAAAACTTAATTTTTAATAGAAAAATAAAGCAGTAAGATTAATTATTTATTTAAATTAGATATATTTAATAATTTAAAATAATAGATAATAGATAATTATAAAGTATAGAACTTAATTCTAAAAATTTTATTTATTATAAATTATAAAAATCTAGAGAAAGATAATAATTAGAAAAGATTTATTTTAAAAAAATAAATAAATATTTATAATAGTTCTTTACTTAATATCTGATTAATTATTTACTTAGATATAATTAATAATAATTTCTTCTTATAATTCTTATAAAAATAATAGCTTATAAAACTAGTTTTTAAGTTTTTAATTTCTGGATATTATAAGATATAAAGATATATAATATAATAAATATAAGAGATTTTATTAAGAAATAATATATCTTTTTAAAAATTATTTTATATTATTAATAATTTTTTCTGACTAAAGTAAAATAGCGGTTTTTAAGCTTATATATAATCTTTAGAAAAGATTATCTTTTATTATTAATTCTAAAAAATAGAGAGCTTTTCTTAAAAAACTAAATATAAAATAATCTTCTGATTCTTTGCAATATATATAATCTTAAGATTTAAAAAAGAAAAAAAAATCTAATTTAAGAAGCTTATCTTAGTTTAAGTATTATTATAATTTATAAAGATCTAAGAAATAAAAGAAGAAGACTTAATAATATTCTCTAAAAATAAATCAGATAATTATAATTAACTTATAATTCTAAAGCTATTTTATAAATAATAAATATAAAAAAATAAAAGCAGAAAACTCTGTTTAATAAATATTAGATTAAAATAAAAGCTTAATATAATAACAGAACAGGATTTAATCTCTAATTATAGATCTAATAATAGATCTAGCAAGCAAAAATTTATATTTAGAGTCTAGAATTATAAAATAGTTTCTTCTCTTAAATAAAACTGCTTAAAATATAATAGACTAGAGTAGAAAATAGATATTTATAAAAAAAATTTATAAAAGACTTTTACAGAATCTTCTATAAGAGCTATAATATTATAGTACAGATCTAGTATATTTTATCTAGATATTTTATTTATCTATTCTATTTATTTAATCTGTTTGATTTATTTAATTTATTTAATTTATTTAATCTGCTTTATTTTAATAATCTGACTATCTATAATCTTCTTAACTATCTATTTATTTCTAATTTTATTAATAGCTCTTTGAGCTATATCTTATTTATAAATCTAAGAATAATCTGATTTAAAAAAAATAATAAAATAAAAATAATATATTTATTTTCAGTATTTTAATTAATAATTAATATATAGTTTTTCTAGTATTCTATAATATAATTAAAATATATAGCTAAAATAAAGTAGTAATTATATATTTTTATATATATTTTTTACTATAAGAATAATAATTTTATAAAAAGCTGAATTTTATTAATATAACTAGAATTTTCTTATTATTTTTAATAAATAGTAATAAAAAAGATATTAATTTTTTTTTTAATTATATTTTTTTAATCTGAAAAACTTTTTTTATATATTTTTAGATAATAGTAAAGATAGCTAGATTAATAATTATTTAATCTAGATATATCTTAATTATACTAGAGCTTAAAAAGATATAATAAATAAATCTTAATATTAAAAATAATTAAAATAATTAACCGCCTGATTTTTAGCTATATTATAGTCAGATATAAAAATTTTCTTAATCTGATTATAATCTAGCGGTTAGATATAAAAATTCTAATTAACCTGATCTGATCTGGCTGTTAGCCACTCTAACTATTTCTGAAAATATTTCTAAAATAATTTAAGATTTTAATCTTAGATTTTTATTCAGAATCTCTTAGTTTCTTATTAATATAAAAATAATTATTAAAATTATAAAATCTATTATTCTTGCCTGATTTATATAAATAAAGCCGATTCTTAAATCTTTATTTCTTTATTAATATTTTACTGTTTTGAAAAGTTTATTTTAACTTAGTTATTAAAATAATTATTAAAATAGTTAATTTAGAATTATCTAAAAGATTTTAAAAAAAGATATAATTAATTCTATTACTATTATTATTAACTGGCTTGATAGATTATCTAATTTAGAAATTTAAACAAATTTAATTATATACTTTTTATATTATCTTAAGAAACTTAGATAGTTCTTTCTAATTATTCTTATTATTAATTAATTTTAATTATTAAATTAGTATAAAATTATCTATTATTTTCTGAACTAATTTAAGAAAATTATAAATTATCTAAATAGAACTAGTAATCTTACTTAATTTTAGCTTTATTATTTTTAAATAAATAAGTTTTTATTAAATTATATAATTCTTAATAAAATTCTTTGTTTCTGAGAATTACAGTTTATAATATTTATTAATAATTTTTCTTATATAGAACTAATTAATAAGAATAATTCTTTTTTTTAGAACTTATAAAATTTAATAGAATCTTTTTAAATTAAATATAGTATACTGATTTTACTTATTTAATATAAAATTTATTAATAAACTTAAAAAGACTAGTTCAGAGATAATTTTCTTTTATTTCTTAAATTAATAATTAAATTAATTTATAATTTTCTGATATAAAAGACAGTCTAATTTATTAAGATCTATTATTAAAATAATATAATAATTAAAGTCTGAAATAGATATAGCAACTAATTTAATAAAATAATTAGATTTCTTAGATAAATCTAGATTTATATATTCTCAGATACTTTTATTAATAATAAATAATTAAATTTAATTAATTCAAAGAAACTAATCAGATTAATTATTAAGAATAATAAAAACTTTCTTAAATTATTAATTTTAAAATATAATAAAAAAATAATTAAAAAAAATTAAGAATTTAGATAAATCTTATTTTTTATTTAAAAGTTCTATAATTTTCTATATAAATTTTAAGTTAGAGATAAAGTAAAAATAAAAAGAATAAAAGAATATAAAAAGTCTTAGAGATATTAATAAAGAATTAATATAAGAGTATAATCAGGCTTATAACTAAAAAATTTTTTTAAAAAGACTTTATTAAACTTTTACTTTCTTATATAAATTTAATATAAAAATAAAATAAAAATAAGAGAAAGATAAGAGAAATAAAAAATAAAAAAAATCAGAGATTAAATAATTAAATAAGAATTTTTTTTTAATCTCTTAAAAAGACTTTACTAAACTCTTACTTTCTTATATAAATTAGATATAAAAATAAGATAAAAATAAGATAGAGATAAAAAAAAAATAAGAGAAAGATAAAAAAAATAATAAAAAAAATTAAAAATCAGAAAGAGACTAAAAGCTGATTTAACTTAATTAAAACTTATTAAAAAATTAATTAAAAATTAAAAGATTTTTTTATTTATATTTATAGCTAATTAGCTATTAAAAGTATATAAAAATATATAAAATTATATAAAAATTATATAAAAATTATATAAATAAAACAGGGCCGAGAATAATAGAATTAGTAATTAAATAAAGACTAGAATAATTAATAAAAATAAGATCTTTTATTTTATTATAGAATAGATAGAACTCAGAATTATCAGTCTGTCAACTGATAATCTAAGACAGCTAACTGGCCTGAGGCTGCAAACTGATGAGCCTTAGGCAGCAAACTGGCGAGTCTGCCTATATTATTGACAATAATATTTTAATTTTTATATAGTCTCTTTTTAATAATCTTTTTTATTTAATATTACTCTGCGAGTCTCTATATAATATATATCTTTATAATATTATATATATAATTTAACAAGAATTTAAAGATATTATATAAAATAATATATTACTGCTCTATATATTTTTTCTTTATTTAATAAAATATTTTTATATTATAATATAATAAAGTACTATTATATTTTTTTTATTCAATTTAGTAAGTAAACCACCGCTCTGCCTGGATAGAGAATCTTAATAAATTATTCTATAATATATAAATTACAGAATTAATATTAGTTAATATAATAAATATAAATAATTCAGAGATAGAAAATAGTTAAAATAATAAAAAGCTATCTAAATAACTTAAGTTACTTAATTTAATATAATTAAGTATTTTTTTATTATATAAAGATTATATTCTGAAGTCTTGTTAGTCTATTTTAATATTAATTAAATTTATTACTTACTTACAGACTGTCTTATATAATAATAAGAAATTATACTTATTAATATTAATCTATATTTTTTATATTATATTATATAATTATCTACTATATATCTATTTAAAGAGACTAAAGATCTTAATATTAAGCAGCTGCAGAAGATATAATATATATAAAAATAAATAAAAAAAAATAATATAATTATTTTAATATATAAAATAAATTTAAATATTATATAAGTCTTATAATTATTAAAAATTAAGAAATAAGATAATTAATTAATCTGCTGGCTGAATTAAATTATATAAGATATAAAAATCTATAATATAAAGATTCTTATTAATTATTTTATAATATATTTTAAATTATTATATCTCTTATTCTTGTGATAGAATAACCCAGCTATTGGGATAAAGGTCATCAGGATGATATACTAGTGGTTATGAGAGTTGTGAGGTCATCAATAGTGGTTCTACATCTCTCCGGTATCTATAAGATACTGATTTCTTTATAAGAAGCTACTGATTCTTCAAGAATCAGTCTATCTCATGAATATAAACTATCTTTGTTATTATTAAATAAATATACAGTGTTTTATAATTAATTTCTTATCTAGTCAACAGGCTTTCTATTCTAATAAATAGATTTTATTATATTCTGATTCTTCTCTTTTCGACTATCTAAGAAAGATATTATCTATTAAAAATAGTAAAGAAATAGAAGCACTCAGCGATTAAATTAATCCAGAATTTTTATTAAATATTATTTTTATTATTGAAGAGATTTAACAGCTAGAAGATTATGTTTATTAATTAGAATAAGCTATTAACTTACGGCGAAGAATAGCTTATTTTTAAAGAAATAGCTTTCTAAATAAAATCTTCTTAAGATACTATTAATTCTTCCCCGAGTCAGAAAAAAATAAAAAAAAAATTAAGTTTAAAAATATCTCTTACTTTGCTCTGAACTTCAATCTTTAAAAATATTAAAAATAAATTATTAATTTAAAATATATATTCAGAGATATATCTAAAAAATATTTATTAAAAAAATATAAGATTCTCGCTGCTATTAGTTATATAAATCTAATATATAGACAGAGATAATATTATTTTATAAATAATAAGAGTCCGGAAGAGAGATAATTTCTCAAGAAATTATAGTCTTAATTCAAAGATTAGACTTTTATATTAATTTAGAATATTATTATTCTTTAATTAAATACTATAGTCTAATTTAAATAGACTTATTAATAATACAGCCAGAATCCGCAAGAGTTCTATACTTATCTTAATATCTTAAAGTAATATTTTTCTTATTAAGCAAAAAAGAAAAAAGTCTTATTTTATTTTACTAAGCTACTATCAGATTTAAATTATTATATTTAAGAGTATATTTTCTATTTATCAGAGAAGTAGGATAAAATAGTAGCTATTATTACTTACTATTATAAACTATAGAAATATAGAGAAAAACACAAGCAAAATAATAATTAATTCAGTAATTATAAGCTATGCAAGCGCTTTTAAGAAATTACTAATAAAATTATTAAAGAAGATATCCTGAATCGCAGAAAAAACCTTATTAAAAAGAATAACAATTAATTATAATACTTTATATATAAAAATATTTAATATCTTGCGAACTGATATTTTATTAAAGACAAAAAAATTTAATTTACTAGAATTTATTAATTTTTATTAAATTCAGAGAGAAAAGTAGAAAAATTAAGATAAATTTTATAATTTTAATTTCTTTATCTATAATAGAAATTATATATTATTTTTATATTTCTATCTATATCTAAAATAGTCTTGAAATCTTTGCGGATCTGAATAGCTGCACTGAAGTAGATATTATTAGTTATTAATTTATTAAAATCTATAATCTTTAATATATTCGGATTACTGCGCCAAAGATTAAAGCTATTAATTAAATTATTATTTCTATCTATAGTATATAAAAAGTCCCTATTATTACTATTAATTCACAAGAAGATATCTGTACTTTTGAATAATATTATATAAAAATTAATTAAGATCCCCGACTGAAAAATAGTTCTGTACTACTTTTAATAACTATACTTTATAATCTATATATTATCTTATCAATATAAAATTATTAATAATAATTTAATATACTGTCTATTTTACTGCTTTCTATTACTTAATTTATTAAAGTAACTTGAAACTTAGTAAGAGTATATATTATTATTAAGCTTCTTAAAGATATCTGGCTATCAGAAGAAGAATCTTGTGATTTATTATTAAATTTTAAGATAATTCTTATTAAACTTAAACAGTTCTAAGATATATTCTCTATAAATTTCTCTTAACAGCTATCTTCTTATAACCCTGCGGATTATACTATTAATATTAAATCTAATAAAATACTCTCTTATAGTCTAATATATCTCTTATCCAAAGCTAAACTTAAGATTCTATAAGAATATATTAAAGAGAATCTGAAACTAGATTAAATTTAATCTTTAAAGAGCCCTGCTGGAGTCTCTATTCTTTTTATATTTAAGAAAGATAGTAGCTTATATCTTTGTATAGATTATAAAAATCTTAATAAGATTTCTATTAAAAATTACTATTTTTTATCTCTTATTTTAGAGATTCTTGATAGAATTTTGAGAAGTATTTACTTTTTAAAGATTAATATCAAGAATATATACTATTAAATCTATATTAAGAAAAATAATAAATAAAAGACAGTGTTTTGTATTTAATATAGTTATTTTAAATATATAATTATATTATTTAAATTAACTAATACTTTAGTAACTTTCTAAAACTATATATATACTATACTTCGAGGACTTCTTGATAATTTTTATATAATATATCTGAATAATATTCTTATCTTTTTATTAAATAAGAAATCTTATATAAAGTATATTTATTAAATTTTAAAGAGACTTCAAGAAGCTCAGCTCTATATAAAATTATTAAAATATTTATTTTATTAATCTCAAGTTAAATTTCTAAAATATATTATTAACTCTGACAAAGTATTTATAGATTCTTGATAGATAAATAATATTATTTTATAATTAATTTCTGAAAGTTATTATAATATTTAGATTTTTCTTAGATTCTGTAACTTTTATTAATAATTTATTTAAAACTATTCTTATATTATCTTGTCTTTTACTTCTTTGCTTTATAAAATAATTAATAAATAAAAGTTAGAGAAGATTTATCTAATCTTAATTAAATAAACTACTTTTCACTATCTTATTACTGTCTTTTAATAAATATTTTTATTAATATATTTTAATTTTATAAAACCCCGCTGTTTAGAAACTGATATATTAAAAGAAGAAATAAGTAATATTCTATCTTAATTTAATATTAAGAATATATTCTATTTAATTATATTCTGATTCTGTAAATTCTTTAATATTAAGCTAAATTATAATACTTCAGATCAAGAGTTATTTACTATTATTTATTCTTTTAAATAATAGTAATAATATTTAGAAGATACTTCTTAAATAATCAAGATTCTATCAAACTATTTAAACTTATAATCTTTTATATATTAAATCTGGATTAATAGAAGACAAGCTTAATAGTTTATAAATCTAATTCTTTATAATTTTATTATTAAATATAGAACAGAAAAATTAAATTTAGTAGATAGATTCTTTAGAATATCTTCTGAATCTTAAGTAAAATCTGCTTTTTAAGAGAAATTATTAATCTTAATTTAAGCGCGATTTATGGGTGTATTATTTCTAATAATAAGAGATTTTATTAAAGAAAAAATCTAGTTTAAATCTTGAGATATATAGAATTATTCTGAATTTGATATCTGTATTATATTAAGCTTAAAAAATCTTAATAGTTAAGCTAATATAGAGACAGCTGACTAGACTGCTTAAGAGAATTTATTTTAAGAGAGATTTATTTCTTAATCTACAGTATTATAAATATATACCGCGGAAGTTTTATACTTAGATATATATAATTCTAAACTTTAAGAGATAATCTTATATTTGCAGAATAATAATTCAGAGATATAATAATAAAAGATTATTATTTAATAAAAATAATTGAATTAAAAATATTAGATTATTAAAATAATTAATTATATTTATTTTAAAGATTAATACTATATTCTCTTTTCTGAGATACTATATTAGATATTTATTAAGCTATATTATAATAATTTATTAGCAGAATACTTTGGAAAGATCTGAATAGAAGTACTGCTATACAGAAAGTTTTACTGAAATAAATTATAATATAATATAGCCGAATATATTCAAACTTATTTAATATATTAAGAAATCACTGCTTTAAAGTATTGACTATATAGCAGTCTTAAATTATTACTAATTTTATTATATTTTTTTATTAAATTGGCAATAAATTTTATTACAGGACTGCCCTCTATTATTTAATATAAAAAAATTATTAATACTATTCTAGTTATTATTAATTAATTCTTAAAATACTGTTTTTTTTTTGTTGTTCTATTTATAATAACTGCTCTAAATCTTGCTAAACTATTTTATAAATAGATTAAATTAATTTTTAAATCCTTAAATAGAATTATATCTGATTAAGGATTAATCTTTATTAGTAAATTCTGATTAAATTTAGTCTATAATAGTTATATAATCTTGAAGCTTTTAATTATATTCTACTCTTAAATTAATAATTAAATAAAATAAATAAATTAAACACTTGAATATTATCTCCGATACTACTCTAGTTAATATAATATTAACTAGCTATTAATTCTTTTAAGTACTTAATTCACCTGTAATAACACAGATAATATAATTACAGATTAATTATCTTATAATATTTTTTATAACTTTTCGCCGGACTTTTATATTAGAATTAAAACTAATTCTCAGCAGCGAGAAGTCCCAGTGATATAGAATAGAATTAAGAAACTTAGAGAAATAAAAGAACAGCTATAAAAGATATAGTAAATAGCTATAAAAAAATAAAAGAAATATTATAATAAGCACAGAAAGCTATTTTACTTTAAAAAAAAAAATCTAGTTAAGTTATTGACTTAGAACTTATAACTCAAAGAATCAAGAAAACTGGCTTCGAAGTTTATAGAACTCTTTCGGATTCTTAAATATATTAGATCTCAGATATATTAATTATATTTATCTAAGAAATATAGATAAATCTATAATATATTCTATATTTTTTTATTAAAACTGTAAAATACTGAAAGAGATTATAAAAAATTACTTCTGATACCTGAGCTAGATAATAAAGAAGAGAATAACAGCAATATAATATAAATAAAAATAATAAAAATCACACAAAATAATAAAGAAATATAAAGAGAATAATTATAAATCACTAAAAAAATAATAATCACAAAGTAGAAGAGAAGAAGAAAGAGAAGTAATATAAAAAATTTTTTTATTTATATTTCTTTACAGGGGATTTATTTATATAAATATAATATAAGAGATTTTTTTGTTTATATTTCTTCGCAGGGGATCCATCTATATAAATATAATTAAATATTTATAAAGCTATATAGAAACAGTATATAATTCTGTTTATATTATATATTCTGCAAGTTTTCTATCTTTTGCTATCAGATTCTTACTATTTCAAATCAAAAATATATAAGACTATTCTCAATATCTGAGTTAGATAGCTCGTCCCAGCGAAGAAAAGTACTATTTATAATAAAATAATCCAGCTATTAGGATAAAGATTATCAGGATAATATACTAGTAATTATAAGAGTTATAAGATTATTAATAGTGATTCTATATCTCTCTGATATCTATAAGATATCGATCCCTCTGTAAGAAGCTACTAATTCTTTAAGAATCAGTCTATCTTATGAATATAGACTATCTTTGTTATTGTCAAACAAATACACAGTATTTCATGATTAATTCCTTATCTAGTTGACAGGCTTTCTACCCTGACAAGTAGATCCTATCACAATTCTATATATTAATCAAGATCTTAGAATTATTATATTATTATAATTATATAATATTTAACTGCTTGTTTTTAAAGATTATATATAATAATAATATATAATTAAAGAACCCGCAGTATTTAATATTAAAGATCTATTTTTAATTATATATAATAATTATATAATCTTTGTAACTATAAAGTAAGAATCTAGATAATATAATTTTCTGATTTTTAATTAAAATATTAAATATATAATTTTTCTTATTAAAATTTTATATATTTTTTAAATAAATATAATATTTAATAATAATTATTTTTAATATTTAAAAAAATATAAAAATAATATCAGAGATTAACTATTATATATATTTAAAATCTAAATATATAATCTATATTTTATAAAACTTAGAATAATATTATAAAAATTAATATAGCTAGTTCTTTTTTATTATTTTATAAATAATATCTGTGTGATTATATTTCTATTTATATAGAATATTAGCTATATCTTTTAATATCTTAATAATAAAAGAGAAGTCTAATTTAATTTATTAAATAATATAATTATATATTAAATCTTCTTCGGCGCTATTAAATTTCTATAATATAATTATAATCTTAGATACTTTGTGTGTCTAGCAACTCTATAAATAATAAATTAATATTAAATAAATAATATTAAATTATTTTATTATTTACTAAATTAATATAGAGTTGCTACTTCTATAAAATTTTATAATTTTTAAAAGTCAAGTTTTATAAGATATCACAGTAATAAAAATATTAATTTTATTAAATAATTCAGAGTATTTTTACTCTAATTATTATATCTCAGTCTAATTAAGATAAGTTAAAAAAAATTTAATAAGATACTTAAATTATTATATTTAAATATATAAAAAATCTTGACAAGTCAAGCAGAATTAGATATTATAGATTAGATAGATATTAAAAATAAAAAAAATAGTAATAAGATATATAATAGTCTTTTATTAAATTTAGACTCTGATTTATTATTTAAGATCTTAATCTTTTCTATTTAGATATTTAGAATATATTATTTAAATATATTAATTATAGAATATAGTATATCTGATCTTTGATCAGCTATTTTAAGATTAAAAATATATTAAATTAATTAAAAATAATACTTCTCAAGATATTCCGTGAAACATATAAAAATGGCAGTTTTATTATGATGCCCAAAGGGGGCGACAGTCCGTTGGGCGGTAGGGGACTCTACTTTATACTACTAATTGAGGAATGGCCCACCCTACGCGTTAACTAGTCCGAGATCCTCCCCGAGGCTGTCCGCAACGGATCCGATGATGTCATCGTTCGGTGGATTGACTTTGTACAGCTCGACTGTTGATACTGTGTGTCTCGCCCGAGGTATAGAGCTGTCGGCATAAACCGCTGTCTTGGGATGAGATGAGATGCTAATTGCTAACTGCGAAGCCGCCAATATGTCTGATATCATGGATATCCATGTCCGGCCGGGTCAGGATTAACTCTATTAATTACCACCAGGCTGAGGAACTAAGGTAACGGTGCTGGATATTCTGAACCTGTAACCCCAACCCAACTTTGAATAACCTGAAATCCGAGACTGCAACTAATAATCGATTCCCCGCTACCTAGCTTCTATTCTAGAAATCATAGAAATTGTTAAATGAAATCTCTTTGATTCGTGCTCGTCTCCATAAATACATCGGGTAATTTATCCTGTATGCAAAACCTGCCCGCCTGCCGCAATCCCCGGCAAACCCCACCCACCCCGGCCCAGCCACACCTACAGGCTGATTACATATCCCAGCAACAAAGAACTAACTTATCCATCCATGTCGCGGATTCTTTTTCCACCAAATCAGAACTGCATACTGCGCAGACTAACTATATACAAAGTGGTAATCCATCTCTTTAATTAATAATATGTTTCTAATCGATGATATGATTGTTGCAAAGTACACCCTCAAACATTTCTTTTGCTGAGAAATAGCGGGCGGAGATGAAATAAAGTACCAGAACCAAGGATCAGTGAACACTGCTGCATGGAGTAAAGATTGCACTGTTGGTATGTGACAATCCCGAATTGGATCCTATCGATGGGTGTAGACGGTCTATCTGGGTAAGATACATAATATCTGACTTTCAAAATCAAATCATTCATCTTTTTATCGGGCAGAAGAATCCTATGTAGAAAATATATTTACTTACCCGTCCAAGGCCATATAACTACTACTACTACTCCTCCTCATCATGTCAGAACCATAGGCCCCTCTTCCTGACAGGCCACATGGTGAATATTTTCTTTGCCTCAATGGGTTCCTGTCACATTAACAGTGGCCTACGACCGCGCGATGCACATCCCACACAGTATATCGTGATTTGATAAAAGTGTGGGGGTTGGGACCACGGTCGCTGGGTATGGAGTATATAGAATGGCCAATTTGAAGACTTTTACATAAGATTGTATACTGTTGGAAATTTGCATGTTACCGCACTTGCTATAGAAGGAGGGAATAGTACTCTAGGTGGGTAATTCTGAGGATGTTCTTATTGCGGATAACCTCATCTTCTGAACTCTTCCTGTCTCCCAAGCTATTTTTCCTGGCCTCCCTTTTGACGAACCCAGCCATTGAGATGGGACGGAAGAATTGAAGCAGTAGTGTGAGGCTATCTACTAGCCAGGTGGCAGTTTAGAAGAAAGTGGGAATATACAGATAATAACATTACTAGCATAGAAAGAGTCAAACTAGCGATCATTATCACATCTATCTGGCCCTCTGGACACCTTTTAGCCAAGTGATTTTCTTTCGCAGCCATCAACTCTTTCCCCCCCCAAAGTCTATGGATGTTTGGCATAGATGCCTCACAGACAAGGCGAGAAGGCCCCCCCCCAGCAGACGCTAGACCCAACTGGGACCAGTGGTCCAACACTTTCCCAAAGAGTAAAGTTGTGAATACTCCCACCTGTGACAGAAGACATCTCTGTCAATCTTGTTTTACTCACTCCCTTCATGCCCGGGCATTCACTGTTACTTATTGGACTATATGCCCCCGAGCAGCAGCGCGCTCTCTTAATACGCACCAACCTTCATACATTTCCTCGGCGCGAAGAAGATCTGACGCTGATCTGACGCTAAAGCAATCCTACTTGTGAGAATAGAATCAAATTCTCTGTGGATTCTCGCGCTTACTGACATTGTTATCATTCTCATGTTAGTTATCTATCCTCTCTACCGATATCCTAGCCTCCGCTATGGAACGCAAATCCATAGATAACGCGTGGGAGTTGCCTGTCCAGAGTGAGGACGCGACTCCTGGCGTCACCTCACATAAAACCTCTCCCGAAGTGGTTGACAGAGCATCAGCCTATACTTCAAACCCCTCTCGCCCATCAATACTTGAAAGCTTCCGAGCCCAGGTTGCAGATCATCCTCATGCCATAGCTGTCTGTGCGGCTGACGGGGAGATGACATATACCGAGCTCGACACCACCAGTACCAGACTAGCCTCACACTTGTGCAGTCTTGGTGTTGGTCCAGATGTGTTTGTTCCACTGTTGTTCCACCGATGCCAATGGGTTGTTGTCGCCCAGCTCGCTGTTCTTAAAGCTGGTGGTGCATTTGTGCCCCTGGAGCCCTCACATCCTGATCTCCGTTTGGCAAGCATCGTTCAGCACACAAACTGTGGCTTTGTAGTGGCGTCCGATGTGAACAAAGACAGAGCAGCACTGCTGGCGGATAAGACTGTTTGTATCGATTGCAACTTCGTCTCTGGGCTACCAGTCAGTGATGAGATGTTGCCTTCACCAAGTCCAAACACCCCAGCCTATGTGCTTTTCACCTCCGGTAGTACTGGTCAGCCCAAGGGTTGTGTCATAGAACATGGCGCTATGGCGAACCTGCCAGAGCAGGCCAGTCTTGTGTACATTGGACTCTCCGCCAGCTCCCGGGTGTTGCAATTCGCGTCATACTCCTTTGCCATGTCGATTAATGAGATATACTTTGCATTGGTCAGGGGTGCCACGATATGTATTCCGTCTGATCATGACCGGATCAACAGACTGCCTGCTACCATGGAGGAACTGGGCGTGACCTGGGCATGTATTACACCTTCTCTGTTGCGAAGCCTTGACTCCAGAACTCCCCCATCAAACTTGAAAACAATCATCCTCGGCGGCGAAGCAGTCCGCAATGGCGAGTTTGATGACTGGACTGCCCGTACTAGCATGGTGTACATCTATGGCGCCAGTGAGAACTCTGGGTTTATCGGCCTTGCACCTCATCAATCCGAGGGCGTTGCCTTCAGACCTCATCCCTCCATGAAGTTTTGGCTGGTAGATGCTGAAGATCATCATAGTCTTGTGCCAGTCGGGACTATCGGAGAGCTGGTCATCAATGGACTATCCCTTGGTCGAGGATACCTTAATGATCCTGAGTCTACCTCTGCCGTCTTTATTGACGCTCCTGCCTGGCATCCATGTGCAGGCCAGACAAAGCTTAACACCGTTCACTTGTACAAGACAGGCGATCTGTTCCGCTGTGAAGAAGACGGCACTGTTCGCCACGTTGGACGGAAAGGAACACAGGCAAAGATCCGGGGCAACCGCGTCGACTTGGCTGAGGTTGAGTTCCATGTCCGCAAGTCCTGTCCTGGCGTCACACAGGTGATAGCAGAAACAGGAACCTTAGCCGACGAGAGCGAAACTCACGTTCTGGTTGCCTTTTTGTACTCCCCCGATTACATCCGGGAGCAGAAGGAAACACTGTTCGCAGTCCCATCAGACCGGTTCCGATCCGACGTTCAGGTGATCCAGACCGAACTGAAGAAGTTACTCCCCGAGCATATGCTACCGTCTAGTTATGTGCCGCTACTATCGATGCCACTCACGATCACGGGCAAGATCGACCGCCTAGCCTTGCGAGAAAGGTTGCAAAAGTGTACTCGTGCCGAGCTAGACATATATCACTCGATCAGAGATGTCGATGTGACCCTACCCACTACTTCGCTTGAGCGAAGCCTTCATAGCGTCTTTGCTCAAGTTCTGACACTGGATCACGGTGCGTTTGGAGTTCATCATAGCTTCTTGCGCCTTGGAGGAGACTCAGTGTCAGCGATGCGAGTAGTCGGTCTGTTCCGTTCAAACGAGTACCCACCTCTGGCCGTGGCGGACGTTTTGAGCCTGGAGACGGTCAGCAAGCTGGCCGTTCATGTGGAGAGCGTCCAAGCAATGGCTCCAGCTGCGAAGTCCGTCTTGAAACCCTTTTCTATGATTCAAGAAAAGGAGCAAGCTGTCGCATTGGCAGCAGAGCAGTGCGGAGTCCCTATCAGTGCAGTGGAGGACATATACCCGTGCACGGCGCTCCAGGCGGGTCTGATGGTCTCGACGATCAAAGTTCCAGGCCAGTATATTGCGCGATTTGTCTTTCAACTTGCAAAGGATACCAATCTGAGTCGACTGCAATCTGCATGGCAAGTGGCGGTGAATTCTAATTCCATATTGCGGACTCGTATTGTACAGAGTCCGTCCCATGAGCTAGTGCAAGCAGTGCTTTATGAAGGACAATCTGGCATTGAATGGAAGAGCTATTCCTCAGTCGACGCTTACCGGAGCGAGGACAGTGATTTATCCATGGGCCCAGGGGATCCTCTAGCACGATTCAGCGTGATCCAAGATGCATCAGGCCCATCCATTGCACTTACTCTGCATCATGCTGTCTTCGATATGCATTCCCTCGGTCTGGTGCTGGAACAGGTCAAGAAAGCGTACTACAAAGAAAGATTGCAGGTTCAATCGTTTGGTCCATTTATTCAATTTATCGAGAACCAAGACAGGGCGGCGGAGCGAAACTTCTGGCAACACACATTCAGCGATCTCCGTGCCTCGGTATTTCCATCTCTGCCAAACGATGCTGTTGTGCCCAAGGCAACGGCTAACTTACAGCGCACGGTCAATCTTTCTTTGTTGGCTGGATCCCGAGCTACGTTGTCCAACATAGTTCGCTTGGCGTGGGGAGTTGTGGTTTCAAACCACACAGAGTCCGAGGATGTGGTGTTTGGAGCGACGGTCACTGGCCGAGCTGCCCCGGTTGATAGCATCGAGAACATAACGGGGCCAGCAATTGCGACAGTTCCTGTCCGAGTGATTTGTCCCCGTGAGAAAACGGTAGCAGAAATCCTCTCAACCGTGCAGACCCAGGCCATTCAAATGATACCCTTTGAGCAAACCGGTCTCCAAAACATCCGACAGATCAGTCCCGAAGCCGCTGCCGCTTGCGATTTCCAGAGCCAACTTATCTTCCAGCGACCAGAGCATGTCCCAGAAGACGATGTGCCTCCAGTCATGTATGGAAAGGGAGATGCGTACGGTGGAGACAACTACAGTGTCTTCATCAACTATGTGATCGGTTTAATTTGCACACCTTCTGATGACGGCGATTCTCTGCATATCCGCGCTCAGTTCGATCCGGATCTCCTTCCGCGTGTCACGACGAGTCGTCTGGTCACCCAATTTGCCAATATTCTGCAGCAGATATGCAGAGACCAGCATAGGCTGCTCCGGGAGCTGGATTTGGTTAGCCAGGAGGAGTTAAACATCATCAAACAATGGAATGGGGGAGACTTGTCTCCAGAGTCTCCCAACACTCTGCACGACATAGTGCTCGAGAATGCGAGAAAAGAGCCTCTAGCGACTGCAGTGACTTCTTGGGATCGACAGCTCACGTATGAAAGCCTTGCCTCGCTTTCAGCCGATGTAGCCCAGCAGATCATCCAAGCCGGTGTCCAGCTCGGGGCGCGAGTTGCTTTATGCTTCGAAAAGTCGAGCTGGCCAGTGGTGAGCATGTTGGCGGTGCTACGCGCCGGTGCAGCAGTAGTCAATATTGATCCCGCCCTGCCGCCGGCCCGGATTGAAGCTATCGTGAAAACATCGCAACCGTCACTGATCCTCTCAAGCTCTGCAATGCGCCACGTGATGGATTCCTTGCAAACCGGAGTTCCCTTGCTCGAAGTTCCCTGTGGAAAACCTGCTCCAGCAGCGACCCCAGCGGAGTGGCCTTCTGTCCATCCCCACGACGTAGCCTTTATCCTGTTTACCTCCGGAAGCACTGGCACCCCGAAAGGAATTGTCATCGAGCATCGCAATTTCACATCCGCTTTGCACAGCATTGGCGAGGCCGCCGGTGCGCATTCTGGCATGCGAACGCTGCACTTTTGCAGTTACGCGTGGGACGTGAGTATGGAAGAGGTATTTCTCACCTGGGTCCATGGTGGGTGTCTCTGCATCCCGTCAGAAACGCAGCGGATGTCCAACCTGGCCGGCTTCATTGAAGAGTACCGAGTCAATTGGGCTGCCATGACTCCGTCTGCTGCGATGGTCCTCAGTCCTGATGAGGTTCCTGGGTTGAAAACGCTGCGTCTTTGCGGGGAGAATATCCCTGTGGAGATGATGGAAATGTGGTCCTCGCGTGTGCGCTTGATCAATGGGTTCGGCCCAGCCGAGGCCTATACTTGCGGCTCCCTCACAATTGAGCCTGGCATGCACTTCCCCGGTCGGATCGGCCATTTGTTTGGTTCTGCAGGCTGGGTTGTCGTAGCTGATGATGTCAACCGTCTTGCTGCCGTGGGAGCTGTGGGAGAGCTGTTGATCGAGGGCCCGACGGTAACGCGGGGATACTTTAACGATCCAAGGAAGTCTCGGCAGGCGTTCATCGAAGCTCCCGAATGGCTGCGTAAGATTCGTCCAGGTGGAATTGCCGGTCGCATTTATCGCACAGGAGACTTGGCTCGATACGATGAAAATGGATACCTGCACTATATGGGGAGGAAAGATAGCCAGGTGAAGCTCCGAGGCCAGCGACTCGTGCTGGGAGACATTGAGCATCAAGTGCAGCTCCACTTTCCGTCAGCGGTGCAGGCTGTAGCGGAAATCATCCGGCCACGCGAAGCGGCTGCAGCGTTGTTGGTTGTCTTCATTGCTCGAGAGTCTGTCGGTTTCAATGGTGATGATTCGCTCCTGCAAGATCCGGACGAGGAGCTTTTGCACCAGAGTGCATCTGCAACCGCACGTATCCAGGATGCCCTCCCTGCCCATATGGTCCCATCGGCGATACTCCCAGTTTACCAAATCCCCAGGGGTAGAACCGGAAAGATCGACCGCCGAACCCTGCGAGAGGCAGCCGAGCAGTTGTCCCCAGAAGAACTCCAATCCTATGTCGTGGGAGCAAACCGGGCAGACAGCGCAAAAGAGCCCCCGCGTACTGCAGCAGAGATGCTGTGGCAGGCACTCTGGGCGCGAGTTCTCTCCATCCCAGAAAGCCGTATTGGACGGGACGACCATCTCTTCCGGATCGGCGGCGATTCCATTCATGCGATGAAGCTGGCAGCACTTGCTCGAAAGGCGGGTCTGGCCCACGTCACATTCCAGGATATCTTTCATCATCCTTGTTTGAAGGATATTGCTGTGGTAGCTGGCACCTCTACCGAGGTCGGGACTCTCCAGGGACCATTAACCTTGGCTCCGTTTGCACTTGTTGATGATATCGAGACGCTTCTTCCAGTAGCGAGCAATCAATGTGGGACCTCCGTTGACCGCATCGAAGACATTTACCCCTGCACACCAATGCAGGCTGCTCTTATTGCGTCCACTATCCATCAGCCTGATGCCTATATGGCATGCAAATCCTTTATCCTGGCGGATGGGGTCGACACTGATAAACTGAAGCGGGCCTGGGAAATCGTCGCGGAGGCTCATCCTATCCTGCGTACACGCATCACTCAGACTAGCACCGGAACCTGCTATCAGGTTGTTCTGAAAGAACCACTGAGCTGGTCATATCAGGAGGATCATTCCACTTCACCCGAGCCTGCTGTAGGCCTTGGAACATCGCTTGTTAGCCTCATCCTCTGTCCGGGTCACCTGCTTCTTTCTATCCACCACGCCCTGTACGACGCGTGGTCCCTGCGCTTACTCGTTGACGAGGTGGACAGAGCATACCGTCAGCTCCCCTTGGAGCCACTGACTCCATTCAAAAAGTTCATCGCACACGTGGAAAGCTGCATGGAGTCGGCCGCAGTGTTCTGGAAAGAGGAGTTGCAGAATGTCGATGCATTGCATTTTCCCGCCCTTCCATCTCTCAACTATCGACCCAAGCCCCAATCCTTCATTCGCAGGACAATCGCCTTGCCGGAGACTCCAAAGTCCCACGACGCGACCATAGCCTCTAAGATCAAGCTCGCTTGGGCCCTCGTCAGCAGGACTTATACAAACAGCGATGACATCATCTTCGGGGTGACCTCGTCCGGCCGAACCGCGCCAGTCGTTGGAATCGAGGGTATTGCAGGTCCCACTCTTGCGACAGCGCCCCTGCGCCTTCGTCTTGACCCGACGCAGAGTTTAGCCGAGGCTCTGGACAAGTTGCAGAACCATTCGGTGCGGCAAATGGGGCATGAGCAGTTGGGCTTGCAGCAGATCAGCCAGCAAAGTGAAAGTGCGGCCACAGCGTGTCAATTTCAGACTCTTGTTGTGGTTGACCCAAAAGAGGTCCCCGAGTCCGAGCACTTGTGGTATTGCCATGCGGAGTTCTTGTCGGATACCAACCATTTTAGTAGCCATGCATTGCTGCTGCACTGTCAACCGCTCCTTGGGGATTCCGATATCAGTGTGACGGTCACTTTTGATTCGGCTGTGGTGCCCAGTGCTCAGATGGATCGCATCTTCGCGCAATTTGAACATATCTTGTTGCAAATCCACGTTGCGGATATGGATGCTATGATTAGTGACCTGGAGTTCGTCAGCCCGCATGACTGGAATGAGCTGATTGAATGGAACGTGTTGGCTTACCAGCAAGACGTGCAGTGCGTCCACAGCTTAGTTCACGAACGATGCCAAATATGGCCAGATTCAGTCGCCATCCATGCGTGGGACGGGGACTTTACATACCGCCAGCTGGATGAGCATGTCGCGCAACTGTCACACCACATTCAGAGACTAGATGTAGTTCATCCGAATACATTTGTCGCTCTGTACTTCGAGAGATCTCGATGGACTATAGTCGCACAACTGGCCGTTCTTCGTGCTGGTGGAGCCATTACAATGCTCGATTCTTCGCAGCCCACCGGTCGCCTCCGCGATATCTGCACAGATATCCAGCCTGTTCTCATTCTGACTTCTCCAGCGCAGAAGAACTTCGCCAGTGCCCTGTTTGATGCACCCGTGCTGATAGTCGAGTCTGCGCTTCCGGCTCAGTTGATGCGTTGCGTTGAGGCCGGCAGCCACGGTGTCCGCCCATCCGATGCCATGTACACAATCACTACTTCCGGCACCACGGGTAAGCCGAAGGTCGTGGTCATCGAGCATCGATCATTCGTCGCCAATACGAAACCTGTGATCAAACGGATGGCCTTCAATTGTGATACACGGACGCTCCAATTCACCTCATACGGCTTCGATCCCATGTACATTGAGCATTTTATGACACTGCTAGCGGGCGGTTGCATCTGCATCCCATCTCAATCAGATCTTGATAATCGCCTGGCGCAAGTCATCACGGAAATGGGAGCAAACTGGGCCACGCTGACTTCCTCAGTCATTCAACTGCTCTCGCCGGAGGTCGTCCCCACCATGCGAACCCTGATACAGGGCGGAGAGCCGATGCAGCAGAGCGTTGTGGACCGTTGGGCATCGCACGTGCGACTTGTCAATGCGTACGGCCCCTCTGAATGCAGCATCGTCAGCTGCATCAGCGATCCGTTCTGCCCAGACACATACCCCAACACTATCGGCCGCGCCACTGGAGGTTCCGCGTGGATCGTGCACCCAGAGACTCTGGATCCATTGCCCATCGGAGCAGAGGGTGAACTCATAATCGAGGGCGCAATTGTCGGCCGAGGCTATTTCAATAATCCAGAACGAACGGCTGCTGCGTACATACCTGTGCCAAGCTGGCTACAGAGACTCCGCGTTGAGTGTGAGGAAGCTCGGGTGTACCGCACGGGTGATCTGGTGAAGTACAACTCCGAAGGAGAGATTGTGTACATCCGTCGCAAGGATTCACAAACCAAGCTCCGCGGTCAACGTCTCGAACTGATGGAAGTCGAGCATCACGTTCAGCAATGCTTTCCGGACGCCCTTCAAGCCGTGGCTGCTATTTCGTCTCTCGGCACAAGCACCGGAGCTCTGGTCGCCCTAGTTCTATGTGCATCTGCATCGGGCCAGTCTTCGAATGAAGGGGACATTTTGCTTCCAGCAGCGAGCACTTCCAGGTTTTTGAAGGACGCACATATTGCCGAAGCAGCTCTCCAGGAACGAGTGCCCGCATATATGGTCCCAAATCTTTTCATCCCCGTGTCACGCATCCCGAGAGATGTGAATGGGAAAGTCGACCGACGGCAGATCAACAATCGTCTGGCCTCTCTTTCGCGACTGGAAGCCGATAGCTATCGCTCGGCATCTACCGTCGTGGTGCCCCCTCAAAACGACATCCAGCGTGATATCCGTGGGATTTGGGCTGTTGTGCTGAATATACCCCCGGAAGAAATCGGTATTAACAAGAGCTTCTTCCGCATCGGCGGTGACTCCATTACCAGCATGCAGGTAGCGGCGCAGTCCGGGGCTGTGGGAATCCCTATTACCGTGCAAGACCTATTCAAGTACCGGACAATCGAGCAATTGGCCCTGCATACAGTCCGATCCCATAGCGAGGTGGCGAAGACGGAAGAGGACGATATTATTGATACACCGGTGGACCTTTCTCCCATTCAACAGATGTTCTTTGACTGTGCACCTCCAAGCCCAAATTACTTTACACAAACTTTTCCCTTGCACTTGGGGAAGGCTGATATGAGCGGTAGGACTCTTGCACAGGCGCTTGACGTGCTAGTCCAGACACACTCGATGCTCCGGGCTCGGTTTGAGAAAGGTCCGGATGACCGGTGGATGCAGAGGATTCCGTCCTGTGTGGATGGCAGCAGCTATCGGCACCGTGATCATGGCGTTCAGTCACAGGACAGTATTGAGGCTATCTGTCGCATCAGTCAAAGGTCTTTGGATATCCAGCATGGGCCGTTGCTGATAGTCGATCAATTTCAACGCGACGATGGCAGGCTCTTCATATCCCTTGTTGCACATCACCTGGTGATTGATCTCGTGTCATGGAGAGTCATTCTCGCCGACCTTGAGCAGCTCCTGACTACCGAGTCGGTGCCTGCTATTCCCTCTATGCCGTTCCTCCGGTGGTGTCAGCTCCAGGCCGACTATGCAACGAGGTGTCTGCCTGCCCCGCAGAACGAGGCTGAGACTGTCACGGCGTTTTGGGGAATCGATGCGATCAGTCACAATACTCACGCTGATGTCGACAGTTATGGGTTCAGTCTTGACGAGGAAACTAGTCAAATCCTAATAGGCCGTGCAAACGAAGCGCTTACCACGCAGCCCGTCGAGATTATCCAGGCAGCTGTCCTGCATTCCTTCGTTCAGCTTTTCCCAGACCGGCCAGCTCCCGTCATTTTTTCCGAAGGTCATGGCCGTGAGCCGTGGGATGCCAGTGTGGACCTTTCCCGTACCGTGGGGTGGTTCACCACCGTCTGGCCCACCACAGTGTCACTGGCCGCTTCTGAAGGATTGGTGACCGCTCTTCGACGCACAAAGGACGCTCGTCGGCAGACTCCCGCAAATGGTTGGCAGTATTTTACCTCCCAGCATCTCCATCCTCAAGGCGCCAAAACCATGGGAGATATAGAAATCGTGTTGAACTACCAGGGCCGGTACCAGCAGCTGGAGCGCGTCGGCGCCCTGCTGACTCTAGACGCAGGGAACGAACTCGGCGTTGGAGATATTGCTGAGGATATGCCCCGGTTCGGTTTGCTTGACGTCTCGGCTCACATCATTGGGGATCGTCTGCGCTTGCAGTTCTTAGTCAATCGCCGGATGCGCCACCAGGACCGTCTCCAGAAGTGGGCAGAACAGTGTGAGAGGTCTCTGCGCGGGATGGCCGATAAGTTACCCTCTATGATGCACCGCCACACTGTTTCGGATTTCCCGCTCCTGGGAACTGTCACCTCCGACCAGGTTGATCGATCGTTGCAAGAGATCATTCCCAGATTGGACGGAGAGATTGAAGAGATTTATCCGACTACTCCGGTCCAGCAGGGCATGCTTCTGAGCCAAGCCCGCAACCCAGGGTATTATCAGCAGGTCATGCGTTGGAAAGTGATCCGCACTCAAGCTGATGGAGCGCCCCTCGATGTTAGACAGTTGGAACGTGCATGGCAACAGGTGGTTGATCGACATCCGGCCCTGCGCACGGTGTTTGTAGAGCTTTCCGAAGGATCCATGGACCAGCTTGTGCTCAAAGGTGTGTCCGTGGCCATCCAAATCCCGACGGACAATGCAACGAAAACCGATCGCATTCGACCTTCCGCGTGCCTACATCTCCAAAAGTCCACACTTGATGAGATTCTGGTTGAGTTGGAAATTAATCATGCGCTCATTGATGGCCCCTCGGAGCGGATCCTTCGGCGCGACCTTGCCCTGGCCTATGGTGGGCATCTTTCCCCGAGCCATGCACCATCGTATCGGGATTATGTCGCGTATTTACAGAGCACCACCGGTTCTGGTCCGAATGGGGAGGCGTACTGGCGCGGATATCTCGATTCCGCAATTCCCTGCATCTTCCCCAACCTCACGGACGGTTCCACAATGATCCCTTGTGACAATAAGAAGCAAGCGGAGTTTGGCTCGCTCTTCGTAGAGCTTGGTTCTACCCCGAATATGGAGGAGTTTTGTGAGGAACATGGTCTGGCGTTGAGCAGTGTGTATCAAGCGGTCTGGGCAATTGTGCTGCAGTGTTATACCGGCTTGACCAGTGTCTGTTTCGGGCACATGGTAACCGGTCGGAGTGTTCCAGTCCCTGGCGTACAGGATATAGTTGGGCCCGCGATGAATCTGCATGTCGCGCATTTGCATATTCAGCCCGAGGCGTCGGTGCTATCTGTCCTCCAGCAGTATCATGACGACCGGCTGCGCAGCCTGAAGTATCAAAGTTACTCCTTCGCAAAGATTCTGCAGGCAGTCGGTGCGACAGGGAATGAACTGTTCAACACTAGCATCTCAGTCCAGGACCGGCGACGACAAGGGGCGGGTATTGACGAGACTTTGACAACTGTTTCCGTTGAAGAATATGGAGGAGAGGACCGGAGCGAGGTAATGTCCCCTTGTTAGTCTTGCAATGTAGCGCTAACCCCAGGGATTCATGTGCAGTTCCCCATATCTGTCAATGTTGCCGTGTTTGAAAAGACAGCCTGCCTGCTACTTTCCTACCAGGAGTCTTTCATTCCCCGCAAACACGCTGCAACTATCGGTCAGACCTTTGCACAAGTGCTGTCCGAGGTGATATCCCGGCCCTCCCACCTAGTCCGGGACATTGAGCTCCTTGATCCAGCGCAGCGGACATTGCTCGCAACCCGAAATAGTGTTGTACCGGAAGCCGTGACAGATCACGTACATCACGCAATTCATCGTCTAAGCCTTGACCATCCCACTGCCCACGCTGTCTGTGCTTGGGACGGAGATTTCACATTCGAGGAACTGGACCGTCTCTCCACCATCCTGTCAGAGGAGCTAATCCAGCAAGGCGTGGGGATTGAAATGCCCATCCCACTTTATCTAGATAAATCGCGCTGGACTCCAGTAGCCCTACTGGCAGTGTTGAAAGCCGGGGCAGCCTTTTTGCTACTCGATACGTCACATCCCCTTATCAGGCTCCGGGCCATTTTTGAAGATACCAAGGCTCGTCTTGTACTGGCCTCATCCACCCTGGTTAAGGAAGCTAGCAACCTGGCGTCCTGCGTCATCGACGTGGGCGATCGACTGCTTAGTGTAAACTCGAATGATACCCACTGTCATGATGTTCATGTGAACGGGTCGAATGCCGCCTACTTTATCTTCACTTCAGGCTCGACCGGCAAGCCAAAAGGAATTGTCATTCACCACTCCTCGCTTGCCACCAGTCTGGATGGCATGATCCGTCGCTGGGGCATCACTGCAACGTGCAGAATGCTCCAATTTGGCTCGCATGCATTCGACATCGCCGTTGCCGAACTCCTCCTTCCTCTTGTTGCCGGAGGATGCGTTTGTATCCCTTCCAATGCCGAGAGAGGCGGAGACATCACCGGCGCCATGAATCGCATGGAAGTCAACTTCGCTATGGCAACGCCCACAGTCGCCCGTTCTTTCAATCCCGACCAGCTCAAACATCTCAAAACATTGATCTTGGCCGGAGAGGCTATCTCAGCTGCCGATCTGGCGATCTGGTGTGGGAAGGTCATTCTCTTTGGAGGCTATGGCCCGGCAGAGTGTGCCATGTGCAGTGCATCAACCCCAGTCATTGTCAAGTCTGATAATCCGCGCAATATCGGGTTTTCGTCGGGTTGTGTTACGTGGGTTGTGGACCGAGACGATTACCACCGGCTCGTTCCTGAAGGCGCTGTCGGCGAGCTTCTTGTTGAGGGACCTAATGTCGCTCGGGGGTATCTTAATAATCCGCTGAAGACTGCTGAAGTGTTTGTAGAGGCTCCCTGCTGGCTAAAAGCTATTCGGGGGGAGAGGCAGACAATCCTCTTATACAGGACCGGGGATTTGGTTCGATTCGCGGAGGACGGATCGTTGATTTTTGTGGGCCGGCAGGATCACCAGATTAAAATCCGTGGTCAAAGGCTAGAACTTGGGGAGGTAGAGTCGCAAGTCTCCCGGGCTTTCTGTGATAGCCTTGTTCTGGTGGAACTTGTAAAGCATGTCGACTCTCCCTTCCTCGTGGCGTATGTCCTCCAGAGGGTTGGCGATGATGCCACGGGCAACACCACGGCTCTCGTACAAGTTCATCCTCCTTCGGAGACTTTCTCCAATGCTGTGCGTGCTGCAGTTGACCAGCTTCACGAGGCGATGCCATCCTACATGATCCCTAGTGCCTTTCTGCCCCTAGCAGAGCTGCCCAAGGGTGCCACTGGCAAGACTGATCGCAAGTGCCTGCGGGAGCACGCAGCATCTTTATCGCGGGAGGAGCTCGAGGCCTACAGTGCCATCGTGAAATCGAGACGCGTTCCATCTACGCCTCTGGAAGCCCAGCTGCAGGAGCTTGTGGCATGCGCTCTGAACCGGTCCCCCGACAGCATCCCGTTGGATGAGGACATCTTCCAAGCCGGCCTGGACTCAATGAAGGCCATGTCCCTGGCAGGATCCGCTCGTCGAGCGGGTCTGAGCCTTACAGTGCAAGCAATTTTTCGTCATCCACGATTGTCCGATCTGGCTGCAGTGCTGGAAGGTGAGGACGATGAAGCCTACCCTCCGCCCCCTCCAAGTGCTCTATTGGAACACGCCGATGAGCTGTGCGCGAAGTGGCACATCGATCGAAACAATGTGCTCGACATCATCCCAGCCACATACTATCAGCGAACGTCAATTGAAAGCCACCACTTGGCACATGTGACCATTCACTTCCCCCAGCTCCTCGATGAGATCCGGTTGAAGGATGCCGTCGTCGCGACCATTGAAAGACACCCGATCCTGCGAACGGTCTTTGTCCCCTTCGAGAATACACACATCCAGATTGTGCTGCGCCAGGTGGACCTGCCAGTTCAGACAGTCCGCACTGACAACAATCCCGAAGAGGTCCTCCTAGCCATCTGCCACACGGATGCCGCCAAGCCAGTTCCTTTCGCGTCGCCCACCCTGCAGCTTTTCGTTGTGACGAGCAAGACCCGCATGTCCCTGGCGTTGAGAGTCAATCACGCGCACTACGACGGTATGACAGTGTTGTTCCTCATCCGGGAAATAGGCACTCTCTATGCAAATTCGACAGCAGACCTACCCGCCAGCCTAGAGTATCCCGAATTTATCGCCCATCGTGTGCAGCGTACCCGGCCAGCGGCGTTTGAGTTCTGGCGCGGACTGCTCCAAGGCTCGTCCATGACACATCTGACTCTGTATGACGAAACCGTTGGCTTCCCCAAACGCTCGCGCATGGACCTCCTGGTGAACAGCTGGGCCGAGATCCCGATGCCCGAGTTACAGGGCGGCGTCACGATGGCCACCGTTCTCAAATCTGCCTGGGCCGTATGTCTGGCGGAATACACCAAGCGCACCGATGTGGTCTTCGCGCAGATTTCCAGCCACCGCGCCCTCCCCATCGATCGAATCGACCGCACCGTCGGGCCGTGCGTGAACTACCTGCCCGTCCGCGTTCCGCTGCAAGCAGACTGGACCGCAAAAGAGCTCTTCCACTGGGTCCAGGGCCAGCACATCCGGGGCATGTCGCACGATACAATTGACTGGGACGAGATGGTCGCTCGCAGCACCGAGTGGCATCCTGACTCCCCGCCCGGCACGGGTCTCCACTGGTTGAATGCCAGCGGCCTCTGGGATACAGACTATCTCTTCGGTGGATGCGTCCCGGCGAGAAATCGTCACGTTGATACTCAAATGCTTCACCGACATCCGATGATGATGTGTGTTCCAGTTCCCGCTGCCGATGGAGAGAGTGGGGGTGTGACCATGCTTCGGATGATGCTTATGAGTCCGACCTTCGGTCAGGAGGTTGCCGATAGGCTCGTTGAGAGATTCAGGGGAATTGTTGTACGGTTGACCGCGAGGCCGGAGGAGTTAGTGCTGGGGGGAGATTGATTGTTTTTGAGATCGAGTGGGGGTGATTTTCCCATCGGATGGGGGTGTTTTCTCGGTCGGATTGGGTTGTTTCTTGTCGATCAAACCGGGGTGTTTCTTCTCGATCGGGTTGAGGTTTTTTTTCGATCAGATTGTGGTGTCTTCATCTCAATCAGGTGAAGGTCGTTTTTTTCTCGATCAAATCTTGATTGCTTCCGTCTGGATCACATTGTATCAGGAGCAGTCATAATCGAGTCTTTTTCAATTTGAATCCGTCCTGGGGTGTGTAGACTGTAAAAACCTGGAGAGAGTAAAGTAGGCTACTGTTAGCTTGTCCATCCGCAGCTTCGCTTCAGCCCGACCCTCCCTCGGAGCCAGGGTGATCTACCTCGTCTCCAGGCTGGTCGTAGAAATAAAATCGGTATATCAGACAGTTTAAGATGGGATCGAGATAAGAATACAGATAAACATGCAGATTAAGAGGGATGTAGATGAGACTGCAGATGAAGATAGAAATGGATGGAGAAAGCAGAAGCAGACGTGGAAGGTGAAGCGAAGAATGACAGCCCACGTGACGTGTTCTACTTCGTGTTTCACGGTGCCTGGACTTTCAGGCTATGTACGCTGGATTAGGCAGGCGGGGCGTGGAGGGACTGGCTGGTGTGTGTGTGTTATCATGCAAACATCAGCCACCAAATAAATGAACAAACACATGGAATCCAAAATTCCAATCTTCTCTTTCCTCAACAGCTAATCATCCCCCAGCCCAGTATCCTATTCACCAGCATATATCACCAGCACAGTAGGACCTAGAACTCCTCCATCCGAGAAACACTATACGACGGCTGCTCATACGGATGCGCCCTACACCCCCAAGACAGCATATACTTATTAGCCAACCCCTCTTTCATCAAGTCCCCCCCCTTCCCTAATAAAAAGACTGGAAAAAAATGAAGAAAAGAAGAGAAGAGAAATAAAATCCCACCTCTTCAACCCCTCCACCCACACCTCCTCCGTGAACTCCAACTCCCCGACCCTCCCGATCGCCGGGTTCGTGGCCTTCCTCGGCCGAAACTGCCCTCTGCCGGACGTCGTCCAGCAGCACTCGGTGTATTTTCCGTCCGGGTAGCGGCCCGCTCCTGCTGCGAAGATGGCGGACTTGCAGGCGGAGAGCCCCGAGGGGGGGAGTGGTGAAGATGAGGCGGTATTGGGACATTTGATTGTTTAATTGGGTTTGTTTGTTTGTTTGTGTGGGGGTGGATGTGGGGATGTTGGGGTAAGTTGGCGTGTAAATCGTAAATCGTGTTTGAGGGTGTGGGTTCTAGGGTTCAGGAATTGGGGAGTTGGGAACTGGGATCCGGATGATTCTGGCAGTAGACTAGATAGATACATATCCTTAGGCTGTATGGAGTAGACTGCAGTGGTCCAGCTGTTTCTGTGTTGACGTGCAGAAGCGGGAGGGGTATAACTAATAACTATACATGAGGACATATTTAGTAGCTAGTTAAGTACTCCGCGCTGCATGTACAGGGTTCTATCTTACCTACCGTCAAGTGGAATTCAGATCTACACAAGCTGAGTTGTCGCTGTCAGTGTCACTGTACTATTTCTCTGGAACTTTCATTTACACATCAGTGATACCCTAGTTATGGCTAAAGGCATGGGATGAATTACTATTTTGTGCTTTGTATATTAATTCAATTGTGTGGATAATTCCACGCGTGATACACTAATCAGTTATACCACCCACTCTAGTCTATACGGTAAGATGACAGTCTAAAGACAGTAAGAAGTGAAAGAAAAACAGAAAACAAGACAGCGAGTCAAAATACACAGGTCGAACAATCAACAACCAATGAATAATGCGGAAAGCGATCTTGTAAGGATAGACAAATGGAAAGGAATTCGACCAAGTAGAACAGAATTAGAAAAAAAAAAACAAATAAAAAATAAATAAATAAATAAATAAATTACCCACCACGTACAGGGTTGATGGGAATGAAATAGACAAAGACAAAGACAATTGCCAGATCGAATCTATCAGAAGAGATAGGTTGACGAATGCCTCGACAAAGGAATGTATCAATCTCTCCCCGATACGGGTTGATTCAGATCAAACATCTCTCCACCCACACGGCACGACTAAGTCGTCCCCCTCACCCCCTTCCCCTTCGGCACCCTGGCCAACCAATAAATGCCCACCGCGGCGACAATATTAAAGACAATATACACCCACATGAACCCGAAATTCCGCCACGCGTCGGAGAAATAACTCGACACCTCCGCGAGGAAAGTATCCGTGCTGCTCATGGTGCAGAACTGGCAGTCCGTAGCGGAGGGATCCTTGAGGTATCCGCCCGACGTACTGATATACGAGGCCATGTAGGTGCCACAGGTCTCGTTGTTGGGGGTGCTGAAGGTGAGATACTCGAGGGACTCGCAGGTAACGGTCGTGCCGGAGAGGCCGGTGGAGAGCATGGCAGACACCAGGTAGGTGAAGGGGGAGACGCGATACATGAAGATCCAGAAGCCGGGCATGTCTTCGGGGGTGGCGAGGACGCCACAGAAGATGAGGCACAGGGAGAAGAGGAGGGTGGCGATGTTGCCGCCTGTCTCAGCGAGTTCGATGCCGGCGATCACCATGTGCGCAAAGGTGGAGGTGAAGAGGAGGAAGACCCAGATGAGTAGGAACATGAGACCGCCGCGTTCGGTGACTGCGTCAGTGGGCTTCGCGTTGTTGTAGAGCCCGATCGGGTAGTACCAGCAGATGAACATCAGGACAGCCATCAGGGTGTTCCAGGGAAGTTCAACAAGGATATTGGCTGTCATGAAGGCTTGCCACGAGTAGGTCTTGGAGGGACGCTCGCGCACCTCGTAGAGGGACCTTTGGGTGACGAAATGCGGCATGATTTGTTGGCACAGATTGCCGAAGATGGTCATCAACATAAACACAGAGAACATCTGGTTCTGCATGCCTTGTATGGAGTTGGTGGCGTGGAAGAACGAGAACCCGATATACAGGGATGTGAGGATCGAAAGCGCGGTTTTGGACCAGATGTAGCTGGGCGTGCGGTAGTATTGGGCGAAGACGCGGATCAGACATTCCCATAGTTGGATGTAGAATGGGGCGGCGTACTCCCGGAAGGCTTCGGGGTCGGAGGTGCCGGATTGTGGTTGGGCGGAGAGAGTGGATTTCAATTCTTGCAGGTGCTGCTTGACGCCGGTATGTTCGGGGCTCTCCCTCCATACCTTTGGCCAGTCAATGTCGGTGTGGGAACCTGGGGCTGCACCGATCACATCAAGCATCCACTCTGCGGGGTTCTCGCCCTGGGGAAGGGGATGGGCTCCATTGCGTTCGAAGTAGCTGGATAAAGTGGTGGAGTTTTCGCCGATTTCGCCAAAGTAGATGGTCCTGCCGCCGCGGGCCAAGAAGAGGAGACGGTCAAAGCGCTGGAACAACATGGCGGAGGGCTGGTGAATGGTGCAGAGAATGGCCTGTCCGTGCTGCGTCAAGGTATCGATCAGGTCCAGGATCGACCACGAGGTCTGACTGTCCAGACCCGAGGTAGGTTCATCCAAGAAGAGCAAGAGCTGGGGCTTCGCGGCGAGCTCAACGCCGATCGTGAGCCGCTTGCGCTGTTCCACGTTCAGTCCCTCTCCGGGCACACCCACCACCGCATCCGCGTAGGCCTCCATGCCTAGAAGTCGGATCACCTCTTCCACATAATCCAGTTTTTCTTCACGACTGACGTGCGCGGGTTGGCGGAGCAGGGCACTGAACCGAAGGGCTTCACGGACGGTAGATGTAGGCAAGTGAAGATCCTGCTGTTGAACATAGCCTGTTTTGCGCTGGAATGATTGATCCCGAGGCTGTCCGTCGACAAGCATCTCGCCCGTGACCACTCCCATGGTAACACGTGTGGCCAATACATCGAGCAGGGTGGTCTTTCCGGCTCCGGAAACACCCATCAATGCGGTGCAGGTGCCCGGCTTGACCCAGCCGTCCACATGGTCCAGGATGCGTCGGGGTTCACCCTTGATTTTGATGTCGTAGCAGACATCCTGCCAGTGGAAGATGGCCGTCTGCTTTTGAATGCGGACTTCGGACTGCTTGGGGTGAGTCTCGGACTTGACGGCGCCGCCGGGGCCGCTTGAACATTCCAGATCACCGTCTCCGGGAAGGGCCTTGGGCTGGTGACCCCGACGGAACAAGAGGACTTCACCTTTCGACTTTTGCTCCGAGATATATTCCGTGCCAGCCAGGTAGGTGAAGGCGAAGAAGGCCATGAATGCGATCATGATACCCATGTTCCTCCACTCGTGGCCCTTGGTGTATTCGAAGCTTTCCTTGAGGTAGAGGGTGCCGTACACAATGGACGAGCCCGCCTGCGAGCCGACCGTGGAGCAGCTGCGATATTCCATCGACACAGAGTCGTAGTCACCGCCGGAGGGGACGATGGCCGAGCAGGGGAACTCACGTCCTGAAAACTCGTTGACCATGAAACTTTCGAAAGCATAGGCGATTGGGTTGATGTAGTTCATCCAGCGGGACCAACCCAGCATATTGCGAGTGGGAATGACGAAACCTGTGTAGATGACCATACCAAGAATCAGGATGGCGGCAGGGACCAACGCCTGCGACAGGGAGCGAGAGGTCGCCGCAATGGTTCTGAAAATCATGGACATGGTGTACGTGGTGACGACTGAAAAGATCCAGAATGTGAACCAGGCACCAGCATCACGGCGGAGGTTAGTCATAAAATACAAGGGAATGTTGAACGTGATCGAGTTGATTAGCTTGTAAGGGGTATCGCAAAGCATCGATGCCACGGCCTCTGCAAACGGGTGATAGAAGGCGTATCTCGCTTGTTTTTCCACAATCGGGCGCTGGGCGTACAGGGTCAAGATTTCGAGAGCGCTGGAGAAGGCGTTTAGAAGCACGGCGTAGAACAGCAGGGCTCCGCGGGAGTAAAAGCTGGCAGTCGTGTCGGGGAGGTTGAAGAAAACCGAAGCCACAATCAAGGCAATGATGAAGTTTCCGATCAAGGCACTGGCGGTCAAGCTGAAATCGCCACGCAGCCGCTGGAAGCCACGGATGGTGCAGAGAGAGATCTGATCCCACACGGAGATGGTGTATGGCGATTTCAGACGTTGGTTCTTGGCCTGCATGGCCTTCCGGGCGTCCAGGAAAGCATCGTAGGAAGAGCCTCCGAGCGGGTACTGCTGTTCGAAAGCCTCGATCTCCCTGAGCAGGGCGGCTCGTGCAGCACTCTTCTTCCATGCAGCTGCGAATTCGTCGGGAGTGCGTGGGACACGATTCTCGAATCCGGGGCGGACCTGGCGTTCCGCTGGACTGGTCAGAGATGTCAAGAAGTCGGCAGTGGTCTGACGCTCGGGGCATTCGAATCCCATATCCACAAAGAACTGTCTGGCTTCTGTCGTCCGGCCGAAGTAGATCTGCCGTCCTTCGTAGAGCACGGTGACCTTGTCAAACACGTCATAGGCGCTTTGGGACGCCTGGTAGATGGCAACGCAGGCCGTCGTCCCGGAGTATTTACTCATGAGATTCAGGTTTTTACAAAACTCCAAGGCGTTGGCACTGTCGAGACCTCTCGTGCTATTGTCCCAGCACTGTAGCGGAGCCTGGCTGAGGGTGGCCTCTGCAATACTAACACGCTTCCTCTCACCACCACTGACTCCGCGAACAAAGTCGTTGCCGACCCGGGTGTTGACCGTGTGGGAAAGGCCAAGCATGGCCATGACCACGTCTCGCATATGCTCTGCGTATTGTTTGCGACTGACCCCTTCAATGCGGTTCCGAGGGGCTCTTGCTTGGGCTGCAAACGCCAGGGTGTCGCCCACCGACAACTGGGGGAAATGGACATCCGTCTCAGCGTTGTAGATGGCCTCACCTCTGAAGGCCTTTTGCATCTCTTTGGCAGGTATACCTGGTGGTGTGCGTCAGTAACGTAACAGGATAACACGTGGGATAGAAGCAGCGCACCCTGGTAGTTCAGCATGGAGTCATCTGACATTTCGATACCGTTCATCTCCCCGGCAATGGTCTTGAGGAAGGTCGAGCAACCACTGCCGGGCCGTCCAAGGACCACGACCATCTCACCACTCTTGACCAGACCCTCAAACTCGCGCAAGATTTGAATCTTCTGCAGCTTGAAGCCCGCCAACTTCCGGGCCAAGGTCCCGACTTCGAGCAGCGAATTGAGCACGTCCTTCTGGTAGTCGGTCGGGGAGCCAAAGCCATGAACGCTCAGATTCCGGAAGGCCACTCCGGCGGTGCGGTCGGGATATTGCTCGGGGTCACGGGACCGGATGGCGAGGAGCATCTTGATCCAATCCTTGGGTTTGAAGTTGGGACTGTGGGGGTTCAGGGTCGACTCCGGATCCTCCACGGCGAAGGGGTTCTGCAGGGCGCCTTTGGTCGAGTATCGGGTCGATTGGCGCGTGAGTCGCCGGGCCAGATCTCCTACCCTAGCCTCTATCTTCTCCTCCTGCTCCTGTAGCGTTTCGTCATCCTCGCTTTTCTCCTGGTCTGAGAGTGCGGTGCCGGGGGGTCCGTGGACAGCATCGTCGAAGTCGGGGCTGCCCTGCATTTCAGGGAGGTTGTGGCTGACGACCGCCTGTGCCCGAGTGGTGTTGGGGTTGGTCGCAGCGACGAACGACATGGTGGTTTGAGTGGCTTGTGCCAGTCCCGTCGTTTCAATTAGAGAACGTTGTAGGGTGGAGCCTGGGATGCCATTCACTCTTGGACGGGACGACAGGCGATGAGCGAAATCAGGTCGATCGGGGTGGTTATATACCGGACTCCTGAGTCGGCAGTAGCAGCAGCAGCAGTAGCAGGGGCCCACCTGATCGAGTTATATATTGCTAGCCCTCAGGCTTCGGTAGACGAAAGTTCCAGACGGACCCGCTGGCGGAGTTCTTTCCCTCGATCAGGATGACAGAACGGGGCATCGGGGTGGTCCGTCATAATGAGCTCCTTACGGTGAGGTGAACCTCCGGGGAGCCGAGAAAGACTGCGCATACCCGACTGAATGGGAGTGAGCGACTTGCAGGGGACGGCATTATTAATGGGGTAGTGCATGGAAACTGGATGTTCGAGCGATGAGAATCCGGAATCCGGACCAACCAGCGTGCAGTGAGTCGGGCTCGGGGACGGGAGGCCCTGGAATCTTACTCTAAGATATCGTGGATCCACGGAAGACACGTGGAGTGGCCGGGAGTCTGGAGTCTCTAGAGAGCATCTCTTAGCTGGACCATTCCTGTCTTGGACAAGCCAACGCGGTCCGCTGTGGCGGCGATGTGCTGCTCCGTGCATTGATTGCTCCATTCCTCTCTCTCCGGTTGTCAAGATGATGATAATGATGATGATCGCCAGGATGAGCCCAGTCTGGCGATGGAAGATGGAGAGAAGAAGACGGAGGCGACGAGATGATCGGCCGCGAAGAAGCCGTGGCGGCGGCGGTTCTGTGACAGCCCCGATACCATCTGTCGTTACGCTCTGCTGCGAACATCCGGCATCCGGACCCGCCATGTGACCTGATAGGGCTTAGTGGGTAATGTTTGAGCTGTGTGACTGGCTGTTTTTCCGGACGGTAATATTCGGTCAGCAGGGTGTGACGGGCGCAAACACGCCAAGCAGGCCCGGCGGGGCCTCCCGGTTTCTTCGTCTCGGATTGCGAAGTTCCCTTTCCGGGCATCTAGCCAATGTCTTCCCTTCCACTCAACCAAACTCCTCGAGTCTGCCATCTGCCATCTGCCATCTGCCATCTACTACCGGTTCTCTGGAAGTCTTCAAGCCCCACGCCCAGTTCCCTGCCCGTGATCCACGCAATGATCGCGATTGCTGTGGTCGTGGACGGGGCCTCCATCTAAGCTTACTGCATCCTTTCCGAGGACTAGTCGCTCCCTATCTCAGGCAACCGTTCGACCAGCTCCCTCTGCTAGTCCCGCATTAAGCAAGCAGATATTAATAATGGATGGCCTGGCGGGGTCCTCCTCCGTCCCTGTCCACGTGCCCGCCTCCCACTCCCCCTCGACTCCTTCCACACCCGACTTCGATCACGATGACCCGACCTCCAGTACGCGGCGAAAGGTGCGTGACTGTCTGTCGTGTCCACCAGTCCAGCATACTAACAGGCCTGGCTAGGCCTGCGATTCATGTAAGCGCCGGAAAACGAAATGCTCCCAGTGCACCAAGTTGGGTATCTCCTGCACGCGAAACCAGCAGCGCTATAGAGCCAATCTGCGAAGGTTGGCCCGTCCTGTCCCTCCCATGGTCAGCCAAACACTGACCATAAACGAAGGCAGGCAATGATTAACCATCTCGAGGGCAATCTCGACCGCATGGAGTCTCGCCTGCACAATCTTGGGTTCCCGGTGGATGACGAGGTGTTCGCCGCCGATCCGTCCCCGCAGACGTGTCGGACGAGATGCAAGCATTCGCGTGGTCCGCCAGTCTCCTCGATGACAGTCAGGGGCCGGACGCCGCTCAGGATTTGTTGAATATCTACCCGAGCCCGCAGCCAGACGCGACGGCCCCTGATGTGAACCCGAGGATCCTACCCCCGTTCAAGAAAAGACCCAGCCCTCCTGCAGCCGCTCCACCGTGCTTCGACGTCCCGAGGTATCTGGGCGGAATACTCAGTACCGGCAGTGAGTCAACCCCACCGTATGGTCGAGTCGGGCTCACATGCTATCAGGTTTCTCGATGATATCGCGCGAGGGGATGGAGTGGATTTCGCAAAAGGCGGGGATCGATTCGATGCAAAGTCTGATGGACCTCGCCTCGTCTGGGGACGGTGGTTTCGAGGCAGATTATCCGCTGTACGGTATTTCTCCCAGACGAACATTCTGTCCGCTACCGCCCCAGCAAGATATCATGCGCCTTCTGCAGAAGTACGTGGAATACTTCAATGTGCTTTTCCCGATCTTCAAACAGTCGGAGCTTCTGTCCCTCTTCGCCGAGGAAGGCGTGCAGATGTGGTCTCAGAGCGCCGGTGGATGGGCCAGCATCAACGTGATTCTGGCGGTGGCGTACATGCTTCCGGGGAACGGGGCTGGCGACCAGCCAGACCATGAGAAGAGCAGCCTGTTCTTGAAGGCCGCCCTCGAGGTCGTGAATGAGCTCTATCTGGGTCCGCCAGATATACGAGGCCTCCAGGCCCTTCTGACCATGGTATGGCTCCATCCTGCCCTCATCTTCACTACGGCTAATCACTTCAGACCATTCTTTTCCTATCCGCAGCAGCATCTCGTCCCTGTAACTTCTTGATTTCCGTCGCGATCCACATAAGCGACCAGCTCGGGCTGGGCAGGGCAGACATACCACCCATATTCTCCCCGGAAGAGGCACGGCACGGACAGACTATATTCTGGTTCGCCTACTGTCTGGACAGAGAGTACGGTTCCTCTCACTCTCCTTAGCAACTATACTAACAAGACCCAGAATATCCGTCCGCTTCGGCCAGCCCCCAGTACAAAGCGACGAAGCAGTCAGCGCAGCTCTACCCATGGACGCCCCGGCATCCGACACGTACGCGATGCCAACAAGCGGCCAACCGGGTACCTTCAACGCCTTCCGCTCCGCTTGCGAGCTCGCACGCATCCGCGGCCACGTCTACCAGGACCTCTACTCCGCCCCCGCTGTCAAACGGCCATTCGACCAGATTCTGGCCTCGGTCGGCCAACTCGACGAGCAGTTACAAGCGTGGAAGAAAAGCATCCCGTCCGAATACCAGCCCGACTCGCGCTCGATCGCGCCTCCGGTCTCCGCCATCCTCGTCCATCTTCATCATACCTACTACAACTGCATGATCGCCATCCACTCACTCGTCGCGGCGCGGGGAATCAACTCCGCTCAGGACCTGATGGACATCAACGGCCTCTCTTTCCGGCCGGACTCGTTCTCCAACCCGCGGGTCTTGCTTTCGGCGTCGCTAATATCCAAAGCGGCTCGCGCGTCTATTAATCTTATTAAATACCTTCCGCGGGATGATATCTCCCTGGGGTATGTGACTCGACCGACCTATTTATTTCCATTCTAACATAATCAGAATAACCATGTATTACCCCACCATCGCATTGAAGACCCTTGCCTCCAGCATCGTTCGCAACCCCCGAGATACCTGCCAGATCTACAATATGAGGATCCTCGACCAGGCGGAGAGCTTTCTCTCGTCTAATCCGTGGAAGACCGCGAGCGAGGGAATGCAGCGTCTCGTCAAGCAATGTGCGGAGTATCGCTCCGTCGCTGAGCGGGCGATGAAGGAGGCGTTTTAATGCATACCCTGTATCTAATATATGCATCATGTGGGATGTTCATCTTGCTTTCGACATCACACATAGATGGAGATTTCATTCGGCGCCGTTTCGTGTACTTACTTACTTACCCTTACCCGTGCATTTATACCCAACTGATATAGACCTTTGATATCTACTATCTTATTTACGTGTTAGAGTGTGCCTGGGGTTTTGGACTAGCTAACCCACTTTGGGGATAATATTATCGTTCTACTGGAAAGATCTCTACTTAAATCCTCTTACGCCGTCAAAAAATCCACTGCCGACAATGCCTATAAGCCCGCCGGCTCAAACACAGCTCCCATCCCTGTAAATCCCACGACCATGCAATGTACACAAACCTTTCGTCAACAGAACAACAACCAATTTTTAAATACAAGCTGCATTGAGATCCCTATCCCGATCTTCGCCCTATTATAATCCTAGCTTAACACCGACTGCATCTCAATATCCCAATCCCAAACCCCCTCCTGATTCCCAATCTCTAAAGCCCCATTCGCCATCCGGGGCAGGGATCCATCCATCCATCCATTCATCCATCACCACCCATCCATACAACACAACCCTCATCAGACAAGGATCCCTAGCACCATGTAGTACAAAATACCAACTCCGTACGTGCCTGGCACCCTACTCCCGCGGGTTCGTACAACCGCAAAAACATCGTATCAGAGAAGCCGCTGTCGCAGCAAAACACAAACCAACAACACAACTAACTACTTCCCAGCCATTCATTACCCCCCCCCAATAAGTGTCTGGATAATGTAGGAATGCGATATATAAAAAAGAAGGATACATACGACAGGAGGGATTCGCTGGTGGTCACCCACCCAACTACTAACCTCCCGGCGTGTGGCTTAAGTACGGCTGAGCGGACGGGAAGCCCTGTTCTCCACACCCTATGGTCGTATGTGAAAGTTATGGAAAAGGAAATGATTATAAGGAGGAGGGAATCGGGGGAGGGGAGAAGGGGAGGTGGGACGTTCTTGTGGTGTGTTGTGTTGTGTTGTGTTTATTGAAAGGAAAGTGGAAATGGAAAGGAAACTGGTAGTGTTGGTTTTGGATAGATAATGGATAATAGGAATAAATAATTACTTGGTCTATGACGTGATTTCGGAATGGGGAATCTGTTCACTAGGTGGAGTGGAGTCCAGGGCCTAGGACCGACTGACTCTCTTTTTTATTATCTAGCCATAGCGTGTGTGGGATGGTGCGAGATGATGTGAATTGCTAGATACAGGGAGAAGGTTCTAACCCTTTACCTAACTGGTGGATCTATGTCGGTACTTGTGCTTTGAAGGGAATTGGATAAGCAGCAGTTAGTTATATACTTGGTAGACATTGCTGTCTTTGGCTTTTTTTTTGTTGGTTTTGCTGGGTCTTAACACCCTTACGTTTCTCTCTCTCCCTCTCTCTCCCTCCCTCTCTCTTTCTCTCTCTCTCTGTCTGTGTGCGTGTGTGTGTCTGTTGTGCCTTCTAGGTTTGGTTATGGTACAAGTCGTTGCTTGCTGGGTGGTGTGCTGGATTGATGCCTTTTCTTATTCTTATTTTTATATTTTCTTTATTTTAGAAGTTTCATCCATTGCTTTGTGGTTGTCTATTCATACTGGGGAGAGCTAGGTGTTAGTTGTGAGGTGGAACGGTATTTTTCAGCTGGAGGAAGGAAGTTGGATGGGAGGCTTTTCTATTTTGTTCATGAGCGAAGGCATTACGAGGGTCGAATTCAATATGTGTAGGTTGATTTGTTTGTCGATACAATATTTGAGAAGGTAGATATAAATCTGTCCAGGAGAAGACACCTCGGGTTTAATATTAGATAGTGGAGTGGTCAACGAATGGTGGTCGTTTACCCCAAAATTGGCAACTTTCCCAACACCCACAGATAATAACTATGACATATTGTGCTGGCCTAAAAAAAACTGTTTACAGTTTGCACACCTACGAAAGCGAAACCAAACCAACAAACAACCCGTGGATAGAATCAAACAGAAGGGTCAAAAATAAGAAACAAAAAGATATGACAAGAGTGGGATTCGAACCCACGCCATGAAACCATGATCAGGAAGCTAGAAGCTGTTTATTAAGGTGGACCTTAACCTGACGCCTTAGACCAACTCGGCCATCTTGCCTTGAATGAAAAAATGTGGAGATTTAGTGCTAGATAACTCAAAGCAAAAATGGACAGATGCTAGCCCTAAGTAAATGAGGGTTTGTGTTTATTTAGTATAATTCTTGACGTGGTGGGGTGGTTTAGTTGCTTCTTTTGAATTAGGCTGGATCATTAATGTTGGAGGGCTTGTCTGGATAGTAAATTGGGCTGGGAGGTCGTGGGGGTATTGCGATCTGGTTGTGTTTGGGTGGGTGTGTTGGTGGTGAGGCAGGCGCTACCCGGTGATATATAGTATCAGCGTCCTCCACGGATTGACGTTCCCCCCTCCCCCCCGATGTTCAATGTCAACAACACCCATTACCACTATAGGCGCGTCTGTTTAATGTACTGGTTCACTCATCCACTCATTCATTTATTTTTCTTAAAAGCCTTTCGAAAACTGTCACTAGCAGCGATGGCGGATCAGAACTCACCCGCACGCACAAGCTCCCCGGCGATCGTCGGTATCTACGGCTGCGGGGAGAGCGCCGTCCTTGATCTACTGAGGGTGGAATGTGACTCCAGATTTTTCTTTCTCATCGACAGCCTGCAAGAGATGAGCAATTCTCGGGTCCCCGCGGAGGCAGCAGCACAGTTCCATTACCGCGAGAATTTCTGGCCCGAATTCAAGAAAGGCTGCCAGGGGACCGGGATACCGGCGGTCGTCACTAGTTTCTACACGGCCGGGATCGACGAGTGTATAGATTCTACAAACTTGATGTTGACTGCGACAGAGCTAATGGCGTTTACTCACATCGTATATCTGGATCAACCCGTGACCGAGATCCAAGAGCTTCTGGACGACCCGATGGTGCCCGATGATCCGTTGCTTGAGCGGAGAGAAAAGGAAAAAGCCCACCTCCGGCGTCTGTGCCACGATAATCAGGTCACCTTTGTGGTATCTCCACACGAGGCGCCGATCTCGGCCAAAATGATCATGACTTTTCTGTTCGAGAACGAGGAAACCAACCGGCAGGTTGCCAAGATCGCTTTGGATATCCCCTTTCTTCTTGACCTGGACAAGGCGGAGACAGCCTTGGTCTTCAATGCGGATAGTGTCTTGACCTCGATAGACATAGAGACTGCATTCCAGAAGGGGCTGTGCGCCTATCGGTCAGGAAGTGAAAATCTCCTTCATCGGCACATACTCAGTCACCTTTGGGCTCAACCATACCTAGCTTGCTGCCAGCGTGTTATGAGGCGCGGGGAGGTCGGAATAAAGGTCTACGAGGAAATATGCAAATCTGTTGCCGATCGGGTACTCATTCATCCCGAGTTCCAGAGCTTTCTAGAGAAGGCCTTGGAGAAGAATCATATTTGTGTATTCCTGCTTACATCCCGGCCACGTCTCATCTGGGACATAGTCCTGGAAAGGAAGAAATTGGGCGGGGGGGTCAAATTGCAACTGATGGGAGGGGACCATATTTTTGATGATTTTATCATGACACCAGAAATGATGCCTGTCCTTGTGCGTCACCTTCGAACAACCAAGAACCTCAAAGTTTGGGCTTTTGGCGGCTTAAGAGATCAGGACATGATGAGAGAGGCACATGCGGCCATGGTCCTTTTAGACATGAGTCTTTCCTTGAACGCACAAAAGAATGCCATGAAGGCTGTCATTGACGGCGGTATTCCAGCAAGCCCGATAAAGATTCCTCGTCTGTCCACACACATGACTCCTGGAAACAACATGACAACCCAATTCTTTAAAGACTGCGTTCTGTCACTTCCTGGGAGGCTGCAAGTTTTTCATCCCAACGACAAGGCTCCTGCCAATCAGATTCTGATTTCTGGTGCGGAAACACCATCATTACCCTCTTCCTCGGATTACCAAGGAGCGTCCAAGGAAGCTGCGCGTTATCTTTGGGACCATATAATGAGAAAAATAATAGAGGCCTACCAGAATGAATCTTTCGATATGGGCGTTGTCCCGCCAGCCGAGCCGAGAATCTTGATTGTGGCAACAACAAAGGAGGGCAGGAGAATGGCTGATGATATAAAGGGAACCCTTTCTGATCCCACAATCCACGAAGCGATGATGGCTAGAGATATCTCCAAGAGTCACCTGGCGGATATCGACATGGTTGTGCTGACAAGAGGTATCTTACATAGTGGAAGCAACATCCCGAATTTTGTGCACCGAATATTGTGTATAAATCCCACAATGCCTATCATAGTGGCTGCAGAGAAGGCTTTTTACAATGCGACTGTTCCCTGCAGCGACATCAGGGCTCTGTGTGAAACAACAAGCATCAAGATTGCCACGCTGAATTTTGCGGGAGTTCCGAACTATGACCAATGAGTCATTGCTGCTAGTGGCAGACCCAGACTATCATTATCTCTAGCTGACCAAAGGATTATCAGGCTACAGAATTAGATAGAACCGTCAGGAACCCAACATGCCACAAGGCATGAAATAATTGAAGTTACTATTCCTAACCCCTCCATCAAACAGAAAAGCATCAAAATTTAACCATCAACCCCAATCGAACTAACTATAATAGCACCCCCTCTTAACCAACGACCCCAACACCCATCTAGCAGGTATCGCTATGGTTGTTACCGCCATCCTGGCAAGTCGAGCCACAGTACTTGATAATATCAATGTCGCCGTTGCTTCCACCGACGCACTGGAACAGAGTGTGCTGGATGTGGTCGGGATCGGTGGACTCGCCCGCAGACTCAAGCGCGCTGACGATCTGGGAGTAGTAGTTTCCTGGGTTTGTTAGCATCTCCCCACGACACGTATTGCAAGCCTATCCCAGGTCTGTGAGACAGGTACTCGGGCTGTGAACTTACCCCTCCGAAGGAGAACAGAACCGCAGTACTGCAATCCGGTCTGGCAGTTCTTGGCCGCGACGAAGGGGGTCAGGGTGGCCACGACGGCGAGGGCGATGGAGGTGATCTTGACCATTTTGGCGGTGGGTGGGATGTTTGGAAGTGGTGGTTGGAGGAGCGGGATTGGGATTGGGATTTGGATTGTGGAAGTGAGATGACTGTGATTGCGATGAAGATGGACGAGTTGATTGAGCTGGATAGAAGGGGGTTTATATAGGTATTCTGCTGGCTTCGCCCCCATCTCTACCTCTACTGTTACTGTGCACAGCCTGATTCTCCATCGCAGACGTAACTATGAGACACTATACAGCACTACACTACACAGCCCTGCATTACATGCTGAGATTTGAAAGACTCCCATCACAGTGAGGCAGAATCCAAATCGCATCACTAACTCAAACAGTAACGATCTCCTCTCCACTCCCTCCATTCACCAATGAAGCTATCCACAACCATGTTGGTGGTTGCCTACCCAGTACCCAGCCAAGCAGAATCCAGCCCTCTTGGCGGTTGGCACTCATCACTCATCACTCATCACTACCAGTCATCATATCACAGGGTCGTCCCCATCGGGGCCGAGAAGGCTGAGCGGACACCGCCAAGCAAGGGGTCGGTCGGGCCTTGCGGACTCTAAGGATACTCTCTCCGCGGGAGGTGATTGGTCCCTTGTGTGGTTTGGACTGATCGGCCTGGTAGCTCACTGTTCCAGTCCGCAGTAGTTCCGTCCTGTTGCATGAAACTAGCGCGAGGGTCTCTTGGCGGAGTGCGGATCGCATGGGGGCGGTGGATTGGGATTTGTATTACTGGAACCCTTGAGGAATGGATCGGCCGGAAACTGGCTGATACCCGTTCTTGGCGATGAAGTAAGAACAATGAACAATGTGAATGGGGATAACGGGGACAAGGCTGAGAGACAAGGGCGGACTATTGAGTATGGAGAAAGTTAGTTTTGAATTGGGTTGGACCCTGGGGTTACATTTAAGTAGGCTTACTTTAGGCTTTTTTTTGTGGGGATGTGTCCCGGGTGTGCATGTACTGGGACTGACTGAAACCGAGGGCTGGGACTGGGAAGGCTATGCAATCTTGGTGCGATCGTTGGTTCGGGTTTCTGGTTTGGATATTGGAATGTTAGTATAAGATGCTCACAGGGTCCTGCGATAGAAGAAACAGGTCAAAAGAGTGCGAGACGAAGGATTAGACGGCTAAACCGTGTATGAAAGGAAAGCCAAAGCCAACCTGATGTTTCAAATCACTCCACTAGCCGAGCCTGAAAAGTTGGACCTGCAGTTGCAGTCCCATGGACTGTCTGCTTATCTGGCTGGCTGGAAACAGCGATACAGGGTATGTACCGGTAGCTTTATCTGTGATTGAAAATTGAGTGTGTAATCCATCGCATCTCAGGAATTCTGCACTATATCAATGAGAAAATCGAAGAAGATTACAAGATATTTTTCATTGTGGATTGAAGAAGATTGAATTTATCAGGAATAAGCATGAACCCCAACTATAAAACAGGTTTTGGTATAGTGACCAAGATCGGTATTGAGCTGAGTCCACATACTATCCAATCAAAACACCGAAATAATACCGCTGAAAATGCAGCTGTTGTTTCAGATACCCGCCGCCATACTTATGAGATCACCTTTTAAGAAGGCAAATTTCCGGGACCTCCGGTAGATAATGCACAGTTGAACTCTCTCATCCTCTGCAAACCATGTAGTCATATTATATGGCAAGTAGTTACTGCTGACCCGATGAGATTCTTTGTTTTCTGCTCTCTCCGCCCGAATATCTTATCCAGCCATCAAGTAGAGTAAGCTACGGACCGGAGAACTCTTGGAGCTACACTGTTCAGACATGCAGCCTCTCTCTGGTGTTAAGCTCCAGGATGATGTAGGAACAAGGAAAGCATCTGATCTATCTAATGTGATAGGCAATTATTCCATATCATCACCCCTGTCGAATTCCAATCCTCATGTCTTCCCGACACATCGCTTTTTTCTCCCACTTCATGGCTGCCTTGTAGATTGCCGCAGTTCGAGTTCCTCCAACATCATAAATTCAGACTTCATAGCATGATATCTCCAGCCATTCCGTAGTGTACCTCATCGGACACGATCAAGACATTTCAGGCGCCGTGTTTCACGGACATATCAATGTCGACCTGTCTGGTTGCTTGGGGAATTAGGGTTCCGTGTGACATGTGCCTGGACGGGCGGGCGGCGTGCGCGGTGCACGATCCCCGATCGAGCCGCCACCCACCAATTCCGATTCCGATTCCGATTTCCGAAGGGTGTCTGTCAGGTCGCCTGAACCATGGTCGGGGAAGAGGGTTTGATGCTTAACTCTCATCGATGAAAAAAAAAGAAATCATATTTTAATTGCCAATGAACCACACTTGAGGTCTAACTACAATTATCAATAGAACTGAACCGGGATGTATGTATATACGGTCGGATCCATCGCAGCTGTCCTAAACCACAACATCATGGCATCTCCTGTATCTACGGATTACCTAGTCCAATAATATTAATCTGGCAGGATTGGTCCTTATTTCCCACCACCACTGCTATCTGTAAGCTTGTCGCTCGGGTTGGCTTGACCGCCCGGCTGAATACAAAGGAGTGCAAACAGGACAAACACCAATGGTTTGAAAAACGGTCGGTATGTCCGTCCATCGCCCGCGCCGAGGGGACCGCGGGGGCCGCGGCATCTTCATCTGACGCATCACCGCGATCTCTGCGCTATGGAGGTGAGATGGGTAAGTTGCAGCAGCACAAGTGACAGAATCTGTTTGTACTCTCGGAATCTATTTCCTGGACGATCGGATCCGACCCCAAGCCACTCGATGGCCACCAAGGGGCTGATTAGCGAAAAAGGCGAGTGGAGTATCTGAGATGCAATAAGCCGAGTCTCATAACTACCACATATCATATATGCTTTGTGAGCATTGAACCCCACATTGTATAAACAACTGAGGCTCACGGACCGGCCAGTTCTGCAAGCATCACTCCATCACTCCATCTCCATATAGGCCCTAGCAGGCGCAGCTGAAAAGTGATCTAAAATCTGACTTCATCTGACAGCACTAAGGCACGACTATCCCCAAAGGGGACCGACTTACCACATTCGGTGATGGTAACTCGAGCGCTGTGTGGACCCCTGAAGTAGCGCGCGATGGGGATTGGATGGCTTGGGGTAGATTTGCCGGCTGAACTCCCCGTATTCGTGTGACCTTCCTGGATAGGGTCATAGCACATCGCTTCTAGAGTGTCGGGTATCAGCAAGGCTGGTACGGGGGATCGGAAAGATTACACGTCGCTTCTTCATTTGTGATTGTCCCAGTCAGCCACAAAAGTATAACATAGCTGGAGGCCCGAAGGAGCTGGAATGATGGAGTATTTATACCGCTCTGCTGTCCTGTGTTAGGGATGGAATAGTCACTCATCTTTTTTCCATCGCATCACGAAACTCGTCTCTCTACATAGCGAAGGTTTTCCCAGCTGGAAAAATGGAAGCATTGGCTGCTCACGTCCGCTCTCTCGCCCAGTCTGGCGATGAGAAGCAGCGCAAAGACATCATAGACTCGCTGCGCTCTCTGAGAAATTCCATCGAGACGTCGGATGATACTGTCCAGCGGTTTACCTTTTATGTATGACTTCCGGATCTTGACATGGCTGGTATCATGATGCTGACTGGTTCATCCGATGTATGCGATAGAACATGCAACTAGCCGGTCTTCGCATCGGTATTAATCTAAAGCTGTTCGAGCTGTTGGCCGAAAGCAAGACCCCTCTCACGGTCACGCAGCTGAGCGAAAAGACCGGGGCCGATGCCGTTTTCTTGGGTGCGTGGAGTGGAACCAAACCAGTTGCCAAATCCGAGAAAACAAGTTACTGACAATAATCCCAGCACGCCTCCTTCGCTACCTAGCCTCCTTCGAAGCCATCAAGGAGACCGACAAAGATGAATTCAGCTACACGAACATCACCAAGACATTCTCACAGTCCGGCTTCCAAGCAGCCATATGCCACTAGTCCGTCGCATCATCCACCCTCCCTTCCCCCCAAACACATACACATACACATATCTAACAATCCTCCAGCTTCGACAATGCGGGCCCCGCCATGCAAAGCCTCCCGTCCTTCCTCGCCTCCACCAACTACCAAGACCCCACCGACTGCACCAAGACCGCCTTCCAAAAGGCCTTCAACACCGACCTGCCCGCCTTCGAGTGGGCGAAAACGCAGCCGGAAAGAATACGCGTCTTCCAAGAATTCCTCGCCACGAACCGCGCGGGAATGCCCACCTTCCTCGACGCCTATCCCGTCGAGGAACGGGCGACGGCGACGGAGTTGAGCCCCGAGCGCGTGCTGTTCGTTGATGTCGGCGGCGGCTTAGGGCAGCAGGCGATTGCGTTCCGGCAAAGGTATCCCGCGTTACCGGGTCGGGTTATTTTGCAGGATTTGGCGCCCATTCTGCAGCATGCCATTCAGCATCCTAGCGTGGAGAAGATGGATGTGGACTTTTTTGCGGGCCAGCCTGTGAAGGGTATGTGCTGCTTTGCTTCTCGTTCTTTCTTTCTCTCTTTCTTTCTTTCTTTCTTTCTTTTTTTTTGAGCCTGGATTTCCACCTCCCCATCCCCCCACCCATCCATCTACAACAGACGCCTAACTAACCCAATAATCCGATGAACCAACCAGGAGCCAAATTCTACTACCTCCGCAACATCTTCCACGACTGGCCGGACGAGAAAGCGCGGATCATCATCCAGAACACCATCTCCGCGATGGCGACGGACTCGCTCCTTCTCATCGACGACATGGTTCTTCCAAATGTCGGGGTGCACTGGCAGGCCGCGCAGCTGGATATGCAGATGATGACGACTTTGGCGGCGAGGGAGCGCACCCAGGAGCAGTGGTATGCGTTGCTGGAGGGGGCGGGGCTGAAGATTAATCGCATTTATACCTATACGGCCAGTTTGAAGGATAGTATTATTGAGGCTGTTCCTGCTTCTGTTCATGGTTAAGTGGGTGGATGGGTTTTATGGGGCTGGTTTTGGGGGGGACTACCTTATGTTGTCAAGGTGTACTGGTTCTACTTTTTTACATGGGGGTTGAATATCTAAATTGAGATTTTAGGGCTACGTAGAGGTTTTAGGGCTACGTATTACACTTGTTGGTAAGAGTGGAGATGTTTTTCATTCCCGAAAATAGCCAAAAATCCCATTTGTTTAAATCAGCATGACAACATAAAATCAATCCCGAAAGGAGGCCAAAGATGAATTTGGTCAAACGATGATGATAACATAATGTTATTCCCGAAAAAGGTCGTTCAAATGATGAAGACAAGATAAAAAATCCCAATCGAAGTTTTAAATCCCAAACAAAAGTCCACCATGTACGCAGTGTCCAACGTGGGAAACCATACTTCCAAATATGGCAATCAAGACGAGCTGTGCTCATCGCTCGACAAAAGGGGAGACTCGAACACAGCGCCATTGGACCGAGCCTGAGCGCGTTCCTGGACCAAGGAATAGGACAGAGCCATCAAAACTCCATTCAAGCCGTCCATCCACTCCTGAGGCCGACCAAGCAGCTGGCTAAGGCTGACAGCGCGGTGCTTATCGCGAGGTGTAAGCGCCATGCGCTCATGCTCGACGAGGAGACGGAACACCACGTAATTGTTTTCCAGGATGGTCAGACCAAGAGGCGTAGCGGCGAAATCGGCCGCGCGATGAAGAACCACCAGGTCGATGGACGGATTGTCGAGCAACTTGAGGATCAAAATGTGGTTATCCTGTCTGAAGATGCGCTTGAACATGTACTCGCGGTCGGCTTCCACGCTAAGGAGGTCGGCGGGGTGGTCCAGGAGCTCCTGCAGCAAGGGGGAATGGCTCACCTGGCTAGCGTAGTAGAGGATAGAGCGGCCATGCATGTCCTTCCAGGTGATCAAGTGGGGCTTTGTGGTCTTGAGGTACTCCCAGATCTCTGTGCGGTAGGGGAATTCGCGAACCAGGCGATGGGCGACGGTGGACCGTTCGCTGCATTTCACGTTCTCGAGCTTGACGCCGTTCTCAACGGCCTTCTGGAGCAGGGACAGCTTGTCGAACACGCAGAACAGGTCGAACACGCTGCCGTACGAGAACCGCGCGCCCGCTTCGAGCATCATCTGCAGAATGAACATCCGGGCCACTCCGAGATCTTGACGGTCCATCCACCACGGCGGCAGGTAGTCGAGCGGGAGGGCGTCGTGCCAATAGCCGACTCGGTTGACGTCGGCGCCCGCGCGGATCAGCAGGGCGACGATGCCGTAGCGCAGATGCGCAATGGCGAGGGAAAGCAACGGGATCCCCGAGGCAGTCAGGGCATTGGCGTCAGCGTTGCCTTGCCGGAAGCGGCTTTGGACGGTGCGGTACTTGCCACGTATAACCAGCGAGGCGAGGCCCCATGCCTCGCTGCGCGTGGCGTGCAAGACACAGCCGGGGGCCCGTCCGGCCGCGCATTCGTACATATACACCTCCTGCCTGCATTCATGTTCACGCGGGCTGTCACGTCCGTCGGGGTCTTCTTCGGGGATGCACAACCGAGCCTTGGTCTGCATGATCTTAGCCCAGCTGGTGTTGCTTGCCAAATTAACGTAAGGGCGAAGGTTCACGCGCTCGCATGTTTCGAGGTGCTGGCATATCTCGGGGGGGCAGTGTCCGATGCCTACTCCGAGAGCGCTGTAGAAGTCGGAGGGTTCATCCATTGTGAGTGCAAGTTCTGGTACGAGTCTGGGAAGATGTGTACTTGCGGTACGAGTCAAGGAGGCCAAATGAGGAGGAAAGTGGTGAGGATGGAAGCAATCGGGGGAATTCGCCATTGCTAGGGGATGAAGGCCTTATATATACCCAGTCCTGATAGCAAAGGCAAACTCCGTCAAGATAGTCGCCCTGTTTGTGATGGAATCAGGACGGAGATTCCCTGAGAAAGGTACCTTCAATATGGAAATATCCTGACGATCCCATGGTAAACCCCGACAGCTGACGGCTTTTTCCATGGTGATTGTCAATCCCCCCCAGGATATCTCCAAATTCCCGACTGGGAGAGTAGAAGCCATCGTGATGCAGCTCCATTGTATGGGCGATAGTCGTAGATGTGCTAACTGTTCTTTGTTCCTGGTATGATCAGGGGGATTCTAGGATATTGCCATCATGGATCTGGAAGTAAGCCGGGGGCTTCAACAATGTGTCAAGTCTTCTTCCTTTACCACCCCACCGTCAAAAAAGCCCGGTACCGATAAGCAAGCCCATTACTGTACTCAGATCCACTTGACTACCAGGACGATAACATTTTAGAGTCTCCTTGAGGTATATTGCGCGACAATCCAGACGGAAAGACGTGTCGGACCAAGAGACGCTCAACTAAAAGAATGTTATTTTCTCTAGAGAGCGAAAAGCAAGTGCCAGGGGTCTGACCTACATGGTGAACATCAGTCACAGACCCAGGCCCAGACCTAGAGCCGCAGAGACTGGGTTCTTGGAACAATCGTGCCTGGTGGTATAGTTGTAGAGGAAAATGTGAATAGAGCCTACAGCAAGAAGCGAGGCCGTACTTAGAGTTGAAGGATAACCACAGACACCCAAGCGACATTCACTATATATTGTTGTTTACCAAGGGTATCAATTACAATACATATATATCCCTATAAATGGCCCACTATTATAAGTAAGCATAATCCCTATCATTCCCATAAGACCAACTATCATCTTAGAACGTGTAAAGGGAATAGATGATATAGTAGATAGAGTCTTACTATTCCTAATTCCACACACATTATTATGCAAATATGGGCAGTAAATACTTACGCAATACATATATCATACCTACGCAATCCACTCCATCAACCAGCCCGGCTAGCTCAATCGGCAGAGCGTGAGACTCTTAATCTCAAGGTTGCGGGTTCAACCCCCGCGTTGGGCTTTCTTTTTTGCTTTCGCGGGTACCGTCCCCCCCACTTTCTCATTATGCGTGTGACGTTTCTTTTTTCTTTCTTATTTTATGGCTGGACACAATTAGTCGGGAAAGGGAGTAAATTAGATCGTACAATTTACTAGTGGATAATTAGTGCGGCATCCGGATATAGATTTTGAATTGGATGATGGTCCGCCGCTTGTGGCGCGGGGGCTAGTTTAGCTGCAGGTATGGGCGGAGTACAAAACCACAATTCACAACACCCCATACTTACTATCTACCCTCTACCAGTAAGGAATGGGTGTATGGCGGCCTGAGTGAGGCTTCTTATTTTAGGAGTCGGCTTTAAACTTTTTCTTTCTACCTAGTTACGAGCAATACATTCACCGTCGTCACGACGCCAACTACACTCCACTCCATCCCGCCCTTCAACACCAAAGGCTAGAGAGCAAGAAAAAAAAAAAAAGTCATACCAGCGAGCATACTCCCCTCTAAAACAATATAAAAATCCATGGATTATCTAATCACAATGACCCCCCCGTTCCCCCTCCAGGCAGCGATATTATTTCCGCGGAGATCAGTGATGGTTTATTTGCCCTCCAGCGCACCTGAATCAGTGATGCAACGTTAGACTGCAGACAAAAAAAACCCGGATCGTGGGAAATATACTGCCATGGCTATGGTGTACCCTGGTAGGCGTCTCAGGTCAACTGGTCAAACGACATGGTTGCGTCCTGGGGCGTGAGGCCCGCCTCGGCAGGTTGCGGGGAAGAGGCCTGTCCCGCGCTCTCCCTAGTGGCCGATGTTGTAAGATAGGGCTGGCTACCTGGCAGCCCGCCACGCCACGCCATTCCCGAAGCAGACTAGATGCGGGGTGGAATACGATCCGGTACAGCGCCAGATCGGATCTGACAGCAAGATGGCATGGCTTCAACATTGCATCAATTATTGATGGTCACCGACAGATCGTTCATCAAGTTATTTAACCTCCTCGTCAATCCTCCAGGCTTCCCCACCCAGGTGTGGCTGTAGACATCAGATCCGGATCTCCAACGCCATGGCGGTTCTAGTTCGCGATAGCGGACTCCTCCGCGACGACCTCGACATGACACCCCAGGTGCAACCGTTCGTCGGCCGGATTGGCGGAAACCAGGGGATTGTCCTGGATCGACGAGATCCTGCAAATGCGGACTACCTGCAGAAAGTGCCGGATGCGGCACCGTTGATGTCCTTCCGGGATACTTTTAATCTGCGGGGCTTTGCGGACTTGGATCTTTGGCGGTTTGCGGCGGTGGAGTGTCTTGGTATTTTCTCTCACAGTTCCCATTATACCTTGAGAAAATTCACTCTCATACCCCAGACACCCAATATACCCATAGTAAAAAACTAACCTCACCCGCCCAGGAACAATGATGCTATCATTCATCACAGCCTGGGCCTCCGCCTCGCCCACCTCCACCACCACGACCCCCACCACAACCCCACCTCCCTCTCCCGGGGGCATCTACTCGACCCCCCAATTCCTCGGCCCGCTCACCAGCGCCCTCCTCAACTGGCTCTTCCTCACGCTCTTCATCTTCACCTTCTCCTCCGTCAGCGGCAGCCACCTAAACCCCACAATCACCTTCTCCACCTTCTTCGCCCGCCTGATCTCCTTCCCGCGCGCAACCCTCTACCTAGCCGGACAGACCCTCGGCGGCGCACTCGCGGGCTGGATGCTGCGCTCTGCATTCGGGTCCGACGCGTTCTCCGTCGGCGGGTGTACCATTAACACGGCGCTTGTTCCGGTCCGTGAGGCCTTCTTGTTGGAGTTCATCTGCTGCCTGATTTTGATTTTCTTGTCGTTTGGGGTCGGGTTGGATCCGCGACAGACAAGGGTTTATGGGGCTGCGGTGGCGCCGTGGTTGGTGGGGTTGGTGTTGGGGGTCGTGGGGTTGGCGTCGGCGTTTACGAGGGTGGGGTTTGGGGGGGCTTGTAAGTTTTGTCTTTTTTTTTTTTTTTCTTCCATCCTTCCTTTCTTTGCTTTGGTTTTGGTTCTCTATCTCCTATCGTCTGCTTTTAATCTTCCATTGAACGGAACTGCAGGCAGTGGGTAGTGGGTAATGAGTAGTGATTGTGAGACTGATTGATGTGTTACCATAGCCCTTAACCCTGCCCGCTGTTTCGGAGTATATGTTGGCTCGAGTTTTCCGGGGTATCATTGGATTCAATGGGTGCGCTCGTTCTCGTACCTCGATATGGCGAGCGAAGCTGATGGATCGATTAGGTTGCACCGTTTGTCGCTGCGATAGGGCACGGGATTGTGTATTGGCTGGTGCCGCCGTGGAAGGCGTAGTCTGGTTCCTACAAATACAATCCAGCTTGTCATGTAAACACTCCAGCGCGCTCCTATCATTTATTTCAGAGATGCCGCCACAAACAGAAACTATGCTCAAAATATGAAGCATCCGCAGCCGCTATGCATGATCATTCAGATGGCACAAATAACATCACAGCGGGCTCTAAACCGACATTTTGCGCCCGTCAACCGACCAGTCAGCATTGCCACTTCAATACCTACTTTCTATATGAATTATCCCTTCCGAAAGAAAAGTACATACGACCATAGGGTGTGGAGAACAGGGCTTCCCGTCCGCTCAGCCGTACTTAAGCCACACGCCGGGAGGTTAGTAGTTGGGTGGGTGACCACCAGCGAATCCCTTCTGTTGTATGTTTTTTCCTTCTTCTTTTTGAAGAATCCAACAAGAATTGGGATGAATTGTGGTCTAGAAACACGGATATGAAAGTCAAGTTATGATTTTAGGGCTGCGTTCTTTTTTGTGTTACCTCTGCGGCGGCAGCGGCGGGCTGTGTCACCCCAGTCTAGGTAGTCGATCCACACTCCCGAAATGACAGCTTACGCGGTTTTCGCTGTTTAACTGTGGGATGGCGCGTGGGTATTGCAGGTCGGAAAAGGGCTTTATTGCGAATATTAGTAACTCTGAACCCAAGGATGGAGCTTTATAGCGAATAAATATCTGACACACTGCCCCTCAGCTTCCTGACCTATCCAGTAGACGGTGCTGAATTATCACTTCCCAACATGCTACTGCTACCGACGTTTACGGGTTGGCCGCCATTGCTATGATACTACTCCGTACTCAAGACGATAAAAACTTACCGCACCGCAAGCAATTCCATCTTCTCAGCCTGATCCATCCGGAATATCCAATCAACGCCGTCCCAGCACCAACAGAGCATGGGGTGGCTGGTATCAACAAAACCATTCGACTAAAACAATACTCATACAACAAGATACGTGTGATAGTAATAGATTTGACAGCGGGTTGCATTCTATGATCTGATTTGTTGCTGCGTGTATACCAAATAGTGATCGCCATCAACACTAAGGCTAATGCTAAAGCTAAAGCCACGGCTAAGGATCTAAGCCTCCAACTTATCCCAACAAAGTGTAAATGTGGACCGATCCGTAAGATGATGCAATCCAACACCGCTGTTTCCTTGTTCTTGTCTATTCCGAGCCTGTCGATCTATGCTCTAGTGCTGATAATGCACCGCGGCTTTCCCTGTCTCCTCTACTTATATGTAGACCTCAGTCGCAAATCCATACAAAATCTTTTTTTTTCCCCACATTCCTTTTTTCTCTCAAGTACTTCTCCTTCCACATCAGTACATTTTACCCCACGTTACCTCGGGCGTGAACCTTTGCAAACCCGCCTTTCTAACTATCATTCTGATAAGACTAGTTCCAGGCTTCAAAAAAAGGTCACCGCCATGTCAATCACAGAAGCCGACATCGTAATCATCGGGGGAGGCACGGCAGGTCTCACACTGGCAGCACGGCTCTCCGAGAACCCCAATCTCCAAGTCCTTGTGCTGGAAGCAGGCCAGGACCAGACGGATGATCCCCGAGTCCAGACCCCAGCGCTATGGCCAGCCCTCGTGGCCACAGATTCGGACTGGAAGTTCATGACTGCACCCCAGGTATGATTCCACCCTGCATTCCAAGGATCTCTCAAGCTAACGCATCCTCACAGACTGCCTTGCACGGAAAACAGATCCCCCTCCCCCAAGGCCGGATGCTAGGCGGATCCAGCGCCATGAACGGCATGGCGTTCATCGCCAACTCCAAAGCCAACGTCAACGCATGGGGAGCCCTAGGGAACCCAGGCTGGGACTGGGACACTATCAGCCCGTACTACAAGAAAGTGTTCACTCTGACGCTTCCATCGGAAGAGAAACGCAAAGAGCTTGGACTCGAGTACGTGGATGAAAGCGTCAACGGAAACAATGGACCCATCCACGCTTCTTTCCCCGATGCCCTAGTCGACCCTATCGCGAACGCATGGGTCGAGTCCCTGCGCGGACTGGGCTATCCCATGTCCACGGACCCCTTCTCCGGGGATGCCCGTGGGGGCTACACCAACGCAGCAACCATCGACCCCATCACCAAGACCCGCAGCTACTCCGCCAACGCATATTACCTCCCCGCAAAAGCCCGCCAGAACTTACACGTAATAACTGGGGCATCAGTCAACAAGATCCTCCTCGACCCCCTTCCCAACGGCGACGCCTCCGCCACCGGAGTCGAGTACACCAAAGACAACAGCATCTTCACCGTCACATCTAACCGCGAAGTCATCCTCTCCGCCGGAACCTTCAACTCGCCCAAGCTCCTCGAACTGTCCGGTATCGGCTCACGCGGCGCCCTCGAAACCCTCAACATCCCCGTGATCATCGACAATCCCAACGTCGGCGAAAACCTGCAAGACCACGTCCTCTCGGGCCTCAGCTTGGAAGTCGAAGACTTCATCGCCACCAAAGACGACCTCATGCGCCGCGTGCCCGAAGTTCTCAGCGCGGCGATGGAAAGCTACAAAACGCGGCAATTCGGCCCCTTCACCATCGGCGGAAATTACTCGTCTGCTCTCCTCCCTCTCCCGGACCTGTCCAGCAGTGAAGAGCGAGCCACTATCCTTGCCACCACCACCACCACCACCAACACCCCCCTCCCAACCCACACAGACCCCTTCGCCGCAAACCTCACCTCCTTCGTCCGCTCCGTCCTCACGACCCCCACCGAACCCACAGGCGGATACTTCACCTACCCGGCCCAATCCGACTTCAAAGGCTCCGGGCTCTCCACACAGACCATCGAATCCAAATTCCCAGAGAACTACATCACCATCTGCGCCTTCCTCCTGCACCCGCTCTCTCGGGGAACCTGCCACATATCCTCCACCAACCCGGCGGACCCGCCCGTCATCGACCCCCGCTACCTCACCCACCCCACCGACCTAGAAATGCTAGCCCGACACACCCGCTTGATCGACACAATCGCCGCGTCGCAGCCGCTGGCTTCGATGCTGAAATCGGGTGGAAAGCGCAGCCCCGGCGCGCCGGACGATTTGCGCACTGCGCCCCTCGACGAGGTGAAGGAGTATGTCCGGTGCGCGGGGAAAAGTACCTTCCATCCGACGAGTACGTGTGCCATGATGCCGCGGGAGAAGGGCGGGGTTGTGGATAGTAGACTGCGGGTGTGGGGTGTGGGGGGGCTGCGGGTCGTGGATGCGAGTGTGATTCCGATCGTGCCGAGGGGGAATACCCAGAGTGCGGTTTATGCGGTGGCAGAGAGGGCGGCGGATTTGATTAGGGAGGATTTGGAGATGAGGGGTTGTTAGGTGGTTTGAGTATGGGTGTGAGGGTGTGTTGGGTGCGAGATAATGAATTGTTGATGCGGGATGCATAAGCAAAGAATGATAACGGCATCTCATATAGGTATATTATCATTAGAGGCCATGCTAGAAATGATCCCGCAGTCTATCCCACCGATGACTCCGCGCCACATACCCACAATACTCCACCAGAATCTCTCATGTCTGTCCCCCCGCGAACCAGAACAACTCACTCAAACCCCCAGACGACTCCCCCAAACAACCCCCACCCGACGACGGCTTCAGATCCCGATCATCCAATAAGCCCTCAATCCCCCGATCCATCCCCACCCCAAGCGCCTCATCCTGTATAGTCTCCAAATCCACCTCCATTACAGCAGCCAACCTGCGCGCATCCGTCGGAATCTCAAGAAACAGAAACATCGCTCGAGCGTACTGTACCAGACTCTGATACCTTGCGCGCTTCACGACCGCAATCACCCGAATCGCCTGCATCCATAGCTCCCTCGACTGTTGCGCCGGCAGGACGGTCTGGCAGCGAAGCAAAATCCAGAGCAAGTACTCCGGCGACAGCATATCCATGTTCATCTGGATAAGTGGGGCTAGTTCGTTCTCGAGCGCGAGGAGGAATGTCTCGGTGCGGGCGGAGAAGTCGCCCAGCTGGATGAATAGCAGGTTGAGGTAGATGATGCATGCCAGGCGGCAGTTATCTGTTTTGAGGCGGTCGCCTTGGATTCGCACAGGGTAGGTCTGGGGTGGGTTCTGAGATGTGAGATGCAGACGTGACTTGGATTTGCCATTGCTTGTCGGACAAAGAACCCGATAGAGCATCGACCCAGGTTTAAAAGAGCCAACCCGCCAGGGATACATCTCCCGCTGCATCAGCATCTCATCCTCACTCCCCGGCACAGCCTTCAGAACCGCCCCCTTCCTCTCCGCAAAAACCCGTCCAAAATAATGACAATTCATCAGCATACTCGCCGGAGGTAGCACGAAATCATAATTCGCCCCTCCACTCCTCTCCCCCACCGCAGCCGGACAATTATAATACCCATCCTCCGCATTCAAGAGCGCAAAGCAATTCCACAACACCTTCGCGAAGACCAGATCATCCGTAACAAACGCCTCCGCACCCCCGCGCGCATCAATGATATCGTACATGGCGCGCCAGTGGAGTCTGAATGTGCCGAGGTCGCCCCACATCCGCTCGGCCGCGGAAAGGAGGTATATGGCCATGATGGTGCCGTCGTCGGGGTGCGTGTTGGTTGTTTGCGACTTGCTGATTTGGTGGTTTATGGCGCGGAGCGTCTGGATTTTCCAGGGGAGTGATGCGGAGGTGGGGGTGGGTCGGTCGGACTGGTAGAGGCCTTCTCTGTGGCGGGCGGAGTGGTAGAGCATGCCCTGGAAGGATGCGGGGTGGAGGCGGTAGATGTGGAAGAGGTCTATGGCGAGGTTGCGCTGTTGGGGGGGTTTCTGGGTTGGGGGGTGCAGCAGGGTTGGGATGATGTTTATGTCTGCGTTGTGGGTTAGGATTATATCTCGGGGGTGGGGGAACAAGGAGGGAGGGCGTACAATGATCCACCAACAGAAGGACTTCTGGTGTGAAGGGGACAGGCCAGGTCTGGAATGAGCCCAGATCTCGAGGAGTGATGGCCGGAAGTGCCGGTGCGGTGCTAGCTGCTTTCTCCGGATCGGTTGGCCCATCTAGCCTGATGCGCTGCCCGTAGCGACGCTTGCGAGTGGAGCCCGTGGTCGGGCGATCTGGTACTTTGGGTGGTTTGGTGGCAGCGTGCACTCGGTCTCTGGGGCACCGCCTGAGGTCTCGGAGACGCTCGGTTACTATATGTGATCGAGCGTTCTGTCGGTGGTTCTTGTCGGAGACGTCGACGAAGAACAACTGTCTTCTCAAAGGCTGTCGGGGGTGTCGAGGGACTTGGACACGCAGGCTTCTTGACTCCAAGACTGACTCATGATCCCTGCCGTCGATTCAGCCGCTATATTCATAATGCTTGCACGCTGGAGCAAATTGCTTCGATTGATCGCGGAGGATGAACCACGTGGTGTCGTCTTTCGCTAGTCCATTCCGGGACTGGCGTCCTACGATGACGTGGAGATGCTTCCTAAACAGGCAATTCTGAATTGTGGATAGAGGTTGTAACCGAATGGGGAAAGGCTTGCTCGGCCGGATTCTCCCGAGCCAGTCCGCCAGTGTTGCAGAATGATGTCAATGATGTTTCCTAGAAGGGTAATTTCCATCTTGGCTATAGCATCGACGTTGTTCCAGAATGTGTATTATCAATCACAAAACTTCTACCCAAATATTCGCGTCCAAGCATGGCAATAGACCCACGAAATCTAGGGTATATATATCAAGCGTGCTCCTCCCAGACAAACAATCCCATCAACCACCATCTTCCAGCTTAAACGCAGATCCTCCCATTTCTCCCACTGAGCTCAAAATGTCCACCCCAGGCATAACCCTCTACACCACCCAAACCCCCAACGGCAACAAAGCCTCCATCCTCCTCGAAGAACTCAACATCCCATACACCGTCCACAAACACGACTTCAGCGCCCGCACCCACAAAGAACCATGGTATCTCAAAATCAACCCCAACGGAAAAATCCCCGCCATCACCGACACCTTCAGTGACGGCCAAGAAATCCACATCTGGGAGTCGGGCAACGTGCTCAAATATCTCGTCGAGCGGTACGATCCCGAGTACAAGCTGTGGTATCCGCACGGGACGCGCGAGAATTACGAGCTGTTCAGCTGGGTAACCACATCATCTCCCATTCATCCAATTTAATACCAGGCGAATCAAATGAATTCCGATAATGATTACTGACTGTATGGCAATCGCAGCTCTTCTTCCAAACCAGCGGCATCGGCCCGTTCCAAGGCCAAGCCACACACTTCCTGCGCCACGTGCCGGAGCGGATTCCCTACGCGGTAGACCGCTACCACAATGAATCCCGACGGCTGTATTCCGTGCTCGAGAAGCAGCTGGCACCGAAGCGGGGGGGTTATATCGTGGGGGAGAAATTCACGATCGTGGATATTGCGTTCTGGTGTCTGGCGGCGACGGCGCCGTGGGCGGGGCTGGACTTGGGTGAGTTTCCGGCGGTGAGGGAGTGGTATGAGCGCATTTTGCAACGGCCGGGTGTGAGGCGCGGGATGAATGTTCCTGAGCCGCATGGGGTTGTGGCCTTGATGGGGGATGAGAGTGGGGAGAAGGAGAAGGAGTTGGAGGAGTTTCATCGGCGGTGGGTGATGGGTGGGATGCAGGAGGATGCGAGGGTTTTGGATTTGCAGAGGGGAAGGCAGTGACTAGGTTGGAGGTGAAGGGTGGGGGGCTTTATGATGGTTATGTTATTTGGTGGGTGGATTATGTTTCTTTTGGTTTATAATACTACTGTGATTTATTGAGTTAGGGTTTGATTGATGGAACTGGAAGCTAGTCGACTGGTGTTGAGCATAAGACAAGTTCAAGTATATTCGACCATACTCGAAGTAAAGTTTTTTATAGCACCGTTAAAGGGCTCTTAGTCTTAATACAAGTATTAGAATCATGAAAGGGGTAACAAAAACTCATAATTGTATATAATATCTTATTTACGACTGTCAACATTCCGATGCAGCCAATCTCTCCACTCCCGGTCGCTCAATATCGACCTCACCCGGGCTTCCAACCACTCCGTATTTCCCCAGAATCCCCAGGATGCTTGGAACCGACACCAATCAACCAGAGCCGTCTCCCAGTGTCGCTTAAACGCATCCCATTCATACCGATCCGTCTCCTGACCCAAAAGCAGACTCTGTCGGTACCGCTCCAGTAGCCTCCTCTCACCATCACACATCGCCAGCGCCTCAGGCAATGGCTCATGAGCATCGTCAACAAGCATCCGAATCGGCACAGAGCATGTAAACAGCTTCGCCAGGTCACAAACCCCCAATCCCAGCCCGACATACTGAAAATCAAAGAACGCCACCTCATCTCCCTTCTCCGTCGTGAACAGATTCTCCGACTTGACATCGCCATGGATATACGACTCCACCGGCCTTCCGCACGGGGTGAGCACCAACGCAGCCATCTCAGCAACAGACATCCCCGATCTCTCCACAACCACACACATAGCCTCCGACCACTCCGAGTCAACATCTTCAACCAACGAAGCATACTCCTTCCTCCGCGTCGCAAGGTACGTATACCCACCATTCAACCACAGAGTATTCCCACACTCCATCCCCGTCCTGTCCTTCCTCCTCTTCACCTCCTCCAACGGCGGCAGAACATACCCCCCCAACCCACCCTCCCCGCCTAACAGTCCCCACGACCGCCCATGAAACCGCCCCAACCACTCCAACGCCCCACACACCTGCACCCGATCAAGCGCACTCCTCTTCCCCCCGGCGACGGGAAACCTCGGCCTCAGATCCACCATCACCGTCGCCATCAACCCACGCAGTTCCTCTTCTCCATCCTTGCCTTCCATCCCGCGCGTCGAAGCCAGACACTGCGCCACAGCGATCTCCTCGCCCAGGCGCGGAACCACGTCGGAGTAGAAATACTGCTCTACCTCGTAACTTAACATCTTCCGGAGGTGGCCTTCGTCTTCCCTGCTGCTGCTTTTGTGTCGCGGCGGGGAGATGAGTTTCAGGATGAGCGGGTAGGTACTCCCGGCTGTGGCTGTGGCTGTGGCTGCGGACTCGACCCCGCAGACCGCGCTGAGATGCGCGGCCGCCGCGTCGGTGGTGGCGCGCGCCGTGATGGCGCAGATCTGGCCGTAGCCCGCCCAGAGGGTCTGTAGGGTGGTGCAGGAGACGAGGTCCAGCGTGTGCCAGGAGAGCATGATGCTCGCAACGCGCTCGGGTGGAGGAGCCATGATGATGATGGTGGTGGTGGTGGTGGCTGGGTGAAGTGGATGGATAGCCTGAGGTGGAGATGAGACTCCGAGAATGATTTAAATTCCAATAAATCACCCAGGTTGATTATGCCCTGACACCGGAGTTGTGGTTCGGGTATACTCGTCAGTTGTGTTGGGGAGTTGACGGTTTGGGATGACGTCCGAGAAACCCTGGTGAAAATTCACGGTGGATCCCCGCCTCGGAAGTGGGGTAGTGAGTCACGTGATGGTTGGTGAATATATCAGTAGAAATCGACTTTCTAGAATGATATGTAGATCTGTTTTAGTGGAGTTGAGCATGTCAGGAGAAAGAAATTGTGTTTCTTCATCTGACATTTACAAAAGTCAAGAATGTTGGTTACTGGTTCCTGATCCTAGGTAGGGCTGCGGCGACGGCTCTCCCGCGCGGCACCCGCACCCGAGTCCAGGGTTGGCGGGGAATGAATGGTTTGACGATGGTCATTCCCCACCACAATCAACGAGATATATCTCTATCTATCCACCCCGCATTGTTCCCGGTACCAAGCACATTGCGGCCGCGGAAAGCCTGGCAAGAACCAACAGAACCAGAAGATTTGCATACATACATAAATACATCCTAAACCCGTGAACCAATCTCTTTCGCAGCTCATCCCCATTTAACAGCAATCTACAACCCACAGGGCTACCCAATCACCATACATTTACACCACGCAGCGGCTGATACATTCCCCGACAACTAAATCAGCCAAGCGCTTACATACCTGCGTGCAGACTAGACCTCGTGCACGGACTAGTACATGTATCTCTGGCCCCCCACAGCCCGCAACGGCCCGTGGATGATGAAAATGCCGATGTAAAGCGGGTATCTACCACGTGTTGGGAAACGTGATCATCATTTAAGGTGTGCAGGAAAGGTCGTGCATGTTCTGCATGCAGAGCCAGGAACAGAAAGGTTGAGAGCCGCATAGGGCTGACTGGCGCTGGCTGGATGACTGCAGGAAAGGCTATTACGACGTCGTATCACCTCCAGCCTTCAATCTGGGGGAGTTAGTATAGTGTGTGTGTGTGTCTGCTTGAGGGGATTAATATTCGTCAGGTGTGTGGTATGAAGATTATCTTCGAGGATTCGGGGTAGTTGTGACTTGTGAGGATTCAGAAGACCCTTTCCTGGTGTGAGGCCAGTCGGTGGTGGCCTGTGGAATGTGGATAGGAGCGGGAGCCAGAGAGGGAGAATCGGACAAACATCCTCCACTCCACCCGATCCGTGTTCCATTCCGGATCCCGAGTTCGCGAGAGAAAAGAAGGAGTGAGTGAGGCTAATTATATTTTTCGTTTGTTGGACTCTATGGGAATGGACTATGGAGATAACGTCCCCCGGATGCAACCCTATTGGCTGGCTCGTCTATTACTCCTGGCCCCACTGCTAGCCGTGAGGCTGATGTGGATAATACAGGGCTGCGTCTTCTCGGAGGTATATGGTCGCCTCATGGGGAGATCATAAGGTAAAAAAAAAAAGTGGTCAGGTTTCAACCGCATTTGGCTTGATTTGACGAATTTGGAAGGTTGCGGTCTGAGGGATTTTAGTTGAAGGTGAGTGAATTCTGCTGGAAAGATCCAGTGATCGCGATGGGCATCCAGCCAGGCCACGCGGCGTGCGGCTAACCCTAGCCCCGGTACTAACGGTATCCCCTGGCTAGATTAGCCTCCCTCTAAATCTGCGGGGTTCGAGGTACTTAAACGGCCGATCACGCACACTCGACTCCGATTTTCTAACCGATTCAAGACTCTCGCAACAAAGCTAGCGTCACCACTTCAGACGCAGACAGACTAGACCTGACCATGCCAATGTCACCGGAGCCGCGAAAGAAGATCTACACAAAGAGATCCCGGACAGGCTGCCGGACCTGTCGGTGAGTCTACCCATCCCATCTCATCGCATCCCATCCCCCCGATTACTGGTACTGGTATTGGTCAAGTACCTTACTCAGGAGGCGCAGGGCCCGTCGCATCAAATGCGACGAATCCCCCAACGCATGCAACAACTGCACCCGAACGGGAAGAAAATGCGAAGGGTACGAGCTATACCGAGTCCCACGAGACTCCGGCAAATCGGACCCGAACTCGCCTCGCAACGCCAGCGTAACGCAGATCTGCCGGGCAGTGACATCCAAGCTCCAGTGGAAGGTGACCTCGGACGAGGGACGGTGTCTGGCCTTTTTCGAGCACCAGTCTGTCCCGCAGCTGGTGACGTTCTTTGACTCGCCGCTGTGGCAGCAGTTGGTTCTCGAGCTGTGTTACTGCGAGCCGGCCGTGTTCCATGGAGTGGTTGCCCTGGGGGCAGTGAACCAGGCGTACGAGATTGCGGCACGAGGGCCTCCTGGGGGAAGCAGGCGGCTGCTGCTGGGGCGGAAGGGTACGCAGAATAAATGGTACCAGTTTGCGATTGAGCAGGCGGGACGGGCATTCGCCATGTTGAACAAGAGGCGCGCGTCGAATGATCCGACGCTCCACACCGTCATCCTGGTCTGCTGTTTGCTGTTCGTGATGTGCGAGCTGCTGCACAGAAAACTCGGCACCGCGATCGTGCATATGGAGAGCGGACTGCGGATTCTCCGCGGCATGAGAGTGCAGCGACAGGCGATGGGGCTGGTCCTGACTTCTCCAAGCGCGATAGAGCGCTGCGTGGGCGAGACGTTCCTCTCCCTCCAGGGCGCGTCTGCCTTTTTCGGGATCAAAGACCCCTTGGACGTCGACACCCGATATGTCTTCGAGCAGCCCTACAACCACTACCTCGAGAGCTTCACCAGTCTACAGCATGCCCGCCAGGTATTGAAGCCGCTTCTCAACACCGCCTCTATCTTCGTAGCGCAGTGCATGCACGCCTCGGAGGCAGAAATGAAACTCATCTACCCAACACTGCAGTGCAGACAATTCCTGTTGGTGGGGTACTTCACGCGGTTTCTGAAGCTGTTCGCGGACTTCTGCGACCGCACATACGGGACCTCCTCCTTCACCACCCCCACGACCAGCGACGACCCGACGCAGCGCAAAGCCTACCGCGAGGCGGAAATCACTCGCCTCTCGGCCCTCTACAGCCTCCTGGCCGCCAAATTGTTTCTGTACGACAAAACCCGCCCGGTCCCGGACTCTCTGACCCCGGAATGCGAGGCGGTGATTGTCGCCGCCGAGACGGCAATGGACAAACTCCCCAGCCAGTCGCCGACCATCACCGTCCATCATGAGATCGTGCCCGCCTTGAACGTGGCGACCATCCGGTGTCCGGACTATCGGATTCGCTGTCGAGGCATCGCTATGATGAGAAGTTGGGGCGCGATAGAAGGGTTTATGAGCGCTTCTCTGAATGCGGATCTCATGGAGGAGAGCATGAAACAGGAGCTGCTGTACTGGTATCGGAGTGCGGAGGGGGGAAATCCCCCCGGTGTGACGTTTGAGATGAATCCGGATGGTCGGGTCACGGCGCGTATCGAGTATCGATTGCGCAAGGCGGAGAGGGATTGTCGTCTGGTTTTGGAGAGGAATGAGGATCTGGTTGCCCAGCTCCTCGACATTGAGAACGCCGAGAATTGGCCGTGTGTGAGGTCGTTGGGGCTGCTTGATCATGTTAAGCGGTGAAAGTCTTTTGTCTGGTCCTACGGCTTAAGGATGAGTGAAAGGTGTCGAGTGTCGAGTACACCTGGATTGTGGGAAGAGGAAAACGGAACCTCTCAATAGTTCAAGGTCAGTTACCCTTGAAGACAAAGTGGAAGGACAATTTTGTTAACCCAGATACCAGATAGAAAATGGTTCACATCCCCCACTGTCGGAGAAAGATAAGATCAAGGCCATCGACAAGGTCGCACAACCCATCGCGTGCCAACCCGAACTGCAGCCACAGCCCGCACCAACGTGACACAGATAATGCCGCGGCCGCTTCAGCCCTAACTGACTCTATTCTTCACTCTTGAGGGCCTCAAAAACAATCAAAAGGTTGGATTTTCAAGAGGACAAAAAAGAAGAGGATACATACAACAGAAGGGATTCGCTGGTGGTCACCCACCCAACTACTAACCTCCCGGCGTGTGGCTTAAGTACGGCTGAGCGGACGGGAAGCCCTGTTCTCCACACCCTATGGTCGTATGTGCTTCTTTCGTAGAGGAGAAGAATGACAAGGAAGAATTGCATACACAGGTTCACTTCCTTTGTTCCTTTTTTACTGTCACAGAGACTATTTCTGTCATCCCCTTTATGGAGAGATCACCGGTGACATTGTGTAATATAAGTGAAGGGGATATATGATATACTCAGGTGCTGTTTTATTCACCAAACTTCTGAGTTATGTCTGCTGTTCGACTTGATTACTTGGAGACTTCGCTGAAGGCGCGGTAAACGCTGATTGGTACAGTCCGTTGCGGCAATAAAGGATGGGAAGATGGCCCGGGAAGAGCTGCGGATAACAAATGTTGAAATCTTGGATTGCGCCATGTGGGGACAGGTACGTGGTTGAAACCGATACCCTGACTGTGGTGTGTACTCCAGCTCCCCTGTGCCACCCTTAGACATGCCTGATGTTCGGGGCAAAGATAGCCGACGTGCCTAGGTGGTCTGCCCGGGGGGGGGGGACTGCACACAAGCGGATGTGGACTGGTGGAATAAAACGACCATAAATTTATTCCTCCTCAGCGCTAGTCGAAGAAAGACGCGATCTTACATTTCTTCTAATCGGTATACGCTACGTCTCCATCTCTTTCCATCCACCTTGCCTCTCCTGTATACTTACTACCTACTCATCAGCACCAACCCACCACCACGATGATATCCTCCTACACAGCCAACCACTTCAACCCGCCCTCTCAAACATGGTGCGACACCGAAATCGTCGTCCGTCTCCAACACCAACGCACCCTACCCTTCAACTGGACAGCGACGAAAAATTGGGTGAGCATCCACAACTCACACCCCGCCATGGGCATCCAACGCACCTACCGACACTTCATCCCACGGAACCGCATCATTAAAGCCATCGAAACCACCATGCAGCGCGGCCAGATGACGCGCGCCCAGGTTCTCGCATTCCTAGTCGAAGTGACCACGCAGCTCGGGATCGAGCAACCCGACGCCGCCCTCCTCCATCTGCCCTGGGACGCGAACGTCGTCAACTACGACACGTGGCTGACCTGGGCGGTGGAATCGATCGCGGACTGGAAGATGAATATCTTCCTTGGCTACGGAACAGGGGATAAGAGTGGACGGGATCTCGATCTTCCTTGTACGGTGCGTGCGGATAGGCACGGGGCGGAGTGCGCCGCGCTGCAGCTGAACAATTGTCTCGAGGCCGCTGTGAGACTGCTTTGCGCTTTTCCGACTCTGAGTGTGTGGTTCTGGGATCACTTGTGTCCGCATTTTCAGAAGGAGGAGACCTGCGCGTATTACAATGACGGGGTGTGGGCCCCGGTGACGGCGCAGCTTCAGCCGTGGGATTGGCGGGTTATGGCTGATGTGCAGTTGCAGGGGGGGATTCTGTCGACTACGAGGAGGGGAGTTGGGTTTCAGGCGCCGTTGCCTTTGTTGCTTCGGGGCGAGGAAGAGTATGAGGAGGAGGATGATTCGGACTATGAACCGGGGGAGGAGGAGGAGGATGATTCGGACTATGAGCTGGAGGAGGACGAGGGAATGGAGGAGGAGGTCTAATGCTCCACTTCTCTTGCTGGTCATTAGGGAGGGTTATGGATGGTCTGTAGCTTATACTCCAATTTGATCGCGTCGCGGTTTCGGCTATTTAGCTTTATATTTGCCTGCTTTCTTTCTCCCACCTTTCCCCCCAACTCATGCTAGGCAATACTTGATATCCGCCAACCATATTTTAAAAGCCCGTAAGTCCAAAGTGCAAGTGGCAAACAATCCCAGCTGAAGCATTCCAAACTAGTGATTTACTAGCAGCGAGTTATCGAACGTCAGGGTGGGTCCCGCCGCCGCCGGGGTAGATATAACCGATCGACAGCCGCCATTTGCAAACCCTCTCCCCGCTTACTGATGTTGCCACAGCGCTATAGAACAAGCTCAGCCCCAAAACGTTCTCGCCTTCGGAGACTCCGTATCACGCCCCCGCTGCCTCCTGCAGAATGGAATAGATAGCGCGCGTGACATCCGAAACATGCCGCGCGGCCCGGAACCATCATGGATCATGGTCGGCTGGAGTTTCTCGAAAGGACTCATGGCAGAAAGAGTCAGAAATTGTCAGAGGAAGGAGATATCCTTTCATATCGGCGGTCCTTCCGGTCGGAAATCGCGAGGTCTTTTGTTTTCTTTCCCCTCTCTCCTCTGATAAGCAGCGCCCGCACATCTCTGTCCACCCTTCACGCCTGCTTCTTTTGCTCAACAGGGCTACGGCCTGCGGATAATATACTATGCCTTCGTTGTGGGACAATCCTGCCCCGGTAAGCGGGAATCGGTCTACCAACGGAACCCTCCAGAAGGACGCAGAGCAAAATGACCCGGCAAACGGTGAACTGGTCGAGGATATCTACTACATCAATAGTCTGAACCAGTAAGTTCGGAGACCAGCGATGAATCTCACAAGACAGCATCACATCTGTACTGACCCTGAGACCATTACAGAACCGTCATCGCAGCATGGGAGCTCCAAACCCCCGACCAGCTCAAAAAAGACGTCCTAACCAAGCGCCCCGAGTGTCTATCGGTCTGGGGCGCAGATCGGCGCGTCAAAGTCTCTCCGGAACATTTCCAGCCACATGGCAAATATCGAGGTCTGTGTTACCTACCTGCACATCCACCCGGCGGGTCGTTTCCGGATGCGATGAACAGAAGCTGGAATCTTTGCTGACATCTATCTGCTCGCGGCACCAGCCATCTGCAAGCTCTTCATGGGATTCTCCCGCAACGAAGGACACAACTACATCGCGACAGGCTGGCTCATCGCCAAGGATGTAGTGGTGACCGCGGGCCATTGTCTCTACGATACCAGGAACGGATATCTAAAGTCGGTCAAAGCGTATATCGGATACCAGGGACCGGAGGAGCAAGCCCTACAGAGGAATTCGTGTCAGATGAGACTGGGAAGCATTGCTGTGACGCCGGCAGAATATATCAAGACGAGTCACACGGTGCATGACGTGGGGTTTGTGAGTCTGTCGTGTCCCAAGGCGTGATAGTCATCCAGGGGAAAGTAATAAGTGGCTAACTAATACCTGTCTTTCGTGCGTATAGATCAAACTCGAGCGACCGTTCGACGACGTGGAACCGTTCCTCCCGCAGGACACGCCGCGGTCTGCCTCCGGGGTTCGCCTCGGGGTGGTCGGATACCCCGGCGACCTCCACTCCGGCAACGAGATGTACGAGCACTGGGATACCACCGACATCGACCTGTCCACCAATGGATACTTGAATTACCGCATTGACACCGAGGCGGGAGAGTCGGGCTCGCCTGTGCTCCGCGACATGGGATCCGGCAAATTGGTTCCGAGTGAGTGGTGGTTTTGTTTTATGTTTCTATGTCCCTGCAAGCCATCTCTCCGTGAGCTATGACTGACAACACTCCAATCCAGTCGGCATCCATACCGATGGAGGCCATCCAAATGCTGGATCTGCCATCGGTGCCTTCGGTAACCTGTTCTCCGACTATACGACGGCGCTGAAGATCAAACAGACGCAGCAGCTGTCCCCGGGCGCGAAGAGGGTTGCTGCGCCCGAGGTGCGAGGCACGAGGAATCTGGAATATATTAGTCTTCCTGGTACCAAAGAGGCCCGAAACAGGCCGTCTGAGGCTTCTCCGCAGGGGAAGGAGAGTTCGTTGGATGACACTCATAAGCCCGCTGGCAATAATCGGGTGACCAGCCTGTGGGCGCCTGATAAGCGCACGGAGGCAGCTGAGACGATTCGAACGTTGCAGGGTACAACTTCTCAGGCAGGCTCAAGTCGCAATGACGGAGGAACCAGTCTGTGGGCATCCGATAAGCGCACAGAAGCAGCGCGGGCGATCCAAGCTCTAGAAGGCACAGGATCCTCTCAGCCTGTGAAGCCTGCGTCGGGTAGGGCCGACTCGCGGACACCGTCGCGAATCCCCTCCACAGCCCAAGCACAGGACAAAACACCAGACCAGACAGACGACGGTGCCAGAAAGCGCAAAGAAGCAGCCAAGACGGTTCGATTCCTGGAGCACGGCCCAGAGCACAACGACCCCGACCGCGAAGCCACCGAACAGATTCTGACAAAAATAAAACAACAAATACAGTACAGAGGCAAGTTCCCCTTGCCCAACGCAAACCTGCACTTCGAGCGGCTCCAAAAGGAATCCCTCAGACACTTTGAAATGTGCACGCAGTCACCCGAAAAGCTACCTGTGGGGGCCTACGCCAAGGAGAACGGCGGGGAGACCAACGAGGAACTGCTGCGCCAGGCGAACGAGAACCTGGACACGGAGAATGAGATTAAGACGACGTTTTTCGTCACCTTCCCGCCGAAGCTGACCGGCGAGGCGAAGGAGAAGCTGACGGAGGTGGTGCAGAATGTCCGCGACTGGCAGTGCTGGATGTATGGACTCTCTGCGGCCAAAGTGCAGCAGCAGATCAACGCGGGCAAGTTGCCGGCTGATGCGACGGGGATTGCGGAGGCGAAGAGGTCGCAGTATAAGAACATGGTCTTTGATTATGTGATGCGTGCTTGTAACTGGTAGTTATTACCCCCCGTGTCACTCTCCTTGATCTTACGTGGAGACAATGCTATGGGTTTAGCTGACCAGACCTTTAGGGTAACGCAAACCTACGACGAGGTTCAGACCAAATCGGTCTCTTGCACGAAGATCGAGCTTCACACGACCCTCCTCAAAACCGTGCTCGAGGGCTTCCACGTCCCCGGCAAAATCATGGGTACTCTGCATTCGGCGCTCGACAGCATTGCGAACGGCATGCTCACGGTGGCCAAGGAGAACAAGGAACAAACCATGCAGTATTTCATCATGCTGACCCGGTTCGAGTACGAGTCCGCTCTGGAAACAGCACAGCCGGGTACGTTGCGACGACGAAAAGAGACATCAGATCCCATCCCCCAGACACTAACCATTCCTTTCTACCATAGTCATCCGCGTCATCAGCTTCCGCACCGACGCCTCACTTAGCAGATTCACCCTCGCCAAGAGCAAGGTCGAATCGGCCGATTTTAACTTCACCTTCCGCCAATGCCAGTTCGACTTCAACAACGCGTTGTTCTCGCAGATCAAGCACAATCTCGGCGAAAGTACACGCGCGGCCGGGTTGGAGGTAATGAAGATGAATGCCTCGATGATCGAGCTCGAAGTGGACTCAGTGTAAGACCAGCCAGTACAAATTATCCGAAAAATCCTGTTTCTCTTCCATCTTGTTTGGCGAGTCCTGATGTGTATGTCGAAATCATATAGCTTCAAAGAATCCATGGCTTCTCGCCCCCGCGCTACCCAGAAGCAGAGTGCGCCAGTCGGTGGTGGCGGGGACTATGATAGCATCGTAAAGAGTATCAGCCACATCACGGATCAGGGTTTCTGTGCGGAAGATAGCGCTGCGGCGGTGTCGGAGATTCTGGCCGCTGGGCCGTTTGATGCGGCAATCGCCACGTTGATTGGGAGTAGGCTGGCGCTCCCGGGGCATCAGGCCTTGAAGGACGTAAGTTGCATGCATTCATAGATTCTGGTACGGAGGCGGTACTGAACGCGACATGCCTAGTTGTCGATTGAATCGCAGGAGGGAGCCATTGCTCGGTTCCCTCCTTATTGGCAGCTCCTCGGTTCGATGATTTTCAAGCAGCTGTTCTCCGTGAGTCCCACCCAGTCTTGTTGCTGCTGGAACTTAGTCTAATGGCATTCCCCTGTGCCAGGAGGCAGTCATTCCCCCAGCACTGCTTTTTCACGACGCAGTAAAGGCTCTCGAAGATCAGCTGCGCAAGAAAACGGCGGCCATGGATGTTATCGAGGAGGTAAGCGGAGTACCCCAGGCCACAGCCGCCCCTGCCCTAAGCTGGGACTAACACGCTGCCAGAACAACCGATCGCTGCAATTTGCCTTGAACGAAGCGAGAAAGAAAGCAGAGTCGCAAGAGGAAAGTATTGCGAAAATGACGAATACGATCAGCGTCCTAAGGGATCTGAGTAGGGTCCATCCCGTGGCGCCGGACCAGGGCAACAATCCACAGACCGAACCCCAGCCGTCGCAAGACCAGACTGATCCGGTTCCAAAGGAAGATGAACCCGCGATGCAGGACGGCGAATCCAAGGCGACGGAGCCATCTGAACCGGTGGATTCAAAGAGTCCGCCGCAGGCGAACGAACCCCACCCCCTCGAAAATAGCATGTCCGCTAAGCTGGAACGGCTGAGCCGGCAACTGCTTCAGCATGACCCCTCACTGAAAACTCTCGCAACAGAAGATATCAATCTGACCTCCAGGATCGACTGCGAATCGTCCAAGACAAGCATCTCCCTCGAACACACCCAGAGCTTCGACGTGGAACTATCCGCCAAACCGAACATGATGCTCGGCATCACGGAACTGGAGTACGAAGGTCCCGCGCCAGACATAGGGCTGTCCATCACACGCTGCTCAACGAACAGCTTCACCATGACCGCGACCGGGTCGATCGCCATCAAAGCCCTGCAGACCAGATGGCTCGCCTACGCCACCACGAGCCCCCACATCCGGATGTCTACCGCGTCCCTGACCGCCGAAAACCTCGCCCCGAAACAGCCGCCCAGATACACCACCACCCTCACCCCGCCCTTCTCCGCCTCCGCCAAGATCCAGTCCCACCTGTTCATCCGCGCCATTCGCTTCAAAGATGGCACCGTCGATCCCGTAAAATTCCAACCGCAGGTCACAAACCCCACGACAAACAAGTTCGAGTGGACACTTCCGGACATTCGCAAGTCGCTGGCGGAGTTGCAGCTGGGGTATTTTGCGCTCAATACGCTGGGAGGAGAGAAGGTGTGCATGGGCTATGTCCTGGATAGTGCGGTCAAGGATCGTCATCCTGTGACCTTTAAGGAGGGGATGTTCACGCGCGCCCCGAAGGTGTTTCTCGCGCTGAATGCCTTCGAGTCGACCAGGGAGCCGGTCAAGCGGCTTAGAGCCGAGGTGGTCAAGGTGGATCGGAATGGGATGGAGGTGGTGACGGCGCGGGCTGGGTTCGAGTACGTGAATTATCTGTGGGTTGCGATGCAGGTTGATTAGGGGGGAGGGAGGGAGGAGCAGGAGGAGGGTGAGCGAGTAGTCGGCATTTCATCATGGTTGGAGATGTTTCGTTTGTTCCGGCAATGGATTTTTGATTTCTTTTGGTATTAACACCCATGATGCTCATATATGTATATACCTTTCCCATGGATTACTCGGGCAATACCGAAGACTTGTCGCGAAGATCTGGCTGTGTTTGTTCATTTTCTTGTGGGGAACCACTGGTTATCATTCACCAAGGTTATGGCAGTGAAGCAATACTGGATAATTCACTGGGTAGATGCTGGCTAGTAGTTGGACCACACTGCTCACAGACCAATTCCGGCAAGCAGGCAGCTCTTCCATAAGCTTGGTTTAGTGCCTTGACTAATCAAAAGTCATTCAAGTCACATCTATTATGTGTATGGTTTTGCCTACTAGCTTTTGTAGGAACTGGGAAAATATATCGTACGATATGCGCAGCTTAGCATCATGAACTCATCTCATTCCCTTACTGTATCGATAAACAGAACATACCGAATATACCAGAAACCCACCCATAAGACACCTCAACGCCATCATAACTCTAAGCAAGCATCAAAGACACCCCCCCTCCCCTCCCTTCCCGCCTCCCGCCTCTCCCCACCACCACCACCCCGCATCCCCCCCACAAACAACCATAACCACAGCCATAATCATAACCCCAATAACAACGATAATAATATCCACACCTACCGCTGAATCCTCAACCTCTCCAACATCTCCCTGGCCAAGCGATTCTCCGTCCCGGTCTCCCGCTCCACGCGACAAATCTCCCCCTCGATCTCCCCCCACAGACTCACCAGCGCGTCGGCCGTGAACGCCAGACTGCCCGACTCCTCCAGCACGCCCAGGAACAGCTGCTTGTGGCCGCGGCCCGCCGCGCCGGTCGCGTGCCGCTGCATCAGCAGGTTGCGCAGCAGCGCGCGGTTGCTGGGCGTGGCGTGTTCGAGCGCGTGCAGTAGGATGAAGCTCCATTTGCCTTCGTCGAGGTCTTCGCAGAAGCCTTTGCTTTCTTGGTACTGGGTTTGTTGTTTTGTTATTATCATGGATTATTATCATTTTTGTCATGGGTAGCTGGGTTAGGGTTGGGATTGGGATTGGGATTGGGTTGGTGGGGGGAGGGGGGAGGGGGAATTGGGGAATAGGGCAAAGGGAGCGGTGCATACCTGATCAACAACCAAATTCGCGTAGTCATCCCTAATCTGAAAGAACCGCCCAAAGAGCATCATCAGGTTATTCAGGTCTGAGGGCTTGGTGGGGTGCGTGGATTGGGCGATCATCAGGCGCGAGATCATGCGGAAGAGGGCGCCGGTTTCTGGACGCCGTTAGTATACACACTCTATCCTATCTCAGGCCAACAAGCTAAATGGAAGAGCATGATGTGGGACGGATAAGGTGGTAGGTAGAAATTTCCCCCAGAACACGACGAAGGAAGAAGAAAAGGAAGAGAAAACTCACTCCCATCAATCATCTGCAAATACTCCGGCACACTCGGCGGCGAAACATGCTGCACCCAGTGGAGATCGAGACTCTGGCCCACGAGCATATTTTTCATTTCCTCTGTCAGGGATATCAGCATCGGTGCTTCTAGTTTCCTTGATATTCCCATGCGGTGAAAGTTGGGGAAAACAAACCAGTACAGATAGTCTGACACTCCGATCCCCCGATCTCAGCGACCCGGGCGATCACATCGACGAGCTGGTATGTAGCGGAGTTGACGGTCTGCGGGATGCCGAAGACGGTGTGTGTGGAGGGTCGGGAGCGGCGGAGAGGGGAGGCGTCTTCGACGTCGTCGAGCCTGGTTGGTTTTGTTAGGTATTGTGGATGGGATGTGGATGGATGGTGAGGGAAGGAGGACTCCCACTAGGGTTTCCAGGTGGGTGTGGCAGGGTGTGTATTGGAGGCGGGAGGGGAGCTCACATCAACGAGATATTATGGATATCGCCAACGATAGACACAATCTGGGGGAGCACGTCGAGCGAAGCGCCGACCCAGACGTTCAGCGCGGCGACGACCTGGTCGCGCACGCCTTTGGATGGGAGGGAGGAGATGTATTGGAAGGGGGCGTGGATGGGCTATTACAATCAGTATGTGCTATCTTTAGAGTGGCAGCTTGGTGATAAATAGGTGCTGCTAAACTCACAGCAGTAGTACTGCGCGGCAAGTTCGTATTGGCGAGCTCATTCTGCGGCGGCGACAGCTCCAGATCCTGCTCCTGCTCCACGACCATCTCGCCGGCACCATTGCCCCCAAAAGCCTGGTCCGACTCGGGAAGGGCACGATAATCGACCGGGGCAAGGGATGGCATGCTAGAGGCGTAGGGGGTTTCTTTCTGGATGTGCAATGGGAAAGGCTGCGTGCTTTCATTGAGGATATCCATGGCGGCTGTCGTAGTTGTAGTGGTAGCCATACTGGGTGTAGACAACGGAACGAGAAATGGTCGGCGATGATGCTTCGCAATCAAGAAAGCGAACAATGAGCGGAGAAGCGACGAGAGATGTTGCCTGATATTCCAGATCCCAGAGGCCATGGGATATAGTATAGTATAGGGCTTGGGAAGGGAGGGGGGTCAGGAGGAAGGGCTAGGGCTTGACGTGATACAGTAGACTCTTCATGGGGGGTAAGCTTATATGCCGGCCGAAGGAATCAGCCTGATTGATCCTGATCCTGATCCTGGTCTGACATGAGTGCATGGCATCAGTCCGGTCTGGTCCAGTGTGTTCCAGTCAACTCAAGTCAAATCAAGTCAAGTCACGGTATACGATGATTATCCATAGCGCTGTGTACTATAGCCCCGCCCACTTCGTACCAGCACACACCCACCCACACACCCCTCCCTCCCCCTCATGAGCCGTGTCAACAAGGCCACTATTCCTTCAGATAAAACATCCACCCCGCCACTAATTGGTAGGCTTGTCCCCGACTATCATATCAGCTGCACCGACCTGCACTGCACCGCGAGGCTCCTCGTGGGGGCCAGCGGCTCCAGACCATGACAATTACCATCATCATTGTCTAACGCATTATTCAGCCTGCAGGATGAGACAATACACGTGCGGGTGTCTGTGCATATACATGTGCGTATGCATGTGCGCGGGACTATTTCCGCTGCATGAGAGTAAGAATAATACGGCCGCGCTTGACTGGACTAGTTGAGAACCCAAAGACTGGGGGGTGATAGCGATAGCGACGAATCCTGTCGGCGCGTTGGGATCGCCCCCGGGAGTGTGCGTACACGACAAGGCGAATTGGATAGGAAGGAATCTAGGGCAGCCAGCCAACGCAACGCATGGCAGGGATTGTGTAGACCCCGCCTCGGCTCCGGTGGGATGGGTAAGACTGTATTTCAGACGGTATTGGGTTGTATGGGCGTTTTTTACCAGGGGATGAAAATTCCTCGCCGTATTTTTGTGACGGGATGACCACTGCTGCGTAGGTATAGTAGGCAGGGGACGGAGACCTCCCCGCGAAGGATGACAGGATGGGCGGATTCTCGTGGGATTGTTAGTCGGATTGGGATTGGGATTGCAGGACTGCCTTGCGTTTGGCGGGTAATAGATCTACGGCTGGATGGTGAGTGAATTGGTTGATATGGGAGGATGAACGCCTCTGGTGTTGTATGCGCGCTCTCGCGAGCCTTCAGGCTGATTGTGGGTGATTCGCATTGGTTCCTGCGATGGGAAGGATGTGGACACGGATGTCGTGGTAGTGCATACTGTCGAGAGATACGGATTTCTGCCCGGAGCACATGGAACTAAGAATACAATGATTATGAAGCCATACCAATGGCAAGTTCTGCCTCAAGCACTGAGACTTCAGAACAGCACCATCGTAAAGAAGCGATACCAAAGGCCAATCCTGCCTAGAATACAGAGATCCACGCACACAATTACAAGTCATACCCACCACACAGTATAGCTCGGCTCAAATATCCTCAACGACAGGCTCCTCATCATCCTCGACAGCAACCACACCGGCAGAGACCCTCTTTTCGCTTTCCCTCTCCCTCTCCCTCAGCTCACGCTTTTCCAGCTCTCTCTGATCCGAGATCTTCTTCAGATTCAACCACCGCATGCCCAGCGCCGTCGGCACAGAAATGCAAATAACGACCACGAGCAGAATATTCACCTTGGCGACGGAAACCGCCCATGCGGAGCGCAGCGCATGGATCACGCTGGGGGAACTAGACAGCGTGTTTACCCCCGACGCACCCGCGTCCATGACCGCATCCGCCGAGATGTTGGATACGTACTTGGGCACCTCGGTGTGCAGGGCATCGAGGAGGATGGCGTTGGCGATCGGCACGCCCATGGACCCGCCTAGCTGCCCGAAGAAACTGGCGATGCCGTTGGCGATGAAGATGTCGTTGTCGTTTTCGAAGACCGCTTGGATGGCGATGTGCGGGACGTTGACCCCCATCCCTAGGCCGGCGCCCGTCAGCGCCATGTAGGTGGCCCATTGGGCGGTGGTTGTGTTGATGTTGATGGTTGTGAGCAAGCCGGTGCCCACCGCGGCGAGAACCTGCGCCACGAGGATGACGGGCATGTAGTGGCCTGTCGCGGTGGTGATGCCACCGCCTAGTAGGAGACAGACCATCAGGGGCACGGCGAGGGAGATATATTCAACGGCACTGCGGATGGGCGACACGCCCTGTCCCGCTTGGAAATAGTACGGCATGTAGTAGATGGCGATGTAGTTGGCCATGTTGTCCCAGAAAAGATACAGCGAACCCCAGACGACCGTGCGGTCGTTGAAGAACCGCAGTGGAATGGTGGCTTGGTCGCCTGCCTTCCATTGCCACAGGCCGAACGCGATGGCCAGCAAGCCGAAGCCCACAAGCAGTCCGATGGGCTTTGAGCTCGACCATGGATCTTGTGTGCCGCCGATCTGCAGCGCCAGAAACAGACAGATCACGGATCCGAGGAGGAGTATGATTCCGAGCACGTCGAAGCTGCGCAGCTTCTCGCGGAGAGGGATTTGGCGGGGCGTGGGGTCGACCCCGACGAGCTTCATGAAGAATAGCACGAGGAAAAAGACGGAGCCGCCGATGGGGAGGTTACTGGTAGAGAGAGACTGTCAGTGTTGTCCATAGTGTAGGGTTTGGGGACGTACATCCAGAAACACCAGCGCCAGGTCACATCGTCGGTAAAGGCACCCCCGATCAGGGGCCCGATTCCCGACATGAGGCCGAAGAGACTCACGATGATCGCCATGAACAGCGGGCGCGTCTTTAGGTCGCAGACATACGTCAACAACCCGAAGGCGCCCTGCAGCAGACCACCCGCTCCCAGACCAGCGATGGCTCGTCCGGTGATGAACGACGCGGACGTCGGGGCGGCAGCGCAGAGGGCCGATCCGACTGCAGACAGTCAGTAGTATCCCCCGTGCCAATAGGGCAATCGCACACATACCCTCGAAGACGAAGATGACAGCCAGATAGACGATCTTGGGATCGAAGTGCTTGTAGAAGCTGGAGAGCACCGGAGTGAAGGCGCACAGGGTCATGCCGTACGCGGCCATGTACCAGCCCACATCGTCCAGCGCGTGGAAGTCAGTCGAGATCTTGGGGGTCGCCACAGAGATTATGGTGCTGTCGAGGGCCATCAGGAAGGTTCCCAGGGAGAGGGAAAACATGATCACCACCAGCCGGATGCCGGTGGGATACTGCAGGTCCTCTCCCTTCTCCGGCTCGCTGGTGGCCATCGTGGTCTGTTTCTCCTGCTCAGACTCTGGCATGGTGAAATAGACCAGAGGGTGCAAATGATAACAACCACCGAAGCAAAATCTCACACCCAGATCACCCACGATCTGACAGAACTGCGAGGGGGGAAAAGGAACACGAGTGCGAGATCAGGAGATAGTGACAGACAGAAAGACAGGAAGGATCACAAAAGGACTCGGAGGCGTTGACCCAGAAAGCCCAGTGAATGCGATTGCGGCTCGCCTGAGGGCTTGGGCCTCTAGCGCGGAGGCACTAATGCAGCTAACGATGAACACACGATACAGCCAATGGGGATCCGGGCAGTTGCATGGGTGCAGAGATGACTGAGCTGGCTAGCCCCTGATGAGATGCGTGGGTCAACGAGAGGGGTGAAAGCTCGCATAGACGACGAGCCGTCAGCCCTAGCAAGGGTCCACCCGAGAGATACACAGCCCGGTGGAGTGTATGTATGGTACGAAGTGCTATTTCCAGATGGCTCGTACATACGGGTACACGGCAGAGACACAGGAATCTGCCCCCACACGGCTCCTCCCGCCGGGATGCCACAGCCCCCATCCCCATCCCCATCCGGACCCATAAGCCCTAAGCCAAGCGGTTGCAGAAGTCCTGTTCGTCTCGTCGACCTCCCCCCCCCCCCTCGCCCCTAGTGATTGCGCGACGTCACGCTCGGGCCATTGTCAGACCCCGCTCGAAGGATTCCTGTATATGTATCTATCCATCTGTGAGCAATCCCGTATACGAAGCACCGCATCCATCCGTGAGCTGACCTGTCTTGTCCGTCTGTCCCACGTTCCCATCACACTCCTTAAGGCAGAATGGGCTGGACTATCGAGCGCGACAACAAAGAGGGACAGGTCTTCATCGCTCTGATGATCCTGCTGCTTATCATCGATTTTGTCTTGGTGCTCGCGCGCCAATACGCGCGGACGACGCAGTCTTACCACTCTCTGCTGAGTGATTACGTCCTCTGGTTCGCAATGGTACATACGCCCTGGCTCCTCTTCAGCAACGCTAAGATGACCTGACCCGACCTGACCTGACCAGGCCATGACAATAGGCCTCGTCGTCACCATGTACGACACTTATACCCACGGCTTCGGGATGACCACGGCGCATTACACAATGGGCGATCTAGAAGAGTCCTGGCGGGTGAGTCCACACCCGCCTTCCTCTGCTCTTCTCTACACAAACACTCACAGACCAAGCTATTTGCCCCGACAATCATCCTGTGGAACGCCGCCACGACGGCTGTGCGCGTCTCCATGGTCATCTTCTACCGCCAGATCTTTGCCCCGTCAAGCGACTCTGCCACATCGCGCTGGTCATGATCATGCTCAACCTCATGAACTTCCTCACGATGTCCATCGCTGCCGTCACCATCTGTCAGCCTCTCTCTTACATGATGCTCCGCACGGGCCACGGCCACTGCGCAGACGTGAGGGCTTACCGAACCTACACGGCCATATCGGCTCTTATCTTCGACGCGGCCGTCGTCATTCTCCCCATGCCGCTGCTCTGGGGACTGCGGATGAAGCCAAGGCAGAAATGGGGGTTGAGTGTCATCTTTGGATTGGGAGTGATGTATGTCTGTCCTTTCTCATCTCCTCCCCGTCCCTTTCTCTCCCCCTCTGTCATACCATCTCCCCTGCCTCCCCCCCCCCTTCACTCACCCCACCACCCCACCCAAACCCCCACCCCACCTAAACCCCCACCCCACCCCTAACCCTAACCCTCCTCATACTAACCCCCACCCCTCCCTCACTCAGAACCTGCGTCCTCACCATCCTTCGAGTAATCCTCTCCTACGTCTACGAAGACTCCCAAGCAACCATCCAAGACGCTGTCGTCGATTTCATCACCGGCCTCGAACCCACCATCGGCATCATAATCGCCTGCCTCCCCTTCCTCCCCCAAGCGACGGGTCCTCTCCGCCAACGCGCAAAATCCCACCCCGCCTTCTCCTTCTCTTTCACCTCCTCCTCCTCCGCCGCCCGCACCAAACTCCCCCACGACGACCACTCCCACTCCCACTCCCACTCCTCGCACAGCCATCACCACCACAATCACCGGTTTAACCGCTTCCAGGATACGGAGCTCTTGCAGAGTAAGAGTACAAGTAAGAGTAAGAGTGCGCGGACGCATACCACTAGTACTACTCATACGTCGCGGTTTTCGCGGGCGGGGAGCTTTTCTCGGAGGGAGACGGATTTGGAGGGCGCGATGGATTTGGATGCGTTGGTGGTGGGGGGCGGGCGGGGGAGGCGGAGGGTGGTGGTGTGGCTGTGACGGTGCCGGGGAAGATTTTTGTTCAGAGGGATTTTGTGGTTAGGGAGGATGCGAGGGGAGACAATGATGGGGGGGCTGGCAGGTTATAGGAGGGGGTCGTATTTTCTTTGTATATTTTGAGCTTGTCTTGAGGAGGGAGGAGCGAGGACTTGGGGAGTATAGACGGATAGATTTGGTCTTGGAAAATAATTCATTGAATATACTATATATACTCTTCTACGGATAGCAAGCTAGATGGAATGAAAAGGCAATGTGAACTACAAATGCCATGTGGAAGGGAATAGGGAGACAGCAGTACGAAAAGCTCAAGTTAGGCTGGTTACGCAATTACACACTCATCATTTTTTGGGCGTTGTTTTGATTGGATTTGTGGGTGGGGGTGTTACATTCTACACAAGAGATATACTACTGTTATTGTGGCGGGAGCGGGTGAATGAATATATACACCTTCCTAATTCCCATACTCCGCACTGATATCCATGTCAATCATCCCCGAGAATGTAAACCTCGCCAGGATGGATACATCCAACAAGCAGAAGAACAACACCGCGGCCAAATCACATGACCCCACCAAGGGTGGAGGCCTGCAACTGGTTGGCTTCAACAGTACTATAACTTACTCTCTTGGCAGCCATTCATCACTGGAAGACATTTATTCAAATACTAGCAGATAGCGGGAGATGAACGTCCCCGTTCCCCCTTCCCGTCCTACCACCAACTCCATCCAGCCGAGCACAGACCCAGCGCGCACCAACATGCAAAAGCCTGTGTCCACAGCCTGGACGCTAAACCTCAATCCTAATCCTCCCAACCATGACTATCCATAATTCCAGATAGACAGAACCAGACAGAGAAACCTCTCCCGCAAAGCGCTCCTAACTACTCCGTACTCCGTACCTAAGTAAGCTAAGCACCACCATCTCCTGTTCACCAACAGCCAGCCCACCATCCAATTGGCCCACTTTCTCCCGATTGTCGGCCCTAACAGTCAACAGGTGCATACACGTAGTTCCAGGTTACCGTATCAGTACTAGTCTGAACCCCGAGTCTGCAGAGTAGGTAGATGATAGATACTTAGGTATGTGCAGCCTGCAGACTCCGCCCACCGCTATCAGCAGTAAATCCCTCATCTCTCATGCGCGCAGAATAAGTTCTGCAGAGCAGTACAGGTCCAAATCTAAGCCCCTCACCAGATCGACAAAACCGCCCATCTTAGTCTCCCATCACAACAAGCCCCCAAGCATCACTCAAACGAAGGAATACAGGTAGATATGCAACAATGAATGAAAAAAAAAAAGAAAGAAAGAAGGAAGGAAAGTGACCTCCGATCTAAATTATTTCACAGTATTGGTAACATCCCTGGTCAAATACATATCGGAAAACAATTCCGCGGAGCGGAAATACACTCTGAGCGCCCCGGCAATCCAGCGTCCCTCTTTCCCCCCCTCGTCTTCCAGGCTCTTGTACAGCTTATCGCCCAGATAATCAGCCATGCGGCGCTCGTGCTTAGCGACTGCAAGCAGATCCGCCTTGATGGTCGCTCGCACTTCGCCGTCATTCGCTTGGATGTCTTGCGGGGACACGCCGGTCCAGAACTCGGGGAAGTTCACGCTGTTGAGGTTCCCTTCGATCGCGTCGCGGGTGACAGAGCCGTAGTCGTTGTAGAGGCGACAGTAGGCGCCCACGTGCTGGTTCATCTCGTGCGCGAGCATGCGCTGCATCACGGAGCTCCATCCGTCGCGCCCGCCGCGGATGCCGCTCCCCATGTAGCAGGCTACCCAGGGGAGGCTGATGGTGCCGGAGATATGGGATGCCCCGATGGTGTGTACCCAAGTCGCGTAGGCGGTGCGCGGGGAATCGAAGCGGGTCAGGGGCGCGGACGGGTCCGGGATGGTCGGGGAGCGGTTTTGTTGCGCGGCGAGGCGTATGTTGTCCCAGATTTGGTGCACGTGGGCGAGAAGGTACTTTTTCACTTCCGAGCGGAACTCGTTCATGTCTGTTGCCGTGGCGTGGGCGAGGCGCGGCCAGTTCGTCACCCATCGCGCCCAGGAGTAGTACAGGTCTAGGGCGGTCTGGACGCGGGGAGTTCGGTTGGGGGGAGGGGTGGTGGCGGACGGGGACGCGAGTGAAGGGAGCTGAGGTGTCGCGATGATGGAGTAGCGCGGGTCTGGGTCGGGATGGATGAGCTCGAGGCCGGCGGCGAAGTCGTGGAGTTCGTCCGGGGTGAAGTGTACAACTGCGGCTTCCATGTTTTCGTCGACGAGGAAGATGAACATGGACCAGAGGTGTAGGTCATGCAGCCATTGCGGCGGGAAGCCGCGCTCATGGTAATTGCTCTGCAGAGTGGACATCGGGGGGATATACTCGAGATATTTATCGTGTTCTTTGGCGTCGGTCATGGGGAAGATATCCGCGCGCTTGGCCTTCAGGAGCGCGGTGTAGAAGGAGCTCTCGAGGATGGAGGCCTTGATGGCAACCAGGGGCTCGCCCTTCATATATTCCGTGCTGTAGAAATACTGGGCGAACTTGGACAACTTGAGTGCTTGCTTTTGGTTTGCTTCCTCTGCTGCAGCGTCGAGGGGTACTCGTGACGGAGGTTGTGTTTGCAGGGCCACGAGCACGAGGGCCCGCGACGAGGATGAGAGGCTTGTGTCGCGGAGCGCATCTTCGAGAATTTGCTGCCGGGCGTGGGCTTCCGCCTGGATATCGGCCTCGAGCACATCCATAAATGGCACAGATGCAAAGGTGCGCAAGGTGAGGTAGTCCCGTGCAGTTTCCTCCACGGGTACGGGGCTGCGCGCCTTTGGGTCCGGAATCAGAATGCGCGTGGCCATCTGGATCAGGACAATTGGGGCGTGCTCCGAGAAAAGGTGAGGCTCTGTTGGTTTCTCCAGACGCCCTTGATATATCTGCCAGGTAAGGTCCGCGAAGGCCCAGGCGAACGACTGTCGAGCGAAGCTCTCATCGCGGTTCTATTTATCACAAACTGTCAGATCACGGTACGCTGTCTGTGGATGAGTACCTACGTCACTGTATTCCATTTTGCCCTCCCACCAGGCACGGCATACTGACTGCAGCAGATGCACGATGGACTGAGAACGTTCCAGTGACTGCTCTAAACATGCCAGCAACAGCCGCAGAGCATCGCACTTGATGTCAAATGACGCATTGTCGACCAAAGGGGTGGCGGTCTCTGTAATGCCCTGCTTTCCCAGCACGAGGCTGGGAATGGGGAACTGATTGTCAATTGAAGTGTCTGCCATAGTGAGTGTATGGATGAGATTGTAGAGCTGATACTGACTCCGCTGCGAAGAGGGAGTTTAGTAAAGTCGCATTTAGGGGAATAGTCAACACGCAAAGTGGGTTTTGCAGTCCTCATGCACCCACCAGCCCCCTGCAAGACATCCTCTGAGCCTCTGCCGTGCCTCATGCCTCGTGCCTTTGTCGCGGATAATAATTTCCATTAGCTGCGTGTCAGACTGCCACTGCTGCATGTCAGACTGGTTATCTGTCATCTATACGAGGCATTATCGCACCTGCCGTCTTTCCGCAAGTTGATATCAAACCCATTCGAGGCTTGCAGAAAGAATAAGCACTAAGCCAAGCCCCTAACTGCTCTGCCGCGTGTGCCACTTGTAACACCCATACCATCGGTATCGCTGTATCACCCATACAGCCCGTCACACAGTATTTCCGTGTATCTTGCAAAACCGCCTGGCCTCCACCCATCTGACTGTCGTGCGACAAGTTCTCATTTAACGCACAGCTATTTATACTGCGCGCAACTCGAGCATGAACCCACCATTGCTCGTCCAGTCCAGTCCAGTCCAGTCCACAAACCATGGGTGTCCTGCAGGAATATTTCATCAACGTCCGCAGCAGCGTACCGCTGCAGATCGGCAGCGTCGTCTGCCTGCTGCTGGCCTACCCCATCTACCAAGGCATCTACAATGTCTACTTCCACCCACTGGCCAAATACCCAGGCCCTAAAGCCTGGGCGGCCTCGCGCATTCCCTTCGTCTATCACCTCCTCTCCGGGACGCTGGTCAAACGCCAGCGCGAGCTCCACGAGAAATATGGCCCGCACTTCCGCATGGCGCCCGACGAGATCTCCTTCGCCAGTGAAGAAGCCTGGCATGACATCTACGCCTGGCGACCGGGGCACAAGCGCGCGATACGCGACCCGGCCTTTATGAAGGCGCCTGCTGGTCAGGCCGATAACATCATCACGACCAGCAACGTCAAGTTCCACGCTCGCGTGCGCGGGCTGATGAGCCACTCCTTCACCGACGATGCCTTGCGCGAGCAGGCGCCTCTGATCGAAGCTCACGCCGATACTTTCATCAACCAGCTATGGAGCCGAGCCACAGCCCCAGGCAGTGAGAAGACCGGTGGGCTGGTCAACCTCACCGACTGGCTGAACTTCTTCACCATGGATGTGGTATGTCCCCCCACTTCTCCATCGCCCAAGGCCTTTCCCTAAACTCTCCAGATTGGCGACCTTGCCTTCGGAGAAGCTTTCGGCTGCCTCGACCAGGGAGAATACCACGACTGGGTGCGCACACTCTTCTTCTACCTAAAGGGAATGACCATCGCTGCCGCCCCGCGCTACTGGCCATGGCTGGAGTTCATCTTCGAGAAGCTCCTTCCACGTAGAATCATGGAGGCGGCAAAGATCCACCAAAAGTACGCCTTTGACCGGATTAACCGTCGTCTAGAGTCCAAAACCGAGCGTCCTGACTTTATGACGCCGTTCATGAAGCGTAACCCGAAGTAAGTCACACACGCCCCGGTCAGCACTTTGTCGACAGCCAAGCACGAGGCTAATTCAAAAAACAGCTTCGAGTCAATGTCTCGAGACGAGATCCTCTCTTCCTTCACATTCATCATTGTCGGCGGGTCCGAAACAACCGCTACCTCTATGACTGGCATCTTCAACCACCTGTGCAAGCCGGAGAGCAAGGAGATCCTAGCTCGTCTGACACGTGATATCCGCGCCGCGTACGCGGAAGAGAAGGAAATCACGCTCGCAAAAATCAACACGGTCGAGTTACCCTATCTCGATGCCGTGATTAATGAAGGCTTGCGTATCGCGCACCCCGTGCCCGCTGGACTGCCGCGCGTGGTCCCCCCGGGTGGGGATGAGTATGCTGGTGTGCCACTTCCTGAAGGCGTAAGTCACCCCCCAAGCCCTTATTTCTAGCCAATTACGTGGCAATTTTACTATAATCCGGGACTGACGATTAACCAGACACGTATTGGCGTCCGCACCTTTGCCGTAAACCGCTCAACCAAGTACTTCCATGCACCCGACACCTTCGCCCCGGACCGGTGGCTGCCGGAGGGTGAGCGGCCGGCTGAATTTGCTGGCGACAAAGTGTCAGCTTCCAAGCCATTCAGCGTTGGCTTTCACGTGTGTCTGGGTCGTCCTCTGGCGTGGTTAGAGATGCGCCTAATTCTGACCCGCACGCTGTGGGCATTTGATATCGCGGAGGAGCAGGGAATAGCGGTTCGGTTTGATGACTTCCCCACGATGATGATGGTGGAGAAGCAGGCTATGATGATGAGATTCAAGGCGAGGAATGTGGAAAGAAAATAGAGGATGCACGTCCGAGTGGGTGATGCGGTGCTGGGGTTTGGTTAGTGCAGCTGTAGGAGTATATAATAGTAGTAGTCCGAATGACATGTTCTTGTTGACGTTTGATTCATCTTTACTTGGAAATGTGGTTATTTGAAGCTACCATGGCCACACTCACATTCATCTCAAGGCGTCATGATGCCCACGCAGATGCAATAGACGTCTGGATTCGAACAGCATCACTCAAAATCTCGCCTCTGGGGGTTTTCTCGGTATAGACGCAGAATCACCAAGACATCATCATAATCGCCTCAGCATCTAGATATTGACTGTAATCAGCAAACTCAAAGTCTCGTCATGTTGGAAGAGAACTGCGCGCCAGCCCCCATGTCCCATATCATGCTCAGCCGCTCAAAGAACCCTAATCGGACAGAATACCACCAGTAACGTACCTTGAGCCCCATCGATCTCCTGTCTTTCAAAAGCACCGAGACAGTAATTCCCAGCCATCCATGCGTATCAAACCCCGAAATTGCAACAACGTACGTTACACTACATCACGTACGCTGGGGTAACACGCGAGTGTAACATGGCACCCGTCATGCACGCTAGTCAGGGGGTCTGCGCCCTAACGGTGACTGCACCTGGGAGCTGAGGAAGTGGGCCCATGCATTGGGATAGGCGCCAGGAATCAATTGATAGCAACGTGTCCCGTGCCAAAAAGCCTTCATGACCTGGGCCTGGATCTGGATGTTGGCCCCCACGCAGGAATGGCATGAAAGACAGCCGACACGGAGTGATGCCATCCAGTACCTGCTTGACGGTGGCCGGGCAGACGGATACTGAAGGGTAAGCAACAAGGCTGTGTGGCATTTCAGGTGGATTGGTCTGGACAGGGGGAGAGGATAAGCTTGATGGGTTGAGTGACGATTGGACTCCTCGTGTATGCATCCGTTTTAGGGATGATTCGGCGCGTAGCCTGCAGATTAAAGGATAAGCCATCCCACTGGAGATTGCAGTATCCTGGTGCTTTACTTTTGACATACTACTGTGGTTTTTGTTCATCAAGCTTTGTCGTTATCACCATGCAGGCCAGAAATCTCCAAGGCAAGGTGGACTCCATCATCACCTACCTGGCTAATTCTTTAAACACACCCTACAATGGCTCCAGCGCCATGACAACCTGTATCTACGATACAGCCTGGCTTGCCATGGTAACGAAGGAAGAAGAGGGACAGATTCGGTGGCTCTTCCCCGACTCCTTCAAGGCCATTCTAGAAAGCCAATCCCTCGACGGGGGCTTCGGCTCCCGCACCAGCGATGTCGACGCCATCATGAATACCATGGCCGCATTGCTTGCCCTGAGCAAGCACGGACACAACCCCTCCGTGGCCGGCTGTCCTCCCGTGGCAAACTTGCAAGAGAGAATTGCACAAGGCGGTGCCTTCTTGCAAAACGTCCTATTATCCTGGGACATTCTGTCAACAGACCACGTGGGCTTTGAAATCCTCATCCCATGTTTGATCGATCTTCTATACAACGACGGGGTCGATGTCCGCGCCTTTCCAGGCTATGAAAATTTAATCCGGTTGAACCAGCGAAAGCTGGCACGATTTCGTCCAGAGATGCTCTATATGCCGCGTCAGACAACCCTCCTACACTCTCTAGAAGCCTTCTCGGGCAAGATCAACTTCGACGCTGTGGCACATCATCTGACTGGAGGGGCGATGCTCAACTCACCCTCCTCGACTGCCGCGTACCTGATTAATTCCTCGAAATGGGATGCGGAGGCGGAGGCATACCTGCGTTATGTTGCGGAGAAGGGACGGGGGTTGGTCCCCAGCGCGTTCCCTATTACTCTGTTCGAAATTTCCTGGGTAGGTGTCTCTCCAGTGCTTGGATACTCTGATAGCTGATTACTTTTCAGTGTTTGTCGACCCTTCTGGAGTCCGGATTCACAGTGCAGCAACTGGGCGAGAAACCCATTCAGCAGCTCTCTGATTTTGTGGTGAAGAACCTGAAGGAAAACGGCGGGGTGTGCGGTTTCGGTACGTCCCTTTTTATCCGTAAGCCCCCTTCCGATGATACTAACAGGTTCAGCCCCCGGAGTCCTCCCCGACGCAGACGACACGGCCAAATGCATCTTCCTACTCAACTGCATCGGCCAGCGAACCGACTGCGACCGAATGATTGAGGTTTTCGAAGACAAATCGCACTTCAAGACATATGACCTGGAGGTAACGGACTCTTTCAGCGCCAACTGCAATGTTCTCAAAGCGATGCTCGTAGCCGAAGACGCGGCTCGCCACCTTCCCCAGATTTGCAAGGTGCTGCGGTATCTGTGCCAGATTTGGCACGATGGTCAGCTGAACGACAAATGGGTAAGTCCCAATCCCGCTTGGAAATGTCCTATTTGGTCTGACACCGATCGCTTCAGAACCTCCGTCCCCAATATTCCATGATGCTACTAACGGAGGCACTGGTCCATGTCCTGAAGCGCTGGGACCAGGGCGACTTAAACGAGATCCCGGTGGAGCTCATGGCAGAACAAGGTATTTTGAGCGTGCTGTCTGACATCCTGGACGGTTTGCTTCGCACACAAAGTCTTGAGGATGGCGGATGGGGAGGCTCCGCTGAGGTAACGGGTTACGCTCTTCTGGCGTTGAAACGCCTCGCCTCGCTGCCCTGGAGCCTCGAGTGCGGAGACAAAGTGGACCTGGCAATAGACCTCGCTACGGTGTACCTTCAGACACGGGAAGGTGAGTGGACAACTCCGCAGGAGAACTGGATTGAGAAGGTCAGTTATGGGTCACGTCTGCTGTCTCTGACCTATGCTGTCGCCGCCTTGGGTGCCTCGCCGTATCACCGCTGGGGCCCGAAGGTGCTGCGGCTGTGCCTCACGTCCGGGGAGGAGGATATGCTCGGTTTGCGTACCCCGAGTCCGGTGGAGCAGTCTCCTACCCTCCTGCCAAAGTTAGAGTTGACTGCCTAGAATTGTTCTTGTTTAATGCTGTATACGGTTGGATACCTTCTTAAAATGGCATGTTATATCGTGCTGGAAAATACAGCCGCTCAACGCTTTTCCAAACTCATCTTACACTACATCCCCTTGTCCACATGTCAGATGGTCGATAAAAGTCTCACCTTTCTCTCTGATGCGTATTTGCCCTTCAACACTGACAATCCGATTGTATTGGATCGACTGGATGTCGAGCATTTGTTTCGTGACCACCATAGGAGCAGATATAATGCCATATGTACCGCTGGCCAAGCACACGACAACGATATTGTGTCCCGCACTGCCTTCGGGAGTGTAGGCGTTCTTTTCCGTCGGCTGCACCGGTAAATCGTCACGAAGTTTCAGAAGGTCTGAGAGGCGGCCGTCAACATTGTAGGATCCTCGCGATAAACGGGTCCTAGACATACGGTATGCGGAATGGCCTGGAGCCGACAGCTTCATCCGTCGAGCGACGCGTCAAAGTTAGTAGAACAAAGCGAGACTCACGTCAATATTCAGATTCTTGTGACGGAACTGGGTATTCAGCTTGAGCCGGATCTGTCTGTCCGGCAAAGGCTTCTCTCAGGAAACGGTCCGAGTAGTGGATGATAACGATGCTCTGGCTCAGAGCGGCCGTTTGATGATGACTAGATGGGAGAGGGAGGATGGAAAGAATAAACACGAAGAAGGAAGTATTTCCCCGTCAGCGGCAGTCACATGACAAGTGTCACTGCCGTAATCGGCAGGCAGAAGAAACGCATGCCTAAGGCCTAGAGGCGTGATATATAGCTGTAGCGACTGGGCGGCTTCCCCGCGCTCCCCGCACCACTCTTCCACCCCCCCACCAACCATCAAAATGCCTCAAGCATCCATCCTCGACCTCCCCGCCGAGATCCTGACAGGTATCCTCACTCTCACCTGCGAGAAGCTCTATGGAAACACCTTCGCCCACACAACCACCACTCTCCTCACCTGCCATCGATTTTACAGCCTCACCCTCCCGATCCTCTACCGCGATCTGGAATTCTCGTTTCCTCACGGGCAGAAGACGACCCTCCTGCTCGACACACTGCAATCTAACCCCGCCCTGCGTCTGCTTGTTCGGTCACTTGTCCTAACCTTTGGGTCGGAGTATTGGGCCGTGACCACCGGCATCACGGTAGACGACTATATGGCCGCCGCGGACGTGCTGTGCTGGTGTCGCGCAGTCCACACGCTGCAGATCCGAGGAGAGGAGCGCTTCCAGCTCGAAGACATCGGAGGGCGGGACCTAAATGGTTGGAGATGGGAGCTCGTGCATTATGCGTTCCGGCATCTACCCGCATTGCAACGGGTGCACATGTCTCGGTGGGTGAATTCGCCTGGATTTGGCTTTGGCATGCGGTTCGATTGCCAGCTGCGGGGCTACAGGGAGTGGTGTGAGCTTCCGGGCAATGAGTCGGAGGATGTTTTGGCCTTAAAGGATCATACTTGTGAATACTGTGCGCGATCGAATGTTTGTTTCTCTCCCCCTCCCCTGGACTGAATCGTAGGTTGCCCGACTAACCTTGCGGTCTTGTGTAGGATGACCCGGTTCTGCAGCGACAGACAACCAGGTTGATAGAATTCAGCGTGGCGTTCGATCATACCTTTTCGGATTTAGCAATTAGTGTTGAGGTTTTCATTTTCCACGACTGGCTAGAAAGCCATCCCCACACCCTTCGGCGCATGGTCTTCGGAAAGGACAGGTTCCAAAATCCAGGATCATTCTTCCGGGTGGCGGACTTCTCAAATCTTCACACGGTGGTCTATCCCCCTTTCCAGTTGAAGCGGATTTCCCCCGATTCGTACGATCCTCCCGTGGCAGCGATGGATCGGCTCCTTGGCCCGGCAGTGAAAACGATTGTCTGGGACCTGACCAGCTACGATCCAGAGCGCGCCCCATCCTGGGACTTATTTGGAGAGGAGGAGGAGCAGTGGTTGCGCGAATTTGCTAAAATGGCCGTTGACAGGAACACATCGCTCCAGACTATACGGATCGAATTTGCGCCAGACCAATCTACATCGAGTCTGGAGTCCTTGAAGGCCGGTTATCCCTGGGACCGGATAGAGCGATTACGAGGCGATATTCAGCCATTGGGGGTAAGCCTGGAGTATACGCCGCCGACTGTAACCCGTGAAGAATACAGGAAGGAGGTCACGGACAGGGAGGCGTCTCAGAGGAGAGTCTTCTCAGGGTGGACACCGAAGTGTCAGCTGGATATCATTCGCAGTGAGTAAGGCGCGGTTTGCGCTAGTGGAGTGGAATGACGATACAACGTTGAATGGTGACCACATTCCCTTCATATTTACCAATATACATATGCCGCCTCAGTACCAGCTCAAGAAATGGGTACGTCAGTGGACACCATCACTATTCAGATACCTTTGTCAAAGTGTACAGTATATCCAACTATTGGCGATCCATATTTTAGACAACAGAGGAAGACGACGAAATATCCTGTTGATTGCATTAAACCAAAGCACAATCCCTCGAATTTGATGTCATGAAGAAATCTTTTTCGGGGAGCACTCACGCACCCCGGTCTACTAGACACACCAGGGTTGCTACCCAGAATCTCTCTCTTTCTCTCTCACTCTTACCACTCTATGCTAATGCCCATTCCCAGAGCCACTATGATTCTATGCTCCACACAATCAATCACATACGACCATAGGGTGTGGAGAACAGGGCTTCCCGTCCGCTCAGCCGTACTTAAGCCACACGCCGGAAGGTTAGTAGTTGGGTGGGTGACCACCAGCGAATCCCCTCTGTCGTATGTATTTTTGGATTTTTATTGCTCTCCAGGGTGGAATGGAAGACCAAAACGAGGTAATTGCGTCTTGCTTTTTGATGTATAAAGCTCGGAAAGCGATGCGGGTTTGTGTAACACCTCCCGTGTTCGGCTTGGCGGCTTCCCGAAGTCCATGGCATCTTGTTGAACCCCCCTCTGCCCGACGTGTGACCATAGCATGATGAACATGCTGGAGAATCAAATGTCGATTGATTCCGTGGCATTTCCGACATTGCCGAGCTGGATGCAGCGTTTGCGTGGCCAACCGGACCACTCGGCTTATCCGGGCCGAACGAAAAAGTGAGCCGACGGATCGCCGGTCGAACAGGTTAGTGTTTTGTTACAGCTCATCGGAGAAAAGGGTGTCCGCTTACTACTCCTCCAGACGACGTGGCATCGGTTTCAGGGCTGCGGTTATTCCAGGTTTATGATCGCCCAGATCTAGGATAATTTTGGGGCCCATAGGTAGGACAAGCTTTGGGTGCAGACTGCGGGTATAATAGAAACCTACCGATGTAGGCACCGAGAAGATATTATGAGATATGTATCTATAAATTCAGTTCATATCCCTGTGTCCTGAGCTCATTTTCCGGCCGACCTTCTTTTACTAGCCAACAGACTGCCAGGCGCAGCCAATCGTTTTTATTGCTTCTTACCTTTTGCACAATAACATACCCTCCTTTTTATTCTATCTCTCTTTCAGTGGCACTTCAGGATAAGGACCTGCTGGCTTCTCGTAGTTACTGTATTACTAGACCTTGCGGCAGCCGCTTTAAGCTTCTCATCCCTGGGTCTTCTCAACTCCAACGGCGGTAAGCGATGCCACTATCACTCTTGCAAATTGATGCTATAATACCAACGCACGGCTAATATCAACCCAGTGATCCTGAGCGACGAGTGGCAATCAGCCTACTAAAAGGCGTCTGTGTTTGTTAACAGCCTGACAATGGATCAAAAGCTGGACTTGATCATCGGCAGCAGTGTCACATCCGGTAAGAATGAGACCTTCTCGGCAATAGTCTTCGTCAATGAAGACATGGGTGTCCAGGACTTCAACTATGTGTCTGTCTTTATCTTGGTATCGGCGCTTGCAATAATGTGGGATCACGATGCTATTTATCAGCAAGTCAAGGCTGTAGGCTCAGAGTTCTATAAGAAAGGTATTCAGGTCGTCAACAGGCCCACGTCTCAATTTCTTGATCGGACCCCCTGGGATGATCGAAACGGAGAAGCCTTCGGTCCAGACCCCTATCTCAACGGTTTGGCCACTGGCCTCACGGTCAAAGACTAAGTTGACGCTGGTGTCATTGCCGGAGGGAAGGTAAGCTCTGCTATCCTCCTTTAGCTATTCTCAACATTCACTGACAATCCTGTTTCCCTCGCAGCACTTCCTCCTCTACGAACAAGAAACCAACCGAACCAAGAACGCAAACAGCATCGACCCCAACCCCGCCACCGGCCCTCTGCCATATTCATCCAACACCGACGACAAGACCCTCCACGAGGCCTATCTATGGCCGTTCTACGACGCCGTCAAGAACGGCATGGGCGCGGTCATGTGCGCCATGATCAAAGTCAACAATACGCTCAGCTGTGAGAATTCCGATCTACTCCTGCAACAGCTGAAGACCGAGCTGGGCTTTCCCGGGGTGGTTTATCCCGACACCAAAGCCCAGAGCAGCAGTGCCAGCGACAGCGCAACAAACGGCGAGGATTACGGCGCCAGTAATATCTGGACTACATCGGTCATGAATGCTCTTCTTGCCAACGGGACACTCAGCGAGGCGCGTCTTAACGACATGTCCATCCGGAACCTGATCGGATACTACAACGCCCACCTTGACAACGGTCTTCAACCCGCCGAGCCATCCGACGGGGCCTGGGTGGATGTACGCGGGAACCATTCCAAGCTGATCCGGAAATACGGAGCTCAATCGATGGTCCTACTCAAGAACGAGAACAACGCCCTCCCTCTGAAGAAAGTCCGCAGAATGGGCGTCTTCGGCGCACACGCAGGCTTCATCGTCGGCGGTCCAAACGCAGAAATATCAATCGCTGGCTCCGGTCCCACCTACCAGAGCCATCTGGGCACCGGCACCGGCTCAGGACAGGCCTCATACCCCTACCTCGTCGCCCCGCTCGTCCCATTGATCGTCAGAGCATCCGAAGAGGGCACAATCCTGAACTGGATTCTCCAGGATAACTACACCGCAAGCGCCGGCTCCTCCCTCATCCCCTCCGTTGCTGGCAGCACATTCGTTGCGCCTTCGTACGCAGAAACCGCAAGCGACTCCGATGTGTGCCTCGTCTTTTTGAACGCCCTCTCAGGCGAGGGTAAAGACCGCACAGAACTCTACAACGCCGACCAAGACACCATGGTCAAAACCGTCGCAGACAACTGCAACAACACCATTGTCGTGATTAACACCATCGGACCAAGACTTGTCGACCAATGGATTGAGCACGCGAACGTAACAGCCGTCCTGTACGGGTCTCTCCTCGGACAGGAATCCGGTAATTCAATCGTGGATGTGTTATACGGTGACGTGAACCCCTCCGGTCATCTCACCTATACCATCCCCAAGAACGAAAGCGATTATAATGTGGATATCTGCTACACCTCCCAGTGTAACTTCACCGAAGGTACATTCCCCCCTCCCTCCCCCCTTCAAAAACATACTAATGATCCCCCTAAGGTGTATACATCGACTACCGCCACTTCGACGCCTCAAACATCACCCCGCGCTACCCCTTCGGTCATGGCCTCTCCTACACCTCCTTCTCGTACTCCGATCTCACCATGCCCCACTCCCAGTCACGACCCCTTCATCTCTCCACCGCCCCAACCGGCCACCGAACCGTCGGCGGCTACAGCGACCTGTGGGACACGGTCGCCAACATCTCCATCACGGTCAAAAACATCGGGAAGGTGAATGGCGCCGCCGTGCCGCAGCTCTACCTCGGATTCCCCGAGTCAGCGCAACAGCCCGTCCGTCAGCTGAGGGGGTTTGAACGTGTGGAGCTGGCTACTGGGAAGCAGGCTGTTGTTACTTTTCCGTTGAGAAGAAGGGATCTTTCGTATTGGGATGTCGGGGCGCAGAAGTGGTTGGTTGCTGGTGGGGAGTATGAGGTTGTTGTGGGGGAGAGTTCGAGAGATTTTGCGGTGAATGGGACGTTGGTGGTCAGGACGCATGGGTAGATTTTTTTTTTTTTTTTGTTTTCTGTTTGTGTGAGGAACGGTTGAGTGATAATGGTGAGGGAGGGGGGTTGGAGGCAGAGGTATAGAAATGGGGCTGGGTGGAGGGGGTTTGGATAGGTAGATAGAGTATATAGAGTAAACAGCAATTAAAACTTGATAGAATAGAATCCTATAATCAGTCATCTAACCTTTTCTACCATATCTGAATTCCGAACATGTATGTTCATGACTAATTATACTAGTGCTGGCCAGAACATCAGTTCAAAACTCTGTATACAACAATTCCAGTCCTCCCTTCCAAAGTCAAATACCCTCATCCAACACTAGCTATAAATCTCTGCTTCCTCCACATCACTCATTCATGAAAGAGCATATCTATTATATGTTCTAATCCCAAACACTCTACCAAACAACCTAAACCTGCAAACCCCATAGCATTATAATTTATGAGTAATGAGCAGTATTAAACCCAGCACAGTAACTCCAACCCCAGATGCGCGACAAAATTGTGGATACGAAAGTATAGTACCCCGTAAACGCCTTTCTAGCAAATGAAGACTTTCTGGTAAAAGTCCAGTGAATTATATCCAGTCCTTCAATCTAGGAATCTGGGATTGGAAATACTCCACCTCGGGGAAAGCAGGATCAGAGAGAGATACAGATCGCCAGCAGCGCTTAATATCCGCTACTTGTGGACTGCGGAGGTTAGTACAAACTCGAACAGAGATAAATATAGAATCATGGTGGATCAGTGGACTATCCATGGAGTATGGAGTATGGTATATGGACTATGGAGAGAAGCATCAGTTCCGACCTTGTCGGGATTTTGTTTCTGCACGGACTGGGACCGGATACTGATGGTGATGGTGATGGTGAGGATGGGGGTGGGTGGGGGGATTATAGTCAGCGGAATACACAATGCCGAGGGCCCAGCCCCCAGAGTGGATCGGTTAGGGCTGGACACGCCGACACGGGGCTACCCGTCGCCCCCACACCGGTTCTAGATCTTCAGAGTTCAGAGTTCTCCTGCTCGGCGCTAGCGGTGTGGACACGGACGCGTAAGTCAACGCGAATTCTAGTTTTTTCATCCCTCTACCCGTGGTCCGGATAATCTATTAAAGGTAAAGAAAGACACGATAATCTAGAGCAATTCATCGGATAATTGAGCTGCAAATGAATGGAATTCGGCACAGTATGGATGGTACGGGCAAACACCGGGGTCCGATGGGGACTCATGAAGTGGATTTGAGGTGACGAGACCAGACGAAAGGATAGCTTTTTGGTACTTTTTCTATTCGCGTGATATCGACGTGGGTTCTGCAGGCTTCGTGGGCTCAGACACGGACGGGGACTCGGAAGGCGCCGCTGGAGATAAGCTCAATGAGGCTGATTCGGATGGAACGGACTAATGCGAAGATGATCATTCGGCCGACAGCTCGGTGAAAGATGACTCAGATGAAGAGGATTCAGACCAAGACGACGAAGATGAAGAAGACTCGGATGAAGTAGACTCCACAACAGAGGAACTAGTCGAAGCAGATGCCGCAGAAGAAGAAGACGACTCGGACGAAGAAGTCGAAGAAGTTGAAGAAGAAGACGAGCTCGACATGTAAGCATCCCCAACCGAGTTGACCGCCCCATCAGTAAGCATATAATCATTGGCACAATAAAAGAAAGCATAACGGGCCACCTCCGACTGAGAATCAAGCCAAGTGAGAGCCTCATCCAAGAAGTCGACGGTAGTCGACGCATCAGAGACACCGCTCTCATCAGCATTAAGACCAAACTCGGTGAGCCAGACCTCCGAAATATCATACTCAGCCGCCGTGCTGATCGCTTCGGAGACAAAAGTCTTCAGATCGTCAACAGAATCTCCATACCAGTGGACAGCCAGGCCCGAGATATTGCAGCTCTGGCAGTCGTCCATGAAGCTCTTGAGCCAGTCAAGACCCTCGCCACTGGAAGACGAAGAGGTCACGGCCGGGCTGATCAATTTGGCGCTGCCGGAGTAGGGAGTGATGTACTCCTCGTAGTATTGGGCTGCGGTGGAGGCCGACATGTCGGCCCCAGACGACATGTCCGGTTCGTTGAAGCCGAGAATGTAAGAGCTGCCGCTCGACAGCGCGGTCTCAACCGCCTCGGTCCAGCCGCTGAAGAAGCTGGATCCCCAGAGCATGGGCACGAACTCCATGTCCGAAGGCATCGTGCCGTCCACACTACTGCCCCAGTTGTAGGACCACGACACTGTGCTGGCTGAGTTGTCGGTGAGGGTGCTGACCAGCGACGCATCGTTGTAAGCAGCTCCACGCTTGTTGGAGGACCGTTTCTGCAGGTTCGACAGGCTGGACTTCAATGGCAATGCTGAGGCCGAGGCAGCGACCAAGCCAGTGGTCAGAATATGAGAGAAAGAGACCATCTCGCCGGTTGTTTGAAATTTTGGACTTAATGAAGGAGTCGGGAAAGCAAAAGGATATCTCGAGAACTGAGTACCTCGAGCAAAAGAATGTTTGGATGAAGGGAATGACAGGTTTGTGCACAGCACTGAACCAAAGCAAAGAACGAGGCAATGGAAGAACAATGATCGTGTTGGTGAGGGAACGAAGAAAGGGCGGCGGGAGCTCTAATATAGCTCAGGCCCAGGCAGCCATTGGATCGGGCCCGTAAATGCCAGAGATCTAGACTCGATCCGATCCGATCTAAGAGAGACATGTCGCTGTGTAGCGAGGGCATACCAAGACGTACGTACACAGTCGCTCGGGTGGGTGGGGCCGAACACCAGATTCAGCATTCACTGACGAGGCGGCCAAAAGATTGGATCGGTTCAGTTTGACTGACGCGGCTTTTTGAGATCGATTTTCTCAAGGTCTTGAAAGTTGAAACAGCGAGTTGATTGCATCGAGCCATCACGTCTTACTCAAGAACATGATTCCGTTCATTTCCGCAGGCGGTTGGTGCCTGAGGTTAGCAACAGCCGGTGACTCTTTCCGCTTCTGCCCGACTCGCCGTTTCCTCAAGTCCGCCCGAGCCACTCCCCTTTCTCCAACACGATGGCATCCTCTTCCTCCTCCTCGGACCCATCCGCGCTCTTATCTGCAAAACTGATCCTGTCTGGAAGGGTACTCCCTGGTGCAATCCGAACCAACTCAAGTCTACACAAGTACAACAGTTACGCTAGTTTTTCTGCTACTCTCCAAACAAAGAAGAGATGAAAGCCCACGCTTGGGCCATGAGACTCCGGACTCTAGAACGCAGATTCTAGCCATTGATAAGAGACTGGATAGGAACCCCGGGGTCAACCACAAAGCTCTGTATCACGATCGACATGGCCGAGGAAGGAGATATCGTCATTGAAGTTTGGAAAATGTCTACCAGAAACTCACCACGATGTGCCATGCAGGCTCAACACGTCGAGATCATAAAAATAGCAGCAGTGCCCGCTGTTAATGGTTGGATGTTTACTGACACACTGGGCATCACTGCGACGGGGCAGCTTGTTTTCTATTTTGACTCATTTGTGGGTCGCCCCTCTATCAGGCCAATTGAACAAGACATCATAACCGTTCGCGCGGAGGGTATGGCGTGCCAAAGATAAAGGTTTACCAGGCCGATAGATCCGACGTCAAATGCTTGTCTCGGGCGACATCTATTGTGTTTTGCACACTTTCCTTTCGCCCTTTGTCTTGATTCCTTCCTTCAGCTCTTTGCTCAAGATGACCTTCACATTGCTCTTCTTCATTGTCTATATAGATAATGATGTGACTTCCTTTCTTCAATGTGTTTTGAACGCTCTCTTGCTCATTGCTTGTGTTTCTTCGTTCCAAGCGTTGTGTCCGGGGGACTCGGTATAACAGCATCATGTTTCCTTCTCTCTGCAACCCAGAAGTCTTTGCTTCACACATGTTTGTTGAAAATCTTCCACTCTACACACTGTTTGTGCAGAAAGGCAACAATTTCCGATGGTCTGGCTTTTACACCATAGCAATAAGACTTTTGCTCCACAAGCCCCCAAGGCTGGTTTACAAGATTTGAAACTGAATTGATGTATCCATAGAACCCAACTGGCCGTTCCTGACTGGGTTGTCCTGCTATTATTACTCTACAGGTTTCGCTAGCGGCAAGGTTGGCCATACGTACCTGAGGCAACCATATCAAGGCCCACAAACACTAGTTGGATTTGCCGTGTTTCTGTTGTCGGCTCGTGCGTAGTACACCGCATTTCATCTCGTCTCCACCTCCGTCCCCCGCCTTTTCTACATCCCACGCGTTTCTCACTTTGACGCGTTGTGATTCTGTCCTTTAACAATCAACTGCTAGGATCTTAGTTCGCATAGCTTGAATTCGCGTCTAGTTTACCCTTATACCTACATCTACATCGTCACATGTCATTGCGTTTAGCCACAATTGGGAGAGGAATGAATACCAAGGTCGCCGCCGACGAGTCAACAGAGCCCGATAAGGACTCTTGGAAGGGGAGCTTTGCCATTCCGGAGAACCAAGAGGAATGGAACCTGCTGCAGAAGGCAGGGAAACTGACAAAGACTACTATCAATACACTCTCGAAAATGGCGTCCGGCAGTAAGGTGTTTAGGAAGCAGTTTGTCACCTTTCGTGCCATATGGCCCTTCCCGCTCGAGACGACTAAGCTTCTGGATTTCAAAGCTGACTACGGTCTTCATACCACCTGGGAGCGTGCTGAGCAGATTGCACATAGTTCTGTGGAGCTTGCAAAGTACCTACAGCTCGTTAGCAGCAAGACTCCTTCAGGCACCCTCACCGAAGCTGACCCTCGCTGGGCCGGATCCTTTATGTCGGTCCTCCGGTACCAGGAAGATTGTCTGGACGAAGTTCCAGGTACAAGCACAGGTCGGACGCGCAAGAGGGCAACACGACACCGCATCCCCTGGATGGCACGCAGCGAGCAAGGTCGGTCTAGAACAACATGTGTTTCAAATAGTACATTTCAAGGACTGACTGCGACCAGCGGATGACAATATGACGGAATACCAAGCCACTGACGAGGCAATTGTTAATTCGGCCCTACTGCTATACTTGGAGGCTGTCACAGCATTGGCGGGGACTCTCTCTGTGAAATGGACTATTCGTCGTTTGACATTTTCGCCTTATTTCTCTGCTGGTCGTTTCAGAACGGTCACGGATGGCGCAATGGTTGATAAGTTTGGAGATCTGCCTCACGCTCTTGTTGAGGTGAAGAAAAATTCTCTCGCCCATACAGAGGAGAGCCGAATTGCCATACCAATGCAAATCACCGCTGAGATTGTAGGGCTTCTAAGGAAGCATGACACGACTTGTTTTCTGGAAGGACAGTAAGTATTACTTGAGTTCAAAATACACTATTGAACCACATGCTAATTACCAAAGCCACCTTATGGTATCTCAGTTTGCCAACGAGATCTTCTTAATGTTTGCAAAGGCGCCAACTTCGTACAAGGGATACCTTGACGTGGGAGTAGTTAATCCCAATGACTTTTTAGTCATCCAGAAGTACTCCCCCTGGCGGGTGAATAACGAGGAGGACATGCAATGTCTGGCCACGGTCATTATATCTGTTTTTCGCTGGACCCTACAACACATGGTGGGATGTCTGAAAGTGGACTAGTGGGCGACCCAGTTTGGGGACATCCTTTGGTGACAGAAACCTGACGTCTTCCCCGCTCCAACTCCTCCACCCATCCTCTGTCGGAATCCCCTGCTTGTCTTTTGGCTAGTTGTACTTCAGTCATGTCACTACAACGGACTTGGGGGCGAGTTGTAGGAGCACTTCGCGGAAGCTCTCACGCGGACTCTGGTGAAGCCGATGTTGTCCTGGAGAAGCTTGAGACGTGCTACAACGTTCTACTCAAGGCGGAAACGGGTCCCATCCCACCCGATGTTTTGTGTCAGCTCCCTGTATCTCTGTCCATGGTGAGTCGTGAGTCCATGGCATGCGCCAACAACATCAAGTTCTTTGTCCCGTGGAGTGAGGAGGCCCTGGAGCGCCACCCAAGGAATCTCGCGCCGGGGCCGGAGAATGTCAGGCTTTCGAGAACGGAGAAGATATTGAAAGACGGCTCGCAATACTTCATTGGCATTGGGGCTTGGCATACATATCGGTGGGCGTCTCATATGTCTTCTCGACTGGTAGAAGAGGTGGACATTGCCCCTCGAATGGGAACGGAGGACAATAGACGTCCATTGAAGAGCTTAACTGGCTGGAGGCACTCCGAGTTAGTCTATCCGACCACGATTCGCTTTTACCAGTACCACTAACTAACTCTTGATATATCTGCTATAGAGCCATTCCCGATGAACCCACCCTTCCACAGCCATGGTTCTATAAAAGAGATTCATACGACTGGCACCCGGACTTCTACTGGACCTTGCGCGGCAACACGTACCCACATATAAAAATCACGATGCACCACGGCGTCGATGGTGTGGATGGTGTGCTGTTGAGAGAGGAGCTCCTGGTGATCATCGTCGTGATGATCAGTCGGCTGGAGAGCGAGAACTTTCGACAGCATGTCATTGTTCCTGTATGCCGTCATCTTCTCCCCTGACAGTTCATCCGATGACCCCTTTCTATAATTGCTAATCCGTCCTATTTCCCGACGTCTAGATTATGATGTTTTCATTTATGGGAACCCGTCATGGTCGCATACTTCTCGCCCATTGCACTCAAGACGGTCTTGTTATCGAGATGTCGGCTCTGTATCCCTTTCTAGTTGGAGAAGAGGATTGGTGCAGCTCGCTTGCTTTATTTACGCGCTTTCTCGCAGCTGGCCCCTCGCGTGCGGATACGACTCGCCTTCCTGCTAGCGTTGATCTAGCTTGATCAAGTACTTTAGCTTCATTTTCAAAGCAATTTTCTCTAGCTAGTTCCCAAGATATGGAGGAATATCTATGAGGTGATTTGTTATCTAGGCGTGCATATGCCAAGCTACCTAAGATCTTAGTAGTTGATCGTCAAACAAGAGAGTGACAACGCGTCCAAATTGAGGAAATGTGTGGGATTTAGTGAAGTCGGATTATGTACACGGACTCGAGAACCTACGTGGGTGTTAATATGATTATCTTGGGTACATATGGCCAACCTTGCCACTGGCTAATTTCTAGAATAGTTCTTTGAGTCCATACTGCCTGGCAGTCACCCTTAGTATTAGAGGCTATCGCCCGGACTTTGCAGCCGAAACCATGACGAAAGTGTTGCGCCGGCAGCCCGGTCTATCAATCTTCCCCCGCCATCAGAACGGTGGAGGTTCGACCTCCACTTCACATCATGCAAGCATACCATCAGATTAACATGTCTTGTGACATCCCCCCCCCCCTCAATCTCTTATCTCTGCCCTGACTACCTTTTACAGCCTCCTGGTCGAACTTCAATATATTCCTGCGCCATGGCTTGTTCTACCATCCCCTAAGCAGGCCGACAGCCCGCGAACCTCATTAACAAAACCGCGGCGAGACTGGATAATTTTAGTGACAAAGTAGTCGACGTGACATACCAAATCCCCTAACATCACCGATCTCGATGTAAAGCTTCACCCGGATACATGACATGCCCTCTGTGCTATCTGACAGAAGGTGCCGGAGAAATCGACCCCCACGACAAGGATGACAAGCCCGTTGAGTACACGGCCGAAGACAGATAATACCCCGCGGAATGGGAATATGCTCGAGATCCGACCTTTCAGGAACGTGATGATGTTTGGACGGGGAGCGATGTCCTGGTTCTGACGCGCAGTTGGCTTTATGGTCTGCATCTGTTGTATGACCGTGATCGAAGTACGTCTATCTCTGAATCCCCACACCAGCGGGCGGTCTCCGGTGGGGTCTGATAGACATATCTAATTGGTGGGGTGAGACAGAAACTATCAGAACATGGACCCCTTTGATGACGACCTTGACTGCCGCGCAAATACTGCTTATCCGATGACTTCACCTCAGAACCCCTTATACACCTGGATCCAGGACTTTCTGTCATGAAAGGGTATTCCTTTGGCTGGCAATTTCATCACGGAAAAAAATACAAACTGCTTTATATCTAGAAGGCGACATTTAGTGTGCTACCTTGATCCAATTGAAGTTTCGATGAAGATAAGGGTTTGTTTACGTCTCCTGGTGAAATAGGCCCGGCTTGTCTACGGAGCTGATCACTCGCCTATACAGTGAAGGGATTTTATCGCCATTCCCTGTACGAAACCTATGCCAGATAGCCGGGTATCTTGTCTTGGTCACAGGGTTCGGTTGTGCATAGAGATAATACGATATCGACATCATGATTGGTGGTCTGTCCTCGCCAAAGCGTACTATATTCGGCCGTTGTTATAGATTCTGTAATGGAAAGTGATAAATAGTACCGGGTCGAGGTTCATCACATAGAATTCAAAATGGAAATCCGTTATTAAATAGGCATACGGGATGATTGATAGTGGACATCCACAAAAAAAAGATAATGTTCCAGCGGAACGGGAGATAAAAAGACAAAGAAGAAGGAAGAGATGCTCACACTCGGATTCGAACCGAGGACCTCATGATTACTAGTCATGCGCTCTACCAACTGAGCCATGCGAGCTGATTGGTTGAAACTCTATTTTGCCCTTTGATACATAATAAGCAAAGAACGAGATGAAATACCTCTACATGGTAAAAACAGACACCTTGCTTCTAGCCAGTAAAGGAAGTGCGATTCGAAAAATGAAGTGGACATGATCCTTCTCAGTTATGAATCTTGGACTGTGGCCGAGACAGTATAAACATGCTTATGGTCGTTTGGTGGACAGAAGACAGAAACTTGCGTTGGATGAAATATATTTTCGCCGTGTTCTATAAAAGGCCCTTCGGTACGACATCTACCCCATGATAAAGTGTTTTTTTTTTTCCGTGGTTAGCTTTCTTGTTTAGTCCGAAGGGCTGTCACTCCTGTTCTTGGGTGTAATAGAAGTCTCGAAAATAACAATGTAGCAACCTGATAGGAAAATACTGGTTTTCTGGCACTCGAGCTGTGTGGAGATGTACTCCGTACTAGCAATTAGAGACACATCTTGTTCTTGTCCGCTATAGTTATCTACCTTACGGACGAGATGCGGGATTGCATTTCCGGCCACCAACAGTGTAGCCACCGAAAGAGCAGTACTCCCCTCGCAAGCAAAACAATAGTCGCAACCACCACCTCCAGGGTTCTTGCAGAGAAAGACATATAAATATATCAAAAGCACAAATACAAACAGAAAAGATTCGCTGATGGTCAGCCAGCTAGTACTCCGTATCACATAAATCTAAAAGGTAGTAGTAGGTAGGGGGTGAGCACCAACATACAAGACAGTAGACACGCTGGTGGTCACCCGCCTTTTTACTATGGTTGTGTTACCCTCTCCACCAATCAGAGGGAGGAAAAAAAGACAAAAACATACAACAGAAGGGATTCGCTGGTGGTCACCCACCCAACTACTAACCTCCCGGCGTGTGGCTTAAGTACGGCTGAGCGGACGGGAAGCCCTGTTCTCCACACCCTATGGTCGTATGTGCTTGAACTACAGAAGGTATGGGTCATATAGGACAGTAAATAGAGGAGGAGTTGATCAAATTGCTTCCCGGGTGAGGATCAGTCTGCAGTGCCATTCCGAGACTGGGTATTAGTTATGGTCCAACAGTGACAAGCTGGTTTGGAAGTGTCAGGAGTAGCGGCTTTGCAATTTCCCGGTTTTCTTCAACCGTCTTTAGGATAAAAGTTGCGCCTAATACGTTTCTTTCCTCGAAAATTCCTAGCATTCCTCGAGAAATGATGGGTTTGCTGGTATCCGTCATACCATGTAACCAAAACATGCGTTTTGCAACCAGTGATGCAAGCCATCGTTCAATCTGCGGAAGAATCTTGACTCGGATACTTTGAAAGGATAGAAATTGCTCACTGTTAGAGGAGCCAAACTTAGCTCCGTCTGCAATGAATACTTGGTTCATATCAATGGTTTGCTCAATGTGACCAGCGCTTTTGCTTCCACTCTTAAACTCGCCCATAAATGTCGCTGTGGAAAGGAGTCAGCCCAGCACCCAAAATGAACCTCAAAAATCTCTGACTTACTTCGACTATCTTTCATAAGCCTCTCATTTGATACCTGATCATGAGTCATATGACTGAGTAATTCCTTAGCATAGGACGCAGCCACCAACGCAGCGTACCCCTGCCATCTCTTGTTCTTATGCGAATCGGCATAGTCGCAGATACCCCGGACAGTAATACAAGGGAAGTGCTTCATCAATCCCGCGGCTTCTGTCTCAAAACATAACGCACCCGTCTCTCTCCGAAGTCGTTCTCTTGTTATGCCATTCTTTACCAGATTCCCCGATGCGATGATGCCGTAGTGTGTGTGCGGTCTATCGTCCCTCCTATCCCTTGCCACTTCCCAGTCTGCAGGGCAATCATCACAGCTGGCTGAATCAGAGGGATGTTCATACTGAGCCTGGAACAGGCGATCGTGTTCCGAGTCCGGTCGTCTGAAATTACGTCTCGTGCGTGAATTCTTTCGGATCACCTTATCAATATAAGAAGGATAGAGAGGATCATCCGTCAACTCAGCCGCTCTCATCTTATTCACCGCCCCAAGCAACAACCTAGGAGGACCATTCAACGCCCCAGTACGGATCAGCTTCCCATCTCTCACAATCTTCCCAACATGATGCTGTAGCACACCACCACACGTCCCCGTCGGATAACTGATCACCACATCCCCCAGTCGGATGTCATGAGCAGGCGATGGAATCCCTCCACCCACCCCGACCAGCAATCCAACCCGTAGCGACCTCGAAAAAGTCCGCGTCATGTTATTCGCCGCTGTCGTGGCCGACGTCATCCCATACTCTCCCCCTAAACATGTGATGACCACATAATGTTTGCCGATTCGGCCCAAAGTGTAGATATTCGGATCTGCCTCGTCTTGCTCCTCGAGGGAGTCGAATCTCTCGTCGAGGATTTCTCGGGCGGCAGCCTCCTCGATGGGAAGGGCGCAGATCCATCCGATCTGGAATTCATCGAGTGCGGGGCGCGACATCGGCCGATTGTTCTGGTTTTCCGGTTGTCGGAAGAGGTATGTATATATACGGTTGTATGTTGCCGGCATAGAGGGGAAAGAAACGATCTAGTCTAATGCTCGACAACTCGGGAGAGAATGTAATATTAGTCTGAAGGGGCGATCGCCTTGCGCCTGCAAGGCTGGCGGCGGGGTTGCGTCGCGTCATCCATCGCGGGTCTCGGCGGCAAGAGGGATGCCATTATTGGAGGATTCGGGATAGAGAGAACTGACCTTTGAAAACTATGATAGCAGTCAACAGTCAAGATAAGAATAGCAGGAGTCGTATACACGCAGACATTCGTTGCCATAATACGAGCAGACACGGTCTCGAAATTGCAGAGGGGATAAAACAATAGACCTGAACCCCCCGGTATGTCCGGCTTCTCCCTGGAGGCTAATCGGCGGGCCGAGCCTTGGGGCGCTGGCCCGTTCACCCACCAGGCTTCGACAATCGAATGCGGTCTGACGTCGGGGTTTGAGGCAGACTCTCAAAGCAGTCGGTCGGTCGGTCGGAGTCTTTTCCCGCGGTGGCTTCTTGCAACCCTGCTTTCTACTCCCAGAATCAGATCCGATCTTGGTTTGGTTCGTACATGTTACAACATCCCTCTCCCCCCTCACACCCCTCGCCCTATTCGAATGGGTGTGATCGGATCTACCATCTTGGGCAAGAAGCACTGTGGATGGAGCACAGCCGGATTCTACAAATAGCTACCAGCCCTACAAGTCGAGACAAACATGGATATTCTGTCTAGATCCGTGAGTATACCTGAACGCCCCTAGTTGGTATTCTTTAGACTCCTGTGCCCAAGGTGCTGGACAGACGATGTCCACATACTTGTCCGTCGCAAATGATGATATCCATATCTCAAAACTTTCAAATTTGCCCTTTCCCCCACTGGGTACTAACTGCTACATGGTTTTTCGACGGGCTTATATAAACACCGTACTAGGGTCCATCCTGAATGAGGTGGTTTGATTCAGTCGACTTGAAGTCTGACAGTGAGTGACATCATACCTGCAGCTGCGCAAACGTGGGGGAAGCGCCCGCAGCACCCGATCCGGGCCATCCGATCCATCCATTCCCTCCCCTCACTATAAAGCCCAGGCAGCGAGCATTCCACCACCAGCAGCACCATCCATTCTCCCATAGAAAAACATACATAGACCAACCACCTCCCTCCCTCCCTCCCCCTTCCATCTTCCCATCAAACCACCCCAATCCAAAAAAAAGAAATCGAGATCTTTCTTTTATAAAAAAAAGAGAAAAAGAAAAGAAAGAAAGAAAGAAAGAAAGAAAGAAAGAAAGAAAGAAAGAAAGAAAGAAAGAAAGAAAAAAAAAAGAATGACCCCATTCACCCCCTCGCACCAAACCCCCCACCTAATCCCCCAACCGCGCGACCTCGCCCTCCACCCCCCGAAAGCTACCTCTTCATCCAAGACGGCCTCATAATCGCCTGCGGCACGCTCTACGCCCTATGCTACATCTTCTGCGCCATCCGCACCTACAGCGACCGAACGTACCCCGGCGCGCGCCACAAGTCCATCCAATTCATGAGTCTGACGCTCGCGTACGAGCTCTTCTACGCGTTCGCGACAACGTCCTCCCGCTTCGAGGTCCTCGCGTTCCTGGCGTGGTTTGTGCTCGATCTGGGGTTCGTGGGCGTGGCGCTGTGGAGGGCGCATGCTGCGCAGGAGAGACGCGTGCTGGGGGCCAGGATGCTGGCGTTTGTGGGGTTGGGGGTTGCAGCGTTGAAGGCTGCCACGGTTTGTTGGCCCGATGAGAGGGAGCAGGTTACCGCGTTTTGGTCGGGCATTTTGCTCCAGTTGCCCATTGGGTGGGTTTGTTTGGGCGAGTTGATTTCGGAGGGTGATACGAGGGGGCAGTCGTTGGATGTTTGGTAGGTTTTTTTTTTTTTTTTTTTTTTTTTTTTTTTTTTTTTTTTTTTTTTTTTTGCTGTTTATGCATTCATTACGGTATGCTTGGGGAGGTACGGTAGATGTGGGTGGGTGTGTGGGTGGGTATGAACTTGGCTGACTGGTGATCCAGGCTCACCCGCTATCTGGGCTGTTTTACTGCCTACGGGGTGTTCTTCTGGCGATACTGGAATGTCCCCCAGAACTGGGGGTATGTGGCTTCGTTGTGGAGTGTGGGGATTATTGTCTGGACGTTGGTGCCGGAGACGATTTTCCCGTTTGTGTATGTTTGGGTGCATGTGACGAAGGTGAAGAGGGAGTAGATGGGTTGATGTGGGATGGGTTTCTTGGGGAGTGGGGAGTACGATTCTATTTTTTTTTTTTTTTTTTTGGAGTTGGTTGGGGGTGCATATTGCATGATATTGGGATGAGGGGTTCTTGATTAGTATATAATGTGAGATGGCCTTTGTTATTTATCAGAGAGATGTCTTCCATGTTGTTTTCTCATTATATCCTCGAGGCTTATATTAAGCAGGAAGCCAGATCAGTCCATACGCTCCACAATATCTACTCGCCTATCTCCAAGCCCGACCCTTCCAATGCAGCAAAATCGTCGGAATGACCGAAACTCCCATAATCAGACCCAGCACGACCCCCACACTCCCATTATACCCCACACTCTCCAACATCTGCGGAAACCTATCCACCCCCTCATATTAGCAATCGCATAAACTACTTGGACCTGAGCCAATCACTTACCAAAACGGCCCCACAAACCCCCAGATCTGCCTCACGAACGTCACGAAAACGCCAATACTCGCCGCATCCTCGCGATAGCAATCCACCGCGTACGTAACATTCACCGTCGTGACGATCTGGTTCCCCGCCGCCGCGATCGCCGCGCCCACCAGCGGCGTGACGTTCCACGTATCTGAATTCCCCAGCTGGACCAGAAAAACCACCATCCCGCAGCATGTCAGCGCAAGGCCGATATACCCCAGCCAAAGCCGGTACTCTGGTGCAGGCATCTGGTGGATTCGGCGTTGGCGCTGCCACATCCATTGGTCGGATGCGTAGCCGCCGATCTGCTCGCCCAGGACAGAGCCGACGATCATACTGATGAATTGGAGGCCGACTTGCTGGGCGTTGAAGTTAAATTTTTCTGGGTAGACTTGGGGGATTTCGATGGAGACGAAGACGCTGGCGAAGAGGAAGACCATGGCGTAGGCGGCGACGGGGATCATGATGCAGGGGCGGAGGGCGAGGGTGAAGGGCGAGAGGAAGTCGTAGAGGCGGAGGGGGGTCGGGTCGATGGGTTTGAGGATGGAGAGGCGGTGGTGCCGGGGGTTGGTCTGTTGGGGGCCGCCTGGGGTGGGTTTTCGCATGTAGAGGGTTTCGGATCCCAGGAAGATGTAGAGTAGGAGCTGGACGCCGTTGGTCTAGGCGGGTTAGTTTCAACGATGTCCATCTACTCCAGGACAGGGGCTTACAATTGCCAGGATCCAGAAGATCCATCGATATCCCACCCGCAACGTCACAAATCCAAATATAAGCGGGGCGACAGGCACACCCAAAGTCGCCATCAAGGTCCAAACGCCCATGCATCGGGCACGGTCTTTCTTGAAGAAGGTCTCCGCCACAACGGCACTCCCGATCCCGATAGCAGGACTAATAAAGAAGGCCGTGATAGCCCTGCAGAGACCCATGGTTGCGTAGGTAGGACTCTTCGCGCAGCCAACATTGCCCACCAGACTGCAGACGAGAGAAATCAGGAAAATAGGCCGTCGCCCGTAGCGATTAGACAGCGGGCGCCAGAAAAGGGGAGCACCGCCGAGGATTGCGATGAACAGCGAGACGAGGTAGCTGGTTCGCTGGAGACTGACCCCCAGGTCCTCGGACATGGGCACAAATGCGCTTTGAATCGATGCGGCGGTGAATGTGCCCATCATGCCGTGGAAAGAGACTAGGATGAGGTTTGAGGTTTTCTGGGGGGGGTTTAGTCAGGAACAAAAGGCTAGAGATGGGGATGGTACCTTCCACCGCGGCCAGTTGTAGGGGTCGGCATCGGTCATGTCAGGGATTGGCTCCAGGTTCAAGGTGCCGTGGCGTTGGAGGAGGTATTCACGGTGCTCGGGTGTGAGCAGAGCAATTTCTTCTGGGACGTCGTGGTTTCCTTGTACCAGAGCATTCTCGAGATCTTGGTTCTCTTGGTGAGTGGAGTGTGGGTGCTCCTGCTTTTCGCCCTCGAAGTGCTCGGTCTGAGGCTTCATTGTGGATGTTCTACCTGTCAACGGCTTTCAAGAAGATGAGAAAAGTAGTAACTGTGCTTCCATAGTATCTCAAACATTCCCTCGCCATCAGCAATATATTTATACCCATCTCAGTCGACATCCAGCTCAGATAGAACCACTGCAATTCGAACCTAATCCCCACTCCCTCTATTCGGTACCAAGGGAAAACCCTCTCCTTCCCCGGAATCGTGTGGGGATGACGCCTGCTGTCAGTGCGGGAGATGGACCCCAGATCCAATACGAGGTGAAGCGGGTGATCAGTTTTCCGGGGCACAATCACTCATACCAGTCCAGGGCCGGCCCACCGAAGGTTTGCTGCATTTCCGTCTCTCCGGAAGTCAATTTTGTCAATTTACCAATGGACAATGACCAGCGTTAAAATATTTAGCAGCTTAGCCATGAGTCCGTGCTCTAGCTAGAAGGGGGTAACGGATGGAAGGTCGAGATTGATCTATTCGTGTATTCTGGGCATGAGACGCGAAGTTTCCTGATAGGTCATAGGGAAGACGGCAATGCCAAGCGTGTGTCTCTAGCAAGAAATAGGCTCCTGTCGCTTGTATAACCCAGTTAAGAAGTGCGGGTTGCTCGAGTGCGCTAACTGATATTTGCCAGATATGTGTTCTGGGATGCTAGAAATGCACCCGAATACCTTGACAGAGGATGAGAATAATGTAGGCAGATGATGTAGACAAACGTCGCAATTATGAAAGACGTCCTGAGAGTAGAAAGCAGGCTAGTCACAGTCACCATCAGAGAGCCATGATTATGTAGCATTAACTATCCATTCACTGCCGATGGGATCAAGAATTTGTCTCTTGTAAAATTGCCTCGGATGGTTCTCAGCCATGAACATCGCTTGTCCTGACAGTACTATGTCCCTCCGTCTACTATGTCACATACCAGGACACATCACGCCTCAAATCAAATACACCTGAAGCATAAAGAAGCCCCCTGCAGAACCCCCATAGCATCGCACTGCCGACCGGCTCTTCCAACCACCCGATTGGCCGCCGGCCGCCGCCTCCCCCGTATTCCCTCCCACTTTTCCCCACGTTTACCCCGCAGAGCGTCTTCTCCCCGGCCGGTCGTTCTAGGCCTGGGCGTCCAGCTGAACAATGTCTGGCTGGGGGCTTACATCTAACTTTCATGCAGTCGACTCAACTCACTCGTTTCGGTTGTACTCTCCACTCCCCTTTTGGTATACTGATAGCTTCGGGTCCACTGGCGGGTCTGCCTCGGATAAGCCGCAGAATGAAAACGGATAGCTCTTTGGGTGTGAGTCTACTGGGCATAAAGAAAAACACCGTTTGGGGGGGGGGGGCGAGTAGGAGAAATGTTTTCGGTCTTCTCCGGCATTAAACTCTTCTTTTATCGTCTAGTTTGCCGGACAGAGAGCTTTTGCTATTTGATTCAGCCAAGACAGGTAGTTGTTCTGAGAATCCAAAATAAATTGTTACGCATCTCGGTCGCATTGTACGGGTCACCTGTGCGCCACAGTTTCTTCACTCCCGTGCAACTGGTATGGAGAGGACAGAATGGCCTACAAACGAGTCTCTGTTATTGTTGTCATGACGAGTTTCTCGGATCTAACTGTTTACTCTCATATATCTATCTATGTTTGTATTCCAGTGCAAATGGCTCGAAAAAATAAGCCCATCCACCCCCTCCTCTAAACCGCCGCAAAAGCCTCCTCAATAAACTCCAAACCCCTCGCATACGCCTCCACGGAGCCCGGGAACGGCTTGGGTGGAAAGCCCGCACTGAAGTCGACCAGACCGTGATTCCCGCCGGGAACCAACAACAACTCCGTCTTGACTCCCAGGGCCTTCAACTGCTCGTGGTGATTCTTGCTCTCCTGATCGGGCACCACCTCATCCGCCGTCCCGTGGACAAACACCGAAGGCGGGTACTTCTCATCGACAAACAGCTGCAAGAACCCGGGCTTCAGGTCCTCGGGCAATTTGTCCGCCCGCTGCGCATACTCCACCTTATCCAGCTCCGCCCCGAGCCCAGGCCGACCCAGACAGCCATCCAGGAACGTCCCGTCGAGCTCCCACCGCACCGTCAGCGCGAACCGGTTGCTCATCATCCCCCCCGGCGCGGGCATGTCGTCGCTCACGACGGTTTTGTCGGCCAAGAGGCGGGGAATGTCGTCGAGGTTGACTCGGCCTGCGATGGAGGTGGGGGGGCGTCCCCGCGTCCAGTGGTCGAGGAGCCAGTCGCCGGCGCTGCCGAAGCCGGTTAGCATTGCGGCCGGCTTGGGGGAGGCGTACACGCAGGCGGCGCGTGCGGAGTAGCCGCCTGCTGAGAAGCCCGTCACGGCGATGCGGGTCGTGTCGAGGGTGGTGGTTTCGGGGAGGATGGTCTGGAAGTCGTTGGACAGGTATCTGAAGAGTGCTTTCGCGTCTTCGATTTGGTCGAGTGCTGTGGTTGGGTGGCAGAGGCGGTAGTCCGCCGCGATAAAGATGTAGTTCTTTTGTTGGCAGTGGTCTATGGAAATGTGTTAGATGGTGGATAGCTGGAGGAGGAGGAGTAGGGGGGGGGAATTGGGGGGGGGGGGGGGGGGACTCACTGTACAGCCAGCGCGGGAAGCCCATACCCCGCCGCGACCCCGCGGTCATCCCGCCACCGTGGTAGTAGATGATGGCGGGCAGATTTCCGCTGGCATTGGGCGGGAGGTAGTAGTCCATCTTCACATCGTGGCCGTCGACGGTGAAGTAGACCAGGGTCTGGTGTTCGGGGAGCTGAGGAGGCGGGGGAGGCATGGTGGTGGTGGTGGTGGTGGTGGCTGCGGGGTTGAGTTCTGACGTAGCGAGGCTGTGGCGGCGGAGTGTTAGGGACTGCAGCACACGATTGAGAGGGGCAATGAGGGCCGTACAATAATTCGATAGCTGGAGTATATGCAGAAGGAGCGATTCCGTCTGTCGAAGGGTCTTTGAGGGATCTAATCTGAAGAGGGGACAGACAGGCAGCAGCGCAAACTGAGGTTTCCCTGGTGGTGATGATCCGGTTGAAGATATACCCGATTGCCCCGCCGTTCCGAGCTTCCGGGATGCCGAGGCGCGGCCTTCTTGGCATGAGAATTTCCCAGCTGGGGTTGCACTCTGCAGGATACGTGCATATATATTGGATTGGGTTCACTGGAAAAATAAGGTTCACAGGCTAAAAATTGGCTGTAGGAGAAGTACTCCGTAGTAAAGGACCATCTCCCTTCCTCGGACGGGTAAAGAAAAGGCAAAAAGAAGAAGGAGATGCTCACACTCGGATTCGAACCGAGGACCTCATGATTACTAGTCATGCGCTCTACCAACTGAGCCATGCGAGCTGATTGGATGTTAGTAAGGCATTGCATTGCGTGATGATGCGTGTAATACATCACAACAGTCTAGCCACAGCAGCCACACCACACCCCTGCCACGCCTACATAGCAGAGTCAACTGCATGTGAGACTTGATTTGACACCTTATGGAGGGCAGTGGACTGCTGTGATGTCTCTAGAACCCCTTTCAAAGTCCAGAAGTTGGGTAGAATAGTACTTGATGTTGGGGTACTCGTTGCTATTCACGAGCAATATACTTTTGCCGGCCTGGTCTTCTGTGGTGGTGGCAGAGTTCAACCGGAGTAGAGCGCAAAATTCGAGGTATATCGGGGATCGACTCTTCCCGTATGAGGAATTTATTTCGACATTTCTCACAAATGCTTTATTGATTGCTTAGTTTAGAACAAACTTGTAAAGTATATGTCGGCGACTCGGCGAAGCCGGTACAGCCAGAACGCTCACGTGACCATCAGCGTCGAGGAGATTCAATCAACACGCTTCTCTCTGCAGGCTCCATATTACAAGCTCTCAGGATCAGATAGATAGTACCGCCCAGCTTCGCGCCAGAACTAAGATCTGCCCGATCGCTGATATCAGCCGATCTCAGCAATGGACAGGGACTTGGAGCCTGGACTGTCTCCGCCAGGATTTGCTATTCCCGGCTGAATACAGCACTAAGCCTAATCAGGATTGCAGAACGTGCACTACTCCCGAACGGAATACCTGCGAGCCAACTTGACGGTTTCCTGTTGCGGTATAGGTTTCGTTCTCATCACCCGGAAGGGAAAGAATTTGCTCCAATCCCCCACCATCCTTCAAGAATCAGGACAGAAGATTAGAGCTCGTAATGCAGGCTGCCACCATGTCCGTAGTTCAGAAGGTCTATTGCCAGGAGGCTTACTTGCCAACATTAAGATCGAAATGTGAACCGAATCTCGACTAGCGGTGCCGGAAACCCTGAAAATAGACTTCCCAGGTGGGCTGTAGCTAGATACTGTCAGGTGTTATTGCATCAAGATCATATCGCGCAAGTATCAATATGAAAACATGCAGTCGCTGATGGCGATGTCGTTTTCTTCGCCATGTGGTCTTTTTAATATGTGAGGTTTTGCTACCATCCCCCTTAAGTCTAGAGAAGAAAATCGCCAACTTCACTCTTGTATGGGTTGTCACCGATCCGACTCATGGCTACTGTCAGTGCCCTCGGCAGACATGATCTGCAACAGGCCCCGTCGCAAGGATCGGGCTGTGCCAGCGCAGATTACCAGTCGCATGGCCTAGACCAAGTCTATTCACATCAAGGTTGTCGGGTCCATCTTCTCCCCGCCTCAAGGCTGCGGGGGAAACCACCGGGTGGGGCGAGCATCATTCGGACCAATAGGGCTCGCCCGCCATCCGTCGCCCAGCTTGCCCAAAGAGGAAAACATGACGGTCTACAACACGACGAGTAGTATACCCTGACAATCAACGCTGCTTAAACTCTGCGATGAATGCCATGGCCATCATATAAATTCCCCAGACTCCTCCAGCACCCTAACTATCCAGCGACCACCAGACTTCCACCCAAAACTTCCACCTCCACCATGTCAGGCCAACCCCTCCCCATCGTGATCCCCCAGCAACGCCCCGGCTCCAAAGGCCGGGGCTTCATCGCCGCCTACGCCCCATCCCTTGAATCCTCCGGCATCGATCAATGGACCTTCCTCCAATTCCTGCACGACACCAACACCGCGCTCCAAGGCAACAAATGGCTCCTCGGCGTGTCCGTCGTGTCAGGCGTCGCATCCTTCAGCCCTGAGGTCATCTCCATGGCGGTAGCAACGGCCATCCAGGTCGCCGCAACTGCAGCCAACAAGGCGCACATCAAATACAAGTCTGTACTCCTATCCACATCCCCCACAATGTTTCCAACTAACACCCCTCCAGAACCAACGCCACCATCGACCGCTACAACGAAGAGCTCTTCGGCCCTGCAGGCCTCTACTGCATGATCATGAAATACGACCCCCAGGACCAAGAAGACCGGAGACTCCGATCTGCCGAGAGCCCCGTCAAACAACTGGGCGCCTTCGCCAGTCGATTCCAGGACTCCCGCACCTCATCCCTCCGCGGCTCGCTATCCACTTTGAAATCTCTCTCCTCCCGAGGCTCGGAATCATCCCAACCCTCCCGAAATCCCCTCATTAAACTGGGGAGCAAGTTCCAAGACCCCGTCTCAGGTCAGGTGCAAGGCTCTTCGAGCCTACCCGCGGAAGTCGCCCCGCTCATATACATCGACGATCGCCGTGAGTTCAAGGAAATGCTGAGGCAGGCGACGACCGTGGAATCAGTGCCGGTTGGCGATGAGGCTGCGAAGCGGAAGAAATCCAAACCGATGGTCGCGAAGGCGGCGATTGACGATTATCTTGATCGGAGGGCACGAGCACGCTATGTATGTCCACCTCCCCCCCCCCCCCCACCTCTCTCCCCTTTTCCCACGCAAAGCTAACAAACCAACCACCAGACCACCGAAAACGAAGGCGACATCCTCAACGTCCCGCTGACCCGCGGCTTCGAGAACCGCTACCTCGACCCCAACCACCCCGCCGTCAACGGCGGTCTGGTCGGCTTCTTGTCCGGCGGCCATATCCAGCGCGACAAGGGATTTATGGTGCGCAGCGCCCTCCGCCAAGTCGAGAAAGACGAGAATGAGATCCGCGATCGGTATTACCGCGAGCTCGATGACATTGAGCGCCAGAATCTGCCCGAACATGAGATTGAGCGACAGCGCCAGGAGTGTGATCGCCGGTATGCGCGGCCCTTACAGGAGTATCAGGGGAAGAGGAGGGCGTTGGAGCAGGGAGAGAGGTCGATTAAGAAGGTGAGTTTTTCCTGATGTATGGTGTGGTTGTTTGGTTCGGAATGATGCTGATTTGGTGTTTTAAAGGATATTCTCTACTTGACGATTGTGAATCGGCCGTCGGACGCGGAGTTGGCGGCGGCGAGTGAGAGGTTGAGTCGTGGTGATTATGCGGGTGTGAACCCGGTTGTGGGGGCGGATATGTAGATAGTTGTTTTCTCTCTTTTTTTTCTTCTATTTCTTTCTTTCTTTCTTTCTTTCTTTTTTTTTGCATTTAGACTACAGAGCGCCTCCTAGTTACTATTCGGTTTGATATTAGCGCGCGATCAATGATTGATATTCATGGCGCCAGGGTTACAGGCTTCAAAATAACTACCTACCAAATTTCTCAATTATTTTTTCTTTCTTTTTTTCTTTTCTTTTTTTTTTTTTTCTTACCTCTCCAAGTTCCCCGTTCTTCCATTTACTGTATACGAAAAATGGACCTCATCTGGGGGCAATACTCATCATCGTTTGCTTTGAGATAAAGGAATGGATAGCAAGCAGACCTCAACATCGTCGTCGCGCACAAAACAAAAAATCAAAACCGAAACAAAAACAGGTAAAATCATTTTCACGCATCATCGCAATCGAGAATCCTCCTTGGTTCGGGTCAGCCCTGGTCAGTCATCTTCTAAGAAGAGGATGTCGGGAGCCAAACAGCCAGACAATCAGACCCGAGAAACCGAGACGCGAACCCCCACTGCAACCATCCCCGTCCACGTTTCCAGTTCCCAGCCCCAGCCATCACCCACTCACCCAGGTACATAATATACCCACCCACCCCCAAACCACCAAACAAAACACCTAATGACAAAACCCAACCGCCATATTCCCCGACCTCAAACACGAGCTACAACCCGTCTGATAGCAAGTATTATGGGACGTGCAACCCACATTCGCACAGGTATCCGGAACCGGCACCCTGCCCCCGGCCAGCCCCGTTGCCTGCGCATTCTGGCCCATGCTCATGCTCATGCTCATGGCCATGGCGCTGGCGCTGGCGCTCGCGCTCGCCTGCATCACCGGCAACGTATCCTGGCTGGGGTTGTAGATCTGGTTGTTGTCTGTCACGCTGCGGCCGTCCACGCCCTGGTACGTCTGCGTGAGACTCGCCTGCTGGCTCGCGGGGAAGAAGTTGGTGTTGAAGTCGCTGATTTGCTGCCCGTCGAGCGGGAAGTACGCCATTACTTGGTTTTCGCTGTCGAGGGAGCGGAGGACTCCGTCCGTGCCGAGTTGGATTATTCCGTTGGGATCTTGGGGGAGGGTGTTGATTATGGAGGAGATGTCTTGTTGGTTCTGGCGGGGGGTTAGTGGGGGGAGAGGGAAGAGGGAAGAGGGAAGAGGGGATGGATAGGAATGGGAGGGAGGCATACGGTGGTACGAGCGGGATTGGCCGATGTCGCGGCGAAGAGGACGCTCAGGATGCTGAGAATTTGATACTTCATTTTGCAGGAGGGTGGGTTGTATTTGAGACTGGTGAGTCTTGAGTGTGGGTGGCGTTTGAATGGTTGCTGTGCTGTGCTGTGCTGATGCTGATGCTGATGCTGATGAGAAGCTATGGTGGCAGAGAAGGCAGTATTTATCTTCAACCAGCTAGATAGTAGGGCTATACACCCATGCTCGGGACTATGCATACCGTCGCTCAGGCTGACTCAACCTGGATCCGTGGTCCCCATGCAACACACGGCACACCATAAGGCGATGATCAATCGTGCTACTCTGCGTCGCATTGCTGACAGTAGAAGCTCGGAGAGGAATAAACCCTGTTTAACTGGCCTTAGCCAAGAAGATGACAGCCTGCTGTGTTCAGGAGAGGGCGTCCAAGCTCCCGTGTGCTTCATCTTGATAGGCGGCTGTCAGGCCAGTGCTCTTTTGAATGGGCCGGACCTTCGGAACATGCCTAACGGGTTTTGTGCGACACTCAACAGTCTGGATCGAACTTTTCCACTTGATGTTATAGGTCCTCTCCTGAGGTTGCTCGTTAGAGTGCTTATGTCAGAAGCTTTCTTCAGCTTTCCTCTGCTCCAGCCTATCGTTGGTATCGGAAGTTAGACATCAATCCTGCAAGTCATAGCTGACCGCTGTAGGTAGTACTCGTTGCGTGATGTTTATGTAGATTGACCCATGGCGTGTAAGCATAGTAGCTGGGAGCATGTTTTTTTTGGGGGGGGGGGGTGGAATGTTAATCCACTGCGGTGTCTTTCCAGGCTGACTCAAGCCCCAAGCCCTGATATCACGGGATGCATCATCTGCCCAGAACATCAGTCAATACTCGCGCCCTCACTGCCCAAGGTCAACGCAACACTGCATATGCTATTGCTATCACCTGCAGCCGGTGCATAATATTAGGAACCGCCGCGTAATCAGTCTACAAACAGCGCAAAGACAAAGTCAGCTAAGACCTGTCCTTTCATCCACCGGTAAACGGATGAGCCCGCGAGGGATAATTTTAGGGCTATCCTCCAGCTTAACTTGGAACGGGTTTGAAATCCAAATGTCGGACTCATCAGGTTGCCGATATGGCAATGGAAGATGAAGATGTTCTGTGGGAAAGCCGCGTCTGTGCACTAATTAATGGGCCGGATCATAACCCGGTATCAACTCCGCTCAGTCGAGTCGCGACTCGGAACCCAGCTAGATAACGCCAGTCTAACGATCTATATCCTAGCTTGCGAGGATAAGGCGCAGGGCCGCCGGTGCTGGAACTACGACACGGGTGGCGTAATGGGTGGGTGGGTCAGGGCCTAGTGCGGTCCTGCAGGCTGCAGCAGTATAAGTAGATACTGGGGACCACACTACTCCTGGAAAGGCTGAATATTTGAATGGTACAGAGTAGTGTTGAATGCAGATAAATGATCGAGAGAACGCCCAGCAGCCTGATACAACTTGAACGATGGATGGAAATCTGGAGGTTAGGGATAGGACGCAGTAAGCATGATGTAAAAATGTAGGCGGGGAATTCTCAAATTATGGCGAGAAGAAGAAATCAGAAAAAAAGAGAGAGGAAACAAATCAAATGTTCTTTCTGATCCGCAGTGGGAAAGGAAAAAACAAAAAAGGGTTGGAGCTGCGGGGAATCGAACCCCGGACCTCTCCCATGCTAAGGGAATATTATACCACTAAACCACAGCCCCTTCCTTGTGATAGGAGGCCAGGATAATGGCTATCTAAGCCTGACGTAATGACTGCAGCCCAATTTCTCAGGCTATCTACTGGACTTCGTGAATTAATCGAGTTGAAGGCATGATAAATATGAAATCAGACACGCTGGTGGCCTTGGTTATCTGGCCGTTTTCCCAGACACACAATGGGGTTGTCACATGGAATCTATTTCCGGGCCGCTCCATCCTACCAGCAACTCTCAATTGCCTACAACTCCATCCTTTCAAAAGTTCCATAACGCGAATATCATTGAAGCAAACTCCAGTCTATATCCATCATCGATAAACATCATGTCTATTATTTCCTCATCCCCAATTTCTCCCTTCTATAGCCTCTTCTTATCCTTCCTTCCCTCCACCCCCACCTGTCTCTCCAAGGCAGCCAGAGGAAGAGGCCGGCCCCCTCTGTTCACAACTGACGCAAGGAAACGCAGGTATTGGCCAATAGCCCCGACAAAGTACACCCAGAAACTAAAGAAAACCACTGATCAGAAACAGCAATCGGCAGCAGACTGGCCACCCACTCACAGACGCGCCCCACTCAGCACCAACCCGCTCGTCTCGGCAGTAGTCGGAGACAAGTCCCAGTTGGATTCAACCTGCAGTCTCACACATTAGCTATCAACTTCAAAGGACTCGTGTTGGGGCAGAGAAAGAAGACAAACCTCGAGGATATGATTCCACCCGAACAGCGTCGGCGCCGTCCCAGGGTCTCGCCACACCAGCGCCTCACCTTCAGGCGTGGGTGTCGACTGCATGTCTCTGTCGCGTTGCTCTTGCTCGGGACCATCGGGGAGATGGTTGAGGTACCGCTGCCGATGAGACCGCATGATGGCGATACGGACACGCTCGATGCGACATTTTTCAAATACGGCAAGCGCGTGCCGCTTGGCCTTGAGGAAGGAGTTGGAGGATTTGCTGATCCGGGGGTTGTTGGGGAGGCGCGCGAGACATTCTCCTAGCACGGCGCCGTCTTCGATGGCGAGACCGGCTCTGAATACAAGTCAGTTCATCCGTTGAATGTGTGAGCAGACTGAACTCACCCCACAGCCATGTAGGGAAGCGTGGCGTGGACACAGTCTCCAATCATGACCGCTGCCCCTGAGGGATGCGACCAGGTGCGGGTGTTCAGTCGAGTGCACAGACGCCATTTCTGCACTTCCTTGCATAGTGCGAGTAGCTTGCCAAGACTGGATATTGTGAGTTGTTGTCAGTGGTCGACCGGCTTGATAGAGGCTTACCGAGGGTCCCAGTCCTTGAACAACGCGCACATCTCTTCCACGTTGCCCTTCACTGTGTTGGCCGATGAGCTCTCGGGAATGTCGTCGGGGACAAGAAGGACGACGTTGAAGTGGTCCTTGCCAATGTTATAAGTGACTACAAGACGGTTAGAAGAGGCTATAAACAGGGTGGAAAAGGAGACTTGCCCACATGCTTCTCCGGCCCAAGCCAGAAGTTGACCTGAGGCTTGGTGACAAAAGGAGCCAGCTCAGGGTCTTTCAGCAGATCCGCAGTCGACAGCAGCACTCGATAAGCCAAGTCGCCGGTTTTGGAAGCAGGGGTCGGACTGTCCAGTAGCATGTCTGGGATATCCCCGAATATCCCATCCGCTCCAATGAAGAGCTCGCATGTCAGGACCTCTCCAGTTCCGGTAATAACGGTCGCACCCGCATTGTCAGGATTGACGCTGACATTCATCACCTTGGCGTTGGTTGATACTTTCCCCCCGAGTTCGCGCACGCGCTCAAGCAAAGGCATTTGAAGATGAGGACGGTAAAACGTCCTGTACCATGTGCCTGGGTACTGGGATGCGGACTCCGCCAGGCTCAAGGATGAAATCTTGTTCCCTTTGTAACCGTTGATCTCGAATGACTCCGATACTTGCCAGTGCTTGGATAACCGTTCTTCCATCCCCCAGTGCTTGAGGATCCGCGAGCCGTTGGGAAGAATCTGGATGCCCGCTCCGACTTCACGGATCTCAGGAGCAGCCTCCAGGACATGAACATTATGACCTGCCAAGAGACAGCTAACTGCTGCGCCAAGTCCACCAATTCCAGCACCTGCAACAATGATCTGCTTCCATTGTTAGGTTGATTCAGACCGCGGGAAGCTGATACTAACGTCTAGGGCGCACGAGGCTTCACGAGTCTCTTGCTGTTTCACTGGGAGAGGTAGAGCCATGATTGTTGTTGTTGTTGTTGTTGTTGTTGTTGTTGTTGCTGCTGCTGCTGCTGCTCTTGCTCAACTGCACTGGATATTATCTCTGGGACAGAAGACAACCGCTTTATATACTGCAACATGCTCCATGATGCTGATGCGCATCTGCCGAGAATGCCATCCGAGATGATGAGCACAGATATCACCATCGCAGACATGCATACCCTTACCATTTCTAAATCAAGCACACGTCTTCAGGATCCTGGCGGGACTTTTTGGACTCGTCACATCCACAGTGCCAAGGCACAATTCGCTGAGAGGCGCAGGGTCAATCAATGCTAGTAAGCGCTAATCTGCACGGCGTGATCCTCACGGCGCTAGTCCCCGATAAGGCCGTTCAGGGTGACCCTTGTAGCTATTCACATGGACGACTCGGTGTCTCCGGAGGTACTAGCTCAGGCCGTCTACCGGCCCGTTGGCTGATCTGAGGCCGTGAGATCGGAGGAAAAAGGTCGTCGATACGGGAAATAATGAGGGCTCCTTTGGCCCGGCCCGTCTGGTGACGGCCCCCAAGCCGTCCTCGCACGTTTTCATTGGTGACTCGCACGTTTCTTTGACACCTCAAGTGGACTCGAAGCAGCATGGATGCCTCAGTCTTATCATTCAACACGGCTGAGCGTACTGCCGGAGATTTAAGCTCATGGCCGTGCGCGCTAGAGCATGCCATCGATATGCTCTGGACGTATCGGATTTACAGCTGGATGGAAGTGAGGATGATGTCCGGCTAACCGTTTAGGCGAGTATTACGGGCTGGATAATCGTGAGCAGCATGCTGATATAATTATCCAGAGGAGTGATAACCTGCCTTTGTCTCTCTCCATTTCGGACAGTCGGACCAAGACTTAACGGCCGTGGAAAGCTCCTCGGAGTCGATCGTCCCGGACCCGAGAAAACACCTTTGTGAGTTCTCCCTTTCATGCACTGCGTCGATCCCCGTGGACGATCACGACGCCGGCTCTGAACCTAGAGTCCAGGTCACCCTTGCGGTGGACGCCGCCCAGTCAACGCACCGCATACCGATCGCGATCGCGATCATCCCATGTGGCGGAAGCCCCGGCAAACACCGCACCGCATCAGTGTGCTAGCCTGAGAGGTGGTATTAATTATCCACGAACATAACAGTTCACTACGTGCGGAGAAGATGGCACGTAGGCCAAGACCCCACGGGGATTCCGGCGTGGCATCTGGCGGAACGACCCCGAACCATGGAACGCAGGGTGGTATCGGTCAGCCACCTGGGGAGTTCCGCAAGCCCACCTGTCATCGTCGCCACTGGGATTTCCCCTCTGAGTGATGACTTAATGATTGAGTTTCCCCGGATCGCTACCAGAGACGACCCACCCATCACGGGCATCTGGAGCACTTCAAAGTTCGGCTCTCAGCCGGGTTCCCCGGCTCCGGACTCTAAACACTCACCGGCAGACATCGGTGGCTAAGGGACCCAATTGTACGCCTGACTCTCACGCCCACCACGTGAGCGATCAGACATGCGAGCTGTCACCCTGGCCGAAGAAGGTATCGCAGACGAGTCCCATCTCGTGCTCAGACAAAGAAGCGGGGAGGAATAAGCAAGGTCCTGTACGACACATGACATCATGGACCCCTCATGAGCATTGCTCAGCTCACGGCCCGTCCGGCTATAAATGTCACACGAGACACTAGGGCAATCGTTGACTAGTCTCTAGAAGACTACAGCTGATCTGATCGCTACTGCGCGATCGTTATCTGCAGAGTGCGGAGAGCCTACACATAAAGCTATATTACATACAGGGACGGTATATATAACGACGGTCCATAAAACAATTTAAATACAACAATGAGACTACCCAAGATGAGAATGCCTCGGGTGAGGCCAGAGGAACATTTCGCCGACGAGACACTGGCGCATGAAGACCAACTCAACACTACTATTCCGGGTCACGAGAAACAGGCCGAGATAGTCGATATACCGATCCCCTTGCTGACATGGCGCTCGTTCACAATGGGTGTCTTTGTCTCGATGGGAGGTTTTCTCTTCGGTTACGACACCGGTCAGATCTCCGGTTTTCTGGAGATGCCGGACTTCCTTCAGCGATACGGACAGCAGCATTCCGACGGAACATACTATTTCACTAACGCTCGCTCGGGTTTGATTGTCGCTCTGGTAAGCCTCCACTGGCACTTCCGTCTCATGCCAATACTAACACGCCTATCCCAGCTGTCAGTCGGTACCTTGATCGGGGCGCTCATCGCGGCCCCTATTGCCGACCGTATCGGCCGAAAGTGGTCCATTAGCGGGTGGAGCGCGATGGTCTGCGTCGGCATCACCGTGCAGATATCCTCCCCCACCGGAAAATGGTACCAGGTCGCCATGGGCCGCTGGGTAGCTGGCCTCGGCGTTGGTGCCCTGTCATTGCTTGTTCCGATGTACCAAGCCGAGACAGGACCCCGACACATCCGCGGTTCACTAGTCAGGTACGTCCCAACAGAAGAATCCCCCGAGCGACACCCCCAGACAAAACAAAGACCCCCACGCTAACACCCACCACCACCAGCACATACCAACTCTTCATCACCCTGGGCATATTCGTAGCCAACTGCATCAACTTCGGCACGGAGAAAAAGAACAGCACGGCCTCGTGGCGCATCCCCATGGGAATAACCTACCTATGGGCCATCATCCTGGGCGTCGGCATCGCCATGTTCCCCGAAAGCGCCCGCTACGACTACCGCAACGGGAAGGAAGAAAAAGCTGCCAACACCCTGGCCAAGATGTACGGCATCCCGCTGAACCACCGCATGCTCAAGCTCGAGATCGACGAGATCCACCAGAAGTTCGAGGAAGAGAAAGAGCGCGGCCAGATTACCTGGGCGCGCCTCTTCCGCGCCCCGCGGATGGGATACCGCGTCGCCGTCGGCGTCGCCCTTCAGGCCCTGCAGCAGCTCACCGGCGCGAATTACTTCTTCTACTACGGCACCACCATCTTTCAGGGCGCAGGCATCCAGAATAGCTACGTCACGCAGATGATCCTGGGAGGTGTCAACTTCGGAACCACCTTCCTGGGTCTCTACCTGATCGAGAACTATGGCCGTCGGCGCTCCCTCATCGCTGGCGCTTTGTGGATGTTCGTCTGCTTTATGGTTTTCGCCTCCGTCGGCCACTTCTCGCTTAACCACCAGCACCCTGAAGAAACACACACCGCCGGCGTCGTCATGGTCGTCTTCGCTTGTCTATTCATCCTTGGTTTCGCGAGTACATGGGGTCCCATGGTCTGGACCATCATCGCGGAGCTATACCCGTCGCAGTACCGCGCCCGCGCCATGTCTCTCGCTACCGCATCGAACTGGCTCTGGAATTTCCTTCTCGCGTTCTTCACCCCGTTCATCACCAGCGCGATCGATTTCCGTCTTGGGTATGTGTTCGCGGGCTGTTTGTTCCTCGCTGCCGGACTGGTCTATGTGGCTGTCATTGAGGGCCAGGGTCGTACCCTCGAGGAGATCGATACCATGTATGTTATGAAAGTCAAGCCGTGGAAGAGCTCCAAGTTTGTCTTTCCCGATATTGCAGCGTATGATCGTCGAGGCTCCTCGGTGTCTGGGAAGCCAGAGGCCGCGCATATTGGGAGGTCTGGTATGGGGAATCAGACGGCAACTAGCTCGCAGGGTCCTGAGGCTGTGTGAGTGTGAGTGTGAGTGTGAGTGTGAGTGTGAGTGTGAGTGTGAGTGTGAGTGTGAGTGTGAGTGTGAGTGTGAGTGTAAGTGTGAGTGTGAGTGTGAGTTCAGTTGTGAGTGAGTCATGTTGGGATGGCTGGATTGGTGCAGTTTGGAGATGATCTTGTTTGTATATTTTGTGTTTATGAGCCACGGCGCTGTCATTCTTTGGATTTTGATTACCTTTTGTTTCCTCTTTTTTTTTTTGTTAGCTGTACAACTTACATTCTCTTCGCTATGATGTTATGTTATGTGTATGATTCATGCTTGATGCTCGGTAATGATAAATCTGGATCAAAATATCCACCACTTAGCTTTCCCTGCCAACACCAAGGCGATTGAGTATCTACGTATAAACTTCCTCCTACCCATTCCCATTGTGACGTACTTTCCCGCAACGCCGACTGTGGAGGTCACATATGTATATGTACATCGCGTCACGAACCCGGGATGTGTTTGGGGAGGGGGGGGGGGGGGGGGGGGGTGTTATAGGGTACCTATAGACTATAGCTCTCGCTAGCCAATCAGAAGACAAGAGGGAGGGAAGCAAAAGCAGGACAACTGGATGACGTAAATTCTAGCCTGCAAACTGCAGCCTGCAAGCTCAGGCACGAACTCCAGAGACAAAGAACAGGGGAAGAGAGCCATTAGCAACAACGGTCATGGGGAGAGAGCATGGATGATGGTATCCAACAATCAAGTCGAGCAGGAGAATCGAGTAAAATATACCACACCTGCTGCCCAATTAGACATAGGTCGTGGTCGTCGTGTTCGAGCCCCTGCAGTAGTACTGACCGACCCTTTATCTAATAGTAGTAGTAATTATCTACAGACCCCCAGATTCATATCCATCCACACTCAACCCTTCCGCAATAAGCCCCGCCAGAACATCCACCGTGGCACCGCGATCCAAAAGCGCGACGAAGGGTACATCGACGCCCAAGGTGCGAAAAATGAAGGTGCGAAACTCCGCCGCCAGCATCGAGTCCAGCCCGAAGTCACCGAGCGGCTGATCAGGCTGCAGTTTTCCCTCGGGGAGAAGGATGAGATTTGATAGTTTTCTGGATACAAGATTGCGTAGCGCGTCTAGGATTGGAAGCGATTGATTGCTTCCGTGCTTGCTCTCCTGGAGGGCATTTTTTAGTTCTGCGGGGAGGTGGTTATTCGAGGTGTGGAGGGAGTTGGGGTGGGTGGTTGAATTGCCGCCCATTCGGCGGGAGAAGGCCGTGGCGAAGAGAGAGGCGCGAGGGTCGGAGAGGATGTAATTGTCTTTTTCAAAGCCGCGGTCGCGCTGTTCTTCGAGGCCGGTGAACTCGACCCCCGTGAGGAGGTGGCTGGCTGCGAGATGGTCGTAGCGTGATTCCCAGGTCGTGGGGTTTTGGTGAGCGATGGCGAGGTCCATGATCTGGAGAAGTTCCTCTTTGGTGATTGCATGGGTGCCCTGTCGCTTGAGGAGAGCTTGAATCTGGGGGTGTTCGTGTAGGTAGCCTACTTCGGAGATCATTCCGTAACCGATCGATACTGCGGGAAGGCCAAGGCTGTTGCGGTAGCGCGCAAATGCGTCGAGGAAGGCGTTGGCGGCGCAGTAGTTGCTTTCTGTGGCGGTTCCCACGGTACCGGCTATGGAGGATGTCATGACGAAGAAATCTAGCTCTGAGGCTCGGGTTTCGATCTGCAATGCGTTGTGAAGGTTCCAGGTACCCTGTACTTTTGGGCCAAGCGTGGCATGCCATTGGTTGAGGGACATGTCGTCCCAGAGAGACTCATTGACGGACATCGCGGCCTGGATCACGCCTCCGATGGGGAGCCTCGCAGATCGGATTGCATTTTTCACATCTTCATAGATGCAGACGTCTCCGCGAACGACCGTGACATGGGCTCCTTGTTCCTGCAGATCGTCGACCAAGGTTTTAGCCTCACGTTTATCTGTCCCGGAGCGGCCGAGAAAGACAAAGTCGCAAGCTCCCAGAGACATCATCCATCTTGACAAGCTCCTACCCAGTCCGCCAAGACATCCGACCATCAAATAGGTCTTTTGATGACTGAATCTAGTTTTGTACTTGCTTGGAACGATCCTGATCTTGCTGTGCTCATTCTGGAAGGAGACGGCCACCTTTCCCATCCTGGAGCCGAGTGAAAGATGGCGGAATGCATCAACAATTTCGGAAACATCAAAGGTTCTGAGAGGAGTGCAGGGCTGGCAGATGTCTGAGCGAATAAGATCCATACTATCGACGAGCAGACTGCTCCATAGCCGATGATGCGATTCCCTTTTCGACATATATAGACCAAATAGATCAAACGCAATGAATGCGATATTGCGACTTAATATCGCCATGTCCAGTGCCCCATGGTCCAAGATGTCCCTTTTGCCTATCTCAACGAAGCGGCCGAATTCTGCGCAGGCTTCGAGGCTGCAGTGCAATAGCTCACCAGTGAGAGAGTTCAGAACAACATCAACTCCTCGGCCAGATGTTGCTTTAAGAATGCCAGAAAGAAATGAGGAGTCTCGGGAACTGAAGATGTGTGCTGGATCAAGGTTGAATTTTGCGACCAAGAAATCCTTTTTTGCTTGATTCCCAACCGTGGCAAATACCTATATCGGTGTCAGTGCATGGTGCTTGTTTCGTTTGCTGTCCGATAGTTTACCTTGGCGCCCAAATGCTTCGCGTATTGAATGGCCGCAATGCCGACACCCCCGGCAGCAGAGTGTATAAATACAGACTGGTTGCTATCAGTTGAATCCAGGGAAATCATACGCTAGTACCATACCTCTCCCGGTTTCAAATTCGCTCTGTGCTTGAGGCCATAGATAACCGTGGAGAACGCTATTGGTATTGTCGACGCGGTCTGGAACGGGTCAGTTTATTGCTACGAATTGAAACTCCGCACTCACTATAAAGTCCTCATCATCATGCAGCTTACAAACTGTCCACTGAGGAAATCGCTCCACTGTTGCAAAATGGCCCGGGGCCATGACAACCACTCGGTCACCGGGTTTGAAATCGATCACATCTTCCCCGACGGCCGTGACAACGCCAGCGCATTCGCAGGAGCACGATACACCCGCAGTGTCTACCTTGGCAGTAATCACATACAGATCCTTTACAACATAAGCTACTGTCTCTAAGCGGGACTGGAGAGCTTACCTTAGCATTCATACCCACACTTTTCACATCAATCTCAACATCACCAGCGGATATCTTTCCGGACGATTCCGTTGGTACGAAATGAATGGTATCCATCTGTCCGGGGTTTTTGATATTCAACTGACAGCTTCCTGCATCGCGGAGACGCTCCTCGATTGTCTCCTCGCTCAGCTTCAATCGGAATTTTGCGTTGAGAGACTCATCTGGCTCCCAGCGAGGTACATGGGCCATTCCTTCCCTCTGACAGAATTCGAATTCCGGGCGGTCATGACATAGTAACTGATTGAGGATCTTGACGGCATTGCTCGAGATTCTGCCCGACGATGCTCCAGCAATGTCATTTACATTTAGTACTGCGAACTGAAGAGACGGTTGCCCCAGCATCAAGCAACGAGAGAGACCGAGTACTGGAGAAGATTCGGGACGTCTCCCTCCCAAACAGTCGCCGTTTGAGATCCAAAGTATTATCGATGCTTGGTTGGAGCAGATTTTCAAAAATGCCATTTGCCGCTCGTTAATGACCGTTAGTAGAGGTTTTCCAATCTCGAGGGTTGAGATGATAATGGACCGGTCGGGAACTGTCTCGCACGACACTTGGGACAAATCAAAGATATTGACAGGGTATCCAAAGTATTGTCCTAGGCTATCCTGTATCTGCAACTCTATACCAGTTGCACGGCTATCTCGTGTAATCTGCATGCAATTCATCAGTTGTGAAAGTAGAAAATGTTTCGGGGTCCCCACCATGACAACATGACGCGGTTTGGTCGTTGCTGAGATCGCTTCGGAGCCGAATTCTATTGTCAAGCCTTGGGTATCTTGAATAGCTGCATTAGAGTGGAAGTTTGGTACATCTCCAGTTGCGATCGCTATTCCCCCTGGTGCCAGTAGCTTGTGAAGACTTGAAGGAAGATCAGATCCCTACATCGACTTAGTATCGGAGCGTAATGGAGGTGATTGTAGCACTCACGAGAATGATGTTAAAAGTGTCCACGCCCGCGTCCGAGGGCGTACGCTCACTCTCCTCATCAGTAAGTCCCTCACGCAGGATTTCCCCCGACTCCGAGAAAACCCCTTTAACGTAAGAGCTAAACCTCTGCAACGATGATCCTGCCCGTAACAGCACACCCATAAAATCAGCAGTTTCATCTTGACCGGTGAGGTCGAGAATACTGCTATCTGGTCGTCTATGACACGCCAAATCAAGGGCACCAGCCAGTCGCAACAGACGCTTGCTAGCGTTCATCCCCCGGCTTTCGTACTCATTCACGAACCAGTCAAGATACCTCGACAGATCCTCACTAGTCAATGCCGTAATATCCGGCTTCCAAGCGACTCTGACTAACGGGTTACGCTCCCGCGGCGCTTCTGTCCGAGCTTTTCCCTGAAAAGCAACACAGCGGGCATTATTCATGCGGACTAAGACCTGTCCAGATGAATTATACAGCTCGGAGTTGATAATTACCGTGCCGAAGCCAACGTCTTCAGATACCGCATCGGTCGACCAGTTCTCTGTCGTCATATCCAGCACTGAAGGTGGAGCAACGTATAGTGAGTCGATCACGACGGGCACTTTGCCTCGAAGTTTGCTCGTTTGTCCCCCGGCTGTGGCAACGAATGCCGTTTGGAACATGCCGTCGATGGAGGCTGGATGGGCAATGTACTGAAGACTCCTGTTGGAAGTGAGGTTATTGTCATGGACGAGAGGTGTGGTTGCTGCTGCTTTATGCGCTCTCATTGCCGGGTCCCTGAAGATTTCTTTCATCACGGCAAATGAGGGACCCCAGTTGAGACCTTCTTGAGTAAATCTATCGTACCAGACCCGTGATGCATCTTGCCTCATTGTAGATTTGTCGAGATGGATCCGTCGCTCTGTGTGAGTATGCTCCCCAGAAAGGCTCACTGTGGCACACATGTGCAGCGTAGACTGGGAGTCACTCTCGGAGACCGATGTGACACTGAACTCCCACCATTTGCCCGACCGATTTTGACTGGATATCCAAGTGGGACGCATGTCCGTAATTATTTCAACGCGAGGCTTTCGCTTAAAGTCCATATCGAGAGTTTTCATGAAGCTCAAGTTGCGGAGCTCCACGCCGGGACACTCTTCGAGTTCTAATCCAGCGACCTGACACATTGCCTCCACTGCCATTGCAATATAACCGGTGGCAGGAAAGAGCGGAGACGGTCCCAAGCAATGGTGAGACAACCACTCTATTTCATTGAGATCCAGGATATTGCGCCACGTCAAGGTAGCCGGATTGCCCCCGGGAATTTGAGAGCCGAGGAGTTCGTGTCGCGGATACCTGCGATGATTGAACTCGGCGACAACTCGAGGCGTGGATGACATGGCGGCGGAACTGTAATCCCAGGGGTAAGGTGGAAGATCAAAACAGACCTGGGGCTCTCTCCGACTGTCATCGAGGAAGATATTGTGGTAGTTTATGCCGTCATGCCCTCGCAAAAAGAGTGACCCAACGAGCTCAAGAATCGTCCTGTATGAGTCCTTTCCGCGGGAAAGACAACTGTTATAATGATAGTCTGATTTCCCTGCTGAGATGGCAGTTTGCTCTAGAGGGAGTCGCATGGCTGAGTGAGGCCCTAACTCAATAAAGTGGTAATTATGACTCTTCAATATGGTACGAAGAGCGTCTTCAAATAGCACCGGGGACTCAAGGTTCATTCTCCAGTACTTTGGCATAGCGACTTCGCTTTTTCTTACTTGCTCGCCTGTCACGGTAGAGACCATTGTAACTGGCCGTCTGGTGTGAGTGGTACCGTTGATAACTTCATTAAAGGTGCTACTCCGTCCCCAGTTGTGCTCCAAGAGCGAGTGGTACCATGAACCTACCATGCTCATGTGATGTGAATGATAAGCTTTGCCACCGGTCTTCAACTTTCTCGCCCACATTCTACGGTCCCTAGCAGCTCGAGCAAAATCGTCTATCGCTACTTCATCGCCGCTGATGGTCGTGCTTTCAGGCGAGTTCATGCACGCAACTTGGATGGATTCTTGCAAAGAAAGTTCCTCAATAATCAGCTGCGCTTCCGATCGGTCAAGTTGAACCGTGACCATGGCGCCGTTCAGAGAGCATTTGCAAACAGCGATACCCCGAAAATACGAAGCCAGGATGGCCTCCCGGGCAGTGAGGAAGCCGGTCGCATATGCCGCCGCCAGCTCGCCGGAGGAATGTCCCAAGACTATCTTCGGTGAGATTCCCCAATCATGGAGTAAGTCTGTCAATGCAATCTGAACTGCAGTGCAGAGTGGCTGGGATTTCTCTGCCAGGTTTATATCGCTTTCCGCCGCAGAGGTAAGAAGGGTTGCCTCGATTGTCCACGAGGGCGCATCGTCAAAATCAAGAGCATGGAGACAATCGTCGAGATATTGGATCGTTTCTCTAAAGACGGTGTTGTGTCGGATAAGCTGTACTCCCATCCCGGCCCATTGCGCTCCCTGGCCGGTATAGATGAAAGCAAATGGAAGGGTTTCCGAGAATCCGGTCTCGGGTACCCTCATCATCTCCACATTAAAGCCGTTGCGTAAGTTTGATTGGGATTCTAGCAAAAATCCCCGAATGGGATGTCTCGAGCGACGACAACCAAGAGTATACGCAAGATCATCCAGGGAGAACTGACTGCTATCTGTGACCGTATATGCAGCCAGATTCCTAGCCACCCCGGTAAGAGAAGCTTCCGATTTAGCTGATAGGAGAATCAAACTCTGCTTGTGTTCTTCATAGTTGGTGTTTGAAAGATTGCCGTTAGACGTAGCATGTTCCGTCATGCTGTGCGATCCGTTGGCACTGTCTCTGGAAGGCAATTTGGCAGCTTCAAGGATAGCATGACTGTTGGAGCCGCCAAATCCAGATGCATTCACCCCAGCCCGCGGCGTAGCCGATTGAGGCCACGGCATGTTCTTTGTCACAATATCCACGTTCCATTCTCGTGTGTGTATTTCCGGGTTGATGTTCTCGACACCCACAGTAGCAGGTAAGATCCTGTTTTCCAGTGCGAGTGTAATCTTGATCACGCTCGTCAGCCCACTTGCAGCTTCGCTGTGCCCTAGACTTGGCTTGATGCCTCCGACAAGGGTAGGCCGCCCGGTTATATGATCGAACACGCCGGAAATGGCGTTTACTTCCATGGGATCCCCAACCTTTGTTCCTGTTCCGTGTGCCTGCGGCGGTCAGCGTCGTGCACAAACCCTTCTCAGGCTGTTAAGAGGTCTTACTTCGATGAAGTCAGTTTCATTCGTCTCCAAACCTGCGCGTCGATATGCCGCCCGGAACACATCTTGTTGTCTCTCAATACATGGCTGCATTATCCCAAGGGTTCGTCCATTTCTGCGGTAGGTTAGTGGATATAGCATTCCAAGTACAACGGCAGACTCACCCATTTATAGCTGTCCCCTTGATTACAGATCTGATGGGGTCCCGATCCCTCACAGCATCACCGAGTCGTTTGAGATACACAGCAGAAACAGCCTCTGCCCTGCCATACCCATTGGCCGAATCATCAAACGTATGGCTAACCGAGTCAGGAGACAATATGCCTGCCTTGACAGCATTCATCTGTTGTTCAGGTGACTGAATCAAATTAGCACTGGCCACGACAGCTGCGCTACAATCATGCGCATCCAAGGCCAAGCATGCGAGATGCAACGCATGAAGAGATCCAGAACAGGCCGTATCAACGACGAGGGAAGGGCCATGCAAATCGAAACAATGCGTGATTCGGTTTGCCAGAATAGCCAAGCTTGAGCCCGTTGCGCTGTACCGAGAAAGGTACTCGGGGTCTTTGCACTGCATGAGCATGTGCTCGTTGGCAAAATTGCCAACAAAGACACCGGTATCTGACCCTTGAACATGTTCTAGGGGAAGGCCGGCGTTTTCGAGCGCCTCGTAAACAACCTCGAGCAGCTTTCGCTGCTGAGCATCCATCTCCTTGGCCTCGGCATTGTTAATCCCAAAGAATGCATTGTCGAATGCTCGGATATCCTCTTGTATAAAGTATCCACCTGTGGAGTTGATGCTACCCGGTTTGTCGCTATCAGGGTGATAGAAAGGTTCCGCATTGTATCGATCTTTAGGGACGTGGCAATGGCCCGTTCGGTTCTGGATGAGAAAGTCCCATAGCTGCGCGGGGGAGGAAACGTTTCCTGGTAGACGGCATCCTGGAGCTTAGAGTCAGGAAGCAGCAGGTATAATCAAGAGGTTTATGATTCCTCACCGATCCCCACAATCGCGATGGGCTCATTCTGACGGGCAGGATTCACCGGCTGAGCCATGTTATCAGTAGTTGTCCGTAGAATACAGAGGAAGTACCATTCGGACATCAAAGGCTCACCCGAGCACTCTTTTATGTATTCCATGATCCCATAACAGGTGTAGAATATGCTTTGTTGATTCAAGGTTGGCTGGCATTATGTCACCAACGGTCGCAGGATTGGACAAAACTTTATCAAGCAAGACTGGTTCACGCAGAAGGTTCAAGCTTGGAGCGGGCAACCTAGCCTTAACCTCTCAGTATCTTGTTGGCTATCTCCTTGTACTAGTCGAGTAGAGCCTCTCACGCGTCTGCTGATCCCAGGCTTCGGGTAGAGGCGAAGCTGGATTTCCGCGTGCCGTGCCTTGGAATGAAGCCATAAAAGGCCACCATAGGTATTTGTTTCGTCCAGTGACGGACTGTAAAGCTAAATCTCAATGATCTAGATCATATCGGTAAGAACGAGAGGATAAGGAAGCAAACCGTGCGCGTAGGAAAAGGCGCACATCAAGATGACTGGCTTCAGGCACCGGACAAGCTCCGATTGTGGATGAGTGCGTGGCGAGTCATTGGACGATGCGGTGTGATGCAGCATCAGCTTGCAGCACGAGCTTGCGTCAGCTAGAAGTAAGTGATGCAGCATCTAGCCACAGATAGTTTATGTTGGATTGACTCGACGCGGAGGATGACGTTGCAGGAGGGGGCCATCGGGTGTTCCCGTTTGGGTCTAGTGCCAGCTAACTACCCGCTAGTCCTCATAGGGCGAGCGAAGTAGCACCTCCACGGCCCCACTAGACACTTGGCAAGGTGCAGATGCCGCTTACTCACAGGGACGAGATGGGCTCTAAAAATTCGCAGGCGGCATCCTGATCCCACTACGGTCGAAGAGAGGTGATAACAAAAAAGAAGAAGAAAATGAAGTTGTGGTGTAGCTCGAGCCCGGCGCCCCTAGGACGAGGGGCTTCAAAAAACTTGTGGCTTTTCTTTGATTGAGCGTGTCTTCCAACCCAGGCACCTGACCGCTGTACTATGCCCCCGAGGGACACCCCTTTGTTGCCTTCCAGCGTCAAAGTGGCTCCCCTTGGTGCTTACTTCATGCAAGAGAAAAGCATTCCTAATTTCGTCCATTTTTTAGTGTCGAAGTGGCGAAGAAGTTGACATAACTGTATGTATGCAACATATATGCAACAGGCGCCGACCGGACAGGTGGGCAGCACGTACTAGGCTGTTCCGAGACACAACACCACGACATCACGTTGGACCGACTATGGCTCGATAACGGTGCTGATTTCAATAATATTCTAAGCAACGCAATCAGTCGCAGCCCCCACCAAGAAGCAACATAGAAAACACAAACCGGCCGACCCTTCTTCGCCGTGCTCTCATACGACCTCGTCTCATACCTGACCATCCCGGGCCCAGCGCCTCCCGCCCGCACATGCTGCAGATACTGCGGCGCGCCGGGCATGTCCGTGTTATCCGCGATCGCCAGCGATCCCTCGCGGAAGATGCGCAGTTCCTCACACAGCAGCAGATCCGCGAGATAGTGTCTCTCCCAATGATCGAAGAACACCATATCGACGCCCCCGCGAGCGATCTGTCCTTCCTCGTACAGCCGTTTTAACGACTCTGACGCGGGGCCCTCTAGCACGTGCACGATGTCATCCAACCCCGCTAGCTGGACAAGATAACTGGCCAGACGCACCATCCCGGGATCAAGCTCGAAGGTGTACACTCTGCATCCCTGCGCCGCCGCGTCCGGACCGTGCAACCCTTTCAGGATCGCACCCCATCCCAGGACGGAGTTTCCGATGTACGTCCCGAAGTCGAGAATCACTCGCGGCTTTACCGGCATGGACTCCAGCGCCATGCGGGCGATCTTCATTTTCGACCCCCGGAAGATCATCATTTGCGACTTGGTGTTGACGAATTCCTCGATCACGGCGATGAGCGCCCAGGGTTTGTTTTGAAGCGACTCCCGCGGATGCTCGGCGATGTAGGCGCATAGAAGATGAGCGCGGTTATCCGTGGTCATCATGAACTCGTTGACGGAGTCCTGGAGAGTCGAGATGACACCCTGAGACCATGCGAGCCACTGGGGTGTTGTCAGAAAGAAAGAAAGAGGGGAAACAGTGGCGTGATACATAGGGCTGAAGGGCTCAAGTATGAACATACGGAACTTTCCGACATTTTGTGTGATGAGTGAGAGGATGGAAACCGGTCGGGTTGGGTTGAATGTGCCGAGCGGAAATGCTCAATTCTGCCTGGTTGTGAGATTACATCCACTGGTGTCACGCGAGGGGGTACTGTCCGAGATGCCGATTGAGGGTCTTTAAATATCTATATACTCCATTTCTGAGCTGTGGGTTCACCGAGCCCTTGTTTCGAGTGCCGATGTCTGCTGAGTATGGTGGAGCTTCGGTAGGGATTGGGCCGGGCCCCATCTGAATCCGAAGGCCGACCCGACCCATGTCGGAGATACTTCCCTTTTTGAGAGGGTGACATGGGATGATTGACGGAACAGGGTGGAAATATTTTGCGACAGCTTACCTCACTGGCTATTTTCTTGTCTGAATTATCGATCATAAGACGTGCAAGGAAGGGTGGTGGGTACTCGGTCGAATTCGAGTGCAACAGACCCTTCGCGTAGCACCCGCACGGAGGAAATACAAAAGAGGGGCGGGCAGGTCGTATCCGTTTGCATGACCCTAAAAGAGGCGCCAGTGATATTGCTTAGAAATTGTCTGCGCCACACTTCAGTAGCGCGAAAATCACAAAGTACCCCGAGGTATCACACTTATCGGACAAATCAGAGGATAGTCCTCGACCAGGATGACTGCCTAAGGTGCATTACCTCTTACAAAGTAGACATTGAGACACTCGACCAGCGGCGATGTTCAGCCCAGATCCCGAATCCTGCCTAGTCCCCGATCTTCCCGACAACCGAGGCGGAAATGGTAGGCCTGGGACTGCCACAGGCTCGGAAATGGTAGGCCTGGGACTGCCACAGGCTCGGAAATGGTAACAAGCAGTCAGATGCGAGGGGTTGGACCTCAAGTTGCGGAAAACCCGACCAAGTAGAGGAGGGCTTTGCCAGTATAATCTGGGATCACGATCATAGTTCATCGTTGCGAGAAGAACCTTATCGTTGTTAGGGACTGTCTTGGCATCTATCTAGCCTGAAGGAGTCTAGATGGGATGCTCCAGTCTAACGGTGACAGGCTTTGAATTCCGATAACTCTGAGTGGAATCTCAGACCGCTTATGATGTCAGGGGTGTCTATTTGTTGCACTGTTAGAAAGATTTGCTGGGTCAATTGACATCTCATCTCTCCCTTTCCTCCGTCAGATGGATGCTGGATGTCTTTTATCTGTGTCCATCGAGGCCACACATGGTGAGAACGGGAGCGTATAGCAGCAAGAAAACAAGGTGCTAGGAACGGCGGGTTGATGTAATGTATGTGCCCGGCGAGGAGGAGGAGGGAGGCAAAGGGAGACGGCTGCAAGACGCGCAGGGCCGCGCAGGGAATCACGGACAGGCGCTAACCTCAGGCAGCAACCACACTGACAATAACATCACCTACCCACCACCTACGTCGCTATGCTGTACTCATTACCGGTTTAAATTGGCACATAATTCTTGATCACCGGAGCCAGATGACGATAGCGGGCACGTAGCCAAATACTGGGATCGAGGGATCCTATTCTGCTCTGGACCGGATAGCACAAGGAAGGACAGAATACGTACCAAAGCAATAAAACCTTCTCATTTGACATCACAGTTCTCAGATTCCGATAGAAAACAGGGCAACTTCTCATCGTCGAAAGTCGCGGATACAAACCTCCGCCCAACTCCTCAACTTCAAAACCCGGGTAGTTCAACACCCCCCTGCAGGGAGCTCGGCTCTGATAGGCTCAATTTCCACGGAGGAGTGGAGAGATTTCTCCAGGATCAGCAGCGGCAGTCAGGGCCCCAGGGGTCATCAAACGCCTGTCAGTGTCACTTGCACGTGTGGGGGCTTTGGGGTCTTGTGTGCATAATTGTGGGTGCTTGAACCGTGGCACGTTTGTTTCCGCCGAGAAAGCCGAGTAAGGAGGTGGGGTATTGGTCTGAAAACAAGCTTCGCCTATTTGAACAGATTGTTAATTTGGGTATAGGTATTTCCTTCGAGGGAGCTGTATGGAAAGTCCCTCGTATCTCACTCCCAATAACCGTATCCAAAAGACCGAAGGAATTCATAACAGCAGGATCTGCATTGTTAAATGCCGGTCTTTTCTCATATTCCCAACGTTCCATCAGAGGTAAACCAAAGTCACCGGATGCGCAGCCAGTGCTATGTTGTTAATCCCAACCATGTATGTTTTGGATGATGCCATCCCCCCCTCAAAATCGCCATAAGTGGTGACCGGCTAAACACTTATCGCCACTCCACTTTTGCAGGCCAGGGAACCAATGTTCTTCCAACCGAGGGCGCTAAGACGAACGACCACTCAACGGGCAGATAAGATACCTCGTTATAAAGGGGGGTCGAAACCCCGCATATTGCCCGCCTACTGTTCTCGATTCGATATTACTCGTGTCTTTTCTTTCGACTTCGATGTTTGATTTGTATACCCAGGGTTCAGTCGAGCGAACTATGTCTGCACCGACAAGCGAAAAGCTTCCTACTTATTTTATTGGCCATGGTGAGGGTCGACCGTTGGAAGTGTCCGGGGAGGGGAAATGGTGGCTGACTATCATTACTACCAGGCGGGGTTAGCATCCTCTTCAAGCCGGGCTATGAGCCCGTTCATCAGGGTCTGCGCGAGATGGGAAAGGAAATTAAAGCCTTGAAGCCGGATGCGATTCTCTTGACGTGTGGTCACTTTCAGAGTGAAACGGATGCTATACAAGGTAGATCTGACAGGAAAGCGCGTTGACTGTTTGGTGTTGATCTGATGCGATTGTTTGAAAGTGAACTTGAAAGAACCGACGAAGGTCTGGCATGATCTGGGTCCTTCCTGGTGGACAACATTCCCCCATGTCTTCGAGTACCAGTACCCGCACAAGTCGTCTAAAGCTTTGGGAGAGAAAGTGTTGAAGCATTTGGTGGATCAGGGGATCAAGGCGGAGGGTGTTGAGCGCGACCTCGACCATGGAATGTCAGTCTTCCTGTTCCCTTGTGGCATTCCGAAACGCGAAACCTTACCGGTCTGGCACATCGACGTGATCTAATGTTGAACAGCTGGGTGCCCTTCAAATTGATGTTCCCCGAGGGCGAAGACGAACTGGACGTTCCGATCTTGCAAATTTCGACTTACGACGGCAACGATTTCAACGCCCATATCCGGCTTGGCGAAGCTCTTTCTTCGTTGTATGTTTTCGCGAACCCGTTCCTGTCCTTAGACCCTTTGAAGGAAAAAAGGGGTCGATCACAGTGGTTAACGAAATATCCAGAGGAGATCGCATCCTGATCATCGGCTCGGGGATGATATCCCACAATCTCCGAGCGACACGAGAGCAATCGATGGACACGACTGTTGCCAGGTTGATCGAAGAAGCCGCATTTGCAGCTCTCGCTGCGCCAACTACACAGGAGAGAGATGCTCAGTTCCTGGCCTTGCAGCAGCGCGACGATTGGCCCCTAGCGCATCCCACCGAGGAACATGTTTTGCCACTGTATGTGACATTGGGTGTTGGGAAAGATTGGCAAGATTACAAGGTCTGGAACCACGATCAGTATATTGTAGGGCAGTCCTATTTCTCTTTTCGACTGGGTGCACTGCCTGAGGTAGAGCCTTAGATAGTTTGTTGTGTTTGTTGTGTGTGTATAAATTCAGTCCAGCAAATACTAGTAGACGGACACATCCGCTCTCCTCTCGCGAGAGAACTCGAATGGCGCTTGAGATTGCCTCAGGCTGCATTTTTTGACAGACGGCATCTTGAAGATTCCAAACTTCTCCGAGGACTGGGACACGTTCCTTTGTTTCGCTTAGACAAATCTAGCGCCGTCGGACTTCCGAGTCCAAATGACGCGACCGCTCACAGACAGTATCGATCGAACTCGTTGGGATTCTCAGGGGCCCAGCCCCTAAGAACGGAGATGCTGGAAACCTGGAAGCCCGATCTCCGACAGCATATCCCGGCACTAACCCGAACGGGCCACGGTCCACCACAGAACGCTATGCCGTACAGGGCTAGCCTTGCGCAGAGGCGGGTCTCCCCGGTCATCGGCCAACAGCAATGGGAAGCTGGTCATGGCAGTGATCGGGAGGCTGCTCTTCTTCCAACATACGTGCCTAATAATGTAAGACCCCGCAGAAATTCCAGCTCGCGAGAGATGGCTCGGACTCGGAGGCCTTGATAAATTCTCCGGGGGAGAATGATCTCCGATCGGGGTCAAATCCATAGGTATATAAACCTGCACGTCCCGCTGAAGATCTGAGGATATGACTCCATTCAGAATATTCTTTTCAACACTCACATATTAATTCAAAAAATATCTTTTCAGTTTTCCAAGCAACGTCATACTGTCAAACAACAGCCATCATGAGTACCTCCACTACCAATGCCGCTGCCTGGCTCAACGAAGCCAAAGCCCACCCCTTCGAGGTCAGGGAAGCACCCCTCTGGCAGCCAGAAGAGAACGAAATTCTGGTCAGGAACCATGCTGTGGCCATCAACCCCGTCGATGGTGGTCTGCAAACGAGGGCATGGTGGCCCATGAACTACCCGACAATGTTGGGACAGGACGTGGCCGGAGACGTTGTCGCAGTAGGCCCTAACGTCACTCGTTTCAAGGTCGGGGATCGTGTGCTCGGTCATGCAGTTGGTATGGCTACCAAGCAGAACCAGCACAATGCCTTCCAGGCACACACGATATTGCAGATCAACATGACCAGTGAAATCCCCGACAATGTGCCCTACGAGAACGCAGCAGTCCTCCCACTGGCGTTCTCGACTGCCTGCTGTGGTCTCTTCCAGGACCAATTTCTGAAGCTGCAGTACCCAACTGAGCCCCGTGCTTCTGTGACAGGAAGCACCGTCCTTGTCTGGGGTGGTGCGAGTAGTGTGGGGAGCAATGCGATCCAGCTCGCTGTTGCGGCAGGGTATGAGGTGATCAGCACTGCTTCCCAGAAGAACTTTGGCTTGGTGAAGAAGCTCGGTGCCAGTCAAGTGTTCGAATACAACAGCCCCACTATTGCCGACGATCTTATTAAGGCCCTGCAGGGTAAGACACTGGCTGGTGTGATGGACTGTATCGGATTCTCCGCCACTCCCATTTGTGGAGAAATCGTCAGCAAATCCGAGGGCTCGAAATTCATCGCAACCGTCCAAGGCCGTTTCCCAACACCACCGGAGGGGGTTGAAGTGAAGCAAGTGTTTGGTACCACCATCAAGGACAACGCAGTCGGAAAGGCCGTGTACGATGACTTCCTGCCCCAAGCACTGAAAGCCGGCAGCTTTGTGCCCGCCCCCGAGCCGCTGATTGTGGGGAAGGGCCTGGAGAAAATCCAAGTCGCCGTGGATCGTTATGCCGAAGGCGGCATTTCTGCCCAGAAGTTGGTTGTGTTGCTGTGATACCCTAATGTATGCTATTGGTATTGTTCAGCGGAGTATGGATTTATGCTTGGAAGTTTTCAGTTGGATTTAATCTGTGATTTTAGACGATCAGGTAGAAATGTTGATGTCATTTGCACTTTTTCAATCCGCCTCCAATGAGCTTTCGGGGACAGTCGGGAGTGGAGTGGGCGGGGCTTCCCGACGAGAATGTGGTTTAGTGCCCACTGCTCACTGCTCATTGCCCAGCCGTCTCGAACCTCCTCTTTTCCAATGTGCTGCTTTCTTCATCGGCTATCATCAAGGAGTACGCGCTCAGATCGGCCATGGTGTACATCGGTCCTTCTCGAGGCTGTGAGACCTGTAAACGACGCAAGAAGAAGGTTTGTCCGAACCAGCTGTCCAAAAAAAAGCTGCCGTTAACTCTTTCGTAGTGTGACGAAGGCCGTCCGGTATGTGGTATATCCTAGCTGAGTAGCTCAGCGCCGGGACGAAAGCACGAGAGTAGAAGTGCCGAGTTGTTTTGGACTAACAAGTATTAGTCTTGTATGCGATGTCTGGAATCCAACCGGACGTGTAAAGGGTATGTGGAGCAGGCCAATAGCAAACACATCTTCCGACAACATGTGGTAAAGGACAGTACCAAAGTCCCATTACCATCTGAATCACAGGCACGAAAATGCTCCTTACCCGCTCGAGTCCCAGCCCCGGGCACGAGCTTCATACCAGATGATCTGCCCCCCAAGGAGGAAACGGAGGAGAGCATCGAAGGCCTAGCGCTGCGAGCATTCTTCTATGATTACTGTGTCCCTTCGACGAATCTTTCGCTCTCTCGAGGGTTCTTTCATGGTATAGAGCGGATGGTCCACCACCGAGGGTCTTCATCGGACTTTGCCCAAGCATGCAAGGCGGTCGCATTCGCCAGTCATGGTATCAAACTGCGAAGGCCTCTCCTAACGCAAAACGCGGGCATGCTTTACCACCGACTGATTGCGTCTTTGGCGCGTGAGATGAGTGGAAGTGACTTGTCACCCAGATCCTTGGACGTGCTGGCCATTGTTGTGTTGCTTGGAGTATACGAGGTTGGTTCTGTGTCTGGTGGGCTCGGTACTGTACGTTGCTTATGGAGTGCAGATGATTGTTGCCGACGACATGCACCCAGGATATCATGGCATCCATGCGGGTGGAATGGCAGCAGTACTGCGGATCGAAAATTCTCCCTTGGGTCTGTTAAAGGCCGTGAAATCAAAGCACCATCTGCTAGACGGTAGCAGCACACGAGTAAGTAATAGTCAAGCAACAAAACGATTCAAGGAATACTAACCGAATTTGAATAGGGGTTATTTTCACCGAATGCCGGTAGTGAAAAGCCTGGACTGGACAATATTCTGCTTGACATGAGCTCTTTCTTGGAGCGGGCGAAAGACCTCTCCAATCATTCTCCAGAAAACCTCCGCGTCCTTTGCTGGGAGGCTAGGGAGCTCAACGAGCACCTCGCACAGTGGCAGGATGAACGCCCAACTGTTTTCAAGCTTACCACTGTCGGTCAAGTGGTTCACAAACCGCCTTTTCCGACTCCGGAAGCGGGATACTGGTCAGGAAATGTGGATGTGTATTTCGACTTGTATGTCGCGGCTGCCTGGAATATCTCGCGTGTAGCTCGATGCTTCCTCATCGACCTCATCCTTAGGATTTCCGAAACGCTTCAGGATGGCATGAGTACCATGCGAGAGAAAGCGGATGCCAGTCGTCAAATCAATGACATGTTATCTTCCATTCCGTACCATCTTTGCGAAGATCTACCAAGCTTTCTCCGAGACTTGGAAAGTTCATCGGGGATCCGCGGTCCAGGGCGAGCGGTTGGCGGTTTGCTATTAATGCATCCAATCTTTGCGCTGTCTCAACTGAATGTTGTACTTCCAGACACGAAAGAGTATTTGCGAAGGTGTTTGGAGTGGATCAGTGTGCACATGGGAATTGGAGAGGCTGCTCGATTGGCCAAGGTAATGTCTCGCTCGTGAGAAAAAGGTCTGATAACGCTGACGGTGCATCGATGATAGGCCGAGGAGATCGACATGCAGAACTTAGGCTCCGGCTGTATGATTGTCTGGATGGGGTTCTTGCTGTAGTTTATGTTACTGCGGAGATTATCGACCAATGAGGATCCTCTCCGCATCGTGCAGGTGGAACGAAGTGTGATACTCGAGGGTGGAGAAAAGCTGCCTATCTTTGTATCCTATCGTTAGCTGTTTCTTCGCACTTGACGTATCTAACAAGAGAGTCCATGATGATAGATATTGCCAAAATAGCCCACTTTTCGTGGTGTAGTTCGCTTCCCTGCCGAAGCATGATTGTAGGTCTCAAGAAAGGAGCAGCACTTCCTGTTTGGGTCAAACACAGCGTGAGTCGACGCCAACCCCAAGGCGGTTAGTGCAAGGCGCCAAATGACCCGCTAACCATACTTGGACATGGAAATGGTGTCCACCACACCGACTACCCATCATGGATGGTCCTGAATCATCCCATCTTTACGATTCGAATATGCGTCATACCCTAGACGTCACATGGGTAGTAAGACTGTACATATGTGACTGTGCAGGCAGCTAAGCGAGACAAAGGCCTCCCTGTCCGAGAACGTCACTATTGCCGTCCAACCAAGGATGAAAGGCTTAGCGCTCATGCTGTGTACCCAGATCATCGCCCATCACCCATCCATATCAGGCACAGGGACCTTCTATCTCTCAGAGACTTGCAAGTTGAGTTTTCGCTGACAGGTTTCCATTGCAATGACAGGGAACACTCTCCACTGGATCGGCTATTCCTGCTCGCAGCAAGCCTCCGATAAGCGCTAGGCTGGGGTGGGATTGAACAGCAGCGAGCTCGCCCGATAAGCTGCTCAGCTGCGCCATCACCATGCGCTCAGACTTATTGGATGAAGCACCTTTTGAGGAAACTTAATGTGACACCATTTATAGATGTCCGACTCATGGCGACCATCCTGAAATATTCCAGCTCCACCTGGCCTGCAGGGAATACGAAGTACGAGCACATTGGGCATACATTTATCAGCATCAGGCTGGAAACAGGACAATAAAGAGTCCGATTCCCTGCCAAGCTATTTCCTGTGACATAAAGAGGTGGAAGACGTCCTGCGATGTGACCGAGAATATGTCTCACAAAGTTCCCAGCACGCAACATGTTCTCTGTCATCACACATCAGATTCAGTCCTGCTCTCTTCGTCTGGTTCAAAAGAGACTGCGGCAACTTTCAGCTGCTGTGAAACTGGTCTCACGGGTGAATGGTGAAAAGGAAGACCTGTACGACGACCCAACGATCCCGGATACCAACAAGGCGGTTATCTACATCAACCATGTGAACTTCTGGAACAGGGTGATCTCGGATTTTGACTTGGTATATACACCGCATACACCTAATAGGACGGCTGGACATCTCTGATAACTCCAAGGGATTCGCAGAGGCATACATGCTCCAAGAAATAGACTGCGACCACTTGAGCAGGGTATTCGATGTAAGTTGTCTTTGTAGAGCGAGGGAATGCTAAAACAGTCAATTGACACACTGAGACCTAGTTATACATCCAAAACCGCACAGCCATTGACTCCGGCACTTCAATCTTCCAATTCCTTCCTCGGTTAGCCCAGTGGTGGAGACCCAGAAACAACATCGACAATGCACGCACCAACATCGCTTCACACTACGACACCTCGAATGGATTGTTCACAAATTTCCTTTCCGCAGACATGAATTACTCCTGCGCACACTGGTCCAACGATCCCACAGAACCCCTCCACGTTGCGCAACGACGCAAGATCTACTACATGATCAAAAAAGCCCGAGTGCAAAGCAACCACCACTTGCTAGACATTGGCTGCGGATGGGGAGATCTAATAATCGAAGCGGCGCGTAAAACCGGCTGCCAAGCGACAGGCCTTACGCTTTCCGAAGAGCAGAAGAGCCTGGCAGATGAGCGGATCAGGGACGCAGGGCTGCAGGAGCGTGTCCGCGTACTACTCTGCGACTATCGCAATGCACCAAAACCGGAAGAGGGATATGATCAGATTATCTCTGTCGGGATGTTCGAGCATGTTGGACCGCAGTATTTGGATGAGTACTTTGGAGTGATTCTGCGGTTGTTGAAGCGTGAACATGGGGTCGTGGTAATTGATGGCATTACGAAGATTCACCCGGTACAATACCCCCCCCACAACCGACACTGACAGATATCTAACTTCAGTAGTTTCATGAGAGCAATCCCCGCGTGGGCGACTATATCGATCGCTACGTCTTCCCTGGCGGATACCTTCCGACGCCGAACATACTGCTTGAATCGCTGCATCGGGGCAGCAGAGGGGATTTGGAAGTGTCTTCGATCATAAATACTGGACCACATTATGGAAGAACTCTGCTAGCGTGGAGAGACAACTTCGTATCGAATTGGGAACACATCCGGTCTGACTTTTGCGTGCGGTATCCGGGCGCGGCGGAGAAGGAGATAGAGGCTTACCGTCGGCGATGGATGGTAAGTAGCTCGATTGCGGAGAAAGACCTATTTGATCTCTAACTTCTCCAGTACTACTTTGAATATTGCGAAGCTGGGTTTCGTAATTGGATCCTGGGCAATTATACAATTTGTGCGATGCGCACCCCAGAGGTGGTTGTTGATTATGGAACGCTTGAGACTTGCGATGCTTAACATATTTATTTATTTAGAGGTAGGTCAACTGGATAAGACATTCTACCAAAGCATCCATTCTCAAATCCCGACCTCCTCATTGAGGTCTAGAATTGTACAAACGAGTTACGAACAAAATATTATAGCGAGAAATAACAGAAACTGAATTCAAACCAGGCCCGTTCCCAGCCCAAACAGGTACAGAGGTATCCATCTAATCAGTGAACTCGCAAGTGACTCCGTGGTCGCGAGTTCCACAGCCAGTCTCCAGAGACTTCTCAGTGGTGCCGTACTTGATGTATCCACTCTCGAGGTTAGAGGCGTCCGAATCACACCCTTCACCATTGTAAACGGTGATAGACTCCTCAAGGCCAATGCTGGTCGCATCGAAGCTCTGAGGCGAGCTTCCACCAACGAAGTTGGTGCAGACCACGGCGAACATGGTCGATTCCCAGGCTCCGTCATTGGAGTTGCAGACACGGATCTAGAACGGCGACATTGGTTAGCTAGGTTCTTGGCTGGAGCCCATCAGCGAGACGAGGCGATGCGTACCCAGGGCTCAACGGATCCTTCGTCCCCGTTGGGCTTGTAGTTGCTGTCACGAACGGAGGTGTAGTGGATGTAGAAGGTGCCGTCGGCGGGCTCGACTCCGAGCGCGGAAAGGCCGCTGTCGCATTCCCAGAGGGCGGAGACGAGCTGAGGGCCAGCGGCGAGGGCCAGGGCGGCGGCGGCGATGAGAGAGGAAGGGAACTGCATTTTGATGGTGAGATGGATATATGGAGATGAAGGTAGAAGTGGTTGCTTGGGCGTTGAAATGGGTTGGATTGTTGATGTTTTGCTGTTGCTGAAGATGAATCCAAACCCCAGCAGCAATCCCGGTTTTTATACCTCTCTGTCGGCGGAGATTCAGTCCCATCGCCCTCAACTCATCGCCGAACATCGCCTTCCGCGAAAAGTCCGCCTCGCATTCCATCCCAACCAGGAAGGTAGGAGGCCGAAACGCCGCCCAAGCGAGCCGATTCCGCCCCCAAGGCTGGGCTGGGCTGGGCGTCGGGGGCGGAAAAGCCGTGCCACGCCGGGACGGTTGAAGCCTGTGCTAAGCCTTCCCCAGCCCCAAGGCTGATTGGCGCGCGGAGTAGTTTTGTGTTGGATGCTAGTTACCGTTTGTCTCCACTTCCGCTCGTATGGACGCGTGTCTGAAGAAATGACGACGTCGGGCGCGTCCCGACTCACGCGGCTTAGGAGACAACTCTAACCATAGCGATGATTACTGGGGTTTTTGGCCCCTGGTTGCAGCTGCAGGTATCGTTCCATGCCGTGCAATCTAGCCTGTGTTTCACCGAAGCGCGAAGAACCGTTTCTGGACGTTGAGTTTCAGTGTGAGGCTCCCTGACTTGGCAGATCTCCAGTCGGGCTGTTATTGGCTGCAATAACGTTGATTTCCGACGGAATTTGCCCCCTGGAATACGAAGGGATGTTATATATATCTGGGGGCCATGGACTGGAGAACCGAGAAGATTGATTGTGGCTTTTAGTCGAGCCGTCAGATAGGATGATCTGGAAGGGGAAAAGAATGCCCTCCGCCAGAGGAAGTGAGTATCCTGGTATCCCCATGGGCCAATTAGATGCCTATTCGCAACAAGAACTGAGACAGTCCACCTGAAACTATGGGCCTCCCGAAAACCCCCCCGCAAAATCCATCTAATTGGTCAATCTCACGGCCCCTGCGCAAGTCCCAGAAGGGCACCCGCCGTTAAGTCTCCGTTCCGACATGGAGGTTTATCATCTTATCCGCTCGGAGACGGCGATTTATCAGATCATCACGGGCATATCATGGTGGGATACTTCAAAGGCCACCAATCGCGGGGTTCTATCGAAGCCCACATGGTACCCTCAGGATCAAACTCTCAGCTTCTTGTGGGGGGACCCAGGCGTTGGCCTATAAAGATGATAATACTTCGATCGAGTGGATGGATGCAATTGAGGTTTATGGGACGCCACAAATGGGGACAAACAGCCTGGCAGCTGGCGGGCAACTCAGTACCTACTCCTCCCTCCGAGTTGGAGGATGTTTTCTCTTTCTTTCATTCGATCAACTTCTCAGCCCCATTGCTTCCCGATGCGGGACATTGTTGTAGCATTCTGTATGAGACGACACAACAACACGATGTTGCACATGACAGCATTTTCAGTGGGCTCATCATGGCAGTCTATTCGAACGGACCATGTCTCGATATAGCGAGGAGCAGCCTCGATATGGAGTCTTGCTAGGAAATGGCTCAAGGAGTGCTAACACAAGTCATACATGCTGCATAAAAGCACATAACGCCGTGGCTCGGAGACATCCCACTAGGAACCCGGTTTCCTCTCGCGCCTTGAACGGGTGTCTGTCTTTGCCCAAGAGCGACTCTACTCGTGATTATTTAGTATTGTCCTACAACTAACCTCCGTAACCGACTCCATCCCCTTGGTATCCGAAATCCCATACGCATCCAATATGACATCCAGATACTTTATCTTTTCCCTAAAAACAGCAGCAAACGCACGCCGTGCATCGTTGTTCTCAATTGATAAGAGACACCACCAAAGCATCGGGCAGCTGTGCCGAACAGCGGAGCTGACACTTGGTCGTATTGGCCGGGACATACAGGGACAGCTTTCCTTCAGAGAGATCCATGATCCATGTAAAGTCTGGTGTATATCTCAACGGTGACAACGCCACTGCCTTCTGGCAAACCTCCCGGGGTAGAAAATTGGTAAACTAGCCATTCGAATCCAACCAAATCGATCCAGAAAGCTCCTCCAATCAGGCTATCTGCGTCTTTCGACGCATCTATCACCAGGAAGGGAAAGTTTCTGATTCGTCCGAAAAAGGTTCAATACAAATAGACTCCAGCCCAGGGACATGAAGGTAACATTGTTCAAGTTGCGTGTCGTCACCCCCAAGGTAGACACACCGGCCTGTCTGATGGTAGATATCATTGCCGGGGTCATCTCATATTTGTAGGTGTCTGAAGTAGTATGTCTTCAAAACCCCGAGAAGCATGACAGATTAACCTTCAATCATTGCTTTCAAAAGCTCAGAAGGCGTATCACTATCATTGGCCCGTATTCCATGTATCCGACAGATGGATGCAACCTTCTCTCGCCACCCCAACCAAGCGGGGTGACGTATATATATACATCCCGCAATGCGTTCGAGAAGATCCCCGTGTACAAAGTAAATGTTGTCTGTTCGTTTTGACCCTGCTCGTGATGGCCTTGACTCCGTAGAGGCCTTCTGTCTCAAAATTCTCAAAATATATGTCGGAACTCGGGCAATCAGCAGGCCTGGTTGTGCATGTTGTGCATGTCAGACGCGGGACCCCATTCCGATCGAGAAGTCGAACACACGGCCGTTTCGAGTCGGCGGCGTCTGGGAGACGCTGGTGCAGGTACGTACTTGGGAACCGCCCAAGCACTCCATCGGTGTGAATGGGAAATACAACTTGTGATTGGAGGATCGGATTGCCTCCCTCCAGGACTGCCTGGGGATCCAATTCCTTCACGCCAAGTCGTCTAAAACAGTCGCTGCCTCAGGCAGTAGTGACCATTCCCGGCTAGGCAGGTGGGCTCTAAAGTATGACCGGCTGCTACACAAACGACCCGATTCCAGCCTCCACGGCAAACGTCGCTACTGGGGTAGGGATGATGGTGATTTCAGAATAACGCCTAGGATCTTCTGATAATGTCCTGCTTCGCGAGACGAAATCCATTCAAGCAGCTAAAAGCCATTCCGGAAGCCGCTGGGCCTGATGCCCCAGAGGTATATTGGATGGTCCGAGGGAGGTATAAAAGTTATGGTGATATCTTATTCCGTTTTGTGGTGATTTCGTAAATAGCCATCGAGATGGGAGGTTCCGTCCGTACATATCATGCAGTAATGGTCTGGATGGACTCCGTACAACCAAATAAGATCACTTTCAAGTATATCCAACATGGTCCTGCAAACACAATCACCCCGCCTTCGCGGCCAACGCCTCCGTCCTCGACCCACTATTCGGATCCAAATACGGCCTCTCCCCAATCCCCACGGCACGATGCCCAAACCTCTCCCCAAGCCCCTCATAATCAAACGTCGCGCTATGAAACGCACTCCGATTATCCCAGATCGCTATTGGACCGTTAGCGAACCAGTGCAGCCAGCCCAACCACCCCCTTCATCACGACAAAGAGCAAACTCACCAATATCATTCTGATTCCTCCACTTAAACCTGACCTGCAAATCATGATTCTCCATCACAAGCGCCTTAAACTTAGTCAACAACTCCTCCGACTCCTCCGCCCCCAACTCATTAATGTATTTCGGAAACGGCCCGAGGGCAAAAATGCTCTTCCACCCGGTCACCGGATTCGTCCTCACGATCGGATGAACGGCCTTCAACTCGCTGCCCACATTCAACGGACTTCCTCTCGGCTGGGTATAGATGCGCACGTTCTCCGGGTCGCGCTCCGCAGCCTGGATGAACCCATCCCCGACGAAGGTGGCCGTCAGCCCCTCGAAGAATTTCTGATACGGGCGCGAGAACCGATCGTACAGCTCGTAGCCCGAGGCCCAGAGCGTGTCGCCGCCCGTGCTGGGGAGTTGGGTCAGGCGCAGCGAGGTGTAGTCGGCTGGGGCGGGCTCGAATTGGATGTCCGAGTGCCATTGGGCGGAGTCGTAGCGCCGACGGTTGGGTTGGTGGTTGTGGCGGAACATCTTCTTGCGGGCGAGGGAGCTGATCGTGCTGATTTGGGCGTCCGCGACCCCGAATTCGCTGGTGTTGTTTAGGACGGGGTGGACGTGGAGGGTGGAGGTGCTGGGTTTGTTGGTTAGCTCGCCCAGTCGTTGGATGAGCTGTTTTTGGAGGTCGTCGGTGAGGTTGTCTTGCGCGCGGAAGAAGACGACGCCGCGTTGGGAGACTGGAGGGATTGGATTAATTGAGGCTGCTCGGGGGATGAGGAGGGGGGGGAGGGGAGGTACTGGTTATGGCGAGGTCGCGGAGGAGTTCGTCGGCATTGGAAGCGTTGAGCAGATCGTCGACGATGTTGACGGTGGGGAACTCGCGACCGATGACGGGGGTCGTTTCCTCGAAGGCGAACTGGTCCAGGGCGCCGCTGAGCTGCAAGGGCGTCGGGTAGTCTGACGTTTCGGATGCGGGGTGGGGGTGGGGGTGGATCGGGAGATCCGTTTGGATCCCGGGTGCCATGGTTGGTTCGAAAGATCAAGCACAGTCGAGAGTCAAGGGGAGGAAGGGGAACAATTGAGATGGTGGTTGTAGGTTGTGGTCCGAACCTGGCGCGGTACATCGACAGCTTTATAAGAAGCGACGCACATCCCGGGGCGGGATGCGGTATCACGCAATCCCTGGCCGGGGTTATGCAACGCCTCGCCAACAGCACCCGGGCCCGTATCAGCACCGCGCATCGTGCGGGGAGCAGCCCCGCACCATTGCGCAATGGCTCGTCCGGAGAGGCCATTGGATCGCCAGCTCGACTTATCATTGAGTCCGGAACCTTGGGTGCGTATAGATCGGATGGCGCCATAGCTCACGACCACCCATGGATCGATTGGATGTTTCCGACAGCGTGGCATAATCAGATAAGGGACCGCTTGTGTCAGCACAACTTTGTATTGTTTCACAGGGCCCCTTTGCTGATCCTCGAAAATGGCGTGCCGGACTTCCTGCTCGGCATTGGAAGGAAACGTCAGCTCATCAACAGAGCTTCATTATTCATCCGACTGCAGTCAGTAGATAGTGTACAGCGAGAACTACGCGACCCGGCTATTGCGTAGACAAATGGTGCGTTTTGTATTTTCTAAAGAAAACTAATCACCGAGTGTGGGCATATCAAGGCATCAAAGGCCAACGCAAGCAGAAAGTCATCAGTAAAACGAAAGTAAAGCAAAGGTCCCGTCACCGCAAAAGCCGAGGAGTTCCCTGACAAGAACCGGTATTTGTATCGTTGTAAAGTAGCAAGATGGCGGCGGGAAACCATATTTGAGGCACAAAGGCCAACGCAGTCAGAAGCTCAGAAGCAAAGACAAAGGAAACGCCCAGTTGACGCTTTGGTCGGAGGAATACCTCGACGCATCTAGATGACTGCAAAAAGCAACATACCACTGGAGACTCTATGAAGAGAGCCAAGACAAACGCAAGCAGAAACTGAAGAGCATTGAAATCAAAGTAAAGCAAAGCAAAAGGCCCAGTCGCTGCATGTAATAAGAAAGCTTCGACGCAATGCCAGCATCTGTAAGACTGCAAAGAGCAGAATACCACCGAAGACCGTAATAAGAGATTCAAGACGAGAGCAAGCATGAAATCAAGGCATAATAGGCATAAAAGGCAAATCAAACCAAAGCAAAAGCCCCAGTTGACGCATGAGGTGGACGGAATCCCGGAGCCGGCAGTCCAACCCCCGAGCTCGGCACAGAGTGAAAGTGAAGTGAATTCCCATGTCCGCGTCCCTTTGTATTTCCTCAAAACAACTCATCTATCTTCCCCGGTAGTCATCCTTTCCATCTTTCACTTTTTTTGCCAAGCCTTCATCCATAGAGAGCAGGTCCACTTAGTTCTCCACGTGCGCTTGGGGGATCTCAAAGCAGCTCGCAAGAGACTGCATGAGATCCCCCTCTCGCAGAGCGAGATAGATCGCGCTGATGTGAGAGCCGATAGTCACTTTCTTTTTCTTGTTGTCACTGGCCTTGTCGCCAGTACTGTCAGTGACGTTATCAGCGGCGTTGTCAGTGGACTGAGCCGAGTAAGTAGGATGGTCCTCGATCCCACGGTGCAAAGGAATCTTCAACGTCTCACGAACATAGCAGTAGAGGATTTTCGACGAGGTGCAGAGGTAGTCCTGTGTTGTCTGCTGCACGAAGAATGCGGAGCGCGAAGTCTGATATTCTTCGGTGAGGACTCCCACGACACTATCCTGCCATTGTTGCAGAGCTGCACTGGGGATTTGGCCGTCTTTGATGACGCGATGGAAGTAGAGCTGGCTCAACAGGACACCGACCGTGTTGCTGGCGGATGTCTGGGCGCGCTCGACTAGGTCCAAGCTGGCGGCGTGGCTCCACTGGCCCAACAGCTGCTTCCACACGGCTTGCTGGATAACCAGCACCTGAGTGTCAGCTACAGCCCCGTTGCATGCAGTTCGTGTGATGTCAAACACGCGAGGTTGAATAATGCGCTCGAACTCGAGTTGGAGGACCCGGAGATCGAGTGCCTGGCAGAGCACATACAGGTGAGTAGCAACCATCATACCCACGATCTCAACGGTATCTGACGCGTAGCGGGCTCCAATCAGTGCTAGCGAGTTAATAGATTGATTATGCATTTCGGCTGAGTGAACGAAGTTGCTCACCGGCCGTGCGACGTACGCCAGCTCGGAGATGTACGAGGCCATGTTGATGTCCACGCCCTTGAACGCGAAAGACAGGCTGGGATCGTCGGCACAGAGATTTGGCGGCAGACCCTTGCTGAACATGGGATTCAGTATCTCGCTGCATTGGCCAAAGATCATCTTGCCAAGCATGAGCATGCAAGTCATGGTTTTCTCGACCGCAGACGTGACGGCAGCTCCCTGGAAATTGCCCCCGTGGTGGACTTCCCGGTTGACGGAATCGAGCAAAGGATTGTCGGTGGAGGAGTTGAGCTCACGCTCCACCTGACTGGTTGCGAGTTCCATGGTCTCGATCTGGGGCCCAATCCACTGGGACGAAGTACGGAGGGCGTACCGGTCCTGCGCTAGTCCGACACTCTCAGGGGTTGCGTCCGATGCCAAGTGCGAGTCCTTGAGCATGGCGTACATATTTTCCGCGGCTTCTTTCTGTCCGGGATGAGGTCTGACTGTGGCGATAAACGGATGGAAATTGAGACGAGTTCCCATCAGGGCCTCCGTGCTCATCGCGGTCAGAACCTGAGCAAACATGACCATCTGGTTGGCCTCAAACAAGACCAGAGCGGCTGCTCCGGCGCAGAATGCGGTACCATTCAGGAGACCCAACGCTTCCTTAGGTTTGAACGAGAGAGGCGCGAGTCCAGCAGCTCTCAGTGCTTCATCGGACGCAATGGTCTTGTTACGGTTCCCTTTACCGGAATCGACATAAATGTCGGGGTTCCCTTCCAGAGCCCCGGCAATGTACGCGAGAGGAGTTAGATCACCAGAAGCGGAGATGGATCCTCGGAGTGGAACGATGGGCGTGAGGTCATTGCCAATGAGCGTCACGATGCTTTGGACAACAACAGGGCGTACGGCTGAGTGACCCCGGACGAGGCTGTTGCAGCGCGTCAACATCGCCGCCTTCACAATGTGAGGTGGGATATTGTGGCTCTTGAGGCTGTCTTGGACTAGACTCTCTCCGACTCCACGATCGCTTGGCAACAGGATGCCTGCATTGTGATGCTGGATCAGGGCTTTCTGCAGAGCACCATAGTTGTCCGTGCGTGCATCAGCACTGCCTCCAAATCCGGTATTGACACCATAAATGGTTTCTCCTGCAGCCAGCTGGTCATTGAGGAAGTTCACGCTCGCGTTCATCCTCAAATTAGTGCCATGCTGGTCCTGGATGGTAGGAGGACGGTTGTATCTAAGGTAAGATTCCTTGTCAGTCTAATCCGCTCGGTCGCGCTCCCAGCCAGCTAACAACTTACTTAGCGACGGCGACGACATCGGCCATGTCCAGTGTGTTTCCATTGATATTTACTAGTTTGCTCAATGCCAGTACCTTACTGAGTTTGTGAAGTGACGCCAGAACGGAGTTTGTGAAACCGGCCGGATTGCTCCCATTTACATTGGCAGTCGACCCCTCTCCATGGGCCATGGGAGGAATCATTGTCGGGCGAGGCGCCATAGGGACACCTGGCAGGAACCGAATGAAATGTTCCGGCATTGTGCTGGTTTGATCTGTTCTTTAAAGCACTAGTTCTTTGTTATCAGCACTGTTGGCAGAGCAGGGTAATGAAGAAATGTTTGTGCGGCGTCATACCTTCAGAGCTGAGCTTGTAGAACTAATTGTGTAGGTTTATTTATGTAGAGGTTTTATCAGGTATGTAGAGTAAGTCCTTCAACACGCTCTTCAGTACGAAATCCAGAGAAGGAACCCTGATGGTGGGAGAGGAAGAGAGAGGAGGAAGAAGGAAGAGGGCGAGGAGGGCGCGAGAAGGGTGTGAAATAACAACAGCAGACCGCTAAGCGAGGCGCGTGATCCAGTCAATGCTGAACAGTGAAGGAGCGACCTCGAGCCTGATTCCCTGTGCAACAGTAACAGATCGCGACTACCCAGCAAAGCTCTTCACCGTAAAATCTACGCTGTCCCGTCCCATCTTTTCTATGTGACGCCAAACTGAGTTGTGCAGATGAGGTCAACCGCAGCCTATCCTGGCCCCATACAATCTAATCCTGGTAACTTTACGGCCCTGACACCCATACCTCTAGCCCTGAAAAAGCCTCCACCCAATTTCTATCAAGCCTCGTGTATAAAGCCTCACCGTCCCTCATTGAATCTGAATCCGGGCCCGTGAGTGGCTAGATCGCGGTGAATCTCAGTAACAAAGACTGGAAGCCCAGTAATTAGATCAAAGTATTCTCACAAACAAAAATAACCATGGGTGGGCGGCCAGCCACCGGCCCTTTAATCTCGAACCTAGACATCGGAGGCGAGATATCAGTGACGGGAGGTGGTAGCCGCCACGACGCCAAACTATACGGTGGGAGGGCGGATACACACCATCCTTTCGTCATGTGGCTATTTGAGCCACCAGTCTCCCCCTCCGTGGCTGAGGAACGCCGTTTTGAATGTCCTAGAGCTGGGGGTAGCTTCTCCTGAACCGTGTATGTTGGGCCAATGGCCAAATGGTATTGGTGGAAGACTTCCCCAGGGAAGTTAGGTAAGCAGTTGGGTTTTAATCTGACAAGTTTGGGATGTTTAGTGATCATATCATGATAACATATAAAATTATGTCTCTGTGTATTCAGTCTCTACAAGCATGTGTTAGACACAGCTGCCTTGATTTGTAGCTGTCAATGAACTAGAGATACTATTGTCCCCATATTCCCGGCCTCCACTGCCGGCATGGGATTAAGATTTGGTGTCGCTGTCAAAAACAAGAAAGAAATATGAAGGGTGAGAGAACTATGAGAAAGATTAAAGCATAAACACCTGATACTACATTTGGAATAGCATTGCAGAGCTAGCGGCGGATGGCTTGGGTGTGGCACCGGTGAAACCGTAGATGGAAACCTCGAACAGTAGCGGATTAGCAATGCTGAGAGTCATTAAAAAGTGAGATGGAATGGAAAATTCATGGAGCCTGACACGAAGCTTCGTCCGGGCGGGATATCCATTCTTGAAGTGACTTTGGAGCAAAATCACAGCCTATGCAATCTGAGTGGCTGGAAGGTGAGGCTATAAATGCCACCAATATCAACCAATACACCCATTTGATAGTTGCCGAGCGCGGCAATATAGCTGCGACGATTGGATTCCTAGACGACAGTATTAGTCTCAAGGGTGAAACCGCAGATGAAAAGGGGAGATCTGCACAGTTATAACGACGTTCGAAGCGATATATGCGGGACCAGACAGGGATACAAGATTATCTGCTGATTTGGGTACAGCTGCAATTAGTACAGAGTTTGTCATGGATGGTTTTCGGGGCCTACTGGTCATATTGCACCTCTGGCAAGACTGTCGTACTTCGCGTGCTTTGGCAGTATATGACCCGGATGCCCAATCCTCAATGCTATTTGTCGACAGGTATATGGTGGAGAGGTTTTTCTCCAAAAGCCTCCAAAGACGACACAGAATCAATTCTTGCTTAATATAGATCTTCCGGCGGTCAAACTCCATGGAAATCTATTCTCCTTATCCAGTTGTGAGTAATCGTAGCCAATCCCTCAACGGCAACCAAGGGTTCTTCTCACGACGCAGTTTTCTTGGCTAAATTGCCAGTCATGATGGTGGAAGTCCCTTTAGTCACTCAAATCACCCGTATTGCATGGTCTTAGAATCCAGTCAACTTGTCTATGATCGTTCCATGTACATTCTCGGGGCCCGACTTGTCTGCATGAAAACATCGTTAGATCTGGCAACGGCAGACTCTGCAGCTAGGCTGACCGGGTAAAGCGGATGGGTCCTCAAGTGTGACATTCCGTCCAGATTTCTTGCTGTTTCAATGACTTTCTGCGAGGCTGTTGATGGTGTTGATGGAACAGAAGAGCAGGTTGTCGTTCGTGTCCATCCACCGTTGTGGCCTTATGTCTAAGGCAATAATCTCAGCCGCTCCAGCGTGGGGCACCAACAAGCGGTCTTGAGTCATGTGAGCCGGCCACGTGCCCCTCGCGGTGTTTCTCGTTTGGCAGTGGGGTATTTCTTCTCCTTCTGCAAGCACCAGTTCGATAAACGGTTTACTATCCAACACTCCCCATGATACCTGCTGGAATGTTTTTGGACCAGCTTTGATGGCCTGGTATTGTCTCCCTTGCTTTGCTATCACATCCTCGATGTAAATAATGAACTATACTCCGACTTTGCGGTTATAAATTAGCCGAGGGAAGTGAGGTAATGCCGGCACTGTGTCGTAACCACATTTGCCCACCGACATTCGATGCTTGTTTGATGTTTCGTCCCCAGATACACGCAGAAACTCACTCAAGATACACTTGCAACTGATAGTCTGACAGAAGAACGAAACCAAGACATTATCCCACCGAGCTGTGTTCGAACATAGCCACTGCATTGGCGGTCTCATCCTGAATGAAACACTTGTGTTAAAGGCTGCGCATGGTAACTTTGATCGGAAGGGGCCGCTGCTCGTGGAGAGAAAGGCTGTCGATCTTCCAGTCCTACCAAGGTTAGTACGGGAAGGATCCAGGGCAACAGAGTATTGCTTACCGAAGTCAATTCGAAATAGAAAACAATCCGGACCATGGCCGCATACAACGGAGATTCGACAGCCTTCCTCAAATATCCATGGACCACCATGCGTGATATTCCTTTGTTCCCGTCCAGCCAGCGCAACGGATCCAGCCCATCGGACTCGTCGTACTCGTGGCTCAAGCACAAACTCGTTAATGACGAAGCAATTCCCCTTCGGGAAGATATACCCTCCACACTTCAGATCCTCAGTTACCCGGTGCTGCGGTGTCAAGGTGTGGTTTGTCGCCAGCGGATAACGTTCTTCACCGTCGCCATTAGGAAAGGTATAACTCCGTGAATACGCCAGTAATCTTCCAGCTCGGGCTGGGTTTTGACCATGTACAACTAGGCTAACAGCATTGGCAGAGGTTCAAACCCTTGCCAGCTCAATAGACCTCGCAGATAGTGTATCCCCTGTCGACACTCCGTTCAACCAGCAGTGGGCCAAATGAAAGCACGCAGACCGTGACTGACCAAGTTGCCGGCAATACGCATCTCTGATCGCTCGTTTGCGATTTTCCCATGGTTGCCGATTGTCATGACTACCTGGTTATTGTTAAACACCACCGACATTTGGAAACCCATGTTGAAGCTGGACATGGCTTCATAGCGTCGCAACTAGACAACGTAAACTGTGATATCTTCACCACTTGTTTTTTGGAGTACCGAAAGAAGCTGCCTGAGGCCCAGAACATCCATGACGGGCTACGATGGGCCCAAGCTGGTCAACCCGCGGTATTGCAAAATTACTGGAACGGTCACAACCAAGTTCGATTACCCCGTCTGGCCACCTTTCTCGCAAGTCCCCGAGACCCATAGGTGGAAGAGCTAGGGACGCATCTTTATCATATTGGTTCTTCTGTTATATACGAAGTATACAGCAATATATTGCTTGGTCATCACAATTGACCTGCAAACTGCATACTAAAGAAGATTAGCCGTCTACTCCTGCGCAAGGCTGCAGTAGAGCATGATACCAATACCAAATTACCGGATTTGTTCTAGACTGGTGCTGACATGTAAGCCCTAGTGATCCTGGCGAGCGGGCAGCGCTGGTCATTGGAAGAAATCGCCCCCATATGGCCCGACCAAAGCTGCGCCAACCTTCCTGCCCTTCCCCTCTGTCAGATACAACGGCTATAAAGACCCGATCAACGACCGCGGCCATTTGAGCCTCGCCAGAGAAGCTGCTTCTTCCACATTTCACCCCCTCCCACACTCGTGCTTCTTCACGTCGCCTTGATCATCCTTCTGCGTCTCAACCCTTGGGTCTTCTCAAAATGGCGGACGTGCAGTTTCTTGCTCTCACCACCAAGCCTTCGGCGCAGCTGAGCTACAGCTTCCAAGCGCCTGAGGCCGCGTCCAAGCCCACACTGGTCGTCTTTCTGAACGGCCTTGGGCTGCCGCAAACCTTCTGGCTCCCCGTCATTGCTCAGCTGAAAGCCCTGCGCCAGGGGCAGAGCACTCCTGCCTTTTTGACCTACGATCGCTTCGGGCAAGGCCAGAGCACCGATCGCGATCCCCAGGACGCCGGCGCTGAAGACCCCATGCATGGCCATGACTGCCTCGCTTCAGTGCATGATGCCCGACAACTGATCACCCAGATGTCGCAGGACAAGCTGGGGGTGTCCGACGTGGACTCTGTGTCACTTATCCTGGTGGGCAACTCCATCGGCTGCGCTCTGGCTCGTCTCTACGCACAAGAATATCCCGGAACCGTAGCTGCTCTCCTCCTCCTCGACAGCGTGCTAGCCAACTCCGATTTCGTTTCTGTTTTTCCTGACCCCGATGCCGCGGACTTCGACCCCGCCGCTCTGCACGGTCTCCCCGTCGAAGCCATCCGCGCGGTCCGGGCCGGTGCCCGCCGCGTGTTCCACCCCGATGTCGGCAGCAAAGAGGGTCTCAGCCGGCGGAGCTTGCGGGAGCTGCTGCCTGCCAGCGATGGACCTTTGCTGAAAGGACCCGCCGGGCACGGACCTTACGTGACGGTGGTGGGCCACGACTTCGATGCGTTTGCCGAGGAGTCCGCCAAGATGGGACCCCCCAAGCCGGTGACGAACCTGTTTGTCAATCCGTACTGGCAGCGGTACAACGAGGGGTTGGTGAAGATTACGGAGACCGAGTACAGCAAGGGGCCGATTCTGGCGCCCAACGCGGGCCACTTCGTGCAGAAGGATAACCCGGAGTTTGTGGTGCAGGAGCTGAATGAGCTGCTGGAGAAGGTGCTGTGAGACTAGTATTGATTAGGTAGATAGATTAGATACCTTTATGAATTTATGGAATTCTTCTTCATTAATTTTGCTCATCGAACACTCTTCCCAATCCCCGGTCTTCATTCCCCCTCCCCTCCAGTCCCTGGCCCGTCCTGACATTTCCGTATGTACGCCCTGCAGCCTGTATACGTACTTCTGTTTGACGTTTACAATCTACATAACGCAGGGTCCAGCCCGAGATCCACTACTTCAAACTACCCCGCAATCTACCGCAGCCTTAGGCATCAATTACCGACGTCATGGAGCGCCCGGTTTTTGGTAGGGGGATATTAGCCAAATGAAACTATTTTGTGAATACTTTGTAGACGCCTTGACAAATCAGCCTGTCTCAGTACCAGGCAAGGCACTGTTCCATTCAAAGCTATCGAGGATCGCAACGGTCACACCCCCAGCTATCATCCCCCCCCCCGCTTCATCGAGAGACAGTTCATGCGCAAAGCTCGAAACACACTCTCTTTCTCACAGCATGTGTCACCAGAGACTGGTGACCGGAGTTTCTCTTCCTGTGGTGAGTGTGGATCAGCTTCTACTGAAAATGGACCGAAGGCACCGGGTTTGCATGACTGTCACTGACCTCCCAACCGCCCCCGATTTATTTTCATTCCTTGATGTATGATGCGAGTGATGATGTGGCCGGTTATAAATGGTATCGCGAGGAGAGAGAAAAAGACTAAAGTTTTGTGGTATATGTCCGGCGGGATGAATGTTGTCGATGTGATGAAAAGGGGGAGAGTCAGGATGAAGGCTAATACGGCTACCGCTGTGGAATTCATGGTGTGAGTTTTTGGGAGTGACGGAGGGAGATTGGGAATACAAAATATTACTAAGAAACTAGGGGGAGCACAACATGGTTTATATAAGATGCGTAGACTTTCGGATATGCTTTCCTCGTGGTCGGATGATAAGATGCTCACTCAGCCTTATGGGTGTCGCGGTCGGATCATACATAATAATAGGGACGTTTACCTCGCGCTGAACAGCTGCCGTATGACCATTATTGGCTTGGTGGACCTATAAGCGTGTCGACTAAGGGGCTTGTGCTCGATAATCAATGCGGAGTGGGTACATTGTTATTGAGTAGACACTCTCATAGGCAAGTAGATAGGTGGCCTCGTCTAGTATCTGTGCCTTGGAGTCGGAATTGCCCCGCATTTTCATTCCTTTGCTCCTTACCTGCTTACCAGGTTTAACAACACGACTGGCTCTGCGCACAAGCACCAATCATGAACAGCGTATTACAGGACAGACATTGCAGATGGAGTTCTGATGTCCGGTCCACAAGGCTGAGCCTACTGTACTGTTAGCCCGGCATCGTCTCCACTGATCTTCCCTTGTTTAGAACCGTGTGGAGGATGCAGCACTTCCTTCCACTGATATCAGTTGGGAAAATGAGTAGATGAGCCACTCGTCTAGAAAGGTGTTTTCCTTGTCTCGAGCTTACTTCTTCAACAATAACCAGGGCCTTGAGGACACTAGAGATACTACCTACAGCCATAGGGGTTGGTATTGAATACCCTGATACAGGCACCATACAGGGGCCATCATTCGTTTCTTCTCTTGGTATGTTGGTTGGCCTGTAGTGTTTCTCTTTGCTTATTATTGTTCGACTTTTGGATTCACCTGTGGGTCTAGGGAAATCATCTCACTGGCCTGATAGGAATCGGACCACCAACGGCCACGAGGAGGGCGATGACAGCCTCCAGTAATGCAATTTTCGCGCGATTCATCCAAGCCCGCGGTATCCGCATCCACCATTTAGCTGCTGACATGGGTGGGTTGGAAACAATTCCTAAGGCCAACTTCTTTCTCTTTTAAATCCCACCCACTCCCCCTTTTTCTTCCCATTTCCTTCTCTCCTGAAATCCCGTCCCGAAACAATCAACCACCTCCCCTACACCCACGCCGTAATCAAAGACACCCTCCGTCTCTTCCCCCCCGGCCAACGGCCTCCGCGCCGGCCTTCCAGGCATCTCCCTCCACTTTTCATTCAGCGGGAAATCCTACCCCACGGAAAACTACGCCATCTGGATCTCCCATAGCGCTGTCGAGCGGAACCCGAGTTCTTGGCCCGAACCAGACAGTTTCATTCCTGATCGTTGGCTCGTGAGCCCCGATCATCCTTTATCTCCCCCCCCCCCCCCCCCGCGGCTGGAGGGTGGAGGCCATTTGAGCACGGGGCGAGGAAATGTGTAGGACAGAATATGTCCTTGCTTAGTATCAAGTTTTCGTTGGCGATGGTGGTGAGGCAGTTTGATTTTGAAAATCAGTACGAGGAGTTTGACCGGCTGAATCCGTCGGAGGGGGTTAGGACGATGTTTGGTGAGAGGGCGTATACGGTGCAAAAGGGCTCGGGGCATCCTGCGCAGGGCTTACCCTGTAAGGTTGCCTTGCGGGGTGATTTTCTCTAAAGTTCTATTATATCAAATGCTTTTGATAGCTTCCTCTTGGGTATTATTGTGTCTATATTCGATGCTCTCCATCAATATACCGCTGGAACCTTTTGACAATCCCCGTGAGTACCTACAATGGGAGGTGGGTGCTAGATGCCCCAATCACTTAACCAGGATATACTCACCTCACAAATGGATCATATAGTCCAATCTTCGCCTAAGATATGATGGCGGCGGTAAAAGAAAGCCCCGACGAGGTCCTAGAAACTCCCGCATATCTAATCTACCTTACTGTCTACATACATACCAATCTCACCCCGCAAAACGGAACAAGCTTGCGCCCTTCCACAACGCGGAGTTGCTCCGATCGCGCGTGTCGTTTGACTGTGCAAACCCCGCTCCCTTCCGCCTTCCGCTCCATCTATCCAAACACGAGCAACCAACACCACATAACGCGGCAAAAGAATATAAGTAAAAGAGAAAAAAAAGAAGGAAAAGACATACAAACAGGAGGGATTCGCTGGTGGTCACCCACCCAACTACTAACCTCCCGGCGTGTGGCTTAAGTACGGCTGAGCGGACGGGAAGCCCTGTTCTCCACACCCTATGGTCGTATGTACGGTTTTCGTGTGAGATGGGGGATGTGTAGAGAGAGGGGTTGAATCGGGATGTAGGATGCAATGGTGGTGAGAGACATGGACTGGGGTTGAGGAACTGGTCTTCCGCCGTTATACAGGCTGGCATGCCATGCCGACTTTGTCTCCGCACGTGTATTCCGTGCCGACATCCAGCTGTACCTTGTATTCCCCCACTGGCACATTAACAGGACAGCTGCGAGGTGGTCCTGCTAGCAGCACCTCCCACATACCTAGATTTCTGTCTCAAGGATATGATCATTCCAGAATAACAGTTTCAAGATGCCGTTTCGCTTCAGTCCACCTCTTGAGACAGATCTGGCCTACTGAGACACGGCGCGCGATACCACGAGGCTGAGTTCGTTCAATAAGCATCACATCCACTGCAAACTCATCATGCAAGTATCCAGATCCCCCATAACCATATGTGGCTTGCTCCTTATCTACATCCGGATAAGAGTCAAGCACCGTTACGCAGTGATGGTCGTCGTCTTTTATATTTAACTCAGTGCACAATATGCCAATTATAACATCTCCGGTAGTCTGACTCATCATGCTTAGTTAGCCATTTTCCAGCAGATGGTGCATCTCTCGTCCTCGTTATCTGTGTCTTCGGACATTTTAAATAGGGGCTTAAAGTTGGTCTCTCTCAGCTCAATCATCGACAGTGAGGAGAAAGAGGATGAGGAATCAACTACGGCGGGACGCGGGGTAATAATTACCATCGGGCACAAACAACAAGGCTTACATGCATCCTTAGACCTGGACAAGTGTGGGGCTGGATTCTTGGGCTCAACGTCCTGCTACCCCAACGGGAGTAACAAACATCCAAGTCATGTATTTATTCTGCATTTTTAAGAAAATATTAGCCAGCATATTTTATCACCTAGGGTCACATACTACAGCATCACCCGCGATTTATCCAGTGTTTCTCACCGAGAAAGCAACAAGTTAAAAAAGGCTGGATTCCTGGTTCGCCTTGTTCAATACGTGGCTCAAGCACCGACTACGGCTGAGAGGACAGGAAGGTCTATTGTTCACACCCTATGGTTGCATGTATAACTCTCATTGAGTGTCGGTCTAATATAGAAAGGAATCGTAATGCGAAGCGTGGACTGTTGATGGCGGTGGAGATGATGTATATCGTAAGGTATTTATTGCCTTGGTGACGCGGTGGAAGGGATTGATTGGTTGGTTGGTTGAGAGTTGACAGTTGCTCGCGAAGCAAAACTGATGCCGTATCCGAGATCCGGGGCGTGTCAACGAGCCTGCGAGGACTAAAGAGGATCTTTCATCATTGTACAGTGTACACGTTGACGTAGTTGAAGTTGGACAAAATCTTCGGACCCGACTGCCGTCAACGGACTTTATCTCCGCGTGCGCATTCCGTGCCAACGTCCAACTCTATATCTCCCCTCCTCTCCGGGAGAAGAGTAACCCGGATGACTCCACTCTCTGCTCGAGTTTTATCTTCAACTGATGGTTTCGTAGATCCGAGCGCGGAGGTGATGTGATTGGGGGATGAAGTATTTCCGGGCGAGCGTCGTACCGTAACCCTTTTTATCCACGTCTGGGGAGTATCCGGGGTAACGTTGTGTTCCCCGCGTTTGGGTGGGGCAAACCATGGGGGCCGTTAAAAGGAACCCTGGTTCATTCCTGGGGATGGATTTTTGCTTTTTCCTCTTTTTCCTTTAGTGTTCCGCTCTTTATGAAGGACTGATGTTCGTCATGCGCATGTTGCTGGCTATCGGTCTTACGGCGCTGAGCAGCGCATATGCGCTTCCTCCGGCGGACCCTGTCGTGGGATATACCCGGAACGGATCCTGTGGGTTCACGGCCATATTCCACCTTGTATAAGACCCTATATTTGCTAATCAACGATAGATTTGGGGTTTCATGTCCCACAACCATCGAGTGAAGTCTTCCTAGGGATTCCATACGCGCACGCCCGCCGGCTGCGCATAGCCGACTCACTCAATGAGACATGGACGGGGGCGCACAACGCGACGCGGTATGGCCTCACCTGCCCCGGTTGGGGTGATCAGAATGATTGGGGATGGCCGATTGGCGAGGACTGTTTGAATATTGACATTGCGCGGCCGGTCGGCACGACACCCGACCAACGCCTACCCGTCATGGTCTGGATCTACGGCGGCGGATTCTACCAAGGGGCAATTCGCGACCCGATGATGAATCTCGGTTATATGGTCCAGACCTCGACGCAGATCGACATGCCTGTTTTGGTGGTCTCGGTGAATTCGCGACTAGCGGGGTACGGGTATCTGAATAGCGAGGAGACGGTGCGCGAGGGGATTGCTAATCTGGGACTGCGCGATCTGTGGAAGGCGCTGGAGTGGATTCAAGGTACTATCTTCGGGGTCTCCAACCTTTCGTCCATTATGACTGACTGACTGTCAATAGAGAATATCGAAGGCTTCGGCGGCGACACATCCCGCGTCACCATCTGGGGCGAGTCCTCGGGCGGCCTCAGCGTCGAACTGCTCGCGCAGGCGTACAGTGGCCAGAACTCAGGTCTCTTCCACGCGGGTATCATCTCCAGCGTGACGGCCTACTCGCCGTTTATGGGAACCATGAAGCAGCAGCAGGGGTACTTTGACAGTGTCAGCGAGAGCACGGGCTGCAATTCATCTATCGAGATGATCGATTGTCTCCGCAACCTCCCTCTCCAACAATATAATGCCAGTCTGTACGCAGCCAACTCCGGCACCGACTTTCGCCCCGTCATCGACGGTGACTTCCTCAAGAACTCGCCTTCCTCGCAGTTCTCTCACCAGCAGATGGCCCCTGTCGCACTTCTTCTGGGCGCAAACTCCGACGAGGGTCTGACGACGTTCATCAACAGCGCTAACACGAGCGAAGAGCTGGTTGAGCTCGTGCAGGAGAAGTTCGCGCTTAATGCCAGCACGTCGGAGGAGATCGTGGCGCTGTACGCGGATCTGGACACGTTACCCCCGTACTCGCAATCGTTGGATGTCGACTGGGTCGCGCAGGCGCAAGCGGCGGGATTCGAAGCCGGAAATTGGAGCCGAGTGGGATATGCTATCGGGGGAGACTGGAGCGTAAGCTTCCCGATCGGCCTGCTACCGGAGCTTCCCGACTAACTTACTATAGGCAATCTCAGGCCGGCGCAAAACAGCCCAACGCTGGAATGAAGGTAGTGGGCAGCCGGTATACAGCTACCGCTTCGACACAGACCCCTGGCGGTTCCCAATCCACCCCGAGTCTAGTGGACTTGGACTAGGGTTTGCCCAGCACGGCAGTGACCTATGCTTCGAGTTCCGCATCCCCTATGCACCCTATACGCCATACCTGCCCATCCAGAACGTGACCGCCATGCATCATGTCAGCTATGCCTTGCAGGCCACCTGGATCAGCTTTGCCTCGACCAAGGACCCCAACCACCACGGACTTGACTGGATCCCCCACTGGCCGGAGTATACTACCTCGCGCCAGAACTTCGTGTACAATGCCACACTGTCGAACACGTTGAATCTGCATGTTGAGGAGGATTCCTGGCGGGAGAGCCAGATTCAGTGGTGGATTGATCGGTGGGATTGGCTGTTGACGCAGGCGAAGGGGTTTTAACGGCAGTCACATTAGGTGTAAACTGGGTCTAATCAATTGCCTCTGGCTCTGAGGTAGAGGGCGCTTGCAGGCCTGGCACGCGTGGTCAGTGAATGAGGTGATTTTAGCGTACATGAAGATTAGAGAAGAGGGGGGAAGAGAAGGGAAGCCGAGAGGGACAGGGAGAGGGAATGCCCTCTGCGCAACAGGCGCTAGACCCAAACAGGACCACGCTGGCTCTGACATGACATCGCTACTTCATCAGTCCCCCCAGTAAATTCTTTTCAGTCACATATAAGTCATGCCCCATCCCTGAAATCCCTCCACAGCCCTCTAGGGTATTGCAACAGCCATGCCTTACTTAACGTCGGCGCCCGAAATATTCCGAAAGACCCGGGATCTTGCACAAGGACACCTGGACGATTACGGGGACGAAGACATGCTGGAGTGTATGACGGCTGAAGTGGGGGGGGGGGAGGAGAGGACAGATATCGACCTTGAGGACATGACAAGTTCCGACTTGGAGAGATTCTTCGGCGTCACAGAGGGCTCGGAACCTTTTCCAGAGACAGGCGATGAGGCTCCACTCACAAATTTCTTGGGTATGTGGCTCAGTGATCTAACAAATCAATAGCTAATAGAACCTGCAGTCGGCCACCAGGCCAGATTTCAAAGTGCTATGAACAGGGCCCTTGAAAGCGAGGCCAAGATACATATCACCCTGGGGTTTCTCCTTCTGGACACATTCTATAGAGTTTTGGGGTTTCTCGAACGGGAGAATAGAACGCTTCCTAGAACAAAGAAGTTAAATCTCAACGCTGGGACAAGACTTCAGGGAGCTGTACCAGGACCCTCGGGGGAAGGGCACCACATCACCGGAGACGTGGACTACTCCGTCTTCGCTGGCTTTGATTTGCACTTCGACCTTGCGAGCAACCTCGTCTGCGTTGTGGTCAAGCCACAAGGTTTTTCTTCGACTAGAGAGCCCCAGATTATCAGTTCAATGGCTCTTGTACAGAAGCGCAGGATGAAGACCGGCGTGCAGAGCCCCACCGTCTACGGCATCTTGAGCAATAGCAGCCAGTTTTACTTTTTTCATACCGATGCACAGCAACGGTATAGCGTCCTCTGGTACTCTTCTATTTTATCCTCTTGCATTTCGCGTACATTCCTCTTGAGTCTTTTACACGATGCCCCCCCTATATGATCCTCCTCTTTGATAAAGACAGTACATACGACCATAGGGTGTGGAGAACAGGGCTTCCCGTCCGCTCAGCCGTACTTAAGCCACACGCCGGAAGGTTAGTAGTTGGGTGGGTGACCACCAGCGAATCCCCTCTGTCGTATGTATTCTTAATTTTTTTATATAGCATTCCTGTTATCTGGATGTTGTTTGGTGCGCAGGAAGTAGAAGTTTTTTTGCTGCGGGCGCGGTTAACGGATGATAGTCTGATGTTGCACAAACCATCGGTTGTTCCTGCTGTAGGGCCCATAGTATGTATTTCTTGTCGCACAACACCCCGGTCCGGTTGGCTAGCTGTAAGTATACGTGTGGGTTTCACAATATGTCTGTGGACAGCATAATCGGGATGGGTGGGTGGATAGAAGTTTTTTTTTCAAACTGCAACAAAGTCCTAGTAATATAATAATAGAGGGAACCTCCCTGATGAAGCCTGATTTTACGATAATGCACGTGTCATGAACCGCAGACATTGCATATATTTTTAGAATGAGGCAGAAATAAATCAAACATAATAATGACGGGCGCGTACAGCAGCAAAGATATCAGCCCGGAGGAGCATTAGACTGGCAGTGAGGTGATCTGCTCAACAAGCCCTCGAGAAGGAAGAGGGATTTGGGAAGAGAGAGATGACTGGAGGCATCGACCTCGGCAGCAACTCCGCTGACACACGAAGCAACAAAAAACAACAATATCAGGGAAAGACAAGAGTCGGAATCCGGCGGCCGTGGTGGTATGAAGGTGTCAAATGCCCCGTCTGATACAAACCTTGGCCGGACAAATCGTCTTTTATTGAAGGACAATTGATTTGAATGTAGGTTTGAGGATCGTCAACCAGACAATAAGAGGAATAAAACCGGAGCCTAATCGATGCGAGATCCCATCATTGGTTGTTCTGATGGCAAGAACGTTCACATGGATTTCCTCGAGAATAGCCTCATTGTTCTTTGTCGGGTAAAAAGGAAGATCTGTGGGTTTGCGTCCACTGAGTTGATCAAGTTTGTCGACTGGTTTCAGGTAGCCTTTGTCGTCTCTATAATAGTAACACAAGTTCCAGTTCGAGTACCATGAGGCTGAAAGGGCTAGAAATTCCACTCCAGTAATCCTTGTGCAGGGTTTCACCGCTTCCAATGCGGTGTAATGCTTCGATCTCGGATCAAACGCCATGTAGCCGAAAAATAGACCCTCGTATTGGAACATAAAACGTACAGGTTGATCTGGTCGTCCTACCAAGGGCAGCACAATCGTCTGCGAGTGAGCCAGGATAGACATAGGCTGTCCACCAGCTTCTATCTGCTGTTGGGTAAACTTTTCAAGCAATTCCGAATTTTTCTGTTCTCCACCTGGCCAAACACCACAAGCTTCGTTGAATGCCTTGTTCGTTGGGAACCTGTACCTGAATAGTTGCATGTACTCATCACGGCCCATTAGACTCCTAAATTCATGCGGAAATTCCGATCTCATGCATCCATGCCTCCATAGAAAAGTTCCAGTTACAATTGCCTCTTCCTCCAAAGGAATTTCATTGCCAGCCTTCAGCCAGCGAAGTTCACTGACTGTTGCGCTATCAATGACAGCCCAGGATGCAATAGGAAGAAGTTTCGACTCAGATTCGAATTCTGGACTCTCCTTGACGGACACCCAGGACCATGAAGGAAACACAGTGCGGCCTCGGCTTTGGCCATAAACCCTCCAAGTAATTGCCTCATCGAAATGTATCAAAGACATTGAGAATTGATGGTTTCCCTTTCCCACAAAAAAGTCCAGAGCACCAGCAAGTCCATTGACAATATCCTCCTCGACGCTGAACTGTCTATTGCTAATTTCCGCAACCAGGAGAGGGTAATCGAAGTATTTGGCATTTCCTCCTCGGTGACGGATACCAGCCGCCCACTCTTGAATATCTGTCTTGATTTCGGGATCAGTCTCGCTTTGGTAATAAAGCCCGTTCTTGGTGAAGAAAAGCAACCGGGGAGACATTATGCGTTCCTGGCATGTCCAGCCGCGGGTTTGCCACTTTGACCTGTTACAGGATCCATCGAAACTGTCAGGAAACGCCTCAAATAGCTGGTCGCCAATACGGAATCGAGGATATCTTGAACGCCCCAATTCGGGCGAGACACCATGCAGACCGTGGCCTGAGTGAGAGCCTTCCAAAGCAACTATAGTAAAGAGGCCACCTCTATATATATCGCACATAGCGTCAATCTGAGTTTTCTTGGACGAGCTTTCCTCATTCTGTATGATGCAAAGTCTATCAACCCAAAGATATCGGCTGCCAAGGTTGCTGCAAACTTCGATAGCATCTCGTATGGTTTGCGGTAGATCGTCTCGTTCGAGGCTCCTTGATTGTTCCAAGTCAGAGATATTCTCCGAGGTCGCTTGACACGATGTGTTTGTTCCCCAAACATAGCTGAGACATGCATATTCGCAGGGTGTCGGGGCAAGGACAACGCAGAGCTCCCGGATATCAATCAAACGAAAGCCATCTGGAGGCTTGCACAAGCCGATGCTTTTTGAGCTTTTTTGGGCGCTTTCTAGACTTTCTTCAATCCATTTCTTGACTGTCAGCCAGTCAATTTCGCTCACGCTATATTCAGTTGTGAAATCTGGCATTTTTGCTTCTGTTGAAGAATCAAAGTTTCCATAAAGTCTTGCGCATGGGTATTTTTGACCTTGCTCTCGTACAGATAAATAGATGTGGTCGTGTTTATCCAATTGTACATCAACATGAACAACCTGGCTTATGTCGGTGCCACCCTCCAAAGTGAGTAATTCCGTAATTCGTGCACATAAGAAGCAGCTTTCCTTTCGGGCCTGTATCTCCCAAATACGGTCGAGCACAATTGCAATATTCCAGTCATATCGAAATTCGTTGTGGGGGTTCGGATAAGTGGGCCAGGATTTGTCGAAATTATTCACGGATATCTGTTCCAAACACTCAATTCTAAGGTGTGCACAGGATTTGCAGAGACTTTCCTCGTATCTGGCACAAGAAGGTCTCCGCTTGTGAAATATAGAATCACAGTCTTCTAGTGTGAAGTCGGGCAACCTACTATCCGGGTCGTTCCTGATGTACCCGAAAATCCTCTTGTCGGAAATGAGGTCCAAACATATAGAGCAAGGTTCTTCAGGAAGGCTTTCTGGCGATGATGGTGTGGCCATGATGCTGCTCGCCTCGACCATTGCCGGGGTATTCCACTTGGGCGACTGGGGATAATTATCGCTTACTCCAAGTCGCAGCCCTCATGCGTGCATGCAACTACTTATCTCCTGGTGGGCTGGAATTTCATGGGTTAGGCATGCGGGGGTTTCAATCTGTTAGCTGAGCCAATCATACATCCAGTTTCCTCATATTGCTTTCTTCCCTTATCCGCTCCAATCCGGACGAGGAGCGTGGCGAAGAACAGCTGGCCGTTTTGCATGGTAAGGCTTCCAACCAGATCCTTTTTTTTTAGGTGATCCATTCGAGACATCTGCGCGTGCAGGGAGACGACAACACCTGCGAGCATGTCCTTCTCCCCTTTGGCCGGCACCCCGAAGGATGTAAAGCCGTCCGGATGCTCGTTATGTAGCCGATCGTCCCTTTCCACCCAGAGCACTATATATATATATATATATATATATATATATATATAGTGCCCGGCGCTTTATTAATACGTCTCTCAAAGCAACCCTGTTGTGTACGACGCGTCATGATGCGACCTTTCCAGATGGAATGTCGTCTCCTAACCAGCCATAAAACCAACAACATAATGCAACAATGCCATCCTGGGGTACAACCCAACTGTATACTGCCTTGTCAGTGTTCGGTCCGCATGTCAAACTGCTCTACATGATTCCCTTCTCACTGATATCAAACACATACGACCATAGGGTGTGGAGAACAGGGCTTCCCGTCCGCTCAGCCGTACTTAAGCCACACGCCGGGAGGTTAGTAGTTGGGTGGGTGACCACCAGCGAATCCCTTCTGTTGTATGTATTTTTGATTGATTATATACCTTTTTTTGCATCTGGAGAGTTGTTTGGCGCAGGAAGTCATCGTGTATTGAGGCTGGAATGGCGCCGCGTTGCTGCGCGTTGCTGCGCGGTGAGATAGTTCGGTTGTGCGACCGTGGCTGTTGCCGCGGACCAATTACCTCCCTTGCCGGGCCGCAACACTGTATAGATAATCGTTTGGAACATTGATATATAATGAATGAATGCTTGGAGTAAATCAGATAGATAACATGACGGCATTTCTTCTCCCTGTCCATGACCCAACGTTGAAGCACATCCCTGTAGCATCATAAGAGCCGACAGGGGTGAAGTGGACAGACGCGCCTGCAGGTTCAGGCGCTCAGGCTCTCAGGCGGAGCGGAGGGACCCCGCATCCCCCGCACGTGTTCAACCCGATTGTCTGCCTTCTTCCCTTTTCCTTCTTCCTACTTCTCCCCATCTCCCTCGTCAGCATGAGACGGATACCGTGGGCATGATGTCAATATCCGTTAGGGCTGAATGGTCGCCATGTCAGCTTGAAATCCAGCATGCTGGCCGAGGGGAATTCTCAATTACCTGAAGCTGCATGACAGACTCCCCGGAACGAGTCAATCTGACCTGACCACGATGCAAACTACATCAACCAGGAAAACTGACTGTGATGTGGATGACAGCTCCTGTATAATAGCAAGCTATACCACACACGACGCGATTCTCAAGGTAAGATACCCGATTCCTGGGTGGATTACCATGAAGGGAAAGATCCGCCCATTGTTAATAGTGCGCAGAAAGACGAACGCCGTCCCTCTCCTATCCGAAACTCTGTCCATAATCCGAGAAACTGCCGATGCTCTACCAAACGAGGAGGAAAGTGAAGATCTCCGTGCCTGGTACGGCATAGACTTGAGAGACTTCCAAGAGACTGTGTGGATACCCTGAAGGAGCAGAGCTGTAAGACACTGGAAGCACCGGAACAGCGGGTTAGGAAATTGAGAGAGCCCCCCGACTCGGTCTGAACTGCCGCAAGCGCGGTTTTTCACTCTCTCGTTACGTCTATGAAGACATGCAACTGCTATCCCAGCCACGAATGTGCAGTGCGACTCGAACTAGCCACGTATCGGACGCCCCAAACAGCGGATCAATATAGCTTCGATATATTCGTTACAGTGAAGCTGTGTGAGTCATTGTGGCAACAAGCGCAGTTACAGGCCAGTCCCCTCCAGAGAAAACCCAAGGTGAGAATTGAAGTTCCAACAAAGCGTCAGAGAATTGGAAGTTCTTCTGTGCGTCTTGCTATAAAGAAGCTGTGTGGACGAATCGACAAAATCAAGGCCAAGCCTTTGCGGAGACTGAACAGGACGCTTGAAGACGGCAGGCTATGGAAAGCCCAGTCTTCTCGGAGCAAGGCTCTCTTGAAGAGTTCGGACGCGCCGCTGTCATTAGAGCAAATTTTCAAGGAAAATGCTGCCACTTTGACCGAGAAGACTAAGCGCGTACCCGCAGTACTTCTTGGATACACGGTCCTTCGCCTGCACGGAACTCCGTGGCTCTAGCCTTCCGGTTTCACATCATCCAATATTCTGTTCTTGAATACATTTCAATTCACCCCGCTATCATTTTATTCATACTACAGTGGATCTTGGTGGTATCGGGGTTGGGAATGGAGAGGGGTTGGAAAACACAATCGATGCTATCGATCCAGACGATATACCGATCCATCCGTATCCGCATATCGTAATGCTGGCAGTTATGCTCATGGAGGTGTATGTGTCTCAACCTTCGAAATCGTTTTATGGGACGATCTAAAGAAATCGGAAAAGAATGAGCGCTGGGGAATTGCGACGGACGCCTTCAAACGGACAAAATCCGAATATTCCGATAAATATCGTATGGCTGTGGCAAAATTTCCGGATTCGAATATAGCCTTCGATGCAGATGACAACGTACGAGAGGAGAGTGGCCTCAAGATCCATATATACGAGAAAATCGTGCAGTGCTTAGAAGATGAGTTAGATCAAGGTTTTGGCAGCACTATTCCTATCGAAGATTGGATGAGATCGCACCAATATTGGATCTTCGCGGATGGGGTCATCAGCGTTCCCCGCTGGAAATGCAACCTCAAGAACATGGCCAGTGTGGACAATCATATGATTCCCACCTTACCCGACTTGCAACGGCGATCTCTACCTCACAAGTTCACGGCTCTGCAGCAGAGCAGATGGGCTCATGTGTCCCGTCGCATAATCAATGTCACAAATCTAGAAAGGAACCGAATACAGCGACTCTTTCACATAAGAGGTACACGGTTGGCTGGATATGCGCACTTCACGCGGAGTTGACCGTGGCAAAAGCGATGTTAGATGAAGAGCACGATCGTTTACCTCAGGACCTGGCCGACAAAAACAGTTACATACTTGGCCCTATCGGGGCGCATAACGTTGTGCTAAGTAGCTTGCCTTCCCGCCGGGGTTATCGGTACCATTTCCGCCGCCGCGGTAGCAAATCGCATGCTGTTGACATTTCCCTCCCTTCGGCTTCGCCTCATGGTTGGAATCGGGGGTGGAGCGCCTGGGGAACGCGACATTCGATTAGGGGATGTAGTGGCTGGTATTCCCAGCGGACCCCACAGAGCCGTTCTCCAGTATGATTTTGGCAAAACAATTCGGAATGGCGAGCTTATTACTACCGGCTCACTTAACCGACCTCCAGATGTGCTTCTGACCGCTGTGAACATACTCAAGTCCGAGCATACGCTGCGTGGCAACAGTTTGAGCACTTCCGTCAAGGAAATGCCAACTCGGTTCCCTCTGCTACGGAAAGATTTCTCGTACCCAGGCTTCCAGCAAGACACGCTGTACGAAGCCGAATACGACCACCCCGGCGACGATGCATCATGCGAGCGATGCCAAAGCGCCAGAGAAGTGAGGCGCGAGCCAAGACCGTCGCCCGATCCCGTGGTCCACTATGGGCTCATTGCTTCTGGAAACCAGGTTATGAAGCACGGTCCAACCCGCAATCGTATACGTCGGGACCACAAGGTCCTGTGTTTCGAAATGGAGGCTGCCAGTTTGATGGATGAGTTCCCATGTCTCGTGATCCGGGGTATCAGCGACTACTCGGATTCCCACAAGAATAAGGATTAGCAAGGGTATGCTGCGGCGGCGGCAGCAGCATATGCCAAGGAGTTGTTGAGCTTTGTGCCTGACAATAGACCCGACTACTAGATCGGATTCACAATCTAGTTCTCAATAATGGCATCGATAGAATGAGAAATTGGTTTAGCCCATCGTTTCCGATTGGCGTGTCCGATGAATCGCCATAATGATTGAAACGGCCGATACTCGGGTCGCAAAGCATAGCGAGCACCGAGCCCAATATCCCCTATACCCCTTGCCAGCATCAGTATAGATGAACCTTGGATAAACGCGCAATAATGCACTCAGGAGGGAGAATAAGGGGGCTATATGAACAGATATTAAGGCGAGAAAAGTGGTGCCTGACAATATAGTATCTACTCCACCGTAATTCATTTACTGCTGGCTGTTCGGCCCTGTCCACTTTTGCAATCTACTCCAGACTTTGATAACTATGACTGACCACTTTCTTTAGTAAGCGGATCATGGGGTGACATCCACATTCCATTGAGGATCTACGATTGATTGATATCGTACGATCCTCGTTGATCCACATCCACCCACCGAGTGAGATCTCCAGGTGTTGATGCACAACATCCACGACGACAGCGGTTGGGGTGGAGAGAGTCTCCATATTCTATATAAAAATCAAGATTGGAGAAATTTGAGCGAGCAGACATTTATCAACTGTCGACTCCAAGGGATTTGTTCTACAACAATATTTTGGATATCCATTGACCAATGATCTCTCGGTATAAAGAGAATCATTTGTCGATCAGGCTGCCATGTTCCTACCACGATCTGATGCCCGATCAAATGCGTGTGAATCCCCTACTCTTGTTAAATTGTCTAGAACATTCTCTCCCCTCCTTCGTCCACCATTGGCTCCCGCATACCGAGACCTCGCACCGATGCTCTGAGCCTGTTGATCCAAGTGGTCCAGGCTACATTCAATCAAGCCAAAGATCAGCAGCCGATCTGCAAGTACCCCTAATATTTTACACAGCAATTGGGTTGATGTAGATATCTACACAGCCCTCAGGCCCGACCGTCAAGACGGTCGCCCAGCCGTCAAACACGCGGGTTGCAATCTCTGCAAGGGGGTGGAGAACATTCCATCCATAAGAATCTGACGGCGGGATAAACACCCACTCTTACCGCAATGCAATATGAGCAACCGTCCCAATGGGGAAAATTTATTCACGGACGACACTACCCTCATTATCGAACTCCCACGGTACTCCGATGATGATCCGGAATGTCTGTCAGCACTTACCTAGCAGAGCCCCTATCTCTCACCCGGTCACGGAAGCGCCGATGGCTCGAGAAATAAAAAAAAAGACACCGGCGTCGATATGACTCGATCCTTCGTGGGCTGGAGTTCGAACGGCTTCGCACGGTTTTAAATTATGTAAAAAGAACAAAGCCTGTTCGAGGCCCGTGTCTTGGCGGCGGGTTTTCGAATCCGGCCAACTTGCTCATATTATTATCAGTTATCACAGTACTCCATACCTGAGTACACAGACACAGACACAGTAGGTTGCCAGGCACCATTTGGTCTATCTATATTAATCTCAATTTGATGTCATTCCACGGCAACGGGCTAGCACGGTTAGGTGCCTACCTACTCCGTACCCCCCAACCGAGTACGGAGTACTTGCCATCCACTCCCTCCCTCTTCGGTCCATCAACAACCGCCATCCTGGACTCAGACAACCAATTTTCGGCAGATATGAAACAACCCCACGGCAAGCAGGGCGCGGGCTCGTTGAAAACGTTTGTCCGCGTGGAAGTGGAATCTAAACCCAAACCAGCGACGACCCAAACCTGTCACTCAAACCCAGCGTGTGCCTATCGCAGCTCCAACCGTGAGGTTAGGTTATTCATCAATGAATCAGCCCCCAGGCCAAGGGCGCCGGCCCGCCAACGACAACAACTAGCTATCTATCTAGCTAGCTGGTTTTGGCACCGTTGTTCCGAGGTCTGTTGAGTGTTGATACTTTAGACCCGACGATCTTCAGACAACGCCCCACCGCCCACTGTGGGAGTGGGGGGCGCTTGAGCGCCCTCCTGCCAATAGCAGTGACACTGTGTCTTGGGATCCCGACTGGTGCGGCAGTGGCGTGAACGATGTAGATTAGATGGCGGATCTCGATGGTTTCACGTCCGGGGGTTATCCCGTGTAGAGTACGTCGTCCGGGTCCACTCCATTGACCTTAATTCTTGGTGCGAGTCAGCAGTCACGATGCTTGGCAACGGGGGGAGGGGAGGTGAGGGGAGGTGATTGGGGATTGGGGATTGGGGTTGGGGTTGGGGAATCCACATTCCACTGCCATTACTCCGTATTCTATCTAGTATCTAGTATCTAGACCGTTCGCTCGGGGACGGGACTATGCACGTACGTCCAAGGTGTCGCGAGTCGCGAGTCGCGTTACGAAGGTACGGAGTCAATTCGATGGCGTAATGATTAGTAGTGAGTGAGTTGGGTAGTTCGTAGTTGGGTTGGAAAAATGAATTCGAGTTTTTAATTGAGGGGGAATCAGACCATAATAACACCGTAAATAATAAGAGACCAAAATAATAAGCAAAAGAAAAGAAGACGAGGAAAGACATGCGAGTCAGCTACTCATCTTCGAGAGCGTGCCATCAATCAATAATGAATCACACGCTAACGTCATTGACGCTCACGTCCGTCGTGACATGGATGCCCGCGTGGATGATACACTCCTGCGACCCGTGAGCGGTGGTTTGCACGCCAGAAATGCTGTGGCCCGTCATGGTCTTCATTTTGATGCTGTTGCGCCCGGTCGATAGGCCGTTGTATGTTCGACGGGTCGAGTCGCCGTACATCTTCGATGGGCCGCGAGAGTCGTCGCTGGAGAAGCCGAGCAGGCGCTTCAGCGCGGGGAAGCGGTAAGTGATGAGCGATTTGAACGATGGGATGCACGCGATGAAGATGGCGATTGCTACTTCGATGCAGGACCAGTTCATTGTGTCGACCATTGACCCTGTGGGTTTGTGTGGTAGTTAGAAGGGGGAGAGTATCAGATGGGGGGGAGGGACGTACAGGTGTGGTCGACGGAGAAGGAATTCATGTAGGTGACTCGGATAACGCTCGCGACGCAGACACTGGGCTTGGATGTTAGTGAACCATTCATCATCTCGTGTGATTGTTCTTCCATGAAGTGTGTTGGGGGGGGGAAGGGCAACGGCAGCATACAGAAGACCAAGACTAAACATCATGACCAAACCAACTCGCTTTCCCACCGTCATCTTCAACTGTATTAACTTGGGGATGGGTAGAGTGAAAAGCGCCAGGTCGGTGGCCAATTTGATTCCAAAATTGATGTAGTAGAACGTTTCCATGTCGACGCAGTGGCCTTCTACCAGACCGGTTGCGTCCCACGCCTTGTGGACGGGCCAGCATTGAAAGATCACCACCAGGGTTTCCGCGATGGTCTCGCCGATCGAAATCGCCATTAGGCACCAGCAGGCTATTCGGAATTTCTTTCCGGGGAAGATGTACAGGTAGAGGAGGCAGAAGGAAATCTTAATGGCTCCGAGGGCGAGGACGTACGCGAGCATGGTGACGAAGTCGAGCTTTGGAGGTGGGTTGGGTATCAGTGATGGTCTTGGGAGGGATCTATGGTTGGTTCATCATGGAGTTGAGCTGATTGATCGCATACCTTGAGGAACATGGACCGGGCGCTCATGCTGGATACTGTTCCAATGTGCTTTCCGAATCCATATCTAGTCACTGAGAGGAGAGACCACCCGTCAGTATATCATGCGATCGCTTGTCCGTCGCAGGGGGGCTTACTCCACATGGCAGTAAAGCACAGAACAAAAGTAAAGATCTAGATCAGGCAGCCGTGCATCAGTATATTGCATTGCGAAGAAGGTAGTAGTAGGCCAAGGGCAACCTGGAAGACATACATAACTGGTAATGCATAGCACATCGTCGAAATTGAGGCCCGTGAGATATCTAATGCGGACGAAGATGCGCACCAGCAGGCCGGCAGTGGCAATGACGATGAGGGCGCAGTTACAGGCGATGATCTCGGGGATGCGGGATTGAGCCAAGTAGGCTATTCGCTCGGGCGAAAGAGTCATGTTTTCTCCCAGACGTCTTCCATGGGGAAGTTGTCTGGAAAGGAAAAGAGACCAGGAGGAGGGAGAGGGAGTCCAAGCAAGGACGAGGACGAGGAGGACGACGACGACGACGAACGAACGAGGCGGTTACATTTGTTTTTGTGAGAGGTGAGGGCCGTGCAGGAGGAGAGGGGGAACGGCAATTCCGTATATATGCAAATGCCCCTGTGGCAGGCAGGGGCTGGGCTTGTTTCATGCGTGATCCGTCAACCGTCAACCAAGAACCCAGGGGTGGGGGGGAATATTAATGGATGCCTCGACACGTGGATTGTCGTGGAATCCTCCGACAGGATCCACATCCAGCTGAAGTTGACGGGTTTATCGCGAGTGGCAACTGTTCAGTATCGCTCGTCCGTCGCGTTGCGCCCCCCGGGCGGATCTCCTGGTTGGGCTTAGGGCTGGCCTCCATTACGCAGCCAAGCCCGGTAATAAGGTTAGATTAATTTCGGCGATCTGGATCGTTCAAACGGCCGAGTGCTCGCTGATCAACTTCTCCCCTTCTCGTGATCATTCTTTCCGATCACGTTTGTTTTTTTTGGCTGGGATGTGTTTGACCCGCTGGCACTTTTTCTTCGCGTGCCCCGTGCCCTGCGCCCTATACAGGGCTGCAGTTGCAGTACCAGCCAGCGCCTTCCTGGCTTTCTCATGTCCATTACCTTCCATCCATAGCCTCGAGATTACCTCGTTGTAGGCTGGCGAACTGTCCGTGTCTTAGTTCTCGAGATCTTTGCCGGTTCTGTCGAACCATATGGGTGGAGAGTGGGCCCACTGATATACATTTAACCCTCTTTCAATCCCGATTCCTACACTCGGGGCGTCACAGACCTCTGACATTCACAGTAGGGCTTAGCCCGGAGTGTCTATCACTCTTTTGTATCTGCTACACGATGGCCGGATGGGAGAAAGATTTACCCCAGTATCCTGATATTATTAACGAGTCCCCTATATAGCAGACGGAGCTATAGGGGTCTTCAGGGGGGCTATATATTGAGGGTAATCCGGGTCATATTGGAAAACCCTTCCGCGGAGGAACCTTTCAGGCCAAGGGGGTCAGAATATGGACTAAACAAGATTGCTCTGGGTAGGGGGGTGGAACCTGAGAGGAAAGTCTTCTTCTTCTGGAATGATTTTGTAGCGCTCTTAGAAAGATTCGTACTTTGATTAGTCGTTATATTAACTTTCCATATTAGTGGTTTATTAACTCCAGTTTTCGTCGGGTTTGCTCCATCCCGGCTCGGGTGGAATTCCGATTCCTTCCCCTCCTATTTCCGGCTTGCTTTTGTGCTGGATATACAACCCGCCTCCCAGGGGGGACCATTACATGCGACCATAGGGTGTGGAGAACAGGGCTTCCCGTCCGCTCAGCCGTACTTAAGCCACACGCCGGAAGGTTAGTAGTTGGGTGGGTGACCACCAGCGAATCCCCTCTGTCGCATGTATCCTTTATTTTTTTTTGCTCTGGCTTGGTTGAGAGGGGCAGGAGGAAGGTGAAGTAGTCCGGAGAAGAGGGGGTGAGGCGACCGGGTTCATGCTGCGCATCAGGGTTGCGGGGGATCCAACATCTTTCCGTTTTAGATGCGCAGATCTGTATCAGTGGGGAGCAAACGGTTCTCTCAAGCTTCCTGAAAGTCGCGCATGAGGGACATCAACTTCGCCAATGGCTTGGGCCCGATAGCGTCAGGGGCTCGAAATGGAACCTTGGGCTGTCCATCTTTCATCCATCGGCGCTATTTGTGGACTGGTGGACGGCAGGGGAATCTGAGAGAAAGGATCAAACAGTTTGAACTTGGTGTATACCGTGTAGATCACCACGTCACTGGGACAGATCGCCAAGGCCAAGGGTTGGGTCGAAACCTAGATGGAAAAGAGAAGAGAAAGGAAGTATTGCGACTGTGGAGGGTGTCTTTATTGGGGTTCGATCCACGATAGCAGAGTGGACCGTGGACGTGGCTATGGCACGATGACTGGGGGTGCAAAGAAAGGTCCCTGCTGGGACTACTCCGTCTTCCGTACTAAGATCAAGTGAGCTAGCAGGAGCTATAAAATCAGTCTCTGGTATATATATATATATAAGAAGCGCGATGGATCTGGCGGTGGCTTAGCTGGCCTTGGCGACGCTCCTTCGCACGGATGTCTGTCTCTTGGTAGATGGAGCTTGTTTTCGCGGCGCGGGTGGGAAATTATCTCGTGTTGGAGTATGGCGTGCTCTTTCGCTAGTCATCGCTGTGGAATGTTTGAAAATATGGAGAGACTCGCTGGTCGATAGAAATAAAATAGCTGAGGGGATGTCGGTTAGCTGGCCGGAGGTAGCGTAGAGAAGGTTAGTTGAGTTGGTGGTTGAAGGAGAAACCGTGGATGCGAACAAGAGACATGGAACTCCGCGCATGACCTGCTTATTCAATCAGGTGTTCTACGTAGTGAATGGCAATCCCCTGGCTGAGTGGTAGGTACCTCGCCCAATAGTTGAGTAGACCTTCGCGGTCTAGCTGGTCTGTTCGCGAACGCCCTCGTGGAATCCTGCTGCAGTCGCGTCTTGGCTTCGATATATATATATCATATATATGTCGTTTCTCTCGTGAAGATCACAAATAAACCCCCACATGTCAGGCCTCAAGAAACACGGCACGCGCCCACACCAAGTCAGTTTATCTCCACGGAGTAGATACAAGGCTAGAAATTCATTTCACTATCTAATAGTTGACGGATGATTCTTGCTGTTCTTCTCTTAGACTTGGGGTTGCCTGCCTGTGCTGATTTTGGACTGTATACGCAACTATGTCATCATACTGTTCATGGAAGCATCATTGGTCTAGTGGTAGAATTCATCGTTGCCATCGATGAGGCCCGTGTTCGATTCACGGATGATGCAATTGTATTTTCCTTTTTTGCCCCCCTTTTTTTTGTTACCTCGAAGACCATGCAGGTTAGTTCTCTTGCAATCAAGTAGCACATAGTCAACGGTGATTAAGTTGTACATATATTCTCCCAGTACTTATCGAGTGCCACCTCTCTCCCCGCGTGGACGAAAAATATCCCCTGCACACCGACACTGCGAATGCCACCAGCTAGCCTCAATTGGAGAGCAGGAGAAAGTGGACACCCCCAAGGGGAGGCAGAAACCCCTCTGTCTGGTCACTGTGAAGCGGCCCGTCAACCAGCTACACTTCGGCTCCTATGGCCTTTGTCACTAGTGTATGCTCTGTATATACATGCAAACTGCTGGACTGGTAGTATGTGGCGTAATAGCACGTGGGACTTGCTGTAGGAAGTCATATACCATCAGTACACAAACACCGTGTCATTTTACAATTAAAATCCTAAGTACCATGTGATCCGAAACGGGAGAAGCATGGCCCATAGCGAGTCAATCAGATATAACTTTACCTAGAATCACCACCACAATCTGATCATTCACTCTCAGACAGGGTCGGAATTCGTGAGACCGAGCCGAGAGTCCAATTGTGCAGGGTAGTCAAGCATACAACTGAAGAAGATAACCGTCATGGCAAATCCCCCCCTACAGTACCCAGATCCCTCTACACGGTTCCAAAAGCGCCTATTTCTCCATCCTCTATTCCCACTCCACTACCATGACCCAAATCAACTCACCATTCATGATCCACTCCCCCAAGACAAACAAGCACATACGACCATAGGGTGTGGAGAACAGGGCTTCCCGTCCGCTCAGCCGTACTTAAGCCACACGCCGGGAGGTTAGTAGTTGGGTGGGTGACCACCAGCGAATCCCTTCTGTTGTATGTATTCTTTTTCTTTTTTTTTAACCTCGGTCTTCTAGAGGCTGTTGGGTGTGTTGCTGGACGAAGGAAAGATGGGAAACATGGCAGGTACGGAGTTGTAGATCTGACGTATTTTTGTGTAACTGGTTGTGTCGCACCGCCGAACGCTGTTGTGTGATGTTACTCGGCATGAATCTCGGAGGCTAAGCGCTCCATACCTTTTAGAGAACCAATGAATCCGTGCATAGATGAACCATTTTGTTTCCATGGGTGGTTTCGGACAGTCTCTCTGCGAAAGCCAACATTTGCTCCCGGTCTCTAATCACAAACTTTACCTCCTGAATCAGTTTATCCTTGGACTCTCTGTTCTCATTCTCTCCAGCCCACGAGTAGCCGGGCGCTGGAGTGATGAGCTAGTGCGTTTATTATGGTGAGCGGGAATAGTAGATTCACCATGACCCATGGATATTAAATTCAGTCCAGTGGCATATGTGTGCATTGCGAAATAGTAAGACGGCACCGGTTTATCACCAAGAAATTCCAGGGAATATGACATCAAGACAGACGTGGCAATCGTCAGCATATATTATTCTGCAATTTTTGCTCCCTGCTCTCAGCTGGTATCCGCCATCATCACCTCTCCCCTGGCAACATGCGCATCACCGCCGTGGGATCTCTCTTTCACCCCAGGCATTCAATGATGGCAGACGCGTGATGGCTGGGTCCAACATCGTTGAATGCCGATCCGCGCCGCTATCTAGTGATGGATGCACCCCAGATCAGATCCATATATCTCCCATTCGGTTGAGCAATACTGCCGATGACTCGGGCTCCGGAGCCACTGTCCGCGAGCTGCGTCTGCATCCCGACAACTTCCACCTCGGCGGAAATTCCTTCAGCTTAACATCTGCAGGGCAGCTCAATAAGTATGCCTACTTCGGCCGACTGCACTTCAACCCGTCCCCCCGAAACGTGGTCCCCTCTCAGCCCGCAATATGATATGGTGAATGCGACGGTCCTAATCCCGCCTGACGGCATGCGGCCCATGACCATTGCAGGCGACGAATTCTTCATCAACCGGAGTTCAATCACCGTGGGCGAGTTCCGGCGCTTCACCGACCGCGGGCAAGTGTTACTCTACATTGGATCCTCCTGGGAATCGTGCAACATCGATTTGTTCGCCGCAGATCACGCGACCGGCCGCGTCCGCCGCGTTACAACTCACCCGGGGTATGTGGATCCCGTGGGTGTCTTACCGGATGGCCGATGGCAAGTATATTGGATACATGGGGCAGTGATCGGATGATGTTCATGTCGGCCATGCGCGGAGTGCCACCGGTGGTGGACTTGCTCACAATGAACACGGTGGCATCGGTTCGCAATAACGGGGTCGAAGATTTTTCCAGCCCTGGCTGTTGGATAACGAGGGTGACCACGATCCCGACTACTACGGCCAACAGATCAACGCGCCAGGCAACGGCAGTTCTGGCACCATCAACGACCCAAACTGGAACGCTGGGGCGGATCCCCGCTGGTCACCCGATGGAACCCGCATCATGTATTGGCAAAAGATGATCGTGTCGCCGGCCTGTGGTGGCGCTAACCCACTCCCTTGTCCCAACTCCACCGCACCTGTTGGACGAATCTACCGTCTGATGTTGGCCCGACTGACCGGTTGTCAGCCCTACCATCTCGGCATGCCCGCGCCGATCCCTGATGGGGTGCCGTGGGGAACGCCATATATCCCCGGGGACACCATCCCAAGCAGCCTCATCCCGCCAGCTGGAAACTTCACCCTGCGCGGTCAGGTACCCAGTATCGCCCATGTGACCATCAAGAAGAACAACAATACTTCGATAATCGACTTTCTGGCGGTGACATACTCGAATTACTCCGACGATGGAGCTCGTTTTACCACGGGCTCGGAGTCCGTCGCCTCGACGCCGAAGTCATCTACACTGACTCGGTTGGATTGGTAATCTAATCCCACAGGCACCGGAGCTTCTTTCAGCACGAAAGTAACCGGACCTGGAGGGCTTCACGTGGAAGACGATGCGATGCTGAATATATTCATGGCTAATGGGACACTGGCTACCACGGTGGATGGGGAGGTGTATCGACAGCCTCTAAATGGTGCATGAGACCAACAATCTGAAAGTCAAGATGCTCGTGTCTGCCTTGTGCTCACAGTGAAATGAATGCTTGTATCAAGAGCCTACCCGTCAGCAACAGTATATAGACGGATTCCAGTTTTGAATGAAACCTCTGGACAGTAGAGAGGCCGCCTTCTCGTGTAAAGGAATGCCTTTGTATACACCCCCTTTCTTTTGAAGCATGTCTTGAAGCAGCCAGTCTCGAATCATTCCTTCGGTATATAGGCAATCGACGCGTCGCATTCTCATCGCCTGGTGTATTCTCAGCGAATTATGGAGTGAAGAGGTGCTGATCCGTGGCAGCTTTCATGATGCTGTCTGCTAGATATAGGTTGAGTTGACCGGAAAAGAAAGAAGAGGAGGGGGGGGAAGAAGAACGGAGAAGGAGAGGGACGAAGGCCGTCAACGGCCATCACATGACGCGCAGGGCTGGAACTGGAAAGCTTCGTGACATACGGCACAACTAACCAATCGGGTATCAGCCATCATAGTACTGCTCCGTACTACTATGAATCTCCACCTTATCTGCCGTTGGTCCTTTTTGGGTTTAGCATCTCTCCTCTCTATCAATCCCTTTACTAGTCAGTATATTGGGACACATCCTCAGGTGAGAAAATGAGTCATCGCCAGGCTACAGCGTTCTGCCGTTGTGGTTCGGGAGTAGAGGATCCTTTGTGGCGGGTGTAATCTTCTAGTCCCTGTTCTTCGCTAATCTCTTGCAGCATCCAAGCCATAAGCCGCTCCTCCTCGCGCTCGGACTCCCCTCCATCATCCACTTCGGCTATCTTCACCTGACTCCGACTTTCATGCGACCCGTATCAATAATCTCATGAGGTGAAATTGCCATGCAGTCAACTAACTCACCAGATTCGTCGAGCATCCCCTATATATCGCATCAGACATAGCCCCGTTTACAACATGACCGCCCTCCAAACACCAGAATGGCAGTTCCGGTCTCAGCGTCTACTCTACCGCGCGCTCGAAGACAACGACGAGGACAAGACATTCATCCAGAATCAGATCCTCAACGACCCCACCATCCAAATGATGAGTCTCGGGGCCAGGGATATGGTCGCGAAGTGATAAACTGGGCATTGGACTGGGCGTTCCTGGACGGGGGGCTGCATCGAGTGGGCTTGAACGTGTTCTCGTATAATCACAATGGGTTGAAGCTGTACCGGAGCCTGGGGTTTGTGGAGGAAGGTCGCGACCGGGAGGCGCTGCGTCATCTCATCTCAGGGCTTGGCATGATATTATCAATATGTCCATGTTAGAGCACGAGTTGGTGAAGCTGCGGGGCGTTGAGACGGAACATATGTATATATCCGGGAGAATCAATGACAAGATGATAGATGCATTACTGTGGCCTGCGGTGTTGCAATTTTCCATGGATAATCCCAGCCACCGACTCAGTCAGGATTAAAGGTTTATCTCACCTTTATTCAGGCACAGCCTTGCAGAAAACGTGGCATTAATAAGCACGACGCTGATGCCAACAAACTTCCCCATCGGGAAGGAATGGGCATGTGATAGGTCATGAAATTGGCCAATGGCGGACCAAGGAAATGCCAAGCCCGACAGCACGCCATGGCCCAAAGTGGCAAGTCCCTTATTGTATCTTATCGAGAGGTCCGTGCCGCCCATACAAATAGGCGCCCACCCCCGTCGGACCTCCATCTCACTCATCAAACATCTCATCCTTCCATCCTCGACCATGCGAAGCTCCCTATTGACCCTTCCGCTGCTCCTGGGCGCTGCAAATGCAGCCCTTGGCACCCACTACCCCTTTTCTGATGGCCAGACATTTCTCGGACCCCCCACCGAGGCTCTTCCCAGCCAGGACGAGGTCTTCACCATGAACGAAGACGCCATCCAGGCCGCCCTCCGCCGGTATCCGGATGACCCGGTGGCCGCATTTAAGTCCCTAGATCCTGGAAGCGCTGCACTCCTCGCCGAACCCCGTCTGCTGCACGTCCGCGGAGAACCGAAGCCGGAATGGATGACCGAAGGCGACAAGATGCTGCTGCGTCGGAGCGGGAAGAAGTTCATCGACATCACGGAGCATGAGGAGTTCTATGCGAATCAGGTGCATGCGTTGGCGGGCTCTGCGAGTGAGTCTGATATCTGCCGGAACTACCCGAGGACCTTGAGATAGACTGACCGTAACTCTCATAGATTTGCCCGCCCTTAAACACCAAAGCCTCATCAGACCCCTGTTTGACCGTGTCGAAAAAGAGCACATGGAACATACCCTCCGGCATATGACAAGCTACTATAACCGGTACTATGGCGGTATTCATGGCGAAATGAGCTCTCAGTGGCTCTATGAGCACATTGCTGAGGTATCCAACCTTTGTTATCACCCCAACACCCTTGTTGCGGTTATTACAAGAGGTGCAAAAGCTGATTTTTCAATCTACAGATTATCAAGCAATCCCCGTTCCGGACCCACATCTCGCTGGAGTACTTCACCCACTCGTTCCCTCAGTCGTCGATCATTGCGCGCTTCGAGCCCAAAGTCCGCAATTTCTCCCTTCCTCTGACCATCCTTGGCGCCCACCAAGATTCAGCTAACTATTTGTTCCCCCTCCTCCCAGCCCCTGGTGCTGACGATGACTGCTCTGGTACCGTGAGTATCCTGGAGGCGTTCCGCATCCTAGCCATGACCGGATACACCCCCCAGAACGGACCGGTAGAGTTCCACTGGTATGCTGCTGAGGAGGGCGGGCTGTTGGGCAGTCAAGCTATTGCACGATACAAGAAGGAGTCGGGTGCGACTATCGGAGCGATGATGGAGTTTGTGAGTGACCTTCCTAGAGTAAGATTGGGATCTGTTTGGATAGCTGACAGATGATACGTAGGACATGACGGCCTTCATTGCCCGTAACTCGACTGAGATGATCGGTTTTATCGCGACCGAAGCGGATGAGGCGCTGACAAACTGGACAGTCGGTCTGAGCCGGGAGTATATCTCCATCCCGACCGAGGTCTATGAACTTGCAGCGTAAGTCCCCTTGCTTCTTTCTTATCTTGGCTTCATTATTTCCTCTCTTTGTTTTTTTTTTTTTAAAGTTTTATCTAATAACATCATCAGTGGCGCCGGGTCGGACTACATGTCATACACCCAGCTAAACTACCCGTCGGCCTTCGCCTCGGAGGGCGATCCGTTGGCAGGAGGGAAGTTCCCGGGGAACTTCGACCCCTACGTCCATGGAGTAAAAGACAGGATGGACGTCGATGACGAAACAGGTTATTTCTCTATCGACGTATGTTCATCTCCCAGCTTTAGATGCCCGCGAGATTGTTACTAACAAAATTAGCACATGGCCCGATTCACCGAGCTTGCCATTGCCTTTGCGGTGGAACAAGCTGGATGGGACAATAAATGGCGGTGATATCTACTACACATCAAGGTGTCGCGATAAGTATAATTTTTACATCATATATACGGACCATATACATGTCTTATAGCTATAACATGACTTTATAGACAGACGCCCAAGGAGGCTCAACTTAGCACAATCCATCCTCCTCTCTAAGCGGAAGTACACTGGACAAACCCATCCTCACTGCTCGCGCCAGTATGGGTGATCAAGCCTGCCAACTCATCATCCCCATTGAAGATAATGCGATCCGCCCCAGGAGAACCACCGTCGTACACATCATAGTCGTCCATGATGGGATACTCGTAATAAGTGCCGGAGACAGAGAAATCGAAGCCCTCGTAGTCGTGGTACACGTGGGGGTAATCATGGACGGTTTCGCCGTCCTGCTGCAGCTCGTACCCCTTGGCTTGGGCGGCGCTCACATCGCTGGACCAGTAGCAGGTGCTACCACAGTAGTAGGCACAGCTGTCACGGCGCTCGGTGTCGTGGGCGGAGGCAGCGACCAGCGACGAGGAAAGGAGGAGAGGGAGGAGGGAGAGGAGCATCTGGGCCAAGAAGTTTAGTACCATGGAGTACCGTGGTAGAAGCACAGTATACAGTCCACCCACCTTGACCGGAGACATTTCGCTAAGTTCTGCCAGGAATGAATATCTGTGACTTCGTACTGATTGCTCCATTTCTCCAGAACCAATGACCTATTTATCCTCCGCCTCCTGTCCTCACGATCGGCTACCTCCGGACCCCAAAATCAAAAGGGTCCTCGAGGTTACATCGATCAACACCTCCTCGGACATTTAGATTCTTGGCCCCCCGACACGGCAGCTCCCGCCAGGGACTCCGGCGGAGATCCCGTTTCTTCACCCAATAACCCGCATAGATAGCGGCATGTGCCCTGCATTTTAGGGGTTCACTCGGCGGAAGCGTCCGACACCGTGTGATAATGGTGTCTATCTATCGTGGACCCTGAGTAAGTTCTTTTCGCTGATTCGGTAGGTTCCTGCACAGGGTCTTGGTTCTGCAGGTCTCATGCATGCTGATAATGCAGTAGTATCGCGATTAGGGCGTGGTGCAGTATGTCTGGTAGATAGAGAGCTCCGAGGGCGTCCATACTTGCTCCACCAGCCGGGAAAAATAAAAACAAAAACAAAAACAAAAAAGAAATGAGACGGTTGATTTGCATCATCCGTGAATCGAACACGGGCCTCATCGATGGCAACGATGAATTCTACCACTAGACCAATGATGCTTCCATGAAAAATGATATGGTTGGTTTTTAGTTTCGTTCGCAATGGGCTGCAAATTTCCGCTGTGGCAACAAACGACTAGCCCTGAGCTGTGGGACTGTGGAGAGGGCACTAATTGACTGGAAAATATTTCTTGTTTGGAGACGCATTGGTCTGACATCGGATCCAATGATTATCCCTTTGCCAACAGTTGCAGGGAGAATACTCACCGCCAGATCTCTGGATCTGACACCGTTATTACACAGAGGATGTGAAAGGTATGTACAAGAGCTAGCGACATCAATCGCATATCTAACGCTGAGAGCTGCATTTCAAGATAATATTGAATTCATGACCGAGTTGAAAGCTCTGATGGCCACGGGTCGTCTTGCCGGTACCAAAGCCTTCGTATTCGGCATCGTTGAATATGACCTTGGTCGTGTGTTTGACTTCGTCGAAGAGGGATTTGTCGAAGTCCATTGTAAGAGAGGTGACAGTATAGCTTTTTGGAATGGGGGAAGATCTTTCGAGAGATGGAATGCTAAACATCTCACCATATGCATAGGATAATGCACTTATTTATCCTTCGCATCCCAAGATTCCTTGGGCTCTCGGATTGGGCGGCAAAGCATCCGTGGCGCGAAGGGCATCATACTTCCTGGGTTTGCCGTGAGACGCTGCATGTAGCACGGATTCCCCTCAAATATAAACATAGCTTCTTCGAGGGTTAGTGTACAAGCAAGTTTTAGAAGAGGTAAGCCTCCATTAATCGAAAATTTTCAATTCCCGAACGCACGTGAGTCTGGTGGACTACCATCGCTGATGGAATCAGGTATCAGATAGATTGTGTCTTTACTGCGGGAGTCCAGATGCGTCATCCTGAAATTGGCAGTGCGCGCGGGGGAAGTGTAACCCTGGCCTTGAGTGAGTCACCTTTGAGCCAACCGGCTAGCGCTCACTAGGATACACAAAGCCTACCGGGATAATTCCTCTTGATTTATTGTTCCACATCCTTCCCCACATATCCATCAATGCAATACAGTCAACACAGTCAGATATATGCAACGCAATACGCCATCCGACATGTCAGCCCAACGTCTTGATGAGAGTGTATCACATCTCCCCAAGGGAGATGATGTCCGTGAGCAGATCCAGGCGGTGGAGCAGCCATACTCTGTCTTCACTCGGCGCGAGTCAAAATGGATCGTCGCTGCAGTGACTGCCATTGCATCATTTTCTCCTCTCGCCAGCAATGTTTACTATCCCGCTTTGAACACCCTCGCTGCTGATCTCGATGTATCGTTGACTTTGATGAACCTCACCCGACCTCGTACATGGTAGGTCAACTCAAGTCCTCGCGCGAAAAAGACAAAACAGAAAATTCATGGCCAAGAATTAATCGCTAACCTAATATAAACTCTTCCTAGATCATCCAAGTTATCGCACCGACGATCATCGCAACATTCTCCGATACATCCGGCCGACGACCCGCATACTTCATCTGCTTCGTGGTATTCATCGCCGCCAATATCGGCCTGGCGCTACAAAGTAACTACGTCGCGCTGATACTCCTCCGTTGCCTGCAGAGCGCGGGTAGCTCGGCGACAGGGGCGCTGGCGAATGCGGTGGTCGCAGACATTGTGACTCCGGCTGAAAGAGGGAGTTACATTGGATATTCGTTTTCTGGTACGCTGCATACACATCAGTCATGACTGCATATTTCCCTCCCTCACCACCTAGCTAAGTTGACCGATCTCCAGGTGCATTTGTCGGCCAATCAATTGGCCCCGTCATCGGGGGAATCCTCGCATACGCCGCCAGCTGGCGGTGGATTTTCTGTTTCTTGGCTATTTTTTCCGGTGTCTTCTTTACCGTGTTTGCTTTATTTATCCCTGAGACATGTAGGAAGATTCTGGGGAACGGATCGTTTGCTCCACCTGGGTCTAGGATCTTCCTACACCCCGTCTTTTCTTCCTCCAGGGCTGAGCCCACTCCCCCCCCACCCGCTGAAGAGAATGCAAGAGATGGCCGGGGAATCAAACTTTCCACTCTACTCCTCTCCCTCAAACTCTGCTTCTCAAGAGAAACAGGAGCAATTCTCCTCTACAGCAGTCTTATCTTCGCCAGCCTCGCAACCGTCGCCGCGGCTCTCCCCTCGCAATTATCCGCGAAGTTCCAATTCAACGACCTCCAAATCGGCCTTTGCTGCATCTCCACAGGAGTGGGAAGCTGCGTCGCAGCAGCGGGAATGGGCAAGCTCCTCAGCTTCAACTACCACCGACTTGCACGACAACGAGGAATAACCCTCACCACGGACAATCATCCCACCGACCTGAACGGGTTTCCCATCGAATCCGCACGACTCCAAGTCGCATTACCCGTGCTTTACTCCAATTGTGCCTTTCCGGTTGGTTACGGATGGATCCTGCAAAAGGCACATAATCTGGGAGCGACGTTGACGTTTCTCTTTTTTCTGGGCCTGACGGCCACGGCAACGTTTAGCGCGCTTAGCACCCTTTTCATTGACCTTCTGCCTGATAAGCCAGGGGCAGCAGGCGCGGCTAATAATCTGGTTAGATGCTTGCTTGGGGCCGCAAGTGCGGCGTTTATCATACCGCTCATTGGGGCGACGGGGGCTGGGTGGGCGTATACGATCATCGCTGGCATTTTGGCGGTGCTTAGTCCGGTTGTCTGGGTTGTGTTAGTGTATGGGGAGGGGTGGAGGAGGAGAGGTACTGAAGACGTAGTTGAAGTATAGTGTGTTGTAGATATATAGACGTTCCTGGCTTTTTGTTAGAGTGTACCCATCCACTCATACAGATATCCCTTCCGCGGGTATCGTTCTTATTTGCCTCTGCCTTCTTTCCCCCAAGCCCGTCCATAACCTGACCCTAACTAGTCCCGTTGAATGTCAGCAACGAAACTCAATGATTCTACACGCGTACCCCCAACCTTCCTCCATTTTTTTTTTTAAAAAAAACACCATTTGGTTAACAAAAACATACAATGGAGGATATTCGCTGGTGATCACCCACTCAACCGGTACCACTTGTGGGTGGGCGAGCAAAAGCCTAACATCCCGGGTATACGTAAAAGCGAGGTCAGTTTCAGATCGTGGTGGTAATGCTAACGGTAATTATGATGTATACGTCAACACTTTCCTCCACGTTTATTCCAGATTCTCCGCTGCTTTTTATCCTCCACTCACTTTATTTCATTCACAGTCCATCCTTTCTTGATATTAAAGTCTTCTTTCCTCTCCTCACCCGTGATCCATCATAATCCGCGAATAACCAACAACAACACATGCCAACGATACGATGCCTTTCAAAGCAGCCAAAGCAGCCATCGCAAAAAAGCTCGACCCCACCTTCGAAGACCTCGAGGACCAGCTCGAGATCTGGGGCAAAAAGCGATGGGCCCAGAAGCTCCGGTTGAAGCAGCATGAATGGCGCGGCCACCAGCCCTATGATCTTCCGCCCGCTGTCAAGACTTGGATACGGTTCGCGAGCAAATTGAACGTCATGGTACAGCAGGAGTTGTACCTACAAGCGCGACAGGAACTTCTCTTTGAGGAACTCGATCGCAGCCCATGGGCTGCGGAAGATATAGTGGACAAGCAGCAGGAAATTAAAGAGAAACTCCGGCGATTCCCGGGAGCCATCTGGAGGGAGGAGCGAAATGTCTATTTTTGCATGCTAGAAATAGAAGATGGGCCTCTGAAACGTGCCTTTCGTGCCCATCATCGAGATAAGGACTGGCATCTTTCGAAGTGGGCGCGGGAAGACTGCGCAGGCATGGGAGGATGTTGTGGACGTGCTTGTGGGTGCTGTACAAGGCCGAGGAATGATAAGCGATCGAACCTAATTGGGCATTGTAGTTCAATGTGTCTGTGCTGTGAGAAGGCCAGGGGATTCAGCTTTGTATATCTTCGTGAGCCTGGGAAGGATCCACTGTGTAAGATCCCAATAAGGATACTGGGCCCATCTGTGGTGAAGCAATATGCGAATACTCATGTATGGGGGCTTTGAGAGCAGCTTTGTTCTTCCATAGTACTTTCAGTTGCTGTATGACTCCTTTTCTCTCTGCGTTGTCTTTAGTCAAAACAATTCACATTAATCTTTTCTTTATAAGATATACAACAGTCTCTCCAACAAGCCCTTTCTAGGGCATATCTTCCCCTTATTGCAAATTATGCCCTTCGGCCCCAGGCCTGCCCCTCCTCCTCCAAAAGCTCCTCGATTGTCTTTGGTCCCATAAGAGGACTATTCCCCTCCTCCTCCTCCACCACCTCCTCCTCCACCACCTCCTCACTCCTTTCCTCCTCCGGCATTGGCGGCACCTCCTCGTCTGGGATTGGGGGTACCTCCTCCGTGGGGACTGGCGGTGCCACCTGCTGGAGAGCTATCGTCTCCCTCATTGTCCCATTAGAGAAGGGCCACCGCAGCCGGAGTGCACCCAAGGTGCGAATCATTATTCCCCAAGGCCGGGCCAAAAACGCCCGCAAACGAGGGCCCCAGGGACCTGGGACTATAAAGTCTCTTATATTAGCTATATTGCTAATCATACCCAGGTCTCTTAGACTAGCTTACGGCGCTGAGCTTCTATCTGAAGCGCGTTTTCGATCTCCCGGAGGCTTGCCTCTGGGTAATGTCCCACGTGGGATGTGTATCTATCAACCATAGGGCTATATTAGCCTCTACCCCTGATGGATCAAGATAGTCTATTATGAGCAGCTTCTACATACGTTAATTTTGCCCGGAGGCCCGCAACGTATATAACGAGGCCAAAAGCAGCCAGAACCATCGCCGCGGCGAGTGAGATAACAGTTATTTCAAAATACTTTAACACGTCTAGACTCGGTGTAGCGGTATTTGTGGGGGTAAGTGGCCCCGAAGGCGTGCCTTTCGACATCTTGGTTATGGTGGTGATGGTGGTAATTGTAGTAGTCGTAGTGGTACAAGGAGTAGAAGCAAAAGCAGAAAAAGCATAAAAAGTGCTATTAACGCGATAACTAGTCTCTAGAGGTCCATCTGTACGTGTACAGGACAGAAATCAAAGCCTTTTATACCTACAACATTTCCTTCAACCTGCGCCCCTTTTCGGCAAGAGCAACCCATTGATAAATGACTCCCCATAGCTAAAAGCAGGCGCGAATGGACAGCTGGATGTGATGCTGGACTTTCGAGGCCGTATAAAAGGAAACCGCGAGCGAAACCTGGTAATGACTGAGGGGCGGGGCTTGCTTGCGCCTGAAGTAGCCGTAGTCGAGAGAAGTGTGGTATGGGAGGAATTTGCGAGGTCTGGTAAACATCGAGCGGGGCTTGTTCGGTGGACCCCGAGGCCACGGAGGTGGTGCCATAATAGATGTTTATGAGTTCTGGCAACAATCGGGGATCTTTTGGTTGGCCCTCAAGCAGTCGTACTCGAGAAGATGGTCTTTTGGGGAAAGGTCGCCAGATATGCCGAACAAAGGAGACGATCGCTTGCTTGACCATCTGGTTGTATTTGGACTCAAGTGAATCATTTGATGGGATGCCGGTGATCAGGCGCGGTGTGGGAGGAAGTCGCGAAGGTCTGGTGAATATTCGGGGTCTCTCGATGCTGCGGAAGGCTTGGACATATGACGAAAGCATTGTCATTTCTACCCCACCTGCGCTTGGGGGTATAAGCTCTCCTCTCTCGCAGCAGTTGAGATATTGTATCTCATGTTCATGCAAAGGTTGGTGTTGCTTGAGGGTTAAAGAGGATCCCCAGGGGGGAGAGAGACAGCACAAAATTTGATCGAGAACCCTTTCTAGAAGAAGAGCGCGAGTTGGAGATGTAAGCAAACAGAATGGATGTATCCGTGTAGTGATGGTCGTCCGAGGCAACGGGCAGAGGTAAGGAAGTGAAAGCCATGGGCTGTTTGCATCGTTAATTAGACATGATCGGACAAGCGGGAATGGAACTGAATTCAATTGGACTCGCACACTTAGCTGACTGGAATTGGCAATGGGCTTGACTATATCTGGCTGCAGTGAAGGCCAGGGCGATCAGTGAAACTGTGGGGATGATATAAACACGAGTGTGTACATATAATTCGGGCCACGGGTTGCGGGGGAAGGAGCTTTCCTCGGCTGCGAATGCCGCATAAAAGGCATAGATCCCGGCGTACGTATCGGTGGTCTAAGACAACCAAGATGGAGAGTATTGATGGATATTATTCATGTTCTCCCTGCAATCAGCTGGTCATTGGAGGGGCCCTGGAATCAGCTACTATTTCGTGGTCATGTTCATGTTGCACACTGGGTGGAATGCCAGATTTCCGAGGCAGTGGCACATCATGTCCACAGGGATGGTGACTGGTGACCCCCAACTTCCCGTCGATATCTGGCAATACATTGAACATCGATGCGCATTATCTACCGGCGCGTGTCTTCTGATCATATTCTCTGCCCAGGGGAAGCGGATGGTTACATGATTCATGTGAATATAGGTTTCAAAGACTCTTGGCCTCAAATATTTTGGGTCCCATAAGAGGGTCATTCTCTTCCTCCTCCTCGCTCTCCCTCTCTCTCCTTTTCTCCTCCTCCTTCATTGGCGGCATCTCCTCGTCTGGGACTGGGGTTACCTCCTCCGCGGGGACTGGTGACGCCACCTGCTAGGGAACTGCCGCCTCCCCCCCCGCGTTGTCCTATTTGCGGAAAGTCGCCGCAGCCGGAGTGCACTTAAGATGCGAATTATTATTTCCCAAGACCGGGTCAAAAACGCCTGCAAACAAAGGTCCCAGGAATCTGAGATTATAAAGTCTCTTATATTAGCTATATTGCTAATCATACCCAGGTCTCTTAGACTAGCTTACGGCGCTGAGCTAGCTTCTACCTGAAGCGCGTTTTCGATCTCCCGGAGGCTTGGCCTCCGGGTAGTGTCCCACGTGGGATGTGTATCTATCAACCATAGGGCTATATTAGCCTCGGGGTATATTGTACCTATCCTCAATAGAAATATGTTAGCGTAGTCTCGAAAGCTTATATCATCGCGCTCAGATCCTGAACAGACTTTACAGACCTAGCCGATGCCTGAAGGCCCGCCACGTATACCAGGAGGCCAAAGGGGCTTCTCCGCCCGAAGGCCGCGGCAACCATAAGAAGAGCAAAGGCGCGTAGCGCCATGCCAGCGACGAGCAAAAGCGCTGTGAACTCCAGATATCTGACGGGTCCATTGCTTCGACCTGGGTTTCTGTGCGCGAGACTGGCTGGGTTGCCGTGTTCGTTGCTATTTTGGGAGTTCTTTCCGTAACATTGATTGCCATGTCATGGTTTATCGAGGGGCAAAGGATGTTCTTTGCGATACACAGAGATGCCCAAAGATTCATGTAGGAGTAGTGGTAGTTTTAGTGGTAGTCGTATTATTAAATTGATGAGAGGAGGAAGTTATGTGAGGGATCAAATGTAGGAAGAGGGAAAGGAAGAAACGATAGCCTTCTCTGGTTAGGACAGTACCCATTCCGGCAAGAACCATTGACTCAACCAACAATTCACTCCCCGAACAGCAGGCACGAAGCAGATGCGGTAGTTGAATGCCGGATTTCCAAGGCAGAAAGGCGCGGTTATCCGATGACCTTACCATTCTGTCTACCACGTGATTTTCTTGAAACCCGCGTGGTTGGCAACACACACAGTATTCTACACACCCATTTCTTCCATCAATCATTCCTTTCGCATCATTATAACCCTTCCCTTCTAAAAATAAGCACATACGACCATAGGGTGTGGAGAACAGGGCTTCCCGTCCGCTCAGCCGTACTTAAGCCACACGCCGGGAGGTTAGTAGTTGGGTGGGTGACCACCAGCGAATCCCTTCTGTTGTATGTTGTTGCCCTTTTTCTTTGCGAATCTTTTTTAAATTGTTCGGGGTGGTGGTGGTGGTGGTGGTTTGTTGTTGTTGTTGTTGTGGTTGTGGTTGCTGGTCATTTATATACAAAGCAAAAGGAACATGGTTTGGTTGGCTGTCATGCTGTGTGACGGTGTTTCCGCTTTGTGCTACAACCCCCCCACGGTCTTGGTCTTCGGTGTTATTCTTTTTTGGGGGTTGGTTGCGTGGCACTCTGTAGCAGGGTGGGTGACCGCCAGCGAAGCTGTTGGACAGTATGATGGGGCCAACCCTGGGCTGGGCTTCACCTTCATGGTGTTTGTTATCCATCCATCTTAGTTAGTAACGCCTTATCAACACCAACCATTTTGATTCCTTCCTCCTTGGCTCTACATATTCCCTCTACGCAGCGGTCTCTCCTGTATAGGAGTGGCAGGGCCTTCATCACGTAAAATGTCAGAGATCTATCTATCTACTATTTTAGCTCGTGTTAGGTATTCATTAGGCGTATACCTGCATTATTTCGCATATTTTACCATCTCCTTGCATTTTATCTGTTTAGCGTCAAGATTCCCCGGGGTAGTGGAAGCCCCCTCCCCTTTACTACCATAGCAGCCCGTTAAGCGCGCTGAAAGGATATGAATTCTACTACTACTACACTCGGGACAGGTCCTTACAAGGGGACACACCCAAATGATATTTATGAACCTACAACCCCGCCTAACCAAAACAAATCCGCATCCTCAGAGGTGAAGTATCATCCCCCACACGCTGTCTATCAACCACCTCTCCCCACCACACATTCTCAATCCCCCTTGAGCTCTGCTCAGCCCATACCTCCCCCAGCAGGGGAATGGTAGTGCCAAACATACGGTACCTCGTCTTATCACTCCACTCGGAACAGAGTTTCAGAATCTTCCTCCGCGACTCGGGGTCCTGCAATTCGCACCCCGCAAAGAAGAGCGGCAGCAAGGCTTGACGAGATACCATGCTTTCATCACGGCAGGCGACCACATGGTCCATGATAACCCTCGCGCGGTATATAATACTCACTGGGACGCGGTGTCCGGGTTTCCAGTGGAAGACTCGGTAGAGGTAGAGGAGAAGTCCGTTTCTCCATGCCTCGGAGCAGTGCATCCTGTCTTGGTCTTGTTGCATGCTTTCTTCGTCTTGGAAGGCGGTTGCGGGGGAGATGTGGTGCCAGGATTCGAGTGTATGCTCGATTCCTGATAGCACGGTGGTGTCGAAGATGACGTGTTGCATTGAGGATGATTGTCGTTTTTCTGCGCTTAGTCGCGATAGTTTCATCACTACCTCCACGAGGCGGAGGGGACATCCGCAGAGGCTGAAAAAGTCCCACTCTTTGCCAGTGTAGTTCGATAGAAGAGTTTCGAAGTAGGGGTGTGGGAAGATGCAGTCTTCTCGGTTGACGAGACTGGTTATTGCGTCCCACCTGGTTTGTCAGTTGGTAGTCGTGATAATGGGCGGAGTGGGAGTCAAGTACCAAAGCAGTATCCCGATTTGTACCTGTGTCCGAGCGGAGGTGATCCATGTGTTGATGCCCCCACATGCTTCCAGAAGTCCGTATGCACCGAGAAGATGAGTGCGCCAATGCCCGAGGGCTGACTGAGTTTCCTGGGATTCCGTCAGCCGGGGGTGGACGTGGTGATGCTCAAGAAGAGGTAACTGACATCCAACGAAAACAAGATGATTATTGCATCAAGTATAGAGTAGCCATGCTCCAAGTTGGTGTTCATGTCGATACCTTCGCGGAGCAGCTGAATAGCCGCATGACGATGCCCTTGGGTTGATGTACTCTCGACATGATGACCTGCCAAAGCCATCACGGCGTGAACCAGAAACATGGGCTCCGGAGCGCGGCGTGCCCGGTACCGGAACGGGTTCACTCCCAGATCGGCTGTTAATGGGATTCTGCAAAATTCTTCGTTATCTGGAACATTATGATTAGTTGTGGATGTTGTGGAGACGTGAGTTTGGCATACATCTTTTGAGGACTGGGTGGAAGCGTTGGTAGAGGTCATGGTAGACTATGCTCGGTGGGAAGGAAGGGGAAGCTGTATTCTCATAGAATGGATTCAGGGTAAGTTGGAGTTCCTCAGATTGCCGCTGTTGCTCGTCTGTTGATGAACTATATCGATTTGACTCGTCTCTGTCATTGCGCTGGAAGTGGCAATCGACTGTTTCGTCAATTGTGTGGAGATCGGAAAATTTGCAGTTGTCGGTGACACTCAATTGATGGCCTGTTACATTAATTTGCCAGTTATCGTCTACTAGCAGAGACTCTCGAGAGTCATCTTCGCCCGGTGAAGAAGATTGGTTCGTCGAATAGCGGCCACGCTGCAGCCCGGTGCGGTCAGATTGCGAAATTTCCTCGCCGCGACGATATGACTCAAATGCAACCCCTGATTCTGTGGATCCTATTCCGTGGTCCAGAACCGGACGCTCGACAATAAACTCGAACTGCTGCCGTCTGCCCAACGTGACACTGGCCCTAGATGCTCTCGACCTTCTGACAGGCTTTCTGGACAACGAGAACCCCGGCTGCCAAGATAATTGCATTTCAGGCATTCTAAAAATCCAGATCCGGTGATTCCCTCATAGGTAAGATGTCCATATCGAGCATGTCGAGCGTGTCGAGCTTCATTGATCCCAGGCAGCATGTTGTCACATGGGGCGGCTGAACGTAATCCCGGGCCGATCTTATCATCACCGCTTTGGGACGATTGCCTAATTTGGACGATTGCCTAATTTGGACGATTACCTGTTTGGGTAATCTCCCCTTGCAGTAGGGCATTCGATCTGATGAGCGGTATTATATAGGACGCTGAGGATGTCCACTTGCGTAGATGACTGTCACGATCGCTGTGAATGTCCACCACTATGAATTTAAATCCAACCAAGCACCAAGAAGTCAACTCTCTGGAAGGTCGGTCAACTCAGTGTCCAAAATATATCAAAGTCATCACTGAACAAGAAATCCGGATCCAGATCCAGACCTCGCAATATCCCATTGCAGAAAATCAAACAATCCCCAAGACCCATTTATCTGGCCCCTCTGGAGGAAATGGTGGGCAACGGGGCTGGGCCTTCTTGCGAGTTTCATCTGCTCGATGAACGGGACCATCCTCTCCGTAGCCCACCAGCCCATCGGCGAAGAATTCCACATTTCCGATGCGACATTTCCGAACTCCTACTGGCTCACGACCTCCTGGGGCTTAGGCGCAGCGCTGTGCCCGCTGTTTTTATTTCCCATCATGGAGGACTTTGGAGTTCGACCCGTGCTTCTGAGCACCTACTTCGTTTTCGTCTGTTTCTTGATTCCGGTCGGCTTTGCGCAGAATTATGGCACGCTGGTGATTGTTCGTTTCTTCAGCGGCGGGTGTGTTCCGCTGATCAGCGATGCCGTGGCTGGTATCGTGTCGAACGTCTTTCATGAAGATCGGGCCAGGTGTATACCAGTCAGTCTGTATGTCACCATATATCTTGCTTCCACTAGTATAGGTCCCGTTGCCGGTGCTTCGATACTACGGTTTCTTTCGTGGCGCTGGATTGGGCATATGGAGGTAATATGGACTGCTGTACTCTTTCCAATTCTTGCTGTTGGTCTTCCCGAGACTCGCGGATTATCCAGTGTGAAACGTCTGCGGTCGGACGGAGACATGAAGGCATGTTCAGCAGCAAGGCTCGGTCGCATACGCACACTATTGCCTCAGGGTGTCTTCAAGAATGTGACGCGGCCGCTGTTCATGCTTGGCCACGAATTGGTGGTTTTTGTTGCTGCTCTGTGGGCGGCCTTCAGTCTCGGAACAATATATTTGTTCACCCAGTCAGTGGAGCAAGTGTATACGGCTCTCTATGGCTGGGATGCTGTCGAGGCAGGATACGTCCAGGTTGCGATTGTTCTTGGCGAAATTCTGGGCTGTGGATTCTGCATGTCCACGAATAACTGGTACTACGACTCTGCGCGCCGGAATACTGAAGTGCCGGGCATGCCTATCTCGGAAGCGAGGCTGTATGTCTCAATCATCGGAGGCTTCTTCGGAGTGACGGGCGGGATGTTTGTGTATGGATGGACGTCATATTCCTCCGTACATTGGATGGCACCGACCGTGGGGCTGGCAATGGTGGGGTTTGGGACCACCGCTGTCATCATCGGAAATGCAAATTACCTGATTGATGCTTACAGCAAGTACGCGGCGAGCGCGCTTGGGGCAGTCGGACTCGTCGAGAACATATCAATTGCGTTTCTTCCGCTGGCCACGACAGCAATGTACACCGAACTCGGATTCCACTGGGCTAGCTCTTGTCTCGCATTTGTATCGTTGGCGTTGGTTGCCGCTCCCTTGGTGGTTCTCCGATGGGGTGCAGCGGTCAGATCCCGTAGCCCTTTCATGAGAGAGGCTATCATTGAACGGCGAGGGACAATCACAACGGAGAGCATGTAATGGTGGCTACATGGAGCACCCTCCGTTAAAATTGCATTGACTCGACATGCAGCGGCATAATGTGGTGATTGATGACCTTCTCCGTCAATTGGTTGCAGGGCGGATGCTCGCTATATCTGGCTCTCCCTGAGACAAATACTATGCGCGTTAGCTGGCCAGACTTGTAGATCAAATACTAGCTGCTCGGTGCATACTTTCCTGAATTGCCTCTCTCTGAGGCAAAATGGGCTCCTCGAGCTTTGATTCCTTCCATTGCGTGATAGGATGGCGAGCATCCCGCCCTATGGCACGTCAGGCTGGCTTGATCGGACCCTGGCGGCTAATAAGGTTCGGTGGGTGTCAGATGGTCTGCTCAGGGGTTGACGCGATGGAGAATGAAACCATGGACTTGTCGGTACCCCCAACCGGAGAGGTTTGACCATCTGAGGGTAGCATCTGTCAAATCCAGCCCCTGAGGGAAAAGGTATGGACCGCCAGTGACGAGGAGTGGAGTTTGATGACAACATCACATGAGGGATTACATAGTCGGCTAGACTAACGCATTTGCAATGACCTGGGTAGGTGTCGTCACTTTAGACATTGTGATATGCATGGGGGCGACATCCTGTTGGTTGCTAGTGGACGCATGGCGAGCCTTGGACCATGAATTATCCGACCAATATATTCTACACACCGATGCGGATTGGGGGCAGATATGGGCGGTTGTAGTATGTACCAAAGTCCATTGATTGGTCAACTCTCTCCTTCGTAATACGGTGGCATATCAGACCTGATGACATTGAGCTTCGACTGGGCGCAATTGGTTATGGGTTGGGCAACAGTAGCTCTCACGGGGGTATTTGGCGGCATAGCGGAAGAAGCTTTAGACACGGTATCAACTCGGAATTAATCCCGCTACTGTTTGCACTGGCGCGGGACGGGGAAAGAAGACCTTTCAAGAATGGACGTGAGTTTCCCGCTTTTGTTCCGTGACAACTCTTGCTGTTGACAGGTCACGGCAAACGACTTTTGAAAAGGGGGAGCACAAAAAGCCCGAGGAAGTCAAAAAGAAGGGGCGGGAAAAATCTCCGGGGGGCCTAGACAGACTCACAGACAGAAATAGAAAGACCTCGACGACGCTGGGTCGGAAACTCCAATCTAAGTGAGACCGTCTCAACGGTCGAACCCATGATCTATGCTCGGTTAATCGCACCGCGTTCTGTCGTTTTTGGCCCCTTTGTATGCGCAATCATGTCTTCCTGCGCATCCTGAGATCCTGAGCGCAGCGCGGGTTGGACTGATCGCATCATTTTGACCGCATCTCGGTTGCTTGCCGTGCGTGAATAATGGAGCGATGAGGGTTCCAAATCCCGCGGCGGAGAGGAGGTTATCAGATCCTGTTATTCCTGCCGATCATGAAGCCGGCGCAAGCAGCGCAGAGCCAAGAAGGTCAAGTGGGAGCGAAAATAAAGTGAAACATCCCGATCGGAATGATGGACCGTGCAGACGAGGGCCAATGAGCTGACGCAGCAACGGGATCGGCAGGAGGCCGCGCCAGCTGCCCCAGCACTTCGTCGAATCAGCTGGATGAAACCGACAGATGCCGCCGCCAGACAGCCGTCCGTTTCATTCAGAGTTCGCTAACAAGGCGCGGGTCAAGACCCATCCATCGGAGCTGGAGCGCTCCGTTGGACGGTGGACCGTCAGTCGAGCTGTGAAGCCTGCGATGCTGCGATAGGGGAAAAGCTTGGCGGCCCTAGCTATGGGCCGATGAAAGCTTCGAGCTTCCACAGGGACAACAGGGTATTCTCAGGGTTCCATTATTTCTAGCCCCTCGGTCCACTTTACCAGTATGCTATTCCTGGCCGGGTAAACTGTGTTGCAACCAGTCCCACGGCCACCCCATCCTCTGTCAGCACTGGTTTTCACGATGTCTGTCGTCTGCAACTGGTTATTCAAATTTGTGTTATTGTGAGGCGTTCACAATTCCTGCCGTTTTGGGGTCGGTTGCGCTTTGCAATCTGCTGGACATGTGTAGCTTTGCGGCGGTTCTAGCAGTAAGCACGGAATAGTGTCATCAAGATTCCACGGCAAGTCAACTAAAGATGGGCCCACTGAAAATAGACTGCAGGGGTCAGGGACCGCCATGCTTGGGTCCTCCAGTCCTCCGGTCCCTTCGAGCTTAGAGCCGACATCACCAGTGGGACTTCTGCTTACTCAATGGATGGACCCGTCAGTTGTCGAGTGTCGAAGTGTCGAGAACGCCAGGATGCTGACCCACCGACTTGGAACCGCCACATCCGTCGTGGGCAGCTTATGGCGAGCTCCGATGAGGCTATCCCGTATCTACTTTGCCGTCGAGTCGAGGAAGCATCCACCGACGATCTGCTGTAGATTGGCTCTCTGTACGGGAGGGATCAACATGGGCGAGAGTCGAGACTGGGTTAAGTAGGAGGTGTTGGATGAGGAAGACCGTCTGAAAAGAATAGAGGTGATGGATGGGGAGGAGGGAGGAGGGAGGGGGAGACAGAAGGGCAAGTGAAACACGAGAGGTCGGCAACGAGGCGCACACGTGGGGCCACCGCCACTCTCGCCCAAGCGCCGTCTCCTCCTCCTCCTTCTCTTCTGCTCCCCTCCATCCCGTCATCCAACCTCTCCCTCCCTCCCTGACGGGTTGACAACTTGACGCGGGCCCACCACGGCAACAGACAGGGTGTGTCCAATGTCCACCAACTCTATCTACATCAGCCCTGCCCCTGAGCCGCCCTGATTCGGTACCCCGTCCCACTCCCACCCCTCTATCTACCCTCTACCCTCCATCCCTCAACCCCCACACGCGCCGGCCTCTCTCGGTCCACTCGGTGGCTGCATCTCAACAGAAGCTGATCTATCGCTGACAGTCGACGTCTCAGACCCGGCCGATCCCACGTCTGCAACTCAGGGACATGACGAATGCTTCCCAGTGGCTCGTGCTCTCGCCAACCCTGCATTGCTGCATCGCAGAAGGCTTAGCTCTCGAGAACGCCCTATATAAGCAGTCATGTCCCAGCCAGACCATCCGTTTTCCAGCTCAGACTCATCCCGTTTTTGATCTCGCATACCATTCCTTACGAAGCTGTGCTTCAGACCTTCTCTTACTACTCGACTTTTAAAGTACCAACACTCCCTATCTATTCAAAATGAGATTCTCTATCGTTTTCGCCGGTCTCATCGGTTACTCCGCCGCCCTGCCGGCCATGGGCGGCTTCTCTGGCCAGCAGAACTCTGCTCCTCGTCCCAGCGGCATTTCCTTCCAGGGCCCTCCTCCTTCTGGCTCTCCCCTCCCCGCTCCTTCCGGCGGTGCCCAGGGCTTTGGCGGACAGGGACAGGGTGAACAGGGCGGACAGGGCGTCGGCGGAAGCTCCGGCCAGAGTGTGACCTTCGGCGGTTCCCCCGCTCCTTCCGGTGGCTTTGAGCAGCAGCAGCAGCAGCAGCAGAAGCGCCAGTTCGAAATCCCGGCCTCCGCCGCTTGGGGCGCCGCCCCTACCCCCTCCGGTGGCGCTCCCTCGGGCCCTACTCCCACCGGTTTCTTCGGAGGCGCTCCCTCTGGCGCTGCCCCTGCCCAGTCCGGCTCCCCCAAGGGCAAGGGCTCCCCCAGCCACCAGTCTTCCCGCCAGGGCCACCGCCACTCCCAGGGCTCCGGTGCTGCTCCCTCTGGTGCTGCCTCTGGCAACGGCCCCTCTCCTTCCGGCCTTTCCGGACAGCAGGGCGGCTCTTCCGGCTTCGGTGGCAGCCAGGGTGGTTCCTCCAGCTTCGGCAACGGACCTTCTCCCTCCGGTGCTGCTGGTGCCTCCCCCTCCGGCTTTGCTGGACAGCAGGGTGGCTCTTCCGGCTTCGGTGGCAGCCAGGGTGGCAGCCAGAGCGGCTCTTCCGGCTTCGGTGGTAGCCAGGGTGGCTCTCCCAGCTCTGGCAACGGTCCCTCTCCTTCCGGTGCTGCCGGTACTGAGGGTGCTTCTCCCTCCGGCTTTGCTGGACAGCAGGGTGGCTCTTCCGGCTTCGGTGGTAGCCAGGGTGGCTCTCCCAGCTCTGGCAACGGCCCCTCTCCTTCCGGTGCTGCCGGTGCTGAGGGTGCTTCTCCCTCCGGCTTTGCTGGACAGCAGGGTGGCTCTCCCAGTTCTGGCAACGGCCCCTCTCCTTCCGGTGCTGCCGGTGCTGAGGGTGCTTCTCCCTCCGGCTTTGCTGGACAGGAGGGTGGCTCTTCCGGCTTCGGTGGTAGTCAGGGTGGTTCTTCTAGCTCTGGCAACGGCCCTTCTCCTTCTGGTGCTGCCGGCGCTGAGGGTGCGTCCCCCTCTGGCTTTTCCGGACAGCAGGGTGGCTCTTCCGGCTTCGGTGGTAGCCAGGGTGGCTCTTCCAGCTCTGGCAACGGTCCCTCTCCTTCCGGCGCTGCCGGCGCTGAGGGTGCTTCTCCCTCCGGCGTTGCTGGCGGTGCTGGCGGTGCTGCTCCTTCCGGTACTCCCTCTGGTGGCGCCCCCGCTGGTGCCTCGGGTGCTCCCGCTGGTGCCGCTCCCTCGGGCGCCTCTTTCTAAGCTCCTCCCAACTCGAGCTCCGAACGGATATTCGCCAATTCGACCCTTAATATGATACGATGGCGTTGAATCCGGTTGTGCAGATGCTGTTGGGTTCCGGTGCGGCTGTGTTGGGGATTGATGTCCTGCTCGGATCACACTATGTATACCATAATTTCATTATATCATCTCGTCAATCTTGAACTGTAGACAATAGAGTTGGTTGTATGAACAAACTTTCTGTAGATTTGGGTGTAGCTTATACTGTGTGGGTATAATTGCCCTTCGAAATCCTCTATAGTGGGCCGACTCTACATCAACGCGGCAAAGCCATTCTCTGCATCCTTCATGTGTGGATGAGAGGCCAAAGTCTATGCCATAGAGACCTCAGATGCTTCGACTGTTTAGTATTGTCTCCTAACTCATATTACCCTGAGCCCCAATGGACTCTAGCCTTTGGCTCTCTGCTATCTCTCATCGTCCGTCATCATGGAGCTCCAAAGTGCGCCTCTTCTCACCAACCAGTCACGATCCATCACTCGTCATGACCAGAAAAAATCATATCTTCGCTCTTCCAACCGGGATATATATCTTTCAGCTTCACCTCCCTCGCATGCCACCAGAGTTGTCGTCATACCAATGGACCGAGCGCATCTATCCTCCTTACCGTGAAGAGTGTCTTTGAGAATGATAGTGGCCTGCCTCGCTCAGGCCATTTTCGAAGGACTTTGAAGCGACTGCGTTCCAGACTGACGCTTCTTTTCATTCTTCCCACTCTTCCTGTTATTTCACAACTTGCTGGATAAGTTTCTCGGAGGGATCGCCTCTCTGAAAGGTTTTCGATTTTGCTGTGGGTATCTTTCACATCCTGATCTTATTGGTTGACTTCACTTGCGATGTCGATGACCTGGAGAAGGATTCCGGTTATTGAGAGGGATCGATTGGAGGAACATGGCACACTCAGTCTTGGGTAATCTTAGGATCTGAGGGTGGGAAGGATGAAGGATGTGGTCTGTCGAGAGCTGAACTGGTTTGTTTGTAGAAGTGAAGAGGAGAGAGACTGCTTGTGTAACCTCAGGCCTTTAGGCGGGGTGATGTATCAACGCTGCCTGAAGCAATGCTTTTGCATATAAGGCCTGAGGCAAATTATAGATATCAAGGCTGCCTGAGGCGCAAGACTACTAGTACTACTACTACTACTACTAGTTACTACTTGTTGCCTCAGGCCCCAACCCGCCCAGGTTAGAGGGGCGCCGATTTATCCCACAACTTGTATCGACGGTAGACAAATTTCAAGTCTTGTCATGGTCATATACACCCATCAAGCTTGTGTTATGCGGTGATGTAGGTTTCAGGTTACTGCGCTTCCTTTGTAGTGCATGGCCTGATAACTCAGCCGTGCGTGTTCTCTTTTTAAAAAAATCCCGCGCTCTCCACCTCTTTTCTCTGCTACACCTACACGTACCTGATTTCTGATTCCCACTTCCCTCAACTCCCTCGTCCAATAAATCTCTGAGCTAACGTTTCCTAGAATCAGTTGTTTGGAAACTTGGCATGTCTTCCTGTTCATTACCAGCATCCTTAAGCAGGGAAGAGGAGCTCGTGTACTCGACTGCAACATCATTTGCTCACCTCATTCACAATCCTGGATGAGCCTAGCCACTTATTGACTTCATTCCCTAAATGGCTTCTTCGTTTTCAGAGTTCCCTGCTCGGATCCAAAAGGCACAGGTGGCCTTGAAGGAGATTGACCAGACAATTGCAAAGCTGGAGATTGCCGAGTCCATCAACGCTCTAGCTGAGCCAGTCGCCCAAAACCTTCATGGAACGAGCGAATCACAATCACCGACCTTAGCCCCCGAGGACCCCAGCGACGTCGAGGTCGAGTTAGCAACTCGCCCACTCTCCAACGAATCGAGAACGATGGGTCTTTCTGATGGCCATTCAGCTACCGTCAAGCCCAACTCACCCACGCACTCACACTCAGACCGAACGGTCATTTTAAAAGCTTCTAGCCCTCCTTCCGCCTAGACATACAGCGTATGGGAAACAAATTGCCCATTCACGGTCGATCCGAGACGTCAAGTCATTCTGACTGCCATTCTGACAAATCCGAGTCTACCGCTCAGGGCCATGAACATTCCCTCGAATTCCCATCCCTACCGGCCCAGAAGAAGAGAAAGAGAAAGCTAAGGCGACTGAGCAAGAAGCCAAAATATGGCTTTGAGGGCAACTCGGAAGATGACCCTTTTTATTGGGATGCCTAAGAGGATACAGGGATCGGTTCAAGATAGAGTGTCCAGTTCGTAATTATGCTCCCAGATGCAGTTCTCCTCCGTACAGCTTTAGACTTCTTCCATTGCCATGGACATAGGTAGGTATCACTAGGTTTGAAAGCCCTCCACATTTTTATAGCTATCATAGAATAATCCATCATCCGTATGTCTCATCTATTCATCACTCATTCCTTCATAACCTTAGCCATAAACATACCAGTCAATCTACCCCATCCTTAACCCCCCTCCAGTATCGACACCTTAAACCTTCGCCCCCTGCACCTGCACCTGAACATGCACCTCATCCCTCCCCTCCCCATCAAAGATTTCATCCCTCTCAGGTACCAAATCACTCTGACTCCCAGTTTCACTCCCGTGCACACTTCTCCTCTGCCCATTTCTCTGCCCATGAATTAGGTTCGTCCTATACCAAAAGCCCAGTTAGCCAACCGCTCAACACCCATAATCCACCCCCTCCCCCCCCCCCAAAACGACCAAAAAGAAATAAAGAGAGACAAACCTCCCCTCCTCCCACGCCTGAAACCGCCTCGTCACCTCCGTCGATACAATCAGTATCACCGACATAATCGTCACCGTAATGAACCCCTTCCGGTACTGCGGCCCGTCGACCTGCTGCCACACGATCAGCGGCAACCACGCCTGGAAGACGTACGCCATTTCGTTCATGCTGCCGATCACTAGCGCGCGTTCTTCGTTGTCGGAGGCGCAGATTTCGTGGGCCCATCTGTCATCATTATTAGTATTGCTCATATTATTGTTTGCATTTTTGGCAGTTTGTGCCGTGGGAAGGGGTGGGGAGGGACATACGCCATACACAACCCACTAAGACCATATCCTGCCCCGCTGAGGATATAGCAGGTCCATTTCCATCCTACGGGGATGTTCCAGATCGCGAGGGAGACGTAGCAGATGATGTTTATGCACTTGGTAGAGCAGACTGTTAGTGGCTTGTGTTGTGTGGTTTTTTGGGCAAGAAGAAGGGGGGGGGGGGGGGGGGGGGGCTCTCACAGCGCCGAAGATGATGCATGGCCAGCGTCTTCCGCCGAGGATGGTATCGGATGTCCCTGTTTATTTCACTTTGTGAGTGATTTGCCGGGCTGGGTTGGGAGTGGAACATGTGGGAAGAGGGGGTATATATATACATACAAGCGTATATCAGCGTCGTAACAACCTGAACCGCATTCGTGGTGGTGGGATACGCGTTGATCTGGTCGATGGTGTATGTCGGGTGTGTGGAGTCTTTCAGATACCTGGTCTTTGTTAACTTCATCCATACTTAGTAGAAAGGGGTCAGGTGTGGAACATACTGCTGAAAAACCGGCTGACTCCCCGCCGCGCCGTTGTTGAACGCTCTGCCAGTCCCATCTCCCGTCAGTTTCCTTCCTTCCTCTCTCCTTCCGACAACTTCCCCACAATTGAACTCACATACATATACACAATCGTCAACAGATAAATCCGCCACGACGAGAAGATCTTCTTCAGCTTCGCCTTCGTATACGGCTCTCTATTCTTGCGGCCTTCGAGCTCCATCCGCTTCTGCGCGAGTTTGATTTCCTGTGCTGATCAGAACCAGCCAGAAAAAAAAAAAAAAAAAAAAAAACATCCCTCTCACACCCTTCGTTCACCTACCTCCTTACTCAAATACCACGGATCGGAAATCTCAGGCACGTCCGGCAGAACGAAGAATCCTGCTATTGCGACCGGGACGGAAATGATGCCGTCGATGAGGAAGAGCCTGATCCTACTGTCAGATTCTGCAGAGATAGAGACACTGGACACTGCCCGGGGTAAAACATACCACTGCCACCCCTTCAACCCCCCCACTCCGCCCAGCGTGAAAACCCCCGCCATCAGATACCCCGAGAACATACTCGCCACCCCGCTGCTTGTGTGGAAGAGACAGGACCGTTTGGCGAGCTCGTCGCGTCGGTACCATGATCCGATGATATATTGCATTCCCGGGTAGAAGGTGCTTTCGGCTAGGCCTGTGAACAATATCAATATCAGCTTCAGCCCCAGCTTCGATGAAATTTCATATCCATACAACCTTGGACTATCGAAGGGATAACTAGGGGGAGGGAAGGGTACCGATAAAAAACCGCAACACATAAAAGTGTTTCGCGCTGGTCGCTTGTGAGAGGATAAATGTGAGGACTGTCCAGAGTAACTGATCCCGCCATTCTACATTAACAGCACATTTCAAAAAGACGAAGGGGGGAAAGAAGGGGAATGGGGCATACCTCCATCGCCGGAATCCAATACCTCGGTCTCACTCGCGTCAAGAGAATGTTACTGGGTATCTCCCCGATCACGTACCCGACTGTCCAGCATGCTTGCATGTAGTTCAGCTGGTTGCCGTATAGGCCGAGGTCTTCTTTCCTGTTACATTCTGTTAACGCGGTTTGATGTTGATTATTGTGGTAGAAAACGTAGGATACGCACATCCCCGAAACAAACGCATTGTTGACGTTAATCTGGTCTAGGTATTTGATAAAATACCCTTCATACACACCGGCATCAGCACCGTCTTTGCATTTCACACGCACATGATAAATTTGGAACAGGACAATGGGCAGTGGGCAGCGATAGGACAGTGATACACACCCAAAGACGCAAATGTCAAAATTGCCGAATCCAACTTGAACAACAACCTGCGCTCCTCGGGCGGCTTATCAAATGTATCCCAGAGATAGCTGACCCATCTCTGTTTAGGAGCTTTCTGGATAATCCCATCTCGTTCATCGGTTACAGCTGGTGAGGGGGCCATGGCATCTGTTAGACGGAGATCGTGAAGTCCCCGATAGAGGGGAAAGAGGTGGTACAGTGTGCGGATGGCAGGGGTACTTTACTTTACGCTTCACGGTCCACTGTGATGCCCACATGATTAATTCTTATCGACTGGAACGCTGAATGAAGATCAGGGTGTATTAGTTGGCTACGGGTGAGGTGGCAGATGCACCGCACGCATCATCGGCAGCCGCATTTGCGACATCTGCACGCTGCAGGCAGAGTCCTATCGGGTTGCATGATGAGAGAAAAGGATTTTTCTTCTCGGGGTGCGGAGGCCGGGGTGAGACACTCGACGGTCAGGATGGAGAGTGGGTGGGTGCTTAGGTGTTGCTCATTCCTCCCGAAGCTCGTCATCCCCATCGCGGATGATGTGCCCTACGCCCTGCGGATTTGAGTTCCCGGACCCTGCTTGCGCAGTACCCCCGGGCCATTATTCCTATTATTGGGTCCTTGGGGCCGGCCAAAAGGCATATGCATGCAACGTCTATGGTCTTCGATTGTGCCATCCACACTAAAATCCAGACAGATCTATATCGCTCCAACTATCCAGCTAGCTGCAAACAGCCAGCACCGGAAGTCCTCCGACGCCACTATCTCGTCGCGAGCTCGCCTCTGCCGCCCCAGTGAGAACCGTCTTGATCCGCTCCCGGTGCGCCGCCTTACCCTGGTGCCAGCTGTCAGAGTGGCCCTCGATCGGTGGGAGTCCGTGCTGGACCCGGAACGCATTGACCCAGGCGAGCAGATCAATGACATAGAATTCCTCGATGTCCTTCAGCGAGTGGAATCGTTTCCCGCTGCCCTTTTCCGCGATTCGGCGGGCGTATTCGCTCTTCATTTCGGACGTGGGAGGGAGCGCCGCGATCCCGGCGAAAGCGTTCGCGACAGCAATGGCTTGAAATTCGAACAGCGTGAAGGTGGCTGTGTAGTAGGGCACCCCTACGAATGCGAGGGTTGGGTCGGGGATGTAGAAGATGTCTTTGTGAAGATTGTGCACCTGCGTCCCGTCTGTTACTAGGATCGTTTCGCTCGCTTTGTCCGCTGGTGTCGCGTCGTCGTGGTATTCTGGTAGGAAGGGTAGGGAGATGTGATATCCGGTGCAGATGATGATCGCGTCGATTTCGCACAGCTTCTGCCCCGATTTCAGATGCGCGGTGATAGGTAAAGCCTCATCTGGGGTAGCTTGCCCTTTGATCTCGAAGCGTTCTATTTCGCCGACTCTGACCCCGTTTTCTGGAAGCACGTCGGCGGAGATATCAAACTCGCCGTTCCGTGTGCTTTGGTACACTGTCTTGGCTAGGGGACCGATCTCGCGCGCGATGTCTGTTGATGAGACGCCGCCCCCGATGAGCAGGACGGTCTGGGAGTGTGAGCGGGTTTCCGACCGGTGCTTAAAATATGCTTTGCTTACCTTGTCTTTAAAGCCATCTGGCTTCCTGTATCCCTTCGAGTGGGTCACCCGCGACGGCCACTGCGCTTTCGCCTCCGTCAATCCAGCGATATTCGGCACGCGAGGCGCATGATAGTGCCCGGAAGCAACCACTACCGCATCGAAGCTCTGAGTCGCGAGTTAGTAAGTTGTTGGCCCCGTGGAGCATCATCTTACGGCAGTCTGCTCCTGTTCCTCAAGAGCCCCTGACTCTTCACTCTTCTCGAGCGTCGACCACGTCAACCGCCAATTCCCCTCGTCCTTGTGCAGTTTCGTGACTCGAGCCCCGTATATCGTGACCGCGTCCGAGCCTGCCTTCGCGGACGTGTCCTGGATGTACTCCTTCATCACACGATGGCTGACAAACTCCGGGGTTCCCTCGGGCCAGGCATTGAGCTTGACGCGCATCAACGACGTGGGGACGTTGTTCCGCAGTCCGTCGTAGCACGGACTACCATTGTCAGCTTTCAGTGCTCAATTGAATGGAAAGGATGAAACACACCCCGGCGGAGCATGCTCAAGCTCCAGCCCTTCCTTCCCATCAACCTCATCTCGATGCCTCTCCGATATCGAAGGCTTCATAGAGGGATAGTGTGGTTCCAGGGGCCGTCGGGCATCATGCAGCCTACGTCATCGTTAGCATCCAGCTCACCCTGCAACAGCAGTCGGGGGACAAAGTACCAAACACCGCCCGCGGCATGATTCCGCTCGAAGACCGTCACGTCAATGCCGTGCGCGAGAAGATGTGCTGCGGACACGACACCGCTCACTCCGGCCCCGATCACGGCCACGCGATGGATCTGACCAGTCATGGTATGGTGATAGTAATGGTGATGGTGATGGCGATGATAATGATACTTCTCACGTCGTCAGTACCAGATAAAACGACATCAAGTGAGACAAGGCATTATGAGTGAGTGAGTGAATGAGTGAGGCCGGACCGGTCGTCTGATATGCACCTGAGAATGGAGCCAGATATGGGTCCACGGAGTAACGTTATGTTCGAGCAAGGTGGTGTAATAGCCGCTATCTAGCGAGGGACGTCTCCCAGCCTGTCATCTTGACGGATGCTCCATCGACCTGCTACTGTCTCCTCCGTATCTGCCGCGACGAGCACTCCAAATCCAGATAAGACCGTCCTAGGTCGGAGAGGTTAATAATGGTATGCTGGTTGGTTGGTGTGTTAGAAATCGCCCGCGGGTGTCGGGTGTAGAGTGATGCGATGAGGCCATCGCATCCCGGGATGATGTCCTCACCCTGGAGCGTCAGTGGAGGAGGTATCCGATCGGTAGGATCATGTCGATGCAGATAAGAAGGGCTGAAAAGAGGGGAATACTAGAATACTAGTTAGTCTCTAGTGAGGGGTCGACTCGAGAGTGCCGCGACATCCGTTGAACTTTGGGCCTGGGTGAGTGGGTGGGTGGGCGAAGAAGGCGCCATGAGGGCTGGTGATGATGTGATCGTGGTCGCTCCGTTGCAACTTGGCAACATCATTGACAACTTCGGATACCTATAGTATAGCGAGTAGAGCATTGTCGGCTCATTTCATCTGAATCCTGCATTCAGCATTGAGTATGTCAGCTCCAGTATATAACCCAGTAAGTACATGACTCGGCAGTACATGAACTCATATCTATAGAAGAGGTGATCCACCATGGCGTACATGTCTATCTAGAAACATCAAGTCTGTTGGCATTGACATTGACATTGACATTGACATTCCCTTTAACAATAACATCAACATCACCTGCCCCCTCCCCAGTCCCCGATCCAAACTACAATTACATTACCCCCCCAAATCCATAAACCCACCACCTCAAACCCTCAACCCTACAAATCCACTCAGCCCACCACCACCACCACCACCATCACATCCCACCACCCTTAAGCCCTCAAACCCTAACTAACCAACTATCTAACTAACCAACTACCTACTATAAATACATCATCAAAATTAGTGCATTTAGGCAGGATTACAATCCATAATGTCAGTTGGAATTATGAGGGGAGTGAGCTCAGCATGGCACGAGGGTTACTTCGCTGGCCGAGAAGCCGTTCTTTGATGCTGCTGTCCCGACAAAGAGGAAATCATTGGGCTTGTTGTATGCTGCGGAGAAGGAGGAGCTGGCGGAAGTGCATGCGAAGAACTAGGCTTCTGTCGAGGATCAGTGCGCAGGCGAGGGGTAGATATGATATGATGTTTATGTCGGAATTTTTCGGGCTGTGTGTGGTACCTGGTGCGTGTAAGGGGGGATGTTTGCCCCCGGGCTGGTTCTATCGGGATCGTCCTATCGCTGGAGATTTGCAAAAAAAAAAAAAAAAAAAGAGGCGGTGTTTCGGAAAAGGATCCCGAAGGCCAGCACGGAAACGCAAGGGGCTGTCATCTCCTACTATTAGACATGAGATGTTGAGAATGCTGACTTACCAAGTATGCCACCACACCACACTGACAATCATCGACTGGTTCGATTGCTTGATTGGTTTCCTCACGCGGTGCCAGCTGTATGGCCAGTGACGACAGTTGGGCCAGGACAGGACATGTGTCTGTAGGAGTTCTGTCTTTAGAAACTCAAGGCTCTCTCACCATCGAATTCCCTCAGCCAGGTACGACAGTCGAACTGATTACCCTCCACTCGACCCACACCTGGCATCGCGTGAGAAAACCAATCAATCAAACCAACCAAACCGTGTCACAGATAGGGTGGTGACATCTCAGCCGTCGCATCACGGACACTTTCCCGCCCGCGGAATATTGTAAAGCTGCAGTCGCGTCTATCATTCGAACTATCCTAATCGTAGGTATTGACGTCACTTGCGTCGGAGTCGATCTCCCATCCAGGATCACTTCCGCCGCAGTATATAAATCCAATGGAAGACCTCCGGCGCGTACGCAAACGACGAGGTCTCCCCCTGCGGCGCCTTCAGCGGCGTACGCGAAACCACGGTCCAGTATTGCGCCAGATAGGCCAAATTATCAAACCGCATAGTCGAGTACGAAAGCGTCGCCCAGAGAGCTCCTTCTCGTGTCAAAGGAGCCAGGTGCAACGCCAGTAACTCCACCGGCGATAGTGTGATCTCCCCGCTTTTGTCTGCGATGTCCTGCACCGTCGGGCATACGGGTGATGATGCGTCGGAGGAGGAGGGATGGAATGCCAGCGGCGTGGAGGTCGCGATCGCGTCGCTCGTGCTCTTGTCCAGGATCACGTCAAAGGGCGCGAAGGTGTCGAGTCTAGAGACGTCGGTCCAGGATCGCAGGTCGGTCTGTAGCCAGTGCATGGCGTGGGAGGGTGCTTTGTTGCTCTCGGTTTCGCGCCCGATGCGCACGGCTTCGGCGGAGAAGTCGACGTTCTGGAGAATAGGTGGTTAGTAGGATGCCCCAGTCTCCACCTTAGATGTAGACGCAGACGCAGTCGCAGACAGACATACCACAATCCCATCACCGGCCCAATCGCGCTTGAGAAATTCATCGCAGAGTTTCGTCCCCAGCTTCGAGATGCCAGGCCCCAAGTGCAGCACGCGCGGGGCCGCGGGGCGACTTCTCTCCAGGTACGACAGCACCGCGTCGAGCAGCGTCTCGCCGGAATTCAGCCATTCGCCGACGTCCCGACCGGTGGCAAACTTCGTATCCCAGAAGCTGGGATCGTCATAGTCAGGCGTGCCGGCGATTCTGGTGTGGGTTCTCCTCGTTGGCGGGGCGGCCATGGTTTGGGGAGAAGAAAGATTCGCGATCGATCATCGATCGGCGGTCGGGACGGAGAGAGGGAGGTCACGTGGTTGGGTCGTGCTGCCGGTATGGCATCACGCTCTCTCGGTGCCACTGCCACGACTGGGTCATGCGCAGCATAGTTACTGTGTGGCATTATTTGTGGTGTGCATAGGTTGACGAGGGGGAGGGGATTGCTGATGCCGACCGTATTGACATGGTGGGTGTGACGAGTGTTGAAGAAACAAGCGTCTCTGGATCACCACTAGTTCTGAGGAGGATGACCTATGGTATATAACTACGGTATACAGATATTGTTTTTAGATCATCTCTCGGTCGCTTTGAAGAGCATCGCGATCTTCAACTTCCATTATTCTCGACAGTCGACACAGTGTCATCGCTATCGGCACACGGGCCGTTCTTCTGATTCGACGGGCCATAGTATAGGACCCACAATAGACACCGTCTGCCCTAACTTCGATGATATCTCCCCTCGTCATCCGGACGACATGATGGAACTGCCAGGAGTATAATTCCGACCTCACCGGCACTTCTGCCAGATTCCAGAGTCTGTTGTAACTGTGATGTCAGCCACGGATACCCCCTCATTTCACTCCCACACGCCGGCATCGCGCAAGACAATCCATCAGCACACACGATGCATCACATCTGTTGGATCTGCGGCTGGTACCTGGACGGATCCGCGTTTCCGGAAGCCCTGGAGAAGGGAAAGTCAAGAGGATGGAGCTGGAACCCCTTCAGGACGAGAAAGATGTTCTTCCGTTCGTTCCATGAACAGTGGACATCGCATGCGAGAGCATTCGTTGCTGGTACGCGGCCGTCGACGCACCGATACCCCCTCACATGGTTGCATTTGTTTCGGGCAAGTATGTCTGTCGCATTTGGTGGTGATCCGACGATCAGCATTCGGTTGACATGAATTTCCCCAGTTATATACAGCCGAGACGACAACCAGCTGTACAAGCGCGGCTACCATCTCTCGGGCGTGGGATATTACCCCGGCGCTGTGAACGACCGCATGATGTACGTCCCGAGAGATCCAGAGGCAACGTTGCTGGGCGCGTTGTGGCACGATAAAGCCACCGTCGCCGCCATGACGCCCGATCCGATCACCGAGTTCGGAGCGTCGGAGTCCTGCAGGTTGCAGTGCGTTCTGGTCCATTCGCGATGTTGGGACTTCGTGCAGCGTCAGACGGGCCCCGCCGGGGGACTGGATCTGGAGCTTCTCGTCAAGGGCCTCATGGTCCTGCGGCCACAGTGGAATTCTTCGGCAAAGCCAAAGCCAGCAGACCCGAAGATGTTCCCGGACCACCGCCCTGATGAGAAAGGCAACCTCCGCGGTATTCTCGAAGCAGACCCCGTATACAACGACAACGTGCGTTGTGCGCTCCTGGCCAGTATCCGGTTCTCTACTGTTTGCAGAAGACGTTTCCCGCTGCGGCACATCTTCAGGGAGCGGTTCGGCGTTCCGATCGAGATTATATACGAGATCTGCGACTTCCTCGAGTTAGCTGATATACACCACCTGCTTCTCGCTTTTGAGGAACGGCTCCCGGTCACGTACTGGGAGAAGTATGTTCCGTTTCATCTCATTTTCGAAACGGAGGGCCTGGAGATGGATGCCGACAGCATAATGGGTTTTGCGGTGAAGTATCATGGCCGTTGGATGGAACGAGAGCGGATAAGCATATTGAACAGACGCAGGAGGTCGTTGATCTGGTCGTATCTGGAGCGCAGGATGGCTTTGGCGGCGAGCGAGGCGAGCAGGGCAGGATGAGGCTGTTGTTTCTTCCCTCAAATTGTCTTTCTTTCTGCTAGGAGTTTGGCCAGTAGATTGGTTTAATATTCTCTCCCCTGCACTGGTAATCTATCCGATTCTCCATTTGATTCATCGAATGACACCTCCAGGTTGATCGCTGGGGAGTGCTGGGGAGAGCGAACCCTCATCACTTCTTTGTGCGTGATACTGGCTGTATCATACAGGACTGGTCCGGTCTTGTCACTCTCCCCCAAGGGTGACACCAATGACAGACATCAGACATTCACGCCCTGCTGCCATGGCATGGGCAAAGTCAAGACCGGCTTGTATTCCCCGTAGCCGCCATCCTCTCCCAGCACCTCCAACCCGCAATTGAACCCTAACCGAGCATCCTGTCTCAATGGAGTAACCCCCAAACCCAATCTCCCCCAAGGTTTCCTCATCGCGGAGGGAGACCAGACCAAAGCAAACCGTATTGCATCCCAGCGTCACGAACAGTCCCTCTTGTTTGGGCCGGCCGGGTGTCCTGGTCATCGACCACGCCACCCCCAGCCCATCCATCCCGGGGGTATCCTATGAGAAGGATGAGTCTGGGGGATGTAGCTTGGATGTATAGCTGGTTGCTTGGTCCGGCTTCGCGATGATAGAATCTCTCATGCCCGTTCCAGGGGCGAGTCTGCGCCATCCTCCATCCGGCCCAGCGACGCTCCCCAATCGCCCCCTCCAGACCCCAACCTCCCAAGACAGGGATCAAGACGAGACGAGACGAGGTCGAGCCAGCTGTGCTTTCCTTTACTACCTACTCTGGTGTGTACTGCTGTGTGTGTGCTGTGTGTGTTATCCTGTGACGACTACCCCGCATCCTGGTTACGAGAGGTCATATAAACCTTGTGTCACCCGTATAAAAGCCATCGCTGACCCAGTCTGTCTCTGTCTCTGTCTCTGACTCTCTTTCTGTCTGTCAACCATCTACTGCTCTTGAACACACCACTACAGCTCACAATCTCATCAAACTCATCCTCTCCTCGCAAACTACTACTATCAGTATCCAAAATGTCCGCCCCCGTGGTGCAGGGCCTCTCATCCCTGGGCTCGTCCGTCGGGGCCTTCTCCCGACAGCAGGCGGCGACCCTGCGAAACCGCTTCCTGACCACCGGTAAGCTAGCTTCCTCCCTTCTTCCATCGGCAAGAGTGAGCATCCATCTAATGCCCCTCAGAAAAACGCAGGCGCAGGGCCCAGGTCATCGGAACCTCGTTTACCGTCCACAGACCCGTCTGGATCGCCGCGGGAGGTGCAGCCTATACCACTGCCAGCGCGGTGTATCTGACCCTTCACTATATGCGGCGACTTAAATGAGCGAACGCGTCTATACTGCTGTTTGAGGCCACGGTCACGGAATAGAGGGGGACTGCACTGTCTGAGGCAGCGAGTTTCATTCGACCCTTCATTCTCTTTTTTTTTTTTCTTTTTTTTCTTTTTGCCTAGTTTATTATTTTTTCTTTCTTTTGATGTCCTCTAGGGTCTGGTACTTTGGATGGTGGATGGACGGGTTGGCCGGGTTGGCCGGGTGGGCAGGGTTGGCGGGATGACATACGGCGTTTAACTACTGGTGAGCCATATTATATTACTGCTATCATCATCGGTCATCATCTGTAGCATCTATCACAATGGAGATGATCATTCATATTTCACTGTGGATTGTGGACTGGATGCATTGTATATCTGCACAGAGAGGGGTATTGACTTGCTCGCCTCCGCTTCTTTGTCTTTCTCTCTCCCTTTCTCTTTCTGCCTGCCCGTCCAGACGGTAGTACGGATTACTACATAGTAATGATCCAGACAGGTAATGCAGCGATACGAGACAGGGATTGTAGTCAATTTACCTCGAATCTCAAACGTCAGGCCATCGAGGAGTAATTGGCTAATTGATCTACTCGGCATATTTGGTATGTATCACGCAGCGTGGGCTGATCACTATACTCACTCCCTCACTCACTCACTCACTCACTCACTCACTCACTCACTCACTCACTCACTCACTCACTCACTCACTCACTCACTCACTCACTCACTCACTCACTCACTCACTCACTCACTCACTCACTAGCTCAGTCTGCCCAGACTATAGCACCCGCTCAACATCCATCCAACTTACTACCCACACCTACCTTACCTAGTTATATACCCCCATATCCAAACCACCCAGCCATATATCCATATCCATCCAGAATCCAGCCACATCCCCATCCCCAACATCCACACAAACTACAGTACTAGCAAAAACCAGTAATTCCCGACAACAAATCGCCCAACCCCGATAAACTATACACTAGCAAGTGGGCCGGCCATACCCCAGATTCCTTAATCGCTCAGCCCAGTAGTAGAAGTAGTAGAAGTAGTAGTAGTAGTAGTAGTAGTAGTAGTAGTAGTAGTAGTAGTAGTAGTAGTAGTAGTAGTAGTGCACTCTTCAACTTCCCCACTGCCACTCCGACCCATCCGGATCGGATCCAACGGGTGAACATCCGCGAGTCCGTGACACACTCCTGCCCCTCCACTCCAGATAGGAAACTACAACTACTGGCACTAGTACCAGTCAGTAAGTAGCTCGCAAACCCTCCTCCTCGGTTCTTTGGGACCAGACTCCCCCCTCCCCCCGTCTCATTGGATTTCGTGATTCACTGGCCAGGCCGCAGTCGGAGTCGCAGTTGTAGGAAGCTTGTTGTTCTGTTTTGTTCGGTTCTGTTCGTCTCGTCTACCCCGCTTTCCTACTGGCCAGTCACAGACCCGCGAGCTCGGGCGCGGGCGCGGGCGCATAAGAGTACAAAGTATGTAAGACCCCGGGTTCCCCGCAATGGATATGCTGGATGTGGATGTGGATGTGGGTGTGGATGTGGATCTGAGGGTGGCGGCGGTACTTAAGCGGGACTTAGCTTTATTTGGATGAGCGATGGTGTTGAGATTGGGGCGAAGGCTGGTGCCTAGTAATCATGTTTATCGAGTGGCTAGTAGATTTTATTCATTAGCGGTTGGTTGATGAGTTTGGACTTGGTGCCAGTGCCGGGCTGGTTGACAGACAGACAGACAGGGATATGTATATAGTGTGTAGGAGATCAGCGGGTATATACTTGTTGTTAGCATGACATGGTGTCTTGTTTAGTTAGAAATTAGATACTACTAGAGATGGTAGTAATATTCGATTAGGAGGCAGAATACTTTCATGATCGAACTTGATTTATAGCTCATGATTTTGATGGCATTTTGGGCGGAAGATCACTACTGGGTGCCGTGGGTGTGGGTGTGGTTTTTCAAACACTGACGGGCGGCGGGGATAGTGACGGACGGGTCGACCAGAAATAAATTCATCATCGTGAAGATAAAACTTTAGGCTCATGTAGCCAAAGCTTGCCGCATTCTTCAACAACCTGGCCTGCTGGCCCAATGGTAAGGCGCTTGACTACGGATCAAGAGATTGCAGGTTCGAATCCTGCGTAGGTCATTTCTTTTTTGCTTTCTTTTTTTGTCTTGCTTGGGTGGGAGGGAGGATATGCTGTTTTTTTTTTTGTCTATCTGTCTGTCTGGATTTGTTTTGAGTGTAAATGGCTGATGGTGCTGGTGGTGCAGATGATAGAGTATTAGGGGTGGCACCAGGGCCAATATCCAGAGTAGCAGGAGGATCACCGATCTGGGTTTAGAATATAAAGACAACATCTCTCTCGCATGCATCGAGTTGCGGGTTTATTCTACAGTGTAGTTATACACACCGTTCACCAAATGACCAACGTCGGGCCACACCACAAAAACAATAGAATAGTCTCGTGTAAACAGTAAATCGAATGATCTAACCTAAATACTTCCCCCCCGTCTCCTCATGGATGACATCGAACATCGGCTTCGCACTAAAATACCCGGCCAGCGGCGTCCCCGTCGTGTTGTAGGTGAACTCCGCATCGGCATCGTCGATCTTGATCGTCTGCCCGCCGCGCCCCGCCGCCGCCGCATCCGCCAGCAGCTGCGCCTGGCAGCACTTCTCCAGACACACGAACCAGAACACCGCCTCCTCGATCGATTGGCCCACCGTCAGCAGGCCGTGGTTTTGGAGTAATGCCGCCTTCTTGCTGCCCAGGGCTGCGGCGATTCTCTTCCCTTCGTCTTCGGCCAGGACGACGCCGTTGAATTGTGTGTATACGACGTGGTCCTATACAGATATGGATTGGTTAGAAGGGAGGGAGGGGGGATGGACGAGTAGAAAAGAAGGAGGAAGAAAGACATACATTATAAAACGCACACGCATCCTGTGTGATAATATCTAGCGGTCGCCCCAGGGTACAGAACGCCCTCCCGTACATGCTATGGCTGTGGGCGGCGCAGAGGACATCCGGCCGGGCCGTGTGGATGGCGTGGTGGATCATGAAGGCCGCGGCGTTGAGCAGCCGCACCGGTCCTCCGGCAATGACGTCCCCGTTGTGGTCGACCTGGATCAGGTCCGAGGCTTTGATCTGCGAGAAGGCCACCCCGAACGGGTTCACCCAGAAGGTCGTTGGCTCGACGGGGTCGCGGAGGGTGATGTGGCCTGCGATGCCTGGGGAAGTTAGTATACACTAGAGTGCGGGGGTCATGGGGCAGGATGCACACCCTCATCGTAGCCGTATTTCCCGAAGATGCGGAATGCCGCCGCCAGTCGGCCCTTGAGGTATTCGCGCTCCTGGAGCTTGTCTTCGAAGACCAGCGGGCGGGGGAACCGGTCGGCGTTTTGCTTCACTTTGGCGGCGGAGGCGCCGCTTTCTTGCGTGGAGGCGCGGGGTTGGAGGGTTACCGTGGAGGTTTCGGTGGAAGTGGGAGGGGACATGGTTGTAGGGTGAGGTGGTGAGGTGGTGAGATTGTCAGATGGCTGGCAATGGAAAGAAAATGGAAATGGAGGTGGTGGAGGGATGGCCAGCACAGCACCCCTTATCTGATCAGCGCGGGGTCGGACGGCCGACGGGGGACCGAGGTTGATTACCACCGACTAGTTATCTACTGTATAACTACTATAGTAAGTACCGTGCATTCTCAGACGAATGACGATACAGATAGGGTTGTGGAGGTGGTGGTGTTGCTTCTCAGTATTACCTTCCAGTAGCTTTCAAGCATAGGAGCCCTATTTCATAATCAACCTTGAAGAAACTGTGATGGCATGCATACATTTTGTGAATAGGAGTATACCTCCTATAGTGTTGTACCTGGATGTGAACACAATACCGGGTTTATCAAGTACCGAAACCTTCCCTTACCCCAGGCACCGTCAGGTGTCAAGACTAGTACGAAGTACTACCAGTACTACCAGTACTACCACCCACCTGCCGCTACAGCGGTAATCGCACAGCCGCCATTCGCCGCGCCTCCCCCGCCAGCACTTCATACAGCCTCTGATCGCCCGCACTTCTTACTGTCCCGGTCCGTGCCTGCACCCCCAACAATGGCTTGATATCCCCCTCGCACACCGTGTCCGGCGGCGGCAATTCGCCGGTCTGGAAGTATGTGCGGATGGCTTTGTGCACGCATACCGACGGAGCCGCGAGAGTGGAATGCTGCGGTGCGTTAGTTGTGAAGGTGGATCTCTCTGACGTGCCCGGGTTGCAGACTTACCCCCTCCGAGTCTTGCTGCAGCAGGACTGAGCCTGGGAATCGCCGGGTCATTTTGCGCGCGCTGGACAGGTTAGTTGTTGGTTGCTCGGCCGGGTTTACAGGAACAAACCTGCGCAAGGGGGTCACGGGATCGAGGATGTTGCTGACGAACAGCAGGGGGTGGGAGGTGTTGGCCGCCACGGGTCCTGCAGGGTGAGCGAGGATCCGTCTGTCCGGACTGCAAGGGGGGTAAGTTAGGGTTGAGCGTTACCTGGGAGCGTCCACCTCGGCTTCACTTTCCATCCCACACAGCTCAGCCCGAGACCAGCCCAGTAGTCTCCAAGCACATAGCTGTCCTCCCGCAGGGACTGCCAGTACCGCCCGAAGTCGTCCTCGTCAGCGGACTGGAGATACTCGGCGTCCGCGCAGAGGATCGCCGCGCTGGAGTACAGCTCGTTATGGCCCGGGACCTGACACGCCGCGGACCATGGCCCGCGCTGGAGGCACTGGCTCGACGGGCACGACGGAGAGCGTCCCCCTACCTTGAAGTCCGCCAGCGGCGCTCCATTGCCGTTGACCAGCTCGCTTGCGTACTCCGCCAGCAGAGGGAACCCGCTGAGAGGTTGATACATGGCGATCCGGATGATGTGTTTCAGATCACTCCAGGTCACCACCTCCGGACCCCGCATGGTTGACGACGGCACCGGCACCGATCGGTTGTAGAGCGCGCGGTCCAAGGCCAGGTACGATGCTTTGATGGCCGCGGGGCCTCCCTCTCTATAAAATGGGCAGCCGTCCGCCCCGACCGCATCGCAATACTGCGTGAACCGATCGAAAATCGCATCCGCATCCTCGATCGCGCTGTGTCCATCGCCCAGATAATATTTGTCGGCATCCACGACCGCATCCAGGACAGCCCGATGCACGCGGTCCGGGAACAGGGTCGCAAAGGTCGCCCCCAGGATCGTCCCGTACGACCGTCCCCAATACTGGATCTTCTCCTGTCCTCGGTTCCATCGTGTCCGTGCAACCAGACGCTGTCGCGGGTCGTAGCCCTGCACACGATCGCGACGCCGCTGTTCCGCCAATCCCTGCTTCTCGCGCCACTCCCCGTGTCGCTCCGCGATCTCCAGCATGTCCCGCGCCACGGGAACCGTGTTGATATGCTCTCCCAACGCTTCCTGCCCCTCCCGGACCGGCGTACTCAGGTTGGTTGAGCATCCCGTGTTCAGAGCGATCGCGCGATCCCAGTTGCGTCGAAACGCGTCCTCCGAGCTCCCCAGGATGCCCTCCGCCGCGGCCTGCAGCTCCCAGTTGCGCTGCGAAAAGAGGTTCGGGAAGCAGCTGAATCCTGGGGTTGTGTTGTTGACTCCCCGCGGATCGAACCCGATGATGTCGAAGTATTTGTCGCTTAGTTTGGTGGAGAGCATGTTGGGGTCGTTCTCCGCGTCCACGGTCGTCTGTAGCGCGTCCCCCCCGAGGAGAACCATGGCTACGCCCGAGCCACCAGGACCCCCTGGAAGTCAATCAGCTTACATCCAGAACAACATAGAGGGCAAGTCAGGGTTGATACCTGGGTTGACGAGGATCGCACCCCCGTATCGCATATCGGTCACCGGTACTTTAGCCGGACGACGGGCGATGGCGATCGCAACGTGTCGCCCCTGGCCGTCAGAGCGGTGATAGTCCATTGGGACCTGCAGACGGGCGCATTGCAAACCATCGAAGCAATCATGATACTCGAGCGACGGCGAGGGGGTGATCTGCGCTCGTTAGCTATCTTGTCTATCGCGTAAAGCGAGAAGTACCACGAACCCGATCCCAACTAAACGCCGCTATCGGCAACTGATGCCTCGATGTCTCCCCGCCAAAAGGCGACGCCCACCAAGCCAGTCCCGCCAGCGCTACCACCGCGACCCCAATGCTATGGACCACATCCCATCGCGGGCGGGGTTTCGATAACTGTACGTAGTGGTCCGGGAAGGCGAAGGACTTTGGGGCCGACATCTCCATCTCCGTCTGGCTGTTCGTTCTGGTTACCGGACCGGACCGTACTCGCCCCGAGGCTCGAGACGAGACGCACAGGGTAGTGGTAGTAGCAGATAGGGAGATATCCGGCGTAAGTGGAGGCTGGATTATCTGTCTGTCTATCTATCTATCTATTCCATCTCTCGCGTGCCCGAGACATTGGGCCGGCTGACATGTACCCCGCCGGATGATCGAGGTTGTGTTGAGGGTCCAGCACTGTATTAAGCGCGGGCGAATAGAACGAGGGAGGTTTCTAATCGTGACGAAGTGGGGACAGGGTGTAGATTGTGGGCTGTGGTGGTGTGTGCAGTATCAGTGGCCAGTGCAGCTGCCAGCTGAGCAGTAGGATAGGCTGGGATCCGTGAGGATAAGCAGGAAAACACTGAATGGCGGTGGACTCATGCCGCCTTGCAGTGTAGTGCAGGGCTGTGCATAAAGCCATCGCTACTTGAAGTGGGGATTCCTAGTTGTAGGGAATAAATAATAGATAGTTAACTACAATATCTCTAAAGATTATATAATAGATATTCTTAGTATATAATCTCTTTTATCTTAATATCTTTAATCAAGTCTTTTTTTTTTTTAATTATAGACTCTTAAGTCTGTTTGTTATAAAAAATCAGAATAATTATTCATAGACTAGTACTAGCAGGCTAGCAGCCACTCGGGCGATGCACTACTCTGCTTCGGGGTCTAGTACCCTCCTAGTGGGGGCGGCTCATTGGCTGCTTCGTCCTTATCACGGCCCTTCAGAGTCAGACTGCCAAACAAATGGTAGTAAGAATGTATTGGCGGGCTGCTCGCACTGCGGCAGCTGGCTGTTCTTGATATCGTTACAACAATACTCCGTAGCATCATAGCATACAGTCCCTTTTGCACTCCACTTCCCCTCGGGCCCTCACAGCCTCCGCTGCCTCTTCGACAGCTTCTCCACCTTCGGCCCGATCACCGCATACCGACCGGGAATGCGGAGCTCGATCCCCGTCAACTTCTTGATCCACTGTCTAAAATCGCCCGGAAACGACTCGGGAGTCGGCGCTGCGGCGCGCACCTCCGGAAGCAGACTATCCCAGAGCTTGAAAATGCGCGCCTCGTCGTCGTACACCACCCCCATGTCATGCTCCATCTGCGTCAGGTGGCTGGCGTAATCCAGCACCGTCTGCGTCGGTTTTTGCATCGCAAGATTATATCGATGTGCCGCTGGGTTCACGGCCACATCCACGGGCCCTTCGGCGCGAAAGTCCGCCACGAACGAGCAGAAGTTGCGCCACCGATCCCGCTCCGGGTGTCCCAGCACATATTCCTCCCACTTCCGTGCCAGTCGGCCGGACATGTGCCTTCGGGTCTCTTCCATCTTTCGGTGGGGGGCGTCGCGGGAGTAGAAGTAGGTTGTGTAGCGGTCGAAGTGGGCTTGCAGTTCCATTAACATGTCTCGGAACTCGGGGCGGGTGCCGTCGAAGAGCATGACGGTGGAGGACAGGTAGGGCGGCCGTTCGAGCGGGGTGACGAGGGGTTCTTCGGAGTAGGAGCGTTTGATGCCCTGCGCGGGGACCTCGAAGGGGTCGAAGCCCAGCCCCCCCGATGATGGCCGCGTGATGAGCGTTTCGAGTGGTGGGTTGGGGCTGCGGGCGACTTCGTTCGGGGATCGAGGACGCAGCGCCCGGTGTTGTTGTCGCTCCTGTGCCAGCAGGTACTCCTCCCGTGCGAGTCGGCTGCGCAGCCGTAGCAGCGCCCGCTGTCTTCGGACCATCTTCAGCTCATCCCGAAGCTGGTCGAATTCGGAGTTCAACCCCTCGTCTGTGTCGGGGATGGGAACTTGTGATGGGTCCATGATGTTGATGTCAGGGGGGAAAGGGTATGGGGTAGGTAATGGAATGGACTGTACGGGGGGTATCTGTGGGGGGCAATGACGGTGCTGCGATGCAGACCTGCAGCTGTTTCACAATTGGCCCAGCCCTGCGCAATGAATCGCAGGGAAGCGAAAGTGGCAGCCAAAGGGAAACACGCGACGCGTTGCTCTCACGTGACAACCCGTGCGGGCGGCCCAAATGGGCAAAGCGCCGGGGATCCCCACCAGAGCGACGAATGCGGCCAGACGGGCACTCGGACTCCATCCTGACCCATCCTGACCCATCCGGACTCCACAGTCATGGAAAGTCGCCCCGAGGAGATAGGGTCCAACTTCTGAAGCAGAAAGCTTGTCGCTCTGCAGACTCAATGTTAATCCCTCGATCGCGGTGACCATTGACCACCCCCTGTTCTCCGTCCCAGCTCTCCTTCGCCCGATTCCCCGACCAGAGTCGGTCTCGCGATCCAGTCTGGGAGTAGCCTTCCCCCTCCCCGCAGGATCGCTAATGCACCTCTTATCAACGCAGGCTCACACGGAATGGTCACATTCCTCGCTGCTCGATCCGTCGCTGCCAACCCGAATGTGCCCTATGGCTGTCGATCCCGCGCCGATCGCCACTGTCGGTGGCTCAGTGCCTTGCTGGCGATGGCGAATCGAACCGCAATCGGAGTTGCGGACTCTTCCCCCACCGCCGCTGCTCCGTCACGTTAGCTGATGTCTTCGTCATATCGATCCCTCCGCCGCCCCCCAGCTCTGCTTCCTCCATTTCTCCCCCCTCCCCTCCCCCGTCGACGTGCGTATTAATCGTGTGTGGCCGATAACACCCCCCTCGTGCCATCCACGGGTCCAGTGGCGACTGCGACTGTCTGCTAACGTCCCGCGTCGAGCAGGGATGGAGATAAGTGAGTCAACTGCTTCGCACTACTAGCTTGGTCATTCGACCCTCGGTTTTACTTCGGCTGTCGCGTCGTTTGCTATCTTGCGCTCCGTCACATACATACCTGATGCTGCCCGCCGAAAAGCTTCTTGCATTTATAACACCCACCCACAATGGCTGGCTGGAGTAGGTTCTTCCGGCCCTCGAGAGGAGAGGAGGTGCCCCGTCCTTCGTTTGGGGCTGTCGATGAGAAGCACGGCAACATCGACGTCACTGTCCAGGAATCCATCTCCGTGGCCCCGGATGGGACCGGCGCGGCAAAGATCCAGGCCGCTGAGGCCGTGAGTGGGCGGAAAGGCAGATATTTGCTCTTTGCGGGGTGTGTATATCGCCTCTGAATGCTGTCTGGTGCTAACTTCTCAGGCTTGCGATGATGATGGTCATATAGTAAGTCTGCTGCCTGTGGGTCGTCTCGGTTTCTAATGCTCGAAGTGAACTGGACAACTCGACCGTGGGAACGTATCGCAACTTCGCCACGTCGGACTTCGATGCCCTGGCCGAGCTGGCAACGCTGAATACCGCGGCAAGCATCATCTCCGCCGTCACCAAGCCCCCGATTGCCAAGGTCTCCGATGTCCTCGGGCGAGGCGAGGCGTATGTATTCACCGTCACCTGCTATGTGGTTTCCTACATCCTCTGCGCCTCCTCGAAGACCTTCAACACCTATGCAGGGGGCTACGTTCTTTACTCTATCGGGCAGGCTGGCACGTCCTTTCTCAATGCCACGATAGTCTCGGACCTGTCCTCGATGCGATGGAGAGGGTTCGCCTACAATATTCTCTACCTCCCATTCCTCGTCATGCCGTGGGTGTCCGCGTTCATTGTAGAAAGCGTGGTGAACGGCATTGGCTGGCGTTGGGGCATCGGCATGTTCGCCATCCTGATGCCATTCGGGGCCATCTTCATCATCACCACTCTTCTCGTCTTTCAGCAGCGGGCCAAACGCTCGGGTCTCGTCCTGAAAGAGCAGCTGAATGCGTATGAATTTTGCTCGCGCATTGATCTGGGGGGCCTCCTCCTTCTCAGCGGCGGGTTCGCCTTGGTGTTACTCCCCATCACACTGGCCGCTACTGCCGCTAGCCGGTGGAAGACGGCCTGGGTCGACGCTCTGATCGCTGTGGGGGTGGTGATCCTCGCTTGTCTGTATCCGTACGAGAAATACATTGCCCGACATCCCGTGGTCCCGGTGCGCTATTTCCGCAACCTTTCCGTGGTGATCCCCGTGATTTTGGTTTGCATCGACAACATCAGCTTCGGCGCCACGCATACCTACTTGTACGTCTGGTCCGAGGTGTCACACAACTTCTCGGCGCGCAATGCGCAGTTCCTCTACTATACCAACGGGGTCATGCAGGCTCTGGTCGGCATGGCCACCGGCCTGCTGATGTACCGAATGCGGTCCTACAAGTGGATTGGGGTCGCGGGGGCGGTCGTGCGGATGGTCGGGTATGGCGTGATGGTCCGCCTTCGCACGAATAAAAGCTCCGTGGCAGAGCTGTTCATCGTGCAACTCGTCCAAGGCGTGGGGAGCGGCATTATCGAGACGATCGGCGTGGTTGCCGCCCAGATCTCAGTGTCGCATGCCGAAATGGCCCAGGTCACCTCGTTGGTCATGCTGGCCGCGTACCTGGGCAACGGGATCGGGTCTGCGATCGCAGGCGGGATCTACTCGGGACAGCTGCGCCAACAGCTCCGGTCGCATCTGGGGGCCGGAGTGAGTAAAGACACCGTGGATCGGCTGTATGACTCGATTACTGGAACGCTGCCCGCGTGGGGGTCTGCAGAACGAACCGCGATAGACCGAGCTGTAAGTCACTTTTCCTTTTGTTTATCTGGTATGCCTGCTGACCGATTAGTATTCCGATGTGATGGGGTGCGTTTGCTTCCCGCTTGTCGTAGACCCAAACTGACTGTCTAGGACCATCACCATCGCCGCGCTGGCCTTCTCGGCCCCCATCGTCGTCTTCGCGCTGCTCTTGCCAAACAAGAAACTTGGGTACGTTTCTTGTCGTTCAGCCGTTGCTATTACTGACGGATCAGGGATGGACACAATCTTGTGCAACAAGAGCCTATCCGCTCGGAATCTACCCTAGTGGACGAGAAAGGAGCCGGGGAGAGGTGATCTGGACGCAGTGACGATCATGATTATGTGGTGGTTGAATACAAGATACTGGATATGACGGATGATTTCAATAAACAACTTGATTCAAGGAGCGGGTAAACTACTGCTTTGGCGTTGAGAGAGCGCGTTCTTGACTGTTTTGGATCTTATGATCGTCGCCCAGGACATGGTCTCGAAGGTCTAGGAGGTCTATCCTTCAGCTGTTCACTGGCCACTATCTTCACGGACAATGCGGCAGTAGGCGGAACCAGCACGTCCGAGCGAAGCAGCGACCGTACCTTTTGCCGGCTGCACGAAGGGCTCGTTATTGTTCCCCAGACAAGAGAGGCAGTAGAGACCATATGGTCGAGCCGTGATCGGGGCGCTATGGCGACGTCTTTGTCGAGCACCTGGGAATCCTATCTTTGCACTTGCTGCCATATATGGTCGGCAGCCCGCCCTCCAAATACCCGACAAGGTCGACATTGTCGGCTCTGTGTTCTTGACTCCACCGATGTAAGCAGCTATTTTGAACAGAGTGAAAATATGTTCCACTTCCACTGGTGCACAAGTCCGATACCGGAGCACAGCGCCTGCCCAACAGCAGCAACGCCAACAAAGAGCAAAAACATATATTCTGTCGCCTGGACAATCCAATCAACAGAAACTGGTCCGAACTGTCAGCTCGTGAAGTAGGCGCGTGAAGTGGTAAATTAGTTGCCTGTCTTCCGTCACTGAGCCCCGTCACTGTAGAATCGTGAATATAGTAAGTACTTAGCCCTAGCCCGGCTATCCCATCCCACCTCACCCCACCACCCCACCCAGCGCTCGGCGAGGGTTGCGAGTCAACAGGCCTGTACACTGTTAGTTTTGCTCCACCTGGTGCTGTGCGGTGATGAATAGCTGAAAAATAGAAGTACTGGGAATTGAAATAGTCTTTCCTGTCCTGCAGACTGGCATGGTAATTTTATTTATCTCTTCACGGCTACCCATCACGGTTACCGCGCCGGATTCACGTTGCGCGGTGCCGTCCCAGCAGCGCAACGGCGTCACTGCGGCGAGTGAAGGCGAGTGAAAGCGTCGGATGTTTTCTTTCTTGCTGGGGCAGGGGGTATAAATCCCCCTGCTTCCTCTCTCTTCTTCTTTCTCTTTCTCCTCAAAGATCCTGGTTGGTGAGTTGGAGTTGGGAGTTGGTGGGCTGGAAGGAGCTGGGATACTATTATACTTCTGTGTTTTGAGACTGTCTCATGTCTTATATTCCTTTCTTTTTATGAATATCTCACTGCCATGTCGTCTTTCTTTCATGGTCTATCTCACTGTCATGTTACGTTTCTCTCATGTCTGCTTTATCTCAAGACCATATGGTCGACTGTGATCTATCTATATGTATCTCTCACTTTATATGTCCTTCAACTTCTGTCGCGGTCGAATCCCTCCTCCATGGCTGTTCTATCTCGTTCTCTGAGAAGGACCTTCCCTCAGCCGAGTCTCATGAGCTCAGGTGAGTGTGCTCTTTGGGACCTCAGGGGTGGTGTCCAGTCAAATGCTGACAGAATATCCCAGATGGTCCACGCCACACAGTCCAAGAAGGAACACGAAGCAGCATCCTCGATTACGCCTGTCCATCCCGACCGAAAGATACACACATCCATACAATCCAGTCTCACATTGAGAACCCGGTTCATTTCATATCTTGGCCTGCAGGCTGGATATGCTCACTTTTAATAACCTTTCCGCCCGGGCAAAGAGTTGCCCGCTCGACTCGCAGATGGGAAGATGGAAGGGAATCTGTCCGCTTGATCATCTGCTTGCTTGTTTACTTCTATCTTGACGTCAAGATACGTCCCGGTCTCACATTACGAATCGTGTTGAACTGGGGCATATGTCTACCCATGTGTAAGTCTCACCCTTCTTCATTATGTATTCTTTCTCACTTGTCCCGTTTTGCACAGGACCAAGTCGAACCTCCATCATGGGACGAAGTCTCGCAACAGCCAGCATATCATCCGTCCGGACTGCCAGTAGCATGTCTCGATTTCGCTCTCGACCTACCTTTTGGGAGTGGCTGTTCGATCCTGTTATTAGGGCTGGGCAGTCGCCAGCTATACCTGGCTCGGTCCCCATAACACGGTTGGCTTTATTTACCTCGTTCGTACTATACCTCTGCAGGACAGACTCAACCCAGCCTGGCGTTGAAAGTGGAAAGCCACCTCCGACCCTGGGTCTTCGCCTTCCATAACGTTTACCACAGTTGTTAAACGTCGGTATTCGATTCCTTGGGCCTGTGACCAAAGTTCTCAGAAAGGTCCTTAACTTGTTGAACCTTTCCGAATATCATCTTATTTCTTTGAAGAGGTTGAGAGTGTCTACCCCAGCGACATTGAGCATATGTCTTCGATGCGGGATTCATTTTCCCTACTTGCTTAGGGTGACTTCATGATCATCCGCATGAGGGATGTTCTTCTACACGATGATGACTGCAAGAGCAGCTTCGCGGGGCGATACTGATGAGGGAATTACTGACCCTGCGGTTTTTTGCTTGTTGCTTCATCGATGCAACCAGATCTTCCACCGCGCCGCAACATCGCAGGCAGATCGATCGCTTGTGCATTCGCCCATGCGGAGGTCTTCTTGATCATGGCATCAATTGTTTTGGACCACGGAGAGGTGTGCTGAGCCCTGCATCTTGCAGCCAGTTCGCACCAGCAGACGTTTCATGAGACACCATCGCGGTTCATGACACTGGAACAGCTGTATGCTGTCCGACTGAGGTTGCAAAGCGACATACACAAGCCCACCAGGGGCATTCTTGCAAGTGATCCTCGGGTTTTGATTGAATGGCACCCCGTCATCTCCACACCAGGTGCCTCTCACATCGGTCTGTGTTTTCTGTTCTCTGTTGCGGAGTTTCAGTCACTCCCCTCTCGATCTCTACGCATGTCGCCACTGCACGACAGCAATTGGATATTGTATCTAGCTGTCTTCCGACATGGTATTTTTGTCCACATTTTATTTCACTATCGGTGGACTCATCCCAACCACGCAAACCGAGATGGCAGTACTGGAGACAGTGACAAAAGCAGTGCTGCTCATGCAATTCTGCTGCTACCAAAGACCATGCAGGAGTCATATCATCTGTGTCTAACTTGGTACGATGTGGACACATCCTTGATGTCTGCTCGTCCTGCCAATTAACAATCTTTGTCTACACTTCTCAGTTTACTTCGTGGAGGCATCCTAATATCACAAAATCTGGCAGTGTTGGCGATGGCGCATAAAATGACTGCCTCATGCAAGTCTGCTGCTGCCCAAGCGTATGCAGAATTTATAGCATTTCTGGTATGCAGTGGACACGTCCCTGGTGTCTCGTTGTCTTGCCAAATGGTACTTTTCAGCCACATTACTTCTTTTACTCTGTGCACTCATTTTAATGTCCCAAAGAAGATCTGGCAGTGCTGGCAGCAGCCACAGACGCGGGCGCTATTTTGATGCACGTTTGCTGCTACCCCAGCCTGAGCGGGAGGTCATACCATACCAGCTGCGTGCGAACATGTCTGGCTGTCCTGCCAGTGACAGTATTTGTCCACATTCTTTATTTACCTCGGACTCAACCCAGTCTCATGAGCCAGTATGGCAGCGTTGGCGCCAGCCACACGCCCGCTGCTTCCCAAACGTGGTCGGTTTCTATCTCTGCACGAGTCGCTAGCTGCGGAATTTGAGGGACTATGCGAGCTGGCGGTTGCTGGCCTCTCTCTCTCTACAATCAGGCTGCAATGTGGCAAATGAATGGATGAAAATGACTTCCATACAATCTTTCTAGCAGGGCTCTCCCTATCGGCACCGACTAGGGCGTACGGCGGGTTGCAGGTGGAATACACTGTCTGCCTTCCTGTCTGGCGTTAGCGCTCTATGTACGGACTATGTTCGAGATCTCAGCGTCAAGCCGACACCTCCTTATTAGCGTGCGCGCAGTACCTGGTCATACTGCTCTTGGTCATTTTGAAGAATGATTTTGCTTTTCGAAGAACGGGAAGACTGAAGAGCGCCGAGGCCTCTTTCGATGGCGTTCGCTCTGGCTCAGTCATACACCAAGGGTGCGGTATACTCGAGGAAGGAAGGTCATATCGAATCGGCATTTATGAGCGGGTATGCGATATGCATGGGAGACAGAATACACCGTGTGTACTGACAAGCAGGTGCGTTGCGCCTGTGCGAGGCAAATCCGACTCGCACTCACGAGCTGGTCTACACTACCTGCGGCATTTGAGGACCATACAATCATTCCCCAGACCCATGGGTGGTTCTTGATTCTGGCAAGGGAGTGCAGTATTGTGTACATGGTGCAGTGATATTAGCGTCGATGTCCCACTGCATATGACGGATACCCGATAGACATCGCCCTCTATCGAAGGACATCCCATTTCATATCGGCATAGGTATTAAATTGAATTCTGCCATGACAGAGAGGCCACTGTGCCGCGATTCCGCACAACATGATGCGGAAAGTGTACACTCGTCGTCAAAGAGCGGCTGCTTTGGCATCCATCCTCAATCGATTTTCCATCGAATCCGGCGTCGCAAAGACGTCGGCTGTGCGGTCTTTCTCTTCCCCACCGTCTCGGTTGGGCGTGTGGTTGTATCTTTTCCTGGCTTCTTAGTCTGGCCTTTGGGGTTTGGGTGTACCCATATGGTCATTAACGAGGACGATGGTGTGTTTGTGTTTGACAACACCCCTAAGCCTGTGAAGGACTGTGGGTATACCGGGACCTCTCCCCATCAGAGCGCCTTCTCTATCCTGCTGATGTGGAGGAGGAAAATTTCATGGTTGGGACTTCTTCGATCTGTTTGACATGTTCGATCTCATATTTGGGTCCTGATCATCCAGAGCCGACGAACTCCGGATGCAAGCATACCAGGCATACTGCCAGCCATGCACCATCCATCGGATTGCAAATGGGCCGTGAAGAGCAGTGCGCAGGACAGGACTCATGTCTATGTCTATTCTATGCGATTATCATGTCTAGACGGTCGCACAATAGTGGTAGAGGTTGCATGCAAATCTCCACAGACTACCGGCCCAAGCCCTAACGACTCAGTACCGAGAAGGTCCATCTGGTCTTGCTTTTCCATCGCATCTCAGCGTGGACAAGACATTGCGTCTTTCCCTACTCTTTGACGATGCATCTCGAAGCCATACGGCATTTTTGGGGGCGACATTCCTCGTACACGGACCAAGGCAGTGCCAACTTCAACTGCCCTTGCATTTCCACCACACCTCAGCGTGGACACGGCTTTGCGTTTTCTGGCAATTCATCAGAGAGAGTGCTACCATCAGGTTACGCCAACTCATGTGTCCCGACAGTAGCACCCGCTACGAGACAGTCTGTGATGCCAGCGATCAGCTGGCGGGTGGTCCGTCGTCTTCGACCGGGCCAGATGGATGTATACGTGTATCATTGCAGTGCAGATGCGACGGACGTCGGTTATCTGGGGTTTTGAAATTCTGTTGGAGCATAGAGTCCGGTTTGGGTTTTATTGCCTTGACCGAACTTGATACGATTACTCTCACCTCGCAGTGCAGATACGGATGTCCTTCGTCTAAGTTTCTGAAATGCTACCACAGCATAGGGCTCCCGCTTGGGCGTATCGCCCTGACCAGGTTAAATACACTCACAATAACCTCATATCGTCTCTCGTGTTCTGCGGCTAGTTAGCCAAATGCGAGAAGTATCATCTCTCCTCTCCAAAGGTTGCTGCGTTCGCGATTGTAGGGTCCATCGGATCCCAGTGTGGGTCTGACTGCAGCATGATCGTGGTGGTGTCGACAATAAACCACAGTCATGCAACAGACAGACAAGGAATTGGTGATTGTTTCAATGAGCTACACTAAGTAGCGAGAGCTGGTGCGGACACGCCATACGACACACTTCGACAGTATCATTGGATATGGTAATTCTTCGTGGTCTAATACCCGGCCAGATGTTGGTTTGCGAGTATTCTATCGAATACAGATGGATGGGCCATCGCTCTTATGATATCTGCACGAACATGGCAGGTTGGGATACACCATCACACGGGTGTTGTCACTGATAGACGCGCCATTTGGATGTCATACTTTCTTCGAAGCCTTATATCAGGTATGTCGTATGACGCTGCATCCATTTCCAACAGGGTGTCGGGATTTCTGCGGGGATCCTGGCGAGAGCGACACCGGGTACGAGAGTCATGGGCTGCGTCATACTTGGATAGCCAGACCGGACCGGAGCCACAACGCAGCCCAGCAAGAAGAAGAAGAAGAAGCTAGGCGCACGCAACGGCGACGCAGTGGCGAATCATGGTGGTCATGTCTCAGGCCACACTGGCGTTGTGGATCATCGTGTGATTAATCCTTGGCCATCGATTCCACTATTATGTAGCTTTGCATACTGCAACTCGCAGCATCAATTCTAAGTGAGACTTCAGAGTATCTCTCACTGTCACTCGACAAAACAGCCGCGTTTCCAGAGTCCAACTTACCGAGAAGCCATCCGACGGTCTCGGTCTAAGCAGCTGGGATCAGGACGAGGGCAATTCCTACATGAATAAAGATTCATTCAACGAGGGTGGTTGCATTTCTCACCAGATTATGACCACGTCCATGTGAAAAGCAGTGACTAAAGCGTACACTCTGGATTCGGTGGAAGGGTTTGATATCGCGGTGCCGCTGCGAGATGCCATACTCGCATACGACTAGCGGCATTCCCAACCCAGCTGTCGTTCTATAGTGACCCGAAGAACCGGGTCTAGTCTATCGTGGGATGCCTACCGCATACTCAATATGGTATCTACATCCTGAACAAGATGACAGAACGTCTCCTGTTTCTACTTTCGGCGTGGTCGATATGAGGCCAATGTGCCAACTTCGCCACTAGGCTTGACAGCCTTCGTGGTCTTCGCGTCGTCGAGTTCTACTCCGACTGGTGTTATCAAATACTCGCTGTTTTGATGCTCTACAGCGTCTCATGTCCTGGACTTTGACGCCTTATCTCAGACACCAATCAACGGTATTAGTGGCGAGACCATCTACTGGCACTTGCTGAATTCTGCGTCATGGCGCATATATCATCTTGTCCCATGTATGCCACCCGCATACGCTGCTGCGGCTGGGTCGAAGACCCCATACAGAACGTATTGTTCCTGGTCTGGGAGACTTATTATCCGGTCTGCTCTGCAGTCGCTGTGTATCATTCTTTGGTGCTTCTGCCGTCGAGACCGATGTCACCAGCATCAGGACCAGGCCGTGCATACCCCGTCATCCAGACGGACACGCTTCATCTGACTGTGGCTTCATGGCGGCCTGTCTGCCACAAGGAGAGCAGACTCGGCGTGTATCCCATATCCCATCTCACACCCTCTGGTTCAGCGTCATCGAGATGGATGAGGACATTGCGGTTTGCTGTCTGGCCTTCACTGCAGCAGATCGAATATCGAAAAAGGCTACCTTTCAGCAGGAAAGACATCTCTCCTTCTTATCTGCCCTTCGTCTGTTCGACATTGATAGTCCTACCTCTGAAGCAATCAAATATCGACAGTTCCCTTTTCTTCACCTTTAAAGACGGGATTTACCCGGTAGGAGACATCTCTCTTTCTGACCTGCCTTGATAATATTGGGGCATCGATATAGTACTTTCGAAGGCGTTGAATATCGAGGAATCTCCCGTCAATCGCGAGAGACAGACATATCCACCGCGAAGACATCTCTCCTTCCAACCTCCATTGCACTACGTCGGGACATCGAAATTCCTGTGAAGCCCAGCAAAATCGACCAATTCCCATGTTTCACTCCCTCCATAGGCAGATCATGACAATGCCTGAGGCATTCTCCTCCCGTTTCTCCCTGCCTGGGATGAGGACATGGATGAAACAGCTATGTCTACTTAGCACCGTCTGCGGAGGGTTGGCGACACCTCCCCGTCCTGTGGTGGCTACTGTGGAGGGCGAATATCTAGGGGAGTTGATCGATTATGCTGCAGTGGTAAGGTAAGATTTGGATGGAGATAGTTTAATTTCAATTCGAATAGATATGAATGGGTGATGGTCGGGGTAGTTGATGATGTTGATGGTAGTTAACATACACTATGGGAGATTAATATCTACGGCAAAGAAAATACATATTGCAATTATATACCCATCTCACCCAGACCCAGACAGCTAAACAGCCTGTCTGTGAACTCGATCCATCGGAATCAAGATTCTCCAGTGGAAATAAAATCAGGTTTATCACTGTCTATCTACCTAGGTATCTATCTGGGTATGTATGTATGTATGTATGTCTAAACGGGAAAAGATCTATGCGCTGCGGGGAGGGATAGAATAAGATAAAATGGAATCAATAACATGGAATGGAATGGGAAGAGGGATAGATTGCCGGAAGAACCAGATGGAGATAGAGATCGAGAGAGTAAGGGAGTGAGAATGGTCAAAGCCGAGGGAATCAATCAAATCAATGAAATAAAACCAAACAATCAAACAATCAATCAATCAATAAATCAGAAGCCTGCTAATGCGTCAAAGATCAACCGAAATGTACAACGTCCCCATTTATATCCACATCCACATCCACATCCACATCACATCCCACGTCATCCCATCTCATCTAGCATGACAACATCCCATCGAGCAGGTCATCCAAAACCAACATGAACATGACACCCCCCGTCTAAAAACTAAACAACCCACTCCTCCTCTTCCCATACGGATAAACAATCAACGCCGAAATAAACAGCCCGACCGTAATGCCAATCGCCACCTGGATCATCCCGAAACCCAGACTCGCGATCGACGAATCCGAAGTGCTCGTCGACGAACTATTGCCCGACTTCAGATTCTCGCGCACCTCATTCGCGTACTCGATCCCGGACAGCAACGAGCCACTCGACGCGAGCCCCGACGGCACAAGCACAAAGATCCCGGGCAGAATGGCCGTCGCGGCGTGCCCGTGCCACAGCCGACTGTACAGGTTCCCCAGCAAGCCGATGGTGAAGGCGCCGACCGTGTTGGCGACTTCGGAGTTGGAGCCCAGTTTCAGCGTGCTGAAGTAGTTGGTGACGTAGCCGCAGACCGCGATCACGATCATCACGGGCACTTGCTTCCATTTGCCTTGGTTGATGACCGCCAGGAAGATCACGTAGATGGGCACGAACACGAAGTGCTGCGTGTATTTGCTGCCCCAGACGGAGGTGTTCGAGCAGGTGGTTTGCGAGGAGGCGTCGCCGTCGATCAGGCCGTAGATCGTCGTGCCGACCGTGATGCCGTACCCGAGGAAGAGCGAGTAGATGATGCTGTAGACCATTCGGATGGACCCCGCGATCATCTGGTGCGATTGCAGTTCCAGACTGCTGCACAGGACCATGAACCCCGGCAGGATCAGTGCGATGGAGGATTGCGCGAGCGCGGAGAAGCAGAAGAGGCGCTGCCGTTCGCCGTCGATGGTCGCGTAGATGGAGCCGAAGGCGCGGGCGAGGAAGGAGGTGAGGATGGCGGCGGTGACCTCGAAGACGTTCGAGTAGAGCACCGAGCGCGGGGCGAGGACGTGCTGCATCAGCCCGACCAGGCAGCCGAGGAAGAAGATGATGGGCATGTCGATGGGGCGCGCGTCGAAGGCGAAGGGCCCGACGGCCACGCTGGCCAGGCCGTAGGTCACCACCAGGATCCACTTGTTGAAGCGCGGCGGCCGCTTCATGATGAAGTCCAGCTCCTGGATGGCCTCCTCGACGCCGATCATGTCGTGCACCACGTTCTTGTACACGTTGTGGGTTTCGGCCAGGCGGCCCAGGTCGACGCCCTGCACGACGCGGACGAGCTTGACCTCGGCGGTACGCGTGGTCGGGTCATCGAACGACATGATCATGCACCCCGGCAGGTACAGGAACTGGCCCTCGACCTCCAGCACCCGCGCCGTCATCTGCATGTACTCCTCCAGCCGGTGGGTCGGGGCGCCGTACCGCATCAGCGCGCGACACAGCTGCATGATGTAGCGCTGACGGGCCAGGATCTCGGCGATGTGCACGGTGACGCGGATCTCGTCCTCCAGCCGCGTCTTGCGCTTCTTGCCCTTCTTCTTGGGCGGGCCGATGTTGACGAGGGTGTCTGCGGACGCGGGCAGGCTGGCGCGGCTGAGGTTCATGGACGCCTCCACCAGGGAGGCGGTCGAGTGGTGGCTGGACTTCTTGTACCACTTCACCTTGTCCTTCTTGGGGGTGGCAGTGCCGGACGCGGTGGTGCTGGCAGAGAAGTCGCGCCGGGGGGTGGCGGTGCCGGAGGAGATGACGGACTCGCTGTCGGAGTCGGTCATGGACATGTTGTCGCGGTTGGCCTGCTGGGCGTGCAGCTTCAGCAGCTGGGAGAGAATGCCACCGCCGCCGCCGCCGCTGCGTCCGGGGGTGCTGGCGCCGTACCACGAGTCAGGCCGGCCCAGGCCGTCGGGGGTCTCCTGGCCGGATTTGGCGTAGGCGGACTTGGGCTTGCGGCGCTGGTGCATGTTGTGCTGGGTCATGCTGCGCACCAGGCGATGGGCCTCGGCGCTGGGGGGCGGCGGGGGCTCGTCACCCTCGCGGTGGTGGATGTCGAACGGGTCTTGCTCCTCGGGGCGATGATGGCGCGGCGGGCCTCCCTCCAGATCCTCCGGCAGCATCGCCGCCCCCAGGTCGCCCACATCGTCCAGCGGCCGTCCCAGTCGCTCGCCCAGCAGCACCGTCTTCTGGCGCAGCAGCTTGCTGGCGTTCCTCCAGCGGTCTCGCGCGGACACGGGCTCGACGGGTTCCTTTTCGGTGGGCGAGGAGGGGGCGGGTTTGGTGGTGTCTGCGGCAGCTTCAGCATCGGCGGCATTAGGGTAGTCGTGGTCGTCGTGCTCGTCGTAGTCGGCCAGGTCACTGGACTGCGTCACGGTGGGCTGCAGGTACGAGTGCACCGATCGCAGCGAGTAGTCCGAGTCGGCGCGCGGCATCATCGACGGGCGCGTCGGGGCCGGTCGCTCGCTGCCATCCTCGTCGGTATTGCTGACGGAGCGGAATCGCACTCGTGGCGGTCTGGTGCCCTCCGCGGGGGCACCAGACGAGCCTTCAGGGGATGGGGATGGGGATTGGGATTGGGATTGAGATTGAGATTCTTCGGGATGGGACTGTTGATGGGCCTCTGGCTGGGATTCTAGCAGGGGGTTGTTGGGAGGCGGCGACGGCGATGGCTCAGGCTCGCTGGCACTGCGCGGCACCAGCGTGTCGTCATTCTCGTCCCAGCTGTTGTTCCTCCGCGCCAGCAGCTCATACGACGGGTGGTCGGCATTCGGTTCGGCCATTGGAGCAGCCCGGGCAGCCAGCTGCGCGGACAATCAAATCAAAACAGACAAAGATGCTGAGAAATGGGATGGGATGGGATGGGGGTCAGGGGAGGAGGAAGAGAAGAAAGAGAGTGACGGGAGAAAAAAAAAACCGGAGCAGCGGAGGCGACGACGCAGCGAATAATAGAACCGAAAGACTACTATGGAGAAAGATGGAGAGATGGAAAGATGGAGTGATGGAGTGATGGAGAGAGAGAAATGGTCTGGGGATGTCTGTCAATGGCGGAGCGCAAGGAACGGGCGGGCGAGAGAACCACGGATGCGAGAAAAAAAAAAAACGAGGAAAAAAAGGCGTGGCTCTCGAGTGAATCCGTGGGTCCTCAACGGTGCCTCCTCGACCTCTCCTCCAAAAATAAGTCCGCGGGTCTAGACCAGACACCCTTGCGCGGGCTATCTACCTACTCGAGTCTCGGGTCTCAGGTTGACTCGCGTTCGCTCTGACAGGGCCGGTGACTGGCACGGAGGGACGCAGGAGAGGAGGACTGAAACCCTGAAGGGAGGGAAGTCAGCCGGGGCCAGTATTTTAAGCGGGCGGGAAAATGCGCCATGACTTCATGCCTCCCCCCCCCCCCCCCTCCGGTGGAGAGCCGGCTGAATCCATTACAGGCTGCGACCAGCCAGCCAGCTACTATATGAGCAAGGATCGGCGCTGCAAGATGAAACAGGTGAGCAACTGACAGCTCACCCTTCTCTTCCTTCACCTCCCCTTCTTTGCTCTTGCCAATCATCCCATGCGTCCGGCCCCTCCGATGTTGCACACTCGACTTCTTCCTAACTTCCTCTTTGTCTTTCGAGCGGAACGGAAGGCAAAAGGTTCTAGAAGGGTCTCACTCAGACACTTCCGCCGTACCTGCCCTCGCGGGAAGTTTGGCTTTCGCCATTTTTCGCTCTGATGTTTTCGAGGCCGGCCATTGGGCGCCCACGAGTCGCGCCGCGGCCCTGGACGCCACTGGCCGCCACGAACGCCAAGGACCCACCCGGCGCCGCCGGGGTGGCGACTGCCCAATCACGCCCGATGCTAGTGGGGCAATCAGGGGGGGGGAATACATCTTCTCTGTTGGCGGTGATGGCGTAGACAGACCGATGGTGTGTACTCCATAAGTGTACAGTAGATCAGTACTAGATAGTACGGAGTAGATAGTAGTGACTATAGAGGTACTAGAGGGCAGACCACATGTTCTCCGCGCCAACCGCCCACCACCACTCGATATATACACTACACTCACTGACGTCGATTTCGATCGGCCCCGATCACTTGCGGCCACTTCCATGCATCGGAACATTGTGTGTCGCGCTCCGCCAAATGATCCGTGGTGACACGAGGGCGCGAGAATCTCCCGCACCGACCGACCGTCGTTCATCGTTCCCTCCGAAGATGGACTGACGAACGGACTGGTCTGGTCTGATAAACCCATCGAACCGCCTGGTTTTAAAAACGGCCATCATGGCGTCAGCCTCCGGAGTGGCCGGGTAGACCGAACAGAGGCGAAAGAATCAATCAATCATTCATCATGCCGCTGAAACTGCTCTGCCTGCACGGCTGGGGCACCAATGTCAAGGTTAGGCTCATCCTTTTCCCGTCAGTGGTACTTTACTATCGATCGATCAATCATCTATCTAGATACTCACGCGCGGCAGATCCTACAGTCCCAACTGGGTACGGAGTCCCGTGACCGTGACTGTGACCGTGACCGTGACACTCCACACTCCTCTTCATCCGATCGATCCGTCTAGATGAGTAACTGACTGACTGCTATCTGGATGATCTGATCTGTAGGCGGGCTGATGGCGGACCTGCGGCGGGACAACACGGCGACATTCCACTTCGTGGAAGGGGAGGTGGAATCGGCGCCGGGCCCGGGGATCGCGGGCTACTTCGAGGGGCCCTACTACAGCTACCACCGCTTCCCGCGGGCGTTGTCGGATGGGGACGGGGACAGGGACAGGGACAGGGATGGCGCCGACGAGGCCTCGCTGCAGGAGGCGTACGACTGGCTGTACGAGGTCGTCGCCGAGGACGGGCCCTTCGACGGCATCCTGGGCTTCTCGCACGGCGGCACTCTGGCGGCCGGCTTCCTCATCCACCACGCCAAAACCGCCCCGCGCGCAGAGCCGCTGTTCCGCTGCGCCATCTTCATCAACTCCCTCCCCCCCTTCCGCATGGATCCCGGCGGTGCCCCCGTCGTCGACCCCGACCTCGACGGCTATATCACCATCCCGACCGTGACCATCGCCGGCGGACAGGATCCGCTGCTCGAGTTCTCCATCATCCTGTACCGGCTGTGCGATCCCGCCACGGCCACCTGTGTGGTGCACAGTCGCGGCCATGACATCCCCAGCGACCGGAAGAACCTGGCCGCCATGACGCTGGCCATCCGGAAACTAGCCATCCAAGCCTTGACGATTGGGTGATCTGTCTCCGCTGCATATATACTCTCTGTACGTATATAGTAGTTATAGTTCCGAGTAGCCCTGGTAGCGTCGGGGGTTTTTTTTTTTTTTTTTTCGCGTCGTACAACGCGCTGCAGCTGAGGCGGCTATCGGTTCTTATTGCAATGGATTGTATATCTGGCTGCCGCTGCCTGAATACCTGAATACCTGAACTAGTAGGCAAGCAAGGCCACCAGGCAGAGAGTGTCTCGCCGCCCGCCATGGCTGCTGATTCTGCCCGTCCACTTCATCCCCCTCCTCCCCGCTTTTCTTCTTCTTCTTCTTCTTCTTCTTCTTCTTCTTCTTCTTCTCACCCTCCCCCGGACCGATCAGTCCTCGACCACGATGCCTTCCTCCCCATCGCCCTCGTGGGCATCGGCTTCCGTGGCCCCGGAGACGCCATCAGCCCCACCCGGCTATGGTCAATGATCGTCGACCAGCGCGAGGCCTGGTCGCACATCCCCGGCTCGCGATGGAACCCCTCGGCCTTTTTCCACCCCGACCACGCCCGCCACGGCACGGTCTGTAGGTCATCCCCGATCTTCAGGGACCGCCCTGACTGCTGCAGATCAACGTCCACGGGGGCCACTTCCTCGCCGAGGACGTCGCCCGCTTCGACGCCCCCTTCTTCAACATGACCAGCGACGAGGCCGCGGTGGGTACCCACCTCCTAGCGGTCGATCCCAGACGGTGCCTGATCTATTTCTGTCCAGGCCATGGACCCGCAGCAGCGACTCCTGTTAGAGGTGACCTACGAGGCACTGGAGAACGGTAGGAGACCCCCGACGATCCGAATCCGCGACTGACCGACCATCCTCCCAGCCGGCATCCCCCTGCCCACCGTCATGGGCAGCCAGACCGCCTGCTTCGTCGGCTGCTTCAACGCCGACTATACGGACCTGCTCCTCCGCGACCCCGACTGCATCCCCATGTACCAATGCACCAACGCCGGTCAGTCGCGCGCCATGACGGCCAACCGCGTCTCCTACTTCTTCGATCTGAAGGGGCCCAGCGTCACGGTGGACACCGCGTGCTCGGGGAGCTTGGTCGCCCTCCATCTCGCGTGTCAGAGTCTGCGCACGGGGGACGCCTCCATGGCCATCGCGGCCGGGGTCAATGTGATCCTCAGCCATGAGTTCATGTCCACCATGACGATGATGAAGTAAGTTTCTCCCTCGTACGCCCGTCGCGGCTAACCGCCCAGGTTTCTGTCGCCAGAGGGACGCTGCCACACCTTCGATGAACACGCCAATGGATACGCGCGGGGGGAAGCCGTCGGCTGCTTGATCCTGAAGCCGCTGCGAGACGCGATGCGCGACGGGGATCATGTCTACGCGGTCATCCGCGGCACGGGGTCGAACCAGGACGGGAGAACCCCCGGCATCACCCTGCCCAGCGGGTCCGCCCAGGAGGCGTTGATCCGTCAGGTCTACCAGCGAGCGGGCCTCGATCCGGTGGAAACGGCCTTCGTCGAGGCGCATGGCACGGGAACCCAGGCCGGGGATCCCATTGAGACTGAAGCGCTGGCCCGAGTCTTCGGCCCCGGACGGAGTGCGGAGCGCCCGCTGCGCATCGGCTCCGTCAAAACCAACGTGGGCCATCTGGAAGGCACCAGCGGGGTGGCGGGGGTCATCAAGGCAGCGCTGATGCTGGCGAACCGCACCTTTCTTCCCAATCGCAACCTCACCACGCTCAATCCCCGGATCCTGCTCGACGAGTGGAAGCTGAAGGTGCGTGTTCCCGATGTCGTCTGTGACTCTTTCTCAACCACCCAAGGTCCAACTTGCGTGCGAACCGTGGGATACGGTCGGTCCGCATCGCGTCTCCGTCAACAGCTTTGGGTATGGTGGCAGCAATGCGCACGCCATTTTGGAAGATGCTGAGGGATACCTGTCTGCCCGTGGCTTGTCCCCGCTGCCGTCTGACCCGGCGAAAGACCGACTTCGTGTTTTCATGCTGTCCGGCTTCGATGAAGAGTCCCTGTCGACATACATCAACACCCTACGTACATATCTAGAGGGCTTAGGAGCTGGGTCCATGAGCAATCTTGCATATACTTTGAACAAGCGTCGCACGGCGCATTTATATAGAGTTGGGGTGCTGGGTGACTCACCGGGGGGGTTGGCAGACGCGCTGGCGCAGGCGAAGGTCTCCAAGGCCCCTCGGCGACCGACCGTTGGATTCGTGTTCACTGGCCAAGGGGCGCAGTGGTGCGGCATGGGACAGGGCCTCATGGCGGCATACCCAGTCTTCAGAAATTCGGTTCAGAAGATTGACGCCTACCTGAAGAGGATCCACGCGCCATTTCGTATCGCGGGTGCGTATACTGCACCTAATCTCAGATCCACGCTGATGCATGAACGTAGAAATACTCGAAGATGAGTCTGTCCAGTTAAGTCATCCCCTCCTCAGTCAGCCGGTCTGCACCGCGTTGCAACTCGCCGTGGTGGATCTCCTCGCGTCCTGGGACATCCATCCTGACTCGGTCACCGGGCATTCCAGCGGCGAGATCGCCGCGGCCTATGCCGCTGGGGCTCTGACTACGGAGGATGCCATGGCCGTGGCGTACTACCGCGGCGTCGCAGCTAGCCACTTGTCCGATGAGACGAAAGGCGCCATGCTCGCCGTGGGGATGTCTGCTGATAACATTCAGCCGTACATAGATCAGCTGCATTTAGGCAGGGCTGTCGTAGCGTGCATCAATAGTCCACAAAGTGTCACAGTATCCGGCGACGTATCAGCCATCCAGGAGCTCGAAGGTCTGATCCGCGACAAGGAGTTCAGCCGCCGGCTGGCCGTCGAGGTCGCCTACCACTCCCACCATATGGAACTAGTGAGGGATTTGTATCTGGAGTCCATCTCGCATATCCGACCACGGAGTGAGCCGGAGATAATCCGCACGCTATCAAACCGGTCGGTGGGGTTCTTTTCCTCTGTCAGCGGCGCGGAAATCAAACCCACGGAGCTGGGGCCGCAATATTGGTGTCAGAACCTCCTTGGCCAGGTGAAGTTTGCTCAGTCACTGCGGACTCTTTGCTTTGAAACCACTGGGAGCAGAGCCCTGAACAAGAAGCGTCCCCGACGCACTGCGCGCAAGGTCAATGTGGACTGCCTGGTAGAGATCGGCCCACATTCAGCACTATCTGGACCCATCATGCAGATTCTAAAACACGACAGCAAGTTAGACGCAGCGGAGATTGCATATTTCAGCGCTTTGGTACGAAAGGAGAAGGCTGTCGTGACTGCTCTGTCCATGGCCGCCACTCTGGCTGCCCGTGGCTTTCCTATCAACTTCCGCGCGACCAACGACCCCGAGACCCTCCAGGAGCCGTGTCTCGTGGTGGACCTTCCCTCTTACGCATGGAACCACTCTCGGTCTTACTGGGCAGAGCCACGGACCAGCAGAGCGTTCCGCAACCGCAAGTATCCCCGGACAGATATCCTCGGTGTGCAGGACCAAACGTATCCATTCGAACCGCGGTGGCGGAATTTCGTTCGTCTGTCCGAGACTCCATGGCTGCGGGACCACAGGATCCAGTCAAATATCGTATATCCCGCTGCTGGATACATCGCCATGGCCATTGAGGCAGCGTCCCAGGTTATGGGCGACGTGAACATTACCAGATTCTATCTACGCGATGTCTTGATACAATCCGCCCTGGTTGTTCACGAAACCTCTGATGCAGAAGTCGTAACATCCCTCAGAGCTGTCGATGACGGCACATGCAAGGGTCCATTGTATGAGTTCCACGTGTACTCTGTGACCGATGACCGATGGATAGAACACTGCAAAGGCGCTGTTGGGATCAATCTAGATGGGTTCCATACCGGGAAGAGTACACCGTCTAGCTCTGGAATGGCACCGGTCAACATACAAGCGTTCTATGAAGACCTAACCACCGCCGGACTCGAGTACGGACCCTGTTTCGCCAACATCACGCAGGCCCGCCACGCCACCGAGACCTGCGTCGCGGAGATCACCATCCCAGACACTGCGACCGTCATGCCCATGCACTTCCAGTATCCGCACCTTATCCACCCATGCACCCTGGACAGCATCATCCACTCATGCTTCATCAACACGGATATGGCGAGGGGACCTGCCATCCCCGTTCGGATCGACGAGATTCGTATTGCGGCCGGTATCACGAGCACCCCTGGCAGCAGACTAGATGTGCATACGCGGATCACCAGGGAAACGAAACGTGAGATCGTGGCTTCGATTGCTGTTGCGGAGGGGGGCGCGGCGACAATGTCGATAACAGGACTCCATTGCAGACGGCTCGATATGGTAGATCCTGCGACTCAGGTGCAGAAGATCGCTTACAAGTTGGAGTGGAGGGTTAATCCGGACTTGTTGTCGGTAGGTGGGCTTGAGAGAATTCTGGGGCCGGATGTTGGCGATGTTGAGATAGGGAGGGTGTATGACGAGTGCGCGTTGTTCTTGTTGCGGAAGGCTAAGGGTGATTTGGATGGGTTTGATGGGATTTCCCCGTCGAAAAAGGAACTACTTGAGGAGTTCATCGATGGTGAGGCGGTATTGCACTCTTCGGAAAGTCTCATCGAAGCAACAAGATCCTCTGGTCCCGAAGGGAGAGCATTGTGCGATGTGGGTGATAGACTGGCCACGATACTCCAGCAGGTGGATTCCGGTGGCCCCGGCACTGCATACCGGGACAGCGTGCTCTGCGACCCAATCTTCTCAAGTGCTGGCAAGTACCTGAATCTAATCGGACACAAGAACCCCATGATGTCGGTTTTGGAGGTAGATGCCTACGCAGGGGATGCATCATGCGAGTTCCTTCGACAATTGTCCGGGCCAGATGGCGTTCCTCGGTGCGGCAAATATACTTTGACGCATGCGGATGAATCGGGGTTCGAGGCTGCAGCGAAGGAACTTTCCACGTGGGAACGATGGGTCAGTTTCAAGATGCTGGATGTTATGGGGGATTGCGATGCTGATGGGTCGTACGATGTGGTGATTGTTCCCTATGGGCTGCGGGCGGGGTCGGTTCAGACTGCTCTCGCGAATATCCGTTCGCTGCTTAAACCCGACGGGCGTCTGGTTCTGGTTCACTCGCTGCACACCGCGGCTGATGTTCTGCTTTCTGCTGACTGTGATGCCTGGTTTGATCGAGCAAGGCGCTCCGTTGACTGGCCTACGATACTCAACACAGCCAGCCTGGACGTAAAGGCGGTTATTAAGTCAGGTCGCAAATCGATGATAATTTCGCGGCCTGTACACAACCCCCCATCCACTGCCCCTAAATTTCTGCTCATTACAGGGGAGAATTGCCGAGGAATATGCGCCTACCTGAAAGATTTTCTCCTCTCTGTCCGTCTGAACGTGGAGATCAGTGATATCCGACACGCCGACCCGGCGGGAAAGCTGTGTGTTGTTTTGAGCGACCTCGACGCGCCTGTGCTGGTGTCTCCTGGCAAAGATGTGTTTGAGCGGATTAAATCAATTCTCCTAAAAGCATCGGGGGTCCTCTGGGTAACCAAGGGCGGGATCATCTCGTCAACCGATCCTGACGCTGGTCTGGTTACTGGCTTTATACGCACAGCTCGCTCAGAATCAGCCGTGAAACGTATCGTGACGCTGGACTTGGATAAAGAGAGACCTCTTGATGAGGAAGATGCGTCTAAGCTCATTTATGATATCCTCCACCGCCGCTTCCTGATCGACGAAGGCGAAATCGATGACGAGTACGCCGAGCAAAACGGGTTGCTGCATATTCCGCGGATCGTGGAAGATACGGCCCTGAACCAGACTCTTGCTGCGTCGGATGACGGGTTCATCCTGAAAGATGGGCTGTTCCATTCCCAGGCGTGTCTTCGAGCTGTATGCGATAACGCAGCCCGTCCGCGACGGGTCAACTTCGTGCGGTATGACCTGCCTAATCTGCCGGGGGATCATGTACGTATCCGGGTCCATGCCGTCGGTATGGACACACGAGACGCGGACCTCGTATTCAGTGCGGCGAAAGACGTCGTCTTGGGCTCAGGCTGCAGCGGTGTCGTGGAAGCCGTGGGCAAAGACATCCATGACCTTGTTCCCGGCGACCGGGTCGCAGTGCCAGGGTTCGGAAGCGGCACGGCAGCCAGTCTATATCAGGATCGAAGAACAGCCTTCCACAAGATCCCGACGGACATGTCGTTTGAGTCGGCAGCTCTGGTAGGGATATATTGTGCCGCGGTCCATGCTGTCCATTTAGCCCAAGTCAGTGCGTCCGATACCGTTTTGATATCTGTGGGAAATGGGGTTCTTGGGCAAGCCATAGTCGAACTATGTCTACTATACGGCACCCGTGTGTTTCTCGTTCTCGAAACAGCAGATCAGAGAAATTCCCTCTCTGCTTTTTATAACATCCCCGAGGACCAGATTCTTCTGCACCAGGAATCGAGTTTCGGGAGGTTGTTCCCGGTACCGGGAAAGATGGTATCATTCGATGTTGTTATCAACTGTCTTGAGTCGGAGAGTCAGATCCAGGAATTATGGACTGTCGCACAATCGCGATTCGTCCAGTTCACTGGCACTCACACTGGGAACCGCCAATGGGCGCTGCCCCATTCCCATTCCAGAGATATGCAGTTCGCAACATTCACCCTTGACAGCTTCCGAAACACCTCAGATCAGATATGGAATGAAGTAGGCCAGCTCCTCACCGACAGCAAGCTCCGCGGCCCTCCATTTGTTACAACATACCCTGTCTCGAAAGTCAACGAAGCACTGGATTTTCTTGTCTCCGAGCATTCAGTGAACTCAGACTCGGTAGTCCTCACAGCTGCATCTACCGACCTCGTCAAGGTACGCCAGTCCCACTCCTCCCATCTAATCCAATTCAACCCCATCCACACTAATACTAACACACCACAGACCCTCCACCCCCACAACCCAACAACCCTCCACCCAGAAGGTTCATACATCCTAACCGGTGGCCTAGGCGGCATCGGCCGCGCCATAGCCATCTGGATGGCCGACCACGGCGCCCGGAACATCATCTTCGTGAGCCGAAGTGGGTTGTCGAGTCCGCAGGCTAGAGAGACAGTGAGAGAACTGGAGGAGAGGGGTGTGAGTGTCTTGGTTAGGGAGGTGGATATTTCTGACGAGGGACAGGTGAGGGAGATGCTGGGGGGGTTGTGTGGTGGTGGTGTGCCGAGGATAAGGGGTGTCGTGCAGGGGGCGATGGTTTTGAGGGTGAGTTTACCTTTTTATCTTCTTGGTCTTTTGTTGGAGCTGTTTTGTGAGGTGCTTTGGTGGGTCGCATTTTATCGACTGGAGTTCTATCGAGCTTGGTTTTCTAGAACCCGAATGTCTTTGACTGGGTTACGTCGAACTGCAGTGTATTGAATTGCTTTTATCGATCTGGCTTTCATTGAGCACTTGGGTTTTTAATATGGGCTTGATCAGACGACGATTTATCCGACTGCGTTTTATTTCACCGGGTTTCATTTCGCTGGGTTGCATCCCACCCATCTAACGAGTCTATCTAGGACATCCACATCGAAAAAATGACCGTCGAAGAATACACCTCCGTCCTCCGCCCCAAACACGCCGGCACCTGGAACCTGCACCGCCACCTCCCCCGCGACCTGGATTGGTTCATCATGCTCTCCTCCATCAGCGGCATCATTGGCAACGCCACGCAGGCCGCCTACGCCGCGGGCTCCATCTTCATGGACGCGTTCGCCGCCTACCGCACCTCCCTCGGGCTGCCCACCGTCTCACTGGATCTGGGCGTGATTACTGATGTCGGCTATCTGGCTGAGAATGCTGAGCTCGCGGCGAAGATGGCCAAGCAGGGTTTCGCGGGGACGGATACCAGAAGGTTGATGCGGCTGTTTGAGGCGGGTATTGCGGCTGCAACTGCTTCAGCATCGGCCGGCATTACTTCTGCTCCTGCTCCTGCTTCTATGTCCAGACCAAACCCCCAAATTATATCCGGCCTAGGAACCTATTCCCCCCTCCACTCTCTCCCCAACTTCGACGCCCCTCTCTTCACGCAATACCGACGAATTTTCACATCCATCTCCACCACCAACTCATCGGCATCCTCCACCCCCACCGAATCCGACCCCTGTCTCTCAATCCAAAAAACCTTGAAATCCGCACAATCCCCCGAAGAAACCACCTCCATCATCTCCACCGCTCTATCTAACCGAATCGCCTCCCACCTCTCCATCCCAGTGGAGAACATCAACCCGACCAATCCCATAACGCACTACGGTATTGACTCGCACGTTGCTGTTGATCTGCGGAATTGGATCCAGAGGGTCATTGGTGCGAAGGTCTCTATTTTGGAGATTTTGGGGAGTGCGTCGTTGGGGGAGTTGGTGGGGAGGATAGGAATGAGGTTGGAATTGGATTTTGATTTTGGGGGGGGTTTGTTGGGGATGGAGATGGGGGTGGAGATGGAGGTGAGGGGGCGGGTTGAGACTTTCTTTTTTGTCTTTCTTGGTCTTTTTTTTTGTTTGTTTGTGGTTGGGCTTTTTGGGTATAGTTTAAACTTTTGTTGGTTGGTTGGTTGGTTTGTTGATGTTTTTGCTTTTTTTGTTTTGTTTTGTTTGGTCTGGTCTGTCGGGCTTGCTTTTGGGCTGTGGGCTGTTTGTGAGGAGGATGAAGGAGGATGAGGGAGGATGAGGGAGGATGAGGGAGGATGAGGGAGGATGAGGGAGGATGAGAGGAGGATGAGTGGTGTGGTGTGCAGACGTGCTGTTTTGGGAAATTGATGCCAGGTATAATGAGATGAACTGAACTGAGCTGAAGTAAAATTGAAACTGAAATTGAAATTGAATTTAGATACAAAAAGTGAGATTGACATGGATATGAATTTACATGATGATAAGTAGGGGGAATATCTACCTACTTCCTTTAAATGATCTATATCCATCCATTGTTCTTTGATCCTTCCTAAGAGGAGTCGGGAAAGCAAGATGAGATTACGAGTGCGAGTCCGACCGAGTACGAATAGAATTGATAGTGATTGATTGATTGATTGATTGATTAATATCAGTTAAGTGGGAATTGCACATTAATTGAATCGAATTACATTCCTTATTCTGATTCTATTGTTCTACCATTCTATCAATCTACTCTTTATCAAAAAGGCAAGCAGATAAGATTGTAAACGACATAGCGGAGTATATTCATCCATCCATCCATCCACCCATCCCACATCCACATCACACATAATCAAGTATCAACATCCGCATCAGTCATTTAGTATATCAAAACAATGTAAATTTAATTAAAAGAAAAAATAAAGTAAGCTCCGCTCCGCTCTGCTCCACTCCCTAGCTTACCCCAGACCCCAGGAAAGCACAGGCTAGGATACCTTTGTCTGGGGTTCACAGTTGCAATGATTTGTATTTGTGGGGTTGATGAGAAGGGACCGGGGGGGGGGGATATGTGCGGAATGTAGTAGAAGTGAAGTGAGAAAGGAATAAATGTAATGGTATGTAATGCAAAATGGCCATTTTTCTGTCATCTTCCCGGGGGAGACAGCGGCTGTATTGACAGGTATATCGTATATCCGTGATATGCACATGCAACATCAAGATAGACAAGAAGAAGAGGAAAGGGAGAAGAGATAGTCCGAGACCAAATAGAGTGCAGAGTGGGGAGTAGAACAAGAAACAGTGGTTGGTTTATCTGTCTATATGCTTTCAAAATTCACAGTCCAAAAGTGTATGTGTGGGTATGGGTATGGGTATGTTGGGTAAATGGGGTATGTGTATGTGTATGTGTATGTGTATGTGTATGAATATGAGTATATCCAAAAAAAAAAGAAAATATGCGATGAGCCAGGAGAAAAGGGGGGGGGGGATGGATATCCAAAAATCGACAGACAGACAGGAGTGATAAAGATGTTTGTCTACTCCGCCTGCTTCGATGCCTTCGTCCTCAACTTCATCAGCACATAAACCAGGGCATACGAACTGAACGCGAACAGGGCAACGATGCCCGCATCCCTCCAGCCATAATAATAATCGAGCAGATTGATCGACATCAGATAATCCTTTCCCTGGGAATACTCGCACACCCGACATTCAGCCGTCGCGTCCGGATTGGCCAGTGTCATGAACACGCCGGTCGTATTAAGATAACTAGCCAGATACTTCTGGCAGGTTTCGCCGGACGGCGGATCGAAGATGGCGAATTCGATCTCCCGGCACCGAATGGGCGCGTCCCATGTGGTGAACACCAAAAGACTGCTCATGAGGTAGTTGAACGGGTCCATCCAGTAGATCCAGTAGCGCCAGAATTCCTGGATTTGGGAGTACGGCACCAACACGCCGCAGAAGGAGGCCAGGGTACCGATGATGACCGGGTTGATGAGCGAGGCGAAGATGGCATTGGGCGCGTAGGCGGATACGAATTGGCCGATACCGGTGTAGACGAACTCGTACATCAGCATGACGAAGAAGACCGCACCGGATTTGTTGCTGTCTGACGGGAAGCCCACCGTGTAGTACCAGCAGGCGAAGTAGAGGACGGCGCAGATGCACAGGTACGGGATTTCGGAGACGATGAGGCCCGTCACGAAGGCGATCCACGAGTACATTTTGGATTTCTTCTCGCGCGCGTCGTAGATGTCGCGCCGTTCGAGGAAGAGGGGTTGTAGCTGGTTGATCACGCCGGGGGCAACGAAGATGAAGTTGAAGATCGTGAAGAGCCGGAGTTGCAGCGCGCTGACGCTGTCGCTGATCATCCAGAAGGAGAAGCCGTTGAAGAGGCCGGAGCCGACGTGTAGGGCCAGTTTGTTGTTCACGTAGTCAGTGTTGCGGAAGACCGCCACGCAGGACCGCTTCGTCACGATCATCGTCTGCTGCCACAGGGGCATGGCGAACTCGTGCCCGTCGTCTTCCGTGCCCGGGGGCTTGGAGGCTGCGTCCGCGACGATCGCGTCGAGCTGCTGCACCGCGGCCGAGTGCTCGGGCGAGTCCTTCCAGACCTGGTGCCAGTCGCGGCCCTGCGACAGAGTGCCCGACACCACGTCGATCATGTGCTCGGCCGGGTTGACGCCACCGGGGCACGGGGCCTCGTAGCGGGCGAAGTAGTCCTTGACCGTCTGGCCGTTGTCGCCGATATCCCCGAAGTAGACCATCTTGCCGCCCTTGGCGAGCAGCAGCAGGGTGTCGAACTCGGCGAACAGCTGCGCGGACGGCTGGTGGATGGTCACCAGCACGGCCTGGCCGACGTCCGCAAGCTTGCGCAGGAACCGCACCGTGTTGTAGGCAGACTGGCCGTCCAGACCGGAGGTCGGCTCGTCCAGGAAGATGAGGATGCTGGGCTTGGAGACGAGCTCCACGCCGATGGTCACGCGCTTGCGCTGCTCCACGCTCAGCCCGTTGCCGACCCGCCCGATCAGCGTGTCGGCAATGTCGTGCAGTTCCAGCAGTTCGATGATCGTGTCGACGTACTTCAGCTTCTCGGCGGTCGGGACGTCGCGCGCCTGGCGCAGCATGGCGGAGAACTCGAGGGCCTCCCGCACGGTCGCGAAGGGCTCGTGCACGTCCAGCTGTTCACAGTATCCGGCGGAGCGTTGGAAGGAGACGGGCAGCGGGCGGCCGTCGACGAGGACGGAGCCGTGGATGGTGCCTTCAGTCTTGCGCTGGGCCAACACGTCGAGCAGGGTGGTCTTGCCGGCACCCGAGGAGCCCATCAGGGCGCCCAGCATACCGGGCTTCACCCATCCGTAGACGTTGTCGAGGAGGACGCGGTCGCCCGTGGGCGTCTTGACCGTGTAGGTGAGATCCTTCCAGGTGAAGACGGAGGTGTTGCGGACGAGCTGCTGGTCGAGGTCGCTCTCGTCCTGGGAGCTCTCGTCGTGGGGCTTCTTGGACTTCTCGTTGACCTGGGACTCCTCGTCGGGGCGGGCCACCTGGCGATTGGCATCGACGCACTCGCGGGGAATGAGCAGAGACGAGCCGGTCTCACTGGGCGACTTCCAGCGGGAGGTGGCGATGATGGTCAGGGCGGCAAACAGAACCCACCAGGCCCAGAGGATACCGAAGTTGCGCCACACATGGGTGTAGCTGTAGTCCAACGAGGCCAGGTAGGCATCGCCGGTGACATAGGGCTGACCGGGGACGGCACCACCGACACCGGCACACGACTGGTGGCCATCGCCGTTGTAGCCCTCGCCACTGGGGATCAGGTTCGTGCCCACGCAGGGGATGATCTTGTTGTGGAACTCGTTGGACAGGAGCGCGTCGAAGCCGTACGCCAGGGGGTTGATCCAGTAGATCCAGCCGAGCCACGGGTGCATCTGAGGCTTCTTGATCATGTAGCCGGTGTACATGATCAGGGCGGAGATGAGGAACCCCGAGACCTTGGACGCGCCGTCGAAGGTGCTGAACAGGGCGCCGACAGCACGGAACAGCGCGGTCATGACCTGACTGGTTTAGTATGTTCATTTATAGTAGCAAAGGGGGGGGGATGGGGCAGGGCAGGAACTCACCATCGTGGCCGTGAAGACCAGAATCCAGTAGGTGAAGAAGTGGCTAGCCGACATGGTGAGGCCCACCATGAAGTACACGACGAGGGAGAACATGCTGACTTGGAACAGCAAGACGGGAATATCGGCGGTGATCTGGGCGATACAGAAGGCGGCAGGATGGAAGTAGGCGAAGCCCTTGTGCTTGACCAGCACCGGACGACCGCTGAACGAGTCGGTCACCTCGGCCATGGCCAGCAGACTGTTGTAGAGCAGCGAGAAGAAGAGGGCGCCGGACTTGACGAACAGCCCGCCCGAGTTGTCGGGGGCGGCGTAGAACAGCGAGCCCGCAATCAGGGCTTGCACCAGGGTGGCCAGCTGCTTGATGAAGAAGGTGGCCTTGTCACCCCAGATGATCTGGTACTGCCGGGCGATGCAGGCCTTGACCTGGGAGAGGAAGTCGACGGTCAGCGGGCTGGTCTTGGGCAGCTGCTTGTTCTTCTCCTGGGAGACGGACGCCTGGAACTCGGCGGTGCGCTCGCGCGCCAGGTCGGTGTCGGGGTAGTTGTACTCGGCAGTGGCGTGGGTGTAGACGGGCGACTTCTGGTACTCCTCGAGGATGGCGTCCGGGGTGCGCGGGAAGCGGTTCTCGTAGCCGGGCTTGATCTTGCGCTCGGTGGGGACGGTGATACCGGTCAGGTAGTCGGCGACGTTGGAGCCCTCGCGGCAGACGAAGCCCAGGTCCTCCATGAACGGCCGGGCCTGGGCCATGGGGCCGTAGTAGATCTCCTTGCCTTCGTCCAGCACCAGCACCTTGTCGAACAGGTCGTAGATGCCGTTGCCGGCCTGGTAGAGGGTGACGATGGACGACAGGCCCAGGACGTCGGTCATGGCGCGCACGGCCTTGGTCCACTCGAGGGCGGTGCTGGCGTCCAGGCCGCGGGTGCTGTTGTCCCAGCAGAACACCGAGCCGCGGGTGGCCAGGCACTCGATGATGGAGACGCGCTTGCGCTCGCCGCCCGACACCCCGCGCACGTACTCGTTGCCGACCTTGGTGCCGTTGGTGTGGGTGATGCCCATGGACTCGAGGAGGAAGTCCTTGGTCTCCTGGCGGTAGGCCTCGGCGGAGTCGACGCCCTGGGGCAGGTGGAAGGGGACCTTGAGGCGGGTGGCGAAGTCCATGGTCTGGCCGACGGTGAGGGTGGGGAAGAAGACCTCCTCCTCGGTGTTCATGACGATCTGGCCGCGGTACTGGGCGGCCTCGTCGGCCGTGAGGGAGCCGTAGCGCACGTCGCCCTGGACGGAGCGGTAGCCGAGGCGGCGGTTGGCCAGCATCTTGAGCAGGGTGGTGCAGCCGGAGCCGGGGCGGCCCAGGACGAGCAGCATCTCGCCGGGCTTGACGCAGCCGTGGCTGTTGTGCAGGATGGAGCGGAGGGGGGGCTTGTTGCGGGACTCCCTGACGTGGGTGGGGATGTTGAACTGCGACAGGAAGTTCTCGTTGACGGCGGCCTCGGCGCTGACGACCTCGACGGACAGGTTCTGCCAGGTGACGCCCAGCTCACGGCGCTTGAAGCCGGACTGCATGTCGCGCTGGTGCTGCATCTTGACCTGGGACATCAGGGCCCAGTTGTCGGCGCGACTGACGTTGGGGTTGGGGGGGTCGGGGGTCCTTTCGTCGCCCAGGACGGTGGAGGTACCGTCGCTATCATCTGGACTGTCCGCCGACAGCGCGACGGCATGGGGGAGCTGCTCCTTGCTCTCTTCCTCCATGGTGATTGCAACGGGGACTCGACGAGGTAGCGGGACGTCCAGATCACCCTGAAGGCTGGGAGTGAAAGCATGATGGGATGGACGCGGGGGGGGAGGGGGGGGGTGGTGGCTCATATAATGGCAGCAATAGTGCAGGTCAACAGAGGAGTGGAGTGGGGCGCCGAAACTTCTCCCAGACGAGAGAGGAAGCAGCAGCACCCGCTCCGCTGAGTCACCTGCCAGGCCTCGAACCGAGTGGGCCAATCAGCGCGCGCCAAGCCACGGGACTTGTGCTGACTCAGAGGAGCCAGGAACAATTCAGCCTCCGGGCGGACCTTTCGGCCGCTGGAGGGCCGCCGCTGATTGGGTGCACCGGGGAGCGCTCCACTAGCGGCCAGGCCTGGACGGGGCCGGGATCGGGAAGGCTGCAAAAGCCGAGCAGGTCGCCTTCCAATCCTTCCAATAGTATCCCCATCCTCCATCTCCTGCCCCTGACTCAGCGGATCTTTCGCCCACCCGAAATGGCCGGTGGGGATCGAACAAGGTGAACTTGGTAATATTAGATAACTAATGCCCTGCTGGATTAGTATTACTGTTAGTGTTGAAGCCTCTGGTCAATCCACGTTGACCTCCATCTATCCAATTTCGCACGGCAGCAACATACTATATCTAGATAGTACTTATCCATCAGGCTGAAGGATCATCTCCACTCCATCGTATCACAGCCACGTTAACTACGCCGTGGACTGACTCATGTCCATCCCCGAAACACAACCCCCAGTAGGAGTCAATGGTCAGGACGCCTCATCAGAGATAGAGAGTTGTCCTCTGAAACTGATCGCAGCCTGCCAGCCATGGCGGCCATGTGTCGAACAGTTCGAACCGGGCCAGAAACCGGCACCTTTCCCGATCGGGTGTTCCTTGCGACACGGGCCGCCGGGGGTCGTTTCCCCCCCAGCCCTATCATGCTCGGTCTGCCAGTCTGCGCCAGGGGCCAGGGTTATCGATCACGCTGTCGGGTCGGCGTCTCCGCCTGCGACTCGCGGATTGCGGATTGCGGCAACCGCGGAGGTGTGCGGACGCTGCGGAGATATGTGGCCAGGGGCCGGTGATGTCTGAGGTGTCGACCTGACTCAGCGGAGGTCGCCAACTTCCGAGGCCGCCGCGGCATGCAGGCCATCATAGATAGTATGGGAATGTGATCCATCCATCCATCTACACATCTACTATCTATCCTCTATCCATCCTGGGATACTGTCTCTTGTTCCCAACAATCGGCTAATTCTCATTTTCATTGGTTATCGCATTCCTCATTCCCTACACCTTAACTCCGTCCGATCGCATGCAAAAAAAAAAAAAAAAAAAGTATATACACAAGGCAAACCCCGATCCTAACCCCGGCTGTCAGGTAATCCCGGTCGGAGCTGCGTGGCCAGCTAGCCCACCGTTGAGTGGGAAGAAAAAGAAAGAAAAAGAAAAACTGCAGCAACGTCAATAGTGCGGAATCACACCCGGTATGCCCCCGTCCTGCTCTCGAGCAAGATCCTGGCTGGCACCTGTCAGCGAGCACTCTGCCACCCCCGGATCCCCGCCCAGCCACTTACATGTGCCTCTCCAGCTCGTCGAGGTGGCGGCGCTGCTCGTGCATCTTCTGTCGCACCACCATGAACTTCTCCACCTCCTGCGTCTTCCCGGGGTAGCTGCCACTGGATTCGGGACGGATGCTGGGGGAGTGACGGTGTTAGCTGCACTGCTGGACCGCTGGACCGCTGTCGTCCGGTGGTCAATGACGTCATCGAGCCAGGTCCGGCCCTCTTCCGGGGAGGCACCGCGACTTACTCTGCCAGAAACCCACAGGGCTTGGGGAAGATGGCCTCTCCTTCGCGTCGGGCAGGCACGATGATCGAGAACGGACGGGCGAGGCGGGCAATGCTCCCGGCGCGGATGAGATGCGACATGGGAAATACAATATAGTATAAATGATATGGATATTAGAGGAACAGGACAGTGAGCAGTCTAGTAGTACTAGTAGTACCTGGGCGGTGGGTCCGATGGGTTCAGGCTCACGCGGATCGATGGATTGAAGCGTTCAATCAACAGGTACAGAACACTCACACTTGATCTTGATGGATGGGGGCTGGCCGAGTTATATACAACCGCCTGCCAGACACCGTTGCGGTCAGGTGACCTCCCCTCGAGCAGATCCGGCGACGCTGAACGCCATCCTGATTTTGCCCCTTCCACAACTCCTCTCGACACTCTTGGGCGAGCCAGCGGACTAGAGTCCTCCGCCCCCCGCCATCCTCCCCGGTTTGCGGTTCATCCCAAATCTTGGGATCGGCTGTACGAGGCGGAACTGCCTGCATCCGGACACGTCATTGTGCTGCCCTCTGCACCGGGGCGCCGACGCCACATGGCTCAGACAATGGGAGGGGAAGGTGTTGCGACACGGCTAGCGGACTTGCTTGGACGTACATAACACACATCCTGTTGTGCCACAGCATTGTTATTATTACAATCACTGTCTTCGCTTTTCCCTGCGACCGTGTTGAGAATTAATTGGTCGTCGTTGTTCTCACCCCCCATCGCTCGACTTCTACGACGGAGGTTACGCAGGGCAGCATTGAAATGGCAAAGGTATGTTGATTGGAGTAGCTCCAGCTCCAGCCCAGCAGCATGCTCGACCGTGACACGACCTGTCCAACTGTCTCTGTCTCATATTGACAGGGGTGGTTATCGCACCAAGACATCTTGCATCCTGACATCCCTCCTATCGATCTACGGGGTAAAGATCGGAACACTACATTACAGCCTGTCAACAATATGGGCAGACTGGCCAGTTCGCTGCCTAAGGCCCGCCAGTTGGCTGCCTAAGGCTCGCCAGTTTGTGGTCTCAGGCTAGTTGGCTGTCTTAGACCATCAGTTAGCAGACTGATAATTCTAAGTTTTATCTATCTCGCAGTGAAGTAAGAGATCTTACTTTTATTAATTATTCTAGTCTCTATTTAATCACTGATTTTATTATTCTCAGCTCTGTTTTATTTATATAATTTTTATATAATTTTTATATAATTTTATATATTTTTATATACTTTTGATAGTTAATTAGCTATAAATATAAATAAAAAGATCTCTTAATTTTTAATTAGTTTTTTAATAAGTTTTAATTAAGTTAAATCAGCTTTTAATTTTTTTTTTATTTATTTAATTTTTAATTTTTTTTATTACTTTTTTTATTTTTCTCTTATCTTTCTTTTATCTTTATCTTACTTTTATCTTATTTTTATACTTAATTTATATAAGAAAGTAAGAGTTTAGTAAAATCTTTTTAAAAGATTAGAGAAAAATTCTTATTTAATTATTTAATTTTTAATTTTTTTTATTTTTTACTTCTCTTATTTTTCTCTTACTTTTATCTTATTTTTGTATCTAATTTATATAAGAAAATAAAAGTTTAATAAAGTCTTTTTAAAAAAAGTTCTTATTTCTTAAGAAAAGTTCTTAATTATAAGTCTAATTATATTTTTATATTAATTTTTTATTAATATTTCTGAGACTTTTTATATTTTTTTATTTTTTTTATTTTTACTTTATCTCTGATTTAAAATTTATATAGAAAATTATAGAATTTTTAAGTAAAAAATAAAATCTATCTAAATTCTCAAATTCTTTTAATTATTTTTTTATTATATTTTAAAATTAGTAATTTAAGAAAGTTTCTATTATTCTTAATAATTAATCTAATTAGTTTTTTTGGATTAATTAAATTTAATTATTTATTATTAATAAGAGTGTCTGGGAATATATAAATCCAGATTTATCTAAGAAATTTAATTATTTTATTAAGTTAGTTACTATATCTATTTCAGGCTTTAATTATTATATTATTTTAATAGTAAATCTTAGTAAATCAGATTATTTTTTATATCAGAAAATTATAAATTAATTTAATTATTAATTTAAGAAATAGAAGAAAATTATCTCTGAACTAGTCTTTTTAAGTTTATTAATAAATTTTATATTAAGTAAGTAAAATCAGTATACTATACTTAATTTAAAAAGATTTTATTAAATTTTATAAGCTTTAAAGAAGAGAATTATTTCTATTAATTAGTTTTATATAAAAAAAGTTATTAATAAATATTATAAGCTATAATTCTCAGAAATAAAAAATTCTATTAAGAATTATATAATTTAATAAAAGTTTATTTATTTAGAAGCAGTAAAGCTGAAATTAAACAAGATTACTAATTTTATTTAAATAATCTATAATTTTCTTGAATTAGTTCAGAAAATAATAGATAATTTTATAATAATTTAATAATTAAAATTAATTAATAATAAAAATAATCAGAAAGAACTATTTAAGTTTCTTAAGATAATATAAAGAATATATAATTAGATTTATCTAAATTCTTAAATTAGATAATTTATTAAGCCAGTTAGTAATAATAATAATAAAATTAATTATATCTTCTTTTAAGATCTTTCAGATAATTCTAAATCAACTGTTTTAATAATTGTTTTAATAACTAAGTTAAAATAAACTTCTTAAAATAATAAAATATTAATAAAAAGATAAAGATTTAAGAATCGGTCCTGTCTATATAAATCAGGCAAGAATAATAGATTTTATAATTTTAATAATTATTTTTATATTAATAAGAAACTAAGAGATTTTGAATAAAAATCTGAGACTAAAATCTTAAACTACTTTAAAAATATTTTTAAAAATAGTCTTAAACTAAGATATTTCTTTGAATAATACTGCTAGACTTATTAAATATTATCTTTATTTAATAAAAATAATAAAATAATTAATAAAGTAGAAAAGATCTTCTTAGTAATAAATTAATAAACTATTTATTTAGAATAATTATTAATATTTTATTTATTTTAATAGATTTTTGATACTGCTTTAGATAGCTATATCTGTAATTTCTTAAATTTCTTTATTAATTATACTTCTATTATAAATAGAAGTAAATTAGTAAGAATAAAAAATATTATTTTAATTATTTAAGATTATAAAATAGTTATTTTTTACTCTATTTGCTTAAATAGAAAAAATCTATATTTTAAATTTAAAGAAATAGTCTATATTTCTTAATTTTATATAAATATTCTCTCAGCTGCAAAAGCTGATAAAAAGAGATTATTTTTAAATAGAAAAAATAGATTTCTTGAATAAACAGATAAAATTTTATTATATTAAATTAAGAAAATTAAAGAAATATATTATATTTAATAAAAATAAAAATCTAGTTCTGTTATAATTATTATTATTAAGATAAGTTAATTAGCTATCTTAGACTTATTAGTTCGCGGTCTTAAGCTAATTAAACTCTTAGAATATTAATATATAATATCTAGAACAGCTAAAGAATAGTATAAAAAATTAGAATATTTTAATAAAAAAGCTCTAAATTATCTAAATAATTTAGTTCAGAGAATTAATATTACTAATTTACTAAAATAGACTAGCTTAGATAAGCTAAGCCAAATTAAAAAATATTTTATATATAAAATTAGCTAATTAGAAAAATAAATTTTAAGATAAAAATTTAAAAAAGAAAATTAGATATTTAAATTAATTTATTAAGACTTAATTTATATAATAAATAAAATTAATAAATAGAGATATATTAGTTATTTTTATTATTTTTATTTAAAATTTTATCTAGAGCAAGCCCTAACTTTTAAATCAGATATTTTAGAATTAATTATTAATATAATTTAATTAATTATTAATTAGTTTAAGATAATATTCAAGAGATTTTATTCTGATTAGAACTGGAATCTTAATATTTTTCTAATTTAGACTAATATTAAAAATTTATTAATTAATTATTTATTAGTTTATCAGCCAGAGTAAAATTTATATACAGAAAAATTTAAAGCTCTAATTACTTCTAAAATAAAAAGTTTATTAATTAATTTAGAACTTTTTATATTTTTATAATCTAAAATAATAGATTCAGCTATTTTTATTCTAAATAGAATATTAAATAAATAACTAAATTAAGAAATATTATATAAAATTATCTAAAAAAGTCTTTTATAATTATCTGAGAAATTAGATATTTTCTGTTTAAGAAAATATAGATTATATATCTATATCTGAATTAGTAACTTATTTAAAGAAGATAAATTAGAGTTTAGAGCTCTAATTAATTATCTAATTAATTATTAGATAACTAATATTTAATAAATCTAGATATTTATTTTTAAAAGAATAATTTCGGCTTGTGATATTATTTTTGATAAAAATTTTAATTATAAATAATATACTAAATTAGAAAATCTATTAATAAAATAAGAAATAATTAAATTAGTTAATTCTATTTAATTAGAATAATCAGATATCTTTATTTCTAAAGAATCTGAAGAATCTGATATAGATAAGAATCTTTCTAATTTAGAAATATTAAAATAAATATCTAAATCTTTATCAGATAATTAACTAAAATAAGATTAGTTAATAATCTTAGATTAGTTAGCTGCTGAATTAAGCCAGTTGACAGTCTTAAGTAATTAATTAAATATCTTATAAAATAATAATATAATTATAGAGAATTTATTATTTTTATTATCTAATTTATTTTCTTTACTGTCTCAGATTCTTATTAATAATTTAAATATTAATAAGCTAATTAATAAAACTAAGTTCTTAGATATTAAATTAATTAAAGATCTGAAATAGATCTGCTTAGAATTATTTAATTCTAATTTTAAAAGAGCTAGACTTACTCTCTAAATTATTTAAATAATAATTAATTATATTAATAAAAATAAAATTCTTTATATTAATTTCTTATTACTTTTATCTCTGTCTATTAATTAATAAGAAATAAGAAATTATATATTTTTAAGTTAATTTACTTAGACTGTTAAAACTGAAATTAATTAATTAAAAGCTCTAAATATTTAAAATATATATTTAATTTATAAAACTAATAGAGCTGAAGTATTATTATTAAAATAGATATTTTTATATAAATTTAATAAAACTGATTATTTGACTAATTTTAAAGTCTGAATTTATATTAGAGATAATTTATAAATATCTGATTAATTAGAAATATATACTAGTATTCTTATAATTAGATCTATACAGATTTTTTTAACTCTAATTATTATATTTAATCTAGAAATCAATTAATTAAATATAATTATTATCTTTCTTAATAGTTTTATTAAAGAGAAAATCTATATAAATCTAATTTCTAAATTAGAAAATAAATAAACAGTTTTTTTATTACAGAAAGCTCTATATAGATTAAGATATTTATTATTTCTTTAATAAAATATCCTGAAACAGAGACTAATAGCTCTAGGGCTTAAATTTATTTAAAAAAATTAATATATCTTTATTAATAAATTTATAATTTTAATAATTTTTGTGAATAATATGATTTATATATTTTATAAATTAAATTATTAAAAATTTAATAAATTTAAATAAGAATTAATAATATTATTTAAATTTAAAGATCTTGGAGAGGTTAATTTATTTCTTAATATTTAAATCTTATATAATCGCCCAAATAAGAAGTTGTGGATTTAATAATTAAACTATATTAATAAGATTATTAATAAGTTTAATTTAGAGTAAAAAAAAAGTTCTAAATTCTTATTTTTAAACAAAAAATTAGTAAAGAATCTATTTTATTAGATTACTATTAATTAAATTTATAAATTTCAGCAGAAAATAGAATCAGCTCTATATTCTATAGTTTAGACTAGATCTGATATTATTAAATTATACTAGTTAATTTTAAAATATCTAATTAATTTAAGCTCTAAATATCTCAGGGCTGTGAATTATTTAATCTTTTATTTAGAAGAAATAAAGAACTTGACTATTAAATTTAGTCCTAATTCTATTTTATTTTATATAGTCAGTGATACTAGTTTTGCTAATAATTAAGATCACACTAGCTTAATAAAATATATTATTTATTTATTTAATAATTCTATTAATTAGCTAAGTAAGAAATAGTATTATATAATTTTTTTAATTATTAAAGCTGAATTATTAGCCCTAACTGCTGTAGTTAAGTAATTTTTTTAATAAAGAAGATTTTTTAAATAAATAGAGTTTAACTCTAATTAATATTTCTTTATATTATCTAATAATTATTAAACAGTTAAAATTTTTACTAATAAGAATTTCCTATTTTGAACTAGTCTGAAATATATTAATATTATTAATTATTAACTAAGACAAGAAGCCCTGAATAAAATAATTAATATTTAATAAATATTTATTAATAAAATATAAGCAGATAACCTGACTAAGCAGTTTCTTAATTAAAAATATACTTAATTTATTAAATAGTTGTGATAGGATCTACTTGTCAGGGTAGAAAGCCTGTTAACTAGATAAGGAATCAACCATGAAACACCGTGTATTTGTTTAACAATAACAAAGATAGTCTATATTTATAAGATAGACTGATTCTTAAAGAATCAGTAGCTTCTTACAGAGAAATTAATATTTTATAAATATCAAAGAGATATAGAATTATTATTAATAATTTTATAACTCTTACAATCACTATAATATATTATTCTGATAATATAACTCTTATAACTACTATAATATATTATCTTAATAATCTTTATTCTAATAGCTGGATTATTCTATTATAAATAATATTCTTTTTTACTGGGACGAGCTATCTGGCTTAAATATTAGGAATAATCTTATATATTCCTGATTCAGAACAGTAGAGATTTGATAACAAAAGATAAGAAACTTACAGAATATATAATATAAATAGAGTTATATATTATTTCTATATAGCTTTATAAATATTTAGTTATATTTATATAAATAGATTTCCTGCGAAGAAGTATAAATAAAAAAATCTTTTATATTACTTCTCTTTCTTCTTCTCTTTTATTTTATGATTATTATTTCTTTAGTAATTTATAATTATTTTCTTTATATTTCTTTATTATTTTGCGTGATCTTTATTATTTTTATCTATACTGTATTACTATTATTCTCTTCTTTATTAGATATTGGTCTTGTTCTTAATTATTTTATAATAATAAAGAGAATAATATATTTCAAGCAGAATATTCTTATTAAAGCCTGCTATAATTTCTGTATATACTGTCTGAGATATATAAATAATAACTTTAATTCTAAGAAAAACACTCTGTATAATATTAATTATTTATTAAATATAAAAATATCTATTCTGTGTTATTTCTATTCCGCGGGGAAAAAAACTTATGATTCTATAAGTTTTATATACTTTATATTATATATATATAATTTATTAATATTTCTCGAGCCTGTAACTAATCTGCTAGAAAACACTTATAATTTTATAAAGATTATTAAATAGATTACTCTGATTCTAAAGAAAGAATATTAAAATAATAATATTAAACAGACTATTCGCGAAGAGATTTATATTTTTATAAAGATATTTAACAGTATGAAGAGTATCTATACTTATAAATTTTTATTAAAGAATATTAAGACTGCCAAGTGTATAAGTTCTTATTATAATTAAAAAATAAGATCTTTATAATTCTATTATTAATATTTTATTAGAAGTTTACTATTAAGTATATTAAATTTATTAAGATCTATTATATTTTTTTAATATAGTCAGTTCTTTATTCTGGCCTCCGCGTCTTGCTGAAGAATTATTATATTTATAAAATAAAAATATTATTATATTTACTGTCTAATAATCTAGAATATATAGACTGGATTTCTGCTCTGCAGAATTTTCTTAATTTAGTAAGAGCTATAATATATATTTAATATCCGGATATTAATAATAATAAATCGACTTCGGATAATAAGAATAATATTATTAAATTAATTATAAATCTCTGTATTCTTCTTCTGAAGTCTACTTTCTCTATAAATATTTCTAAATTATAATAAGAGAGCCTGATTATTATTGTTGTTTATCTTATAAATAAATAATAAATATAATTAAATATATTTAAGTATTTCCTGCTGTCTTATAGCAGGATAATTTTATATTTATTAATATATTTAATCTATAATAATATAATTAATAAGAAATATCAAGAAATTAATATTTCTATAGCTTATTTCTTAAAAATATAAAGTAATTTACTAGTAATTATCTTCTGTCTTTTTAATATATAGCACTTCTTATAATATTTCTAGTATTATTTTATAGCTTCAGATATATTCTCTATATTTTTACTAGAAATTTATTAATTATACTTGCTTAATTATTCTTTTTACTTAATTAGATAATAATTCTGACTATTATAGTATTAATAGTCTTTAATTTCTTTAATTTTTTATTTATCTTTATTATCTAGCTCAGATATTAAGAGCGATTCTTTATAATTTCTTTTAGTATTTTATAATTTTAATAAAAAGATATAGAATATATTATAAATTTATTTATATTTCTCAGATAAATATAATTAATATACTTAAGATCTAATATATTTAAAAATCTGAAAGAGTTCTATAAATTTTAAAGCCAGCTTTCTTAATTCTTTAAGTTATAAGTTCTAAGTTAATAGCTTAACTAGATTTTTTTCTTTAAAATAGAATAGTTTTTTATATTTATTATAATATTTCTTTTACTTTTCTATAATTATTTGCTATATCTTTTATAATTATTCTCTTATTTCTCTAAGTTTTTTAATTCTATTCTATACTGCTGGAACTTCTCACTGCTAAGAATTAATCTTAATTTTAATATAAAAATTCAGTAAAAAGTTATAAAGAATATTATAAAATAATTAGTCTATAATTATATTATCTGTGTTATTACAGGCGAATTAAGTACTTAAAAGAATTAATAGCCAGTTAATATTATACTGGCTGAAGTAGTATTAAAAATAATATTTAAGTATTTAATTTATCTATTCTATTTAACTATTAATTTAAGAGTAGAATATAGTTAAAAGCTTCAAGATTATATAGCTATTATAAACTAAATTTAATTAGAATTTACTAATAAAGATTAATTCTTAATTAGATATAATTCTATTTAAAGATTCAAAGATTAATTTAATCTATTTATAAAACAGTTTGGCAAGATCTAGAGCAGTTATTATAAATAGAATAGCAAAAAAAAAACAATATTTCAAGAATTAATTAATAATAACTAGAATAGTATTAACAGTCTTTTTATATTAAATAATAAAGAATAGTTCTGTAATAAAATCTATTATTAATTTGACAAAGAAATATAATAAAATTAGTAATAATTTAAGACTGTTATATAATTAATACTTTAAAGCAGTGATTTCTTAATATATTAAATAAATTTGAATATATTTGGCTATATTATATTATAATCTATTTTAGTAAAACTTTCTATATAGTAGTGCTTCTATTTAAGTCTTTCTAAAATATCTTACTAACAGATTATTATAATATAGCTTAATAAATATTTAATATAGTATCTTAGAAGAGAAGATATAATATTAGTTTTTAAAATAGATATAATTAGTTATTTTAATAATTTAATATTTTTAGTCTGATTACTTTTATTAAACAGCAGTCTTTTATTATTATATCTCTGAATTATTATTCTATAAATATAAGATTATTTCTTAAAATTCAGAATTATATATATCTAAGTATAAAACTTCTGCAGTATATACTTATAATACTGTAGATTAAAAAATAAATCTCTTTTAAAATAAGTTTTCTCAAGCAGCTCAGTCAGCTGTCTCTATATTAGTTTAATTATTAGAATTCTTTAAGCTTAATATAATACAGATATCAAACCCAGAGTAATTCTGTATATCTTAAGATTTAAACTAGATTTTTTCTTTAATAAGATTCTTTATTATCAGAGATAATATATCTATAAATTATATTTAAATCAGGATTAACAGTTTCTCTTAAGAAGTAGATTTTACTTAAGATTTAGAAGATATTCTAAAGAATCTATCTGCTGGATTTAATTTCTTTATTCTATATTTAATAATAAAATTATAGAAGATTAAATTTATAAGTTATTAAATTTATTTTTTATTAACCCGGATTTAATATATAAAAGATTACAAGTTTGAATAATCTGATAGAATCTTGATTATTTAAAAAATATCTTTTAAATATTATTATTATTATTTAAAAGAGTAAATAATAATAAATAGCTTTTAATCTAAAGTATTATAATTTAGCTCAGTATTAGAGAACTTATAGAATCAGAATATAATTAAATAGAATATACTCTTAATATTAAATTAGAATAGAATATTACTTATCTCTTTTTTTAATATATTAATTTCTAAACAGCGGGATTTTATAGAATTAAAATATATTAGTAAAAATATTTATTAAAAAATAATAATAAGACAGCGGAAAGTAATTTATTTAATTAAGATTAGATAAATCTTTTCTAGCTTCTGTCTATTAATTATTCTACAAAGCAAAGAAATAAGAGATAAGATAATATAAAAATAATCTTAAATAAATTATTAATAAAAATTATAAAATCTAAGAAAGATCTAGATATTATAATAACTTTCAGAAATTAGTTATAAAATAATATTATTTATTTATTAAGAATTTATAGATACTCTGTCAGAGTTAATAATATATTTTAGAAATTTAATTTAAGATTAGTAAAATAAATATTTTAATAGTTTTATATAGAGCTAAGCTTCTCGAAGTTTTTCTAAAACTTAATAAATATATTTTGTATAAGATTTCTTATCTAATAAAAAAATAAGAATATTATTCAGATATACTATATAAAAGTTATTAAGAAATTCTTGAAGTATAGTATATATATAGTTTTAGAAAATTGCTGGAGTATTAGTTAATCTAAATAATATAATTATATATTTAAAGTAGCTGTATCGGGTATAAAATATTATTTTTTATTTATTATTTTTTTTAATATAGATTCAGTAGTATATATTTTTAATATTAATCTTTAAAAAATAGATACTTCCCGAAACCCTGTTAAGAATCTTTGAAATAAAAGATAAGAGATAGTAATTCTTAATAAAAATCTTATTAAAATCTCTGTAGTCTATATAAAGATATAAGCTATTATCTTTCTTAAATATAAAGAGAATAGAAGCTTTAGTAGAACTTTTTAAAGATTAAATTTAATTTAGTTTCAGATTCTTTTTAATATATTTTTATAAAATCTTAAGTTCGGCTTCGGATAAGAGATATATTAGATTATAAGAGAATATTTTATTAGATTTAATATTAATAGTATAATCTGCAGGGCTATAAGAAGATAGCTGTTAAGAGAAATCTATAAAAAATATATTTTAAAATTACTTAAGTTCAACAGAAATTATCTTAGAATTTAATAATAAATTATAAAATTTTTTTTCTGATAGCCAGATATCTTTGGAAAGCTTAATAATAATATATATTTTTACTAAGTTTTAAGTTACTTTAGTAAATTAAGTAATAAAAAGTAGTAAAATAGATAATATACTAAATTATTACTGACAGTTCTATACTAATAAGATAATATATAGATTATAAAATATAATTATTAAAAATAATATAGAACTGTCTTTTAGTTAGAGATCTTGATTAATCTCTATATAATATTATTTAAAAATATAAATATCTTCTCGCGAATTAATAGTGGTAATAGAGACTTTTTATATATTATAAATAGAAGTAATAATTTAATTAATAGCTTTAATCTTTAGTACAGTAATTAGAATATATTAAAGATTATAGGCTTTAATAAATTAATAACTAATAATATCTATTTCGGCGCAGCTATTCAGATTCGCAAAGATTTTAAGATTATTTTAAATATAGATAGAAATATAAAAATAATATATAGTCTCTACTATAGATAAAGAAGTTAAAATTATAAGATCTATCTTAACTTTTCTATTTTTTTCTCTAAATTTAATAAGAATTGATAGGTTCTAGCAGATTAAATTTTTTTATTTTTAATAGAGTATTAATTTATAAGATATTAGATATTTTTATATATAAAGTATTATAATTAATTATTATTCTTTCTGATAAGATTTTCTCTGTGATTTAGAATATCTTTCTTAATAGTTTTACTAGTAATTTCTTAGAAGCGCTTGCATGGCTTATAATTACTGAATTAATTATTATTTTACTTATATTTTTTTTTATTTTCTTATAGTTTATAATAATAAGTAGTAATAATTATTATTTTATTCTACTTCTCTAATAGATAGAGAATATATTCTTAAATATAATAGTTTAGATCTAATAATAGCTTAGTAAAGTAGAATAAGACTCTTTTTTTTTTTATTTAATAAGAAAAGTATTGCTCTAAAATATTAAAATAAGTATAAGACTCTTACAGATCCTGACTGTATTATTAATAAGTCTGTTTAAATTAGATTATAATATCTGATTAAAGAATAGCAGTGTTTTAAATTAGTATAAGAATCTAATCTTTAAATTAAGATTATAATTTCTTAAGAAATTATCTCTCTTCTGGACTCTTATTATCTATAAAATAATATTATCTCTGTCTATATACTGAGTCTATATAGCTGATAGCAGCGAGAATCTTGTGTTTCTTTAATAAATATTTTTTAAATATATCTCTGAATATATATTTTAAATCAGTAATTTATTCTTAATATTTTTAGAGATTAAAATTTAGAGCAAAGCAAGAAATATTTTTAAACTTAATCTTTTTTTTATTCTTTTCTAATTTAGAGAAGAATTAATAGTATCTTAAGAAGATTTTGCTTAGAAAGCTATTTCTTTAAAAATAAGCTATTCTTTACTATAAGTTAATAGCTTATTTTAATTAATAAATATAATCTTCTAGCTATTAAATCTCTTTAATAATAAAAATAATATTCAGTAAGAATTTTAAATTAATTTAATTACTGAGTGCTTCTATTTTTTTATTATCTTTAATAAGTAATATCTTTCTTAGATAGTTAAAAAAAGAAGAATTAAAATATAATAGAATCTATTTATTAAGATAAAAAGTCTGTTGACTAGATAAGAAATTAATTATAAAATATTATATATTTATTTAATAATAACAAAGATAATCTATATTTACAAGATAGACTGATTCTTAAAGAATTAGTAGCTTCTTATAAGAAGATTAGTATTTTATAAATATCAGAGAGATATAGAATTACTATTAATAATCTTACAACTCTTATAATTACTATAATATATTATCTCGATAACACAACTCTCACAATCACTATAATATGTCATCCCGATGATCTTTATTCCAATAGCTGGGTTATTCTATCACAATAGTTAAATATAATAATTTATTAAATTCTATTATTATTATTTTCTATTTTTAATAATTTATTTACTCCAGTTTTTCTGATATTTTATCTTATTAAAACTATAAGAATATATTAATAATATAGACAGACTGGCCAGTTTACTATCTAAGATCTATTAGTTAGCTATTTAAGACTTGCCAGTTTACAGTCTTAGATTAATTAATTATCTTAGATTACTAGTTAGCAGACTAATAATTTTAAGTTTTATCTATTTCACAGCGAAGCAAGAGATCTTATTTTTATTAATTATTTTAGTTTTTATTTAATTATTAATTCTATTATTCTCGGTCCTGTTCTATTTATATAATTTTTATATAATTTTTATATAATTTTATATATTTTTATATATTTTTAATAGTCAATTGGCTATAAATATAAATAAAAAGATTTCTTAATTTTTAATTAATTTTTTAATAAATTTTAATTAAATTAAATTAGCTTTTAATCTTTTTCTTATTTATCTAATTTTTAATTTTTTTTATTACTTTTTTTATCTTTCTTTTATCTTTTTTTTATCTTTATCTTACTTTTATCTTATTTTTATATTTAATTTATATAAGAAAATAAGAGTTCAGTAAAGTCTTTCTAAAAGATTAAAGAAAAGTTTTTATTTAATTATCTAATTTTTAATTTTTTTATTTTTTACTTCTCTTATCTTTCTCTCACTTTCATCTCACTTTTGTATCTAATTTATATAAGAAAGTGAAAGTTCAATAAAGTCTTCTTAAGAAAAGTTCTTACTTCTTAAGAAAAGTTCTTACAGCCTTCTACTGAGTGGGACCAGGGTCAAATGAAGGGATGAAAGGGGCACTATGCCCGACCGAGGATATAGTAGCAGCTGTCATCCGGGAAAGACAATCGCAGAACGCTAGTTCAACACCACCGGCAAACTAATGAAGTGACAGCCCAGCCCAGCTCCTGGATCAATCGATCTAGATATCAATCATGTCACATATCGGAATCCCTTCTGGAGCCGTCGCGCGGCGGCGATATCGATGCCCTCCACGTCCGCCGTCTGCTGCAGGCGACGAAGCTCTCTCTCCGTCAGGATCGTGGCCTCGTTCTCCAGCCGCTCGAGTTGCTGGTTCAACGCCCGCAGATGCAGATACAGGAACGTCGCGGTGACGGCGCCCAGGATCTGCATGCCGATGCACACCCCCATGGCCAGGCGGTAGTAGGGGGCATCGTTGTAGGTGTAGGGAGTCCAGATGCTGGCGGAGTTGGCGACCGAGTTGATGAAGGCGTAGGCGGCGGCGCGCTTGGCGGGCGGGCGCGGGATGGCGTTGGCGATCCACGAATACAGCGTGCCGTTCTGCGCGAACACAAAGATCATCAGGAAGAAGCTGAAGTACCGCGGCCCGAACGAGTCCGTCGCCATGAAGATGATGAACCCCACGATCGTGAGCGGGATCGGCGCCACAAGGAACCAGAACCGATGCTCATACCGATCCGACAGGCACGAGTGCAGCAGGCTGTAGAACACCATGAACACGTACGGCGGCGCCACCAGCAGCAGCGAGATCGTGTGGCTGTACCCCAGCGTCTCCGTCAGCGTCGGGAAGAAGTTCTGGAACCCGCTCGCCGCCGCGATCGCCATGTATATGATCGCCAGCGCGTACGTCTTGATGTCCGTGAACGCCAGCTTCAGCCCTTTCAGCTGCGTCGCGCTGCCGCCCTCGTCCACGTCCGCCTCGGCCGCCTCGATGGCCAGCCGCCGGTTCGCGACATGCTTCATCTCCGGCGTCAGCAGCTTCCACGTCTCGGGGAAATCCGGCAGCACGAGACAGATCGCCAGCCCGATGGCCACGGTGATCGACCCCTCGATGATGTACAGCCACTGCCACGCCGACATGCCCTGCTTGCCAGCCAGGCCGTCGAGGATCCCCGCCGCGATCAGGTTCCCGAAGGCCCCGCTGAGCAGCGAGCCCGAGTAGAAGATGCTCATGCGCAGCGCCAGCTCCTTCTTGGTATACCACTTGGACAGGTAGAACAGCACGCCCGCGAAGAACGGCGCCTCCACCAAGCCGAGGATAAACCGGCACGCCACGATGCCCCCGTAGCTGGTCACCTGGCTGGTCAGCGCGGAGACGAGCCCCCACGCGCTCGTGAAGAAGCCGAGATACAGCGACGGGCGGCCCATGTAGTTGAGGAGCATGTTAGACGGGACTTGCATCAGGATGTATCCGACGAAGAGGATCGAGAGGCCCGTTTCGTAGTCCGACCCGACCAGCGACAGGTCCTGCTGTAGACCCTGCAGCTTGGCCGCGGCGTAGTTGTTTCTATCCTGCGTCAGCCTCAGTCCGCAGGCGGGGGCCATACCCTGATTTGTAATGGAAGGACCCACCGATCGATATAATTCATCAGGTAAACGAGAATAACCAACGGCATGATCAGCGAATCAATCCGCCGACGCAGCGTCCTCTCCAGCACCTTCTCCTCGTCGGTCAGCTGGGCGATCTGCACAACCTCCTCGTGGGCGATCTCGGCCTTTTCGCCCATGGCCTCATGGTCGGTGATGAATTTCTCCATGGGAGGCAGGAGGGGTGCGAAAAAGGGAGAGAAAAAAAGTGGCCGTGTCTGTCTGCCACTTTGCTAGGTATGTATGCAGTGGGATGGAGTTTGACGAGATGGTCCGCTACATATATATATACTTACTTATACATATCACCCTGATTGGTGACGAAACCTACCAGCAAATAAACTATGTATGTACCCCACATTCTACATCTACACTCCACACTCCACACAACCAACCCAATTCACTCCGTCAGATTGCCCATCCGGGGTGCAGAATACCCATTCATCCATACCCACTTGATCCTCTGCCCCGAGAGCACGGGGCACGGAGCACGGAGCACGGAGCAGGGATCACTGAGCCTGGATGTCGGAGGAGCGTGCGAGCGAGCGGGGGGAAGCTGGGGAATAAGCTGTCGCTCGCTGCTCGGGTGATCCTTTGCGTCGAGCTGACCCTGTCATGGCCCGGTGCGGCGATGACGCGATCATCTCATCGATCACGGCTGAACAGGGTCACGGTGTTCTGTGGCGATGGCACGGGATGGGGGGATGGTGGTAGATAGTCTGTGTGATTGGTCTGGTAGGGTTTGGGTGCTGGGTCGGGGTCGGGGTCTGGCTGGTTGGTTGGTATGCGCCATGATGGATGGATGGGGGTGATGTCTTGATGGTTAGGTAGGTATAGTTAGTAGATAGGTAGATGATCCTGCAGCATCCCGGGTGACCGGACTGTTTTGGGGGGGAAAGTTGTTGGCTCAACCAGATAGGGTTTGGATGCTGAGCGGCAATGATGGATGCCTGGACACCTTACAGCTGGACACCTTGAGGCCTTAACACCTGACAACTGACGCCTGATCCTCAAGGCAACAGGAATGCAGGTGGATGTATGGGTTAGTCAGCACCATCATGTACAAAGTATGCAACTTATGTGCTTCCTCCCTTGCATTATTATTCCCCCCTCCAACCTCTTCCTCCCCTCCTCACCGACACATCCCGTCCCATCCTCACTCACCTGCTACATGGTTCAGACAGAACCTGCTTCTATCTACTCCGTACGGAGTATCAATCTGGAACCACAGCCCCTCCACCACTACCATGCCGCTCTCAGCTCCCTCCACGACTGCCTCGGTCGCTGACTCTCCACCGAATCCACTCCCCCCCCCCCCCCCCCACATCATTGGCCTACCATAAGCGAAAGGGGATTTCGGGCCAATTCGGTCCTGCGCCCCCAGATCGCGAGGGCTGCGATCCTGCCGTACCGTTGGCCCCAGTCTCCCTGACGCTCGCCCGTCCGTCACCTCCTGCCTGGTCTGGCGTCACCTCGCGAACCTGATCCGCTGCCTGAGGTCTAGATACACCCGCCGCTCATGGTGAACCCCCAGCCGCACGCCGTTTTGGCCTCCGACCACTTCCGCGCCAGGTCGGCCCTGACCTCCAGTCAACTGGCCCGTCAATTGCGTTCCTGCAAAGTCTGCCGCTTCCGCAAGGTCAAGGTACGTCCCGTCCCGATCGGTTTATCACATCACTGTCGTGGTGCCCTGGTTGCCCCCTCGTTCCCCCCCCAAAAAACAAACACACCACCTAGCCAGATCAGACATAATCAAGTCACCCAATGGGGTTCTCGACGCGTCTGGTTGCCTGGAGGCCCGTGCAACATATCTGCCCGCCTGCATGCGTGATCTGAATTGACGATCGTGACGACAAACAGTGTGATCGCGTCCAACCCTGCCATGCATGCTGCGCCCATGGGTACCCCTCCAAGTGCGCCTATGATACCGACCCCGACGATAATCTTCAGCCCATCAGTCAGACGGACGAGATCCGGAACCTCCGGCACGAGATCCGTGAGCTAACGGCGACGCTTAATAGCCGACGTGCGTGTCCCACCCTGGGGTGCATGGCTTCGGTCGTTGCCGACGTGCTTGTTGCTGATGTGGTAATTTTGCCTTCTAGAACGCCGCGCCCGAAAGCCACGCCGTCTAGCGCAGCTGCAGGCCCTGTTTGATGCCATCCGCTCCGCTCCGCTCGACGTGACCAACCGTATTGTCGCCGACGTCCGAAGGACCCGCGGCAGAACACATGGGGAGGCGTTTCCGCTGGAACCGGAAAATGGATCCGAAGGTGGGTATCCGTTGGAGTGGGTGGGAGGGTGCCCGGAGCTGAATGTTGGCTGGACAGGTGCTGTGACGACTCGCCCACGCGGCTCACACGACCCCGATGGCAGGATAGACGAGGACGAGGCCGACTATCGGTCGGGTCGCCATGCGTCCAGTCGGAGTTCGTCCGAAGACAGCGAGGACTCGAGCTATGGAGCGGTTTGTCATTTGGGATCGTCGAAGCCGATGCTGGACGTGTTCATCGAGCGCTTCGTGGATGCCTTCAGCCCCCAGGTCAGCACCAAGGCAGGTCAAGCCGGTGCGGTGCGGCGGGCCGCGGGAATTCGCATGTTCTCGCCCATCCTCATGGACGCGTTTGAATCCGTCTCGACGGCGTATTTTGGTCGGATCATCCAGGACAAGGACCTCGAGGCATCGGGGTTCCGCCTCTATCCCCGCGTGCTGCGGAGTCTGCAGCAGGCCTTGCAAGATCCGGAGCGCAGCAAGGCCGAGTCGACGTTAGTGACCGTTATGCTGCTGATGGCATTTGAGGTGCGTCCCTGGGTCCTGATCGACGGTGTGATGCTGACGACAGCAGAGTGTCGAAAGAACGACTCAAGGGTCGCTGCTTGCCCATGTCCATGGTGCCATGCGTTTGATTGAGCATCGCGGCCCGGAGAATCATGTCCATGGTGTCGAACACCTGCTGTACACCGAACTCCGACCGTTCTGGGTATGCTTTTTGATATGGTCTATGCGACGTGTACTAACCAGTGCAGGTCTCCGCTTCGTTCATCACCCGTAGACCCTGCTTTCTCGCCGCCGAGGAATGGATCAACCTCCCGTGGTCAGCGAACACAAGCAAGAGAGACATCCTTCACTATCTCCTGGATCTGGCAGTCGAGGTCCCAGCTTTACTCGGGCAATTCGACGACGTTCAAGCAACCCTCGGCTCGAACTTGTCCAGCGTTCACGAGATTACCGTAAAGCAGGTTGCACTGTGGGACGGGGTCGCCGACCTTACCGAGCGCTTCCGCCGGTGGAAAGTCCAGTGGGTGGACAGCTACCCCGACGGGCCACCGCAGGAAGTAGAAGTCGTTCCCAGTGACCAGTTTCCACTGTTCCAGTGTCGAGACTTCCGTACCGGCGGGGTGATGACCCCGACCACGTTCGTCTATCCGGACCTGCGTCTTGCGCAAACGATGTGCCTCTATTACTCCATCCGACTGGTGCTGTCGTCCGTGGACACCCGGCCAGAGGGTCGCGTGGGGCCCCTGGACCAGTACGCCATGGGATGCGGGATCTGCCGGTCCCTCGAGTGGTACATCCAAAACGCGGCCGGGAATATGATCAACCGGCTGGTGTTTCCCGTACGGGTTGCCTGGGAGATCTTCCCGGACGCTGGACCGGAACGCCGGTACTTGCAGGAGGTGCTAAAGCTGGTGGAAAAACGACATTCCCTTGCTCTCTGGGGCGGAGGCATGTCCGAGCTTTCTCCTCGGGCCGGATCCCCGCAAGAGGAGTCCCCGGATATGGTGCAGGTGCAGGCACAGGAGGGGTGAAGCGGAGAGTTGGCGATCGCTGGACGACCCAATCGACTGTCTTTCATGAGTGATGATTTTGTGGCTGTTTGGCGAGCACGGCGGCCGTGATATTGCTGCCGACTGGCCGTCCGGAGGCACCGGCAATAGACAGTCTAGGTAGTCACTACAGCGCCAAATGAGCATGGTCTACCTTGGCCCTCCTATTGGAGGCACTGACTCGCCGGCATGGGATATTACCGTAAGCAACCCTCTCATGCCACAATCTAGAACGCTAGAAGGCTAGAAGCACTTTAGCTCGGACCCGCAATGCGAGGTGTCAAGCCTGGAAGACCCGGTGATGCGCTCCACCATGGACACGACATTAAGCCAATATGTGGCAACCAGTCCAGGACCGGGTTTTTGAATGACTTGATCACGACGAGAGCCTGAATTTCCCACCGGCCTGATGTCCGAGCTCCGAACGTGTTTATATGTCTGAGACGCTGACAGCGACTTCTAATTGCCCGAAATCGAACAGGGGTCAGTGCAGATTGGAGTTGCAGAAGGCAGAACCATTATGTGCGAGCTGATAATATTACTTGGGGCAGGGTTTACATTACATTATCATCAGTCATGATTACTTTGCTAACCGTTGGCGCCAGCGGGGCTGAGCCTGCAACGGTGTCGCCCTTGAAGCATTAGATATCTAGGACTGATGTCCGCAATAATTACATCTTGGCAGTAGTCTGCTGGATACCGTGGACTGTGACTCGCTCCGAGGCCCAGGATCACCAGGGGGATTGCCGTAAATGAAGTCGATATTAAGGGCGTGTGGTCAAGGGCTCACAGAAATCAATCAGGGGGTGGTCCGTGCGGCCGACACGAATGCCCTACGAGTGCCGGCAGCCGTGAACGACCCTGTCTGGTTGAGGTTGAGACAGACGGGTTAGGAAGAGTTTATCCGTCCAATGCTGCCGCTGGCCTGGACGCTAAAAGGCTTGGATCCAAGCAAGCTTAAATCACTGAGGTTAGTGTTTCATCTTCAAACAAGCTTGAACGGCCTGCCAGTGGGTCCTCGCCCTTGTAGGGCTCCACCGTCCCCCTGATACAATCTTCGTGCCAGAACGACGGCAGGCCGTCCAGCCTTTCTCTCGGGGATCCTCTTATATCTTGCGCTCTGCCCGGCTCTGTCGACTCTTTCTGCATCACCAACTCACCCACTCTTTTTCTCAGTCCTTCTTTTCACGCGACCGGTTCGCCTCACACTCTTTCCACAACCCACCTTCAACATGCGTTACTCCTACACTGCTGTCCCCCTGGCCTTTGCCGCCCGTGCCGCCGCCGTCGCTAGCGACGCCTGGGCTTTCGGAAACGGGTTCTACACCGGCCCTCCCTCCGCCGGTCACATCACCAAGGCCACCTGGTCCCTGGTCGCCCCCTCCGTCCCCTCGGACGTCGAGGTCTCGAACTCGGACGACGAGGTCTGGGTTTCCCTGTGGGTCGGTGTCTCTGCGAGCGCCGGTTCCTACGACGATGACCTGTACCAGCCTCTGCTGAACTGGTCTCCGGACAACGAGTCTCAGTAAGTGTGAAGCAGATGCCGGATGTTGGGAGAAAGTTGGACTATGCTAACGGCACAGGGGCTGCCCTGCCTCCGACTCCGAGTGGTGTGTTGCTGCCAGCACCTACACTCCCGGTAAGACTCATTGTTTCACAGCAACCGTACCGCCGTACTAACCATATCGCAGACGGCCAGAACGGCCAGGCCTACGTGACCGTCCCCAAGGACTCCCAGATCGACTTCGAGGGTAGGTCTGATTGATAGCTCTATTGTGACATGACTAATGAGAGCAGTCTACGTTGAGGACGACAAGGTCTACCAGGTCGTTTCCATTGACGGCAAGACCGTCTCCAAGGAGAGCGACAGTCAGTTCCCCCCCCCTTCCCCCACAATCTCTTTCAACCGTACTGACCAAACAGCCCTCGACCACCCCCTCCAGTACCTCTACTCCGGTGACGAGTGCTACACCGGCTCCGGTGACTGCGGTACCCTCGCTTCCTACAGTAAGCCCCCCCTCCCTCTCGCTTCCATCATTTGACCATCGGGCGCAATACTGATTGATGTAGGCTGGAACAACATCACCATCACCCTGAGCGAGAAGAACGAGGCCTTCGGCACCACCCTGGACCTGTACAGCGGCTCCAGCTCCAACGGGTTCACCACCCCGGACAGCGGAAAGACCTGGGTCCTTGACTCGGTTGTGATCAACAAGGACACCTTTGCTGATGTCGAGACCAAATAAGCGGTCGAGAGCGAAGAAGCGGGTGGCTTGATGGGTTAATGGCTGCTAGTCGGTCGTCACCCATCATCCGTCGTCTTTCTAAGGCTTGGACTTGCTTTGAGGGGCTGGTCTGATGGGAACAGATAGTTGTTGCGGTGGTGTGATTGTAATATATTCTTTCTGCATGAATAGTACTTATCTTGAGTGGTGTACCGTGTGCTGCTGTACTTTTTTAGTGAGATGCTGGGTTCGCCTCATCGGCTCTTCGCCAACCGTCCCTTGCCCGGCCCGGCCCTAACCGGGTTGCCAGGGGTCAATGACATCCTCCTGTGGCGATAGACTATTTGAATAGTCCTTCAGCAGGATCTGCTTGCAGCAGAAGGTATCAGGCATCGCCATCTAGGACCTAGGCTTCTAGAATTGCCACAGACCTCCCAGTTCCACGATCTGGGATGTGGTGGAGGGTGTGAAAAGACAGTCTGCAGGTTCATTCTTCATCGATCATCGTAGTGACATTAACTACATAGACAAATCATCTCCCTCTCTTTCTTCCCCTGTTTTCTCTTTTAAACAGAAAAAAAAAAGAAAAAACAACACGCGGACATCGAGCAATACGGCATAAATCGTCAAGGAGGCGGCAACCAGCCCTCATCCGGCCCCAAGCAAAACCAGTCCCCATGGCTCAATCCCCCCAGATGTACGCATGCATCAACTCGATCTTATAGTCATCCCACGGGGACCTCAGCTCCGGCAACTTGCCGATCATCGGGTCCTCCATGTAGTGGGCGACATTGATCTCGAACCCCCGGGCCTGTGTGCAGCACAGACACGCCGACGTGCAATGGCTGCGGTGATGGGGTCGCTTTTCACTGCGCTGGCGCCTGCAGCAGCCACACCGGCGCCCGCAGCAGCCCCCGGCGCCCGCGCACTCGGCCTCCATCCAGTCCGAGAGATGCCAATTCCGTCCCCGATGCGCCTCCAGCGCACGCTTCAGGGCTCTGTTGGGCATGCGACTGATGAGGTTGTATTTTTTTTGTTCCAGCCTCCAGATCGTGCGAAGCAGCGCGTGGAGCTGCCTTTTCTGTTCCTGCATTTCGGTCACCAGCTCGCCACTATCCGCCGCCGAGGGGGCTTCGTTCAGTCGTTCGTACAAAGTGTCATGCCGAGACTGCAGGTACCTCTCGCGTTGGATGCTGAAGCGGAGTTCCGTCACCACCCGGACGTAGTCGAAGAGTGATTTCCAGGCTTTGCGGGGTGGCCCGCCCATCCATTCATGATGCTTGTAGCGGAGCTTCTGGGCGTCTCTCCACCGACCCTGACGGTCGAGTCTGTCTTCGTGACGCTCGAAGAGGGGCTCGAACCTCCTGGCGATAGCTGCTGTGAGAAAATTGACAAACATGAGGTCGGGTTAGAGATGTCGAGTTTGTGGTGGGAAGGGTGGAGTGAGTAAAGAAGGTGGCACGGGTGAAGAAAATACTGGCGTCGTTGCAGACACCAGAGAGGGCGTTTTTTTGCTCATACTTGGATCAATATGACCATATCATGTCAGGGCCAACGGAGCCCGGTTCCGGTTTAGCGCAGACGGATCCTGATCTTGATTCGCGATTTTATTGGTCGATCAAGTCCTCGATCTTCTTGGTTTGATCCAATCATCAAACCCTATTGGTCCATAATGGAAAGGAGAAGCAGCAACAGCAGAGGTTCTGTTTGGAAATTGGGCCTGCCATGTATATATTAAAAAAAAAAGGCAGAAGATTGATTACGGTTATAAAGAGTACGGATGATCAAAAAGGTCCCTAACGTCTATCCCAAACAGCTGCAAGTCCCCCAAGTAATAGCTCGGGTCGTCGACAAAGGGTAGAAAGAGAGATTCGTTGCGGTCCAGTGAAGCGGGGCTCCAAGGTTGGGTGACATCAGGGAGACCGGCGACCGATTCTTGAGGTTGCGGCATCATTGGGACATTGAGATTCATCGCGGTCCCCAACATGCCTGCGGGAGGAGGAGGAGGAGGAGCCTCCGCTGCAAGCTGCAATGGGACATTCTCACTAGCCTCTCGGGATTTGGACTTGCGGGTTTCCGACACGTAGTTGCGTGCAAGGTGTGCAAACTCAGCGACGAGAGAGCCAGGGAGCGCCCCTTTACTGGCGTATTCGAGTCGGCTGAAGTGCCCGCCTGCGATGTCCAGAAGCGCCAAGCTGAGGCCGGTCTCGGGGTGATTCGGGTTATGAACGACGAGGTCGAAGAGGATCATCAGGGAGGAAAGGGGCAGAACGGCGAGGATCCTGGAGCTAGAGTTAGGTTGTGCACTCTCTGTCTGGGACACCTGACAACAGCCAAGAGACGTGCGACTTACCAAACCGGTGTGGAGGGTGCCACCTCGATATAGCCCGTCAGTTCTAGGACACTGCGTGCTGTCCGCATCAAGTCGCGCTTCATGACCTCCTGCTGTGTGGTCCCCAGGCGAACAGCACCATAATGCAAAACGGTCCAGGACAGTGTGAGGAGGGCGTTCAAGTAAAGAAAGTGAGTAGTCAAGGCGACCTGGACGGTCAAGGACTCGCGCAACAAACGCGGTTTCAGCATCTCCCCCGGTCGGAATCGGGGTGGGGCGGATAAGCGCCAGCTCTCCAGCTCCAGGCGTAGGCTCTCCACCAGAGAGTTGTAGGCCGTTAGGGGCTGGCTGACTGAACTGATGGTGAAGAGAGACTGGTGGATTTTGGCGACTAGACGCGCATACTTGACGAAGCTGAAGAACCAGTCGTAGTCATCGAACGTGGATTCCGGGACATCGGGGATCGCACAGCTGATATTCGCGTCCTCCAGAATCTGAGGCGGTCAGATTACTAGTGCAGGGACCTTTCTAAGGCCGAGATATGATGACCCACCGAAACCTTGCCGGTTGTGAAGCAAGACGTCTTTTCCATGAAGTACAGTACCCAGAACGTGCGACGGCAAGGGCCTTCTTGCGGACTGTTCGACCGATTGAATCCCAGCCCTTGTGCCATTGTGGCGGCCTCTGAGAGCATCAAAGGCTCAAATTGGAAGGCAGACACTGTTGATGAAAATATCGCCTGCGAGGGGGTTCAGTTGCGCTGCTTAATCACTTCGAAGCGAGTAACATACCAGAGCCATGAAAGCCTGTCATCATAGTACTGAATTAGAGACACCACTTTGACGAGGGAAGGCAGGGAAGGAAGGAACGCACTTGAACTGCAGTCAAGGACCCTCTGCCGAAAAGGAGAGCCTGGAAGTACGACAGAGACCGTTCAAAGTACGACCAGGCCTCTCCGATGCCAGCCTCGAAGCTCCCCCCCTCATTATTCTGGCACCCGATAGCCAGGACTGCGTAGAAGAGAGCAGCCCAGCTTTTGTCGGCCGCCAGAGACTGAGCCAGATCTGGCACCGCGGCCCTCTGACGAAAGGCGTCCGGAGAGAGGAACGGGTACAGCGGATGGACGGTATCAAAGTACGCTGCGAACAGGCGACGGTCAGCTGGAGCGGGGGGGGGGGACTAAATGACGAGTCTACACCCACCACCGATATGGGAGTTGATGGTCTCCAGGCCGGGCAGGTCATGGTCGGGTTCTGCGCCCTGGTGTACGTTGACGTGAGCCTGAGGGATAGATGAGGTGGCCTTGACCTTGCTCGCAACCACGGCGCGGATTTCCTCTAGCAACTGATCCAGTCGATTATGACCCAGCCTGTCACTGATGGAGCGCACGCGCTTCGCGGGAAAGAAGGAGATGTTGGGATTGGGGCCGAAGATGGTGGTTAGCTGCGACGATGGTTAGTTCGGGGGTGTTCGGGGCGGACGGGACCATGATACCTGGTCCGGATGGCTGGCACCGCCGCGCCGTCGAGAGGCCTGGCGATTGGCGAGCAGTGAGTCAATATACAAACCCGAGGGTACGTCGGTGTGGTGGGCGGCATGGTCGAGGGTGCCGCAGGACTGCTGGTATGGGGGAGCGTTGGCGAGGGTGGTGGTGGTGGTGAGAGGGAGCACTGGGGAGGATGATCAGGTTTGAGTAAGGGAAGATGGAGAGAAGCATACAAGACGGGTCGTATTTGCGCTTGCGCGGCCTCTTGACGGGGGTGAAGGAACACGGTTGGGTCTGCGACTGTGGGATCCGGAGGAGGGGGGGGTTACTTAAGGCACCCAAGGCAGGGCAAGGGGAACCCGGGTGGGCAGCCTGGCTTACCAGGCAGAAGTCGCAGGCATCTGTCGTGCCTGATATTTCTGGCAGGACGGGAAACGGCTGAGTCAGAACAGGAACCCCGCGTTCGTCTTCTCTCCTTCTCTCCTTCCATCTCCGATTGACTCACTGCATCGCGTCTTCCTGGCGCGGCACGCGTCGCACGCCTTGTGGAGTGGTTCGGACCCTGAGGTCGCCGCCGACATCGTTTTTAGCTGGATCGTTCGTGAGAGAGCGATGGAGCAGGAGAGAGAAAAGAGAAACAAAAGGGAGCGCGCGTGGCGAGCTGGCCATGGCTTCGCCGCCGCCGCCGCCGTCACCTTCCGACGCTCCCGTCGCTCCGGCGCCGACGGACGCGCCCCCACCTGGCCTTCGGCGCCGAACCCCCCAGTCTTTCTACCACGACACCACCACCAGACTGACCAGACGGCGCGGAATCAGGAATCCCTCCCCCCCCCCCCCCGGGAATCAAGTTGCACATTGTCAGGCGGCATCGAAGGCATCGTCATCATGTCGGCATCGAACGAAGATCCCCGAACGACTAGCTCTCAAAAGGTCAAAAGGAGCCCGCTCCCTCTCGGCAGTTCCCCTGGTCGGCAGCGATAGTCTGCTTAACTGGCCCCGTTATAATTGCAACCGGCATAGCTCTTTCCATTCCCCTGGGCCTTGGGTTATTTTTATCGATCGATTTATACCACCCTCTGTCTTCTCTTGCCTTTCCCTCACCTTTCCCCCACGGCAGTTCGCGACACAACTATCTGCAATCCGGACGACGGCAGAAAGTGTTGGGGCCGTCACTGTTGAGCATTCATTATCCCCATGTCTCATCCGGAGACAGACCCAAATATGCTTGAGACGGCCAGCTCCACTGGAGGGACCGACACCATGAGGGAAGACGCGGACTCGATAGAGATATCGCCTGGGGATCAACAGGAGATCAAGAAACTGGCCAGACGTCTGACCGAATCCTCTACCAAGGACTGGCCCCATGGATCTACACCAAACCCGTTCACAGGAGTGGATGATCCCACCTTGGATCCCAACTCGCCCAAGTTTAGCCCGAAGCACTGGGCCAAGGCTGTGATTCAATTGACCTCGCAAGATCGCGATAGGTATCCGGAGCGCACCGCCGGCGTGTCCTTCCGGGACCTCAGCGTCTATGGTTACGGAAGTGCAGTTGGGTACCAAAAGGACATTCTGAATGTTGTTTTGCAGGCGGCAGATCGAGTAGGTAGCCTGATCAATCACAAGGACCAAGAACTGCAGATCTTGAGAGATCACGATGGTCTGCTACGCAGTGGGGAAATGCTTCTGGTTCTTGGAAGACCGGGAAGGTAAGCTCCATGATCGCTCGCTTTTTGACCTGCTTGAACAGTATTAACCATCAATTCCGCTCTAGTGGTGTCTCTACGTTTCTAAAGACAATTGCTGGCCAAACCAAAGGATTGCATTTGGGCAGTGCGACAGAGTTTAACTATCAAGGTGTGAAACCCTTTGACGATGCTGACCAGGCATATCACTGACAATCTATCTCCCGGGACACTAGGCATTCCATGGAGCGAGATGCACAAACAATTCCGTGGCGATGTGGTCTATCAGGCTGAAACCGACGTCAACTTTCCTCATCTGACAGTGGGACAGACACTGAAATACGCAGCTCTGGCCAAAACCCCGCGTAATCGATTACCCGGGGTCTCTCGTGAATGCTATGCAACGCACCTCCGCGATGTAGTCATGGCGGTGTTTGGAATCTCCCACACACTGAACACTAAGGTGGGAGATGACTTCGTTCGCGGTGTGAGTGGTGGCGAAAGGAAGCGGGTCAGCATTGCTGAAGTCGCCCTCACCCAAAGCTGCATTCAGTGCTGGGATAACAGCACCCGGGGCCTGGATAGTGCCACGGCACTAGAGTTTGTTCGAACAGTGAGACTCTCCGTCGGTATGGCTGGCACCGCAGCCATCGTGGCTTTGTATCAAGCCTCGCAGCAGTCGTATGATGTAAGTGAACTATTCCCTTGATGGCCAACCTCGTGTGGCAGCACCTGACTGGATTTACAGGCCTTCGATAAGGTCGCGGTCTTGTACGAGGGCCGACAGATTTATTTCGGCCCCATTGACCACGCAAAGCAATATTTCATCGACATGGGCTATCACTGCCCGGATCGGCAAACCACGGCAGACTTCCTCACCTCCCTGACCAACCCTGTGGAGCGGGTGGTACAACCGGGCTGGGAGGCTCGAGTGCCTCGGACCCCTGATGAATTTGCCACGGCCTGGAAACAGAGTCAGCTGAGAAATGAACTGTTGAAGGAAATTGCTGTTTTCGACCAAGAATACCCAATCGGAGGACCAGAGCTTGAGAAGTTTCAAGTCTCAAGGAATGCTGAGAAGTCTCGATGGATGTAAGTTCTGCGTTCTTTGCTGGGCATGGTGATGTTTTAACATCTCTTAGAACTGCCAACTCGCCATACACGATCTCCATCCTCCAGCAGATCATGCTATGTCTCCGAAGAGGCTACCGCCGGATCCTGGGAGATACAACTTTCTTTTGGGCTACAGTTATCGGCAACTTCATCCTGTCACTCGTCCTTGGCAGCGTTTTCTATGACCTCGCCGATTCGACGTCTTCATTCACCGACCGATGCACGCTCCTCTTTTTCGCCGTACTGTTCAATGCATTAAATAGTGCTCTAGAAGTACGCGTCTCCACATTTTGCATGGATCATATTACTGACGAGATTGATTAGATTCTTGCCCTCTATGCCCAGCGACCCATTGTTGAGAAACATACAGCGTATGCCTTTTACCACCCGATGGCCGAAGCGGTGGCATCCATGATATGTGATCTTCCATGCAAAATAATCTCAACCTTGTCCTTCAATATACCTTTGTACTACATGGCTAATCTGCGACGCGACTCCGGGCATGTGGTGATCTACCTTCTGTTTGCGTTCATGTCGACTTTGACTATGTCCATGATCTTCCGCAGCATTGCTCAATTAACACGCACGGTCCCCCAAGCCCTGACCCCAATTGCATTAGGCGTCATCGGCCTGGTGGTATACACTGGATTCGTGCTGCCTACTCGGAACATGCAGGACTGGCTGCGTTGGCTTAACTATCTCAACCCAATCGCGTATTCGTATGAAACGCTAGTATCCAATGAGTTCCACGATCGGTACTTCCCGTGTGCCAGCTTCGTCCCATCCGGTCCAAGCTATGAAAATGTCCCAAGCGCCGACAAAACATGCTCCGTCGCGGGAACTTCAGCCTCCTCGGATCTAGTCAGTGGTGATGCGTACATCGCAGCTAACTATGAGTATTACTACTCGGATACCTGGAGGTTTGTTGCAAACCGTACGCCACCGAAGGAATTTGCTAACGATGTTGTGTTGCCAGGAATTTCGGCATCCTTATTGCCTTTATCGTCTTTTTCATGACCACATACCTTCTGATCGCCGAGTTTATCTTGTTCGACTCTTCCAAAGGTGAAGTGTTGGTGTTTCAGCGCAAGCACAAGGCGGCTCTTCGTGGCAGAGATACTGCAAACGACGAAGAGAGTGGCGCAGAAAAGGCAATGGCAGGGGAGAGTCGTTCTTCGGCCGGTCACCACGAAGGCAGCTCAGGGGAGAAGACCCTAGGCTTCCAATTCCAGTCAAACAAGTTACATTGGAGGGATGTGTGTTATGATGTGCCCATCAAGGGCGAAATACGGCGGATATCCGATCATATCGATGGATGGGTGACCCCTGGCACCCTAACGGCATTGATGGTACGGTTCATCCCCTCTAGTTTTGTTTGTCCATCATGCTTACTTTCCGAACGGTACAGGGCGCTTCCGGGGCTGGAAAAACCACTCTCCTCGATCTTTTGGCGAGTCGGGTCAAAACAGGTGTCGTCTCTGGCAATATCTATGTTAATGGCATTCCCCGGGACCCTTCATTTCAGCGGAGAGTTGGGTACTGCCAGCAAAGTGATAATCATCTCGAGACAAGCACCATCCGCGAAGCCCTTCAGTTCAGCGCCCTCCTTCGACAGTCTTCCTCGGTCAGCAAGGCAGAGAAGCTGCAATATGTTGAAGAGGTAATTGATCTTCTGGAAATGAGATCCTATGCCGACGCTGTAGTCGGTGTTCCGGGCGAGGGTCTTAATGTGGAGCAAAGAAAACGGTTGACGATCGGTGTGGAACTTGCCGCGAAGCCCGATTTGTTACTTTTTCTTGATGAGCCGACTTCGGGCCTGGATAGTCAGACCGCGTGGTCTATCTCACTGCTACTGCGCAAGCTCTCCGACCATGGACAAGCCATCCTATGCACCATCCACCAGCCGTCCGCAATTCTCTTCCAACAGTTTGACCAGCTCCTCCTCCTGGCTAGGGGTGGACGAACGGTCTACTTCGGGCCAATCGGGGAGAACTCGCGGACCCTGACCGGATACTTCGAGAGGCACGGTGCCAGGCCTTGTGCGGATGACGAGAACCCCGCTGAATGGATGCTGGAGGTTATCGGTGCTGCCCCTGGGAGTGTGGCGGCTTGCGACTGGCCTGTTACATGGAAAGAAAGCCCCGAGTATCAAGAGGTTCGACAGGAACTCGAGCGACTCGAAAAGTCCGGATCCTCAGAGTCCCGCCCTGAAACGGGATCCACACAGCAATACGCGGCTCCTTTCTCCGACCAGCTTTGGCTTTGTACCATGCGAGTGTTCCAGCAGTATTGGCGCTCTCCATCCTACATCTACGCCAAGTTGATACTCTGTTTCGGAGCGGTAGGTTCATGCCCAACTTTGTCTTCACGCCCCGGCCCCTGCTGACCGACCATCCAGGCTTTATTCATTGGTCTTTCGTTCCTCAACACAAAAATCACGGTCCTTGGGCTCCAGCATCAGACTTTTGCCATCTTCATGCTGCTTATAATCTTCGTGTTCCTTGCCTACCAGACCATGCCCAATTTCATCAAACAGCGTGATCTGTACGAGGTTCGTGAGCGCCCGGCCAAAACATATGCATGGTCGGCTTTCATGCTGGCCAATATTATGGCGGACATTCCCTGGAATTCGCTGGCCGCCGTCCTGATCTTCCTCCCTTTCTACTACATCATCGGAATGAACCATAATGCTCAGGAAACCCACGAGCAAACCGAGAGAAGTGGACTCATGTTCCTTCTCGTTTGGTCTTTCATGATGCATTGTGGCACGTTCACCATGATGATGGTTTCGAGTGTGGCAACTGCCGAAGTCGGAGCCACTCTGGCGCTGTTACTGTTCGCCATGAATCTGATTTTCTGCGGGTATGTTCATCGTCTCATCCCACTGGGACGGACCATCCATGCTAATTGACCTTCTCCGACGACAGTGTGATGGTCAGTCCGTCGAGCCTCCCGGGGTTCTGGATCTTCATGTACCGAGTCTCCCCGTTAACGTACCTTATCGGTGGCATGCTCTCCACCGGATTAGCCAATGCCAAGGTTACGTGCGCCGACATCGAGCTTATCGAAATCCAGCCCCCCAGCAACGAGACGTGCGGGAGCTATCTGGCCGACTATATCAAGATCGCGGGTGGTGCGGTTTACAACCCGGAGGCCACCTCCAACTGTGAATTCTGCGAGATGACGGACTCGAACGTGTATCTGGCAGAGCTCTCCTCTTATTATAGCGAGCGGTGGCGCAACTTTGGACTGATGTGGGCTTACATTGCCTTCAACGTGTTCGCGGCGCTGTTCCTGTACTGGTTCGTGCGGGTCCGGAGTTCCGATGCCGGAATCATCCGCCGGCTAGCCAAGCTGTTCTCATCCAAAAAGGAGGGATCCCAATAGCTTGTGCCTCCCACGGCGAGCAATTCCTGGCTTGGTACCTACTCTTCACGATGTCGGGGATAATTTGCGGACCGATCGGTTTAACCTGGCCTTTCTTCAAGGTCATTCGCGCGGGCCATCCTTTGGTCTCATCTCAGATAGACTTCTTCCATTCTTGTCCTTGCACGATGGACATCCATTGTCTCACGTTCAGTGTGCGCGTGTTTGCTCGTTGACCTCGTTGTTTCGAGGGTGTGACCTGGGATTTACCTCCTCTTTCTTTAAGACTTCCGCTAGAGGGGACTAGATATATATTTAGCAGAGCTCTGTATTCAGATGAAACCTTTGCTTGCAACCCTGATGAATCGATGTATCTTATGTTCCAGACCATCGGTAACTCCTGGTATCACGTACACACGTACAATTGCTTTAGCTGGGTGGATTGTTGCGGACTCATGAGACTCTCGACCGTATCGGGGCTCGGGGCTCGGGGCTACCGGGCGGGCCGGACCGGAGAGATCCATCGATTCTTTCATTTCATGTCTTCTCCAACCGACCAAGTCTCAACCAAATAACATCCAACGATGGACATGCCCACTCCGGAAGAGGGTCCCTCCGTCCATCCCTCGCCTCGCCCTGCCACGACCCCCGACCGGATTCGAGGCACGGGATCGAAGACTCGGGTGTCTGGGGCCGGCCATTGGATGAGCACCTTCTCCAGGGTACGTCTCCCATCCTGCGCGCGCGGCGCTGTTTCCACCCAACCCCGGCTAAAACGTGCCAAGCTGGACGGTTTAGCTACCCTACAGCCCATCGGGGAATACTATGAGGCCGTCATCCAACCCGGAGGCACCTCCGGGCCCCTGCAGCCGGCCGCAGAGAGAGTCGCCCAGTGCAAGCGATTGGCTCGGGTGATCAAGGAACAGCGTCCCAGTCGCCGGAGCCTTCCTGCAGACACTATCCACCGATTCCTCCCCAATCGACAGGTGGTCTCCGATCTGGTCACCCTCTACTTTGCCACTTTTGAATACTGCTACCGCATCCTGCACTTGCAGTCGTTCCGGGCAGAGTGCCAAAGTTGCATGGATGATCCCGAGGCGGCAGAGAGCTCGTCCCTCCTGCAAGTTCTGCTGGTGCTGACCATGGCAGGCCCCCTGCACGATGATGCGGATGTACGCAGCGAGATAGCGGAAAAGGCTCCAGTCTGGATCCATATTGCCGAGACGTGGCTGTGCGCGCCCCTGGAAAAAAGCCGCTTGACTTTGAAAGCCATTCAAATCCACTGTCTATTGGTTCTTTCCCGTCAGTTGCACCAAGTAGGAGCGGATCTGGTTTGGATCTCGGTCGGCGCGTTGGTGAGAATGGCCATGCAGATGGGGCTCCATCAAGATCCCACCTTTCTCGGGGAGGCAAGCCTGCGACAGAAGGAAATGCGAAGGCGACTATGGTATACGATCCTGGAAATGAACGCGCAGGCAGCACTGGACGCGGGGATGTCGCCGATGATCACGGATGAAGACTACAATACCCTGCCGCCATCCAATCTGAGCGACCAGGACCTGGATGATATGATCCAGGATGAATCCCCGAATCAGATTTCCTTCCAGCAGATCTTGGCCCGCTCCCTGCCGCTCCGACTACGTGCCACCCGGGTCATCAACAGGCTGCAGGCGGGACCCTCATACAGTGAGGTTTTGGAGCTTGGGAACCAGCTGGCCTCGGCGTGTCGCGACGTGGCCACTGCCATTGACCAGACCGCACTCGCCCGCTCGGCATCCCAATTCGCATCCAACTTCTGCAGTCACCTAATCAATCGCTTTTTACTCTATCTGCACTTTTCGTATGCGATCAAAGCCACGACGAATCCGCTGTACAGCCACTCCCGGAAGGTATGCCTGGAAACCGCGCTCGATCTTGTTTCCTTTCTTCATGACGACGTTTACCAACGCGTCCTGCTCCGCGGAGGTGGCATGTTCCGCGACATCATCACCCGAGGGGCCTTGGTCATCTTTGTCGAACTCAGCTCGGATACCGACGAGAGGACTTCGATCTTCGCCATAAAAAGGAGCCGTTCCCGCCGGGAGGGCCTGCTCCAGGACGCTCGCCGCGTGGTGCAATACTCCAAAGACCGCATTTCGCAGGGGGACACCAATGTCAGGGGCTACGTCTTTCTGAGCATGATGATGGCTCAAGCTGAGGCGCGTGTCAATGGCTCCCCGGTCGAAGCGGCTATTGCGACGACCCTCAATCAGAGCCTGGAAACATGCCACGGTATCTTGAAAGGTATGGCAGGGGAAGGTGGCAAGCTATCAACCCCTGATGTCGAGTTCTGGGCATCCCACGGCATGGTGCCCCCCGAAGAACTGGACGTTAGCTTCGATTCGGACTTTGACGAAAGCTTCTTGGATTTCTCAGGCTCTCAGCAGTGGGGAGAAACCTTGTTCTAGCAGTGTTGTAGGAAGGACCTGGGCAGAGATTACATTCTCAATTGGTAGACTGGGTCAGTGAAATCATAAATTTGGCTAGTCAAGGTTCCACTGATGTACATATAGACTGCCCTGCAAGCAGGAAAGGAGAGGGGCGAGGTGAAATTAAACAAAAAGCATAACAACTGGCACTATCAATCAAACGTCTGCCTCGTCATACCGCGGGAGTTCCCACCCCTTGGTCTCCTCGCGCAGCATCCATCGGGCAACGAGATCCAGTCTCAAGAACGACGCGACTGCAAAGAGGACATACCCCAGAGTAATCCCCAGTGAGGATGACGGAAACCTCCTCATGTAGTGACTCGTACATCTTCAACGCCATCGCGAGGTCCCCATTGTCCGCCAGGTTGCTGCCCTGGCCACAAGATCTGCCAATCTCCCCGGCCAGGATATAGGCCCCGACCATGCCACTGGACGTGCCCATCCCCGTCTGTGCCGACGGCGCATAGGCGGCATCGCCCACCAGCACCACCCGGCCGCGAGACCAGCCCTCGACGCGCACGACCCCCATGCGCTCCGCATCGAAATCGTCCGTCTCCGCAAACCCCGTCAGGATGGCGGAACGCCTTCGCCAGCCCTTTCTTCTCTGCCTCCAGATCCCCTCTCTCGCGGCCTTCCCCAGTTCGTCCGTTTCACAGAGCAGATACACCTGCACGCGACCTGCCTCGTGCCGCCTCATCATCACCCCGCAACCCCCCGTCCCGATAAATACGGATGCAGTATACTCCTCCCCGGGCTGGATCGGGCGTGGCATGGTGAAATACCCCGCGAGGATCCCCAGCGAATGCACCCCGTTCTTCTTCCTATTCACAGCAGCATGCCCCCCAAACATATACATCACCCCTCTCGTCTTGGTCTCCTCCACCAACAGCGCACACAGGTCCCCCCTCATGATCTCAAAGTCGGTCGTGAAATTCTGCCTGCCCTTCCCCGTCCGGTTGGCCGGGAAATATCCCCAGGACCGATCCGCGCCGTCCACCAGCCGCAGACCCTGTTCCGGGACGGAGTGCGCGCGGAAGAGGCTCTCCAGACCCATGCGTCGCAGGACGGTGATCCCGGGGCCGCAGATGAGGATCTTTATTCTGGTCTGGAGTAGTAGTGGGTAAGTGGTAGGAGGCCAGGTAGATCGGACGAGCTTGTTGGTTCAAGGGAGGGTTTTGATATTCGGTTGGTTGGGTCCGGAGCCCCGATCTGGCCGATATGGCCGATACAAGCGGTGAGATTCATGTGGCCCTGACTGTATTGGTTCAATGGCTTGCTTTTTTTTTTTTTTTTGTCTGATACCCATCTTCCTTACGACGGAGCGAAAGCGTTCTTGATGTGCCTTGCAGAAGCAGGTTTATCATGCCCATTCAAGCACTACTCCTAACTAACCATATGAACATACGAACAGCCCTCGAGGCTCGTCCCTCCAGCCCAAGAACCCCGCCTGTCCATCTCAATTGCAGCTACACCCGAGATAGTTGTTCCTGCAGCGACCATTCTGTCCATTGCATCCGTTTTCATTGCAGCGGCCAGTGTTTCGCCCACAGCCATATCCACACGGGCAACCGAGGTAGCGACCCTGGGGAAGGGCAAGTCTGTCCTGGGCAAGTACTACTATACTATACTAGTAGTGGTATCGCCCGTTGCACAGCAAGGGAAAGACCTACTGAGGTGCAGGTTATGCGGTTGCTGCTGAGCTCGCCGTGACAGTCATTGTCGTAGCAGTTGCCGTTGGGGTAGCCGCAGTTATCCGCGACGACCTCCCCATCGGGTGCAGGAGATGGACTGGAGGTGGCCAGGCAGGCAAGGCTGGCTAGGAGGAGAAAGCGGATATGCATGGTGGAATACGATATCGGTCCAGACTTGAGGTATCGAACAGAAAGGGGGGAGATTCGGGAGGAGACTAGATAGATGCTGAGCATTTCACTCGGGGCAAGGCACCCACCCACCCACTCTTTATAAGCTTGAACATCCGGCTTACCCCAGGTTTCCAATTGCGGGGACTTCGTGACACAGCGTCGCTTGTGTGCTCCTGTTACGAAAGTTGCCACACCCTGCATGGCCAGATGACCGGCCTATGCTTGCACACCTTTGATAATCGGTGCTTCCTGGCCGCGGGGCTTTAGTATATCTGTCAGACGAAGGAGCCAGTCCGGAGTGGGACAATACTATTGCTCATTGGCTGCCTAGCCAGCGTGTAACGAGGGGATGAATGCAATCAGCATGTATTCTATTCTGGCTGTTCGGGGTCATCGAGGATGACCCCCGTCGCCTCTCGGCTTTCTTAAGAGTTTCTTCTTGTGGGATATACTTCCCTTGCTGATGATTGTCATACAGAGACAGACAACAGGGGCAGTCAGCGTGCAATGACCCTTTCTTCCTGTCTTCTCGGAGAAAGAAGGGTTGTTTGTGTATGTTGGCCACACTTGCAGGCGAACAAAAAGAAAATGCTCAACCTCGGGATCGAACCGAGGATCCCCTGCGAACATTGCCATTGTGGGGGTCAAGCTGTTGCAAACAAGGGCAACAGCTCCATCCAGGACACGTGTAAAGCAGGTGCCTTAACCACTGGGCCAGTCGAGCCAATCTTCAAGAAAAGCCACCCGTGTCGCGGTTCTTGGATCTGGAAGCCGCCGCCATTCTTACGGCTGCGCCCAGGGGATGAGGATGAACTGATGTGGCGTGCATGTCTGCTCAAAAACACCAAATGCAGCCGGATCGCATTTCGGTGCACAGTTATAGGGCAGGGGGTGTGCAAGAGGATTGAGTGAGGTCGGGTTTTTTTTTTTTTTTTTTTTTTTTTTTGGACTGCGAGAACGATGTGCCATTCGTTTCTGCAGGGCGTTTCGGGTCGCACAACCCGAAGACGCCCAGCCCTAGCTAGCTATCGACTTGGTATCCAGTTCTCCCGTCCCAGCCAGACAGACAAAACCACCACGCAGAACGCTCCCTCCAACGCGAGAAAAAAAAATAAAATAAACGAGGAAAAAGGGCAAAAACATACAAACAGGAGGGATTCGCTGGTGGTCACCCACCCAACTACTAACCTCCCGGCGTGTGGCTTAAGTACGGCTGAGCGGACGGGAAGCCCTGTTCTCCACACCCTGTGGTCGTATGTACGGTTCACATCAAAGAAGGGGATCATATAGAGCGGATTGAGTGGACTGGCATGTGTCAGGTCTGAGGAATAGGGCTCACTTGGGCAGCCCCAACTTCCCCCGGCAACTGTGGCATGTCCCCGGAAGACCGCGGAGGCAGAGACGCCAATGGGGTGCTGTTGCAAGTGTATGCATACCTCCCCTTTGTGAAAAAAAAAAAAAAAAAAAAAAAAATGATGTATCCATCAGAAGCCCATCAGGATACAAGAAGATCCCCATCCCATCTGTCTCCGTACTGTGTGTGTGTGTTAAGGATCTACCACTGTTGCCCCTGGTTTCACCAAAGGCGTCCGCTACAAGATGACTGAAGTGCGATTCCAAAGCCAGTCCATCTACCACGGTCTCCCGATGGAGGTGCGAGGGTACTGTGATTCTGAGTCTAAGCAGAATGTGGTCATTGATAATTTTGGGTGGTGCATCGACCCAAGACGACATTTCCTTCTTTGCGGTCTTCCAAACAGTGTACATGAAGTTCAAGGGCCTTTTCCCACTTGTTCATCACTTATCGGACAGAGGCGCTGGGAGTAGGGTTAGTGAGCAGTCTGGTCCATCTGATGAATCCCTGCAGTAGATGTGTCTTTGTCCAAAATACATGATGCCGTACTCCTCCTGCCAGTCACCTGCTCTGTTTACTTTCCGCCTTCTCTTTCTCCTCTTTCTCCTCTCTCCTCCCCCATTCCTCCTTCTTATGAGGGACCCGCAAAGAGGTGAAATATTCGAGAAACTGCATCACCGCCACTTCTCGCTTGACCTTTTCTTCGGGGAACATTGACGCCCCGGGACATGGAAATCGGATGACCGTCGAACCCCCGTCGCTGAACTGCATTCTAAGCCAAGCGTTAAACGCCCCTCGCCTGGGAGCAAAGAGCTCGTCGGGAACACCGCCCCTATACTTGTCGATGAACCGTCCTATATCGCGCAGCACCTCCTGTTCAAAAAGTCGGCCTCTCCATACTCCAAACATTTCATCGCACTTTGCCCATGCGACGTCATCATAGTCCATGCATCGTGCGGTTATGATGCCAGCAGCCGATCTCGATGACATTTTTTCTATTCAGGGCAATGACAAGATAAAGCCACAGCCTGCAATCGGAGTTGAAATTTTTTTTTTCAGACTCCTTGGATTCAGATGTGTGAGGTTTATAGATGTTTGTTTTTTTTTTTTGATAAGGAGAGGGGGGGGGTCCTATCGCACCAGGGGGGTGAGAATGATTATCTTTCTTGGATCCGGCGGTGACGGATGACAGGGGCGCTTGAGTTATAGCCTTGCCAAGCCACTTTGGCTGCTGTTTACGCGCCCAAGCTTAGTCCCGCTACTCCAAGTTGACCAATCATATTGACAGACTCAAGAACAGGAATCGATTTCTCCGCCAAGCTATCACATCACACGAGTCCTAGTAGCTGTTATGAATTAACCTTGCAGATGAAATGTTACCACTTGCATCCTCCGGATCCAATAGCTTAAGGCTTTTCGGAATAGCAAAGAAGTAATTTGCTTCCTTTTCCACTTTTGAACCAAACGCCACATGTTTGAGTAGGGTATGGGACTCTCACGGGCCTTGATGAAGTCTGCGAGTTTATTTCGGATATCTTGGAGAAGTACTGAGTGTTTTTAAAAGAGCTGTCTATCCGATATGCCAGCTGGATAAAACTATGTTCTTTGCTCATGTAAACATTTTTGATATCTTTTTTATTCAATGCTATAACGTTACCAGCTACTATATCATGGGTTTTCACTCTTGGGACATATCCTCTGTGGGACGTTTGCCTAAACACCTAGCTCTGTTCTGATGAACGTGTCGTAGTCTTCTTTGCTTTCACCAGAATTATGGCGCATTCCTCAGTTCCCCTTAATGCCTAGCTTCAAATGCGGTATTTCACAGTAGGCACGTTTTCCTTCACCTCGACCAGCACCCATCCCTCCTCTTCACCACCTCGGATTCAAAACCAAGCCCCGCACGCTCCCGCAACACCCCATACATCGAGGACGAATCCAACGCCCTATCATTCATTTCGCCATACTGTCTCGCCTCCTCGAGATGTTTCAAAACAACGTCAGCAATAGGCAAATTCGTCCCGGCCTTCTCTGCACACTCTACGCCCAACCCTACATCCTTGATTGCCAGCTGCAGATCTGACCACGGCCGTTCCCCTTTTTCTGGAAGATAAAGCCCCCCCCCGGTCAAGCGCTTTGACATGGCAAACGGAAGCGGTCCATATTGGTGCTCCATCAGGGACTCCAGCGCCTCATTCCCAAGCCCAGTCTTCTCCGCAAGAACATGCGCCTCGGCAATCAGCTCCATGAAGCCTGCGGTCAGGAAATTGCTATCCAGGGTTAATTAGCCATCCTCCAACCCCAGAATGACAGCTTGGAGAGAGGCCCCATACCCTGTGGTCTTCAGCAAGCTAGCCTTCCCAGCATCTTCCCCCACATACAACGTCTTTCTCGCCAACACGCCAACCAAGAAAGGCTCGATGGTCGTGACCCCTTCCTCATGCCCGGCGAGAATGAACAGAAGCTTTCCCTCTTTCGCGATCGGGCTGGCCCCAAATACCGGTGCTGCTATAAACCTCGTCCCCCCTCTCCTGCAGGCACCGCTGCGCCCACGACGACGTATCCGGCGAGATAGTCGACGTGTCCACGATGATCTTCCCGCGGAGGTCTACCCCAGGAACCTCCAGAACGGAATTAATGATGGAGGTGACAGCATCACCATTACTAACAGCGATGCAACATATGTCGACGTCGAGGATTAAGTCCCGGATACTAGGGCTTTGTGTCCCGCCGATGGATAGGAGTGGTTGCCCGCGAGCGGGGGTACGGTTGTAGAAGTGGAGAGAGGGGGCACCGGTTTGAGATAGATGAGTTTGGAGGTTCATGGCCATGGCGAGACCCATGGATCCGAGGCCTGGGGTGGATGTTAGAGGAAGATTGAGCTTTGTGGCTGAGGGTGGCACTGAGCGATCCAGCCGATTTTCGGGGGGTTGGCGGCAGCCGGGGATTCGGTGCGGGGGAGGTCCAATTGTTCGTCGGGATCAGGTCGTTGGTGACGTTTCTTATCGTCCAGAGAGATACTTGAGTGGCTTCTAGGGGTGCAGTCCATCCAGGCTATATGAGCAAACCTATCATGAGTCATCGAGGGGTAGGCCGGTAGATCGTGAGGGGAAAGACGAGCTAAGGCTCCACTCAGATAACACGACATGCAGGGTCCTCGGATCAAGCCGTCAAAGGTGCAAGGCACGGCAGCAGACAGGTCCGACAATGGACTATCCAAGATGAAGGATTCTTCAGGCATGTCAGGGTATCTACTGGTGGTAGGGGGGACCTGTGGACTGTTTCCCCCAAACACCATGCTCCTGCTGCCAGGGACAGGGCTGCTATGTGCTTATCCGGCTTGTCAGACCCCTAGGCTGGAAATGCTTGTGTTGGGTGTGGGTGATGGTGGTAGTCACGAAATATATCTTTGATCTTCAGACAATGAAATGATTCTTGCAGCAATGGTTCTTATTCTATCAGAGCCACCTGCTGTAGCAGAAGCGTACATTGGGTGCAGGAATACTATCCTTAAACTGGACATCAAAATAGGGGAACAATAACTGTGAATGCTCGAGCGTCCATCTGAAATTTGGTGGCTTTGGACTACAGGCCTGCAGACGGAGTAGATTGCTGGGTGACGTCTACTGTTGGCGTATGTAACGTAAAAATGACGCAATGTTCAACAACCTGGCCTGCTGGCCCAATGGTAAGGCGCTTGACTACGGATCAAGAGATTGCAGGTTCGAATCCTGCGTAGGTCATTTCTTTTTTCATTTCTTTTTTTTTTTTTTTGCTTTTTCAATTTTTGTTGCATTCCCCCCCCCCCCTCCGGACTCCGTGCTCCGTCGGCCCCTCTGCAGTCCCCACCATCCACCATCCTCCATCTCCTCCCCCATCTCCCCATCTCACCGCTTGCACGACCATCTGTCTTGCCTCCGGCCAGCTGCCATTCCCATCCTGGTGAGTGTTGCGCAACCTCGCCACGAGAGATCCTTAGAAGTCGCGCGACCGCCCAGTCCAGTTTCATCCCGTCATTCCTTGCTGTCATTCCCCGCGCATCGACTGGCCGGAGTCCCCCAGAGCCACCGATTGCTTCCTATCCACCCGATTAGCGCCTGCCCCGGCAGGAAGGGATCGCCGGTGGGCCGACAGCACAATCACAATAACGGAGTATCGACGGTGGACAACGTACTCAGTACTTCAGCTGCGCCCGGCTAAAAGCAATCCGGTTTAGCGGACCTCCAGGGATATTCTCGACAGAGTCCCCCCCCCCCCTCTCCCGATGTCAGCCTGGGACGAGGGAAAAAGCACACCCAATGGACGCTGGTTTGGCCCGGACGAAACTCGAAAGGAAAAAGCAACCCACACAATGGCGGAGAAACGCACACACGCACCAGAGCCCCGGATGGGCTGATGGTGTGGTGGCCATGGCTGGCAATGCCCATTATCTCTCAGCAACCGGGGCCCCTCCAATCAGGCCATGCTGATGGTCTGCTATCTTGCTGGCGTCCTGTGTGGCGGAATCCTCGCAGATTATTACGGAGTACGTCCTTCCAGAAGCCATAGAATAATGGTGTCCTCGCGAAATCCCACGTCATTGCGGTGTATCTATTCTATCTGGTATCTGTTTCTCCGACGGACGACTTGAGTCTTGACCAGACCAGCGCTGCCGAGAGGACCAAGCTTTCGCCCAGACTCGCAAGCTTTGGCAACCCTGGGGCCTGGTCCGGGTAGCAGTGGGGACGCACGGCTGATGATTCAACAGGACGGCCGTACGCAAAAAAAAAAAAAAAATAATAATAATTAATTAATTAGATAAACAACAGAAGGCTGGTGGCATGCGAGGGGTCCTCAGGAACTGGAGGATGCGCGAATATCCTGGGTTGCCCCTGAGGACAGGGGATGCGAGTAAGCTGCCTCATCTGGAGATGTTCGCCGCGACGATAACGCATGGAAGCATCATCGATCGAACGGCAGTCGGATGACGGACCACACTGCCAGCAACAGTGGGTTTCGCCCGGAGCAGCCGGTGCTGATAACGCTGGGCAGATGGACTGGCTGGTTCATTCGTTCGCGTGGCTGTTCCCCACCCGTTGCTACTCCTGCGTTTACCGTCGGACACCTCTCCAGCCCGTCAGACGCCCAGCACCAGGAGCGCCCTAGTCGGCTGTGGGTATGTAGTCTGGGAGGTCGTACAGCGGTAGGACGGAGCTTTCATCTATCTAGTGCGCATCCGTGCCTTTCATATAACTTGACCCGCGCCTACGGGCACCACGAGCCTTCCCTCGATCCCATCCTCTCACTTCTTCCCCCCTTCTCGCCTACCCCCCCCCCTTCATTGCATTATGGCAGGCGTCTTCTCCAACGCCAACCTGGGCGGCGTGGCCGATCCCCGACTGGGCAACGAGGCCGACATCATCGGCACCGAGGCCGAGCATCGCGTGGCGGTAGAAAAGCCCAGCGGCGAACCGCTGCACAACATCCCCGCCCCCATCCTGCACGGCAGGGGCAACATCTACCTCGACACCAGCATCACCTTCGAGAACTACCACTACTGGGCCAACCGCTCCCGAGAGGTCGAGAAAGAGATCCGGACCGACAACCAGGGTCTGCAGAGACTGGGTAAGGTGCTGATCGGTCGCAAGGTGGAGGAGGAAGATACCTCCGCGCAGCCGACAGGAGCCGGAGAGAATTCATCCGGCAAGGAACTGTCGGAGAAAACCCCCGCCGAAGATTCGAACTCGGCCTCCGACCAGAACGACAAGACTGACAAGGTCGACAAATGGGGCATTTCTGAGACCGAATGGGAGCAGGCACAGCGTGCCGGTCGTACCGCGACCTGGGGTGAGCCCTCCGTCCTGCATCGCATCGCCCTCTGGGCTCGCGACTGACCGGCGATCTGAACACAGGATCCATCTTTTATCTGATCACCACCGATATCCTGGGACCGTCCAGCGTCCCCTGGGCCATCAGTGTAAGTGGACTTGACAAACAGCGGCTGCTCATCCATACCAATGCTAACTTCGATACAGCAAATGGGTTACGGACCCGGCTTTGTAGGTGCCTCCGATCTCGTAAGGCTCATCCTCGGACCCACGCTGACCCTGACAGGCGCTGTATACCGTCTTTGGTCTGATGGCATACTAGTAAGTCACCCAGCCCAGAATGGTGGTCCCAACCTCGCTGACTCCGGTAGCTCTGGTATGCAGTTGTGGAAGATTTTCATCGGCATGGACTCCACGCGGTACCCCATGCGCAGTGAGTGACTCGGAACTGAAGATGGAAAAGAATCGCCCGACTGATCCTCTGCAGATTACGGTGATGTGGCCTTCCGCATCTTCGGCACCCCCGCCCGTATCGTTGTCAACGTCTTGCAGAGTTTCCAGTTCTTCATCAACCTGGCCCTGCTAATCGAGAGTAGTGGCCAGAGTCTGGCCCAGATGGCCGCGGGCGCGGATGGGAGTGGCTTCCTGTGCTGTGAGTGTGTGCCCTGCCCCGGACCGGATCCGGCTAATGGAGACAGTCGTCGTCGCCGAGGTGATCTTCATGCTCGTCGGCTTCGTGCTCGGCCAGATCCGGACCCTGCAACGGCTATCCTGGCTGTCCAACCTGGCCATCTGGCTGAATGTGATCGTCATCATCATGACCATGGCGGTGGTCTATCAGTACCCCCCCAACTACAAGGCCGTCTGGAATACCTCGAAGATCCCCAAGGGCCCCGTGCTCACGAGTGCCAACTGGCCCGCCAACACCACGCTGTACGATCGCATTAACGGTGTGATGAACTGTGTGTTCGCCTACGGTGGCGCCACTCTCTTCAACGAACTGATGGCCGAGATGAGGCGCCCGTACGTGCAACCCCCCCCCCCCGGTCGCATGACATTGGCTGACGCAGCCCTGCAGGTACGATTTCTGGAAGGGCTTCGTGATCGCTGAGATTTTCATTTACGTCTGTTATTTGATCGAGGGAATGGTGGTGTACAATGCTCAGGGTCAATTTTGCTACAACCCGGCTTACCAAGGTGAGACGAAATGCCCTGTCTGGATATTGAGCGACTAGATACTCATACGTGGGCGACTCAGGTATCCCCGACTCGGCCTACAAGTACCAGACGGTGGGTAACGCGCTCTCGTTCATCACCGCCGTTATTGCGGCCCTCCTATACGCCAACATCGGCGTGAAGGTCTTCTACTCGTCGGTCATGCGTGACGTCTTCCACATGCCGCCCCTCGACCACAAGTCCGGCAAGCTGATCTGGATCGGACTCGGTACGTGTTAACCCCCCCTCCCCCCCCCTTTTTTTTTTTTTTTTGACGTGACGTGGACCCGGACCCTGACTGATGCACGCGGTAGTCCCGGTCTACTGGGGCCTGGCCTTCGTCCTCGCGGGCGCCGTCCCGCAGATTAGCAACCTGACCTCCTTCGAGGGCGCGCTCTGCATCTTCCAGTTCTCCTACACCTTCCCGCCCCTGCTGCTGGTCGGATACAACATCCAGAAGGACGCCATGCTCCCGGAGGAGTCTTTCAACCCCCACACGGGCGAAACCAAGCGCGTGGACAACGGGGTGAAGCGCTGGATCCGCGGGTACAAGAAGAAGTTCGCGTGGAACACGTTCGACCTGATCTACGCCACGGGCGCCCTGGCCACGGCGGGCATGGGACTGTGGGCAGCCATCACCGGCATGAAGGTCGATTTCGCCGAGACGGCCCTGACCCCCTTTACCTGCACCAACCCGGCCGGTTAGCCGCCGCGCCCCCTGTCAGCACGCATATGCGATAAGACACCCTTGGACCCTTTTTCGCCACTCACCCACCCCATCAGAATGTCCCTACCTATCTAGACCTAGTACGTACGCCGTACTAGTCCATATCCCGTATCTCGTTCAATTTCCGTCGTAATATATATCGAAGTTTAATTGATCCACGCGCGGCTTTTTTTTTTTTTTTTTTTTGATCCAGTCAGATAACTCGATCCTGCCCGAGACACACTGCGGAGTATATGCTCCATCTGGAGTCAAAATCATGACGTAACCCTGCTCGTAGCGTTTTTCTTTGCTCAATATAAATATTCTCTTTCTCCCGCCCCGAGACTAGCCGCGCATCCGCCCGCAACTCCTGCGGAAATCCGACTCGAAGCTCTTCGGGCGTCCGGATGGGACAGTGCGCCAATATTTGGCGAATCAGAGCACAGAGGGGAGTTAGTGGCATGAGCTGAACCTGAAACGGATGTGGGATATGGGATGTTGGGGTGGGTGAGGTCAGCGCTAAGGCAGGAAGAAGCAGGGTTGAGGCGGGTCCGAAGGTGGATTGTCTAAAGCCACGACAATCAATCTATATAGCACAACGCTTACGGGCTGAATTATCTCCCCGGTTTTTGATCGGTGATCGGTGATCGGGCTCACCTGGAGGATGCCACACTACCTCGCTGGATAAACCGGGGGTGCATGCTGAGTTGCGTACAGTAAGTCTGGAGGGAAGTAAGATATTGAGGAGGAAGATCATTGGACGAGTCGTCCAGTTTTAACCTGGCCATGGCGAGATATTGCGTCATGACTGTCGAACAAAACCCGAAGGAGAGATTTTCCAGTTCATGCCTTGGTGGTGGTTTGACTGGTGGATTCCCTGCAGCCAATCCGGCCGTGCCTGGCGCGGACACGGAATGATGCCTGATAGTTCAGGCAGCAAGCAAAATATTCTAGAACTTGGGGCGTCGATCATTCAGATACAAGTAGATACTACTATCTACTAGATAGATATTAGCTTATACTGATGTTCAGATCGACTCCCCACTCAGCTTGGCTTATACCGGTGGATTATGGGCGGGGATCATGGCAGCGGTGCCTAAGGCTGGCCTAAGGCTGGCCCCCGCCCCGTGACTGCCTCCGCGCCGCCTCTTCTTCCTTCTTCCTTCTTCCTTCTTCCTTCTTCCTACTTTTCTCCTCTTCACCCGGTAGCCAGTGAGCTACGCATCACCGATTATCAAGACAACAATCCTACGGCCCCTGGAGGCTTTGTCCGCACGACAAGTTCACCAATGACTAACACCTGACCGCAGTGATGACGCGTGGTCGAAATGCATTCTCGACTAGCAGTCTGTACGAGCATTAGGGGCAAAGCTCGACCAGAGATTGAAGGAATTTCTCACCTGCACCACCCCGCAGGAGCGCCAGGCCCTGGAAGAAAGCCAGAAGCAGGCGCTGGACCTGATAAAAGAAGCCTACTCCGCGATAGAGGAACCTGATGCGACCACAGAGAACGGAAGGTTTCGAATCAGGCTCAAGGCGCTGTGGACCCCGGCGTCGGAGACGGTTTACCAATATTCGCAAGTTCTCGACCTGATGGCGGGACAGGCCCCGGAGTACGTGGCCCTCGCATACGGGGCGATCAAGATCCTGCTGACCGTCCAGATCAACCACCAGGAAGCAAAGGAGAAGATCCAGCAGTATCTGAAACGGATAACGGCGGGATTTGAGCTCACCGACCATCTTCTGGGCTACATGCCTACTGCCAGGCTCATCGCGGAGTTATCTCAGGCCTACAACCTTTTCGTCAAATTCCAACTGTATTCTTTTACCGGACAATGCTGATATCTTCCTATCCCAGGGATCAATGGATGATATCACACATAGCCCTATGGCGACCCTTCTCATGCAGATCACGGAGACTCATCCTCGGACCTTATTCCTGACCACCGATCGCGTGAACATTCTGGATCAAGCATTCAAGTCTCGCAATCCGCCGCTCAGCAATGTTCAACCTGGAGGCAGTTTTGAGCCACGTCGACTCAACACTGGATGGACGGGAAATTGTCAATGCTGCGAGGTCGCACTGATTCTAGGACAGCAGGATAGTAATGGATGGCGACGGGGTCCACTTAATGGAAGAGCATATCGAGGCCGCAGTAAAGTATCCAGCCGTCTTTGACGAAATATTACAAGAGGATTACCATGAGACCAAACATTCCACATCTACCTTCGAACAAAACTGAAGATCGGATTCTTTCAGGGCATATGGGTCAATGGAAGAGGACTGGTTAGGAGAGCAAGGCAGAGCGGATCGGTCTCTGCCCTGATGACAAAATGGTTCTATCCGAACAGAAGCCGCTGCATAAGACTGCGCCAGTCACTGGGCAACGGGCTAGCCCTGTTCATGCCCGAGCCCTTCGATACTTTCTTTATGCAGAACTCTCGAACGCGCAGTTGGTATCCCTGGAGGACAGACATATGGACCTCCATCGTCTTACCTTCATTCATTCGCCACTCTTCCTCCACTAAGCCGGATACTTTGCTGTGATCGATGCAAGGAAAGCTCCAAGGACTGATGCGACATCTGGTAGAGTCGGGAAGTGCGTACCACCCGATTCTCTTTGCTTTACAATGCTCGCCCGGTCAAAACGAAGGGTATATCTCGTCGATGGTGCATTGCTGAGGTTTTGGATTCCTGCCTTTATGAATGAGATGATGGTGATTTCTGGCCCTCCTGTTGAAGCACAAAGTTGACGTCATCCTCCATCAACGCCCGGGTGGTCTAGTGGTATGATTCTCGCTTAGGGTTACAACCCAAGCATATCTGCGAGAGGTCCCGCGTTCGATCCGCGGCTCGGGCCGTTACATTTCTTTTTCATCAATCAGTTTTATGATTGGGTTGGCTGTCTTTTTTTTTTTTTTTTTGCTTTCCAGTCAGGCAGTCAGTCCTACTACTTACTTACTTTCTTCACGGCCTGGTCTGTCTGTCTCCTCATCAGAGTGAGAAGATAGATGGGCTTGTTTGGGCACCAATGTATTTGTTTCCCACAGAATGATGTTCCTGTATACCTTGCAGCATTTACCATGTCTATCCATGACAAGCAAATAAACTATACTTGGATTTAATTGAGGTCACATGCTAGAGAAATATATTTTTGTTGGGCCCCAGCATGAGCAGATATCACCAGGATGAATCCCGGGGAGGGTCATTGTCAGGTGATCGGTGTGAATCAAGCAGCTCCCTCTTCCCTCTTCCCCCCCCCTCTTCTTCTCCCCTCCTGTCTCTCCCTCCCCTTCTTCATTCCTCCCGTTATTTTCTCTTCAACAAGCATTCTCTCCTACTACCTATCCTGAATGTCGAGGCAGTCTTTCTTCCGAGTTCCTCCAGCAGTAATCCGCAGACGACTTCATCGCTCATCGTTGTCGTCGAACAGCCGTGGTCTCACATCAGGGAAAGGCTACCCTGGGCTTATTTGACACCAACACCCGCCGCTGCTGAAGTGCTTCTCCACGCGCTGAGTTGATCCATGTCTGCCATCAGCCCCGAGCCCGCGTGGGAACACAACTGACCCAGCGTGTGACTATAGTAGCCGAACATCTCATCGATCTGCTCCTCGCTCAGCACTCCGTCATCATACTCCAGCCGCACGTCCACGTCCTCCAAGCAGATCGTGATCTCGAGCATCAACGCCAGTTGCCCACGTTCCGTATGGTCCCGACGGATGAAACGCATGCCGTCGATCAGGGCCGGCTCTTCGTACTGCGGCTGGATTACCACCGCGCTTTGGAACGTCCAGGATTCCACGGCACCGTCATTGCTATTCTGGCGGATGGGCAGGCTCTGCTGCTCGTAGGGGATGAGATCCAGCACGCGTTGGTGGACATCCGCCAAGAAGGCAGCAACGGAAACCGAGTCGTCCCAGACCACGCGCAGAGGCACCACAGTGATCGTTGGGGCGATCAGGCTGAGAAGGCCTTTCAATTCCCCCATTCGACCACTCTGGACAGCCCCGAAGGCTGTATCCGTGATCCCAGTGTACTGTCCAATGCAGAAGGACCAGGCTGCGCGGAGAAGCGAGGATAGGGTGATATTCAGTCCTGTGAGATCGGGCATCGGCACCCGATATGACTTGGAAGTCTTTCCAATCGCAGGGTAATCTGGTGATGGAAGCTGGGGGAAATCAATACCGCGGTATCCGTCCATATGGGCCTTCCAGAATGCTCCAGCATCGGACTTCAAGACATCTTCCACCCAGTACATGAGGTTCTTGGCCGGAGGGCCAAAGTCCACTGGCTGGCTCTCATACAGGGGCGCCGTAAGGTCCATGAGTCGCTTGTAAGACCATCCATCATAAGTAGCATGGTTGGCCGTCCACACGAAATAGTGGCCCCCCGCTCCGTCGGGAATGAGGCCAAAACGATACAGTCGGCTCCCCTCTTTGAATAGCACCGCTTCCATCCTCGAGCGGCAGTACTCCTCCAGATCATCCGCGGTTTCCCACTCAATCTCGTCGTTTGTAAGGACCTGAACTACTTGGGGACAGCCTGCCATGGAGACAATTCTGGTCCGGAAGATGTCAACATTCGCCACAATCTCACGCCAGACCCTGCGGAATCGCTCGATATCCACCTGAGGGGAGAGGTGGAATCGCAACTGCATCATCATGGCGTGTGGATCCTGTTGCAAGATTTGGAAGACTCCAGCTTGGAGGACAGTCGTTGGGTAGACATCGACAATCCCTTCCAAGCCCCATTGCTGGCGGATGCGTTCCCGAAGGTCAAGATCGTTGGAAATCGCATCAACCTGGTAATCCGGTTTGGATGCACTATTGTCCGGGCTGTTCATTCTCTCCTGCAGCATGGCTGCCTGGGAGGCTAGCTCGGAATGCTTCAGGATGTCCGTCGGCAGCAAAGGCAGTCCATGTTCCCGGGCCATGGCAGACAGCGCGATGGCAAGAACGGACTCCCCTCCGAGTTGGTAGAAGTTGTCGTGAACGCCCACTATTTCCAGTTCAACTCCAAGTACCTCGGCCCACATCCGCTGCAACTGGCCCTCCAGCTCATTCCTCGGCTCCACCTTGGCCACGGCACCGGGGGCATACAGGGCCAGTTGGCTGTCCGAAAGATCCGCCACCAAGGACCTGAGCCGCCGGCGGTCCAGCTTCCCTGATAGGTTGACAGGCATGAAGGGCAAGGGAATAAAGAAGGTCGGGACAGTGTAGGCAGCGATTGCTGTTCGGAGCTTTGCCTCGATGTTTTCAACCACGGACTTGGTTTCAGCCGTGGCAGGCAGAGGCTGCAATGACTCCTCCCCTCTTTCGCCGGTAGGCCAGTAAAATGCGACCAGAATCGTGCGCTGTGCCTGGCCAGTTTGCAAACGGATTGCCTCGACAGCAGTGGATATGTCATCCGGAGCGCTCTGAGCCAGATGTATTTCGACCGACTTCAACTCCACTCGCCGACCGGTTATCTTTACCTGAGAATCGTTGCGGCCCACGAACTGGAGGCTACCGTCGGCCTGATAACGCACCAGATCTCCCGTTCGATAAGCTCTATGCGGCTGCATCGCGTTGACACCCGATAGCCACGATGGAGTGATAAACGAGTTCTGTGTGGTTTCGTCATTCTGCAAATATCCCCGGGCCAGGCTGGGCCCCTGAATCATCAGCTCTCCGATGGCGCCTAACGGGGCGAGGCGATGGGCATTTTCCGGGGTCACCACCCAGAGGTGGTTGTTCGACAGGGCATGGCCGATATTTTCGCGGTCCGGATAATCGCCTTGACTGAGGTTATTGACTGAGCAGCAGATGGTCCCTTCCGACGGCCCGTAGCCATTCAGAACCTCCAGTTTCGCTCCCCACCGATCGATGATGCTTTGCCCGGGGCATTCGCCGCCCATCATCAGGGTGCGAACACCCTCCAAATCCGAGGGTTGGAGGGTCTGCGCGAACATTGGGGTCATGAAGACCCAGGTAACATTCATGGCCCGAATGGCACTACCCAAATCGTTGAACCGCTGTTCCTCGGAAGGTATGCAGAGACACCCGCCTGCGGTGAGGGTAGCAAAGACCTCCTGGAGGCTGGCGTCAAATATATAAGAAGCAAACTGCAGGACTCGGGACTCGGGACCAATGTGGAGTGCTTGCTGGTGGGCAAGCATGGCGGTCAAGAAGCCCCCGTGTTCCAGGACCACACCCTTGGGGACTCCGGTCGTCCCTGATGTGTACTGGATAAAGGCCATATCTCTCGAAGAGCTGTTATTCTGGAAAGAAATTGGACTTTTAGAGCTACCCAACAAGCTCGGCTCGACCACCAGCAGCTCGAGACCGACATGTTTCAGACCCTCACAGTTTCTTTGGTCCACGAGACAGAGAGCAGCATTTGTCTGGGTTAAAATGTGATTCAAATGTGTGGGCGGAAAGTCAGGACTCAGGGCGACTGATGCTGCCCCTGCCTTGAGTGTTCCTACCATCGCAATGACAGCCCAGGCGGACTTCTGGAAACAAAACGGGACAATCGACCCCCCAGCTATCCCACGCTCGCGGAGAAGTACGGCAAGGGCAGATGAAAGCTGATCGAGCTGCTGGTATGTGAAGTTGCCGTCCCATGAGCAAATGGCGGGGGCTTCGGGATGCGCGAGTGCCTTTTGATGGATAACATTGTGGATGCACGCGTCAACCGATGTCAGAGGCTGACCATTCCACTGGGCAAGAGTGGCAATTGTTTCGGGGCCGACGAGATCCAAGTCCTTAAGAGGAGACGTTGGGCTGTAGACGAAACCGTGAATTGCAGCGGAGAAGCATCTCGTCATGTTGCGGGCGACGAATTCGGATACATCGGGAGCATGATACATGGCCGAGATAGTGCCCTCGGACGGCAGAACTCTAACGAACAGTTTCACGGCACCGATCGTATTATTCCAGAGCTCCCCACTGTGGCTTGCAGAGTCACACAGCACATGCAATGCAGTGTCAAAGCGCGCCCCTTGATCGACGACGGGATCGGATAGGGTCAGACCCACAACCCAACTCTGCAAGCTTTTGATAACATCGACAGTGGAATTGGAAGCATTGACTTGGCATTGGTAAATCCCGGAACTGGTTCCGGAGATGAACCCGGCGCAGACTTCGTCTCTGTTCGTGAAAGTCTTCAACGTCACTCCCCAGAGCGCCTGGAGGGTCTTGTCAACCGAGACATTGTGGCCTCGACAGATCTCGTCCAGGGCTGAGCTATCGAAAGTCGTACTCAGACACACCTCCTGCCAGTTGGGCTGCTGTGCCTGTGTCGTTTTACCTGGGAACACCACGGACGGCTCCAAAACGCCAAGTATGTCAACGAAACTAACGTCACCCATGCTGAAGCCCGTATAGAAGTGGAACTATGGCTTACACGGCCTGAATGTCCGATGCCACATCTTCTTGGCCTTCCTTAGTCGCCGGATTTATACGTTTGCTTCCATGCTGCGTTCGCATCCTATCCCTACCTCGTTCCTGAACGTAGTCAGATCAGCCCGGCAGCGCCAAACGCCACTGGTTCAGGATGTCGACGGAGATAGACGGACATCCGGTACTCCTGCAACTTTTAGCTGCCGGCAATATATGTCGGGAACAGCTGACAAGGCTCGGCTTGCCTGGGGATGAAGACTTGAGGCACGCGCTAGTGCCTATTTCGGCAAGAAGCCGTGAAGAATACGAAGCACGGAGGGCTACTTCCAATCAGCATCGAGAGCTACAGTTAGCGTCTTCGATACATCTGCAGGCTGTCCAGGGTGGCCTGTGCTGAGCCAAACGAGGGAGCCAGTCACTCGACATGAGGCACACCCGCTGCATGTAAGACGGCCCTTTCTCTCCCTCCGGGCAGAGTAGAATACATGACATGAAGGATGGCAGCCTGACCCCAATCGGCTTCATACCGTTATTGCCAAAAGCCCTTCCATACATGCCGTGGAAAACCATTAATAAACGTACCAACCCGGCTATCAGAATCCATACGCAGCAGATACGCAATCGGTGATCCTCCCAATCCTAGCGAAATCCTTCCTCCGCCTGAAGCGCCATGAATCCCGTCCCCTCCCAGCACCCAACATACTCGCACTCGACTTCGCCTCTCTTCAGCACACTCGTCTCCACCCACAGCCTGATGCCCCCTCCCTCACTCAGCTCCCCTCCCGGCCCATAGGCCTGCAGAAAGCTGCTTCTCAGCTTGACATGCCCGGCGTTGCGCCTCCCGATTTTCTCCATGGATCCCAGATCCCTGAACCAAAACAGCTGCACCTTCTTCTTGTAATCTAGCGCCTCCCATGCCTCCTGCGAGTCCAAGTCCACTTCTGACGCTGACGCCGACGGAGCCTCCGGGCCCGCAAACCTCCCACTCCCAGCAACGCCACAAATCCTGGCCCCCAACACCCCCTCACCTGGCCCAGCGGTCACCAGATCGTCAATCCACGTTCGCACTAACCCGTCGAACCGCTCAAACCACACCCCCTTCTCTTTGCCAGTAACGGCGGAATGATCCTGCCCCTCGACCACAAAACACATGTTGTCAGGAAAAGCCGTCATATGCACCCTCCCCAACCGAACCCCCTCCCCGTCTTCCCCAGGACTCCGAGTGACCTGTCCAGATCCAGATCCAGGCCCAGAGATCTCAGACCTCATCCTATCCCCCCTCCCCGCCGCCATTCGGTGGCGATAACACCCCCAGTACCCTGATTTATCCGCGACACTGATCGACTCCCCGAGACAGCCCATCCCGATCGGCTCCGTACCGTTCGTGCCGTGCTGGGTATACTCCCGACCCGGGGAGATAACCTCGCGCCACATGCCGGCATCGGGGGGGAGCGAGGACCAGAAGGCCGTGACAGGGGGAGAGGCCCACCAGGTTTGGTATGCGGTGGGGGTGGGGAAGTAGGCTAGCCAGATGTGGGTTTTGCGGGGGGGGTTGCTGGCGGAAGAGGTATCCTGGAGCAGGATGGTGAGGGAGGTGGGAGGGTGGGTGGTGAATAGGTCGGTGAAGGTGGTGATCAGGGTTGATTGCCGGGGGGTGGGCGCAGTGGTGTATTGCAGGCCGAAGACGGCGTAGGTGATTGCGGGGGTGGGGAGATGAACGCCGTACATTGTCAGCTTATATGGAGGTGAGAGGTAGAAAGCAAGTGTGAAGATGATTAAGAAAATAATTTGGAAGACAACTTAAACCACAAACACAGGGAACCGCAAGCCAGGGAGGCGACTTTGATCCGATAAAAGGGTTTTTTTCTATCCCGAGAAAAACAAGTCGCCGCTTCCACGCTGCGGACAGTATGATCCCGCAGAGGGCTGGCTATCTACGGTACCATCCCCCGATCGAGAATCATTCTCGAAAATCAGAGCAGTTCTCTCGTGCGGAGGCCGTGGCATCCGCAGCTTTATCTATAGACGATGCCGGCGAGGACCAACCAACTGTTCGACCATGATCCGACTATTTGACTGATGAATATGCACAATTTGCCACTCCAACCAAACCAGACCCTGAAGATTGAGATCGATGCAGATAATGCATCGATAGATAGATAGAGAGATAAAGATACACTGCGGAGGTTTCCACCCCGCAGATAACCACGTTATACGACCAGGCCATGAGACTGACTGCCACCGATCTGCAGCGGTGATGCCGGGTTTAGGGTGCGGATGTCTGGGTTCCGCAACTTTATCGCGGCTCGGGAATTGCCGGGGGCGGGGAAGTGATAAGCGCTCCGGGAGCCCTAATATATATGTATATATATATATATATATATGTATACACATATATATGTCTGCTACAGTGTATACCATCAACGATTGCAGTGCTCATCGACTTTTGCCCATTCACAATTCATTTATTTCATCATGCCCTCCAAAACCGTTCGTGTCGCGGTCACCCAGGCCGAGCCTGCCTGGCTGGACCTGGAGGAAGGGGTGTCCAAGACCTGCGAGCTGATCGCCGAGGCCGCGCGAAACAAGGCCGTCCTGATTGCCTTCCCCGAGTGTTGGATTCCAGGGTATCCGTGCTGGATCTGGTAGGTCGATCCCCACCTGCATCACTCCCCCGGATTGACCCTGACAGCCCGACCAGGAGCCGACTGATGGACGTGGAGATGAACGTCCGATACATCAAGAACTCGCTCCGCCTGGACTCCCCCGAGATGAGCCGGATCCAACAATGCGCCCGGACCCATTCCATCGCCGTGTCGCTAGGATTCTCCGAGAACGCCGACAACTCGGTCTACATCGCCCAGGTGCTGATCGGACCGGACGGCGAGATCAGGTCGCACCGCCGCAAGATGAAGCCCACGCATATGGAGCGGACCATCTTCGGCGACGCGTCGGGCGAATGCTTCGCCAGCGTGGCGGAGCTGCCGTTTGCGCGAGTCGGCGCCCTGTCGTGCTGGGAACATATCCAGCCTCTGTTAAAATTCCAGACGCTATCGCAGGGAGAGGATATCCATGTGTCCGCGTGGCCGAGCCTGACGCCGCATTCGGGCGGGAGTGATCTGTGGTCCATGTCGGCGGAGGGTAACGTGAATCCAGGGCTCATTGTCTTCTCCCCGGAAGTACTGACGAGAGCCAGGATGCCAAAGTCTGTCGCAGACCTACGCCATCGAGTCCCAGACCTTCGTCATGCACTGCACCGCGCTCATCACGGAGAAAGGGGTGAATGGGATGAAGACAGCCGGGGGGGCACTGATGTCGTCCCCCGGGGGAGGATCCTCTGCGGTCTTTGGGCCCGATGGCCGAAAGCTCACGGAGCCTGTCGACGCGACGACGGAGACAATCATCTACGCGGATCTCGACATGGACCAGATTGTGGCTACGAAGATGTTCGCGGATGGGACGGGCCACTACAGCCGGCCTGATCTGATGCAGCTGAACGTGTGCAAGAAGGTCAAGAAGATGGTCGTGTATGAGGAGGAGATGGAAGTGGCGGGCCAGGAGTAGCCGGGCGTAGCAGGTACTTTGTTAGTGTGGCAATGAGAGATGCTTTGTTCTTCAGAAGGCCCAGCCCAAATCATCAATGTTTTCGAACCCCTGCAGGGAGCTGAAGATGTCGACGTCGGCCACGCCCAGGAGTGGTTGATCGGCGGAGAAGTCCCAGTCTGGGATCAGTTGGCCCGCGTAGCCGAGGGTTTCGTTCGCGCCAAAGGCTTCGGGGGGGAGGAGATCGGGCGTCGGGTATAGCCCACTAGTAGAGGGTGGAAGATGCCTCTCGGGGTGCTGGGTAACGCAAGTGTCGCCTTCAAGCGGCGTCTCGAATTGGGACTGTAGCGCATACTCCACACCCCATCGCTTGGCCAACGCTGTGATGACGGCGATACTCTTGTCACATCGTACAGGCCAGAGCAGCCTCAGCTCCTGCAGCAGGGTCAGACACTTCCGCACCGAGCGGGTACTGTGTCGTCGCAAGGCGAGCGACTTCGACGTGGTATTCATCAGATTCACGATCGCCGCGCTGAGGAGATGGTGGATCAACAGCGGGTTTGCATGGCGGAACCCATAGTGCTGGCGGTATAGATGGACCAAGCGGACCATCGACGAGGACGCATTGCTGATCGACCGCAGAACGAGAGACATGGCACTGGAGGCATCGAGCCGCTTGTTTTTAATCCTGATGAAGAGCTGCAGGAAAGGCGGCATGGTCACCAGGATGGCCATCTGGTATGCCATATGGAAAAGGAGCACGGGCTTGGGCGTGATGCCGCGGTTCATCCGCAGGCGCTCGTCACAGGACTTGATGAATGTATTTAGATCCTCGTGGGTCGAGATGAGCAGTTGGACCTGGCTGGAGAAGCTGAGCTTTTCGAATGCGTGCGAGAATCTGCGACCACGTTAGTCAATGCTTGACACCGAGAAGATGTGGAGAGGAACTATACATTTGATCCATGTTGCGATCGTGCATATGCCACATCTTGCACTGCCAGGCAAACGATAACCTCATCAGATCTCCCTGGTTGCCGGCAGTAAACGCCTCGATGGGGGGAACGTTGACACGCCGCCACGGCAGGACGCAATTGCGGCCCAGAATAGAGATCGAGGTCCGATCCGTCATGAAGAATGACCAGAAGGTCTGTACTTCCTGTAAGCCCATTCGATCCGAGGGCGATGCGAACTCCCCCAGGGCAAGCACATGGAGACGCAAGTGGACCGCCATGCCGGCGGCCATGGACAGGAAGATCCACCCGAACTGGTCGCGTCCAAGGGCCAGAGAGCGCCAGGAGAGAATACAGAGTCCCCGGATGAGGGAGAGGGATGGATTCTGCCGGACGCAGGTAAAGGCGAGGCTTTCGCAGAGGCCGGCAAAGGTGTCCCCTACCAGCAGGGAGTCCGGTGCCTGTTCAAAGGTCGCTCCCGTGGCGAGCATCGCACTGTGCAGGAAGACCTGGTCCCGGGGCTGATTCGGATAATCGACGAGAAAGTCGGTGGATCTATACGGGGTGAACTGATGCTCACCGTTGATGTTTTCGAGGAACAGACGGGCCAGTCGGTGGAGACGGCCACGGTCTGCGCAGTAGGGGACCATCTCGAGTGGCAGCTGGAAGTCCGGTTGGGCAGGATGTCTCCTTTCTGCATTGGCAATGGCCAGTTTGCCATGCTCCTCGTTGACGATGGTCACCCCGTCGCCTAGGTTCGTCCGCCACATCATGGTGCTCAGCTCCTCCATGGCAACCGAGGATCGGTCCTCGATGTTTCCGTCATCTGCGGGCTTGGAGCGACGAGGGGATTTCACATGCGGGATGTTGATCTCGGCATCCGATGCGCCTGATGCGTCACAGTCTACAATGGAAGAGGGATCCGATGCCGATGAGATCGAATGGCCGCGGTTTTCCTGCAGCGCCAGCAGAGTCTGGACCTGATGCTCCAGAGAGCGAACGTAATCCTCGTCCCAGTATTTTCGTCTGGGAACACATTAGCCTCGGGTGACACGGTCCCCTTGGTGGCAATGAAATGAGTCGCATACTTGCGTGGTTTGGCCTCAGTGTCATATACACACAGCTTCTCGCCCTTCTGGCAGGTCGAGCACCGGGGCTTGGCCCGGTCACACTGTCTTGTCTGAGCATCAGCACGAAAGAGGCAGAGGAAGTGAGTGGCACTGACCCGACGCTTGGAGGCTCGACAGGGCCGACAGGAGGTGGTGACTGGGCGGGATGAGGTTGAGAGGCCAGTGGAGTCCATTGGGGATGGGGGGGGTGGATGCGAAGATGCCAACCATGCATGTTTATTAATGTCTGTCGATGCCAGGGGGGGAATGAGGGTTGGAGACGCGGCGGGGCGGCGGGGGAGAAGGTGGCCCGAGACGGTCACGTGTCGCACGGGGTGGGGGTGGCGACGATCGCCGCTTCCGGGCTCGGGCTCGGGTTCGGGTCCGAGGTCGGGTCCGGGTCCGAGGTCAGGCCCCGGTCCCCCCGAGTCAGTAGCCCTGATTCAGTCAACTTATTCTTGTTCTCCTCCCCGGACCTCCTCGCGGAGATGGGAGCACAGCTTTTCGATGAGCAACTTCACCATCCACAGCAGCTCCTTGTTCCGCTCGCTTTCCGACTGGTTGGCATCCAGCACCTCCCTCACCACCTGCGGTCGATGATGGCTCCCCCGTGGACGTTTGGGCTGCGAGGACCCGGGGTCTTCTTCACCCCCTTCGAGACTGAGCAAGGGCACGATGCGCGCCCATTCGCGGTGCAGATCCACCTGCATGACATCGTCCTTGAGGATGTCCACCAGCTTCTCGATTTGCTCGCCGATTGAGAGCGTGTGCTGCGCAGGCCCGACAAATTCCAGCTGTTCATTTGTCTGGAATTCTTGTACTTCTTTGGTCGGATGGGTCGCATCTAGAACCTTGTGGGCCTGGCTCTCGATGTCCAAGTTGACATCCGAGCTGGGCGATATCCCAGGATATGGATGCCGTGCCGGCCTGTTCAGCCTCCGACTCCCCAGAAAGGCTTTGACACGGCGTCCGGCATGCCTGCCGGGACAACATCTCCCCAGGCGGCGCACGAAGTAGGTGACGGTGCGGAATCCCAGCTGGCCCATCACCCCGACCAGCGTCGTCATGACCGGAACGGCCAGAAGAGCCCAGAACACGAAAAAGGCCTTGCCAAAATTGCTTGTCGGGTAGAGATCGCCGTATCCGATCGTCGTCAGCGAGACAAACGTGAAGTAGAGCGAGTCGAAGTACGTCCACCCCTGGCCTTTCTCGGAGCCCCGGAAGATCCGCGCACTGACGAGCCACAGGAGCAGCCATGCTCCGGCGGAGAAGATAAACACCACCCACCGATGTCTGCGATGGAATTCGGACTTGATCCGTTTTCCTTTGAGGACATCGGCCTTCCGGGGCAGTTGGAGATGCTCTGCCTGCTGTGCCGACTGCCCGTCCTTCTCATGGGTCGTTACTGACTGTTCCCCTGCAACGGGCACCTCATGGATGTGGATCCCTTCCTGCTCGAGCTCAAAGCGAAGATGCAGTTCTCCCATCTTGGTCGAGAACGACGCTATCGAGGCGACGAAGAGACCGAGAGACGTGATGCCAGCCGTGGCGTATGGAAACAGGAGGCTTCGTCCGAGGTGGGTCTTGGGGGCGATGTTCCCAATCCCTACCGTTAACACGGTGTACACGGCCCAATACAGCGCGTCCGTGAGCGACCATCCCTCGATGGGGGTGTATATGGCGGCGCCTCCGAGCAGGAAAGTGGCCAGCGTCAACGCCCGCAGAATGATGCTTGTGTCTTCGACGGATCTTCGGTCTTTGAGGCTCAGATGGACGGGGCGGACGCTGCCGGCGTAGCTCGTCAATAGCAATCCGATCAGAATGTAGAGAGCCGCGGCGAAGATGGCGTAGTAGAAATTCTGTGTATATCGCCAGGTTTGCGGCGGCGTGACGGGGGGAGGTTGTTGCGTGATGACACCCACGACGCTGAAGAGGATCGCCGAGGACGCACACCAGAGGGACGTCGTCACGACGAACCCCTTGACTATATCCCATTTCAGCCTCATGGTCAGTAAGAGCATGAGATGTGCCGTTGCGGATATTGCCAGTGATATGGCTTTGAGAACCACGGCCCTAGAGGAGTTGATCATTTAGCTTCAATACACAGGGTGGATGAGGATTCGGGGCAGGGGGTGACCTGACACACCAAGCAGGCTGGGCCAGAATCGTGATCCTCGCACCGGGGTAGACTATTTCTTGCCATCCCTGACAGACAGCGCAGATATTGAACATCGTTGCCATGGCGCCCATGGTTCCCTGTATTTCCTTCTTAGCCGCCAATATCCGACCTCCGGACGGGTGCAAATACCGCCAGGACGGGAAAGCTGGTCGATGCCAACCACCACCGATGACGCATCCTGAAAGCGATCTGTCAACGTGAGCAGGGCCTGTGGAGAAAGTCCCAAGTTGTCTGGCTTGACCGTCGCCGGATCCTCCGAGCTTGTGGAAGACGTATGGTGCATGTGGTAGCACAGGATGCGGGATACGAGGTTGACATCACCGCCTCTTTGTACGGTCCGACAACGGGTCGCCGACCAGGAAGGCCCTTCATAGTGGCCTTTTTTGCGACCGGAGGATGGCGTCTGTTGGGAGGGTGCCAGCGACGGGACGATGGCTCTCATCCATGGTTGAGGGGATCTGGCCACATCCAGATGGATGAAACCTTCGGACCGTAACCCCATAAATGTTGTATTTTATGACCGATAGATGTATCGGTGTGTTTCTTCGAGTCTTGGTGGCCGGGGAAGGGGCGAGGGAGGGTCTGAAAGAAGATTGGTTCACACTCAGAATCAATTTGATAATCAAGGCGAGGAAATGTTCCCGTGGGCATCTAGATCATCCGGCCCTCTGTACCAACCTTGGTCTTCCTCAAGGTGGAGCGACAGCTTCTTGAATCTTATCGTCCTCTTTAGGGCTGTGTGTTACCGAGATGTTATTGGCCGCCTGGGCGACAAGCTTTCATTGTAGAGTACTCTTGGACATCCAACACATCCAATGCCTTGTAACTTTGACAGGAATATTCAAGCAGGAACTTCTTTCGTGGATCTACAGTGGGGATCAGAGCTGAAAAAAATTGACTCTTAATAGCTTGTGATTCACTGTCACTCTGGCACTGACCAAGTAGGGGTGCAACCTGCGGCTTCCGATGCCACACCAGGGGCGAGACTCGATGGATAATGACGGATTCGATTTGTGGGACTCGGACCCCTTGGCAGGAGATAAACCCGCGGCTAAGCCTTTTGAGTGACACTGATGTTGTGTCGATTTGAAGAAGATGATGATGGTGGTGGTTATTATTGAGCGACTCCAGTTGGTGGTCTATTCTGCAGCCCAGGATCAAACAGCAATCATAGCAGAAGTGTTTCTACTCTCGCTCCAAATTCCCTCCCCGAGTGATGGTCCCACTTGAGGTAATTGAGAATCCCAGCAGCTGAGGCGGACTCCCTGTTCCTGGCGATTATTGATGGCTAGTGGCGATGCAGCAAGAAACAGGGCAGAAATAGCCGACGCCCACTTCATCCATGCCCCAGGGGCTGGATTTTAAAGTCTTGGGGGATTCTGCCTGAACCAATATCTTTTCTGGCTTTTTTGCTTTGAATGCTGTACCACTGTCACTCGTTTTAGCCTTCCCTGAGGGTACCTAGCATCAGGAACATGCGATCGTCCCCCCTTCTACTAACCCTAACCCTGGTGCCGGGGTCGTGGGCGGCGGCCAGTCTGTCGCTGACGACGATCACCGCGACCTCGACCGACACCGTCACCAACACCATCACCAGCGACTATTCGGTCATCACCAGTGTCACGGCCTGCACGCCGGGGACCGTCCCTCCCTCGGGTGCCTCATGCACCGACATGGCCTGGTCGGCCAATGGCCGCTACTACAGCGCCATCTGCTCATCCTCTGCGATGACCGGTGGCAGCACCATCCACTCGTATCTAGATTACGGCTTCAGCAAATGTGTCTCGGTCTGCGAATACCACACCTCGACCTGCAATGGCGTCGAGTTCTTCAAGTCGGGGGCCCTTACCTGGTGTGATATCATCAGCGGGTCGGCCACTCTGGTGGCGGGCAGTGCGGCCACCACCGCGGTGGTCATTCCCTACACCACCAACCCGTGCATCGAAACCCTCACCCACACCTCGACCGCCACCTCCCTGCAGACCTCCACCGTCGAATATACCACAACTTATGTCTCCACCGTGACCCTCTCGATTTCTTCCTCGACCCCGGTCCCTACAACCTCGTCGGTGCTGACCATTGCGCCAGCGCCATCAGCGTCGACACCTGTTGTCTTACCAACCACCTCATCTTTGCTGTCATCCAGCCCTGTGGTGGTGATGCCCCCCTCGTCGTTGGTGGTTGCTATCACACCGTCTTCATCGGCCCCAGCTGGCTTGACAACCTCGTCCTCCTCGCGATTATCAAGCTCTGCGATCGTGTCACCCTTTTCATCATCATCATCATCATCATCAGTGGTCGCGATCTCCAGCCCTGCCTCTTCTGCACCGGCACTTGCTTCATCTTCCCCCATCTCCAGCCTTTCTCGGCTCTCCCAATCCTCTTCTTCCGCTTCAGTCTCGCATTCTGCATCCTCTCCGGTGGCTGTTGTTTCGTCTTCGCCCGTCTCCAGTATTGCTCCGCTCTCTCAGCCCTCCTCGTCGGCTTCCACACGTCCTGCCTCACGGTCAGTGTCCTCTGTGGCGGTGATTGCTTCATCCTCGCTCGTTTCTAGGGTTGTCTCGGCCCCCCTATCTTCTTCTTCTTCTTCTTCTTCTTCTTCTTCTTCTTCTTCTCTCATATCCAGCATTGCACCGCCATTCCATTCCTCTTCAGCTTCGGTCCACCCGGTCTCACGATCAACATTTGTGCGGCCAATTGCTTTATCCTCGCCAGTCACCAGGGTTGCCTCGTCCCCCCACTCTTCCTCGTCGCCTTCCGTGGCATCCAGCAGTCTCCCAGCTCTCGGGCTTGTCTCCGCCACCCTCTCCGCAACTGCTTCACATTCCCACGCGTCGACAGGCTCCACAAAGCTGTCCTCTGTGATCTTCTCATCCGCAACCAGTGTCGTTTCCAACCCCTCCAACACAATCCCTGCCCTCATCCCTAGCGAGACGACCACGAATCCAACAACGACACAGCCCACCGACAATGCCAGCTCCCCCTCGCTCACCACGTCCACGGTATATATCACATCCGTGCACACCATCACCGCATGCCCGCAGTCCGTCAAGAACTGCCCTGCCTCCGAGCGGACGACCATGATCACGACCGAGACCGTGATGGCCTACACCACCCTCTGCCCCGTCACTGCGGAGGCACACCCTACCACCCTTCCCTCGTCCCTTCCCACGGAGATCCCTCCCGTGCACGTCGGATCCTCTCCATCGAACGGCGATACCCCCACAATCTCCACCATCTACGTGACCGAAATCCTCACCCTCGTCGCCTGTCCGACATCCAACCCCGACTGTTCTGCGCACCAGAAAACCACGCGTCTCACCACGACGACTCTTGCCACCCACACCACGACCATCACGGACGGGACTGTGCCGACACTGCCGGCAGTGGTCACGTCATCATTCTCACAGGGCGAGGAGGGCCAGCACCCGGAAAGCGAGACCACCACCCGGCCCGAATCAGAGATCGCATCCGCGCACCCGGAACCCGAACCGGCACCGGCTGTTTCAGTCTACCTCACCACCGAGACGCTGTACGTCACTCGACCGGTCACCGTTACTGTGACGGCTTGTCCGTCGCATGAACATGGATGTTCCGAAGGCGAAGTGACCACGACTCTCCGGACGACGGAGACGGTCGTCGCGACGGGCACCACGGTATATCCCGCTCGAGTGACCACGACGGCAACGGTCGCTGGAGGGGATGAAGACTTCTCGACAGTTTCAAGTGGAAAGACGGGAGAGAAAGGACAGGGAGGAAGTGGGGGGGAGGAGGATGGAAGCACAGCGACCGCTACAGCGGGAGCCGAATCCACCGTGACGATCACCGCCATCGGAGGAGAGACAACGACGGTCGTCTCTGCGGCCGGTGGCGCGGAAGGAAAGAGCCCTAATTACAACCACAAGGGCAGCGGAGAGCAGCCTAATCCTCCTCCCTTCGGCACTCGCCCCCTTCCCCCGGTCTCCAACGGACACACCTGGAACAGCAGCCACTCACACGCATCCTTTTCCTTTTCTCCTGCCGCGTCTCAAATCCCCCCCTACTCCTCCATCGCACACGCACACGGCACGCCCAGTTCCGCGGCGATCATCCCCTCCGGCTCCCCAATTCCCACGCGCACGGCGGGACCCACCTTCCGGCACGAAAATATGATCAAGGAGCTTCGTACCGGGTCTGCATCGTCGGTGCAGGTGGTGGCTAGCCTGCTGGTTGGGGGGTTGCTTTTGCATGTTCTTGCTGTGGCGATGTAGCGAGAGGTAACCCTAATAAATACTAGTACTGGTGTGGGGGAGGATGTGTGCATACTTCCATGAGTGCACGCATAGTGTTATAGAAAGCTGTCCATATTTCGAATTTGCCTGCTAAGATGAGCAGGCGTTGGTATGTATATATATCACTATCCGTTCTGTTCTGTTATGAATGTTTACGAAAGAGAACGGATGCCTGGAAAGAATAATCTAGGAAAGGAGTCTGACAGAAACTAGTAGTTCTACTGCTCTGTATAAACAAGCCTTGCACTTTCTTTGATTATATAGCGGTTCCCATCGACAGAAGCCAAGTTATCATAATCTGGGATTAAACATCCTCCAGAGGCAGATATGTCCCGACCGCAAGAGAGTTTTGGGAGTATGATATCAAGTTCCTGCTTCACGGGAGAAGCGCCTATGTTTATCTAGCTAGCACAAACAGTGGGCTCTACCAGGCTGCGAGAACTTGAATTGAATTGAATCAATTCGATTCGCCCCGCCGAGTCTCGAAAGGGTGCTGACCATCCCGCTCAGCAGTATTCAAGATAAGACCAGAATATCTATCTACCTTCTGAACCCCTCAGTCTGGGCCCTAAGAGCCACGCCTCTCTCTTCCTCCGACCTCGTTTTGTACGCCAAGGTCTAAGCCCTATCTATCCCGGCCGGGGGAGGAGGAGGAGGACAGGGATTGAGACTGGCCTAGGAATATCCAGTGGGGGTGGAACGGTCAAAAGGCGATTCCAGACCATGGTTGATTGGGGCGCTCATCAATCTGGCTGTAAAGGCCAGGTGAGCAAAAACATACAAACAGGAGGGATTCGCTGGTGGTCACCCACCCAACTACTAACCTCCCGGCGTGTGGCTTAAGTACGGCTGAGCGGACGGGAAGCCCTGTTCTCCACACCCTATGGTCGTATGTGCTGGTCTTTTAGAAGCTGTAAATAATAAGGAGGGATGGCACAGCACCACGATAGTCCATGTCCCACTGTAATTCCCGGCCAGGGGCCTACCGAGTAGGGATACCATGGATTGACAGCGGAAATAATAGGCAGCGCAGTATAGGTTCTTGGCCGGCAGGAGTCGGAACAGGCGTTTTATGTTTATTCATAATGCAAGCTACGCATATCACAGTTAATGGCAGCTGAGTCTGTGATTTATCGGCTCGAAATATTATGTCTTCACTCTGGGGCTCTTTATCTAAGATATATGTCTTTGCTTTGATTTGGTATGACTTTGGTGGATCTGGTTAAATTATATTATTGGGGGCTATTATATTAACAGTTTGTTAGGGAGAGAAAAACCTGGTTGCCGGTCATTGAGCTTATAATTGGGGAAGTGAAGACCGACGGCTATGGGAGGACGGAAGAGGGTCCGATGAATTGAAAGTGAAGGGTAGGAAAAGTACGTCATCGATGGGCGACATTGGTCGTCTGGGATGGATACTGCAGGATAGAAATAATAGAAACTTAACCGATCAATAATAATAATAATAATAATCAAGGCCGAGGGGAATTAGAGAAGACCGGAGAAGATAATATCCCACAAGTACAAGATATACCGAAATCAAAAAAAAAAATTTCGACTGAAAGTCAAATTATATTAGTATTTCTATATTATCACAAGTATACTGCAAGTGGCTGGGTGATCAGTACGGGTCTTGGGGGGGGGGGTTATATTGATTAATATATTTACAGTATATATACATATATACCCCGTGCGAATCCTGCTAATCGCTGAATTCAAGCAATAGACCTTTAATATCTTCCTGATCGGCTTTCTCTGCCACCTCCACGCTTAATGAATAAAATAATATATTATTCAATGTCTATTACATCATATATATATATTTTGCGCTCCAACTGTTCAATATAAAAGAAGATCGATGCCAGCCCGTCTTCGGGAGGACAGCGGGCTGCATGAGAAGCTGCGACGGCCCCACGTCTTCGCTGTTTCTTTCTTTTTTGCTCTCCAAATTGGGAGAGGTACTGAGACAAGGCACTAAGTAAGACACACAGTAGCACAGACACAGACTTCTTTCTTGCTTGGAACAACCAAGGCTGACTGACAGATTCTTTCAAAAAAGAACAAAAAAAGAACAAAAAAGAAAAGCCCAACGCGGGGGTTGAACCCGCAACCTTGAGATTAAGAGTCTCACGCTCTGCCGATTGAGCTAGCCGGGCTGTTGTGATGATAGGGGAAATTTATTTGCCATCAAGAGCCAAAACTAGCTCCAGCACTGACATTAACTAACTAACTAACTACAGTTCTCCTTCGCTCCGCCTCTGTTTCATAATCCCCAATGATCTCATTCCATTAAGCCCCGAGTTCAACCTCCCTCTAATAAACATACACAAACTCATCATTCTTCCGGTCAGTGAGATCGGCCAACTCCCCCCCCGCATGCGCCCCTCTCTCCTCCTCCTCCTCTGCTTCTGCTGCCGCCACCTCGTGTTCGCGCATCGATAGATCCACGACCCGCGCGGCCTTCCCATTGCGCACCCGCCGCTTCGCCTGCAGCCGATTCAACACCACCAAATCCACCCACTGCGCCAAAAAGACCGCGATCAGAGCCACAAAAATCCCCACACACGCGCGCAACCCCGGCCGATACGCCGGCGCATCATTCGAGTTAAACAACAGCGGCCCGATAATATTCCCGGCCGACACGGCGGCATTGTACAGCGACATATTCGCCGACTTCTTCGTCGTGCCCGCCGTGTTTGCGACGATCCAGCTCACAATCAGCGGATTGCCCCCAAACAGAAACGCGATGAGATAGTATCCCGCCATGAGTGCTCCGTCCGAGGACGGGGTGTTCCGTGGCACGGCGTACAGGATCGCCAACCCCGCCACGACAGGAAGCATCAGGATCGCCAGGATGATCCCCTTCAATTTGGCCTTTTGCGCGAGATAGCTCGCCAGGAGAATCACAATGATTTGCACGGCCCCGAAAGGCATGTTGAGCAATGTGGTGGTGTATGTATCGTATCCCAGACCGCTGAGGATCAGTGGCCCGAAGACGTTCGCCACGGAGGCTCCGATGTTCAGCAGGAGCGCCATGCTGACCCACAGATACGTCTTGGGCTCCAGAGCGGTTTCGTACACATGCGAGAGCTTGAACTCGCGGGTTCCGGCTCCGGTCTGGTTCGCGCGGAGCCGTTCCATGGCCTGCAGCTTTTCATGGGGGGTGAGGAAGCGCGCGGATGGGATGTCGTTGTCCAGTCGCCAGTACACGAAGGGGACGGAGATGATCGTGAGGAGGCCGACAAAGAGAAAGATTCTGGCAGGTGTCAGTGCAGGCCCCGGAAGAGATATGGACGTGTGAGGATGTACATTTGCCACTCCTTCATCACGCTGGACTTGATATGGCCGAGCCCGAAGGACAAGAGCGCGGCGATGATTGTCGCCAGTCCGTTGGTGCCGTACCATGCGGCGACGCGGATGGGCTGCTCGACCCGTCGATACCACTGGCTGGTGAGCATGCCAAAGAGCGGGAGGCAGCCCGCCTCGAAGAGGCCCAGGAAGAACCGCGTCGCCATCAGTCCCTGGAAGTTGTGGCAGGCTGCCATGCAGGTCTGTGCGACGCCCCAGCCGAGCACCAGAGTCGGCATGAGGATGCGTGGGGGCACCGTCACGATGAGCCACGACGAGAAGGGCTGCCACGCCAGCTGGGCGATCGGGGCGATGGACCCGACCAGCGAGTACTGGTCGCCGGTAAGATGGGTGTCGGTTTCGAGCCCATAGGTGGCGCCAAATCCGAGCACGGACTTGTCGAGGATCTGGAGGAAGTACACCCAGATGAGGACGACCAGGATGGTCTGGTCGGTCTTGCGGGCGATCCGTTTGCTCTCCTTCTCTGTGAGGGGCACCCGGGTGTGTTGGATGTCAGTCAGTGGGGGGGGTTTGCTGGAAGTACCCTTGTTATGGATGGCTAAAGGTTTGGAGTCCATGGTGTCAGGTCTGCGGGTGTGGTGGATAAAATAAAGTGGTCAATGGGTGCCGGTTGGGGTTGGCCGGTGGGTTATATGTCCCCTTGGGAGCACCCCCACGGGTTCTTGGCGGCGGCGGATGATGATAATGATGCTTTATGCAAGGATGGAATGACAGCAGTTCCGACTCTGGTATATCATCACTGGATGGGACAATCACAGGCCCCCGCGGTCGATCCCCCGCAAATGCCCCCACGCCGACGGAGGGCGCCCCCAATAGCCGAGACGGGAGCTGGCCAGTCACAAAGGGGCGGTCAAACGCCGGCAGCAAACCGGGACAGTTCCTGCAACACCATTGGTCAAATAGGAGGCGCCGGATGCAGTGCAGCTGTGGCTGAAACAAGGGTGCTCCTCAGGTGATCGACCTAACCCGGATCTCGAGAAAATAAGGGTTTAGGGTTTAGGGTTTATTAGGGTTTTAGGGTTTATTAGGGTTT